>NC_044303.2:126625108-127875108 GCF_007474595.2 Lynx canadensis
ATGATCATCAGCTAAATTTAGTGCAGTGATCATTTTGCAATAATACATATGTCAAATCATCATGTTGTATATACCTTGAACAAATACAAAGTTGTATATCAATTATATCTCAATAAAACTGGAAACAATGAAGGGCGCCTGGATGGCTCAGTTGGTTGAGCAGCCGAACGGCCGACTTCGGCTCAGGTCATGATCTCACGGTCCGTGAGTTCGAGCCCCGCGTCGGGCTCTGTGCTGACAGCTCGGAGCCTGGAACCTGTTTCAGATTCTGTGTCTCCCTCTCTCTGACCCTCCCCCGTTCATGCTCTGTCTCTCTCTGTCTCAAAAATAAATAAACGTTAACAAAAAAATTTTAAACTGGAAACAATGAAAATGGTATTAGATGTAACTATTTCTGTGTCTAGGCTAAGAACATAGAGTAATACTATTTTGTTGATAAAATCATAATACAACAACTCAATCTGGCTATAAATGCTTTTCATTTCTCTCTTCATTGCTATTTTAAAGCATTGACAGAAAACATTCTAAAATTATCTTAATTGAAATTTTTTTTTTGCTGGAAGTTGTGAGAGCACTAGTGACAGGAAGACTTTCAAAGTATTTTTAGATATTTTATGTAATATAAAAGAGCTATTGTCTTCTATTAAGTATAAACTATGCCCTTTAGAAGATGTATCTTAGTATATGTACTGCCAAAGTGAGCGCTAGAAGATGTGTCTCAAGTTTTAAACTGTTGACTTAAGAAATTAGATGCTGACGTTAGGAGTCATTTGTTTCTTGACTCATTTATTTAATAAATATCAGTTGAACTCCTTTTCTGCACTAGCTGTTAATGGTGTTCTCTAGGAATATAAAGATGAAAAGACCCAACCCCCGCCCACCATTTAACCAGGTAGGAAGACACACAGTTCCCTGTAAGTTAGGCTATCATGCTTTACCCGGGAATGGATTCATTAATAGGGAAGTACAGAGGAAGGAGTGATTAAGGAAAAGACATCGTCCCTGACTATGCCACAGGCATCACGGAGGAGGTGATAAGCAATGGAAATTATTGCCCGTGTGTACTCGTATCGCTTCTACCTGTTGCATTCAAAGCATTGCGTTTCACTTGAAAATTATTAGCCTCATTGTCAAAAGTCATGTTGAAATCTAATTAATAAAATCACTCACACTTGGCCAGATAGAAGTTCTTCTCTTTTTCTCTCCTCACAACAGCTAGTACTCTCTTCTCTTTTGTAGCAGGAACTCACTAAGTGCTGGTGCTTAATATGGTGGTAGATATTGGCAGATTTTTTTATTATGCTATGTAATAAATATAAAACTAATATGTTTTGTTATGCTATGAAATAAACACTCAGTTAATATGTTCTTAATTTACAGGTGTCTGGATGGCAGATCGTTCAACCTTCTCTTTCTTGAGTTGTCTACTCTGCCATTATCTTCCACTCATTTCTGCTTCATTTTGTGATTCATTTATAGAAAGGGAAGTGGAGTCGAGTAAAATCCCCCCCGACATCGTGCAAGTATACATTAATGATTGTACTGTAAAAAACATCACATACAACAAGAACGATCTTCAAAGACTCCGTTTACTCAACCTCTCCTCTAATTGTATCAGGACTTTGCCAAATGATGTTCTTTCACATCTGAAAAAGAAATGCCTGAAAGAACTTCCAAGATTGCTTCTTAACTCTACCCTACAAGGAATTACGCTGGTCTGCACGTGTGAATTCATTAAGGGCCACACCACACTACTAAACACTGCTTGTGCAGAAATGTTGAAAAGCTGTGGAAATACTTCAGTGGCCGTTTCTATAGGACTTTCCCTTCTTTTACTGTTGTTGATCTGTGGAATTGGGTGTGTTTGGCACTGGAAACACCATAACCCAGTGCAATTTACCTTACCAAGGTTTTTGCAGAGGAGAAGCAGCAGGAGAAAAGACTATGCTAAAACGCTCTCAGATCCCCTCACTGTCAACTCAAGGCATAAAATCTCAGTTCAGACCCAAGACTATACGTCTTCTGGAAGAGGGGTTAACATGTATGACAACTATGAAAATGTGGAAGTCGGTCCTCCCAGAGCTAAAGAAGAAACTGATAAGGAACTATATGAGAACACTCGGCCCACCAATTTCGAGGAGCATATCTATGGAAATGAGACATCATCTCAATATTACAACTTCCAGAAGCCTAGCACTTCTGAAGTCTCTCAAGATGAAGACATATATATTCTTCCAGATTCATAACTTTTCAAAACACTGGGTTCAGTTATTAGAGGATAAATATTCACTGGGACTTTTCTTGTACTTATGCCATTGTTCATCCTGTTCTTCGAGTGAAACTCAATGATCTTTTATCTGTCTCCACCCTTCTGAACCTTCTGTCTGTGTATCACTGTGGGTTAATTCCAGGGATCCCCTTTACCCTCATTTTGCTAGATTAATTCTGCATTGTGTTATATTGATTCTTCCTTCTGTTACCTGTTATCTTTTTCTTTTATTTCTCCCTCTACCATCTTTTCTGGCTCAAGATTGCTGTCAGTCTCCTAACAAGTCTTTCTGGCTCTAGTGTCTACACATTCACCCATGATGTTGCCAGATTTATCTTCAGAAAATATTTCCAATGCTGCATCACTCCTTTGCTGAAACCTCTTAGTGTCTCCTCTTTGCAAACAACATGCTATTTATAATTTTTTTTAATTTTTAAAATGTTTTTAATTTATTTTTGAGAGAGACAGAGTACAAGTGGGAGAGGGGCAGAGGGAGAGGGAGACAGAATCCACAAAGCAGGCTCCAGGCTCTGAGCTGTCAGCACAAAGTCCGACACGGGGCTCAAACCCATGAACCACGAGATCATGACCTGAGCCGAAGTCAGATGCTCAACCAACTGAGCCACCCAGGCGCCCCAATGTACTATTTATAATCTAACTCTAGGACTTATGATTTCCCACAGTTGGTTCCAGTTTACTTTTCCAGTGACTCCTACTAATTTCTCACTTGTCTGCTTTCCTCATAATCATATGAGAATTGCCAGACCCATCCCTCCTCCATGGCTTTGTTGGTCTGCCCCCTTTCAAGCGTGCCTCATATGGTAACTTCTTCCACATGTCTTCTGAGTTATTCCAAACCTGCCTTTACCTTTTTCTTTTCTTATTTCCTATAGATTTTTCTGCCTGCTTAAGTCTGTGGAAATTCAAACATATGAATGTTTTCTATGGCATTTTACTATTTAATGTCATATGAGAATGTCTTAAATTCCTTGCTAAGTAATAAGGAAGTGCCTCATATTCCTATTTTAACTCCAGTGCCTAGACCATTATATGAGGCAATCAGTATTGTTCAATTGACAAGAATTAAGGTGTGTATTTTGCTCAGCAGTTTGGAGAAAAATCTAATAAATTCATTCATTCAAGAAATATTTTTCAAGTACCATCTATGTACTTTTACTCGGCACATGGAAGGGGTAAAACGTATAAAGAAAGACATGGGTCTTGAATGCATATTGTCTAGTAGGAAAGAAAAGACAATAAATAAACAAATATGCACTTCTTAAGCTGTAGTATCTTATCCCTGAGGTCTTCCTTTTATATGCTGTCCTGAATTGATCAGGCTGAGACTCTGCAAGCTGTATTTTTCCTTTGCCAAGTGGACCCATATAGGGCTCTGTTCAAAGGGAGCACTGTGGAAGACTCGTAGACGATTGGAACCAAAAGGGACTTACTCTTTCTCCTTGGGGCCCTGGCAGGTACCATTGCCATGTAATTTACTCCAGCATCACCAGTTCTTTGCATTTTCTAGTTTCTTCCGGCATTCCCAGAATCAGCTCAATTGCACACTGTCAGAGGTAACAAGCTCACCTTAGAATCTGAGAGGCAGCTCTTCAGAGCCTCCTCTGGAGGAGACAGATGAGACCCTCTGAGCTTCAAGTCCAAGCCCGAGGCATGGGTGCTCTCTCCTGCAGTCATTGTCTTTGTGGCACCTCAGTGTCCTGTTTATATCCTTCCAGTCAACTAATACCTTTTTGCTAATTCTCTGTATTAAATTCTCCCTCTTAAACCGGTAAGCTTTCTGTTTCCCAGGGTGGACCCCAGTATACAAATAAAAATGCTTTGAAGAAAAAAAAAACTTTTGTTTTTGAGAGCAATAGGGTTGGGTAGGGAAGAATTTTAATGGAATGGTCAAAAGAGGCCTCTCTGGAGACACACTTAAGATGGGACTTAAGGGTGAAAGGAGTTATCCGTGAAAGTGTGAGATGGGTAGGGGTGTGAAAAGCTTTTGCATTTAATTTAGACAGGAGTGGCTGCAGTGCAGATAAAGCCATTGACATAGCTACCTTAATCTTTGGAGGAACTGCCACAGGACTTACTGATGGACTCAGTATGTATGTTTGGTAGGGAAGGGTTAAGATTGGGGATTGTAACAGAGAAGTCTAGAAGAACCACCTTATTTCTGGCTGGAGCAGCAGGGGCGATTATAAAGCATTTCAGTGAGATGAGGAAGACTTACAGTGGAAACTGTTTTGGAGGCTGTGTCAGGAATGACTTGGGCTCCCAGTAACAGAAAAGCTGACTACATTGACTTAGGCATGTACACCTTCATTTATTTCAAATAATGTGGACACTGAAGTGAGGCAGTTGAAGGCTAGTGTATTAGGCTAACAGTACCATTAGAAATCCATGTTCTTTCTCTGTTTTCTCTCTGCCATCCTTAGTGCTGTAACTTTCATCCTCATTTGTATTAACTCATGATCACCAAATGATTGTGGAACGTGCAAGCCTTACATTTGTGTTCTGGTCCTGAAGGATAAAAGGAAAAGACCACATCAGGAGATACCTATTTATATGTCATTGACCAGAATGGTGTTACATGCATACATGGATACCACCAGGTATGAGTGGAGGAGAAATTGAATTTTGACCTTTGATAGCCTCATAGGAAAGGAGCCAAGGGAAAAAGAAAGTTGTAAGTAGAATTTAAGTCAGTCAACCTACTACCAAAGGGGAAAAATCAATTTTGGACCTGTTTATTCTGACATGTCCTGAGACCCAAGTAAAAATCCCCAATTTGCAGTTGTAGATACACATTTGAATTTTGGAGGAGAGCTCCTAAGTGGATATGTACATTCGAGAGCCATCAGCAAGCATTTAGGTGGTATCTAGAGGAACAGGGATTTATGTGATGACCTGGAACAAAGAGTAGAGAAACAATAGAAAAAGGGATGCAATGCAGACGTCCCCCTCAAACTGCAGTATTCTGATGTTAGGTCAATGAGGAGAATATAGCAAAGGAGCCTGAGAAAGAATGGCCAGTGAGGAGGGTAGTAAATTCTTAATGATTTTTTTTTATTTTTTTTTTTAACGTTTATTTATTTTTGAGACAGAGAAAGACAGATCATGAACGGGGGAGGGGCAGAGAGAGAGGGAGACACAGAATCGGAAGCAGGCTCCAGGCTCGGAGCCATTAGCCCAGAGTCCGACGCGGGGCTCAAACTCAGGGACCGCGAGATCGTGACCTGAGTCGAAGTCCGACGCTTAACCGACTGAGCCACCCAGGGGCCCCTCTTAACGATTTTTAAGAATGGTGGTTGATACTGTGAAATACATATGTTGACACATCCATTACAGGTCATTTTCCAGAGATAGGATGAATATTTGATACTTGTTTATTCTCTTTGGCCAGAAAATATAGTAAAAGGACTGTGTAGAAGTATTTAGACCGTGATCTTTCACCACTTCTTGTCTTGACTACTTTTTAAAAATTAATTTTAAGTTCTTTATCAATTGAAAATCTCTTCCTACTTTTCTTACTAGCAGGTTTTGGTGGGGGTGGGCAAAGGGAACAAAGGAGATTGTCATCCACCTTCTTTTTACAATACATACTCTTCTTCAGCCCTTCTCTGGTTTTGAGTCCCTCTTCTCTTTTTCCTTCTTTCATTTCCCATTCCTCCCTCACTTCTCCACCTCACCCTCCCCCACACACACCCTCTTTCTTCTCTCTCCGTCTCTCTCTTTGTGTCTGTCTTCTTCATATTTTTATCTGCTTCTTGCATCCTTTATTATAATATTTCTCCATCTTCCTAAAATCTGAAAAGTAAAAATGTCCTTGAGAGGTAAAGATAGTAAAATCTTTCTGCATCTATTGAGAGCAGCAGTTTGTATTTGTGTTTTATTATTAGAAAAGTGACCACATGTACCACAATTAAAGGAGGAGAGATGTCAGGGGTGAGGGAAAGGAGACAGTAGCATCAAATATAATGAGTGTAGTTTTCCTGTATACTCCCAGAAATGCAGGCAAGTTCATATCCTGTGACATGCAGCTAATCTCTGTGAGACACCATGGCCAACATCCAGCAACAATGAACACCTGGCTTCTTCAGATTGCTCTCAGCCTTCAGCTTGAAACATTCACCTAAGTCTGCATTATACATCAATATAAAAGTAATAAGAATATACCCCAATAATGAGGTAGAGTAATATACCCCAATCTATTATTGGTCTCCACAGCAAAGGGGCCATTACTTAACCCACTGAAAACCTTGCTTTACAACATCTCAAGCCTTGTCATACTTTATGAATTTTCATCATTGAGTGACAAGCTATTGAACAATATTAAAATGATATTTTGACTTATGTTTTGCTTTTTCTGTTTGGGGGACAATAAACATGTCAGAAAATCACTTTGGCTGTTTTTGTTACTGTTAAGAAATGAGTATCTCAGACCAGAACAAGGGGAAAAAAAAGAGATACCGCTTCTATTTTTGAAGTTCTGAGAGTCATTGACCATAGGTTGTTTTGTACTAGATTATAATCATCAGCTTTCTTTGCTCTGGAGTCAAGAATGGGAAGCTTCCAGGTAGCAGGAGACTCCTAAAAGACATCAGAGGACTGTTGTTTGTATTTTAAGGATACTATTTCAGGAAACTAAGCTCTTCTGGTCAAGAAGTGAGTGAAATATGGTCATTTAATCAGGTATTGGCATCAAGAGTGATGCTCACCTCATAGAAATTTTTGGAAGAGTTTGAACAGAACTGATATTTCTTCTCTAAGTGTTTGTATCAGCCAGACTATTTGAGCCTGGAATTTTCTATATGAGAATTTTCTAAATTCAACTTCTTTAATTGATATAGTAGTATTAAGTTATCCTTGAATGAACTCTGGTAGTTTGATCTTGTAAGTTGTTGAGTTTATTATTTTTAAGTTATTCATAACATTTCCTTATTATCTTTTTAATATCTACATATGACAATATCACCTCTCTCATTCTTGATATTGTGTCTTCTCTCTCTTTTCAAATGGTTTTATTGATTTTCTTTATTGTTTGTAGGTTTCCTATTTCATTGATTGCTGCTCTTTATTATATTTTTTTCTGCTTAATTAGCTTTACTTAGCTTATCTCCTTCTAGTTTCTTAAAGTGGAAGCTGAAGTCATTGGTTTGAGTCCTTTCTTCCTTCTCTGTATAGATGTTTAAGACTACACATTTTTCTGAAAGTGCTGCTTTAATTGCACCTTACACATTTTGACATGTTTTTATTTCTATTCAGAAAAAATACTTTCTAATTTCCCTTTTTATTATTTTGAACAATTGGGTTATTTAGAAGTTTGTTATTTAATTTACAAATGTTTGAGAATTTTCCTTATTTTTTTACTGATTTATAATATAAATTCACTGTGGTTAGAGAACATATTTAATATGTTTTAAATTCTTTTAGATTTGAAATTTGTTCTGTGGACTAAAATAGGGTTTATCTTGGTAAGTGTTTTATGTGAACTTGAAAACAGTGTATATTCTGCTATTGGGTGTAGTATGCTATAAATGGCATTTAGTGCCAATTAGTTCAAGGTGCTTGACAGTATGGTTCAAGTCCTTCACATTCTGTTTTTATTGAGATACAATTTACATGCCATAAATTTTATCTTTTTAAAGCACACAATTTAGTGGTTTTTAGTATATTCACAAAGTTGTGCAAATTTCATCACTGTCTAATTCCAGAACATTTTCATCATTCCCCAAAGAAATTCCCTTGGCAGTCACTCCCCATTTTCATTTCTTTCATCTCTTAGTTCAGCCTACTATTAACATAAATATCACAGATTGGTGGTTTAAAAAAAACATTTATTTCTCACAGTTCTAAACTCTGGGAAGTCCCAAGATCAAGGTGTCACCAAATTCAGTGTCTGATTAGAGCTCACTTCCTGGCTCTTAGATTGCCATGTTTTCATCGTGTCCTTACATGGTGGCAGGTGGAGGGATCTCCCTGAGATCTCTTTTATAAGGGCACTAATCCTTTTTATGACCTAATTACCTCCCAAAGTCCTACTTCCAAATACCATTACATTAGGTGTTAGGTTTAAACATATGAATTGGGGAGGACACAAATATTCAGTCATAGCACCTGGCAACCACTATTCTTTGTGTCTGTATAGATTTGACTATTCTAGTCTTATAAATAGAATCATATAATATGTGCTCTTTCATGACTGACATCTTTCACTTAATATAGTATTTTAGCATATATCAGTATTTCACTCCTCTTTATAGTTGAATAATATTACATTGTAGGTATGACCATGTTACATTTGTTTATCCAGTCATCAGTTGATGGGCATTTGTGTCAACTCCTCTACACTCTTACTGATTTTTTTTTTTTGGTCTACTTACTAAAAGATGACAGTTAAATTTTCTGATTATAGTTGTGGATTTTATCTGTTTCTCCTTACATCCTTTTATCTGTTTCTCCTTTTATCTTTTTTATAGCTTTTGCCTTACGTATTTTAAAGTTCTATTATTTGGTGAAGAAACATTAAGTATCATTATGTCCTCTTGATTATTTGACCCCTTTGTCATTATCCAATCACAGTCTTTATACTTGGCAATAATCTTTGCTCTGAAATATCCTTCATCTGATACTAGTATAGCCATTTCAACTTTCTTTTAATTAGTGGTAGCATGGTATATCTTGTTCACCCATTTACTTTTAACCTGTTTGTGCCTTTATATTTATAGTGCATTATTTTGTAGGCAGCACAGAGTTAGGTCTTGCTTTCGTATCCAATCTGACAATCTCTGCTTTCATTTGGGGTATTTGTACCACTTACATCTAATGTGATTATTATTATGGCTTTAAATATGACATCTTACTGTTTACTTTCTATTTGTTCCAACTGTTTCTTATTTTCTTTTTTCCTTTCATTCTTCCTTCTTTTGGAATAATTGCTTATTAAAGCTAATTTCATTTTATTCCCTTTTTGGCTTATTAGTTCTAACCCTGTGGGGACATTAGTGGTTGCATTAGAATTTATATTACATGTTTAGCTGTCATAGTCCACATTCAAATTATATGTCACTTCATGTATAGTATAAGAACCTTACAAAAGTAAACTTCCATTGTTTTCCACTAAGCCTTTGTGCTGAATTTCTCATACATTTTACCTCTATATATGTTATATACCTCTATATATACCTCTATATATGTTATAAACTTACATTTGTTATCAATACATTGATCTTATTTTTGTTTAAGCAGTCAATTATCTTTTTTTTCAAATTTTTAAATATTTTTTTAATTTATTTTTTGAGAGAGAGACACACACAGAGTATGAGTGGGGGAGAGCCAGAGAGAGAGGAAGATACAGAATCTGAAGTGGGCTCCAGATTCTGAGCTGTTAGCACAGAATTTGACACAGGGCTTGAACTCACAAATGGTGAAATCAGACCTCAGCTGAAGTCAGATGCTTAACTAACTGAGCCACCCAGGCGTCCCAGTCAATTATCTTTTAAATAAATTTAAATTATGAAAGTCTTTTCTATTTACCCACCTAGTTAACATTGTTGTCATTTCTTCTTCTAGATCATTATTTCCATACGATATCATTTTCCTTCTGTTTGAAGGACTTTTACCAATTCCCATACTGAAAGGCTGCTGATGCTGAATTCTTTCATCATTTACATATCTGAAGAAATTTTGATTTCATCTCATTTTTGAAATATGTTTTTGCTGGGTATAGAATTCTAGGTTGACAGTAAAGATATTGTTTCATTGTCTTCTGGACTGTATTTTTGTCTAACAAGAAGTTCAGTTTTATTCTTATCACTGTTCTGTATATAATGTTTCCTTTTCTCCCTGCTGCTTCTAAAATTTTTGTCTTTCTCAGTGTTTTTCAGAAATTTTATTACAGTATACTTTGGTATGGCTTTTTTCATATTTTTGTGCTTGGGTTGTTCTGAAGCTTCTTAGATTTATGGTTTTATAGTTTTCATCAAATTTGAAAGTTTTTTTGTTATTATTTCTACTGTTTTTTTTTTATCCCTACTCTCTCTCTCTCCATTGGAAAGTACACTATGTGTATACTAGGCTTTTTTTTTTTTTAATTTTTTTTTCAACATTTATTTATTTTTGGGACAGAGAGAGACAGAGAATGAACGGGGGAGGGGCAGAGAGAGAGGGAGACACAGAATCGGAAACAGGCTCCAGGCTCTGAGCCATCAGCCCAGAGCCCGACGCGGGGCTCGAACTCACGGACCGCGAGATCGTGACCTGGCTGAAGTCGGACGCTTAACCGACTGCGCCACCCAGGCGCCCCTAGGCTTTTTTGATAGGCTGAGAATGAAGTAATTGCAGAATATCCAGATTATAGGGTTTAGCAAATGGTTAGAAAGTAAGGATTATAGCTCAGAAATGAGATCAGGGATGAAACAAAGATTTGGGATATATCTGAATAGAGGTGGTAGATGAAACACCAAGAGTTTTTTGATTCCTTTGAATGATAATGATATAAAAAGTAGACAGAGTGGTCTGCCCTTATATCCTGGTTGTATGTAGATGATTGGCTACTAGTAAATACATTGATAATTGCACACACCCTCACGATGGAAGTGTATTTATTTACATTATCAGTAGCCTCTTTGCCAATCCTCAAACTGCCTAATTTGGGGATGCTATATTCTCTCATCCTTGACTGCTGTTCCCTAGATATTCATTTTGTGAACTTCTCATTTCATTTAGCTCTCTGACCAAATGACACCTACTGAGAGCTGACAAACCAGTCTGAAGCAGCCCCCACTATTACTCTCTGAACCTTTTTAACCCTGTTTTACTTTCTGTCATAGCACTTATAACCACCTGGCAAATGTTAGTGGTATGATTTTAATCTGTTCTCTCTACCTAGAATCTAAGCTCCATGAAAGCAGAAATATTTCTGTCTTCCTGCTTGATCACCAGTACTTTACTTATAGGGTATGCTTCATTATGTGTACTAACCAAATTAATTATTTTTTTTTCTTTATGACTAACACTTGTAGTGAAATTACTGAACTATTTTGGAAAATATCATAATGGAAAGAGGTACATATATTATTTTGAGCATTGCTAACATGCAAAGATATAGTAGGAAAGATGTTTATATAAATTAAATGCCATAGGATTTCTTTGACATTTTAATACAAGCAAGCTTTGTGATTCCCCCCAGCCATTGGAGCCAGGTGGCGCCACATCAGATAGAATGAGAACAGAGAAGACCAGGGCTTCGGCCATTGGCGAGGCTGGAACAATGGGCCTCATGAAGAAGTTGGGAAAGAAAGATATCAAGAAAGGGATCTTATGCCCGTTTCCACATTTTTAACTGCTATTCTAAGCCGCAGTAACTAGTTGGTTTTCAAAATTCAGAGAGTGGTAAGTTCAATATCCACTTTTTCATTCTTACCTTACATGATCACTTTGCAGCATGGTATTCTTACTCCTTATTCTTTTCTTAGTCTCCTTTGTAGTTTCCTTCTCTCTTGTATACTCAATGCAGTATGGTGATTCTCCATGACTCTTTCCTTGGCTCCCATCTTCTTTTCCTAACACTTTCTCTAAGGGATGTAGCTGTTTTATATATGAACTCTCTTGCCCTGATGCCTTTTGGAAGCATTTGACCCACATAGTGTACTACCTAATGCTTATTTCTGTCCATTGTCCTTCAGATGTCCAACATCTGAAATTTTGCATAGACTAAACTGACAGTTGGGGTTAGGGCTTGGGTGTCACTCAGAAATAGAGACATAATTAGTGATGGAATAAAAGAAGGCTCAGGTGTGAAGGGAGCAATCCGTTGCACAGGTTGCTTGCTAATAATTTCAAAAGCTTACAGTTGAAAATGTCCCAGTGTCAAAAAAAAAAAATTAGCCTCAAAGTATCATGATATCAGTGTACCATGTACTGAGTATCTGCTTCTTCAATGCCTGGCTCAAATAATCCCCAGTTACTAAAGCCTAGTGGTGTAACATTTGGAAAACAGCATGCCTTGCCTTTGCCTTTGTTTTTGCCTTTGCCTTTGCCTTTGCCTTTGCTTTTGCCTTTGCCTTTTCCAAGTGATCAGCTCTGAAATAAAACACTGTGTGTATAGCAGCAAGAAGGGGTCTAGGCCTGCTAGGCATCATGCTAATGGACTGGTCTGATAACTGTAAATTTCATGGCTCATTAGTGCTACTTATTTAATTTACTTCCACATTTTTGTTTGTTATTTATTTTTAAGTCTTCTTAGATAGCTACTTTGAGCTGGACCTAAAAATCAGTGTTTAATGGACTAGATCATAAAAAAAAAAAATACTCCATAGCCCAGAGATTTTAGAATTTGTCCACCTCGAGTGATCTATGTACTGATGTCCATGTGAAATATAAGAAGATTTCCAATATATCTTGAGTAAAAGCACCTTCCAGTAGATGTTTGTAGTTGTATAGAAAGGAAGTTGTGGAACATCAAGGTCATGAAATAATTTATAACAAGTAACTTTAATGGTCTCAGTAGGGCAAAGTGATTTCAGACCTATAACAAATATTTATCAAGTATCCATGATGTATCAAAATCGGGGAGAGCCTTGGAAATTCAGCAGTGGCATTGGTGGATGGAGGGGGGGGGCAGACATGCCTGTGCATTCAGTGGGCTTGCACAGTATAAGGCAGTTGCAAGCCAGTCACACTGGCTACTAAAATGTATGCTGACAGTGGTATGACAGGGAAGCACATTTAAGTATAATGAAAGACTAACTAGGCTTAGGGTTAAAAAAGCTTTCTTGCAGAAAGTGACACCTAACCAGAGTCCTAAAGGACCAACGGGAGATAGGCAAAGAGGCTAAGGGAATGATGTTGCAAAAAAAGGGGACAGTATGTGAGGACCTGAAGCATAAGGTATGTTCAAGAACCTGAAAGAAGAAAAATACTGCTTAAGCAATTGTAAATGGGGAAGAGCAGGAAGATGTTAGTTCCTGTGAGCAAAGGTCAGATGATACAGGGCTTTATGTGACAACTTGAAGACTGTGGACCTTATCCTAACAATACCCATAATATGCCATTTTGGGAGGCAGAAATGCCATTGGTTTTCCCCCAAACCATTGAGTATGCCAAGAATTTCCAGGCTGCAGCAGAATATGGGAAGCACAGATTCTGAGGTTCAGGGTATAGGATTTGATTTCAAGTAGCACATGTCTATGAGTTATAGAATTAGCAGTGCTCTCCATAGCACTTAAATTATGAAGGCTCCCCTACCTTTTAATTTAAATTCAGCTCCTGCCATTTTGCATTTTGTGACTCTCCCAATAGAGAAGGGAATTAAGCAAATGAGAGAGGCTCAAACAAAGGGAAGCACAGAAGATGGTAAATTGCCAGATGCAATCAAGGCTGGCGAAGGTGTGACTGCGGCTATTGACCTATGCCGTTGCCATGGAAACCAAAGCTCTGTGGTCCTGGAGTGCTTTTCCTTTCTAAGGACAGATCGGTTTTAGAGAATAGTTAAGACTGCAAATTACTGAAGTTGGATCGTCTACTGCCACGTGTATCCTAAATTCTATTCAGTGACAGAGAATGGCTAGCTGGGTCTGAGGCGAACTCCCCAAAAGCGTAGGGGCAGAGGTTAAAGCTCAGTGAAGGTCAGAGTTTCGCTGTTGTCTCAGGCCCACCTCCCTAGCTCCATGCTCTGCTAGACTGACATATTAATTGCGATACTCAGAATTTAGGAGGAGGGTTTTACATATTATGATTTTTTTAAATAATCCTATTAGGAGATCTGAAACCCATCAAGCCAAATACACACAAATGTACTCTCTGCTTTTCTTCCTAGGTGTTTGTGAGGAGACTGTAGTCCTTTATAAGGTTTTTTTTAATTGGGGCGCCTGGGTGGCTTAGTCAGTTAAGTGTCCGACTTCAGCTCAGGTCGTGATCTCACGGTTTGTGGGTTCGAGCCCTGCGCTGGGCTCTGTGCTGACAGCTCTGAGCCTAGACCCTGCTTTGGATTCTGTGTCTCCCTCTCTCTCTGCTCCTACCCCACTCATGCTCTGTCTCTTTGTCTCTCTCTCTCAAAAATAAATACACATTAAAAATTTTTTTAAAAAAGATTTTTTTTTAATTAATGTGGGGTTTTTTTTGGGGGGAAGGGGCAGAGAGAGGGAGAGAGAGAATCACAAGCAGGCTCTACACTGTCATTGTAGAGCTGGATGTGGGGCTTGATCTCATGAACTGAGAGATCATGACCTGAGCTGAAAGCCAGAGTCAGATGCTTTACCAACTGAGCCACCCAAGTGCCCCAAGAGACTGTAGTCCTTCCTAAATTCTTGGCATTGGAGTGTCCTCTGAGCCCCAAGCACCATAATAACACTGTGTGTGAATTATGTTTAATTCACCAGTAATCCTATCACATAGATTCTGTTTTTATCCCCATTTTATAGTAGAAGATTGAGATTTAGGGAAGTTAAAATCTGATGAAATTTCTTAGTGTTAATTTAAAAAAAAAAATGGAGGCATTGTTTGAACCCAGTCATTTGGATGCCAGAGACTTGCTCAGGTTTTTTTGTTTGTTTGTTTGTTTTTTTAATTATACTGTCTTTGATAAATCGTAGTATCCTCTGTCTTAGCATCATGGAATTTCAAATCTGGGAGATAACTTGGAAGTAATCTAAACTGACTTCCTCAGTTTGAAGGTGAGAACAGTGAGCCCCAGAAAGTTTCTATGATTTCCCCAAGTTTATACAGTGAATTAATGACTAGCCGGGACCAGAACTCTGGGCTTTTCAACATATCTTGCTGCCTTTCTTACTGAATGAAAATGTGACCTTTGTGGGTTTTTTTCTAAGTTTATTTATTAAGAGAGTGAGAGTGAGATAGAGGGCATAGAGAGTGGAGAGAAAGAGAATTCTGCACCATTAATCAGAGCCTGATGCAAGGCTTTAACTCACAAACTGTGAGATCATGAACTGAGCTGAAATCAAGAGTTGGACGTTTAACTGACTTGAGCCACCCAGGCAACCCTTGTTTGTTTTTTAATCCAAGTCTTCCTCAAAGCAACCTTTTAAGTCTCCTTTCTTAAGACCTTTCCTTTTCTCTGTTCTATTTTAGCTGAGTATTCTCTTCTCTACATCTAGAAATGGTTCTGGTTTTTCCCAGTGTGAAACAAAGATAGTCCTAAAAGAGCAGAATAAACAGATTTCTTAATGTGTGGGGCTCTTGTGTCCGGAACTATATAAGGAGGGCTATCAGTCAGGAGCAGAGTGGTGCACAACATGTCGTCTTGTGGTCATTATTTCCTAAAATGTGTTCTTTTGTTATCTTGTCTCATCTGGCAGAATTTGTCTAGACTATATACACATTTAACTCAATTATCTGATAAGAGAAAAACATGACCAGCGGAAAAGAAGCATTCCTGGTCAGGGGAAGGGGCGGGGGGGGGGGGGGGGGGGAAATGTCTGTGGCAATTGCACTGCAGCAGAATGGAGAGCATGTTTGAGGGAACAGCTAATGACAAAGTAAATATCCACTCTGGCCTGATATGGCCATTTTCAGTCTCTGTTCCAGGAGACTTCAAGGACAATATTGCAATGTACCTGAGCAAGGGAAAAATCTGACATGGCATTTAGGGGCACATGTCCTTTTAAAATCAAAAGATGCAAAAGCAAAGCAATTGCTACTTTTTAATTTGCTAGGTCAACTAATAAAGTCTTCGAACAACAGTTTGGGAGAAGCCTGGAAAAGAGGAGAGGGAAAATTTAGCAAAGGACCGAAGAGATGCACAAGAAAGGGAAGGCTCAGTAGAGTTATATAATCCCCTTGGTGGTAATCAAAAGAAAGAAAGCTCTGTGCAAAGTTGAAACGCAGACATCTATAAAGGCAAGGCCGGGAACAGAGTTGTGGATTAGAGCTGCTGAGAGACAGTTGGGGGCTCAGTCCTGTTTGTTGAGCAAGCGAACCGGCAACTGGCTGCCTAAACTGCATTGCCATTTTGGACACTCTGCAGATGTTCCCCTTAGCTCTACATCATGATGCAGCTGTTGTTTCTATTATTTCTAACGCATCATGCAGGTCTGTAGAAGGATAAACATGCTTTAATTTTACCAATGAAACATTATAATATAGTATTAAAGGAAACCAGAGGGGAAGTGGAATGTTGTTCATTTAAGAATCATTTTCATTTCCTCTTTTAATTAGCTGTGTTGCTTAATATAACAATACCTTCTTCACCCACATGTGTTGGAAAATAAAGCTGTGAGGCTTAATTTAGGAAGAAGCTCTCCAATTGCACTTAATGGAAAACAAAAAGGAAACTGTAACCAAGATTATTTTTAACATGTGGGTTGAGATCTTACTCTTGCCCCCTTTTCAAAGGCCAGCTTAAATCCCAGGTCATTTAAGAAGCCTTCTTTAATACCAGGAGTCCAAGATGACCTAGCCATTTGCTCATTTCCTTCCTCTCTCTGTCTACCCATACCTTTATTCACTTAGCCATCCATTCATCCAACAAATATTTTTTGAGGGCCTATTAGTTGTTAGGCATTATGATAGGGACTGAGGGAGTCAGTGCTGAATAAAAACATACAATGCCTGCAGTCTAGATGAAATACCAAGATAAAAAAATCATGCAGACAAACGTGTAATTAAAAACATAAATAAATGTTCTGAAGGAAAGAAACATGGTGATATTAAAGCTTATAAGAGACGATCTTGAACTTATTCAGGCAGTCAGGGTAGACTACTTACCCTGGATAACTAATGTACTAATTACATAAGCAGAATTTACCTAGAAAGAAAACAAGAATTAATGACCGCCTTTCTGTAAAAGAGGCCCATTATTATAGAACATTATCATTTGTGTTGGCTTGTTTGTTTAAAAGAAAGGGCAAAATCTCAAATTGCTTTGAAGGGTTTATAAACTGCTATTTAAAATAATTGGAAAGGAACATGAATATGTTGGTTGAGAAAACTCCACAGAGATTAGCTTTCTTTACACAGGTCTGGCACAAACTTAAATATTTCTTGGCAGTGTCCTAGAGTGGAAGAAATAAATGCTAAAACATACAGCAGACCTATAGTTGTATTGAAGTTCTAATGAATATTAGTTGTGTGGCCTTGCAAAGTGGTAATAATAATGCTGAAAGGTTATTATGAAAACTGAAAGAAATAATATGCAAAAAATGCCTCCAACATTAAGGTTATTTAATACCTCACATGTATGTAAAACATTAATCTGTTGAATTACTTGTCTCGGTTACCTTACCTACTTATTTTTGTTGGGCTTTTCTCTATTAAAGACTACGTTTTATGATTTTTTTCAAAGACTTTGTACTTTGAAATATTTTTCTCAATGAAATCAGCATAATTTATTCTCTAATAACTCCCTTTGAAATTTCCAACAATCGTGCACTTTTAACTACCAATCAGAACTCCTGATCAGCATTATTACACCTGAATTTATTATATTTTCAAATTTAAAAAAAAAAACAGTTTCCTGCACCGTTTTTTTTTTTTTAATTCAAAATAGCTACCTCTCAAGTGAACATTGAAGCAATTTTTGTCCAAATTCCTTTTCAGGAAAATCAAGGGTAAGAATGCTGAGCCAAGAGCAAGGTTCAAGGAGGTTGGGCTGGAGACAGATGAGGTATGTACCCCATCCCACTCCCAATAGTCCTGAGAGTCCCAATGCACTAAGAAGATCTAGCTAACTCCCTGATTTCAACATGAAATGTTGATGAAAACGTGTATATATATATCTGTATACATAAAATCAAAACCATATTCTTTGTTGTTTCCAAGGTTTCCATTGATTCTACCATTAAGTTACTGACTCAAATGTGTGGTATGATTCTATTGTTACAGTGGGATCTCATCTTCTCAAAGTCATAAGACTTATTTTTCGATGAGCTTTAAAACAGAGGGTATTAACATAGCACAGTTAAGTCCATATTTCTGCCTTAAAGTCATCAGCGTTCTGTACACCTTGATTTCTGTCCTTGGCTGCTACATTTTACAAGCTGCCCTCTATAGAGCATTATGTAGTGCCTTGAGAAATTCTCACGGTGGATGCAGAAGTAATATCTAAGGGGGAAAATGTCCATAAAAATTATATCCACTCCCTTTAAGCCATGGCATATTCCTGTAAGTTACCCTCTTTTCAATTACCAAGATAGTTGATAAAGTCTGGAGTTACTTTCCTCACTTTAAACTGCTACTTGAGTGTGTGCACTTGCCTAGGAGTAAGGATTGTTGCCCAGGTCAAGGTGATTTATGGGAATCAAAAATCCCCATTACACATACCTCCTGCCTGTCATAGCGTTTAAAACTCACACCACTGCAGAGTTTTCCCCTGTTCTACAATCTCTAGAATTACTTTATTTAGATGTACAAAGATATACAAAAATGTATACAATTCTTGTATGATGTGATCTTCAACCATTCCACTTCTTAATACTTTCAAGAGTTAATGTTTCACATAAGTGACAGGGATTTGGAGAAGAGCCACTACACATTTAATCAACCAATTAACTGCTTTATTTTAGGACAAATGGTAGCTGAGTCCAGAGGTTCAGGGAACTGACTGGGTTTAGGGGGACGATACCAAGCAAGCTTAGATAACTTTCTCTAAAAAGATTCTATTGAGGAAATAACGCCAAATTGTCTTCATATTGCTTCTGTGTTCTTCCCTCCTGGTTGTCGATTATCCTTTTTAATCTCTGACTTTCATCTCTATGTCTGCTTAATTCACAGCATCTCTCATGGCCTTCCAGGCATTACCTCAGCACAATATTAAACTGAGGATACAGATATGTAAAAGGCAATTCTCTACCCCAGAGGAGTTTACATTCTGCTTAACCTTATAACCACCTTTTCCTTTCAAATCATGAACTAATATTGCCACCCACGTGTTAACTTGCATTATTATGCATGGAACCCCTTGAAACCCAGTACCATTCTAAGTTCAACATGCATTCCTTTATTAAAAATAATAGTTTCCATATGCCAGTGACCCTTCTAGACTGTAGAGACACAAAGATGACCTCACAGAACTCATAGACTATTGTGAAAGCCACATAAATAAGCCAACAGTTCTCATACAATATGATAAGTGCTATCTTTATTTTTTTTTTTCAATATATGAAGTTTATTGTCAAATTGCTTTCCATACAACACCCAGTGCTCATCCCAAAAGGTGCCCTCCTCAATACCCATCACCCACCCTCCCCTCCCTCCCACCCCCCGTCAACCCTCAGTTTGTTCTCAGTTTTTAAAATCTCTTATACTTTGGCTCTCTTCCACTCTAACCTCTTTTTTTTTTTTTCCTTCCCCTCCCCCATGGGTTTCTGGTAAGATTCTCAGGATCCACATAAGAGTGAAAACATATGGTATCTTTCTCTGTATGGCTTATTTCACTTAGCATCACACTCTCCAGTTCCATCCATGTTGCTACAAAGGGCCATATTTCATTCTTTTTCATTGCCACATAGTACTCCACTGTGTATATAAACCACAATTTCTTTATCCATTCATCAGTTGATGGACATTTAGGCTCTTTCCATAATTTGGCTATTGTTGAGAGTGCTGCTATAAACATTGGGGTACAAGTGCCCCTATGCATCAGTACTCCTGTATCCCTGGGTAAATTCCTAGCAGTGCTATTGCTGGGTCATAGGGTAGATCTATTTTTAATTTTTTGAGGAACCTCCACACTGTTTTCCAGAGTGGCTGCACCAATTTGCATTCCCATCAACAGTGCAAGAGGGTTCCCGTTTCTCCACATCCTCTCCAGCATCTATAGTCTCCTGATTTGTTCATTTTGGCCGCTCTGACTGGCGTGAGGTGATATCTGAGTGTGGTTTTGATTTGTATTTCCCTGATGAGGAGTGACGTGGAGCATCTTTTCATGTGCCTGTTGGCCATCCGGATGTCTTCTTTAGAGAAGTGTCTATTCATGTTTTCTGCCCATTTCTTCCCTGGGTTATTTGTTTTTCGGGTGTGGAGTTTGGTGAGCTCTTTATAGATTTTGGATACTAGCCCTTTGTCCGATATGTCATTTGCAAATGTCTTTTCCCATTCCGTTGGTTGCCTTTTAGTTTTGTTGGTTGTTTCCTTTGCTGTGCAGAAGTTTTTTATCTTCATAAGGTCCCAGTAGTTCATTTTTGCTTTTAATTCGCTTGCCTTTGGGGATGTGTCAAGTAAGACATTGCTACGGCTGAGGTCAGAGAGGTCTTTTCCTGCTTTCTCCTCTAGGGTTTTGATGGTTTCCTGTCTCACATTCAGGTCCTTTATCCATTTTGAGTTTATTTTTGTAAATGGTGTGAGAAAGTGGTCTAGTTTCAACCTTCTGCATGTTGCTGTCCAGTTCTCCCAGCACCATTTGTTAAAGAGACTGTCTTTTTTCCATTGGATATTCTTTTCTGCTTTGTCAAAGATTAGTTGGACATACTCTTGTGGGTCTAGTTCTGGGGTTTCTATTCTATTCCATTGGTCTGTGTGTCTGTTTTTGTGCCAATACCATGCTGTCTTGATGATGACAGCTTTGTAGTAGAGGCTAAAGTCTGGGATTGTGATGCCTCCTGCTTTGGTGGTCTTCTTCAAAATTACTTTGGCTATTCAGGGCCTTTTGTGGTTCCATATGAGTTTTAGGATTGCTTGTTCTAGTTTCAAGAAGAATGCTGGTGCAATTTTGATTGGGATTGCATTGAATGTGTAGATAGCTTTCGGTAGTATTGGCATTTTGACAATATTTATTCTTCCAATCCATGAGCACGGAATGTTTTTCCATTTCTTTATATCTTCTTCAATTACCTTCATAAGCTTTCTATAGTTTTCAGCATACAGATCTTTTACATCTTTGGTTAGATTTATCCCTAGGTATTTTATGCTTCTTGGTGCAATTGTGAATGGGATCAGTTTCTTTATTTGTCTTTCTGTTGCTTCATTGTTAGTGTATAAGAATGCAACTGATTTCTGGACATTGATTTTGTATCCTGCAACTTTGCTGAATTCATGGATCAGTTCTAGCAGACTTTTGGTGGAGTCTATCGGATTTTCCATGTATAATATCATGTCATCTGCAAAAACCGAAAGCTTGACTTCATCTTTGCCAATTTTGATGCCTTTGATTTCCTTTTGTTGTCTGATTGCTGATGCTAGAACTTCCAGCACTATGTTAAACAACAGCGGTGAGAGTGGGCATCCCTGTCGTGTTCCTGATCTCAGGGAAAAAGCTCTCAGTTTTTCCCCGTTGAGGATGATGTTAGCTGTGGGCTTTTCATAAATGGCTTTGATGATCTTTAAGTATGTTCGTTCTATCCCGACTTTCTCAAGAGTTTTTATTAAGAAAAGTTGCTGAATTTTGTCAAAGGCCTTTTCTGAATCGATTGACAGGATCATATGGTTCTTATCTTTTCTTTTATTAATGTGTTGTATCACAGTGATTGATTTGCGAATGTTGAACCAGCCCTGCATCCCAGGAATGAATCCCACTTGATCATGGTGAATAATTCTTTTTATATGCTGTTGAATTCGATTTGCTAGTATCTTATTGAGAATTTTTGTATCCATATTCATCAGGGATATTGGCCTGTCGTTCTCTTTTTTTACTGGGTCTCTGTCTGGTTTAGGAATCAAAGTCATACTGGCTTCATAGAATGAGTCTGGAAGTTTTCCTTCCCTTTCTATTTTTTGGAATAGCTTGAGAAGGATAGGTATTATCTCTGCTTTAAACGTCTGGTAGAACTCCCCTAGGAAGCCATCTGGTCCTGGACTCTTATTTGTTGGGAGATTTTTGATGACTGATTCAATTTCTTTGCTGGTTATGGGGTCTGTTCAAGCTTTCTATTTCCTCCTGATTGAGTTTTGGAAGCATGTGGGTGTTTAGGAATTTGTCCATTTCTTCCAGGTTGTCCAGTTTGTTGGCATATAATTTTTCATAGTATTCCCTGATAATAGCTTGTATCTCTGAGGGATTGGTTGTAATAATTCCGTTTTCATTCATGATTTTATCTCTTTGGGTCATCTCCCTTTTCTTTTTGAGAAGCCTGGCTAGAGGTTTATCAATTTTGTTTATTTTTTCAAAAAACCAACTCTTGGTTTCGTTGATCTGCTCTACAGTTTTTTTTAGATACTATATTGTTTATTTCTGCTCTGATCTTTATTATTTCTCTTCTTCTGCTGGATTTAGGCTGTCTTTGCTGTTCTGCTTCTATTTCCTTTAGGTGTGCTGTTAGATTTTGTATTTGGGATTTTTCTTGTTTCTTGAGATAGGCCTGGATTGCAATGTATTTTCTTCTCAGGACTGCCTTTGCTGCATCCCAAAGCATTTGGATTGTTGTATTTTCATTTTCATTTGTTTCCATATATTTTTTAATTTCTTCTCAAATTGCCTGGTTGACCCATTCATTCTTTAGTAGGGTGTTCTTTAACCTCCATGCTTTTGGAGGTTTTCCAGACTTTTTCCTGTGGTTGATTTCAAGCTTCATAGCATTGTGGTCCGAAAGTATGCATGGTATGATTTCAATTCTTGTATACTTATGAAGGGCTGTTTTTGACCCAGTATGTGATCTATCTTGGAGAAGGTTCCATGTGCACTCGAGAAGAAAGTATATTCTGTTGCTTGGGGATGCAGAGTTCTAAATATATCTGTGAAGTCCATCTGATCCAATGTATCATTCAGGGCCCTTGTTTCTTTATTGACCGTGTGTCTCGATGATCTATCCATTTCTGTAAGTGGAGTGTTAAAGTCCCCTGCAATTACCACATTCTTATCAATAAGGTTGCTTATGTTTGTGGGTAATTGTTTTATATATTTGGGGGCTCCTATATTTGGCACATAGACATTTATAATTGTTAGCTCTTCCTGATGGATAGACCCTGTGATTATTATATAATGCCCTTCTTCATCTCTTGTTACAGCCTTTAATTTAAAGTCTCGTTTGTCTGATAGAAACAGCATCTCCAGCTTTCTTTTGACTTCCAGTGGCATGATAAATAGTTCTCCATCCCCTCACTCTCAATCTGAAGGTGTCCTCAGGTCTAAAATGAGTCTCTTGTAGACAGCAAATAGATGGGTCTTGTTTTTTTATCCATTCTGATACCCTATGTCTTTTGGTTGGCGCATTTAGTCCGTTTACACTCAGTGTTATTATAGAAAGATACAGGTTTAGAGTCATTGTGATGTCTGTATGTTTTATGCTTGTAGTGATGTCTCTGGTACTTTGTCTCACAGGATCCCCCTTAGGATCTCTTGCAGGGCTGGTTTAGTGGTGACGAATTCCTTCAGTTTTTGTTTGTTTGGGAAGACCTTTATCTCTCCTTTTCTTCTAAATGACAGACTTGCTGGATAAAGGATTCTCGGCTGCATATGTTTTCTGTTCATCACATTGAAGATCTCCTGCCATTCCTTTCTGGCCTGCCGAGTTTCAGTAGAGAGATCGGTCATGAGTCTTATAGGTCTCGCTTTATATGTTAGAGCACGTTTATCTCTAGCTACTTTCAGAATTTTCTCTTTATCCTTGTATTTTCCCAGTTTCACTATGATATGTCATGCAGAAGATCGATTCAAGTTACATCTCAAGGGAGTTCTCTGTGCCTCTTGGATTTCAATGCCTTTTTCCTTCCCCAGATCAGGGAAGTTCTCAGCTATGATTTCTTCAGGTATACCTTCAGCACCTTTCCCTCTCTCTTCCTCCTCTGGAATACCAATTATACGTAGATTATTTCTCTTCAGTGCATCACTTAGTTCTCTAATTTTCCCCTCATATTCCTGGATTTTTTTATCTCTCTTTTTCTCAGATTCTTCTTTTTCCATAATTTTATCTTCTAGTTCACCTATTCTCTCCTCTGCCTCTTCAATCTGAGCCGTAGTTTTTTCCATTTTATTTTGCAACTCATTGATAGCATTTTTTAGCTCATCCTGGCTGTTCCTTAGTCCCTTGATCTCTGTAGCAAGAGATTCTCTTTTGTCCTTTATACTGTTTTCAAGCCCAGCAATTAATTTTATGACTATTATTCTAAATTCACTTTCTGTTATATTGTTTAAATCCTTTTTGATCAGTTTGTTAGCTGTTGTTATTTCCTGGACGTTTTTCTGAGGGAATTCTTCCATTTTGTCATTTTGGATAGTCCCTGGAGTGGTGTGGGACTGTGGGGCACTTCCCCTGTGCTGTCTTGAATAACTTGTGTTGGTGGGTGGGGCCGCAGTCAGACCTGGTGTCTGCCCCCAGCCCACCGCTGGGGCCACAGTCAGACTGGTGTGTGCCTTCTCTTCCCCTCTCCTAGGGGCGGGATTCACTGTGGGGTGGCGTGGCCCATCAGGGCTACTTGCACACTGCCAGACTTGTGATGCTGGGGATCTGGCGTATTAGCTGGGGTGGATCGGCAAGGTGCACAGGGGGCGGGAGGGGCAGGCTCAGCTCGCTTTTCCTTGGGAGATCCGCTTTGGGAGGGGCCCTGCAGCAGAGGGAGGGAGTCAGACCCGCCAGAGGGATGGATCCGCAGAAGCACAGTGTTGGGTGTTTGCGCGGTGCAAGCAAGTTCCCTGGCAGGAACTGGTTCCCTTTGGGATTTTGGCTGGGGGATGGGCGAGGGAGATGGTGCTGGCAAGCGCCTTTGTTCCCCACCAACCTGAGCTCTGTTGTCTGGGGCTCAACAACTCTCACTCCCGTTGTCCTCCAGCCCCCCCACTCTCCGAGCAGAGCTGTTAGCTTATAACCTTCCAGATGTCAAGTCCCTTTTGCTGTCGGAACACACTCTGTCTGGCCCCTCTGCTTTTGCAAGCCAGACTCGAGGGCTCTGCTTGGCCGGTGGGCTGCCCCTCCACCCTGGCTCCGTCCCACCAGTCTGTGTAGTGCGCACAGCCTCGCCGCCCTTCCTACCCCTCTGGCGGTTTTCTGTGTTATTTAGGCAGGTGTAGGTGGAATCTAAGTGATCAGGAGGACGCGCGGTGAGCCCAGCGTCCTCCTACGCCGCCATCTTCCCAGGATCCCCTAAGTGCTATCTTTAATAGAAGAGCAAGTTCATAGCTATGTGAACAGAGATCAGGGAGTCTAAATCTGCCTGAGGGTAAAGTGTGTCTTCAGGAAGAAAGTCATGTTGAACTAAGATAAGCTAATATTGGAAGATAACACAAGGTTTCTTTGCTGTGGAAGTTTCTGGAATAATTGAACACAAAACATGTATGTCTTAAAATGAGAGACAATCTGGGTGTCATCACTGTTGGGACCATGTAAAGCATCATGAGAAAACAAGAAGCAGCATGATAAATCCTGAACAACCAGACATCAGAGTGGGTTTTGATGCTTAGAAAACACAAAAAGTGGGAGAGAGCCCCAAGAAAGAGAGATGGAAAGCTTATAACAAACATACATGCACACTTTTTTCCAGTACTTTGTAGAAAATATATATATGAGTATAAATAGGCATTACAAATAGAGGAAATTTAATAAGGGGATTGGTTGCAAAAGTGTTGCAGAACTGTGGGAACAAAAAGGAGTGGGTAATTTTACTCAAAAGGTAAGTAACTGCAGGAATCCATTCCCTTTCCTGCTATAGACAGAACCAAAGCAAAATGGTACAAATTAGAGCCCACAATTACCATGCCCCCGAGACTGCTACTTGGGAAATCAAGCTGTGTGAGTAGGAATCCAGGAAGCTATGCTCATCAGCCACTCTTACTGCTGCCATCTTACTGCTGCCATCTTACTGCAAGAGGTACCATCAGAGGGCATCCCATCTCCCCATCCTACCTCCCCATCTAAGAAAAAGCCAATTGACAGGGGAGTTTGGGAGTTTGTAAAATATGTATACAGGTTTCCATTTCCAGTCCTGAAGGTCCCAGTGTACTAAGAAGATCTAGCTAACTCCCTAATTTCAACATGTGTTGGTGAAAAATTGTGTATGTAAATCTATATATATAAACTCAAAACCATATTCTTTGTTGTTTCCAAGGTTCCACTGATTCTACTGTTAAGTCATTGACTTAAATGTGTGGTATAGAAGAGAATGTAGAAAAATGATTGTGAGGTCAAGAGATAATAGACGCTATTTGGCAACCACATGTCCTGACTTGGGAATCTCTCACCCTTGCATCCCTTCTTCCTCCCCATCGCCAGGTCTCCACCAACAAACAATATGGAGGACACAAACATACTTGTTTTCATTTTCTTCCCCATTACCAACATACGTAGTAATGTCTACTCTCAGGAAATAGGAAATTTTTCTATGTGCTAGAAATAAATGAGGAAAAATACAAACAAATAGGAGAGATACAGGTTCAGTAGTGAACCTTTAAAAACAAGCAGAGAAGGCTAGTCATAATTATCTCAGAAAAATAATAGTCTCCTCCATTCCCAATCTGTCCTTTACCAACACAAAGATAAGAACATCCACTTATTTTATACATTTATGCTTTCCTTTTAATATTTTTAGGTTAGCCTATCTGCTAACTCCCACTGTTACAGATATAAATAGAAACTAAGTTGTATTTTTACAACCAACAGTTTCTGATAATGAAATGTGACAAAGCTAACTCCAATAATCAGCTATTCATGTTGTTCAAATATGCTCTATTGTATATATTTGGATAGAAAAATAAAAAGCATCCATTTCAAAAGGAGATTAAATAGCTAAAGATTAGAGAACAATGACAACTAGAAAACTCAATTGAAGAGCAAAAATAGATACATAGCCAAAGAAAGAAGTTTGGATTTTCAATTCAATTTATGAAAAAGTTCTGTTTTTTAATAAAAAAATATTTTTGATCTTTAAAAGATTAATATAAAAATGAAAAAGGAGTTAAAGTAAAGCAGTAAAAAAAAAAGTATGCTCTTGCTTTTACATTTATTTCCCCTTTGTATAACATTTAATTTTTAAAGGTGCCACAAACTGGTGGTCCACAACTATACAGTATTCTTTAGTGTATATTTTAAGTGGTAATTAGATATCACTTGGCTGAAAATATAGGATGAAAAATAGGAGATGCCAGGACTTAAGCATATAAAGCAAAATTCACATCCTTCAATTAATTTTCAAAGTTATAAAAACCTCCTGTAATTCCTAGATATTTGGGGCAATTTTCATGGCATGGTCTCTTAATAAATATATTTAAGGGGTAGGAAGGATTTCACCATAATCTTATCTCTAAGGTGATTTCACCTAATAATAAAGTCCTGCAGACCTTTTCCCTAGTTGTTTCCTTTTGCTAAATTGTTTTCCCTGTAATATCCATTAGATGATTTCCTAGCTTTCTTTTTTTTTTTTTAATATTTGTGTGTTTTTAAGAGAGAGGGAGGGAGGGAGTGAGAGAGAGAGAGAGAGAGATGGAGTATGAGCGGGGGAGGAGCAGGGAGAGAGGAAGATATAGACTCTGAAGCAGGCTCCAGGCTCCAAGCACGGAGCCTGACCTGGGGCTTGAACTCATGATCCACGAGATCATGATCTGAACTGAAGTTGGATGCTTAACCGACTGAGCCACCCAGGTGCCCCAATTTCCTCACTTCTTTAAGTGTGGTCACCAAAAGTGCATCATTCACTTTATAATAGCCAGTGACACTTTCCTAAGGCAGCAAATGTCTTAAGACATCAAAAAGGGCAACTCTAATAGATAAATTTTTAAAAATGTAATGTTTATATATTTACATGGTTCAATATTCAAAAGATACAAGAGAATATATAGTGAAGTTTTCCTTTAGCCCTCTGACTTCCCACACTCACTTGTTGATGCTGGCAAAGGCAGTGAGATCCGGGATATAACCTACACATTTGTAGTGGATCACTCCATAGGATGGGGCCCACAACTGGTTCCTCTGTGAATAAAGATATTGAGGGGCGCCTGGGTGGCGCAGTCGGTTAAGCGTCTGAGTTCAGCCAGGTCACGATCTCGTGGTCCGTGAGTTCGAGCCCCGCGTCAGGCTCTGGGCTGATGGCTCAGAGCCTGGAGCCTGTTTCCGATTCTGTGTCTCCCTCTCTCTCTGCCCCTCCCCCATTCATGCTCTGTCTCTCTCTGTCCCCAAAATAAATAAACGTTGAAAAAAAAAATATTGAGAGTTTACACTATTACAGGACACATGCTCCTGAGACATGTTACACAGTTTAATGGACCATGATATTTCATTTTCTATCTCATATGGATAATTATTTAAAGAAATCCCATGGGGTGCCTGGGTGGCTCAGTTGGTTGGGCGTCCGACTTCGGCTCAGGTCATGATCTCGCGGTCCATGAGTTCGAGCCCCGCGTCGGGCTCTGTGCTGACAGCTCAGAGCGTGGAGCCTGTTTCAGATTCTGTGTCTCCCTCTGTCTCTGACCTTTCCCCATTCATGCTCTGTTTCTCTCTGTCTCAAAAATGAATAAACGTTAAAAAAAAATTAAAAAAAAAAAAAAAAGAAATCCCAGAGCACCAGAATATGACATTCTGATGTAGAGTGAGTGTTACTTCTTTGGAGAGCAATGATCAATTCTTTAATGCCTGAGGGGAACACCTCCTGGAGAAGAACATCTATGACCACTTGTATTTTGTTTAATGGTTGTATTAGTCAGATTATATAGAGAAACACTATATATTGGAATTGGCTCACATGATTATGAAGGCTGAGAAGTCACATGATCTGCCATCTGCAAGCTGGAGACCCAGGAAGGCAGAGGGTGTATAGTTCAAAGGCCTGAGAGCCAGAGAGCTGATGGTGTAGATTCTTGTCTGAGTCTGAAAACTGAGAACCAGAAGTGCCGGAAGTAGGAGATCTATACTCAGTTCAAACAATGAGGCAGAGACCACAGGAATCTAACCTTCCTTCACCCTTTTGTTCTAATCAGGTCCTCGAGTGATTGGGTGATACCTACCTGCATTAGGAAGATCCATTTGCTTTATTCAGTTCACCAACTCAGATGCTAATATTTTCTGGAAACAACCTCACAGACACCCAGAATAATATTTAACTAGCCATATGGGCATCCTCTGGTCTGGTCATAAAATTAACCATCACAATGGTCAATTTATTAAACTTACATATTTAATAAATGGAAATTTGAAATAAATTTCTCATAAATATTTAAGTGTAAATAACACACGAATAATTAAATTTCCATTCAATTTAAATGGGAAAATAGAAATTTATTGTGACTCATTTTTTTTGAATCCTTCAAATCCCCTAAAAAGGCAAAACTTACACAAAAACTTAGCAGATCTATTACTCTACTAACACTTAAAACTAGTCTACAGTTTCAATAACCTGGGCTTAATTAATTCCTTTATTGCTTCACACATGATATTAATGCCTTCCTAGCGATATGTCTATGCTAATTTTCATATATACCTAGAGCTGTAGTAATATTTATTTTGATAACTTCTTGCAGTTGCAGTGATCTTACCAGATCACAAGTAATAGAATACCTTCTCAAACCAGGCAGGGATTTTTATTATCAACAGATGGAACAAAGGATTTAACTGCTTTCCCCAAGTGAACATTCTTTTAGTGGACACCTTTTATATGTTATTTCAGTAATTCCAAGTCCTCATTACTGTGTGGATATTATTTTTGGCATTATTTTGTCTCCTGGTGTCTTCCTCTAGACATAATGTATTTTTACATAATCACTTAACTAGCATTTCATAATTCACTGTCTTGTCATACTATATTGACCTAGTCCATTAGTATTATTATAAACAGATGTATTCCTTATTAGAATTTTATTATTATCAATGGTGCTATATAGGAGCTTCACCTTCTGGCCATAAGGGACTAACTGTAGGTGGTTAGCTCTCCTCATGAAAAACATTGATTTATTTTTTATTTTCCTGGAATAGTGGTGGTTTCCCTCTCTACCTGGGCTTGTCTGTAGCCACTGATACTGAATACCTGTTGAACTCCCTTTCCACCTGATTTTTATATTGGGTCACCTGTAATGCTCATTCCTTAATAATTTTGGTACAGATTCCATTTTTCTTCCAGAACTTCTTGGGTTTCTCCAAGTTTCTTTTTTTTATTCTTTTCACTATGCACAGATGGAAGCAAGAACATGTCTATTTTTTATAAACAGATATAGAGCAGCTATATAAAAATATAGGAAACTGAACACCTTTATATTTAGTAGTGTTAAAGAACAGAAATTCCACTGAGTAAATGTGAAGATCTAATTGGCTTTATTAAGCATTAGACGCCATCCCATTTAGCAAGTAAAGTGTAGCTCCAAGGAGATGTACAAAATGGAAGGTTTTTGAAAGAAGGACGGTGGGGCAAGGAAATTATTATCAGTAAAGGAAAAGAAAGAATTATTCCAGGCAAGGTCACCTTCCCCAGGGGGAAGGGAAGGGAGGGTCTTAGTAGGTAGATCACTACATCATCCTTTTCAGGAATGGAAAGGGCCCATGTGACAGATTACCTCCTTGGTGCTGACTAGAACATTCCTGACTGCCCAGCTAAGACTCCACTTCTGGGGGCAGGAGGTGGAAACTGCAGTTAGGTTAGGTGTTAAGCCCCTGTTTGGTGACTTGGTCTAAGTGGATCTGTTTTGGGCCTGTTTTTGTTTGTTTATTTATTTATTTTTAACAGTAGTAACTTTTCTGTATGTGTTAAAGTCATTGTAAATTTAAACATACTCTATTATATTCACCCTTTTTTTGCATGGCTAGTATTTTTTAAAAATATTTAGACAGACTAATTCTCTGTGGAATGGCATTAGGAGTTCACTAAATTTCACAGCAAACGTTGTTCAAATGAACATAACAATTATTATTAGTGCTGTTGTTGTTTAAATTTCCAATGATCACAACTTGACTGATAAAATCCCTTTGTGCAGGTTCTTTGTTTTTTTCAGGACTGTTCACTTTTTGGTAAAAATTGGACATATTCTGATAATTCTCTTTCCTAAGACAAGGAATTCATTACTTTCCTCCAATACCCTTTGGCTCTTAGCTGAGGACAGTATTAGAATAAAAAATCTGGATGCTAGGATTGCATAAGAGCGTTGGTGGTGGGCAAAAATGATCCTTCTGCATTTGACCCATTTTCCTTAGTGACAGAGGTAAAATACACGTGTATATATGTGTATGTGTGTATACATATGTACACACGTGTGCATATAAATGCACATATGTCTTTTTAAGGCATGAATTTACAGGGTTTTTTTTTCTAATTTAGACCTATGAAGTTTCATCAACAACTAAGACTTTCTTCTACATGAACAGAGATGATTTTTAAAATTTTTCAATGAATTTTAGTTTAAAAAATTGTTTAATGCTTATTTTTGAGAGAGAGAGACAGAGACAGAGCATGAGCAGGGGAGGGGCAGAGAGAGAGGGAGGCACAGAATCGGAAGCAGGCTCCAGACTCTGAGCTGCCAGCGCAGAGCCCAATGTGGGGCTCAAACTCACAACCTTCGAGATCCCGACCTGAGCCAAAGTCAGATGCTTAACTGACTGAGTCACCCAGGTGCCCCAAACATAGATGACATTTCGATGTTCCTATCCTGATAGATAACTGCATTACTAGAGAAGAAAATGCTTAGCTCATGATAATTTTATAGTATTTTACCCTATTTCTGCTAAATGATTAAGGCTGACCTTGCTCTTGCCAGCAGTTCTATTTTTGAAGCTGAGGACTTGATTTACAGGATACATTTTACCAGTGTTTTCATCCCCACTGCGTGGTGCGTGGCTAGGCCACCCTTGCAGTCTCATGGAGATGCTTTGAAGGGCCCCACAGTAGTTTTTATGCTCTGCTCTTGCTGCCTTAAAATTCACAATCATTTTTGAACAAGTCTCTGCATTTTCATTTGCATAGATCCCTGCAAATTATACAGACCCAGTCCTGCCTATAATGCATAAGCTGTTAGATTAGAATTTAAGGTCCTGATCCCTTTACCCTTTTATTCATCCAAAGCAAAGGGAAAATTCTTAGCATGGGCCCTTCTAATGTATAACAAATCATATTAAATCTGAGAGACTCACCAATTTCCACATACGATTCAAATTCTATACAAAATGTTGTATCACAGACAGAGGGAAATCAGCCTAAATATTTGAATGATTACTAAAAGTTCCTGGGAGACTTAGAAGTACAGATTCCTGAGATGCTCCCCAAACTGAATCCAAATATTTTGGAATGGAATCAAGAAATCTGTATTTTTATAAATCTCTTGGCTGTTTTTTTTTTTTTTTTTTTTTTTTTTAATGGTCATGACTGTCATGGGAAAAAGGCTACATTGCATTAGGCTGTCAAAATCTTTGATGTGAGAGGCTTGTGTTACAATACTCAGTTCCTATTGGCTATTAATCTGATATGATTTCTGTCTGTTTTCAGTCTACCAGCAGGGCACATACCAGGAGGGAACTAGCAGTTACTACTCACATCTGCTGTGAGTGTGAGACCTCTTAGCTCTTATAATCACATTCAGTTAACACTTCTAGGAAAACATTGGCAGAGTGAGTCCTTTCTCACTTCTAGTTTAATCCCCCTCCCCACATATGTCTATTTCCTGTGGTAGCTATTTGGATTTTTTCCATTATAGCTTATTCCTCTTTCTCTTCCCTGAATTTGATGTTAACTACAGCTGTTGCTTTCTTCTGCTCGGCTTTGCCAGTTTTGTGGGGAGAGAGAACAGAAGATGGGGGCAAAGCAGGAGCAGAAGTATCATCTACTTTAAGATGGCAAGATACTGGGGCGACCCTGACATTGATGCTGCATAATCATCGACAAGAAGTGGATTATTTCCTCCTGCACGCTCTTACTTGAGGTGCATAGTCTAGGGCTTGTGAGCTTTTCAAGGACCCAGGACCTTAGACAAACAACCAAAAAAGGTAGTATTGACTCTAAAATGTACAAAACAAAGCTACAAAGTCAAAATTAGTGCTAACTAAATATATTTTACATTTACTTAATTATTACTATTAACAATCACAAAAATTCCATTACATTTGAAAACAATTTGTAGGGTATTCTTTGCTTTGTAAGAATTCCTGAATATACATAATTATTGCTGAAAATTATAGCCAAATATTAAATGCATTATCTGTCACCAAATAATTTCAAAAACAAAATTATCAAAATCATTTTGATTTTTAAAGTTTATTTATATATTTTGAGAGAGAGAGCGAGGGAGTGGGGAAGGGACAGGGAGAGAGTGAGAGAGAGACTCCCAAGCAGGCTCCGCCCTATCAGCATGGAGCCCTACTTGGGGCTCAAACCCACGAACTGCAAGATCATGACCTGACCCAAAATCAAGAGTTAGACACTTAACGGACTGAACAGACTACCCAGGTGCCTCTTCATTTCATTTTTTGTAATGAAAAAAAATGTTTAGGGATACAGGAGTCAACTGAAAGAGCCCTAAGTGGCCAAAACTAAAACAGTTTGACCTATAAAATAAGTAGTATTAGATTATAAACTAAAGTATAAAATAAATAGCTGTGAGTCCATACTGACATAAATAAGCAACTGAAGTTAAAATTTTTAATATATTTAATGTGAGATCTGGGTAATACTGTGAGGACGCCATGAAACCTAAGAATGCCCAAAGTCCCCTAAGGTCTTAAGACACCCCCATTATGTATATACCACCAACAGTTTCGCATCACTGCTTTAATAAATTTTGGAAAGTCAGACTGTAGTTGACCTAGTAAACATTACCACAACTTGCTATGTTGTAGCAATAATTTTATTATTACTATTATTTTATTTGAGAGAGAGGGAGAGTGGGGGAGAGTGACAGAGGGGGTGGGGAGAGAGAGAGAATCTCAAGCAGGCTCCATGCTCAGCGAAGAGCCCAATGTGTGGCTCAATCCCATGACACTGAAATCCAGATCTGAGTCAAAATCAAGAGTCAGATGCTCAACCAACTGAGCCACCCAGGCACCCCATGATAATTTAAAATGTTTTGTTAAAGTAAAATGTAATATAGTATGCCTATATTAAAAATACCAAAGAGATAGCAGAACTAGTCATCCCTTACCCACCTGAGCAGTTCCAGGCGGCTCTGCAGAATTCTGATGCTCTGTGGAACTCAGTGTGTAATTTTTTTATATAGTAAGAAAAGCTGACCCTCATAGAGTTGGAGAAAATAATTGGAATAAACCTGTCTGATACAGGGCATGTATCCAGATTGAATGAAGCACTCTTACAACTCAGAAAGAGGAAGATAAAAATCCCACTAAGAAATGGCAAAAAGCATAAAGAAACACTTTACTAGAGAAAATACACAGATAACAACTAAACATGTGAAAAATTTCTCACCATTAATAGTCACTCAAGAAATGGAAATTAAAGTAATGAGTCCCTGACTACAATGGGTACAATAAAAGGACTCCCACCAACTGTCGGAGAGGCTGAGGAACAGTTAGAACTCTCACGCGTGCAGGAATGCAAAATGGTACAGCTACTTTTGAAAATAGTTTGGCAGTTTCTTATAGAGTTCAATGTCTATTTACTGTAAGACTCAACGCTTTCATTCCTAGATGTTCCCTGAAGGCAAATGAAAACATATGCCCTTATGAAGACCTGCATGCAGATGTCTATAGCAGCTGTATTCACCTCTGAATATTATTCATTTGCTTCCCTGGGAGAATATGAACTCAAAAGTGAACCATAATGTTCACATGCTGTTAAAGACTCAAAAATCTGAATTTGCTACAGAATATGGTGTATTTTAGGTGGCTCAGTTGGTGAAGCATCCAACTCTTGGTTTCAGTCAAATCATGATCTTGTGGTTTTGTGGGTTCGAGTCCCACATTGGGCTCTGTGCTGGCAAAGTGGAGCCTGCTTGGGATTCTCTCTGTTTCCCTTTCTCTGCCCCTCCCTGACTTGTGCTGGCGCTCTTGCTCTCTCTCTCTATCTCTCAAAATAAATAAATTAATTCAAAAAAATAAATAAATAAAATAAAAGTTAAATACTTCTTCCAGAACCAAAGTATCATTGAATGACATTGTAACAGAAAACTCAGGCTTTTAAACATGACAAACTCATTATTTAATGTTTTCAGTAGGAAATATGGTGCTAGCAGACTCAAAGCATGCTTGCTTGAAAACAAAGAGATGCTGGAACATGTCAATACTATTCTTTCAAATTACGCTAATTTTAACCTCTATAATTTTAACAATTACATAGAATTCATATTTTAAAAATTCTTATTGCTAGTTTTAGATTCCCACACTTAATGGATATCACAAAGTGAGCTGACATGTGAAGTGATCATGTATTTTTACCTATCACATCTCAGAATATTTTCTTTATGCTTCAGACACCAAAAGAAAGGGGGCAATTTTCTAACAGGAAATTTAAAAATCTTCACATGGTAGATATTATCCATGAGCATCTTCTCGGGCTGAAATCGTTAAGTCATATATGAAACACTCTTATTTTTTTTGCTTTCTATGCCTTCTGCTGGAACTAGAAATGTTTTCATAGTTCCTTTGAGACAGATTCTTAAAATTCTCTACATTTCTTTTAATTGAACTAGTGACATCACTTAATTGTAAAAGTTGTCTGTTTTTCCTCTAGGAATCTTAATTTATTCACTGTATACTTAGTCATTTTGCAGCCCAGTGATGATTATGCCTTCCTTGTCCTTGCTGTGTACTCTGCTTCTCCTGGTTAACCTTATTCTGATTAATGTTTCTTATTTTCTACCAAAAAGTTACCTTCACTAGCTTTAAGGCTTGAAAGAACAGTGACATTGTGCTATTTTACTGCCATACCAGATATCTTGGGCAAAATTATAAAATGAAGGAAGTGATTTTAAAATCCCTTTTAGTGTGGCTCATCCTTTTTCTTCCTCTCTTCCTATCTTGGTGCCTTTTGTGTGGTATCTTTTCTACCCCTAGCTTCTAGACCCAAATGTCAGCTTCTTTGTATAAATTAATATGTTTTCAGAGCACCTGGGTGGCTCATATTGTTTAAGTGTCGAACTCTTGATCTCAGTTCAGGTCTTGATCTCAGGGTCGTGATTTCAAGCCTTGTGCTAGGCTTCATGCTGGGCATAAAGCCTACTTAAAAAAATAAAAATTTGGGGTACCTGGGTGGCTCAGTCGGTTGAGCGTCCGACTTTGGCTCAGGTCATGATCTGGAGGTTCATGAGGAGCAGCCCTGCGGCGGGCTCTGTGCTGACAGCTCAGAGCCTGGAGCCTGCTTCAGATTCTATGTCCCCTCCTCTCTCTCCACCCCACCCCTGCTTGTACTCTGTCTCTCTCCGTCTTTCAAAAAAATGAATAAACATAAAAAAAATTTAAAAATAAATAAAAAATAAAAATTAATGTGTTTGCTTGCCACCAAGAGAGAAACTCTACATTTGAGAGGACCTCAATCAAACAACCAGTTGTAGGATTTGAACATCTCTGACACCTTGATAGGGAGCACACTGGAGAAGGAAGAAGTAAAGGAGGTGGTAAAAGGTAAAAGGATATTTGGTTTTCTTGCCCCAATTGAAATTCAGCCATTATTAGCTACATCATCAGTGCATTACACTGAGCTTAAATCTCGCTAGACTTGTCAGAAAATGGATTGAGGTCATCACTATAATGAAAATGTGGTTAGAACACACTGTTTAAATATTTAATGTAAAAGCCCACAATTGATATAATGTAAAAAATAAAATCCTTGCTGAAAGTTGATTAGAGTGTACTATTATCCTGATTAGTTTTTTGCACATTTGTTTTCACTTTTCAAAAGAAACTTGAACTCACTGATTCTCTCTCTCCCACCTTCATGGCTCACCTTGTCTTCTACATTTACTACAAGTTTCCATTAGGAGGGTATGGCATATGTCCTCTCCCAGATGCCTGGTCGAAACCATGTTGCTTTACTCATTTTCAAAGTGATCCTCCACAAAAGGAAGGAAGGAAGGAAGGAAGGAAGGAAGGAAGGAAGGAAGGAAGAAAGAAAAGGCACAAATAAACTCGTTTTGTCTAGCAAGAGAAAGTAAGTATACTGGTTAATTAAGAGTATGAGCTGTGAAGTCAAACAGACCTGAATTTAAGTGCTGACCCCACTCATTCCTTCTTAATTGCTTAACCTTACTGAGCCTCAGCTCTCTTATCCATGTAAAACAGAGTTAGTAATACTTTCTTCCCAAAGGCTTGTAAACGGTGATGTAGCAGTTCTCCAAGTGTCAAGATGCTTTCAAATCATTAGGAAAATCTCCAAAATCTACCTAAGAACCTAAAGTTTTGCTAGACAGAATGTTTTTGGTGACAAAATACACCCTGAGTCCTTTAAAGTTTTCTTCAGATCTTTCTTCATTATTTCAGCACAGCAGTATAAGCTTATTGCAGTCAGGGAATCTGGTTCAGCCAGTATCTAGTTGTATCATAATCACCAGATTCATTCTTATCTTTCTGACTTCTCTCTTTTCTGTCAGTGATTCTGGAGGTCACAGAGAGGTAAGTTGCACAGATGGGGAGTGAGGTATGACAGGCGAGGAGGTTGGGTGAAAAGGTAGCTTAAACAAGATTGGCCATTTGCCTAAATTATTTTAAATGTGGAAGCTAGATGATGGGTTCATAGAGTTCACTGTACTACTTTTCCTTCTTTTGTGTGGATTTGAAGCTTTCCATTACATGTAATATATACATATGTATATATGCATACACATATATATAAATACCTATGTGTGTATGTGTGTGTTTATATATGTACAGCAAAGATAGAAATGGACTGTCCTTACATGTCAGTAAAGGCAGGGGGGAAATAGAAAAACTTGGGCGATAACCATTAATAAACATGAATTTTTTGTACTTGCCCAAGTTTGGCATTGATGAAGGAAGTCAGAAGAGTAAGGAAGATGGAAGACAAAGTCCGTTGTTACTGATATTGATCAGTTTGCAGATGTGGTTTTGGGTCTACTAGGCAAGTACACTTGCTAATACTGCACTCATATCTTGGAAGGCTTGCTTCTGGCCACAAGTACACCTGGATATCCACATCTTTTCCTTGTGGGAGCTTTTCCCTCTAAAACATTGGACTTGGAGCAAAGTAAAATGTGTGGGTTTCTGTAAGTAACTGGATCATAAAATAAGAAAGGGAAGGAAAAGATCATAGACATCCATGCCCAATCCCTCTTTCCAGGCCCACCAGTGTCCCTGGAAAAGTGAGTGAGAGGATGACAAGGAAGAAGTAAGGAATGCCCCACATGGAAGTGAATAGTATGAATGGAATATAAGAGTGCCTCCTTAAATGACCAATGGAAGCTTTTACTTGGGAAGTCAATCGCTATTGACTAATACACTTTTGCAGTTCTACCCAGGAGTTTTGTTATAGATTAGACTCGTTTATTATGCCTCTTTCTGAAGACTCTTCTGTTGACCTCCTCAAAAGTACCCTGAGTCTTGAAGTTTTGTGCTTAACATCATGATGGTAGAATATGGAAAAACTATGACCTAAAATGAGAAAGTGCTCCAGAAGTATCTCTTTTTCGGCTTGTTTAGAGGCTGGGTTTAATTATTGGTTCAGGCTGATTCATTTGATGCTTCAGAGAAGGACAGTTCTTTTATATTGATTGTGGTTCTTGGGAGAGTGTTTAAAATTCCAGTAGATATTTCTGCCCTGGGAACTTTCTCATCTATCATTATTTTAGCATATATTTTCAAAGTGGTTGGTCATTTTGACATTTGCCTTTTAAATGTTCCCCCAAATATTCAGCAGGTGAGGTTAAGAATTGAGGAATACACTTTCTTTTTTCCACAGTTATGCTTGGCCATTATATGACTATTTCATCCTATGATATCTCATTGACTTTTAGTACCCACCATTGTCACATCAAGAAATATTACCTTCCTTCAAACTCTTACAGGACTATATTTGTACCTCTTTTGTAATGTTTATTCCACAGCTTGTCTTGTGTCTACTGGGGACTGTTCTTGCCAATCCTGCAAAAAGGTAAGTTCCTAAAGAGCCTGAAATATAGCTATGTCAGTTCCTTATTATCACACTGCCTGGCACAAAGTATTCAATAAATGTTTTCTAAATGCACACATAATCACATGGCAATAAACAAGTAGAATTTCCTGTTTTATTTTTTAACATTCCAGATTGTTTGGTGTGCTTTTCTCTTGCTATTATTTTTTTCTACACAACTCTTTCTGTGACCAAATGTCCTCTGCCTTTGCATATTTTTTTTCTGATACACTGTTTATCAATGAGTATGTGATTCTGTTCCATCTATTTGTATATCCCTTAATCTCCAGATTTTCTAGGCTTAAAATATAGCAACCAAAAGACAAGAACATTGGGCAGAGAAAATAGACTGAATCAAAATATGTTTTGTATTTTTTAAACACTCACTTCATCAAAAAGAATATATGCAAGATATTTTTTTAAATCAAATACTATAGATGGGCGTATAGTACAAAGACAAAAATAATTCAAATCTTACCAGCCCCATTACAGCTGTCTCCTCTTGCAATCAATTTTGATGGTTTTTAGATCTTTTTTTATAAACACTATTGCATTTCTATATAGGAGATTTACACCATGATTCATGAGTCTTCATATGATTGGTGAAATCTTATCCCACTTGGGCTGATACTCGTATCATCTCTATTTTTTCACACATACATATATTTTCCATTGATTACCACTGGAACATTAAATAATATGCTATAACCTTTTATTTCATCACCTATAAATAATTTATCTTAATAGTTTTAAAATTAAGTGCCTGCTATGGACTGATTGTGTCCATACCCAAATACCCAAATTCATATGTTAAAACCTAATCCCCAATGTGATGGTGTGGGGAATTTTGGGAGGTGATTAAGGCATGAAAGAAGGGCCTTCATGACTGGCATACATGTTTTGCAAAAGTTGCCCCAGAGAACTCCTTCACATCTACTGCCAGGTGAGGATACAGCAAGAGATGGCTGTCTATGGACCAAGAAGCAGGTCTTTACCAGACACAGAATCTTCCAGTACCTTGATCTTAGATTTCCCAGCCTCCAGAACTGTGAGAAAGACATCTGTTTTTGTTTTTTTAATAAACTACTTAGTCTATGGTATTCTGTTATAGCAGCCTGAATGGACTAAAATAGCCTCCACTGCACCATCATCTGTGCACTTTTGTGCAGTGCCCAAATTGTACAACTATACACTGAACCCTGACTTACCCCTCTTTTCTGTTTGTTTTCATTTCCCATTATTATCAAATGTAGTTTACTTTCAACCTTTACATTCTATTTTGTAACACAATTACATGCACTTTGTATATAGGTTGAATGCTATGCCCATATATTATTCATTGTAGAAAAAAGAAGTTATGATTATACTTCCTTTCTTTTGTTTTTCTGAAATTGCCAGTTTTTGCTTTTTATTCTTGTTCTCTCCCTCTCTCCTTCTTCCTCTCTTTTTCTCCTCCTCCCCTTCTTCTTCTTCTTCTTCTTCTTCTTCTTCTTCTTCTTCTTCTTCTTCTTCTTCATCCTCCTCCTCTTCTTCCTTTTCTCTCTCTCTTTTTCTCCCTACTCCTCATTTCAAACATTCTTTTCTTTACTTGAACCTAAATTATTTAATCTTGGCATCTTCTGCATGGAGGGGTTTTCTAATTATTTTCTTGGGTTGAAGCCATTATTTCCCAGAGCCCATGTCTTTTTTTTTTTTTTAAACTTTGATCTTGTTTTACCAGATTGGAGCATCACCTCAAGTAACTGCCTAGAGGAGAGATAAAGCCTTGCATATCTAAGTTATCTTCTCTTTGCCTTCAAATTTCATCAGTAATTTGGCTTAGAACAGAATTCTAGACTGGACACCATTCCTCTCAGAATTTTGAGTCTTGACACCACTGACTTCTAACATCCAGTATGGTAGATGAGATGTTTATTTTCAGTCAGATCCTGTCTATTTTTTTTTCCTGCCTTATTCCATAATCATACCTCCACCACCAGTATAAATGTTGGTACATTCTCTTTCTCCTTATTCCTTTAAAATTTCACAACGGTTGCCTAAGTATTGTTCTTTTCAAAATCAGCTCATCATATTCTAGTATTTTCCATATGAAGTCTTTTGTGTTCTTTCAGCTTGGAAACTTACCTTTTAAAGTATATTTGATGATTTCTTCACCTCCATTTCTACTCTTTCTAAAACTAATTAAATTGCTTGGTTGCAGGTCTTATTTTATCTTTAGCTTCAAAACTTCAGTCTCTTGTGTTTTAGATACCATAATAGGTTATAGATGGATTTAAATCTCACCTGCCCAACTTATTATCTGTGTGATGCATAGGAATTTCTTAATCTTTCTTGCTTTCCTCACCTATAAGATGGACTCATGGTAGTGTCTACCAATAAGGTTGTTCTGAGGAGTAAATAATTCATTAGCATAGTACCCGTTACACAGAGTAAGAACTTTTAAAATGTTAGGTGTTCTTTTTGGAAATAGCATAGCAGGTAAGTTCATAGACTGAAGCTAAAGTGAGTGGGTTTTAATCCTGACTCATTAGCTAACTGACCTTGCTTGGGCAAGTTGCCTAATCTCTCCATACTTCAGCTATAAAAAAGAACATTATACCATTACATACATGATAGGCTTGTATTGATTAAAATGCTTAGAATACTTCTCAGTTACTTGGAAAATATTAGCTATTTGGAAAAGTTCCTTGACTTAGTCTTTCAAACTGAGAATAACTTTTATATTTTGTCAGTTGTGTTTTTAACTTCCAAGACCACTTTCATGATCTCTCATAGGTTCTTTTTCATAGCATCCTGTATGATTTGTGGATACACTATTGTCTCAAATTTTTCTGAAGCTACTAATTTGACATTTTGTTCCTAGAATAATATTATTTTTTTTCTACATGATCTTCCAAATATGTTTATGTTCTTCTTTTGTTTCCATTTAGAAGTCTTTTCTAAAATGCCTGAAGAGTGTCAGTCAGTTACAGCTGACCCTTGAACAAGGATTTGAACTATGCAGATCCATTTATACATGAATACTTTTTGATAAATGCAGCACAGTTCTGTAAATGTATCTTCCCTTCCTTATAATTTTCCAAATCACATTTTCTGTTCTCTACATTATTTTGTTGTAAGAACACAGTGTACATTACAAATAACAGGCAAAATATGTGTTAATCGACTGTTTATGTAGGTAAGTAAGGCTTATGATCAATAGTTTTGGAGAGTCAGAAGTCATATATGCATTTCTGACTTTGTGGGGCATCAGTGCCCTAGGCCCTGTGTGGTCCAAGAGTCAACTGTATTTTCTGTTTCAGAACAAGGTCATAGAAGGTCTCACTTGGGCATCTGTGAACTGGAAGTGGTACAATTAATGATTCCTATTGCTTTAGGGGGAGAAGGTAAGAAACTGATCATTCTCTTGGATGGCTCCCAAATTCCAGGAATCAGTGAGTTTTGCTTTGGTGTGACAGTATTCACACTGGCTTCCCTGGTTGTCCTGGACAGTTTTTGTTCAGTTTCTTTGGGGGAAGAACCCTTATGTTTCAGGGATACACCTTCAGGGATAACTGCCGGTCTTCTGGCTGCCAGGTCTGATAGGGTAGGAAAATCAAGTCTTCTGTATTAAGACTTTCTATTAATTTTTTATTCTCTCCATTTGGCCTTGAGTGTGAAGGCTTGCCAAGATTCCACGGGGCAGCTGTTTGCTTCTATGGTGGCAGCACATACAGCAAGAATTCTGGGCCATGGCCTCCTCCCACTTTGCCCATACTGTAAACATCATCTTTATCCTTCTGCCTTCCAGAAGCTTATTGAAATTTCTTTTCTTCTGATAGCCTCTCTCCCATTCTGTCTGTTGTTATGGGAAAATACATGTTTTTATTCTTTCCTAGTGAATTCATGTGGATTTGTGGGGGGAAAGAGATAAATACAGATGTCCAGTCAGCCATCTTAAATGACCACTGCTGGAGATGTATTTTTTTTTTTTACCTTTTAAAGGTAAAAATTTTTCTCTTATTTACCTTAACCTCATTTTCACGCATTTTTGTTTTAATGACTTGGTCCCACATCATTGTCAGATATAAAGTGTGATTTGTGAAGGGGACTATTTAACTATATAGGCATTTGTCTTGAGTTTATAAATACTGAGGACTATAGTTGCCCCTTTGTCTCTTGATACCTGTAGCTCATGCCTTCTGTGTGTCAGGAGGCTCTCCTTTGTTGGGCTGTACAACTTATTCCATCTCCTTTTGATTATAATAGCATTTCCAACAGGATATAATTTGGGGGATGTTGGTAATATGCATATTTTTATTATTAGCTGACATTATTCTTCCTTTCCCTTCCTGAAAGCCCTATATAGTCTCTTACCCTGGGGATGTGGGCTAGCTAACAAGGAACTTTCTAGAAGCACCACACAAGAAACAGAGCTAGCTCTGAGAAACTCATTTGTTTTTTTAAATCCTTGTTGGAAAAAGATGTTTTAGACATTCTTTATGTGTGATACCTGAGAGATAGAGTGGAGAGCAGGATAGACATTGTTCCTTTCATCCTATACCTTAGTTATATAGGATTCTCATTAGTCCAACCCAATCTAGTTCTTATCAGCTTTTCTGACTTTAGCACCTATCCGCAGTGTGCACTTCCAATCCTACTTAATATTCTGAGCAGAAATAGGAGTCAGTAAGAGCCACAGAGGAGAAATCTTGGATGCACTTTGCTGCGCTCCACAAAAGCAGTGTTACACTCTCTATTCTGTTTTCTTAGGGGCTCTCTCAGTGTATGTGTGTGGGGGTGGGGGGTGTTGACAGAAGGTAAGACTATTGTGTAACCATATGTACTTAAAAGGTTTTTTTTATACCTACTTAGCATTTTAAATTGGACATGAGAGGAAGGTAGAATTACATTTCCTGAACAATTGTGCATTAACCAGATCTCTTATTTTCATCAGGGAACCACTTATGGTACTAACTCAGTAACACATACAAGTAAAGTCAAGAAGTACCAACATCATTATTTCTCTGTTACAGATCCCACTTACCTTTTAGTCACTTCAAAATTCACTAACTACTGCAAAAAGAAGGCAGCCTTAGAATTGTCACATTTTAGATTCTGGGCATAGAACTCTTTAGATGACATAGCAGTTGCCCCCCCCCCCCCCCCCCTCCCCTCCTAATGAGGCTGATAGCCACTAGAGGCCCTCCAAGTCTGGAACTCAAACAATGGAATTGGAATGCTAAACAGCTCTTAGCAGCTTCACCAGCCGAGGGGTAACTGTGGGGGTGATTAATCATTCTGAAAGCATATATCTGCCCATCATGTCCACAACTGGCATATTAAATGCCTGCAGTCTGTTACACAGCCTGTGTAGGTTTCTCTTCTGAAGAGTACTATCTAAAATCAACAGTCCTTTCTGGGTTCATCTGTTCACTTTTTATTCTTTTCCAGAACTTTTCTCTTAATATTATTCTGCTTTGAAACAAACTCTCAGTGCTCAGCATCTTTAGTGGGGAAGTTCACAAACTGGCAAAGATGATCCAACTTTCTTATTCAGAAGAGGTTCTACAGAAGATGCTTCCTTCTACCCCTTGCATAGTAATGCCAAGCATTTGATTTCTCTGAATCAGATGAGTGACTGGGTTGAAAAACCTGGGTTATACCTGTACATTTTATCTTGCCACTGTCTCAGTACTCAGAGGTTTAGTTACAGCATAGTCTAGAACAGAACTTAATGGTCTGCCTTGTTCTCCACACAGGCTCTAATAACAGAAAAAGACAAGTTTGCATACACTTGATCCTTTTATGGTTGGGAGTCAAACAACCTACTGAACAGGCCACTTGTGGAATAACTGTGAACCAGAAGAACCTCTTCAACCCAAATCTTCCAGGCTAGTAATAAGGAGGGTTAAAGACCTCGCTGCTATTTACTTGGGTGACTTGCCATTACCATTTAGATAAATCCAGTCTTCTTTATCATCTTTCTCAAGTCCCCCGTGGTTAACTCCCTAGTCAAAATTGTTGTAGTACATTTTCCATTTTTCTTTTTATGATCTTTTCATCCATAATTTCATCTTTGCTGATGGCTCAGCTGTTTGAAATTTTCTTAACAGTTTTCTGCAACAAGGGCTCAAGTCAGTTCCAGGAAGTTTGGTGCTAAGCAAATTTTATGAGTCTGTCCTTAGAGTGGGAGGTGAACCTGAGCCCCCTGGTCCTTGAGAGATATTCCACTTTTAACCTATTTCCCTGGTGAGGCTGTGAAAGCCCACAACATGGCAAACATACTAGCCTTCTATGGACTTGGGCTGACATATTTAGTTATGGTTATTAGTCCTTTGAGAGATACACTAGAGTTTCAGTGAACTGGGCAACATTTCACCCTGTCTTATCACAATGGGACTGAAGGGCATAGCACACAAATGTTAAGAAATTCCATTATTAGCAGTTTATTTTAGCTTCCCTAAAATGGCACACAGTTGTATCTCAAGGAAGGAGACTATGATAGATCACTGCTCCTTTGCCATTAATTAGAAATATTGATTCTATGATTAAACACATTGTTCATTTTGTGTTTCAGATTTGCCTGATTTCCCAAGTCGCTAGAAAGAATAATCTGTTCAGAGTTCTTCAGGAGAAGAGGATTTTGGATATTTAAAAAATCTTTTTAATGTTCATTTATATTTGAGAGAGAGAGAGAAAGAATGAACAGGGAGGGACAGAGAGAGAGGGAGATACAGAATTGGAAACAGGCTCCAGGCTCTGAGCTGTCAGCACAGAGTCCTATATGAGACTCGAACCCGCAGACCTTATGATCATGACCTGAGCTGAAGTCGGACGCTTAACCAACTAAGCCACCCAGGCACCCTGGATTTTTTTAAAATCATTTTGGTCTGGTTCATAACAAAATATCAAATTATCAAGATTCTGATCTTAAGCAAATGATGTTTTTATTTCATCCTAGGGAAAAAAACTTGAAAGTACTTGGTTCAGCTTCTTTTGTTAAACCTTCTACTCCAAGTCTGATGCTAAGTTCAAAGGGAAGCAATTCTCAGAATTTTGACCTTGATTTGTATAGAATCCACCTAGCCACTTTGATTTCCAAATCTTAAAGGAAAAAATCTTGTATATTAACTTTGACAAACTGCTCCCTGTAATTGATTCCTTGTATTTGATATAGTGGCCCATTGATTCCTTGCTTTCTGAGGATGTTTCTTTATTTTTATTCTAGAAGTCGAGGATTAAAATGAGCTATTCTCTACCTCATTTAAACATGGTGATTTCAATAGGACACAGTAGTTTCAATTGTTACAACCCTTGATGTTGCACATTAAAGAGCCAAACAATTAAGCCCCCCCCCCAAAAAAATATGCTTCTTTGGCATAAGGATTTTTTTTTTTTTTAAAAACTGCATACACAGGGGAAGCTCTGAAAACAGAGGTAGAGAGTAAGTACCCTTTTGTAAGAGAAAACTGTATTTAAAATGAAATTTTACATTAGAAAGGGCTCTTATACCTGGAAGAGAGCTATTACCAGAGATCTTTTTGCCATGAGAGGCCCATCTGCATCTGCAGGGCAATCTCTGTTTATCAGATGTCCTCCTTTTTCCTTCCTATGAGTTGTTATCTCAGCACGTCCCAATATTTATCTTTTGTCTTTACCTGAACTGGCATTGAAGTTGGTGGCTTGGGCCATTTCATGGAGTTATTCATTTTTCCTGGACATCTCCCATGTATACATGAGGTATGCATGTTCATAAACTTCTGTTTGTTTTTCTACTGTTAATCTGTCCTTTATTACAGGAGGTATCAGCCAGGAACTTAAAAGAACATTCTTTCTCCCGTGCAACACCTAATGCAATGAAAAAACCTGAAGATGAAATTTATAATGACTAACAGTAGCTGCTGCTTCTGTGAAGTGGTAGATGCTGTTGCTGGGAAACTAAGTGGAAGGGAATTAGAGAAAATCAAAGCTTCTACATTTGCAGACTTAACAGGTGTGGAGGTAAGAGTTGTTTCAAGGGTTTGATTCTTTGTGGCTTGATTTAAGGTAGTTGATTGTGAGACCAGATATCTGCACTTTTAATAATTGTTGCAACATTTAGTGGTATTTTAGGTGATGATTTATATTTGGAGCCGATAATCTGAGGAATTATTTAGAGATCTAGCCTGGGAAAGCACGCGCGCACGCGCGCGCATACACACATACACACACACGCACACCAAATGCGATATCTAAAATGTGTAGCTTTGCCAGAAAGCAGGGCTATAAATCAGTAAAATGGGAGTTTCAAATATTGGCTACCCAGCATGAAAAGACCTTATTACTAAATCTGTGATGCACTTATAAATCAAAGAAGCCCTGAGGTGGACAATAATTTATGTAAGAATTTTGCTTTTGACTACATAAGTGATTGCTCTAATTCACTACTTCTTTAGTCTTGATAATTCAAATTTGTTATTATTTAGTGAGTGTCACCATGAATTTATTAAGTGATTAGCTAAAAATCACAGATGTCCTAGATCAATTTACATATAAGGATAAGCAGCATTGTTAAAAAGCTTTCTACCTGCCCAGTACATATACCTTTTCCCATCCCCTTAACTAGAATGCATTTAGAGTCTAGATTAAAATTACCTGGAAATTGTAGTGTCAAGAATGGTTAAAATAATAATTTTGTGTTATATAAATCTTAACACAATAATGAGTAAGTCATTTTTAAAATGACTTTTAGAGCATTGAAACAAACAGAAGATAAACCAACACCGCAGCCCTGCCTCAAGATGTTGGGATTTAAAGGCATGGGTGTCACTAAACACTCCACAGATGATTCTGATTTGGGTCCAGGGTTACTAACCCCTGACCCAGATGATTCCTTTTTCTCCAGCTGTGCCAGCTCATCCTTCATGCTAACGTCGTATCAGTGCCTCAGACACTGCTTTATTACATCATTCCCCTCTACCAGTTTCTCACTCACTCTCCTTTACTGGGCTGGGCCATTTGCAACTGTTTAAACTGTAACTTCTATAAATTGGAAAGGCTCCATTATATGTAATAGTTAGCACTTAGTATTAATTTTAATGCTGGGGGAATTACTTAAAATACTGACACAGAGCATGATATATGTGTCTGGATCTTCAGGGTCAGAACAAGGTCTGCAGTTTGTAAAACATATGGTTATCCTTAGGATGAAATTTTTTTGCTTGGTGGATCAGGTCGAGAAAGCTGAAATTCCAGAATCAAGATTTTATTTTGGGGAGGAGCTGAAGAAGGGGATTGTACTAAAATGCAAATATCCATAAGAGCGCAATCTGACATGGGATTGCTTTTCCTTTCTAACTGGACCATCATTCTTAAGGAAGATTTGATGGGAAATTGTTAGACCTTGAAAATGCTGGGCATCTTCAGGAACTCCCAGAATAAGGAGACGCTCATGAAAGTGAAAGTTGTTGCTTCACCATTTCCCTGTAATAGTTCTGCTTTCAGGCGTGTGTGTGTGTGTGTGTGTGCACCTGCACACGCTTGTGAAATATGCATATTATAGTGGGGAAAATATTTAAGATTACAACAGTCTTCTAAGAGTAAACAATTGTTATTTGAATAGCAGCAATACCTTAGTTCAAAATTTTAAGACTGAACAATGAGAGAGAACTTGCTCAATTAAATATGAAAAAGTACCATCAAGTTGCAAAAACTAAGTGTTATGTGAATAGCATTGGAATACACAGAGACAAATGGTCGGATGGAGAAAAGGTCAATAAACAGACACATACATACATATGTATATACGTATTTTAGTGCTAAAGATGGCATAAAATCATGAAGTCATTGAAATAATGAATAATGTACATTACATAAAATAATGTAAAAATGCATTATTTACATAGAAAATTAAAGCATTAGGTTCCTGTTTTATAAATAGATAAGATTGATTGATAATTCTGGGAAAACCCAATAAAACAAGAGGTTATCTCCATGTGGTAGTACTTTAGATAATTTAAAGTTTCCCCTTTTGTTTATCTGAATTTAAAATCTAAGTTATACTCATGTAACTTGTACAAAAATACTTTAACATTTTAAAAAAGCAAAAATGAAAAGGTTTTCTTTTTATATCAAAAGTTTATAACTGAGAGATAATTTATTTTGATACCATTGTATAATTACTGAGGGTTTTCAAGAGCTTAGCCTGCTTATAAAAACAGAAGCACAAGGAATATAGAGTCATGTCTAAAAAAAAAAGAAAGACCTGTAAAATCTCAGTGGAAGACTGTATAAATGAAGTAAATACCAGGCTCACAGAATAAAATGAACAAAGGAATTATCTTCCAGCAAAGTGGACACAGTAGGTGAAAGTTACACACTTCTACGAGACACGGGAAATACAAGCTAGGTCAGAAGAACTCATTTTATCAATATTTCAAGTTCAAAGTGGTCAAACTAAAGGGAAAACAAAATTATTTTTTGCCTGTAGTTCTCTCTTTGCCCTTTTTCCAGGGACAACCCAGCAAAGATTGAAAATGTGCACAGAATAATGTTGAGGGTGGTGGCAAGCTGTCCACCAGAGTGACATGACCCGAGAGCCCACACAAGGATTGAGGCAGCAATATTTTCCAGCAAGCCTGTGCTTCTATTGCTAAGGGAACTGTGTAAATCAGATAAATGCCAAACTCGTAATTCACCCAGACACAGCTCTTCCACCAGCTAGGTCAATCCAATTATCTCAGAGCAGGGGCAATGGGAAGAGTGCGAGAGGACATATTAGGCAGCTTTCCACTGGCAAAAGGTAAAGAAATACACAACTCCACACTACCACCTACAGGGTGGCTTCTTAACTTATAGCCACATAGAGCTTCTAGTTTCTGTCTCTCGGCCCAAACCACCTTCCTAAGACAATGGAGCAGGAACAGACTTTTCATGAAGTGTTTGTACATGCTACATATTGATTCAAAATAAAGCCCCTTTCTTATGTCAGAATGGCTCTAAGTAATAACAGCCAATACTTATTAAGAGCATACAATATGAGTGGTGCCTGGGTGGTTCAGTCAGTTAAGTACGACTTCAGCTCAGGTCATGATCTCACAGTTCATGGGTTGAAGCCCCGCATCAGTCTCTGTGCTGACAGCTCAGAGCCTGAGAGCCTGCTTCAGATTCTGTGTCTCCCTCTCTCTCTGCCCCTACCCTGCTCGCACTCTGTGTGTGTCTCTCAAAAATAAACATTAAAAAATTTAAAAAAAAGAGTTTACAATATGCCAGGCACTGCTCTATGCCACTTATAATTATTAATTTATTTGATGCTCATAACCTAAGGCAGTAAGTACTATATCCTCTCCATTTCCCATATAAGGAAACAAAGGTACAGAGAGATTAGGTGACTTGATCAAGATCACACAGCTGGTAAGCGGCAGAGGTGGAGTACAAACAAAACCTTCTTTTTTGGCCACACAAGGTGTTCTGAGAGGGAAAAAAATGGCTTAGTGTAAGTTTAATGCTACTCACAAGATTCTAGCCACAAGATTGGATCAATTAAGTTCTTCAGTCTGATCAAATAGAACAGCACTTCACCTTGAGGGTAGAGATAGAGATGAGCAGGAAGAGAAAACAAGAAAGGATTGAGGAAGGATGAAGATACACAAATCTTGGGTAATTAAAAGCAGGGCCCAGAGAAGATAAACAAACCATGATACACCCATATGATAGAATACTACCCAGCAAGAAAAAGGAACAAATTACTGACCTTGAAATATAGTAACATGGATTAATCTCAAGTGAATTATACCATACATAAAAGATTCTGGAATCTTTTCAATTTATATGACATGCTATATGATTCATAATCTGAAAAAGGCAATACATTGAAGCAGATCACACTGGCTGCCAGGGATTTGAGGTGGGGGAGGGTTGGCTATAAATGTGCATGGAGCAGTGTTTTGTGTAATGACCTACTGTATACGTTTTGTCAGAACTCTCAGAAGTATGCACTACACACACACACACACACACACACATATATATATATATATATATATATATATATATATATATACTATACCTAAATTATATCTTTATTTAAAAAACATACAGGACCCACAGCATTCAGAACCACTTCAAAATCTGCTTTTTAAGGAAAAGTCTTAGTAGATTAATTTTGTGCTTTTTAACATCTTCATTGAGCAGTTACTGTGCACATACAGTGTGGTAGGGTGGAGAGAACACACCAATAATAATAGCGTATGGTCCTGTCTCAGGAAGCTCAAAGCCCGATACATTTACTGATGTGAACTGATTGTCTCTGAAAAAAATCTGAGAGACCGTAAGTAGGGAAAAGGATATAATTTTTTCCTTTCAAATGAAATGTAAATTATATTATAGTGCCTATGTGTATAGTACAAAGTGGGGGTGCTTCACATGTATCCCAGGGATGCCCTTACTGAACGAAATAGTTCATGTATCCATTTATTTCACAAATATTTACTGAGTGTCCACCATATACTAGGTGCTGAGGTGTGGTAGTTAGCTTTAGTTGTCAACTTGGCTAGGTTATAGTCCCTAGTTGTTCATTCAAACACTAATCTAGGTGTTGCCTCAAAGGTATTTTGAACACATGATGTAAGTCCATAAATGATTGTAAGGGAGATTATCCTAGATAATCCAGGTGAGGTGGGTCTGAATCAGTCAGTTGGAAGGCCTTAAGAGCAGAGCTGAGGCTTCCCTGAAGAAGAAATTCAGCCTGTGTACAAAAGTTTCAACTCATGTCCAAGAGTTGCTGCCTGCCCTTCATGATGCCCACCCTACAGGTTTCAGATTTGTCTAGCAAGCCACCACCACCACATAGGCAAAAATCTTGCAAAAATCTTGATATGCATCTCCTACAGTTCAGTGATTCTGGTTGAATCCTGACTACTACCCAAGAGAGAGGGATATAAAAGATAGACACAGATCTGGTCCTTACCAATTGTATGGTTTAGTGGAGATGACATGGGAGTAATCTGGTGATAACAATATAATTTTATGATGGTAGAAGTACAAGGAATATATTGGGAAATACCTGGCCTGGTCTTCAGAGTGGAATGGATAAGGAAAATGTCCTAGATGATGGAAACTTTCATTTAAGTTAAATTAACTATGCCTTAAGAAAGTATCATGTGTGTGTGTGTGTGTGTGTGTGTGTGTGTGTGTGTTGCAGGAAGAGTAATGATACGGTGTTTCAAGCAGAAGATCTATCCTATACTAAAGCATAAAGGCAAAAGGAAACATGGCATAATGGAAGAGACTCAGTAAAGCTGGTGTGTATAGTATGAAGGTATGAGAGGAAGGCTTTGAGAATAAGCAGAAGCTAGATCATGAAAGTCTTGTGAGTCCTGTTAAGTTGCTGGGCATGGGGGAAGCCATTAGAGGGTTTTAAACACAGAGAACAGTTTATTAATTTTGGATTTCAGGATACAATATGGAGAATGGACTGGGAGAAAATGCAGGTTGGGGACTAGAAAAACTAACTCAAAGACTGATGATGGTGACATAGTCTGTGAAGAAAACAGGTAGAAATGGAGAAGATTTAATTGTAGAGATATTTAGACAGTAGACAATATCTTGGTGATTTATTGTATTTGAGGAATAATAGAGATTGGAAAGTCCAATATCAAGCCAAAATTTCTGACCTGAGCAACTTGGTGGATGGCAGAACCATTCACAAAGAGGGATGAAGTACCTGGGTGGCTTAGTCGGTTAAGCATCCAACTCCTGGTTTCAGCTCAGGTTCTGGTCTTATGGTTCGTGGGATCAAGCCCAGCATCAGACTCTGTGCTAACAGCATGTAGCCTACTTGGAATTCTCTCGCTCCCTCTCTCTGTCCATCCCTCACTCATGCTGTCTCTGTCTCTCTCAAGATAAATAAATAAATAAACTCAAAAAGAGAACACAAAGGAAGGAGCAAGGGTAGAACAGGGCAGGATTCTTTGGTCCTGCTGTGTTTGAGGTACCTTTGGACATACGGATGGAGATATCCAGTAGGCAATTGGCTATACCAGCCTAAAGGGCAGGAAAAGATATGAGCTCAAAATAGGATGTGGGAGGCCTTGTTAGATCAATGGAGACTAAAGATGTGGCTGTGGATGGGATTGTCTAGGATAGTAGAGAGAGTGTAGGAAAGAGATCAGGATAACCTGGAGCAACCTCTAACATATCCAATGGGGGAAAGGAGGAGAGCTTTCAAAATAGCAGACACTAGTTTTTTAATCAGGTTAAAAACATGACTTGCATGATAACCTTCTGTAGGATTATTTTTCTCCACAGTTCATGGGTGAAAGTGAAAATCAGTTGGGATCTAATGATATCAAAGTATCTTTCAGTTGTAGATGTACTTCCTTTCTGTACTAATGTTGTCTAGCTAGCATGTGCTTTATGGTTTGAAAAGCTTTTTCACAGACACACATTCTTTCATTTAATCCTGAAGAAAAAGGCCTACAAGGTAGCTATTAACATTCTTCCTGCTTTATAAACAAGGACATTGAGCATCGATTCAAAAACTTGTCCAACATTTTTAAAAGTTTTTTTTCATTTTAACAGTGTTCCTATGAAAATCATATGTAATATTACTTTCTTCTTGCATCTTCTCAATTGTTTCTTTCTTAAATTTGTCCCCTTTTTCCTATTTGGTGAGATTTAGCTTTACGGTCAAGTGTCTTTTTTCAGTTTTTGTCCAGTTCTAGCCGAGCAATAACCACTTTGCTAGAATGAATGCCCACGTGGACAGCTGTGTCATTTGCCTTGTTGTGCGGTACTTGTTCAGTGTAGATGACATTTCTCCCTGTAAATCAGGACTTATTTTGCCAATTTGCTCACTGTTAGAGTCCTCACACAACTCAGGTGCATCTCAGAGCCTCTGGCATCAATCCCTTCAGTACAGCTCTTTAGAGTGAACAGAACATCAAAAATAGCCCTGGAGCTATGACTGACCCTATATTGCAGACAGGAAAATAAAGGCTCAAAGAAGCCAGAAAGGCAGTCAGTGTTTCTTACTCTGAAAATAGAGTAGCCGGATGTGCATTCAGATCTTTTGATACTGTAGAATTAGCTTCTATACCTGCTGCCTTTTAATAAATAGCTACTTAGTACATTTTGAGGGTCCACTACTGTAGTGTTATTTTTTTCTCTTTTTTCTTTCTTTTCTTTTATTTGATTTTTTTTGAGAGAGAGAGAGAGAGAGAGAGAGAGAGAGAGAGACAGCACAAGCATGGGAGAGAGGCAGAGGGAAGGAAGGAGAGAGAGAGAGAGAGAGAGTGAAGAGAGAGAGTGACTCAAGCAAGCTTCATGCTCAGCGCGGGGCCCTGCTCCATCCGAAGACCCTGGGATGACCAGAGCTGAAATCAGGAGTCTCTTGCTCAACCAACTGAGCCACCCAGGCACCTCTATTTTTGTTTCTTTGTATTGGTTTGTGTGAGATTGAAATTGGGCCTCTGACTATCCACAGAAAGCATCATGATTTTTCTAGCAACTCACCAACTTTTTGCCAGAAAGTATATCGTTCTTTATAAAAACAGAGTAATAAAAAAAGTGTGAATCCTAGAGATTACTTTTTTGCTTTAGTGTCAGACTCTCTTGGTGCCATAAAGTAAAATTAAAATATGGGGATATTATTTTGTAACCTCGAATTTTCTACAAATACTAAATTTTATCACCAGGATTCTAATTGTCAGTTATAAGGGAATTAATGAGAAACGTCAGTATAAGTCTGTGGTTAATGCGATAACATTGAAAGACCCTTCAAGTTTCTTCTGTATAAGTTTATAAATCATAAGAAGAATTCACCTATAAATACTTCCTTAGACTACCCCCAACTAGAGAACTATGTAACATAATTAAAAACACCATATCCTTCTACCTGAAAGATTGTCTTGAAAATCAGCGACTTTATCAATATGGAAGTGACTTGTAAATGGCAAATAATCCCATGAAAAGGGCATATTCTTCTCCTTTTATAAATGAGTTTTATTTTAGGTAGGCGGGGCTTTCTTGCCTCCAGGTGAATCACCCTGCTTAAAAATCCTTGATGAGCAATATATATATATATATTTTTTTTTTCATCCAGATGAATTCATTCATTCCAGAATAATTCCAGCATCAGTAAAAACAGTATGCAGATTTAGGCTTGGGTATAGAAGGCTGTTGATTTTAGGGAAAGAGCCTCAGGGCCTTGGTGAATGCTGGAGGCTAAGAGTGGCTCCTTTTTAATGGTAACATTTATTTCTATGAGGTTCTAACTGCTTGGTTCCCATAGAAACTCAAGTGCCTGAGTGTTGACCCAGGGAATGACCTCGTATTTCCTGGGATGGCTGTTAGGCCCAACATAAATCATTGCTTCTTTTGCAAAACTGGCTTCCAATTTAGGGCTTTCCACTTGCTTGACATATTCTCTAGGCAATTTGGTTTTACCTTTGGTTTTGTTTCTTCATCTATAACATGAAGATTATAAACATAATGCTTCTATCACAGCTGCTACAAAGATATAGGGAATTATTACTTTATTACTTTACTTTTTCTTCAAAAATATTATGATACCACACATTTCACTTTGAAAGGAATTGAATCAATGTACAGAATTATAAAAGGGAAAGTATTTTATTTGGACATAAGAAACATAGTGTAAAAAAAGGAACATACGTGTTCCGTGTATAAAAACTATCTTCCTACTACACCTGAAACTAATATACCACTGTATGTTAACAATACTGAAATGAACATAAAAAACTTATTGAAAAGCAAAACAACAAACAACAAAAAACAGAGTCACTCACAAGTGAAAAAAAACAACTGTGAACCTAATGAATCTCAGAAAATAGTAACTTTAAAATAAACTAGTAACTAAATAGTTTCATCCTTTAAAATTCATATTCTACATTATGTTTTATTTTCACCATCTTTTCCATTGATATTTTTCTTGATTCAATATTTATGTTGTAAAAGTTAGGGTGGAGATTCTTGGATAGCAAAACTCTATAGGATTTTATTTCTGAATCTGCACCTAATGAGAACTGGCAATTAGTGTACTAGTTTGGGAGTAATTTTGTTTAAAAATTAAGGAACTCAGAAATTTTGTTGTTATAAAACCAAATACCAAAGCTACCTTTGATGTTATAGGAAATTAACCAACAATTTCAAAAACTATCCTGCAGACCATTGCTTATTGTAAAAGGGTGGGGCTATTTATTCACTCATGTGACAGACCTGTGACATGGTGGATAAGCATATTATAACCCTCACATTTTTGCTTATGAAAAAGCAAGCTTCTTAAACTTCTTATGAGTCAACTGACTTTTTTCATCTACAAACAAAGATCATCATAAGATCCCTACTTTGTGGGTTTTATGTGAGGAGAAAATGATAAAATAGCACATGTAAAAAGCTTAGTAAATGCCTGAAAAGCCAGCTAGTGCATGCAATAGTAGACTTCTGCCTCAAAAGAGTGACTTGGGATTACCTTTGTGTGATTTGTGCCTGTGATCCCTAAGAATGAGACAACAGATAGGCTAGGAATTTAAGCTGCAATCATTCACAAGCATATAAAAAATAAAACTCATAGGGAGAAAAGAAAAACTCATCAGAAGAATTTTTTGTGTGTATCGTTATCCCTGCTGTTCCAGAAAATCATCTGAGCTGCCTGAGTTAAGCTTATAATCATTTCATGGATTCCAAGCTAATGAAAGAGCTGAGTAGCTGCCCCGCTCCTGGCTTTGCGTGTTCGACTGGAGAGTACTTCTGACATTATATATTCCCTCCACCTCATTTCCTGAATAAGAAAATCAATTTCTTAAAATCTTATATGATTTTTATCTTTGTTCCATCACCTGCCAGCCTTTTTTTCCACAGGCCAAACCAACGAACCAGTAAAGAAATAATGGAGTAAATTGAACCCAAATTTGGTTCACTTGGGTTCAATTCAAATAGTGCTGAAGTGCTTGGGAGTGAATAATGTGTTCCAACCCAGTATCTTCTCTTAGGGATGAGAGTAATTCTCCTTCAAGTAGCTCCTGGGATGGAGAACAACAGCCACAAAGACACTTCTTACGAATCCATCTGTAAGGAAACACCTGAAGGGAAGACTCTCTGCTTGAAAGTTCGTACAGTTATGTCACAAGGCCTAACAGGTGACTTTGAGAGAAACAGTTATTGTGGTATGCTAAAAGCAACATAAATTGACAGAGCCTAAGAATTCTCAGCTTCAGCTGCCTCCTAGTCACAGTGTGAGTGCTTTTCTACTGAGACATAATGTTCCATTAGTCAAGGGATGAAAAAGCGAGATCAGAAATTACATTTTGCAGCATTAACACAAACTTTGCTAAGGTTTACAGGCAGAGCATAATGCAGAGAGGAAGCGTGTTATTATTCTTCATTTCCCAATAGGGTGGGACTAACCCATCCCCAGTTTGCCTGGGATATTTGGGGATGTAGCACTAAGAATCCCATACCCCAAGAAGCCCTTTGTCCTGGGAAAACCAAGATCCAAGTTGGACACCCTCTATCCCAAACCACATTAGTCCTAATCCTAGCTACATCTACAGTGTAATTTTCAGGTTTACAAAAATCCTTTCACCAAAAGTCCTCCCTTGTCAGCTTCGAATATAGTATTTTAGAAAAGTAGAATCATATTCACAAAATAGCTCAAAATCCTTCCTATGACTTATTGGTGACACACAGTCATTCGTACATTGTATGACAAGGAGACAGTCCCAGGCCTCCTGCCCTTAACTGGGCAGGCAGGAGCCATACTACAAGTTACCTTAATATGCTCCAATAAAGCTCTGTGATGGCAGAAGCTCCAAGAGTGATAGGAGCTCAGGGAGGAATGTACTTGAAGCCTGGAAGGGTCAAGAACAACCTCCCAGAGGAGTGATAGCTAAGCTGAGATCTCAAAAAAAATTTGAGTAATTAAAGCATTCTGTAGTGACTTGTTCTTATTAGGAATCATAATCAATGGAGATGAAAGAGAGATGGTAGGTAGAGTTTCCTCAAGGGTCCAGTTAAAATGTATTGATGTCCTCACTGTGTAGTGCTGAGGACATTAGGATATGAAAGTTAAATGAGGGCAATGAAATTGGAATTTTGGAAAATGCTCCTTATGATGAAAGTATAAATATTTTTTTTCTCTCTACCAAGCTCAGTAGGGTAGTTAGTGCGTAAAATGCTAAGAGAACTGTAAATATTCTAGTTTAACTTCTGTTTTGCCTATGACCTACAGAAGTTATTGTTTCCTTTGATTCTCAGTTTGTTCATCTTTAAAATAGGAGAATGTGTGGATCCCTCCTACTTGCCCTCCTTCTCTGCCATGCTCCATTTTCTCCATCCTACTGTGTCTTAGGAGGCTGTGTACATGGAGACTGCATTTATAGGCTCCATGACTCTGGATTCTGATTGGGTTCAGCCAATGAGGAGCTACCAGGAGAGCAAGAGTAGGAGGGTTGGTTATTTTCTTTCCCTGCAGGCTCCATCTTTCACAGCAATTTCTCCTAGTAACAGTGAATACTCTCTTCCTGGGCCCTGGCCACCTGGCTGTAACTTCTGTCTGGTACCCCGGTGATTATAGCCCCAGGGTTCTCTACTTTCCCTTAACGGTTTCTGCTAACTTTGCCCAGGGCTCTGCAGATAACTCCTTTATTAAATTTTCTACAAATGACCCAGTTTGTGCCATCTTTTCCTGTTGATAGAGACAACAGTCATTATTTGTATCTCCCTAATATAGACATTAAGTTAAACTATCTGAAATGTCTAGCACAGTCTCTAGTATGAAGTAAGTCTTAGATAAGTGTGGCTCCCTCACTCTCCCTCTTCTTCCCATAGTGCACTCTGGCCTCCTTAAAGGCATGCTTCTAATTTATGCCAGTGTGGAATCTGTGCTTAATGTGATTTTTAATAATTTAACATGGTTCTCCTGGAAGAGATCTTTGTTACTATGCAGGAAAACTATTGATTACATCAGGGTTATTAAGCAAATAAAATCAAGAAAATGCGTCTTTCAAAAAGTCATGACAACATAAAGAAAAGTGTTGTTCAACCATAATTGTTTCAGCCAGAGTTAAATATGTGCTTTTTAATGATATAATATTCCTCCTTTCAGGAACATATATATTCAGACTATGAAAAAACTAAAGGCTCAAAAGAAAAAGATTTATTTGACATAGATAACACCTTCACGGACAAAATACTGCTCTCAAATATTTGTTTTGAAGATGATTGATAATCTTTCTAGCTCAAGTTTCCTATAAATTTTGTGGCAGGGAGATGAACTGAGAGTTAACTGTGACAGAATAGCCACTGAGAAATGACTCAATCCCTTTTTGTCCATAAGGTGATCATGGAAGAATGAAAGGTATTCTTACCTTGCACTAGGAGTGACAAGGCCTTTGAGTTCTTCTGCCCAGGAATTCCTAACTTCCTTACCCTCTGGGGATAGTTAACACAGAAGAAGTAGTCATCTGTTGTGGGTGTGCCAGGAAGAATTTCCTAGACACTTCTTTGTTATTAAAGGCTTAGATCTGTGTAAATAATTCAGTTGGATTTCTTACAGAGAAAACTAATCAGCAGAAGTACTGTGACTGAGGGTTGAAGAGGGTCCTATGAGGTTGATAGGTCTCTACAGGCAGCAAGGTGGTGGGAGTTCTGTTGTCAAGAGCAGCAGAAGCAAGGGCTTACTGTAACGCAGAGACTTTGAGGTGGTAGAGCCCCAGTGCAATGCTGGCCTGTGTGTTGTAGGTTGTAGCAATGGCCAACTTCTCCATGTCTTTCTGGAGCTGACTCTTTTTTTTTTTTCTTAAGCATATTTATTTTGAGAGAGAGAGCAAGGGAGGGGCAGAGAGAGGGAGAGGGAGAGAGAGAATCCCAATCAGGTTCCACGCTGTCAGCGCAGAGCCCAACACGGGGCTCAAACCCACAAAATTGTGAGATCATGATCTGAGCTGAAATCATGAGTTAGCTGTTTGGCGGACTGAGCCACCCAGGCACCCCATCTGTATCGGAGTCTTTTTGAAATGTGACTTCACAGCCCCTCTTATCAAGAAGTGGGGTTTATTTTGCCTTTTCTTGAGTCTGACCTGAACTGTTACTTCTGGCCAATGTAATGCAGCAGAAGTGATGCTATGCCAGTTTCAAATCTAGGCCTCAACACACTTTATATGTTCTGCTCATTCTCTTAGAACCCTGGAAATCTACCATGCACACGGATTCAAGATGGCCTACTAGATGATGGCCTACACATGGCCTAGTTTTTCCCCCATTCCTCATCCAATACCCAAACAATGCCAAGAAACAAAGGTCTTTGTTGACTGGCAGCTGGCTGCAAAACTGTGTGTGAACCCAAGTGAGACAGAAAGAGCTGTTCCACAAAGCCCAGTCCCAGTTGTCAACCCACAGAATCATGAACTGAGAATGACCGTTGTTTAAATCCCTAAGTTTAGAGGTTGTTTCTTACATAGCAGAGCAAACTCATACCTCGTGTGCTTATAACCTTGGGACTTTGACCAAGATCTCTGGGGCTTAGGTTGGGGGAGAATGGTGCTACTTGCCTGCACAGGGGCCACATTAACCTGAAAATAGCAACATCAGTGACTGTCAAAGATGTCTAGCATCTACCATTTTACTTTCCTATTTATCCTCCAGAATTTTTGTGCAATCCAAGGAAGAAGGAAAGAGAAACCCTCACCTCATTCTTGTAAAATCATTTGGTACTGAACTTCATAACTCTCTTAATATATGGGGATTTGGGTCAAATTTAATTTTAGTTAGAAAAATAGTAAAACTTTGGTTCCAAAGCTTACTTATTATGTCACATTTTAAAAATAATAAAATGTAAAATATTTTGCAATATTTTTGAAGAAAATATTTTGAAGAAGAAAGAATTACACTTCAGCTGTCCTTAGATTTTATACCCTGTTATCAACCAATGTAAGGGAGGGAATTATCAGATCACACACCTATCTGGAGGTTTTTGACCTCTGAGTTAATGTTGGTAATGCCATGTTTTTTAAGCAAAAGTTTGGTCAAGTTATAAGACAATAAATAAGTGTTCAAGTCTGAGGTAATGATTGTTGAAGTGTTTATATTTGCAAAGAACTCTGGTCTTGCTAGCATGTGAACTGTATATTAATCTCGGCTCTGTTATTAATGAGTACTATGTTAGGTGAGTCATTACCCATCTTTGATCTTTGATTTCTTTATCTGTAAATTCAGAAAGAAGAACTCAGTAATCTTTAAGTTCCTTTGAAGGTCTCCTATATCTCTCATTCTACACTTACATTTAGACAGTCTTTTTATCCTGAGGCATGGTTTACATCTCCATAAAATATTCTTGAACTGATTACTCTCTCCTATTAATCCTTAAAGCAGCTACTAATGGTAAGAGTGGGAAGGCAGCCAATCAGGCCCTGTTTTGTGTTATCTCTGACACTGTTGTCTTGTTATCTGTTACCTGTTTATGTATCTGGTCTCCTGAACTAGCTTGAGCCTCCTTGAGGATGAGGATGGTGTGTTATTCTTTTTTTGACTCTCCATTTTAAATTGTAACATGTAAGCCTAAAAATAACTCAGTGGAAACTGATACACCTAAAAATTGAGTGTATTAATAAATTTTAGCACACTTTCAGAATATTCTTTTTTCCAGTATTAGAGCCCTTCAACAGCACTGCATGACCTGTGAGGCTTTAGGTAAGTCATTTCACATTTCTGGGACCTAAGTTTGTAACTATAAAATAGGAGGATTGAGCTAGATAAAATAATAATAAATAAGATCACTTCTTTGTGTACTAATCTGTCATTTTTTAAAAGCTATGGAAATTTAGGACATACGTGTTTTTCACTAACCTGATTCTTCTGCTTACCTGGACTTAGTTATGAGATGTAAGCTTAGCTGAGAGTTATAAACATGTAACTCTAGGCACCAGCTCCTGAAGGCATGCAGGTTGACCATCACAGGTAGTCTGGTTGGGGTGCCACCAGTGTGCTCTTCCACCTTTTACCCCAACCTCCTACCCTCACCCCCAACCCACATAGTATCCCACACTATTTCAAGTCTTCTAAGAGTTGATGCTTAGGGGCCAGTCTGTTCTCAAAGCCAGTATGTTGAATTGATTTTCTTTTGATTGGTCAGAAGGCTAGAGGTAGAAAGCTTCATCTAAACTCGTCACCATTATTTTGGGTCTTGATTATAATATATTGTCAAAATTTGAAATAGCTTTCCAAAAGTGATAATGATTTTTCTAAATAGACAATTTTATCTGTCTCTTTGGAAGTACACCAGGCTTAATAAAGATGTAGGTTACATAATCTTTTCCCCAGTCTGGAACCTGTAGTTGAATAAGTAGTTTGTGTGAAATGCAGGGATTATTATTTAGTACTCTTCTATTTTTCTCCTAGTTCGCATAATTATAAACTGTTTATTCTAAAACTGCCTTCTATAAGATAGAAATATATATACTTTACCAAAAGACCTGAAGTTCCTTAATAATACTTCTAGTGAACCAAATGAATCAGTATTTATCTGAAAATGTTAACAATTTTCAAGTGTAGGAATTTGTATGAAAACATATAAGTAATCCAGTAATTCCATGAGTGGACTAGATATATCATCCTCGTTCCCAAGTGAAGTCAACAACAACAACAAAAACAAAGGCCAGTAAAATTTCTTTGTAAGAGATTGTAAAACAGATTATTTTAAAGCAACATTAGTTTTTATGAGGAAAACTATGGGCAGGAGTCTGGGCTTTGGACTCAGATAACTCTGAGCTTTAAATCCTGGCCCAATCATTGAGGGGGGCACCTGTTGAGATGAGTACTGGGTGTTGTATGGAAACCAATTTGACAATAAATTATATTTAATATAAAAAAATAAATCCTGGCCCAATATCTTACTAGCGAGGTGTCCCTCAGGAAAATACTTAACCTCTCTACTAATTTTCTTTGTAAAATAAGATTAATAACAATACCTTGAAATATTGAGGATTAGATGGAATAATCTAGACAAAGTGCCTACCATGGAATAGATATTGAAGAAAGGTTAGCTATTAATAATATCATATTTATGTTAAAGAAAGCATCATTTTCTTTTTATTCAGTTGGAATACATTTATTTATTTTTAAAGCACCTTACTTGTACTGATTATTTGTGAGGTTTAAGACATCATGAGCAGGAATGAGTTAAAAATGATTTTCTCTTTTAATTAAAAAGGAATCAATAACATCATGGGGATGTTTAATTTCTTCCAAAGGGAACACAAGATAATCAATAGCATTTCTTGATATGGATGTTGCACAAAGTTGAAATCAAAGCCAGTCCTAACACAGTGAGCAAGACAAAGGTAACAAGACTTAGGCATGGAAAACCTCCAGAAGTGGTCCTAGAAATATCTAGAATTAGACACCCAGCCCCATCCTTGCACTGTGAATTTGAGTAAATCTTGAGTAAGTAAATCCCCAGGGACATTCTTATCTCTTATACCAAGTTTCAGCCATTTTATTTTTTAATTTAACTCCTAACAGAGATATGGTAACAGTGGTAGGAACAAAATGTCTATTGCTATTTATGATCTAAACAATATCATCACTACTAATTAATGCCTAATTATATTTGTTCTTGGCTCTTCTTTAGCCAAATAAATTATCTCAACTTGACCTTACCTGATGGAATGTTTCTGTTTAATAGATCTGACACAGACATGGACTGGTAACAACAAAGTGAATGATAGAGACACTAGATAAATACAAACAACAAAATGAATACTAGGAAATATTAAATGTAGCATAGTAAAAATCCAATCAATAATGAATAGTGATTTGGAACAATAAAAAGAAACAAACTGAACTCAAGACAGAGATTTAAGAGATCATTCCTTTAATGATTTATGTGACCCAAGGCATGTCCCCTTCTTTAGGCCTCAGGACCTTTGAGTCTGCTTTATCTTCCAGTATGGGGAGGTGCTCATGTTGCATGATACCTCACCTTCACTGTGGCCCTTTTGCCTTCTCTTAACTGTATTCTTCCTTATAGAATCTTTTAAATATCAAATTCTTATCCCAGATTCATATGTACATGAAGAAGGCTTTCCTCTTTTCCTGTTTCCCCAATAACAGCCAGAATATTCTAACTTTAGGTAATCCTTTGATTTGAAGGCTTTGATTGTTGTTAAATTACAGAGATCCTTGGGAATTAGTAATTTTTTAAAAATAATTAGACATTTACATGTCAGTAAAATTGCAAAGAAGACAAAGAAATCCCCTGATGCTCTGTAGGAAATGCTACCAGCTGTCTCCCAGTATCTGTTGTTCCTTCTTTTACAAGGAAATTCCTGATTTTCAGGTGGGCATTCACCCAGAATAGTGCTTACATTTCCCAGCCTACCTTGCAATTAGGTGTGATCACAAGATTAAGTTCTAGGCACTGTAATATAAGATCTCTGGTGTACTTAAAGGAACGTGGGAATGTTCTTCATCTTTCCTTCTTGCTGGTTAGAATGTGGATGTGAGAGCTGGAGCTCCAGCAGCCATCTGGTGACCTTGATAATGAAACTGGTAGATGGTGGTCTGAGTCCAAGCAAACATAAAGTGCTCTTGCTCTGACTTTAGGGAGATTATCAGCTCCGGTCCACATTTGTTTGTTTAGTTGATCTCTGGCTAGTTTTTTGTTTTTTTGTTTTTTAATTTCCTCCACCCACTTAAATATACCCAACTAAGGTATAAGAAATGGGACAGAATTAAGTTCCCCAAACCTTTTGCAACTCTAGTTTTTTTCACAACCCAATATTCATGGGTTTTTCTCCAAATAAAAGACATACTAGAAAACTGAGAAGGTATTTCATTTCTGTAAAATACTAAGAAGAGATGAACTTCTCAAAGAATAGATAATGTAGCAGTTCATCATTTATAATATTTAAATCTGTCCCATGATACCAGAGTTTTTGAATTATGAGAATTTCAGAAAGTAATGATAGTATAGGGGCACCTGTGTGGCTTAGTCAGTTGAGCATCTGACTTTGGCTCAGGTCATTATCTCACAGTTTGTGAGTTTGAGCCTCACATAGGGCTCTGTGGCAACAGCTCGGAGCCTGTAGCTTGCTTCAGATTCTGTGTCTCTCTCTTTCTCTGCCCCTCCTCGAGTATGCTCAATCTCTCTTTCTCTCTCAAAAATAAATAAAAATATAAAAATTTAAAAAATAAAGTAATCATATTATGAAAATTACAGGAAATTATTCTGAAGAAATTAGCTGTGCAGTTGCTATGCAGATTTTTGTTACTAAATGCAATATATATATATATATATATATATATTTAAGTGTATTATTTTTGGTATTTCCCTTGGAAAAAAATTATCAAGAGATGCACTTTTATATAGACCTTTTTTTTTTTTTTTAAAGTACAGAAGTCTTATTTCTAATAAGTGCTAACATGAAACACCATGATACTGGGTTCCCTTTACCTTTTATTTGTTATTGGTTAATTTAAATGTAATTTCTCTAATGGTCATATAATCTCAACTATGACTGGAACATTTTAAGTTGTATTTTCTGAATAGTTATAAAAACTATTTACCTAGGCAATATCGTATTACATTCTCACTGTTTACAAAATTAGAAAAAAAATATCTTAGATTTCTTAAGAAAAACAAAATATAAAACAAACAGAAAACCAACCTAAAATTAGTGAGGTATTTTGAATATGGTAGGCTCCCAATACCTGTTGTTGTTGCATTATTGAGTCAATCTGTGAATTTTTTGAGGTTTGTATCTTTGAACATTTCTTACATAAAAATTCTTTTAAGACAATTTTTCTAGAATTATGGCAAAGGCACTTGCATGGGAATTGCTGGAGTGTTAGTTTAAAATGTTAATTCCTGGACTTCTCATCTCAAATAGTGAATCAGAAATCTCTATGCACGTCTTGACAATATGAATTTTAAATACCTCCCCCCAAGAGATTTTCAAGCACATTTGAGTTTCAGAACCTCCCTTCTCCTGTTTTGTGTAATGCAAAGTTTCAACCTGATTCAGGTTATTACTTCCATGCCTCTGAGCCAATATCAAGTTGATTCTTTTTCCATTCTGCCTCCAATAATAATCATTTTGACCTCGTGCAAAAGTCAAGAATCATTACTGGACTGATTAACTCTTGAAAAGAGAGGGGTGTCTCTCTAGATAGGTACAGAGAACATGGAAAGCCACACCTATGAGTCAAATGGGGAAAATAAAAGTATAACAAAAGTAAGGTTCAATTTCTAAACCGTTTTTGAACTAGTCTGGGATGAGTGCATTTGTTATGTAAGAAATAATTCTGTATTAAAGAAAGAACAGGATAACTTAATAGAGGTCTCCTGTCTCATTCTGTGAAGGTGCTTCTGGGCTCTGGTGATGAATGTGTTCATTTTATGTGACTTGCTTTGAGTAAATAACCCAGTGCCCTATCAGCTCTCCAGCCGGCGGCCAGCAGCGGCTGTGTGCGTGCTAATGACGGTGAAGGTGCCTGGGGGAGGGCCTCGGAAGGGGCTGCCCAGCGCAATCGCGCCCCTGGCACTTGCTAAGAGATTCTCAGCCCTTTCTCTGCAGCTGCCACTTGAAGTCTCCACGCTTTCCCTCCAGAGGAAAGAAGCCATCTATCTAAATCAGCTGTGTCTCTGCCTCTCCTTTCTCCCTCCGCCAGCCGCCACCCCCACCCCTTCCATTGTGTTGTGCGTTTAGCTCCGCTTCCTGCGTGAGACCCTAACCTCTTGTAGCAGCAGGCGTTACTGAGGGTTTCGGAACCTCGAGTTGCAATGGAGCTGTACGGAAAGGTGAGCAGAAGGGAGTTCCTCTGCATGCTCTGCGCGAAATGTCGCTTTGACGGACTTTGGGGTGTGTGTGTGTGTGTGCGCGCGCGCCTTGTCAATGCAATTGTGCGAGTGAACCCCTTTATGTGTGTGCTAATCATCTTTCTCCCCCGCGTTTGTTGAATGAGATTGTAAAACCACCCTGGTCTGCCTATGTTAATATGTAAACTTTCCCGATTCGGGATAAGGTGTAGAGCGGAGAGTCCCAGAACGCAGCTCCGGTTTCGTTTGCATTGGGAATTAGCACAAGGTAGTGGGTTTCCTCACCAGGAAATCACAGTCTAGCCACGGAAGGCTGTGAGTAGAAAAGAAAAATCCCCGCCGATACGAGCTGCAGTCACTTTTGGCTGCACCTCGCTAGGAAATGGGCCGGGAAGCTGGGAGCAGTAACAACCAGGAGCGATTCCAAGGGAGGAGAAGGGAGGCTCCGCGGCCAAGTCCGTCTGGAGGAGCTAGCCTGTTTGTTGCTTGCTTGCCGGGAGATGTAGTTCAGGGCTTGCCGGTGGGCCAGAAAAGCTCCGTGGAACAAGACTACAACTCCCAGGAGCGCGCGGGACTCCCGGCCAGTACGCGTGTGAGGCGCCAAGGAGGGGACAGCTCCGGTGCTGATGTTGGAGCCGGTTAGTGAACCCCAAGAGTGCAGAGTGTGGAGCGTGGAGCTCGCGGGCTGTGCAAGCTTGACCGAGCTCCCCGGCCAGCGCTGTCTTAACCAGAGAGGAAGGACATTTTGAGAACAATGAGACACGAAGCTCCCATGCAGGTGGGTCTATACAGAAAGTGTGGCCTCAGGAGGAATTGACATAGATGCTTTCTCCCTTGCTCCAAGCATAAATTGTGCTCGACCTCTGGGAAGGTCTAGGCTCAGACTCGGTCCTGAGGACACTGTTGGGTTCCTCTACGCTCCACGGGGCTGTAATTGGCTTGTCGATGAGGGATACGGATATTCATTTCCTTCCCATGCTCTGAAAGCAAGGTGTGAGTGTCTGTCTAAAATGTAAACCCGAGCAAACAAAAGTCAGGGAAACATGCAGTCTCCTATTGGCATTGATCTTCCCTTTTGGCTGGCCTGATTTGTGATCCCTGTGCAAGTGCACGGACTTGAGGTTTGGGGTTGCGGGGTCTCTCTTGGAGTCGGGATAGAGCGAATTCCACTTGGTTAAGAGCGCGTTAAAAAAGGCTAAGACAATGTTGGGGTCCCCCAAAGTCCCCTTTCTTCAATTAGAGTGCTAGTAGTATCAGGGGAAAACAGTAAAAACATTCCAGAGGCACGGCAGCCTTTAATCTCTGTGCGCAAAACTGGTTTACTCTTGCATTTTGAAGAACCCCCTCTGAGCTTTCCTGAGTGGTGTGCCCATTTGTTGTACGTTCTCATTCCGCATTTCAGTCACATTCTAAGGTTTGCTTACTTCGACTTCTATGGAAAGATGCCTCTGCCTAAGCATCCTGCCTAGGCAAATTTTGTTTTTAAGTAAAAATGAGTGTGCTTTTTAGTTTCTATGTACAACCAGTTAATGCTAAACACCAGCCTGCGTTCATTAACCTAGCAGAATGATGCAGTTGCGTAATAGAGAGGCACTTTATGAATGGGGTTGAGAGGAGAATGGAACACACAATTTGGAACATGTTGTCTCTCTTGAGAACCCACTTCTCCTGCCAAATCTAACAATATAAATATTTGCTTTTAATTTTTGCCTAAACGTTTCCCAATTGTTTTCTTCACAAATTAAAGACTTTTAACATATGCTTTGGTTTAATTTGATTTTATGGGTTATGTATATTAAGGTACACAGTGACCCGACTGTTAAATGAAAAAAAAATCTGTAGAATGTAACTGTTTGTTGAAGTATTATTTAATGGAAGCCTTCAAATTACCTTATGAGTTATTGAAAATTTGGTTTGTTCAAGAAAACAGTGGCCCCATTGTGTATCTTCTAATACCTCTGTTTGTGGCTGAGCTTTTCATTATAGACCTGATGTGAAAAGAATCTGGACAGACAATAAAGGTACAAGCTGTTGTAATCAAGATATATTGGCTTATGATAATTTTCCATTACTGGAGGCACTGCCAGGAACCAAGTGGCTAAATTAATCATATTTGATTATAAGTAAACATTGACAGTAGACTTTAAAAGTAGATTGTTAGTATTTAAGTCAACCTCATATACACACTGAAGTCTGTCAAAATAAATTACTAAAAAAAAATAGCTATGTTGCATCTTGCTTTTAATTTTCTTTGAAGAGTGGCTTAGAATGTTCATAAGAGCCATTAAAATGTTATAGAACTGAATGAAATTAATGCGTTAGGAAGAATTTTAAATTATTTCATATCAACTGTGTAGTAGGTATAATATTTAATTCTATATTTTAATCAAAACTTTAATGAAAAATTAATATAAAAACAGGTAATAAAATTAGTTTACTAGTGGATAAAGTTATTTTTATATTTATATTGTATTTTATTCATTGGACAAGATTTTTGAAATTTAAAAATCAAATGTCCAAATTCTATCATAAATTATATGTGTATTTTAAGAAATCAAAGACTACTTTCTGAGGTATATTTAATTAAAACACATCCAGTGATTGCATTTAACAAGTAAATTGTTGTTTTGATGACCCTCTATTAGAGTCAGGTTTTCAAATATATATAATGATAGGAAGAACAAAAACTCCAAACATGCTTTATGTATTGTTTACAATGGCAAGTAATGTCTCAGGACCCATACTTCTGAAACATAATCACATTCCAGGTGGCTTTGATATATGAAAATGCAACAAGATAAATACTTCACATTTTTCTTATTTTCCATTTAAAGACTCAATGAACCACATCATCATTTGAGATACATGCCTCCAGATTTATTTTTTTTTTTGGAGAAAACTTAGGTTTCTGAAAATGAGTCACAAGCAAATCCCCATTTTACAGTTTAATCATCCTAAGATATTCTTTTCCCCATTTAAAAATATTTAGTTCATTTGTTGATGTGGAACAAAACAAGCTCTTTAATTGTTGACTTCTTAATTTCTTTATAATTAATTCAAGGAAGCCTTTTACAAAATTATGTAATGTCTTTTTTTTTATTTTTTTTTTTTAAATTTTTTTTTTTTTCAACGTTTATTTTTATTTTTGGGACAGAGAGAGACAGAGCATGAATGGGGGAGGGGCAGAGAGAGAGGGAGACACAGAATCGGAAACAGGCTCCAGGCTCTGAGCCATCAGCCCAGAGCCCGACGCGGGGCTCGAACTCACGGACCGCGAGATCGTGACCTGGCTGAAGTCGGACGCTTAACCGACTGCGCCACCCAGGCGCCCCTGTAATGTCTTTTAAAAAGCATTTGATGTACTTATATAAATAGCCTGGTGGTCTATTCAAGATAGTTGTCTTTGATATATGCATATTTTCTGAAGAATATTTCCCTCTGAGTTGGTGCAAAAAGAGGGATAATAATTGTTTTTTATAGTGACTATTAAAATAATACATAATGATAGTTTTTGATATCTATATTTCCTTTGTGACTAAATAACCAGGAATAGCATTTGGTAAGTGCTCCAGATGATGGGTTAGAATTTTAATGCAAGAGATGGTCATTTTGTTTTTTCTCATTCAGTGAGTCCATAAATCCTGAAGGCCAAATGAAATGGGGGATAGCAGTGCTCATGACTTGAGGGCAAAACTCTGATGAACAGTTGTCATTTGATTCAAGAGCCAGAATGAACAAATTCCAAGTTATCTAGTACTTTGTTTGTGTCAAGCACGATTCCTTGCATTCAGATCTCAGTGTGTGTGTGTGTGTGTGTGTGTGTGTGTGTGTGTGTGTGTAAATGAGAGAGAGAGAGAGAGAAATACAAAACAATCCTAGAGGTCGCCATTACCCTAATTACAGGCAAGATACTGGAGCTTATTAAGATTCAATAACTTTTCCAACATGACAGAATCAAAATCTGCCAGATTTCTCTCTAGATAGCACATGTTCTTTCCTCTATTATTGAATTCCTCAAGAACACGCACAAGACACACAGAGGTGATGTAAAGAATGAGGGGTACTATTGATATGACATGATTCATTCATTTGGTTTAGAAGAAAGAAAAATTGTCCTGTTTGTAAAATAAGGTTGTATGTACTAAACCAAATATTTGAGAAGGGCCAATGTTTTAAAAAGTGGTTTGCTTTCTGTCTCCTGAATTTAAATTTCTTGTAGGTTTATTTATTCTCTTGCAGGACCAAAATGGAATCCATTGTCTCTGATTAATGCTTAGTCTTTAGTGTTGTTATCTGGAAGCTTGCTGGGTCATCTCATAAGTGTACAGTGTCTGAATATTTAGGAAACCAAAGAAAATCATTTATCCAAAGAATGGAGCAGAGGCAAAAAAAAAAAAAAAAGAAAAAGAAAAAGAAAGTTATCTAAAAACGAGTAGGATTTAATAAAGAATATAGGTATGTACTGAACATGAAGCTGAGGTAAAAACTATAATAGATATTAAATACAGCCATATTTTATACAAAAACAACTTACAAAGGATTAAAGTCTAAATATCACTGTTTCATTTGGCTATGGAAAATACATGACATTCTTGCATTCCATTATTGTTGATTCATGACCAAATCTAGCCTTGTGATGATCCCTTTATCTTTATCAGAAATGGAAATTTAGTCCTCACCCCTTATAGAAACAGAGAAAACTTCTAGTTGACATTGGAGAAACAAGGACTTCTTTCCTATTCTCTTTGAACAAACTCTGGAAGTTTCCACCTTTCTTCTGTAAAGGAAGTGGACGATAGAATGGGGAATTACCTGTAGCAAACAACAACAACAACAGCAACAACAACAAAACAAAAAACAAAACAAAAACCAAAAAAAAAACTTCTGTGATGTAAGAATCATTTTCCGTTTCCACTTTTTCATTCTGAGAAGTTGTGGATTTATTACATGGTAGAACCACAGTTTTTCCTGCCATTCTACGCTTATATTGGAACTGAAAATTCCTTTTCTGACCATCATATTCCAAGAAAGAAATACATTTTTATGCTAAGGAATGGGTTTTCCTGGGACTGTTCATACACTCAACCTAAGTATAAACAATTGTGCCACCTCAAAAATGTTGTATAGGTAAAAGATTTTCCAACCATTTTCTCCTTTTTTTCATTCATTCATTGGGTTCAGAGGTTCTAGAGGAACCATCTTAGTAGGGCACCATGACCTGTGAAGATGAAATCTTTTAGTTTTATTTTGAATTATATAGACCTTAGGATTTTTCATTTGTTTATTTGCAGTTTCTGAGATATTTATATACATTGAAATGCACAAATCTTAAATGAACAATTTGATGAATTTTGATAAATGGATATATCTATGTAACACACACCACTATGAAGATATAGAACATTTCCAATCAACCCCAAAAGTTCTTTCATTCGTGTTTTTTTTGTTGTTGTTATTGTTGTTGTTAATCCACTGGCAAAAAAAAAAGCTTTGACTTTTTTTTAAATCATAAATTAGTTTGCATTATTCTAGAACTTCATGTACTTCTGTGAAACATACAATATGAACATACAGTAGCACATACACTATCTACCCTTGAGTCTGGCTTATTTTGCTTAGTATAATGTGTATGGGATTAATCTGTGTTGTTGCACGTATCAATAACCGTTCCATTTTTTTGATGCATATTATACTTTTGTTATCAATCTACCAAACTTTTGAAATCCATTTTCCTGTTGGTGGATTTTGAGGTAATTTCCAATTTGGGACTATAATGATTAAGGCTGTAAACATTATCAAATTAGTCTTATCTAATAATATGCTTTCATTTCTTTTGGGTAAATAGCTAGAAGTAGAATTGGTAGGATAAAGGGTAAGTGTACATTTAGCTCTTTAAAAAAGTCAAATCTTTAGCCAAAATGGTAGTACCGTGTTACATTCTTATCAGCAGTATGTGAGCATTCCAGTAGCTTTACAATCCTCAACAACATATGGTGTCAATTGTCTTTAATTTTGGCCACTTTAATGAGTGTTTTGTGGTATCTCATTATGATTTGAATTTGCATTTTCCTGATGACCAGTGATTTGGGGACATTTGCATCTGTTTACTGGTCATTTGTATATCTTCCTTTGATAAGTGTCTGTTTAGCCTTTTGGTCTTTATGGAGAGTTGTTTTATTATTTACTTGCAGGTCTTTATGTAAATTTGCCAGATATATGTAAATGTTTATATATATTTAATTTATTAATATATATTAAAATATATATTTAAAAATATTTTCTGCCAGTCTGTAGCTTTAATACTTAATAGTGTTTTTTGATGAATATGCTTTTATTTTGATGAAATATAGGTTATTAATTATAGGTGGGGTTTCTATATATGTATCTCGACTCTACACTTCCTTTGATCTGTTTATCTTGACTATGTCCTGAGACCTTGCTGCATTTATTTATTTTTAGTAGTTTTTTCTTTTAGATTGCTTAAGAATTTCTACATAAACAATAGCATCATTCGCAAATAAAGGCTGTTCTTCCTTTCCAGTGATCTCCTTTTTTTTTTTTTTTTTTTTTCCTATCCCATTCCATAGTGTAGGCCATCCAATACAATGTTGAGTAGAAATGATGAACAGACCTCCTCAATCTTGTTCTCATTCTTAGGGGGGAAGCCTTCCATCTTTCACCATTAAGTATGAGCTCAGCTATAGTTGTTTTGTTGTTATTGCTGTTGTTGTTATTTGTATGATACCCTTATTATATTGAGAAAATTTCTTTTGATTCCTCATTTGTTGAGAGTATTTGTTTTTAACATTAAATGGGTGTTGAATTTTGTCAAAACATTTTTTTTGCATCTATTGTGGTGATCACTTGATATAGTGATAGGATATAGGCGATCCTATATTTTGTTGGATTCTATTGGTTGACTTTTTTAGTTAATCTGTCATTCCTTAGATAAACCCCTGTTAGCTACGATGCATTGTTTTTTCTATGTATTGGTAGATTCATTTTGATAATATTTCTTTTGGGATTTTTGCGTTTAACTTAATGATGGATATTGGTGTATAATTTTCTTGTAGTGCTTTTATGATGTTATAATGTTGGAATTATGCAGGCCTTATAAAACAAGCTGAAAAGTGTTCTTTTCACCCGTGTTCTGAATGATTTTGATATCTAAGATTGGTCTACTTTGATTCATAAAGTGTTTGATAGAGTTCATAAATGAAGCTATTGGAACCTAGAGTTTACTTTGCAGAAAAAAAAATCTTTAAACAACTTCAACTATCAAAATAGATACAAATATCTCTATCATTCAGCTCTTCTATCTATTTGTCATCTGTAATTTATCTCCCTTTCATGTGTTGTGGTAGGAAGAGTAGCTACCATCCCCCTTCCAAAGTTATCTATGGCCTAATCCCTGGAACATATGAATAAATTATGTTACATAACAAAAGGGACTTTGCAGATGTAATGGATGTTATACACTTTAAAGTAGGGACATTAATTTGGATTATCAGCTGGGTCCAGTCTAATCACATGAGTTGTTAAGAGCAGGGATCTTTCTCTGGCTGTAGTCAGAGAGATGTGGCACAGGGACAGTCAGAGATTTGAAGCATGAGGCTTGTTGCTTGAAGGTGAAGATGTCTATATGTCAAAAAAAAAAAAAAAAAAAGGTCTCAGTCCTACAACCACAAGCAAGTGAGTTCTGCCAACAACTTAAATGAGCTTGGAAGTTGGATTTTCCTCAAAGCCTCTAGGTAAGAACCCAGCTCTGCCAACGCGCTGATTTTGGCTTTGTAAGGCCTGAGCAGAGTAGCAGAGGACCCAGCTGAGTCACACTGTGTCCAGACTTCTGACTCAAATAATGACTGCGTGTTGTTTTAAATATCCATTATAGCAGCAGTTGAAAACTAATTATGCATGTATAATTTGTGTTAGCTTTTCAACTATACATGTTTACATTTTTTTTGGTGTTTATTCTAAAGATTGTAATACATGTCTGCAACTTGTTATATAGTCTAGTTGGTATTGTATTACTTCACATAAAATATAGTTACTTTCCAATAATATAATTTCATTCACCTCATTCTTTGTGAAATCATGTCATATGTGTTACATCTGCATTTGTTACAAGCCCTCAATACAGTTCTATATTTTTAGCTTTAAACAATCGTATGCATTTTTGTTAATTGGAAGAATGCAAAAGAAACATATGTATCTTTTTATGTTTGCCCACTACTTATTTGTCTTACCTGGTGCTTTTTCTGTAGATTTGAGTTTCTATCTGGTGTCATTTTCTTTCGGCCCAAACAACTTCCTTTAGCATTTCTTGTCATACAGATCTGCTGACAACAGATTCCCTCAGTTTTTGTTTATCTGCCAATGCTTTTTATTTTGCCTTCATTTTTGAATGATAGTTTTGTTGCATATAAAAGTTTTGATTTTTTTTTCTTTCAGTGTTTTAGGTTATTTCATTGTCTGCTGACCTCCATCATGATGTGAAGTCAGCTGTTTTTCATAATACTGTATTATGGTATTTGTTTTCTGTTTTCTGTTCAACTTTGAAGAGTTTGCCTATGGTCTGCCTAGATGTAGTTTTCTTTATGTTTAACCAGCTTAGGGATTTAATGTGGTTCTAATGCATGTAAGTTCATGTTTTTCACCAAATTTTAAAAGTATTTATGTATTGTATCTCCAAATATTTTTCCATCCCATCGCAAATGTTTATTTATTTTTGAGAGAGAGGGAGAGAGAGCATGAGCAGGGAAGGGGCAGAGAGAGGGAGGCAGAGAATCCCAAGCAGGCTCCATACTGTCAGCACAGAGCTCAACACAAGGCTTAAACTTATGAACTGTGAGCTCATGACCTGAGCCGAAGTCAAGAGTCAGACACTTAAGTAACTGAGCCACCTAGGCACCCCCCCCCCCCATATTTCATCTGAGACTTCAACATCTATATTAGATTTTAGACAGTGTTCCCAAAATCACTGAAGCTCTGCTAATTTTTTTCTTTCTCTTAAATGTTACAGTTTCTGTTGATTTATCTTCACTAACTCCTTTGCTGCCTGTAACCTTTTGATAAGCTCCTTGAGGTACCCTTGGGGCACTCTTCGTTTCAGTTACTTTTGGCTCAGTGTTGGCTTCTTTTATAATAGAAACATACTGTCAAGAAAAGATACAGATAAGCTCTTGGGGTGACATGTTTGGATATTGGAAGGTTTAATAGGGTTTATTTCTGGTATGGTCCAGAAACAAAAAAAAAAAAAAAAAAAAAAAAAACCCCAAAAAACAAACAAACAAACCACTGTGAGCTGCTCATTGAAATGGTGAGATAGAAATGTAAATAAAAATATTAGTGATTTAATTATTCCTTGTAGATTACTGGCATGAAATATAAATGAAGGAAATTTATTTTGTGTATTTTGTATAATTTGTTTATGTAACCATAAATACATTTACATTTTAATTTCTATCATTTATATTTCTATTCATCATTGCATTTGTGATGCTGCACTTTTTTCTTTGTGTCTTGAAAATAAAATTGTGGGCTTTATGACACTTTCAAAAATTTGAACAAAGTGCAAAATTGTAAAAATAAAATCATTTTAGCAATTGCTTTATTTTGTCAATGAATATATTCCTTAATAGCTTAAACTGTGAAGAAGCAAAATGCCTTTTCAAACACCAGCACGTTTCAGATTGGTTTACAGCATTATGTCAGTTTTTTTGGGGTTGTGAAATATTTCTATCCATTAAATGATGAAACCATAAGAGTGAAAGTTCTAGGTTTTCATTTGCTTACAGAATCCTAAAAAGATAGGGTCAGGGTTCCCTGAGCAGGTTCCCTGCTCTCCAATAAGCTGATTGGATTGGATCCCATATTAGGAATTTTGATCTAGCAAGCCTAAGAGTTTTATTTTGTGCCTACTTGACCTCCTGACTGAGGAAAACCTGGTAGCATTGTCACTTAGCTTCTACACCCTCAGCTTTTTATGTCTGGGAACCCAAACCATTATGTGACTTTTAGAGGTGAGGCAGTGAGGGGCACCTGGGTGGCTCTGTTGGTTGAGCCTCTGACTCTTGATTTCACTTCAGGTCATGATCTCATGGTTTGTGAGTTTGAGCCCCGCATTAGGCTCTGTACTGACAGTGCTGAGCCTGCTTTGAATTCTCTGTGTCCCTTTCTTGCTGCCCCTCACTCGCTTGCTCTCTCTCTCTCTCTCTCTGTCTTTCTGAAAACAAACAAACAAACAAACAAACATTAAAAATAAAAAAGAGTTGAGGCATTGAACCTCTCATTGTTAGTCTGCCTGCTCTTGGTCTAACTTTAGCCCATCAAGGGTGTTATTTGTTAGTCATACAGTGGCTAAGATGCATGTCTGAGTCTCATCAATTAGAAAAATTTGCAAGCCAACACTGATGAATAAGTTCTGTTCAAATGGCCATAGCTGCAGCAGCTTTATAGAGCTTCAAGAAAGAATACATGCACCAATTGGCAAAATATGACCCTCGCGTGATACTCATCTATGATGTTAGCAATAAAAGATGGTTTTTCTTTTGAATGTTGTAATTCACTGAACACCTGTTTGAGTGGTAGGACTGACGAAAAGGGACAACTGGAACACAGTACACCTGTGGATGTGAATGCTCTTTTATAACTGTGCATGGATGGGCCTGTCCTTTGTAGCAAATAATAGTAGCAGTAGCTTTTGAATGAAAAGCAGGGATGATTGTAACTAGCAAAGGGGCTTGGGAAGTCACTCTAGTCGGTGAACCTGCATGACATAGAAACACAAATAGATAAAATAATAACCCACCCAGCTTTCCAAGAATGGTTCAGATATTTCCTTTGTGTCATAAGTGCATGTACAATGGGGTGTTTGCCCCTCTACATGACCTACCTTGATGAATGGAATAAGAGAAGAGAAATGTTAGGATTTGGAAGGAATCTGTAGCAAATCTCTGGAGGTATTTTTCAAGGTTTACCTATTTAAAATCATTTTTAATGTTTTTGAAATGTTTATTATTTTTAAAATGGTTGATGTTTTAAAAATGTTTGGTGATAAAAATTCCTTAGGAAATACATATATTAATATTAAGATTTAGTCTTTTTTTTTCCCCCGGTGGGAATGTTTAGAGTATTTTGCTAGGTATTTTTAGAAGAGTCTTTTCACTATACCACAGAGTACTTATTTATTCTGTTTACATTTTATTTTCTTCTCAGGAAAAAGTGCTCTTACAAGAGACATTCTTTACCTTGTGTTTTCAACTTGGACACTGGCCTCCTGTAGCTGTCAGGTGCTTTCTTATGGAGTTAGGGGAAGTAAAGTCCACTTGTGTGTTATTTTTTAAAATGACTGATAGAGAAAGTCAAGGCCACCTTCATCAGAGCTGGGCGGCACACAGCCTCATTTGCTCTGCAATTTGCTCTGCAAAATTGATTACTGCTTCTTATGATGCCATTCTTCCTCATACTCTGACAGAGAGTTCCCAGTGAGCATCACTGGTCTTAGAAGGTTCTGGCTCTTACCAGTGCTAAGATAATTAACAGATTTCTCAGAAATCAGCTTACCTGGGCACACTGGGCCTTCTAGAGTATAGGAATTTCTTTGCAGAGTCAACATTATGGGGATGAGATCTGTTGTCACTATTGGCAGAAGGGGTTACTAACTGGTGAAGACAGCAGCAGAGAGTGCTAGGATCCCATTTTCCACTTCCTCTGGATCTCAGCCTAAATGTCAGATTACTCAGTCTCCTCTTTTGTATATGCCTGAGGCCTTGACAATGGACACCTACCCTGATTTCCATGTGGAAATTTGTTAATCCAAAGAATGCCAAACTGTCTGGTCAAAATAATCATATGGGATACTTTAAAAATTGTAGATGCCTGGGCTGATACTGAATATTTTGATTCTGCAGAATTCAGGTACAGTTCCCCGGTTTTGGAAATCTAGGATCTAGTATATCCTATGAGAATCTCATTTTGTGTTCCTGAATGAAAATGTATCCAACTAGAGAGAGCAGGTATTTGAGAACAACATGTCTGCTATTTCTTGCTACCAAGAAATGATGAGAAAGCTTTATGTGTATTTTATCCATATCTGTAAGAAAAGTTTTAAGTGGTTCTCTACATTTTATTGCTAAGAGAGAGTCCCTTTAATTTGTATAAATTGACAGATTGCCATCTGCATATAGGAAATATGAATGTCAAGAATATTTGCTGATTTTAAAAATATTTAAAACTCAATTTTCTTTTAAAAAAAGTTGCATATGGGGAAGATGGTTTCTTGGCTATGTGGGGCTTGGATTTTCAACCATTTGTCTTGTTTGCATGCCCTAGTCTGGGTAACCAACCATCCCAGCTTTCTGGGTTTTAGCACTGAAAGCCCTGCAGTGTCCCATGAAACCTCTCAGTTTGGGGAAAACTAGGAGAGCTGGTCACTGTAGCCACACCCCATAATCAGGATACTTGCCATCTCCATTCCCAAGACCATTTCAGATTCTCCACATTAAGGTTTTTTGTGCAGGCCTAGGAATCCCTCTTCTCTAGTTATTCACTTCCAAATCCCAAACTTTTGTTGCTCTTGCTTTTCTATTTCTCTTTTTCTATATGGAATTTTATTTTTATGAAAACCTGTAGTCATTGTTTTAGAAGGTTTTTGGGAAAAGATGGAGATAACCAGATTGTATGTAAGGTACTATATATATCTATACCTGTATCTATATCTATATGTATCTATATGTATATATATATGTTTATGTTTATATATGGAAACCTTTTAATGATTTCTGACCTTGAAATAATGATATTGTGACTTAAAAACTGTTATTATTGAAATATAATTAAATGTATCATTGTATAAATTTAAGATATATAACATGTTGATTTGATACATTTATGTATTGTGATATGATTACCACTGTGGAGTTAGCTGACAACTTTATCAGGTTATACAATTGCCGTTTCTTTTATGTGATGGTAACAATGAAGATCTAGTCTCTTAGCAACCTTGAAGTTATGTTACAGTATTGGTGTTTATAATAATATTGTGGGCTTTGGTGATTTACCAAATTTAATATAAGAAATTAGGATGAATTTCACTTAAAACCAACTCCAAGGCCACATAAGAGGAGAGTTTCCCCATCATTCGAGTTCCTGGAGCTTCCTTTCTCATGCTTTTCATACCATGTATTACTTGAATTCTGCCCCCTTATTAGTGCAGACATGAAACTCAGGTCTCTCCCAGTTTCTACAAAAGCTCATTCATACCCAAGAGTTTCATGAGTTTAGGAATTCTCTACAAGTTCCTGGGCAGCCGCAATGTCACAGGAGAGGTCATGTCACAGGGCATATGGCCATTGGCCACATACCCCTCCCTGCAGCCTTTTAGACCACAGAACACTTCTGTCTGTGCTTGGGTCTCAGCTTCTGTCCTGAGAGGCATTTTGATGAGTGTATTGGTTCCATGTCATAATATTTTAAGTGAAAGAGTAACATGTTTATCTCAGCAATTATGCAGCTCCACAGAGTGGAAGTGTTGGGTGTCAAACCTCATGCCCTCTAAAGTTAGGAAATGAGAGGAAGCAAATTTCATAAAATTGGCCATTCCCATTTTCAGAGAGTAGTGCCAATGTGAGTTGGAGAAGAAAGTGAATGGGTTTGATCAAGGATATAACACATGCCAACAATTTTACTTTGATGATCTTACTATAATTCCTCTTTCATAGGTGAGGAAATTATAGCTTAGCATACTTAAAAAAATAACAAAAAATTTAAAATCGGGACCAAGTTTATGCAAGTAGCAAAATCTGGGATTCCTTCTCAGGCAGCCTGACCACAGAGTATGTGCTCTTTACCCATATTCACATCACATGAAGACTATAGTTTTCTTTTCACAGATGCATCTGCATGCACATAATTTCAGAACTGCTAGAAAAGAAGTGGAATCGTGTTTTCTAACCTTCCTTCATGCTGTGATTTATAAGGCATGAATTGCTAGTAGCCGGGCTCATCAGGACTGCACTAATGACTGTCTGGCTTCAGCATCCGTGAGGATGTGCAGGAGCCGCTGGGACCAGGGCTGTGCTTCTTTGCAACTGTCAGGATTGCATCATAAGACTCTGGAGAGCTCTCCCACTCCTGTGGTTCTCTCTTCCCAGAAAACCTTGCTCACATTCTTCTATGGCCTGGGCATCTCCTTTACTGGGCTGCTATCTGGCCTCTGTACAGGCTCTCTTTCCCTCTGGGAACCCTCTGTAACTACACCAGGATTGAGATAGAGAATGGGCTGGAGAACGCTGGTCTTTGATACTAGTAGGAATAGTTTTTACATGCTTTGATAAACTTCATTTTTCTTGACACTGTAGCAATACATACCTAGACTTCCTAGAAGATTCAAAAACCATTATAATTAATTTAAAAATATATCAAATTGAAGTCATGCCTTTGTTCAACAAAGGAATGTATTTTTTTAGAAGCAAAGAGAAGTGTCCTTACCTCTTCGAATATTCTCCTCTGTGGTAGAAATTGGAGTCTTGTTAGTTTGATGAAGAGAAGGGTGAACTAGCTGAACCCATATATCTGTAACTCTTGAAGAATACATTTGGTCCAGGTAATGAGGGCTCAGTATACAGACTGAGAGAAATCAAGATAACCTATTGGAAAACCAGGACCTCCTACTTAAATTTCCTCTCAAATACACTTAGTTTCCCCAAAATGGGGATAATGACTTTGGGTTCTTCTCTGGTAGCTAAGGAGCTTGGAAGTTGTCACTGAAATCCTCACATGAGGAAAAATAAAGTTGGGGCTTCGGTGGCTCAGTGAGTTAAGTGTCTGACTTCAGGTCAGGTCATGTGTGCTGACAGCTCAGAGCCTGGAGCCTGCTTCACATTATTTGTCTCCTTCTCTCTCTGCCCCCTCCCCCTCTTGGGCTATCTCTCTCTCTCTCGAAAATAAATAACATTAAAAAACTAAAAAAAAAAAAAAAAAGTAAAACTTACCAACTCTTAGATTCACCAGAGAATTGAAGTCACGGAGAAAAATGCTCCCCTTAGATTGGAGGGACAGATAACCTGATAAAGGGAATCACAAATTCCTGGAACAGAAACCTTCATGGGAACCAGTACTGAGGTAGGAAAACATGAGCTGTAATTGGTGGATTGCTGGTGCCTCACTGTGGACAAATCCAAGAGATAAAACCTCTAGTGGGTGCAGTTTGGTGGGGCCAGTGGGGGGCACACTTTTGTGAATTTTGCCTTCAGAACCCCTGTCAAGTTCTCACAGTGAGGATTAGAGAAAATCCCCTCATGCTTCTGGCAAGGGAGAAAAGAAGCCCTTTTTAAATACACACAGTTTCTCTAATATGGGGGTACTAATAGTGAAATCCTGGGGGAGTAACAGGATTAGGTGTGATAATATATATAGAGCATATAGTACAGTGCCTGTAAGGGCTGTTACTGCAATCGTTTTACCATCTTTCCGTACATAAGCTGAAAGTTATACTCTTCTACTAGAGAAGCTGTGCAGGAGATAGAGATTCAGAAATGGGCTAAAAGGAGTGTTGTGAAATTTAGCCTAAGCAGTACCTTTAAAATACACAGTGATTTGCATCTTGGAAGCATTACTATCATTTGGCATACCATCATACACATTCTCCCTTGAGTCCCGTGAAAGAGTAATTCACTCCCTGCTGACAAAGAAAAGAGACCAAGGCAGTTTCTGAATGCCGCCCTACTTTTCCAGGCCTTTCCCTCAGAGCCGGGGTTAGTGTTGGAATTATCCAGTGCCTTGGCTGCTTCCAGTTTCCTGGACAGCATCTTCTCAGCTAAGTGGTGCTGTGTCCACAGTGGCATGAGCAGTGTTTTATTGCTTCTCACCTGGCTCATTCCAGAACAAACAGCAGCAGACACACACATGGAGAAATTGCTGGCCAGAGACTGCCTAGAACATCACACTTCTGGTCCATTCAGAGAGAGACGGGAAGGCGACAAAGTGCCCAGACCGGGACCTTCCCCAGGAGAAACCACCTGGGGACCAGATGACGGACATTTGGGAATCTTAACTTTTCATATTTTCCTTATTGGTTTTCAAGTTTTAGTCTTGACTTTAGGGCTCTCAGGAATAGCTCTTCTTCTTATTTTTCTTTTTTTGCCAGGTAGCAGTGATTGAGATTTGAAACTACTTTGTGCATTTGTGCCCTTAAATACATCTGCCTCATCCTTGCTTTTATCCTTCCAGTTTCAGAGAACTACATGTCCTTTTCTGTATAATTTATCCTCCTTCATCTTCCCACTGCCCCTCAGGCTGTTATCAGTAGTAGTAGTGGGAACACAGTAAATTTAAAATGACTTGTTTTTGTGTTTCTCATGAGATCCACAAAGTGGCTTAGTACAATTTAGATTCTTAAGTGCCCGGGGGACTCCCTGAAAATAATTTGCTTTTCCCCTTTATTTTGAAAAACAAATGTCAAAAACGCTGAAGTGGGCTGTGATTGCACATGTTAGTCAGAGGTAATCTGTTTGGTCCCTAGTCAGTAGGACTTCTGGGGGAGCTAGAAGTGAAATGAAAACTGACACATCAATGAAATCCATGATCTGTTCACCTGCAGTTGAACCAAGGCATACCTAGGAGGGCAACACTGGTTTCTCAAGACACCAACTCCCAGAGGTTAAGGATTTGCTTTAAATTTGCCAAATTCCTTGACATATTGTAGAAATCTCATCTACAGATTCATGTATATTTAACAGGGTAAAAAGTTTATTGTTGTTTGTCTACAAACTGATTAGCATTTTGATCAGAGCCTTAAATGAATAAATCAAATGCATACTGATCAGACTTAGGAATGAAATAAATCTGGAAGGGATAAGTAATATGTTTGATGAAAGGACATAAAAATTATCAGAATTGAATTGCAAATTACAGTGAACAAGAGGAAATGTAATAGGGTACATATAAAGGTTAACATTTCCATTAAAAAAAATCAATTGCCCAAGTATAGGATAGGGATAAGGATAGGGATAGGGGAGACCTATGTTTATTACAGTTAATGTGAAAAAAGACCTGAGCATTTGAGAAGAGTTTATTAAGTCAATTGTGATGAAATATAATAGTCTCATTTTACTCTGCACTACTGTATCTGGAATATTGTGAGCAATTTTGGGGGCCACACATGGGACGTTGACATCTGAAGAGATGTCAGTTTAATCTAGCAGGATGTATGGGATTTTTTTGGACATGTCTTGTGAGGGGAAAGGAGTAAAGGGATCATCCAAGGAAAAGCTTGTGGAGCTGTGATTTGTTCCTTCAGTCACGTGAAGTTCTTTCAGATGGGAGAAGAGTCAACTCTTGATTTATAAGGCAAAATTTAGGGATGCCTGGGTGGTTCAGTTGGTTAAGCATCTGACTTCTGATTTTGGGTGAGGTCATGATCTCACTGTCTTGAAATTGAGCCCCACATGGACTCCACTGTTTGCATGGAGCATGCTTAAGATTCTCTCTCTCCCTTCCTTTGTCCCTCCCCTCTCTGCTGTGTTTGCACATGCACGTATGCATGCATCCTCTCTATCTCTGTCTCTCAAATGCATACATACATACATACATACATACATACATACGGCAGAATCTAGACCACATAAGAAAAAGCTATAGGGAAGTAGATTTTGACTTAAATCTAAGAAAGAAATTTATAACGATTGCAGTTGTTCTGCAATGAAATATAGTGCTTCATAACCTCCTAAACTTTTTGTCACTCTGTGTGAAGGGCCAGGCTAGAATACTAACCTGAGATGCTCACATGCCAGCAGAAGGGACTCTTGGAATGAGTGGAAAGTTGGACTACCTCAAAGATTCTTTCCACTCGGTGATTGTTTTTTAATTAATTCAAGATGAATGCAATTTATTTTTTTAAATTTTTTTTTCAACGTTTATTTATTTTTGGGATAGAGAGAGACAGAGCATGAACGGGGAGGGGCAGAGAGAAAGGGAGACACAGAATCGGAAACAGGCTCCAGGCTCCGAGCCATCAGCCCAGAGCCCGACGCGGGGCTCGAACTCACGGACCGCGAGATCGTGACCTGGCTGAAGTCGGACGCTTAACCGACTGCGCCACCCAGGCGCCCCAAGATGAATGCAATTTAAAGAGTTCTCTTTTATATCTCTTATGAAATCTGATTTACTTTCTGGAAAGTTACTTCACGTGTACTGATGTTTTCAAATTACAGCTCTATTTTCCCATGAAAACTATGAAAATGTTCACATGACAGTATTTAGAAGTGTCAATAAGTTGACATAGTGACTACGAGTGCCTTTGACACTTATATGGTGTCAAACCACTTCATATCTGTTCTCAGCAAGATTAGGGAAATTTCTTTGTTAATCTTCTGGGCCAGGATTTGCTTCATTATTCTGAGGCTTAATGTAAGACCTATACATTCCCAATGCACATATTTTTGGCTCTTTGTGAATCTTATTGGGGATATAAGTCAGGAAATAGTAAAAAAAAAATACCTTCAAGAATAGTGTGTTAGGAAACTCTTCTAATTAGTCCTTTAGAGGCTCTGGATACACCTACCTGTTTACCAGCTTTCTCCTCCTGCATCATAGACACCCTCTGTGTTCCCACCACCTTCTTTGCTGCTGACCCCACAAGGTATATCAGCTCTTGAAATTGAACCTCTTCATTTTCTCTTATCAGAGAAAGCCCCAGGATGGTTTTCTCCATCTAAATCTCTATAATTACATTTTAAAAGGCTGATGTTGATAATGTTGATATTTCTGCAGGCTTTGGAATAGGACTTGGGATTGATAGCAGCTTTCTTTGTCACATTTTTCTGTAAGGCATCCTAGAGACACACAGGACTCAGTTGGATACCCCCTTCAAGTGATAGATTACACTATATGGTAGGCTAGCAGGCTGAGTATGGGCAGCTCTAGGAAAGTTGTAGTGTCCGTTTTCTGACTGTGGCATAACTGAACATTTTTCTCCAAGAACCCAGCATCTGGACTTCTTCATATAAAAGATGGCAGAAAGATCTTCTTAACAAAGGCCATTTGCAGGCTTGGCTAACCTCAGCATTTCCATAAGAGGGGGAGGGTTAGTATTAATTGGTGAAAGGACAATGTCTGCAGGAATGGGGGTGCCACACGGAACAGTTTCCTGACTTCAGAAGTCATCAGAGGAAGACACCATTGTTCAAACTTATAGTCCAGAGTTATGATCCTATTTTTGTTCTTGTCTCGCTGCTTGTGTTGGTGGAGGTTTACATTAGCATGTAGACCGCTGGGCCAGAAAGGAAAATCATGATATCTGCCTGTTTTAGTGGCCCAGTTTTGCATATTGGCAAACACTCATTACAGGTTGTAATTATTGAAGACATTGGTGTGGTTGCATGGACTTAAAAAGACAAATGCTGAAGCTTATATTTAATAAGAAAGTGTGAAGTGCCATCAAAATTTTTACTGCCCTTAAATTTAATAATATATACAGATTTTCTTTTTGTCCTTATTCTTATACATATAATTGTGTTCTATTACTGTCACTAAATATCAGTAGAAAGAGAATATGTTATCTCACCATCTCCTTTTTTCCCTTTTCCCTTAATTGTTTATAAACACATGAATGTGATTTCAACAACTAATGTTGTCTTAGATGAGGGTGAGCACTCTTTATTGTTTCAAGCATTCTCCTATCTTCCTAGGCTTCTCTCTTTGCCACCTTCCCCAAGAGACAGATTATTATTGATCAGATTTTGTTGGAAATGAGAAAAGCCTGTCTGTCTAGCCTAGCACCATCCAATAGAATTTTTGCAGTTATGCCAATGCTCTATATCTGTGCTGTCCAATACTATAGCTACTGGCCACCCGTGACTGTTGTGCATTTGAAATGTGGGTAGTGTGACTCAGGAACTGAATTTTAAATTTTATTTGATTTTAATTAATTTAAATATAAATAGGTATTTGTGCTTAGTGGCTACCATATTGGGGTATATTGGACAGCACAGCGATTGCCAAAGAATTCAAAGCACCAGAAAATGTAAGGAAGTACACTAATCAGTGAGGTTTACCGTTCTAAACACTCCTTTTCTGTATTGAGCCAAATGGTGTTTAGAAGTCATGCAGCATCTGCTTTGATGGCTGTTTAGATGGTCCTCAAAAAAGTGAGAAAAAATCCACATCCGTGTAAAGCGTTTATAATTAATCATAAAGATCGTTGTCTATGCTATACTAGGTGCTTCACATATCTGCTTTCCAGATATAGCATCTATTATTTCACAAGTGTTCCAAGTTAGATGATAATTATTTCCATGTCAAGTAAGAGAAAGAACCGAGGCACACCGTTTTAAAATAATAAACCAACTCAAAGTCACACAGCCAGGAAATGGTACAGCCAAGGTATGAACCCAGCTGGGATTCTTCATTGATGCATTTCATAATTAAATATTTCCTACATTGTCTTTTAGAGCACGTGTGCATATTTCCCTAGTCATCATTGAGAAACAAGGTAGAGTTTAATAATATGAGCCCTGTCGCTATATTACCTGACTTGAATGGTCTTCTGACACTCATACCTGTGTGAATTTGAGCACATTACCTGATCATAGCTCTGAGTGTCATTTTTCTCATTTTCATATGAATCTACTTCGTTGGGTTGTTGTGAGGTTTCAGTAAATTTCTCACACAGTGCTTGAACCATAAACACTTGCCATTGTCATTTTTTAAATATTTACTTTTGAGAGAGAGAGACAGAGCACAAGCAGGGGAGGGGCAGAGAGAGAGGGAGATGCAGAATCCAAAGTAGGCTCCAGGCTTTGAGCTGTCAGCACAGAGCCTGATGCGGGGCTTGAACCCACAAACCATGATGTGAGATTGTGGCCTGACCCGAAGTCAGACGCTTAACCGACTGAGCCACCCAGACACCCCTTGCTATCTCCATTTTTAATTTGAAAGGGACTACCATTTATTTTAGGATGTTGACTTAATGTGATGTTAATAGATGAAATAGATACATGCTTTGGGTGCACTTTCTTAGGAAATAAGAGAGACTCTAATAATTCAGATAATTCAGTAAGAAACACCCTGCTGTTCAGCCACTTTGGTGTGTCCATCACTGGGATTATAAAGTTGCAGAGCCCACATACTCTGGCCGGTTCCTCATATCTTTGCTTTTCATGTAACCCTCATAGATGTCTCCTTTGGTGTCTTTGATTGGTTCTGAATGCTGAGCAGTGACAAACACCAACACAGCTGGAAAGCGCTGTAAGATTTGCTGTTCTGTCTTACAGCAGGGAATTATTGCCATGGATACCAGCATCAGAGGAAAACTGGGAAGCATTCTCATCTGGTCTCCTGAGTGGTCTGACATCTGTTTCTGGCAAGGCCAATAATAAGTGTGCTGCTAGCTTCATATCAAACGGAAGACTGATCCTCATTTTTTTTTTTTAATCACAGATGGCCTCTTCCCAAGATGCCAGGTATGGCCAGAAAGACTCCTCTGATCAGAACTTTGACTACATGTTCAAATTGCTCATCATTGGCAATAGCAGTGTGGGGAAAACATCTTTCCTGTTCCGTTATGCGGATGACTCCTTTACATCTGCATTCGTCAGCACAGTTGGGATCGATTTCAAAGTAAAAACTGTATTCAAAAATGAAAAGAGAATCAAGCTTCAGATTTGGGTAAGTGACTTTGAAATGACAATGTTCTTCAGTCTATGACATTGAACCTAGATATATGAAAGAGAGACACTTTCTGCCTTGTTCTGTCCCCATGGGTCCACAGGCTCCATTTCTAGATTCTTTGCTTGGAAAATTCTGTTTCAAAGACAGTAGAGTGACACCTCTTTAAGGTATGGAGACTAAACTATGCCTTATTGTGAAGTGTTGCTTCTTAGAGTCTTCAGAAGAAAGAAAATCCAAATATATGTTGTGTTGGTGGTTGAAGGAACACTCAATGAGAAGCTAGACTCTGCCTTTCATGATCTGTATGACCCTGAACAAGCCTGTGAATCCCTCTATGCCACTTTGTAATCCACAAAGTTGGCAAAGTCAATCTAGCCTTTTAGATCATAGGGAGCATCTTGTCCTGGGCATTGTAAAGAAAAGGTCAATGACCAAATGTAGAGAAAACTTAAGTTTGGTACCTTTATAAAGCCCCACATAAAACTTTGAACATGGTCTATTTACCTTTTACAGACTTTCTTTTCTCAGCTCTAAGAGTTATGTTTATTCACACAAGCAAAACAAAACAAATGAAATAAAATATTTACTTTAAACAGGGTTTTCCTCTAAGCGGAAGTTTTCCCACTAACTTTTGAGACCATTTGACTAGCTTTTTGCCTCTTCCCACCCCTGCAGAAGATCAAAGTTTGTTTAAATCTTTGGGATAAAATTAGGACAATAGCAAGTGAGAAGCAGAAGAAAAATGTATATGGGTAACAGGTTTAAGGTAATATAAGAATGAAATAAAACTTAATGACACCAAAAGAGATTTGTGGAGTAAGCATTTTATGTATATCATGGAATATATGGGTACAATGGTGTGGAGCATTTCTGCAGTGTTTTGGCCCCTTTTCCCTGTTTATTTGTGCCTCTGCCACTCAAATTAACTTGAGCTATAAACAGGTATTTCCTCCCAAGAGATGTTTCCCACCTTCCTCTGAGATAATTCTGATATCTACTACCATTTTGCACTGGCCTCAGGGGTAATCTGTAGGACTGATGATAAATCTCCCTCCTCAAATATGGAGAACTGGAAGAAAGATAAATCCCAGAGTGTAAAATATAAACCTTTTTTTTAAAAATAAATACCACTTTATTAAAATATCGGTATAAACCGAGTGACCTTTAAGTATCTTAAAGTTCTTAGGTGTAACTTTAAAGATGTAGGTATGCACACAGACAGGTATCCTTTTGGGCAGCTTACTATTTTATTTATTATAATTCAGGAGTCATCCAAGTCTAAACAGAACTGGTGTAAGAGCTTGGAAAAGTTGTCGGAGGACCTTTCACTACTCTTCCAGTCCTCAAAGCCCTTTTTGTTGGGAGGGTACCTCTTTGGAACTTAAATATACAGCCCTGTCTATGGAGATAGAAAGAGCTATGTTCATTGCTTCACATTTGGGTCCTGGTTCATTCTCTTCCTTTTGAGCTTTAAGCAACCAACTGTCATATCACTGTGACTCTCATGTTCAGGCTTAAGAAAGGTCCCTCAACTCTGAAGAGATTTGGTGAATTGAAAGTTAAATTAATTTTGTAACCACACATCTCTCAACTCGCTGACCATGTTTTTTTCTGCTGCTAAAATAACAGTCCTTCCTTTGGCTGACAGCTCCTAGTTTCTCCTTATACCTTACAGATGCTTAAAGATGGCTGTCATGATCATTTAGGTAAAACGCCAACTTCGTGTGTTAAGTCAATCTAATAATCTCTAGTAACTTCTCAATCTAGGTTTTTGACAGAAATGATTTGTAGAGGTACATAATTATCTGTTTTTAATGTAAAAAAGATGTATTTCCAATAACATAAATTATTTTGAGAATTATAAAGTATTTCGTACTTAAAAATATTTTCTTCAAAGTACACAATGCTACTATGATGCCAGAGCTGATTCATTGACTTTTCTTGGGGGTTGAAATTAAGTTACTTCTGTATAGGTCTTACATTTGGATGAAAGTTGTTCTCCGAGCTAACTTAAGCCTCAGATCTTTGAGCTGCCTCAAAGATCTCCTCATACTTCTCACTTCCCATAACTTCACTCACAAAGGTCTCGCAAAGGGGAGCCTGGGTGGCTCAGTCGGTTGGCCATCTGACTTCAGCTCAGGTCATGATGTCCTTGTTTGTGAGTTGAAGCCCCAAATCAGGCTTCTTGCTGTCAGCGCAGCAGAGCCTGCTTCAGATCCTCTGCTCCCCCTCTTTCTCTGCCACTCTCTCTCTCTCTCTCTCTCAAAAATAAATAAACATTAAAACAACAACAAAAAAGCTCTCACATATAACTCTCTTTAAATTTGTATCAAATCTTCTGTAATCTACCATTTTCCCCAAACCTCCAACTCTCTTCACAGCCCAGTCCAGCCCAGGACTTCATTGCAGGGCTTCCATTCTCCCATTCTGTGGATACATATACACTCCGTCACGGGTTAGCAACTCAGGAATCCTTCCCCTTGCCCTCTCCTTAGTCACAACTGTGGTTTGGTGGCCACTGTTATCTTTGCAACTAAAGTAGTCTCTTCTCTTCCTCTTTAGGGAAATTAGGAGCTCTTAATGCACCTGTGATTTCACGGGTGTGAAAATGGGTTTTACACTACTGTATACCAACTGGTCTACTAGACTGTGAAACATTCCAAAGAAGTACTATAAAAAGATTTTGTGCTCATTGAACTTATAGTATAATTGGAAAAAGAAATTAGCATGGAGTAGTTATATACTCTTACAAGCAAACACCTACTGCATAAGCATTGTATATAGCTAGCATTTATTGAACACACACCATATGCCAGGCATTATCTATGCTTTACCTCTAATTCCTGAAACAATTCAACTTTGCATTTCTTCTTCTTCTTATTTTACTTGAGAAATTTGAAGATAGGGCAAGTTTAGTAGCTTGCCAAGATCATATGTAATGAATTACTGATTCCAGGACACGTCTATCAGAGCCTAATGCTTGGGCTTCTATTCCCTTTACCAAACTGACAAAATTATGAAGTTTTCTTGAATATGGTGATGTTTTTCTGGAGATGGCAATTTTAAATGATGTATCCTGGGATGTCAAAGAAAATTTTGAAAAAGTTTGGCCATTTCAGTGAATTGAGGCATGCAGAGGAGGATAGGGTAAAGAGAAATAGGGTGGTGTGCCTAAAAATAGGTATACCTATAGTAATTCTAGGGATCCTTGCTTGATGCTATCATGTAAGTATAGCATAGTTGTTATTTAACAATTCTAAATAACATAGTTGTTATTAGTTGTTATATAACAACTTTAATAAATCATTTTTGGGGGAATATATTTGGCACTTACAGTTTTTCATCTCCTAGTATTTAATAGCCAATTAACTACTTTTCCCAGCTTATAATATTTTTCTGTACTTACATTAATTTGTAACCAATTCATTAGGGTGTCCACAATCATCTTACTGACAACACTTCTGAAACCAAATGTGTGGGTTTTCTAGACCAGTTAATGCTTCAACTCTCTGTGGATGCCACCTGGCTGCAAACAATTTAATTCATTTCTGATGTTTACTACCTGGAATTACCTGGACCCCAGATGTAAAGGGCTCAGTTCTGCAAGACTGCTGTCCCTTACTTCAGACACCCATCACAAGTCTGTTGTTTTTCTGATATACAGGCTCCAAATTGGGGGGGGGTTCCCATTACACCACCCCTCAGAGTTGATAATTTGTTAGGATAGCTTATAGAACTCAGGAAGACAGTTTACTTACTATTATGTGTTTATTATAAGGATAGAACTGAGTAACATCTAAACAGAAGAGAAAAGTAGGACAGTTTCAGGGCAGGAGGATAGGTACAGTTTCCATGCCTTCTCTGGGCATGTCATACTCCTAGACCGTTGATGTATTCACCAACCCAGAAGCTCTCTGAACCTCATCCTTTAGGATACTTATGGAGCTTCCATTACACAGGCATGATTGTCATGATTAATTAAATCATTGGCAGTTGGTGATTAACTCAGCCTGCAGCACCTTTCCCCTCCGAGCGGTCAGGGGGGTAGGGCTGAAAGTTCCATATCTTTACCTGGACAGGCTGAGGATGTTGATATGATTCTGATTACTTTATTAGTTTTAAACTGTCCATTAAGAGGACTGTTTCCAGGTTAGGAAACCAAGGTGTTTAGAGAAGATAAATATTTGGCCTTACCTTACAATTAGTACCAGAGCAGGTCTCCTGCTAGTTGAGCCAGTCTGATTGCTACTACACCAAGTTCATTCTCAAGGTAAATGCTGTGTTATGATCGCTCTGATAAGTTTACTTGATTGCCGGTGGAATCCACCAGGCTCAGGGACATCCAACTTGAGGCCAGATTTCAAGTATTTCTAAAATATCAGGAGGAAGTGCCTGTCTGGGAAGACTCCCCCGTTCCTCTTTGATGGTGTGCTTTTTGCATGTGTTGCATCCGGAGTTTCTGAGTCCACAAATTGGATTACTTAAGTGGATTTTTAACAATTCACATGCAAATAAAGCATTTTAACAGCTACTAGAAACCACTGACATTTCTTCATGGACATGTTACACCTCCTTTCTGTGGAAGTTCATTACTGCCTTGGAATAAACTTGTTTAGAGAAATGTTCATTTGTACTTATTTACCAACTTTGTATTCCATTAGTATATTTGTGAATCCCTTTATCCTTCACTGAATTTATATTTCTTACTGCATTTTCATTTTATTATCATTTTTATGCTTCTCAAATCAAAAATTTTCAAAATTTTAGAGATTCCAAGTATTTGGTCTGGTTCTTTAATTTTTTATGTGTCGGTTTAATGCTATTATGAATATATTGGGGGAAAATATAGTGTGGTTGTCACTTTAATGAAAAATATTTCACAGCTGGGATCTATATTATTTTGCTTCTCATTTTAAAAATAGTTTAGCTTTGAGAAAAGCTGTGTAAAGTGGATGCCTTCCCAATGAGAAGACTGAAAAAAATAGCATCAATTACGAAGAATATCACCTATATTTATTTTTAGTATCTAGATTACTAGGATGAGAGCATTGAGGCTTATAGCAATTTGCAAAGCAGAATGTGCTGACAATTATTGCAATTAGACTGTGTAGATAGCCAGACTTGACAGTGTGATTCTCCTGAATAAATAGCAACTTCCTTTGCTTGAAGAAAGCACCTGGATATCCTTTTTCAGTTGGGTCTGCATTTTTTAAGTCCTAAAATCAGGGTTGACTCCAACTAATGGAAGACTTAACTTGAAAAAGCCATAGCCTAATTGGGTAATATAGGTTTTACATGGACAGGAGCCAGGTAGGCAGAAGGCAGAGGGCATTACTGTTTTCATTGCTCTTTGTCACTCCTTGTGCCTTTCTCCTTCCCTTTTCTCTCTTTCCCCTTCTTCCTCCCTTCATTTCTGAAGCTCTGGCCAGGCTGAGTTAATTGGAAACTGATTCTCAGCATGTTCAGAGTCCAGGGCTGCCACACACAGATGCACGTTGTATACTGTGCAAGGGCACCCACCAAAGGGTCAAGTGGAGCCCTTCTCCACTTACTGAGCCTTGTGCTCTTCCTAAGGGGCACCTTTTCCTTTTCTCAAAGGTTCCATCTGTTCGTCAAGTATGTGCTGCTGGACTACATGCATCTAAAGGGGATTCTGATCCCCGTATTGTAACCAAGTCTTCAGGTAGGAACTAGTCAGAATCTAATGCAAGAGATGGACTAGTAAACCCAGAGAGGGACCTAAGTCTTGCTTCCCTGGGGGAGGCATGGAGGAAGACAGTGTTTGAAAATACAAGTTTTATTATTATTGAAGTATGGCCAGGCCAACAGATCAGGAGACAACTGCCATTAACAACAAACAGAAGATAGTTTTTTATACTCATGGTTTCCAGGAGAAGGACGCATGGGCTAGAGGAGGGAGGCACAAGGGGAATGAGGTGAATCACCAGGGTGCATTAGGAGGTTGTTAGGGGTGTGTGATAAGAGCCTCTGTTGTGGTTTCTGTGGAATGACTGGGCACAGCAGATTTAGGATTGCTAGTTTGAATAATTTCAGCAGACCCTATGTCTGTCTGCTCAGGGGACATAGAGACACTGGTTATCTGGCTCAGGAGTGATTAAGGGAGGTGGATAGTGGCTCAAAGTGTTAGAGCCCAGTAAGAGAGGTGGTTGATGGTATGAGCTCTGGATTCATTCCTTTGCATCAGAAGAGTGAGCTGGCAAGTTGTTTAATATCTCTAGGAGTTGGCTAACTCTGAGAAGGGCAGTCCCTCCAGGGTCCACAAGGCCCTGGGTGTCAACACATGAGAATATAGAAAATGAAACACATGTTTAATAAAGAAGGCGGGTCTTGGAGCCCCAGGGTTGGCTTCTTTCATTTATTCTACTGAGTCAAATTCTTGTGATTTCAAATACTCTTACCATAGGCTCAGTGCATTTCCCGGTCTGAGCATTTGGAGACCTAGAAAATTGGATCCGGAAACGATCTTTCACATTTTCTGGCTTAACTCCTCATTTGATGGTATGACTGATAATAGCATCATTTACTGAACCCAGTTTTACCCACAAAGGAAACACTTTATGCTTTGTGCATTTTAGAATTTATTTTTTCCCACGAGGGAAGGTGGTATTATTAGCCCTGTTTTATAGATGCAGAAACAGAGAATCAGAAAGATAAAGGAATTTTCTCAAGGTCATAGCTAGGATATATTAGAGGCGGCATACCTAGCACGGCACGGAGTCCAAAGCCCACGTGTACTTGATCACGTGATATAAATGAGGTCCAGGAAGGCCAAGTGATTTCTTTGAGCTCTTTAGGTTATTCAATCTAGAATCCTACATATGTTAATTCTTAGCAAATACTTTTGCACACTATATAATTACTCTATATTTTTTCCTATTTCTTGATTACCTATTCTAAGAAATTATTTATAGTTACAGAAAGAAATCACTTGTTTTGCTTTTAACTTACTATCCACCAGCATGAGTGGGTTGTGTATTATCTGTGTTTAAAACACATAGATATACACAGCAGGATGGATTGGAACACATTCAACTAGCTTCTTCCTGTACATTTCTGGAATGCCTGTTTTCACGGATGGGAACGTGCATATCAAGAAGGGGCAGAAAGAAGAGTCTGAGTAAAATGGAATTGGAAAATATTTCTACCTGTAATCTTTGCATTTGGTGCCTATTTAACCTAGTCACCCTACACATGTATTTCAGGATGGTGTTCATATTTTTTCATCTATTTATAAGGAACCACCCTTTTCTGCCCAGGTGAGTTCCTCAAGAGAACCACTGAAGCTGGTGGCAGCTGCCAAGACCATTGCTGGTACTGTCACCTGTATGCTCTTTTCCCCCTTCGTATGTGTTCTAACCTAGCATCTGCTATTTCCCTGAGAGACTGAGAAAGGTAATACTGGGTTTCACTCCTGAGAGGAAGCTGATGCTTGTGTGCTAAGTGTTAAGATGCATGAAAACGTTCACTCTGTCAGGCAGCTGAAGTCAGCAACTCCTGCAGTCCCACCATGTTTAAACCACTTTCTCAACATTGACAAAGTAGGGAAAATACTGAAGACTTTTGTTCCTGGCCCAGTGGAGATTACCAGCTATGTGGGAAGATAGGACAACAAACACAAGAAAGGGGCCTCCTGTGGATCATTGAGTGAGTGTCCCCAAGGGGCAGAGTGGCCCAACAGTAGGAGGGGGCACTTTTGAGTCTGACATTTTGGGAATCACGTGCTGATTCTGATCTCACTAGCTGTGACCTCAAGCCCTAACTTTTCTGAGCCTTTTCACAAATTTTATTCATTTGTGAATGAAAGAAAATACCTACCCCTTATCTGCTAGGTATTTGCCATAATAATTTTTTTTATAATTGTTCAATACTAGACACAGAGCTAACAGTAAATGTTAGTTTTCTTCTTTCTTAAAAATAGTGTACCAACCTTCAGACAAATAATTTAATTGGATCAAGTATATGCTGGGTGCTACTCTGTGGCAGGCACTGTGGTAGGTGCTGGGGGACGTAATGGTAAAGGATACACGGGGTCTGCCACAGGAGCCAACTGTCTGGTGGGGAGGTAGAGAGTGAAGAGAGAATTCCATCTGCTGTGATAAATGCTCTGGAGACATGAACACAGGTTACACAGGAAAGAAGCCTAACCCAGTCTTGGGGACTTTGGGAAGGTTTCTTGAGGGCGTCTACATCTGAGCCATAAACTGACAAATGAAATAGAATTATTTGCTCATTGATTCACTCATTAGTTTACTCAACCAACATTTATTGAGTTTTTACTCAATAAATGAGTAAGACACTGACTCTGTGAAGGAATTTGAGATTGAAAGTAAATGCTCAGAAAATCTGATGGTGATGGTGTTGTGGATAAATAATCAGCACTATAACAAATGAAAGATAGCAACAAGGGCAGGGAAGTTTGCTTTTGTTAAATGGTCAAGAAGGGTTTATATGAAGTAACTGGGCTGAGACCCAAAGGATGAGAAGGAGCTGAACATGGAAGAATAAGGATGAGTGTTCATGTTCCCTTCCTCTCTCTCCTCCCTGTGTCTCTCTCTCTCCCCTCCCCTCTTCCCCCCCCCCCACCCCACCCCCCATTTCAAAAGTTTCTGCTTTCTGGGTTTTTTTTCCACTATAGCTTCATATAGAGTGCTTGTTGCTTACTCTTTATCAGATCTTCTCTTTTCTCCCATTTTGCCTCCCATTTGAGCAGGTGTAGATTTAGATTATTGGAGCCTATAGCTTTGACAGATTGGTAAAAACTAAGGAACAAGTATAAAAATGCATTACTTTTGCAAAAGTATCAAAAAACAGATGACCAAGTGAACCTATTACTGGCCCCCCTTAGAAGGAACCTAAAGCTTAATCTTCTGTCAGCTTCATGGCAGTTCACCACTATTTTGGGGAAATTTTATCTGCTTGTCTGGAGGGACTGAAAGACTCATGTGGCTGATAAGCAGTTACAACTAGTACAAGAGAGGAACGTACAGTCGGAGTGTGTGGGTAAAGGTGTGTTGAGCCAGCAGGATAGAGAACGGACATTGGGGCAGGACTCTAGATTTCCTGGGGCAAATGACATTGAGCGATCCCTAATGTGCCAGGTGTAGTGGAACACGTTCATGGGTGTGAAGTCATGTAATCCTCACAAAAAACTATGACACAAGATGCCATTCTTGTCTTCAGTTTACACATGAGAAAACTGAGGGGCAGAGGGTGTGAATAACTCACCCAAGGTCTCACAGCTAACAGGTAGTTAGCAGATCTGAATGGGAGCCTCCCAGCTTTGGAGCCTTTATGAACCCATTTTGGTGTACCCTCTCTCTGTAGGTGCCACTTCTGAGGCATTGCTCTGGGTGAGCCACTGAGCAGATTATATTTTTAGCACTTCCAACAACTTTGGAATGTTGGTATCTATAGAGATCTTTTTAAACGTGGAGGAAACCAAGACTCTGAGAGGTTAAATAGTTCTCTCCTGGCCACATAGCTTTTTCCACTGCTTTTTAGAGTAACTTTCAATGTTTTAACTCCCTGATTTAGAAAAAAAAAAATCAGGAAGTATCCAAAATCAATGGAGTAAGTTTTTTACAGAAGTGTATCATAATCATATATCCCATCCAGATTGATATCTTTTGTGATCTTCCAATCAGCCCAGTTCATACAGGGACTTCTAGCCAAGAATGCTGATCTCAAACCTTTTGAAAATGGGAATGCCACATTGGTAGCAGAGAATGGGGATTCGGCATAAGTTCAGTTCCAGACTATTTAAATTGCGGAAACTTTAAGCAAATTAAACATTGTAATTAAACTCTTTCTTTGTTGTACATTTACTTACCTTAAGAGGCCATGAAAAATGCGTCAATTTGTTTTGGATTGTCAGGATTATCAGAATGAACCCTTCAGACGTGACTACTCTACTCAGTGGTCACCAGATATTTTCTCTAGTCTTAAGCCATTCTATTTTTTTATTATATATATTTTTAAAATTTATTTATTTTATTTATTTTTGAGCAAGAGGCAGAGAGAGAGGGAGACAGAGAGAGAATACCACACTGTCAGTGCAGAGCCTGAAGTGGGGCTTGAGCTCACAAACCCTGAGATCATGACCTGAGCTGAAGTTGGATGCTTAACCGACTGAGCCACCCTGGTGCCCCTAGGCCATTATATAGAATATATATATATATATATATATATATATATATATATATATATTCTTTCTTCAATATCACTTTGTCTCCCTTCATGTTGCCAGTTGCTTTCCTTTGCCATTCTAAACTTTTTACCTCCATCATACCATTTTATAAATCACATTCACTGTCATTAGGTGACTTGAGATCACAGTGGCCCAAGGTGAGAGTAAGAGAATCTTTTTATTAATATGCATGAGCTTTGGTTTGAGGATGCTGGAAAGTCTAATTCGACCTCTCAGAAGCCTCCCTTTGCTACTATATTGTTATCTCCATGTAGTCATCACCTAAAATGTTAAATCTGCCTGATCACATTGGTATTATTTTAACCTTAGGCCTATTCTAGACTTACTTGGATCAGAAATATTACTTAGTGGTTTTGTCATTAAAAATGGGCTCTGAAGCTAGGCTATCTGAGTTCAAATTTTAGTCCTAAGGCTTCTGTTGTGACCCTGGGCAAGTTAATTAACTTCTCTGTACCTCAGTTTTCCCATCTGTAAACTGGGGAAAATAAAAATACTTTGCTTATAGTCTTTTTGTAAAGATTAAATAAAATGATGTTTATAAAATTCTTAGCATAGTTCCTGATGCATTGAATGTGCTCAATAAAGAAGTCATTTTTATTTCTTTCCACCTGCATTTTCCAATATTGACATCACTGGTCTTACTCCATACTTTCTGTAACTGCAAATAAATTTCTAGTTCCAAAATAGGCAGACATTTATATGAAGAACTTAATTTTGGTGTTCTAACATGGTGATAAAATATACAAGCAAATTGACAAGGTGAAGCATTTTTAGGACACCTGGGGATCTTTCACCAGCCAAGAGGAAATTTTGATATGCCCAGGGGTAGTCAGCCGTGTTGCTGAGTTGTTTTGTGGTATTTTTAAGCCATCTTTACATTTAGATAAACTCATCAACTGTACAGGGAAGGCAAAGACATACAGCTGTTTAAGTGTTCATAACATTGGTATCTTTCTCTGTAACAAAAACAATTAAAAATCACTGAATTCATGGGGAGAGTTGTTATTAAAACACAGGAAATAATTTCCTCAGGATATTGCCTAGTATCACTGGCAGTTACTGATTTTAGCTGTAAGTTATGCCTCTGTCACCAAGTCACCCATTGTTATTTTTCTGTTGATTTGTTTAAAGTGATACTGAACTGACTAGTCATTCTGGCGTGTATAAACACAGCTTAAATCTGGGTACAAATGAACCTTTTAATTACTCCATATTTATTTATTTATTTAATAATGATTTTTAAAATTTTATTTTGAGAGAGAGAGAGAGAGAGAGAGAGAGAGAAAGATAGTGAGCAAGCAATCGGGGGGGGGGAAGAGACAGAGAGAGAGAGGGAGAAAGAGATAGAGAGAGAGAGAGAGAGAGAGAGAGAGAGAGAGAGAGAGAGAGAGAGAGAGAGAGAGAAATTCTAACCAGTCTCCATTCTGTCAGCACAGAGCCCATTGCAGAGCTCAAACTCATGAAACATGAGATCATGACCTAAGCTGAAACCAAGCTGAGAGGGATGCTCAACCACCTAAGCCACCCAGGTGTCCCTAATTACTCCATATTTATTTCCCAAGTCAGATTTAAGGAAGAAAGTACAGCATTTCCTAAGCTGGATAGTACTTATTTTCAGTTAGGGATGTTCTTGTTTTCTCTTCCACTTTTGCTCTCATAACACTAACTTTGCTAGTCCTGGTCGATACCACAGTGGCAACTCAATCAGCACATTAAAAGAAATAGCAATAAAAGCATCAGTGGATAAAGATCACTTTGGTCAGCCTGCTAATCATTACGAAGAAATGGAAGGCAAGGTCTCCACAAAAAGTTCAAAAATCTTCCATCTTTGAAAACAATTTAATCAGTCTTAGAATGTCTATCAAGCATCATGGGCAAAATTATAGAGTATAACCTAAAAATAGAAGAACAAGGGAGACAAGATTAAAAACAGTTGAAGTGGATGAATGTATCAACAGGGTTTGGGAGAGAAACACACTGGACAATTGAGGACAATTTATTGATTTTACAGAGGTACCTGTAGTATTTAAGGCTGCACTCAGGGATGCTGCAGACCGCAGGGCTATTACCACCACTTGGACTGATGGGAATGGGAACCAGAAAGAGCTGTACCTATACAGGTAGAAGGAGCCCAAGAGACCCAGTAGACTGAGCCTTGGTCTTTGAATAGCACAGCCTCTGCCAATCAATGGCTCAGCAAGGAAGGGGCCAAAGGAAGAAATGCCCAGACCTCTCATTTTTCCTGCCCTCTGACCTTTCACCTGTACCTGTCATTGGCTGAGCCCCCTTTCCTGAGTAGCCTGCAAAGGAGCTCTGTTTTTTTTTTATGTTTATTTATTTATTTTGAGAGAGAGAGAGCACACGCATAAGAGTGCAATCAGGGGAGGGGCACAGGGAGAGAGAGAGAGAGAGAGAGAGAGAGAGAGAGAATCCTTTTCTTTTTAATTTTTTTTAATGTTTATTTATTTTTGAGACAGAGAGAGACAGAGCATGAACGGGGGAGGGGGCAGAGAGAGGGAGACACAGAATTGGAAGCAGGGTCCAGGCTCTGAGCCATCAGCCCAGAGCCCGACATGGGGCTCGAACCCACGGACCGTGAGATCATGACCTGAGCCGAAGTCGGACGCTTAACCGACTGAGCCACCCAGGCACCCCGAAAGAGAGAGAATCATAAGCAGGCTCCACGTTTTTGGCACAGAACCCCATGTGGGGCTTGATCCTACATTTTGTGAGATCATGCCCTGAACTGAAGTCAAGAGTCAGACACTTAGCCAACTGAGCCATCCAGGAGCCCCCAAAATAGCTCTGTTTTAGCGGTTCATTGAGGTTAGGCCCCCACAGCACAGAGTAGGATGGAATTGGATAAAGTGAGGGTCTGGAAAGGCAAAGGCACATATTTAGTACAATGAAGAAGATAGTTTGGGATTAATATTTTCTGTATAAAACTGTTCATTTATTAAATAAGGTGTAGAGCCCAAATGCACATTTTAGAAACTTTGAATTATAGATGTTATATGGTATTGTGTTCATGTATTCATACTCCTGATAATTTGAATAATGTACACTTCAGAGTTCTATTTTGTTTTGACTATCCATATGGTGCTTCTTAATTGTTCCAGTGGGCATTCATTGGATAATTTTACTGAAAGCTCAAGATACTGCTAATGAGTTGGCACTTTGAACACTATACGGCCATTCGTGTCTGCTTCAGAAGGAAATACATTAATGTTCACTCAAAACTAAGTGAATGTCTGCATGGAAAAAAATACCAGTGAACCCAGGGCCTTTATCGAATCCTCTCTGAGGTGCCATATCCTCTGTAAAGGGAATGCAAATGGTCTGGGAACTTTGGCAACAAAAGCCATCGAGGTATATGGTTCAGTCACAGAGAGGCGGGGAAAACCTGTGTGATGCACAAGTTGCAGAATTTGGAGTTGGCCCTTCTGCTCTGTGAGGCTGCATAAGCATATTCCCAAATGCCAGCCGTGACCCACGCTGGGCTCTAACACATGTGTCTCCAAAGGAAGAACAAGGCAATGTGTTTCTTCAGAAAGCTAAATTCTTCAATTTTAGGAAACTTCTACAATTAAAGTAATATTATTTATTTTAATTAATTTCTTCCCACTCTTTTGGTAATCTGATAGATGGTGGGTTTCTTTTTAAACTTTTCTTGGGGCACCTGGGTGGCCCAGTCAGTTGAGCGTCCAACTTTGGCTCAGGTCACGATCTCACGGTTGGTGGGTTCGAGTGCCATGTGGGGCTCTGTGCTGACAACTCAGAGCCTGGAGCCTGCTTCCGATTCTGTGTCTCCCTCTCTCTCTGCCTCTCCCCCACTCATGCTCTGTTTCTGTCTGTCTCAAAAATAAATAAACATAAAAATTAAAAAAAAAACCCTTTCTTAGGAAAAATATGGCAGTTCTCATAAATACAGTAGCTATATGTATTTATTTGTTATTTATATTATTTTGGTCTCACATGCCCAAATGTTTGGGAATAAGTGATGTGGGAGTTTGTGTGGGTACAACCCTCCTCGTCTAGGCAGTGTGGAGAGAATAGCCACGTCACCAGGCAATCACTGTATTTTAGTGACACAGTGTGTGTTTGTCCTAAATGACTAGGCATAGTGGTTGCTCTGTGTTGTGCAAAGTGCTAAACCCTGGAGGAGAGGGAACCAAGGGTTTTTAAGCTTCCTATCTTCTGGCGACTTAGAGGATAATGGTATCAAAGCAAGTATGGAGATAAGTGAAGAGCAACCAAATGAGGAAAGCAAAGGCTATTTACATTGAGTTTGATACAGCAAGGGAGTCGTCCACCATCGTTTGGATTTTGGCAGAGACTGAAAGGCAGGCAGAGGAGTAGGAAGGCTTTCTAGTGGAGGAAGGGGAAGTCTTCAGGTGTGTCCTTATTGCAAGTTATTGGCAGAGACATTGTACATGGGCTAACTAGAAGTGGGGCATCCTTTATCACTTGTTAGGGATACATGTTTGGCTTCCTCCTAAGTTGGAAGTGGGGACAACTGCCAGTTATTAATCAAGTCCTGACCTTTTGGGGCCAATTGTTACAGAAATAATTATTTAGTTTCCTGGATTGTCAGTAGAGGTAGCAATCTGGTTCCCTGTAAGTCTGACTTACAGCAGACTGGCTTCCTTGGTTGCTTATTGAAGATAAGAGGCTTGGCTTCCTGGACAGGTTGGTGCAGGTTGTGGGTATAAGTTCTTTTTTGACGTATGATCTGCCCATTGTCTGTTTGTATATTCAGTCTCATAAGTAAGCCAAACACAAGGCCAGCTTTAATAAGAGCAACAAAAGAGCACAAGAAGAAATAATGGGTTTTGGTGTCTGGTGGTTTCATTATAGGAAAATTATTTAACTCTGTTATGTCTTGGTTTCATTTTCTATAAAATAAGGATATGAATCTTTGCCTTGTAGGGTTATTCTGCAGAATAAGACAGTATGTGTAATGTGCCTCGTATGGTTCTCATAATTTTGGGGCCCTTTTACACCCTTAAAAATTATTGAGGACCCAAAAGAGCTTGTATGTATTTGTAGGTGATATCTATTGATATTTACTATATTAGAAATTAAAGCTGAAAAAATTTAAATATTAATTCACTTTAAAATAACAGCATATTGTGTGTAAACATAAATGACATACTTTTAATGAAACATGGCTACATTTTGAAAAACAAAAGAAGTGAGAAGAATGATATTGTTTTATATTTTTGCGAATTTTTTTAATATGTGGCTTACTGGGGACAGCTGGATTTTCATATCTGCTTGCTCATTCAGTCTGTTGCTATAACACATGTCATGTCACCTCTGGAAAACTCCACAGTACACCTGTGAAAGAATGAGAATGGAAAAAGCAAATAACAGCTTTGTGTTATTTTTAAATGAATTTCGACCTCAGGACCTTCTGAAAGGGTTTGGGGGCTCCCAGACCACATTTTGAGTACCACTCCTCTAGGCCTCAAAAAACTGTGAACACTATTAGCAGGAGATTACAGCATTGTTGACCCATATTTGGAAAGGTACATATTTATAGAGAGGTACTGCTTTATACTCCCACATGCGGGCAGATGAAAGAAAGGAGATCCTCTGACAATACATGGCTTTCCTGGAAACCAGGTTTGAGGTTCAGAGCTCCATTGCAAATGGAGGACAAACCAGAAGGCAGTTTTTATTTTGCAGCCGTATCTGAATGAGAGAATGAGTAAATGAAAGCTCATACCCATGCATTTTGTACCTAGCTGTTATCTATGGTACAACAACAGTAAGTCAATGGACTGGAAAGTAGGTCCTGCTCAAATCTATCTCACTGGAGCAAGATTCTCCCCTAATTCTGGGAAGGGAAGTGGGTGACAAGTATGGTGGACCATCCTCCAACCCATACTTGGTTTACAAACTGAGAAACTGGAGAAACCATTTGATTTCTTGGCCATATTCTCAGAGAGAGAGAGCCTTGCTGGTGAAATCAAAATCCTTGGTTTTGAAATCTTTCAAATTTTATTAGAAACTTTGGAAATTAGAAATATTAATTTACACTGAGTTACATGTGACTGACAGTCTAAACTCACAAACATTCTAAGGGTACTTGAATTTTAAAACAATAGCTTGTTAACTAAAGGAATTGAGGGGCTTTCAGCAGCAAATGTCATACCGAGGCCACCTTCCCTGGACTCTTCAACTTAGACCAGCTGTGTGAAAGGCTGACCCAGACTCTTAAGGCACACTGTTGACCCTTTATGACAGTTGAAGGGGAAAATGACTTATAGAAATCACATCATTTTATTTTAGCCAAGAGATCTGTCCTCCTCCTTTAAGAAAATAGTACAGTAGTGTTTTTGTTTTCCTTCATATTTTGCAAAGCAATTAACCCCTGGGTCAGGACAAAGCTCAGAAGATTTCATCTCTACCACTTAATTCTTCATAAATTTATAACCTATTGGAAACAAGAGAGTGAAAATTGAACGTGTTTTTCTCACTCTGCTCTCTGGCTAGCTTCTGTGAATGCTCTAACAAGGTCTGTAGGTCTGGTTTTGAGAGTGAAATTCTAAATTGAGTTTTGTAACAACATAGCTACCAAAGGGCTTAAACGCGGAGATGAAAGGGCAGGCTCCTTACTCAGGGGCTGGTGAAAAGCAAGACGTGCTGACACCTTTAGCCTGGCTTTGTTGATACCTATTCAAACAGTGTGAAGGTGATTCTACAGTTGGGAGGCTCTTGAGTTTGCAGATGGGCTAATCTCAGAATGTGAGAGAAATTCATGTATGAAAATAACCACAGAAGGCTATATGTGGCAGGGGCCTGGCTGAACGGTTTTGATCCACCGGGGTTTATCAGCACCAGTGTTTCCCAAAGGAGTGTCTAGTGAATGATTTTAGCACAGAAACCATGGCTCCTCCAGAGAGAGAGTCCCCAGAGTGTGTGGTCCCAGAGGCAGACCCTTGTCAGAATCGCTTGGAGAACCTCATCCCCTGCCCACAGAATCAGAATCTTCCTGTGAACAGAACTGGGGAATCTAGAGTTCCCAAAGCCTTCCCAGGTGAGCCTGATGCAATAAAGTTTGATAACTGCTGTTCTAAGGAACAGGTCTCAATTGCCCCTAAAGTACCTCCTGTCACATTGTGTCTGCTCATGCAGAGCTGAAAGTAAGTCTACATTAGTCTATTAAGATTAAGGATGGATTTGGGATGGCAGGCTTGGATACTTTCCTCAAACTTCCTCCTGATATCTGAAGTCAGCAAACAGCCTTAGGTTGACTCAAATGTGGCTTCCGGCTGGAGACCTGTCCTTTGGATGGCTGGAGACAGAGTGTTATCTGAGCTTGGAAGAATAGCATCAGAGCTTCAAGGCCTCGAACTTACTCTGTCTGCCAGCAAATCTACCTTTTGCTTCATTCCCTTCTCGTCTTTCCTTATCTGCTGATCATCCTTCCCTCACCTCAAGACCAAATATAGTCAGACTTCTCCCTGGTGGCTAACTTTGCTCTTGATTCCTTCTTTTCCCTTCTGTTCAATATACTCTTAGATACTGAGGTCTTTTAGAAGTATTCTCTCTCCATTCCCCTTCAGCTCAGTTTTCTATTCTATGTCTCTGAATATGTCATGAACTAAAATGGTGGAAGGTTCCAATAGTCAATCTCAAACAAAGAGAGGTTCATTTCCTCAAACTCTTCAGCATTTATGACAGTGATTTTTAAATGTTTTTTGTTTGTTTGTTTTTGTTTTTTTTAATCATGGAGTCATTTCTTCAAAGGAAGGTGTTACAAAATCCCAATGACTAGAGGAAACTCATCTGTTTCAAGCAGGGCTGGAAGCCGAGTTCCATTCCTTCAGCATCCCAACCCCTTACTGGGATGAAGGCAGGGAGAGCACAACTGTCCATAGTATTTTTTAGAACAGGGCCTGGAGAACACACAGATATGTCTCTAGCTGCCTGTCCATGAGGCATGCCTCCTGGGGGATGGCAACTCTTCCAGAAAGAGCCCACGGCCTCTTAAAACTAAGTGACAGGACGGAAAGTGGAGGGGGAGGCAACGGATTAAGGACACCTCACCCACAGGGGAATCTGCCAGCACCTTAATCTTCTAAGGTGTGTATTTGTGTGATGAAGACTCAATAGTGTGGTGAAAATGTACTATTGAAAGTCATATTATTCGTTGATATTTACATGAATAATCTGTCATTTCGTTTTTGACTTTTTTTTTCTTCCATTAAATTATGAGAGCCTATGGGTCATGGACTGTCCATTATTCAACTCAGGGGTCGTAGCACCTATAGAGGCCAACCTAGGCCCACCCCTGTGTAGACTGGCTTCCCAAGGCAGTGGAAAGAAACTCGAGGCAATGTAGTGAAAATATATTGGGGGTTGCTGATCTTTATTACAGAAAGCATAGTCACTTGAGATCAAGGCTTTTAGTCTGACTAAAATATCACTGATAGAGATAGGGAGGGTGGGACCTTTGTAAAAGAGCAACACTTTTTTGGTAAAAGTGTATTATTGGATTTAATTCAATTTTGGTGCTCCTAGAAAGGGGGATGCCTGATGTAAGAATACTCCAAGAGGTATGACTACTCATACTATGTTAAGTATGAGTTAAATGGATGAGACATTTGAGCCAACTGGCCTGGAGATACAACACTCGGATACTGATGTGTTGTATGTAAAGTTTATCAGCTCTATCTATTTTCCCTGAGGACAGAGTAGGAAGAGTGGTACTAAAATGGCCAGATGAAAAGCTATGGTCCCATGTGTAAGGAAAAACGTCTTGCTTTGTCGAAGATGACATCTGCTGTTTGAGGGGTTAATCCACCTTAATCCAGGTGCAATAGTTTAAAGAATGCAGAGTAGTGAACTGATGACTTATAAAGGTTGCTCCTACCTCCATGAAAAGTTGGTCTTTTTTGATGTTGTTGTTTTGTTTTTCTTCTGTCTGTTTGTTTTATAAAGTTATGTCATCTGGCATGCACAATAGATCTCTGCTTTTACAGGAATGGTTTCTACAGAACTGGATATTTTTTAGCCAGACACACGATTGTCATCTTAGGAATCAAAATCAGACTAATTGCATCTGGATCTTGAAACCACTTGTGTCTTGGTGGGTATAAGTACCTGTTAGGACCAGGGTGGGTACATCCCCAAATTTTCCCTGACTTCTCCTAACCTCTGAGGCTGCACTCTAGAGCATACTTTACCTCTTAAATGGTTGTCCTCTAGCCTCTGCTTCCTTTCCTGACACAGAAAGGAAAAGGAAATAAGCTGTCTGGTATAGTTCAAGAAGGCAGTCCATCATCACAGCATAGCTAACAGGGAACTCAGGAGAGTGTGGTTCACTAGACAGTGGACAATACATAGCATTTGGCAATGGGGAGAGCAGGAGATAATAGCAAGGGACACATGTTATGCCTATGCTAACATGTTATTTAATTCTGCTTGTCTAATGTACAGTTGCATTTTGGGAGTTGGTTAGAAGAAGGCATTGGAAATGTCTGAGTATGTGAAAAAGAAAATGTCAAATTAGGAAAGTTAGGGAGAGGTCCACAGAGAATGCAGCACATGTTAATTACCTATCTCATGTTCCTATAGCTCTCAAGCCTGCAAATTTGGAAAAGCTGAAATAATTACTTATTATTTTGACTCCACCCCTTCTTTGAGACCAATCTTTCCTAGATTAAGGGAATATATGAAATGTAAACTTACTTGTTCATTTGTTCAGTCTCAAATGGATCTTCTACCTGGTCTTCCTGGGATCCCAATTTTGTAGAAACTGGAAATTTCTGGGATTCTTTATCCACCATCCCAGTTCTCTAGTAGGTGGGTCCCTGTCTAGATTTCCTTCCTTAGCATATCATTCCCTTTAAAAACTGAATACCTAGTGTCTGTATGTAGTTTAGATTCTGAGTAAGTGTCCATCATAGACAGAACTTTGAGTCCTATTTTTGGACACATGTCTTTGTATGTACACTTCTTAATTAGCCATCACTTTGCTTTTGTACTCTTGTTCCTTATTTTGCCTCACCTGATCGATCTGCCTGCACGCATGTTCTTAAGTTTTCTGATTTGACTCCCCATGTTCCACCCATTTTTTGGATCCCAAATTCAGCCAATGTGTCCCCCACTTGCATTTTCAATTCTGTTAAGATCATTTTGTCAGCCTCCTTTATTAAGGAAAGATTACACAAAGGAAAAAAAAATTGCCAGGCCAGGATGACAAATGAATCATTTACAAAATGGTGAATCATAATCCTTGGACTTGTCTCCTTTTCAACTCCCAGGGGAACACTGTTGCAATGAATTTGAGTCGACAATGTTGGCAATGACAGACCACCAAAAAGAAAGAGCTTATGAGAATTTTCAACCTTCTCATTTTTGAATATGACAGAGCCTTTGATATATGTTCTTCTTAATTTTATGCCTTTGTATAATTTTTGTATATTCAGTACATCACCTTGAAACATTGGAAAAACTGACAAGAGCATATGGAGTATGATTAAGAAAGAAACTCCTAGGGCCCTTGGGTGGTTCAGTCGGTTAAGTGTCCTAACTTCAGCTCAGGTCATGATCTCGTGGCTCATGAGTTCGAGCCCCATGTCAGGCTCTGTGCTGACAGCTCAGAGCCTGGAGCCTTCTTTGGATTCTGTGTCTCCATCTCTCTCTGCCCCTCCCCTGCTCTCTCTCTCTCTCTCTCTTTCTCTCTCTCTCTCTTGTTCTCTCTCTCAAAAATAAATAAACATTAAAATTCTTTTTAAAAAGGGAAAGAAACTCCTGGTAACAAATCAACTTGCATTTTTGGTGCCAGTTACATTTAGAGGACTGTACCTGTGGAAAGGATGTGGGCACATGGGGAACACATTATCATTAAATTTCTTTTATTTAAAGCATGTTGTTTCCATTTTTACTTTCTAGTTTGAGTGGATTTTGCTATTTCTCTTTTGGTTCCCCACTCCTGATGTTTTCTTCTACACAGAGGTTCATATTTGGAAAACTGAAATGATTAATACCCTTTCTTATTTTAGGACAAAAACCAAATGTCGAACATCCAAGCTCTGTTCTTTAGTTCTGTACCTGCTTTTCTTTCTCTTCATCTACCTTCTCTCTCTGCTTTCCCCTTTTCTCTCCTGCTTTCACTGTCTTTCTGAATGAGTAGACATTCACTATATTTGTGTATTCGGGTGCTAGAACTATAAAGGAGCTGGGATTTCTATCCCTAACACCTTCAAATTCTTGCCGAAATTTTCCTATAAAAGGACTTAACTGAAGAAAAACAGACATAAAACTTAGAGTAACTCTTTAAGCTTTGAATGTATCATTAATACATTCTTGTAGAAGATGAAAATTCCTGGAAGAAAAGGAGGAAGACAGAAAAAGTAGTTGGAGCCACCCACTCAAGGCTTAGTCATAATTAATTTTGACACTAATGTAGATTTTGTGAAAAGGAAAGAGTTTTGATTAGTATTTTAAAAGTACATATGTGCAATGTAGAAAATAAGCAAATAAAGAAAAGTAGAAAACAAATCACCAGAAATGTTACCACCCAAAGATAGCTGTTAATAGTTTAATGAGTAACTCTCCAATTTTTTTCTGTGTGCATATACCATACTTTAAAAACAAAATACACACTATGTTAGCAACTGTGTTTTCACTTATATGCTCTGAACCTTTTCTAAAATATTTAAATATACTCTGAAAGCCCGATTTTAAGTAGCAGTGTAGGAATAATTTATGTTACCAGTCCTATATTGCTAGTTTTCTTTTTCCTCTGAATTTTCCTTTTGCCATCTTAAATAATGGGACTTTGCACTGATTCCTCTTTACTTCATTTATCTCTTCATGTGGGTGGATAGATTCTAGGAAATAGAATTTTGGGGTTTTAAAATTACTGTTGTCAAGTTGCTGTCCAAAGTAATATGATTGTATACTTTTAACAACGGGGTGGGAGATGTCTATTTCATTGAATCCTGAAGTATTCAACAAGATCATTCTTCGAATTACCAATTTTATTTTATTTATGTTTTTATAATTTTTTAATATTTATTTATTTTTGAGAGAGAGAGCATGAGCAGGGGAGGGACAGAGAGAAAGACAGAGACACAGAATCAAAAGCAGGCTCCAGGCCCTGAGCTGTCAGCACGGAGCCCGATACGAGGCTCTGACTCACGGACCTTGAGACCAGGACCTGAGCCGAAGTCGAACACTTAACTGACTGAGACCCCAGGTGCCCCTTAATCACCAATTTTAAATTTATTGTATTTTCACTGTCATCTGCTGGAGAGTCTTCCAAATGTTTATTTGCCAATTTAATTTTTTTCCTATATAAGTAACTGATCTTTGTATTGTATATCTTTATCCTTATTGATTTGTGATACATTTTTATTTTAAATAAGCTTGTTTTTTCCACAAATAAGTTGTTTTACTAATTGCCTTTAATTTTGTTTGTGGCATGTTTTGGCATACTTTTTTTCTTTTTTCATTTTTATGGAGTCACATCTCTCAGTTATTTCCTTTAAAGTAACTGTTCCAAAGGACCAGCCATCCTAATGTCAAAACCGTTTGGAAATAATAAATATGTCTTTCTTTTAAAATTATAACCTGCTTGGTGCCTGGGTGGCCCAGTCAATTAAACATCCGCCTCTTAATTTTAGCTCAGGTCCTAATCTCACAGTTGATGAGGTAGAGCCCAGCTTCGGGCTCCCCACTGACGACGTGGGGCCTCCTTGGGATTCTCTCTCTCCCTTTCTCTCTGCCCCTCCCCCTTCTCTCTTTCTCTCTAAATAAATAAATCAAGTTTACAAATAATTAAAATTATAACCCACGTTACAATACAACGAGATGTGGTAGGTGTTAAGTATAATGAAATCTTAAAGACTAAGGAAACTGTACAGCAACAATGTCAGAACAGATACAAAATTCAGAATTGAAAATAGCAGGAAACAGATAGTATATGTCCCCTGGGGCATCATATGTGTCTACACCTTAAGAAGGAAGGGCATGGAACACGTAGAAGCGCCCCATGCAGTTGGCAGTATTCTGAAGTGATGTTTCCTTTCGAGTGGGTGTGTGTAGCAGACGCCTCTTAGGCCCCTGACCATAGACTTGGCCTGCTCCAGATGGTGAGCTGCTGTGGGCCCATCTGTGCCTGCTTGCTGTTCCACCTCAAGCCCTCACATTTAGCCTTCTGCATTCTCCCCGGGGCCTTGCTGTCACAGGGCAGCTATGTAGGTCCATGCTTGCGAGCACAGCCAGGAAGTGCGGGGCCAGGAATGACCCCAACCCTGCACCAACCCTCAGTTAATAGAGGACCAGGGCCAGGGGATGAGTCCTCCAGCCTCTTGTCTTTGAGGTGGACAATTCTGGAAGTCTTTCTGGGTGCTTTTCAGAAGATTATAGCAACAGCCAGACCCTTTTACCTCAGTGACCTTGGTGATCAATCCTTTACACTGTCTTTTTCCTCCTCTGTGGCCTCATTCTCCCTAATCCTTCACTTCTGTTTCCCAGGATTAGCTCCCAAATAAACCACCTGCTTTCAAGTTCTCCCAGGCTCTGCTTTTGGAGGAACTCAAATTCAAATTATATCTTCTCGAAAACATATATGCTAATTGCACTTGGATGAAATTAAATCATATTTTCTTAAAGATTTATTTTATAATTATAAAGATGTTTCCTCTTTCTTCCCCGATGATGTTTGATCATCAGGGATTCCTGGCCTTTCCAATCTCTGTCCCCAGATTCTGGCAAATAATGAATGATTTTTAAAGGCACTAGAGAAGTTTTCTACTTAAATGGAATCTACTGCACGCTTAAGTATAATGTAAGAACTCACTCATGCTGCATATTCTTTTTGCAAAGACAGCTTCTGTTCCTAGGGTCATTGTCTTTATTTCTCTCTCACATTCTTTCTTTCCAGCTAACAATGAAAACAGAGGTGAAAAAAGTGGAGCAGCCTCTCCTGATTCCTTTCCTGGAGTCAAGCTCATTCCCAGCTCTTATAAAGAATGAGTTTCTAGCTGCTGGCAGTAAATTTGTCTGTCTGCCCAGGAGCTATTTTGCACCAGTCTATATCCCTTCCAGGCAGATGAATATCAGGAGCCAATGTGTGCATGTCAGAACTTCCAAAGTAGGATAACCATCACCTCTTCTTTCCCCTCAAATGCTATGCATTTGAAATAACCTCTGGGGTGGAGTGAGGAAGGAAGATTCAGGCTATGAAATTACTTGACTACACTGTTTCTATTGGATAAACTTTGTCCCACAAATGCCAGGAAGGTTGACAGTCACCACCACGAAAAGAGCTTCATTAAAATTTATGAACCAACATCCTGGGAGGAAGTAATTATAAATAATAATTACTGTGATGCTCGGTGCTGTTGTTATTTGGGTTGTCCCGCTTGAGGTGGTATGTAAGATTCAGCTGAAATGCACGACTCTAAAAATACCCTCGTAAGCATAGTCTAAGAATTTTTGAAATAGAAGAACAGAAGAAAATATCAGATGTCTTTCAGGGATGGTATTTTCAGAGAAGGTGCCCTCTTCTGTAGGATGCTAGCTTCACTTATTATAGAATGACAGTAGCAACTCTTTTGCCATAAACTAGAAATGTGGTGCATTATTATGATTATACTAACCTTCTAATCATGTAATGGTGGAGCTTCAAAAAGATGATTTTAGTAAAATTGCATTGTTTGTATTTTGTACTATTTTAGGAACAAAGAAGTAAATATTTTCATGAGATCTTTCCTTGGATTGGTTTATCCCATCAGACCAAGCATCCTGGAGTCATGTTAGTGAATAAGCTGCCTTTGCTGCTTTTAATCTACCCTGAAGGCTGTCTGTCATCACCTGTAATCAACTTCATACAATTGATTCCAGCACACTTTGTTAAAATTTTTATCAGAGCAAGGTTAATGTGTGGGTACAAGATGAGTTGACTTTTAAGCAAATGGAGGGCAGAATGTGCCACTGGTAGGGCTGTACTCAGTATTCGAGAGAGTGGGCATTTGGAGGGCTCCTCAAACTCCTTCCTATCTATCAAACCTTCCTACCTCCTCATTCTCTTATCTGAGGAAAATAAGAATGAGCCCTGCCGATTATGGTGCAAGTAAGCCCAAGAAAAAAGTCATTAGGAGAAACAAGAATCCATCTGGACACATTAAGAGTTAATATGATTGTGTCCTAATTGATCACCATCTCAGTATCTGCGTATGTCATACTCAGAATCGTAGGTAGACTAAATCAATATCCTTATCATAACATACACCCCAAATTTCAAAACAAGTTCCATACATTTATCTTATGTTCAGTGTCTATCTTAAAGATGTACAGACTTTCAGACGTTAGTTTTTATATTATTGGGAATTTAGAACACATTGTCCTATTTTAAAATGTTACAGAGAGGGGCACCTGGGTGGCTCAAAGGGTTAAGTGTCCGACTTCAGCTCAGGTCATCATCTCACGGGTTATGAGTTCGAGCCCCGTGTCAGGCTCTGTGCTGACAGCTTGGAGCCTGGAGCCTGCTTTGGATTCTGTGTCTCCCTGTCTGTCTGCCCCTCCCCCAATCACACTGTGTTACCGCCTCCCCCCTCAAAAATAAATAAACAGTAAAAATGTTACAGAGAATGATTTGTTTCATGATAGAGCTATCAAGCCTATATAATTCATAAGATAGCAACAAAAATTAATAGTAAAGCAGTCTTGAGAACTATTTCAAAGAAAAAACTTTGGACTGGTTTGGATACAAAAAGATCAGAAGCCTATCTAGGTTTCAAGTAAATTGTATTGCCCTAGAAACCAGGACCCTAGCAAAAACAAAACAAAACAAAAAAAACAAAAAAACACAAACCTTTGATATTAATAGAAAGTGAGTTGCAAAAACTGTACATTTCCCAAGGAGGCCATTATTCCCAAAGCCAGCATCAGATGAGACTAGGCAGCTTGCAGGAGAAAGACCCTCCCAGGGTGTGGAACCAGAGCCTGCAGTGAGTAGTGGAGGAAAAGAGCTGCTTCCAGAGACCTTTCAGAAGGCACACCCACTTCTTAGAAATATTGGCTTCAGATCAATATGTATTTCAAACTTACCTTTGTTTGATAAGAATTCACTAAGCGGCCACATGTAATGGTGAGAGGCTGGGAAATAGGGCCCATAAGGTACAAGTAGAAGGAAAAAAGATTTGGGTGAACACCTGATAGACTGGGCCATACCCACCCTTCACCCTCTTTGAGGCCCATTGCCCTCCCAGGCTAAGCACCCGCTCTTCCTACTTCCTTCCCTGCCTTCTTGAGAAGGCCTGCTGGCCCTCTCCCTTTGGTTGCTTTCACTCTTCATTTCCATTTGGTTCAGCTTCCATCGCCACAGGCCAGTGAATGTGTTCACACTAAGGCCGAAAATTGTATCCTCAGTATCAGATACAGACCTATTTCCGCGCCTCTTCCTCAGCCACATTTTCCACGTAACTTCTTTGGATTGTTTGGCATAAGCCTTCCCTGGTTCTTCTTTCAGCAGTGACCATTTCTTCGGGTTCTCTCTTATTAGTTGTTCCTCTCTGCGCGTCCCATACGTACTGGGACTCCCTGAGTTGTTCCCCTTATCCTTTTCCCTTTGATCTTTTACATGGATCCCACATGATCCGTTTGACTTATTTCTTTTGCCCAAATGTAAATCTCTGCTCTTGAACTTTAAGCCATTCATGAGACCCACAGACAACTTCATTCCTCAGGCCCTCCACTTATTAGTCTAAAACAGAATTAAGTTTCCTTAAAAACTGCTATCGCCCTATTCCTTGGCATCCTCAGATATCATAAAGATGACTAACGTATAACAAATATCTTCCACCTACCATGCAAGCACTGGGTGAGGCATCCTACATGCATTACATTATTAAATTCTTGTGGGACTGTGTGATGTCATTTCACTATCCTCATAATGACCAACTGCAGCTCAGAGAAGTTAAGTCATTCCCTTATAGTCACCCAGCTAGTAAGTGGCAGAACTAGGATTTGAATCCAGTTCTTAGATGTCATGCTTTTAATCATTAGACTACTGTCTGAATCAATTTTCGTAAAATGAATAATGGGAATTTTGTTGTCCTGTTATTCTACATATAATACTGGATAGAAGGTCAATAATTTGTGGAAAATAAGAAAGGCATCGTTTTGTCAATTGAAACGTATCTTGGTAAAGATGAAATTGATGCTAGTCATTTTAGTTAATTTAAAAAATGTTTTCTAATGTTTTATTTATTCTTGAGAGACAGAGAGACAGAGTGTGGGCGGGGGAGAGGCAGAGAGAGAGACAGACAAAGAATCGGAAGTAGCCAGAGCCTGACGCGGGGCTGAAACTCACAAAGCCTGAGATCATGACCTGAGTTGAAGTCGGTTGGATACTTAACTGAGCCTCCCAGGTGCTCCTTAGTTAATTTTATAATCGGCATCTAGTCAGCTCTATGATTTGGTAACATTGTGGCCAATTTAACTTGGATTCGCTTTCGGTAAATAATTAAATGAACAATTCCTGAAGGTATGTAGAAAGATAAAAAGTTATCCTTTAACTTGGATCTTAAAAAATAGCCACAGGTGTCACTGGTAGCAGAATAGCTGTGAACATACTAAAAATAATCTGGATAACTGATACTTGTGTCATGTATCCTAATCTTACCTAATTATGGAATTATTCCATATTAAGTAATATTGGGGATTTTTAAAGGATAATGATGCTCTTTTAGCTGTTAGGACTTTATCTCCTAGTACACTCGACCACGTGTCCTGTACTCGGCAAACCTAAGGTTACAGCACAACAAGTATCAAATTCTCAATGGCATGTAATTGGTGATTAGCTACTCAGACTATTGGCAATTGTGCCACATTTTTATTTTGGAAACTTATGTAAATTGCACTCAGTTGAAAACATACGTTAAAAAGTCTGATTTGGCTTCCAGGTTGATACATGATTGAAAGTAATGATTTTCTACCTTTCAAGCTATCACTTGTGACCTTCTAAATTCCCTGGTGTAAATTGCCTGTTTCTGAAATCATGCATTTATGTGACCACATCCAATTAATTGCGACACCACTCCTGAAAAGGTTTCCTGCCTCTCACTTTCCATAAAATAGTTCCTTAGCTTTGCAGGGATTTTATTTCAATACTATATTTAGTTTGATCTCCCTGGGATGTTGCAAACAGAAGTGTGAGTTCCCTAGTGGGGGAGAAACAGCAGGATTAGAAGAACAATCAAAAAGTAAATATCTGGCTTTAAAAATATTCCGGGTTGTAAAGAACAAAACAATATGAGGATGCTTGTAAATGGCAGCACTGCGTTTCTCAGGGGCTTTCTCTTGCATGAATTATCCCAGGCAAGTCAGACTTCAGCTTTCTCTGACAGGAAAACATAAATATGCTGTGAAGCTGAGGAGCAGTGTCTGTTATTACTGCCGTTGTAATGCTTAAAATTTTATTGAGGCCTGGTATTGAGCTCTTGTAGGTCTGATGTGTTTGGTGACTAGACTTACTAATTGCATTAAGTGGGCAAGCGGAGTGAATCTGAGCAGCGCAATTCACGGAAGTCATAGTTGTAGGTGAAGCAACGAAGGTAGAGGCAAAATCAATGGGCCAGGAATCCAGACAGGTGGAGCGTCCAGCCTGGGAACTGTCAAGTGCAACCTTGGGTGAGTTTAGCTCATCCTCCACCAAACTAGCACCTAAAGCTAAGGCTTCTCAGGCTCTTCTTGGTTTTAGTATTCTATGACTTAATAATGGCTTAAACGGTTGAACGCCCGACTTGGACTCACGCCACGATCTCAAGATCCGTGAGGTCAAGTCCCGCACCGGCCTCTGTGCTGATAGCATAATTCCCGAAGCCAACCACTAGAGATATTCCAGAAATTTTATAACGTAAATAACACGAACAATAATTCTCTTCTCCATCCGGAGTTTTGAAAAAAAAAATGAGAAAAAAGACAAAATAGTTAACAAATTTTAACAGAAGGTTAATTTTTTTTAACTTTTAAAATTAAAATAAAAAATTTTTTAGCAGGAAGTAAAAAAAAAAACCCTGTATTATTTATAAGGCAAATATTGGAGACTGAAGCATTGTGTGAAAGCCCCAGAGTCAGACTTATCTCCCAGTCATAGAAGGTCCTGGTTCACCCAGGCATCTCTCTGAGGAATAGAAAGTAAACTTTTTGCAATAAAGTGAGTTATTTATCTGTTTTCCCCCCTAAACGTACTAATCAGATAAGTCACTCTGGGCAAGGGTGAATGAGGGAAGGGGGGAGGTCAGGATACTCCACTCACTGATGGCCCCCTAGTTGGAAGGAAAAATGAAAAATGGATAAGAAGTGTTTCCATCTTAACCATTTCTTCTGACTCTTCATTTATAATGTTCCTCATTTTCATGCCATGTATTTCCAGTGTTAAAATTATTTAAAATATTTTGATCAATACGAAAAATAATTGTTATAATTGACACTAGTTGAAGTACTGTTACAGGCTCTGTTCCCTCTATCTTCATATTTGCAAATGGACAGCAGGACAGAAAAAGCCAGACAGGATTACAGGTGATGAGAATCTGTCCCTTAAATCTTACCAACAGATTGCAAAGGAAGGGCTGAGGTGCTTTGTGTTGTTTAATAACCAAACTGACTGGTTCAATAATCAGATAATATTAATAAAAAAGTGTTTTATTATCAAAAGTAGTTGTGGCTTTGGGAAGCATGGTTTCCAAGAGTGTAAGAGGCATTGGAGCCCATGTGATTCGGATGTAGCCTCCTGATGAACCCAGAGTGTGTCTACTGGGCACTCAGTAGATGTATTAGAATTATTCAGGTCCAAGTGAGATAGAGCAGGTCTCCCTCTGCAAAGCTTATCAGGCCACAGTGCATCAGCAAGTGCAACAGGCTGATTATTAACACCACAAATTACAAATTGAGAGATCGCTGGATTCTAATTTTCTATCACGGCTCTCCTACATGAATGTGGACGACACCTATTTCCATGACCAATCATGTGTCTCACTTCTAATAGAAAAAATATGCTTCAGATTTATACGGATGCATGAAATATAACTAACTAGAGATAGAGAAGCAGAAATATACTCTTTGAGTAGGATGGCTGAGGGAGCTCTGGGTGTTCTTCAAAGGCAACAGGAAAATAAGACCACACCATTTTCCCATTCATCTTCCCCCCCCCCCCCGCCCCCGCCCCCGCCCCATCCAGCTAGCCCACATATGTTTTATGAGCACCTGATATTTACCAGGCACTGTATACAAAGAGAAAGACACAGATCTGTCTTTTTAAAGCAGACAAGAGTAAAAATATAAGACAGGGGTCATTAGTGTGATTTATGAAAGACTAGAAATAGCCAAGAAGCAGGTAACATGGGAGCAGAGAAAATGAGAATTTCACTTTTGTGAGAGAACTGCAGGGGTGTTTTCCAGAAGAAGTGAAAACTTCTCTGATCCCTGAAGTCAAGGAGGGATTAACTGGGGTTTGAGAGGGTTGGGGAGCAGGGCATTCCTTGAAGAGGGAGCAGGATGAGATCAAGGTGGGCCTGGGGCTTCAGGTAGCAGATACAGTTGGTCAGGCAGGGCCTGAAGGTTGACACAGTTGGTCAGGCAGGGCCTGAAGGTAAGGAACTAACACATGTGTACTCTGCTCCAGGAGAGGAGAGGCCAATTCTAGAAACAAACTTCATGCATCGTCACTTTGCTGTGATTTAGGCAGGATGGCAGCTGGTCTCTGGAGCCTAAGGGACTTTCTACAAGTATAGAATCTCATAAACAATCCTTGGCTACATGTTTTATAAGAAAGGAAGCCTAATGACTTCCTCCCCCGCCCTCCCCACCCTGCCCCAATGTTGTCCTTGATTTCTGTTTGGACTGTTTTCTTTGAAATGTTGGAATCCTCTCGGGCACCATCCATGACTATCCCAAGGCAAGGTCAGGAACCCCTCTCTGTTCTCATAGCATCTTCTGTCACCACAGGTAGCATATTATGTTGTAACTGATACTTGAAAATAGCGTGTGTCTCCATTTCTCAAAGGGCATAAAACAATGTATTTATGCAGTACCTTTGCATCCTTCCCACCTTGGCACCGTATCTGACATCTATTAGCACTTGATAAAGATAAACTGAAAGAATGAACCTATGAATACCTGAGGTAGCCCTCCTGATGAGTTTTAACAAAACCTATGTTACACGAGGTTTCATAGGAAAAACCATGTCAGCAGGACAAGCTTTCACACCATAACCCATCCGACAAAGCAGAGGCAATGTTCCGCCTGTGGGTGACTGGTAGACTTCCAGGTGATAGTAAGAAGAGGAGCATACCTTTTCCTTGGTGGGGACCAACCTCATTCAGAAGGGTACGGAGTGCTAGAAGTGGAGATCGGATCGTGCAGTGGAAGTAGAAGGCAGCAAACCAGTTTTGTCTCTTTATCATTTTGCCCCCAGCTCTCAATAGTTGGACCCTTCACCATTCGTGGGGGCAGGGAAAGCTGATCCCATGCATCCCTATCTTGGGTTTTAGTGCGTTCATTAAATAGGGAGAACAGTGATCACGTCTGACCGACACATTCATTAGGACTTGCACAAATAATTCTCCTCAACGCTGCCCCTTGGGCACCTTCTGCTGTATCATTTGAAAGTGATGAATCAGCTAAGGAGAATAATGATCCCACTCTGTATAGCTCATCTGGTATTGCAGGCTGTGGATGTTTAGCTCCGAGTCCATCCGCAATGTATCCAGATACAAAGGAACATTGTGTTAGTTGTTTCCCATATTACTGCTCTTTAAAAGCCATGACTCAAATCTAATCCAGACCATTTATGTTTGAAAAGCTGTTGGATGAAGCAGTGGAAGCCAAGTTAGAGAAAAAATGAGTACTCAGGATGATAAAAAATCCCACACCCAGCGTGTTAGCTAATAAGGTAGAATAACAGCTTCCTCACCTGAAACTTTGAGTTTACTTAGGGACAATTTATGCCTTCAAGCAACCTCACAAGAGTACCTGAGAGCAGATGGTTTTGTGTTCAGTCCAGGATAGAAAAGTCCCATAGGAATTTTTAAAGGTGACACACTGAAGTTAGAGATAATGTCATTCCTCAGGATTAATAATGCACACAGCCTTACAGGTACCTGAATTAAGTAGGTCTAGAGATTGAAGGCCACCCCATTCCTTTGATATTGAGTACCCTCTAGTGCTTTGGTATGGCCTTGTGTTCTCTTGCAGCAACTATGTAAGGTTTAAATGAATACTATCTGTGTTTCCACAGATTAAAAATACCTGAAAATCAAAAGCTATAGGTGACATTATTGGAATGGAAAATGCTACCATTCTTAGATTATGAAAATCAGAATTTTCATCTAAGTTTTGATGCAAAGTAGTTCATGGCTGTGAACAGATCACCACTTCCCAGGGCTCACTGGAAAATGAGAGGCTGAAGCTGGAAAGTCACAAAGTCATTCAAAGAAATAAAGACTGCTAGTTCCTGGAGAATTTCACATATCATAAAATTAATTATCAGAAGGACCCGAGTCCATCTCTGTAATTACCTTCTAATTTATTTTTCCTCAAACACGTTGCTTTTCTAATAGCAATAATTTCATTCATTCATTCAAAAAAAGAAAACAAACAAACCATGTATTGATGAGTCTTATAGATCCCATACTGTGGATACAGAGATGAATGAGACTCTCCCCTTAGTATCTCCCTTTAGAGAGATCACAGTTTAGAGAGATCAGAGTTTAACATGTGACTGTGTAGTTTTTGGATTTATGAAAGGGAGTTTTCAATATAAATGGAAATCCCTCCTAAATTCTTTAACATAAATGGAAATCATGCTCCAAATGTAAAACACAAAACAAAAACTCTCATTTTTAGAAAGATTTTAGCACAAGATCCAGAAACTTATTTCCGTAAATAGTTATGTAAACTCTCTGTAGAATGTTCTATGGCCTGTCAAGGAGACAAGCGAACTTAGAATTTGCTCAGATTCATCATGGAGCCATGGACCCATGGATTCATCATGGGTCCAGGACGCTGTACCACTACTTTCCCAGGCATCTCTTCTAAGTGGTCAGTGCCCATTTTGGGACTAGTTGTTAAATTATTTTACAGATCACAGCTGCAATCCAAGTGTCTTTCCAAGGACCATTTTCCAAACTTATGACTCTAACTTTTTTTGTTAGGGTCACTGACCTCCCGTTTCAGATTTTATTCTCTCTTTGGGAGCTGCTGTGGATGTGATGATTGGCCTACCTTCCTGGCTTCTCTGTCTTCTCTCAAACCCTGACTTAACAGACCCACCGTAATCCACATTGTTCCCCTCCTGAGTGTACTGACCACGCAGCTTGGGGGTCTGATATTCCAAGGCACACAGGATCTTCAGATCCCCTTTGCATTTTTTGGTCCCTCTCTGTCATTCTCCATCTAGCCTGACAGGCTCCTGGCTTCTCTTCCCTACTGTCTTCCTCTCAGTCTTCCTCCAAAAAAGGTATTTCAATCTCCACCTCTTCAAAATCTACCTGGTCAACATTACTTTTCCTGGGAACCTGGGCGTGATTAGCTGAAGTAAAAACACATCTGTGCTAAAATGATCTAATGCCCCGGCCCTCCCATACAGGACATTGGCCTGATGACTGGAGACTGCTGAAGAGAAAGCCTCAGCTCAGGAAGCCGATTTCTCTGTTCTTCCAAGAGCTAGCACAGCATCAGACTACACTGTTCCAACCCCCATTTGTGGACGGGCCTTGATTTATTCTTTCTTCTCTGCAGTCCTGATTTCCTGCCTTTCTGTTTATAATTTACAATTTGTATGCAAAGAATTGTCAGCCCTGACCCTTACAACTGAAAAAATATTGCATCATCTCTTTCTTGGAATCCTGATTACACAGATTCAAAACCTCAGCTACAATAGCCAGGGAAGTTTTAAAATGAGCAAACATTAAATACTGGCTTTGCACCCTTTGCATTTTCTTAATGTGACAGGATTTCTAACTCTGGTCTCTGTTCAGACTGAAGACGCAAGGCATGTCTTGTGCCAGTGGGTTAGAAAAAGGATGTTCTTGATAAGTTCTTAGCCACATCAAGGTAAGGGAGCAGATCAGCGTCTACGAAGAGAGAAGAAAGGAGAGAAATTAAGTGAGAGAACAAAGAGGGAATGGCAGGAGAGACTGCGATGGCTAGACAATAGAGTAGCTGTCAAGAAAGATTAAGAGCACCAAATCTAAAAGTCTGGTTTTTTGACTGAAAAATGAGGAGTAATGAAGATGAATTTAGCAAGTAATTGAGTAACCCTAGTCGAGTAAGGAGAAACCCTGAGAGTTTCTGACACATGTGGTAATTGGCCTATGTATGCTAAATGTTATCAACTCTGCATTCACATACAATGAATCTTTTCATAGCTCAGTTTGTCAGCTTTCACAGTATCGCTGTAAACTGTAAGTGGGGAGGCTACTCCTGGAAAAAATAATTGTGGTCATATTCGTTAGCTTCTATGTATTATCATCTCTGAATTTCTGTGTTTCTGCAGATGCTTTGAGTACAGGCATTCGCAAACCAGGTTCCCAGTGAATTACTGAGAGTTGGCTAGGAAATCCCTGAGACTCATTTTGAAAATATTCTTGTACATGCCAGTGTGAAAAAGCCGAATCCCCAAGACAAAAAAGAGAAAACTCAGAACTGAAATAAAGAACAGCTTTGAATGTTTGGATTAAGCAGGATAATGCATAATCTAAGGGGGATCATTTTTTCTGAGTCTAAATTGATTTGGACATTTGGTTCCACAGGAGGTAGATAACATGTTTGCCCTGTAGCTGGCATCAGTCTATGATATGTCTATGATAAGTCAGTGACATGGGGATGTTGAACTTAGGCAAATCAGACCCTACTTAAAATCAGATTGTTTCCTATTACTGTGTAACCTTTAGGATCAGCAGTAGTAGAAGTGACCCCGTGCCCGACACTAACTATGTCACATCACAGGTTTGTGAGACCCAAACGTTGGTCTCCACTAGCTCAGGTCTCAGTACCATTGAACACTTCTTAATCATGACCGACACTGACCCCATTTTTTAGCTTCCTGTCTGTTTTGCATGTTTTCTGCCACTATTAAATGAGCCAATATATGAGACTACTAGTAATTCTTTAGGTCACTTGTCTTCAAACGGACATAGGCAATGAGCATACTAGAGGTGGTATTTACTCCAGGGATGCACAAGATGACATGTTAGCAGTAAATATTAGGATATGAGTTTTATGCTTTAAAATCTATTTATGATTGTGTTTCCATAAACATAATACAGTGGTACAATAGTACCTATGGATAACTTACTACATATATTTGTGAGTATAAGAAACAACAAAACTATGTGTCATGAACAATTTTAATTTCAATCCCAAAGCATTTATTTAACCACCCATGCATTCCATAAACATTTTTTACACATATTTTGCACCCAGCACTGTGCTAGGCACTGAGAATACAAAAGTAACCAAGATAAACACAGGCCCTCTGTTCAAAGCTTGCAGTCTTCTTGAAGTAATTCCCAGGGTAACGAATACTATGTAAGCATATAACAGAGGGACCTGGCTTAGTCTGGGGTTGAGAGCTGTCAAGAAAGACTTTTAACATTTTCCTTCTATAGTTTTTCTTTGAAATTGGAATATGTTTTATAATTCTCTCTAATGAATTGTCCCATAGAGTGTAGCTATTACATTCAGTTTATATTCCTTAGGAAAGGGAAAGTGATTTTTTTCCTCATAAAATTTAATGTTATATGTTTGCTTTATCCATTGTCTACTGTAGAGGTGAAGTAATTATTGTATAAGCTGTCCAATTAAAAAGTAGTATTATACCTAAGGTAGAGCATGGCCCAGAGGTTGTCATCATTCTACTGAGAAATCAATCACAGGACAGATGCTGTAATGATACATTGTGACTTGCATTTCCAAACCTCTGGTACTGTTACACACCACACACACACACACACACACACACACACACACACACCTACACACCTGTAAAGACAGGTTTTTTTTTTTTTTTACCTTGGAAAAGAAAACAGAGAAAGATGATATAAATTTGCTAATAGAGATATATATGAACTTTGAATATTAAACATGTAAGTTAGATAAAAAGTAATTAAATTTTAAGTGAAAATGACTTTTTTAATAAAGTAACATGACCTTCAAAAATTAGTTTTAAATTACTAAAGTAAGAGTGTTATTAATCATTATACCATATCTAAAATAGAGTCCCTTATATTCATCACGTCAATCATAAATAAGTAAATTGAGTTCATAAATATCTTAAATGATTGGTTTTATTTTCATGGCAAAACAAGAGGATGAAATGGAGAATGAAATGTAACAAGCAATGAAAAAATATGAACTTTTCCCTCAACACCAGTGCAATGCTCTTTGGCTGTTTTCTGTATTTAGTTCTTTGAATACATTTATTTGCTTAAAACGATTTATTATTTTATAATTATATAAATGTTTATTACAAAAATTCAAAAGAATACAAATAGAGTCAAAGAAGAATATAAAAAATAGAAAAAAGTCTTGCCACACACCTATGAGAATGTAATTGTTATCACTTTGTAGTATACCCTTCTACACCTGTCTGTGTATTTGTAAGCTTGCGGACCTAGATGTGCAATCTTATGAATGACATCATGTTATAAATTACTCTGAATCTGCCATTCTATTCAATATTTTATGTGCATCAAATCCATTTCACATATAAGGATTTTAATTCTTTGTTATATGTATTACAAAGTTGTTCCCAATATCTCCTTTATTATTTCAGTTTTCCACGAATAGGTAAAATGTTTCGGAAGTACTATACTTCTAGGATTTAAAATGCAGTTGCATTTCCTTCTAGTAATTTTATTTTGCTTTGTACATTTAAATCTCTGATTCCTACAGAAGCTATTCTGGGAAAAAATATGGGATCTGGGCTTTTTTTTTTTTTTTTTTCAAACTTACTAGCTTGCTGTTTAATTCTGTTGGCTGAATAATTATTTCTTCCCTTTGTTTTGGAATGCCAACCTTTTCCCAGTATATATTTGGCTAGATTTCTACATACTGTTTTCATCAAACTCTATTTAATCCTGTGCCAGTACCTTGATTTTAATTACTTCCAGCTTATAGTATGTTTTAATATCCAGAAGGATGATTTCCATCTTTCTTGTTTATTGTTAAAATTTTCTCTTATTACTCTAACAGATAAACTTTAGAAAAATTCTGAAACTTATAAAATAACATTCTTTTGGGATTTTACTTTGGTTACATTGAATTTATAAACTGACTTGGCGAAAACTGATAGTTTCACAGTGTTAAGTTCTTTTTTTTTTTTTTTAATTTTTTTTTTTTCAACGTTTATTTATTTTTGGGACAGAGAGAGACAGAGCATGAATGGGGGAGGGGCAGAGAGAGAGGGAGACACAGAATCGGAAACAGGCTCCAGGCTCTGAGCCATCAGCCCAGAGCCCGACGCGGGGCTCGAACTCACGGACCGCGAGATTGTGACCTGGCTGAAGTCGACGCTTAACCGACTGCGCCACCCAGGCGCCCCACACAGTGTTAAGTTCTTATAGCAAAGCAAAAATATTAACTCTTCATTGATTCGGTTTTTTTTTTTTTTTCATCATATCGTTCAGAAAAGTTGCATAATATTCATTTTATAGGATCTTCACATTTCTCATCAAATCAAGATTTTTTTGTTAGAGTATGTTGGAACTTGACTTTTCATTTCTAAATTTCTGTGTCCGAGAAAAGCTGTTGATTTTTATTGGTTTTCTAAGGATCTACTTTTTGTGCTATTATTTAAAATTAATATAGGTGAGCTTTTATTGTAAATCTGGAAGAAAAATTTCTGGTCATTACTTATGCATTTTAAGTGTTTGTAATACATTCATAAAAGAAGTCTACTCAACTACAAAGGTATAGAACTAAAAACAATCCCTCTAAAAATAAATTAGTTTTATAATATACACAGTTATAAAACAGCAACATGAAAGGCTAATATTTATTTACAATTTTAATGACATGAGGAATACTGAGTTCAGGAAATATTTCTCTGTAACAATCAGCATCCTCCCCAAAAGCACGATCTTCAGTAGACTGAATGAATGAAGGGAAAATGGTGGGACGTGATTTGGGGAGGTGATTTGAGACCATCTGTGAAAGATGATCAGAAGTTGGAATTTGAAGGTAGAAACAACAGACTCTGGTGATTAAAAAGATGATTAAAAGGGAGAAAGAGAGTGAGAAAGGAAAAGTGTTAAGATGTGTGTTTGGGGAGCCTGGTGAATGACAGCGTCATTGGATGAGATGAATAGCACAGGAGACGGTGGAGTTTTGTGTGGGTCATGTTATCCTGGTGGTAGGTGGTAAGACAGTGATAAGACATGTAGTTGTTGATGCCAGTTGGAGCAGTTGAGAGATATGGGAATTGCAGACAAAGATAAGGCATCATTTCCCTTTAGATGATAGTTGAAGCTATGGAAAGAGAAATTTTATCCCATGATAAAACTATCTATTATGGAGTTTTGTACATATTCAGTAAGTCCCATGATCTTCCATTTACATATAATCTATTTAGGATGCCCATTATTCATATCATCTCATGCCAGCAACCTAAAGAATAAATGAAGCGTTTTAGATTAAATGACCCAGAAACAAAATCCAAAACTATAAAAATTCATATTTTCTGACTTTATAGCCAGTGTTTTCTGCATTTGCTTCTCCCTTGTTTTCTGACCTGATTTTCTTTTGGTTGCTCCTTTTGTTCAATGAGCTGGCTTAGTTTAAGTATTTGAATGTAAAGCTTGGAGCAATTTAAGGGTTTCCAACACATTCTTAGATCCACTAGTGAACTATAATATGTCACATAGGTAATGAAGTATTGCTTGGAGAGTGCAATTTACCTGAAGGAAATCATTTTTAGCAGAAGATAATAAAAGGGCTTTTCATGGTCAAGGATTTATGGATTCTTTCTGGGGAGCTCAGTAAGTTGGAATATATTTTAAAATGAAAAGAAGAAGAAATTACAGTTTGATTTTACCCTACAAGATTTAAATCCACTTTTCAAATAGGTTATATGACAGAGTACATACCTGATTATCCTGTTTACAGTTACAGCTTAAATGTTCGAAGTCTTAGGAATAATTTCTACTACAGATAGAGTACTCACATAATTATAGTTAATTTTCCAAATTTTGAATGGAATTCAAATTTAGATGAGAAAATATTTCAGGAAATTCTCAAAGCAATGATAAAGTAATTGTGAAGTCCCTACAGATCATGCTATCTTTTTCTCTCCAAAGTCTCCCACAATTGCATTTGAAAAATCTTTGAATTTATTAGTAAATATCTTTCCAAGAATGCTTAAACTCATTTCACAGAAATTATTCACAAGCATTTGTTCATTTATTCTCTCATTCAACAGATTTTTATTGAGTGTGTACTATGTCACAGGGGCTGTCCCAGGTGGTGAAGATATGAAACAAAAATACTCCAGACAGTGTATATTCTAAATAAAAAGTAAGCAAATAGAGAAATATATGCATACTATTTCAGGTAGTGATTAGCAGACTACATATATACGCACACACACTATATGTAATATATAATTATATATAATTATAATGTGTTCAGCATAAATATACATAATCTATATAATTTCTTTAATGATAGATATTACATGTTTAATAAATCTAGTTTCTGAAAAGGCCCATGAAAATGTACTTTTTTTAAATGTAAGGAAGAATCTCTTGTAATAAAAGTTAACTCTATCTTAGAGTGATAGCTTCATAACTAATTAGTGACAGAGGAGGACACTGAATATCAATGCACACTGTAAAATAGAGAGAAAGACAGACACACCTGGGTGGTTCAGTTGGTTAAGCATCCGACTTCAGCTCATGTCATGCTCTCACAGTCTGTGAGTTCGAGCCCCGCATAGGGCTCTGTGCTGACAGTTCGGAGCCTGGAGCTTGCTTAGATTCTGTCTCCCCCTCTCTCTGCCCTTCCCTGCCTCAAGCTCTGTCTCTCTTTCTCTCTCAAAAATAAATAAACATTAAATTTTTTTAAGTAAAAAAAAAATAAAACAAAATAGAAAGATAAAGTTTGGGAACAATAGGAACTGCTTTATATGTGTCTATTATGTTGTGGTAATAGTAATGAAAACTTTACCTGCATCGCTTCATTTAATCCTTCCAACAAAACCCTATGAAATATCATTATTCCCCTCTTATGGTAAGAAATTAAAACCTAGGGGCGCCTGGGTGGCGCAGTCGGTTAAGCGTCCGACTTCAGCCAGGTCACGATCTCGCGGTCCGGGAGTTCGAGCCCCGCGTCAGGCTCTGGGCTGATGGCTCAGAGCCTGGAGCCTGTTTCCGATTCTGTGTCTCCCTCTCTCTCTGCCCCTCCTCCGTTCATGCTCTGTCTCTCTCTGTCCCAAAAATAAATAAACGTTGAAAAAAAAAAATTAAAAAAAAAAAAAAAAGAAATTAAAACCTAGAGAGCCCAAGTGACATACCCAAGGTCTACCTAGTAAATAAGTACAAATTTGAGAGTTACACTCCGGCCTGCCTCTCTATTCACTAAGATGGTTATTGGAGAAAAGGCAGATTATGATTTAGGAATAAGAACTTGATTTTTAAAAATAAGTAGACTATTATTTAGCAGCCTGCTAAAAATTATGCCATGGTTAATACAAAGTTTAAAATGTCCCTTATTGGTTGCATCATTTATGCTGCCCAAACCATGCTACAGCAAGTGACTTAAAATAGCAGTGTATTTAACTTATTGTTCTATAGGTCAACACTTTGGACTGTACTCAGTTGGGTGGCTCTTCTTGTCTTGATGAGATTTTCTCATGTACAGAGTGGCTCTGTTTCTGAGAGTTGACTAGCTGTTGGCTGGGTAATGAGACAGTGAGGCTGTGGGTCACATGTGTCTCATCATAGACAGGCAAACCTGGGTTTGTTTACTTGTTACCTTGCCAAAGTTTTGAGAGAGGAAGGAAGCATGCAAGGTGTCATGAATCCTAGTTCCAGAACTGGCATATTGTTAGTTCATTCATCTCTCTTGGCCAAAGCAAATCACAATTTACATTCAAAGAGGTGGAAAAGTAACCGTCACCTTTTGATGGGAGAAGCTGCAAAGTCACATCATAAGAGGGACATGCAGAGAGGTAGGTAGGTTTGAGGAATGGTGGCTGTTTTGGCAATCTACCACATCAGGCAAATGTGAGTTTGCCTTTTCCTCTAGAGTGAGTTAATCACATAGGAAAGTAATGATCAATATTGTTTTTTGAGATGCACACATATGTCTGTGTACATATAAATGTATGTATATGTGTACATATATATACGTTATGTAAGTTGTATTTCCACATGATGTTCTTATATTTCAAATGAGTACATACACTAAATTAAAATTACATCTCTTCTTTTGGAAGAGATAATGTCTTACCACATTTTCTTTGGTCCCTTTAAGAGTTTATGCCTGTCCCATAGTAAACTCCCAACAAACATTGGGTGAATAATCCTTTGAAAACTTTATACAATGTTTTTCTTCCTTTAGTCCCAGAGAAAAAGAAGCAATCATCTATTCTTATATCACGCATGTTTGCCAGTGAGGGGGATGACATGATTTTTTTTTCCTAGGTAACAGATAGTTCACCCCTCCAGAGTCTATAGTAGGCACGAACATTTAGTTACACCATGCGTGTTCATAGTGGAGAATAATTAGTCTACTATTTCCTCTGGCAGAATCAAGCTTTATTTCTCCAGCTGGCTTTTTTAAAGAAAAAAAAATACTTTTTAAAATGTGCCAATATTAGACTCTGAAAGAAATAATAAAATTAATTCTTTCTAAAACAGATGAAAATTGGTTCTAATCCACTGGCCACTGATCTCATGGTAATTACCTCTTGCTACCTTGGGATGCAAAAAACAAAAAGCAAACAAACAAAAAATGTAATATTCTGTCCCTATCTATGCAGAGTAGATAAATGTGAAACTTATTATGAGGTTTTCTAAGCCCATGAGATCTTGGCAGTCCATTATGGAAATTCTAATCATTATGCCTTGCCTGGGATTTGAAAAGTAAGAGATTATACAGTCTCGCAGACTATATTTATCCCTTCTCCTACGCACCCCTACCATATCCCATGCTGAAGCAACAGTAAGATAAAGATGTAGAGGGATTTACAAAGATATCTTCCTGTGGTTTCCTGGAGTTGGATCTGTGGATACCAACCTCATTTTATCACATAAATCAATGTGGGAAGGAGGCTACATTCATCAGAATAATTAATGACAATATTATAGACCAACCCTAAAGTCTTAATGACAGTGCAAAACACTACTTTTCTTGTATTATTTCTTTCTCACATCATTGGCTGAAGCAAGTTGGGTACTTTTCTGTGTGGCCCTTCTTGAAGCTCAAGACCCAGGCTTCCTTTGTCTTATTGAGTCAACATTTTGGATTCCTTTGTTTTTCACTATAAGGAAAAGAGAACACGGAGGAGGCATATGCACTCTTACCTGCCATGGATAGGACTTCCCTCCCTCACATTCTCTTGGTAAGAGTGAGTCATAGCACCCATCTAGAGTGGATCCATGGAGTTGGGGGAATGAGAGCAACACAAACAACCTCTGTCACAGAGAAACATTCAGAGAAGCTTGATTAACACGGACTGTCAAAGTTAAAGCATGATAATGTTCACATCGCTCTAAAATCCATCTTATATCAAGGTACCATTGAAATACTAATTGTGAATATTTCATTTTTCACATCAGATAAACAATAGGATGGTTTTTAGCATATGAAAGGATAGAAACTAAAGTATACCTTAAAGTACAGTCATGTCCTAAGGGCTTTTCATTAGAAATATCATTATACTCAGTGAAATAAATGAGTTTAAAATGTGTAAGTTAATGCATCAAAATCTTATCTGAAATTATGTGTATTTATCTTACTTTTTTCTTGTCATGTTATTTCTAATTTACGTGTCCATCTCAATTAGACATGCATTTTCCACCCATGGCAAGAAACAAAACCAAAACCCAAAAACCAAAGGAATTATTAATTTCCTGGGGCCAAACCCTGGCTGCTTAAAACCATTCTTTGTGTATGTTTTTTTTTTCATACTTGTTGTTGTACACCTGACTGAGCCACTCTAATAATTCAAGTGTTAAAGACCCATCTAAGGAATGGAACTATAGCTGATTGACTGGAAAAGCCCTTGATGAGACACATCTAACTTTGATCAAATGCATGAGATCTATCTTTCATTTAGAACCTGACTACTCAGAAGGTGGTCATGCTTGAGCAGGTTGGGGGAAGTGGTAAGAGAGAGGGGTCTCTTAGAAAGTTAAAGCAATGCTAGTTAACTAAATCCATTAACCCAATTTTGAGAGTTGCTAATCGTTGGAAGTACAAGCCCCATCATACCTCCTGTCACCCCAATTTCCCCTGAATAGATATTCATATTATAATATCATGCACAACAGAGGAAGAGATGGACAGAAGGAGAGTAAGAGAACATAGGCAAAATGGGATGAACACTGGTAAAAACAAAAAGAAGCTCGAATTTAGTCATTTTCCCGTATTCGCAGGTAGAGATTTGGTGGAGGTCAGCAATCAAGGAAGGAATATTTATCCAGTCCTGCTGTTCCTCCTTTGCTGCATCCCAGTCCCCCACTTGATGGAAGTGGGTAAAGAATGAGAAGATCCTTTTTAGAAGAAGGGAGGGCCTTACGTGTTTAGTCTTTTTACATTGACTCTATGAGAAGGCCCCTGGAAATCTTTTCTGCTTTCACATTCTCTTTTTCTGCATTGGGGAAAAAGGTTTGAGCCCTTTTTCTTGAAAGTCACTGAACTCTGGAAAGGGCAAAATGCAACCTGGGGCAGAGAAAGCAGTACTATCTGCTGTCAGGTTGTTCAAGGCCAAAGGAGACAGGGAAAAAGGAGGCAGAAATTCAGGAAGGTATCTTTGTTCAATAATAAAACTTATAATGTAGAGTTTTCTGTGTGCTGATTCCTCTCATAAGCCTTGCAGCATCTTCAGAATTATTCTCTTCTTCCTCTGATAGGAGGAAGGGGTAAAGAAAAGTATACGGTGATGTAATATATTATTTACATCCATACTGATATAATTACTGAGCACCAAGCCAGGCACCTTGCTATTAATTCTTAGAACAACCCCATCAGAGAGGTACACAACAGATCATTTCTCAGCTAAGAAAACACAGTTTAAGTAATTGGTTCAAAGGTCATAAGTAAGCTGGATGAATCTCAGAAACCTTAAACAAAGCAAAGAAAGCCAGATATTAAAGGGAATATACTGTATGAATCCATTTATCTGAAATCCTAGAACAAGCAAAAACTAAGCTTATAGTGGTAGAAATCAGATCATTTGTTGCCTGGGTGAGGTGCAGGAGCAAACTGACTTCAAAGGGGCCCAAGGGAACTTTTCTGGGAGGATGAATATGCCCTATTTCTTGATTGTGGTAGTTGCTACACAAGTGTATGTTTGTCAAAACTCACTGAAGTATGTGCAAAAATGGATGTATTTTAATGTATGTAAATTTTAATCCAACAAAATTGATTTAAAAACACACACACACAACGATCCTACCAGTATAGCGCATTCTTTCCTCAAGGAAACATTGCCAGAAAGAAAGAATCTGTATGTGTCTACATAAGGGAAAATGGGATGGAGAATATAAGCACAGAATTGGTTGACATTAAAGAAAGAGCTGTTTATGTTTCTTCTGGTTAAATCATCCAATTAGTACTTCTGCATTTTGCTAGTCAACACCTGAATGTTTCACTGTACTTAATTAATAGATTCTTATTAAAATTATGTCTAAATATGAAAGTATGCAGAGTTCAGAATCCAGACATTCTTTTACTTAATTTTCTTCTTCAAATTAAAAATAAAGCATGTTTGGGGCACCTGGGTGGCTCATTTGCTTATCCTACTTTGGCTCAGATCATGATCCCATGGTCCATGAGTTCGAGCCCTGTGTCAGGGTCTGTGTTCACAGCTTAGAGCCTGGAGCCTGCTTCAGATTCTGTGTGTCCCTCTCCCTCTGCCCCTCCCCTGCTCATGGTCTCTCTCTGTCTCAAAAATAAATAAAACATTTTTGAAAAATAAAGCATGTTTTGTGGAATTAAGATATTCAGGTGATTGCTTTAATTTTTACTTATCTTACATCTGTAGACATTGCATATGTGAATGTAAGGTATTATTGACTAATACCTAGCTTGAAGTCAGTAGGAAATGTGGGTTATAAAATTAGTATTAGTTCAGATCAAAGGAATAGTATTAGCAGACCCATCTTTGGTGGGTGTTCTGCCTTGTAAGAACATTTTAAGAAGAGGTTTGGGTAAAATCTCTTTGTTATTTTTTGGAAAATTAATTTTCAAAAAAATTAGTCATCTTCCTCCTAAGAACTTCAAGTTCAAAGTATTACAATGTAATCCAATTTATTTGGGTGAAGGGGAAAGGGAAAGATTAACTGAAACATAAGTAATAGCTAAAAGTAAATGTTACTTGTGTAAAAGATCTGAACAAACATTTCATCAAAGAGGATATTCAGATGACCAATAAGGATATGAACAGATGCTTAACATCATTAGTCATTGGGGGAATCCAAATTAACACCACAATGGGATACCACAACACGCCTATTAGAAGGGCTAAAATTAAAGACAAAAATTAAAAGGAAAATTTTTAAAAAGGTGACAATGCCAAGTGCTGACAAGTTTGCGGAGCAAATAAAGCTTTCTATGATGGTGGGAATGTGAAATGGTACAGCCATTCTGGAAAACAGTGTGACAATTTCTTATAAAACTAAACATATGACCCAGCAAATCCACTCCTGAGAATTCATATCAAAGGGACAAAAACTTAGGTTTATACAGAAAACCCTATGCAGATGTTTATAGCACTGTGACTCTTAATAGCCCCAAACTGGCAACAACCCAGATGTCCTGACATGGGTAATAGTTAAACAAACTGTAGATCATCCATACCCTGGAATAGTACTCAACAATAAAAAGAAATGTACTATTGATACACACACCAATTTGGGTAAATCCAGGGACTTATGCTGATTGAAAAGGTCATATATTACATGATTCCATTTAAATAATATTCATGAGCTAACAAAATTATGGAAATGGAGGCAGATTAGTGGTTGCTAGGAGTCAGGGACAGAGGAGGGGGAGGGAAGGGAATGTGGCTCTAAAAAGGCAACATGAGACATTCCTGAGGTGATAGAAATGTTCTATAACTTGACTGTATCAATGCCAATATCCTGGTTGTAATATTATACTTTAGTTTTGTAAGATGTTAGCATTAGGGGACTCTGGGTAAAGGGTACACATGATCTCTCTATATTATTTCTTACAACTGCATGTGAATTTATAATTATTTGAAAATAAGAAGTTTAATTTTTAAAAAAGCACACCAAATCATATTACTTTCCTCTTCCGAAATGTTCATTAGTTTTCCATCACACTCAGAATCCAGTGACTCCTCACTGTTACCTCAGAGTCTTTGTAGAATCTGACCTCTTGCACCCCCTCCCGGCTCATTTCTTACCATTATTTCTCTAGCTAACTTTTCATCTAACACATTTGACTTCTTTCCATCTCTTATTCATTCCAAGGCCATTCCCACTCAGGACTTTTAAACGTGAAGCCTGCAGCCTTTGGAATACTCTTTTTCCCAGATTTTAGCATGGCTTACACCCTCCCTTAATAGAGTTGGTCACATGTCACCTCCTTAATGTCACTTATTCACTTAATGTCATTTGCTAAAAGGTCACCTCTTAAAAGAGGACTTGTGTTACCAGTGTATCTAAAATAACACACTTCCCTTTCCTATGTCATTCTCCATTCTCTGTTGCTGCTTAATATCTCTTTTGGGTATTTATTCTAACCTTTTGGGTATTTTGTCCACTTGTTTTCTTGTGATAAAATGCACATAACATAAAGTTTACCATTATAGTATCATTTTAATTTGTTTGTTTATGGTAGTAAATGGTAATTAAGTTCCAGTAGGGTAGAGGCCACATCTTCTCCACTCATTAATGAATTCTTTAGACCTAGAACAAATATTTTTAAAATAAATAGTGAGTTAATGAGTGAGTGAGTGAGTGAGTGAGTGAACATAAAGCAAGTTGGGAAAGTACACATACCTCCATGAGAGCATCTGTGTGTAAAATTTAACGCAGAAAAACATTATATACTATTTAGTCCTACTAGGCAGGTAACGGATATTGCTGTTGTGGGGGTTAGGGATACTACATTGTAAGTGAGAAAAGAGGTAAATAATACCTGATGGCTGTTAGTGTTTTGTAGAAGATATGAGAATATGATCTAAGGGAAACTTTTGCCTACAAATTTGTTAGCATCTCCTTTCAGTTGCAGTAATTTTTTTTTCTGGTTATTTCTTTTAAGCTGTCCTATTGAGGAATTAGCAGCCATGAGCCTATCTGTATTAGAATATGCAAAGCTTCGGCCCTACCAGGAAACAAAACATTGTTTGTGATCCACAAAGAACAGTGCCAATGATTTCAGACAGTGTAATAACTGATCGATTAAATGCTCTTGAATCCATGTGCACTCATTTCATTACTGTTATTTGATTCATTTCCATGGATTCTCATCCTCAACAAAAGCATCTTCTCAATGTAAGCCCTGGGAGTACCTCTTGAGTTTATTCAAACTCTGTATTATTAATTTTATATCTTTATGATATCAACTTAGTGCCTTGCATGCTATAGGCTTTCCATAAATGTATGTTATAATAAGGAAATGAATAAACAGAGGATGTTTGATTCTATTTCACATTTTAGGAATAAGAACCTTTGATAAGTTTATTCACTTTGAAACCCTATGAAGTCATGGAAAACTATACTCTAGAAATTCTTAAGTAAAGTAGTTAATGAGAAATTTGCGTGTCCACTAATGACCATGACAGCCAACACTGCACACTAAATTCTTGAAGGACACAATGATCCTTTTTTAGCCTTGCATTGAAAACTCCTTTGGGTTTGCTGCAATATGTTTGTATGAATAGATGATGGACTGTATTATATTTTAATTTATTGCTTCTGGCAAGTTCCAACACATGTATGATAGTGTGAATCAAACAGTAGGCAGCTATGTTTATTTGGTTAGGGATTGTACAGGTTGACATTCATTGTCCCTCAGGAATTCAGCACAGCCCAGTATAATTGACCGTATTTTATTATGTTTGGAATGTTCATTTTTTTCCCAAGCCAGCTGTGTTCTAGCCAATTATACAGTTAAATAAAAAATATTTAAGGTATTTTCAGCTTGTAAATGGTAGTTGACAGAGAAGGTGAATAAGCTATTACTCTGTATGTGTGGGTAGCCCGAAGTGTAAGCATCTCTACTTCTGCTCGGTGTTTGGGTCAGAGATTTGCTGAAAACCACTGGCAGGACAAGGACCATGTTTCTCAAACTTAAGCATAAATTGGAATCATAAAGAGTTTGTTAAAGCACAAAATTTGGGGGCTAATTATACCTCAATAAAGCTGGAGGGGGGAAAAGCTGTTTCTGGGCCCTTTTCCCAGAGATTCTGACCCCACGCATCTAAGGGAGGCACAAGAAATTGCATTTGTAACAAGCTCCCAGATGATGTCGATCTGTATAGCACAGACCTTAGATCACACCACCAGGTTAACCAGAGTTAGCCATATAAGTAGAACTAGAGATAGGGGCTGTTGGTAATCCACTTGGCTGCAATTTAGGTGGGAATTCACTGCAGAACTCAGTTGAAGTAGGAGCAGGAAGAAACTACAACTTCTCAGAAGACAGATAATGAATGTGAAGCTAATTATGTGGGAGATGACTCATAGGATAATGGAGATGATTCAGGGAAAGTGGTTCAGCAGAATTGAACGGAGATGTGGAAGCATCACTCAAGTAGTGATGCATGTGGAACGTCAGAGCAGAGCCAAAGATTTCTTTTATTGCTTCTGAAACTGTGAGCATTTTGTCCTAAGGAGACAACTAATTGCCATGCACGTTGGAAAATACGATTATATGATGCTTTTAGATAGACTATGTGATATATAAACATAAGGTGGTCATAGCTGTGTCAGACATTCCTGGTTATTTTCCCAATATCTGTTCATCCCTCCTCCTTGCCAACAGAGCCATGGTATAATATGAACTGAGGACAACCAGATTGGTTTTATATATATCGATGGCCCTAACAATGGCAACAGGTGTTATTGAGTGTAGCAGTATATCCAGTTATAAAATTTGATTTCTTAGCTTCCTGGATAGTTATGTGGACCCATATGACTGAGTTCTGGCTAGAAGGACATGACCCAGAGTCTTCTAGGCAGACTTCTGGTTGTCCTAATGTTTTCATAATTTAAAGAAATAAAAGAACAGACTTAGGTACATAGCGCTCTTTGCCATTTCTTCTTCCTCCTCTCCTGGAATGTAGCTGTGGAGCTTGGAGGTGTAGGAGTCATCTTTAGAAGCATGAGGACAAAAGCCAAATGAAAATATGGGAAAATCTGGGACCCTGGCATCCTGAAGCTTCTACATCAGCACTTGCCTGCCGACCCCAGATTTCTGTTGCATAAGGAAAGTATACTCATTTGGTTAAGCATTTGCTTTTGTGTTCCTGTTACATGGAGCCAAATAAAATTCCTAACAGATAAAATGGTTATCATATATTGAGAATTTACCGTATGTATGTATATGCCAGTTACTTTTCTAGGAATTTTATATGTAGTGTATCATTTAATCTGCATAGAGCCCCTGTATATTGTTCCATTGTTCCATTTTACCAAAAGCTTCTAAGAAGAATAAATCGCATTAAAAAAGAATATCCACCTGAAATAATGCCAGTGTAAATTTACTAGGGTAAATTTGACATTTATTTATTTTAATCTGATTTAACTTCTTTTGACACATAGTTGATAATGTTACTGTCCTATGTATATTCTTCTAATTATCACTCTCCACCTCCTATTGGGCTCAAATCAGATGAAACTTCTAACCGAAACAGTTTTGATTCTTGTAATGTGGTTGTAGACTATGGAGAGACACTGGCATAAGTAGAAATAGCCCCACTGTAGATGCTGCCAGTATATAACACAGCTTACCCATGCACATCCTGAAATTAGTATTGTATCCCACTGGCACAGGAGGTTTCATTAATATTTTTTTATTGCAATTGCCTAACTTAAAAGCAGGTCTGTGCTAAGTCATGTTCCTTCCTTTCCTCTTTAGAGAAAAGTGATTAGAACATTAAGTGGAGCAAATTGACCTGAACCTCAGAGATAAAGGGAGAAATTAGCTTGCAAAGAAATGGTTCACACCATCTAGAATTTATTTGCAGCGTGGATATGGGGGTGGGAGGTTAGCAGCCTGGGAGACGAATTGAGAATCTAGTTTTAAATTAGATTTTACTATCAGTCTGAAATTGTAGCTAACCTCAAAATGACTATAAATTTCTTTGGCACTTGAGTGTTCCACAAAATCATTATTAAACTTCAAGTAATCATTTTAATGACTCCTACAGCCTAGTCCCCTATATGGAGAGGATCACACAAGTTTAGAAGATCCTGTCTTCTCAGTCAACATGAAGTATACAGTCATCAGGCATAATCAGGGTCAAATCATAGAATCATTAAATTTTAAAGGCCTTGGGGTATTAAACTGACTTAATATACCAGTTTATATACGCAACACCGTAGTTGAGAAGTGGAAGTCATCCGTGCTAGTATCAAAATCAGGACTAGAATTGGAGGCTTCTAAATCTTAGTTTAAAATTCTTTCTAGTCCCTCAGGGTCTCCTATGAAAGGTTCCCCTATAATTTGTTTTACATTCTAAGTGTCAGTAGATGTGTCGAAATTTTTAGCTGTAGACTCAAGGAACTGATGACATTCAAATGTGTCTTTCTTTTTAAAATCAGATCTTGAGGGAGCTGGGTGGCTCAGTTGGTTAAGTGTCCAACTCTTGATCTCAGCTCAGATCCTGATCTTGTGGTTCGTGAGTTGGAGCCCCTCATCATGTTCTCTGCTGATGTTGTAGTCTTGCTGGGGATTCTGTCTCTTCTCTCTGCCCATCACCCACTTATTCTCTCTCTCCCTCCCTCTCTCTCTCTGTCTCAAAATAAACAAGCATTAAAAAAATTTAAAAAAATAAAATCTTCCTCCCAAGGGTGGTCTCATGTGGTATCATTTCCCCTTGACAGAAATAGAGAAAATCCCTATGTTCAAAGAGTTCAGGTCACAGCAGACCATACCCAGAGGCTGCAAGAATGTGGAGGGAAGTCAGCACAAAGGGATGGACTTAGCTTCCACTTAACCCGCTTCCTGAGCAGCTCCCTCAGTGCCAACTTACACCCCAAAGTACACTTAAAAGCAATTGTATAAGTTCAGTTTCCAAGGTCAGCTGACATCTCACTGGAGGCAGGAAGACCAGGTGTTTAGGCGCACTGGCTCAGGAGTCAGAATGCCTGGGGTTACATGCTAGCTCCACTGATAACTAGTTTTAAAATTGATCTTGAGAAAGGTGCTTGTCCTCTCTGTGTTTTGGTTTTCTCATCTACAGAATGGTTCTAACAGTATGAACTCCAGAGAGTTATAAGGTTCAGATGAACGAACCATGTGTGATCCCTGCTTGATCCTAGGACCATATTGTCACAATCCTAAATACATTCATATGGGCAAGACCAAACCTTGAATCAGCCAAATACTTATCCTTCTCTTCTCACTAAAGATGGACTCTTGGGGCCCCTCGGTAGCTCAGTGGGTTAAGCATTTGACTTTGGCTCAGGTCATGATCTCATGGTTGTGGGTTCGAGCCCTGCATCAGGCTCTGCACTGACAACTCAGCCTGGAGCCTCCTTCCGATTCTGTCTCCCTCTGTGTCTCCCTCTGTCTCTCTGCCCCTCACTTGTTTGTGCACTCACTCTGTCTCTCTGTCTCTCAAAAATAAATCAATAAAAACTAAAAAAAAAAGATGTTCTCTTCATATTTCTTTTTTTTTCAATATATGAAGTTTATTGTCAAATTGGTTTCCATACTACACCCAGTGCTCATCCCAAAAGGTGCCCTCCTCAATACCCATCACCCACCCTCCCCTCCCTCCCACCCTCCATCAACCCTCAGTTTGTTCTCAGTTTTTAAGAGTCTCTTATGCTTTGGCTCTCTCCCACTCTAACCTCTTTTTTTTTTCCTTCCCCTCCCCCATGGGTTTCTGTTAAGTTTCTCAGGATCCACATAAGAGTGAAACCATATGGTATCTGTCTTTCTCTGTATGGCATATTTCACTTAGCATAACACTCTCCAGTTCCATCCACGTTGCTACAAAGGGCCATATTTCATTCTTTCTCATGGCCATGTAGTACTCCATTGTGTATATAAACCACAATTTTTTTATCCATTCATCAGTTGATGGACATTTAGGCTCTTTCCATAATTTGGCTATTGTTGAGAGTGCTGCTATAAACTTTGGGGTACAAGTGCCCCTATGCATCAGTACTCCCGTGTCCCTTGGGTAAATTCCTAGCAGTGCTATTGCTGGGTCATAGGGTAGGTCTATTTTAATTTTTTGAGGAACCTCCACACTGTTTTCCAGAGTGGCTGCACCAGTTTGCATTCCCACCAACAGTGCAAGAGGGTTCCCGTTTCTCCACATCCTCTCCAGCATCTATAGTCTCCTGATTTGTTCATTTTGGCCGCTCTGACTGGCGTGAGGTGATATCTGAGTGTGGTTTTGACTTGTATTTCCCTGATGAGGAGCGACATTGAGCATCTTTTCATGTGCCTGTTGGCCATCCGGATGTCTTCTTTAGAGAAGTGTCTATTCGTGTTTTCTGCCCATTTCTTCACTGGGTTATTTTTCGGGTGTGGAGTTTGATGAGCTCTTTATAGATTTTGGATACTAGCCCTTTGTCCGATATGTCATTTGCAAATATCTTTTCCCATTCCGTTGGTGGCCTTTTAGTTTTGTTGGTTGTTTCCTTTGCTGTGCAGAAGCTTTTTATCTTCATAAGGTCCCAGTAGTTCATTTTTGCTTTTAATTCCCTTGCCTTTGGGGATGTGTCAAGTAAGACATTGCTACAGCTGAGGTCAGAGAGGTCTTTTCCTGCTTTCTCCTCTAGGGTTTTGATGGTTTCCTGTCTCACATTCAGATCCTTGATCCATTTTGAGTTTATTTTTGTGAAAGGTGTGAGAAAGTGGTCTAGTTTCAATCTTCTGCATGTTGGTGTCCAGGTCTCCCAGCACCATTTGTTAAAGAGACTCTCTTTTTTCCATTGGATATTCTTGACTGCTTTGTCAAAGATGAGTTGGCCATACGTTTGTGGGTGTAGTTCTGGGGTTTCTATTCTATTCCATTGGTCTGTGTGTCTGTTTTTGTGCCAATACCATGCTGTCTTGATGATGACAGCTTTGTAGTAGAGGCTAAAGTCTGAGATTGTGATGCCTCCTGCTTTGGTCTTCTTCTTCAAAATGACTTTGGCTATTCGGGGCCTTTTGTGGTTCCATATGAATTTTAGGATTGCTTGTTCTAGTTTCGAGAAGAATGCTGGTGCAATTTTGATTGGGATTGCATTGAATGTGTAGATAGCTTTGGGTAGTATTGGCATTTTGACAATATGTATTCTTCCAATCCATGAGCACGGAATCCATTTCTTTATATCTTCAATTTCCTTCATAAGCTTTCTGTAGTTTTCAGCATACAGATCTTTTACATCTTTGGTTAGATTTATCCCTAGGTATTTTATGCTTCTTGGTGCAATTGTGAATGGGATCAGTTTCTTTATTTGTCTTTCTGTTGCTTCATTATTAGTGTATAAGAATGCAGCTGATTTCTGTACATTGATTTTGTATCCTGCAACTTTGCTAAATTCATGTATCAGTTTTAGCAGACTTCTGGTGGAGTCTATCGGATTTTCCATGTATAATATCATGTCATCTGCAAAATGTGAAAGCTTAATTTCATCTTTGCCAATTTTTATGCCTTTGATTTCCTTTTGTTGTCTGATTGCTGATGCTAGCACTTCCAACACTATGTTAAACAACAGCGGTGAGAATGGACATCCCTGTCATGTTCCTGATCTCAGGGAAAAAAGCTCTCAGTTTTTCCCCATTGAGGATGATATTAGCTGTGGGCTTTTCATAAATGGCTTTGATGATCTTTAAGTATGTTCCTTCTATCCCGACTTTCTCAAGGGTTTTTATTAAGAAAGGGTGCTGGATTTTGTCAAAGGCCTTTTCTGCATCGATTGACAGGATCATATAGTTCTTATCTTTTCTTTTATTAATGTGATGTATCACATTGATTGATTTGCGAATGTTGAACCAGCCCTGCATCCCAGGAATGAATCCCACTTGATCATGGTGAATAATTCTTTTTATATGCTGTTGAATTCGATTTGCTTGTATCTTATTGAGAATTTTTGCATCCATATTCATCAGGGATATTGGCCTGTAGTTCTCTTTTTTTACTGGGTCTCTGTCTGGTTTAGGAATCAAAGTCATATTGGCTTCATAGAATGAGTCTGGAAGTTTTCCTTCCCTTTCTATTTCTTGGAATAGCTTGAGAAGGATAGGTATTATCTCTGCTTTAAACGTCTGGTAGAACTCCCCTGGGAAGCCATCTGGTCCAGGACTCTTATTTGTTGGGAGATTTTTGATGACTGATTCAATTTCTTCGCTGGTTATGGGTCTGTTCAAGCTTTCTATTTCCTCCTGATTGAGTTTTGGAAGCATGTGGGTGTTTAGGAATTTGTCCATTTTTTCCAGGTTGTCCAGTTTGTTGGCATATAATTTTTCATAGTATTCCCTGATAATAGCTTGTATTTCTGAGGGATTGGTTGTAATAATTCATCTCCCTTTTCTTTTTGAGAAGCCTGGCTAGAGGTTTATCAATTTTGTTTATTTTTTCAAAAAACCAACTCTTGGTTTCGTTGATCTGCTCTACAGTTTTTTTAGTTTCTATATTGTTTATTTCTGCTCTGATCTTTATTATTTCTCTTCTTCTGCTGGATTTAGGCTGTCTTTGCTGTTCTGCTTCTATTTCCTTTAGGTGTGCTGTTAGATTTTGTATTTTAGATTTTGGTGTGCTGTTAGATTTTTCTTGTTTCTTGAGATAGGCCTGGATTGCCATGCATTTTCCTCTCAGGACTGCCTTCGCTGCATCCCAAAGCTTTTGGATTGTTGTATTTTCATTTTCATTTGTTTCCATATATTTTTTAATTTCTTCTCTAATTGCCTGGTTGGCCCATTCATTCTTTAGTAGGGTGTTCTTTAACCTCCATGCTTTTGGAGGTTTTCCAGACTTTTTCCTGTGGTTGATTTCAAGCTTCATAGCATTGTGGTCTGAAAGTATGCATGGTATGATTTCAATTCTTGTATACTTATGAAGGGCTGTTTTGTGACCCAGTATGTGATCTATCTTGGAGAATGTTCCATGTGCACTCGAGAAAAAAGTATATTCTGTTGCTTGGGGATGCAGAGTTCTAAATATATCTGTCAAGTCCATCTGATCCAATGTATCATTCAGGGCCCTTGTTTCTTTATTCACCGTGTGTCTAGATGATCTATCCATTTCTGTAAGTGGAGTGCTAAAGTTCCCTGCAATTACCACATTCTTATCAATAAGATTGCTTATGTTTGTGGGTAATTGTTTTATATATTTGGGGGCTCCCGTATTCGGCACATAGACATTTGTAATTGTTAGCTCTTCCTGATGGATAGACCCTGTGATTATTATATAATGCCCTTCTTCATCTCTTGCTACAGCCTTTAATTTAAAGTCTAGTTTGTCTGATATAAGTATGGCTACTCCAGCTTTTTTTTGACTTCCAGTGGCATGATAAATATTTCTCCATCCCCTCACTCTCAATCTGAAGGTGTCCACAGGTCTAAAATGAGTCTCTTGTAGACAGCGAATAGATGGGTCTTGTTTTTTTTATCCATTCTGATACCCTATGTCTTTTGGTTGACACATTTAGTACGTTTACGTTCAGCGTTATTATAGAAAGATATGGGTTTAGAGTCATTGTGATGTCCGTAGGTGTCATGCTTGTAGCGATGTCTCTGGTACTTTGTCTCTCAGGATCCCCCTTAGGATCTCTTGTAAGGCTGGTTTAGTGGTGACGAATTCCTTCAGTTTTTGTTTGTTTGTTTGGGAAGACCTTTATCTCTCCTTCTCTTCTAAATGACAGACTTGCTGCATAAAGGATTCTCGGCTGCATATGTTTTCTGTTCATCACATTGAAGATCTCCTGCCATTCCTTTCTGGCCTGCCAAGTTTCAGTAGAGATTGGTCATGAGTCTTATAGGTCTCCCTTTATATGTTAGAGCACGTTTATCTCTAGCTGCTTTCAGAATATTCTCTTTATCCTTGTATTTTGCCAGTTTCACTATGATATGTCGTGCAGAAGATCGATTAATGTTACGTCTGAAGGGAGTTCTCTGTGCCTCTTGGATTTCAATGCCTTTTTCCTTCCCCACATCAGGGAAGTTCTCAGCTATTATTTCTCCAAGTACACCTTCAGCACCTGTCCCTCTCTCTTCCTCCTCTGGAATACCAATTATGCGTAGATTATTTCTCTTTAGTGCATCACTTAGTTCTGTAATTTTCCCCTCATATTCCTGGATTTTTTTATCTATCTTTTTCTTAGATTCTTCTTTTTCCATAATTTTATCTTCTAGTTCACCTATTCTCTCCTCTGCCTCTTCAATCTGAGCCGTAGTTGTCTCCATTTTATTTTGCAGCTCGTTGATAGCATTTTTTAGCTTATCCTGGCTGTTCCTGAGTCCTTTGATCTCTGTAGCAAGAGATTGTCTGCTGTCCTTTATACTGTTTTCAAGCCCAGCGATTAATTTTATGACTATTATTCTAAATTCACTTTCTGTTATATTGTTTAAATCATTTTTGATCAGTTTGTTAGCTGTTGTTATTTCCTGGACGTTTTTCTGAGGGGAATTCTTCCGTTTTGTCATTTTGGATAGTCCCTGGAGTGGTGCGGGACTGCAGGCACTTCCCTTGTGCTGTCTTGAATAACTTGCGTTGGTGGGTGGGGCCGCAGTCAGACCTGATGTCTTCTCCCAGCCCACAGCTGGGGCCGCAGTCAGACTGGTGTGTGCCTTCTCTTCCCCTCTCCTAGGGGCGGGATTCAATGTGGGGTGGCATGGCCCGTCTGGGCTACTTGCACACTGCCAGACTTGTGGTGCTGGGGATCTGGCGTATTAGCTGTGGTGGATCGGCAAGATGCACAGGGGTGGGAGGGGTAGGCTCAGCTCGCTTTTCCTTAGGAGATCCTCTTTGGGAGGGGCCCTGGGGCACAGGGAGGGAGTCAGACCCGCTGCAGGAGGGATGGATCTGCAGAAGCACAGCGTTGGGTGTTTGCGTGGTGCAAGCAAGTTCTCTGGCAGGAACTGGTTCCCTTTGGGATTTTGGCTGGGGGATGGGTGAGGGAGCTGGCGCTGGCGAGCGCCTTTGTTCCTCTCCAAGCTGAGCTCCGTTGTCCGGGGCTCAACAACTGTCCCTCCCGTTGTCCTCCAGCCCTGCCATTCTCCGAGCAGAGCTGTTAGCTTATAACCTTCCAGATGTCACGTCCCTCTTGCTGTCGGAACACACTCCGTCAGGCCCCTCTGCTTTTGCCAGCCAGACTCGGGGGCTCTGCTTGGCTGGGGGGCTGCCCCTCCGCCTCTGCTCCCTCCCGCCAGTCTGTGGAACATGCACTGCCTCTGCCCTTCATACCCTCTTCCATGGGCCTCTCGTCTGCGCTTGACTCCAGAGACTCCATTCTGCTAGTCTTCTGGTGGTTTTCTGGGTTATTTAGGCAGGTGTAGGTGGAATCTAAGTGATCAGCAGGACGCGCGGTGAGCCCAGCGTCCTCCTACGCTACCATCTTCCCAGGATCTCTTCACATTTCTTTTCATCCAACCAACTCTTCTTTCATGGGATGATTTTTAGATTGCTGAAGAGTATACTCTTATTTGCTCTCATCTTCTTTTGTTTTGAGAGTTTGGAGGAGAGGCAGTATGCAGCCATTTACAACATCTGCATGTGTATTTCCCATTAATGCATATGTCCATAGATCAGCTTTCTCCTTCTCTGTTTTCAGGACCAGTTCCTTTTTTTGGGAGGGAGTTGTGAAACCTTTTGAAGATCTGATGGCACCTATCATCATCCCTTCTCCCACCAGCACTACTGCCGTATGCATATCCAAATAATATGCATTTTTAGGCACGCAGATAGCACTTGATGCCTATTCAGGGTCCTTTCGGAGGACCGGTGATAAAGCCCTCCATTCCAAGCCTGCATACGCTTTTTAAAAAAAGCCTGTTTCCAAAGGATGGATTAAATTAAAACAAAAAACAAAAAACAAAAAACCTTGGCTCAGATATAATTTGAGAAAAAAATGCTAAATAACAGAAGTGATTTGTTCTCAACATCTACAGAAAAGACACATTTCTTTTCAACTGTCTTTCCCTTTTTGGTGATTGTGGACTTCATGGGCTATGCTAAATGTGATAATATTCTAAGTTAGCCAAATCTCTCTTACAGATCTGCCAAATTTCAAAACAAAGTTATGTAATTATACATTTCCAACAGGAGAAAAAGTTAAGGTGCACATGAAAATGTGCCTGAAACTGTGGAAATGTTATCAGAGACAAATTATGTGTTCATCACCTTAAAATCTGGATAGTATAGAATTGCAGTTCTTATTTTTAAACTGTATGCCTGATGTGTAACTATGTGAAAGTAAGTTAAACAGAGGCCTTATGCCTGCTTTGTGTGACAGCGGGGACATTTTTATTTTATTGACTACATTGTAGAAGTGGCCAATTTCATGGTCAGTGTCAGAAATCCTGGTCTTCTTTCCACTTCTGACTCAGTCCAGCCTTGCCTTGATGATTCCCAGAGTGCCCTCCATTTGCCATTGCCATATCTACTCAATATGGAATGACATCTGTGAAATCAAACTCATGCTAAAGTTCTGGCCATCATATGTTTTTTTAGGTAGACACGCAGAACAGAGAAAGTTGGACTCTTGTTTCTATTTAAGCAAGTCACAATCTCTCTGTGCCCCAGTTATTCTTTCACCAAGTCACTAGTTTAGTCGTTTACCTCTAAGGTCCTATTCAGTTCTCATTCTCCTCTACCTCATGATTGATCACCAGTGGACTTGTGATTGCTTGAAGGTTGTTTCCTGTTCTGAAGATGATAGCAGTAATTGCCAAAAACCTGACATTTATTAATGCCAGGCACTGTTCTAAATGCTAAATAAAAAAATAATAATTCTCACACCAGTCTAATGTTGTAGGTACTATTATTATCCCTTCTTGAAAGATGAATAAACTGCTTATCAGGAAAAGTAAGTAACTTGGTCAAGGTCATACAATTAGCCAGAGGCAGAGTGAGACCTCACAGAGGCTTTCTGGTCCCAGAGCCAGCGCACATAATGACTCTATTGTAGGAGTAAAGCAATAGAGTGTTTCAAATTAGGATTCCTAGAGCAAGTTGCTTATTTTCCAGTGCATTTTCCTCCAGTGGAGACATTTAACCAAATTTACATACTTTGAAATTGGAACCATTAAAAAAAATATTGCACCCTTGAAATAGTTGATATATTTATTCTTCTCTCAAACATATTTGCTTTTAATAAAGTATGATTTATACTCACAAGTCTTGGTTGTAGTTTATGTGACTCAAATTTAATTGAGGTTTTACTTTTCATATGCTTTTATGTATACTGATATCCAAAATTTTTGCAAGTTCATTTTCATAAGAAATAGGCTAGTAGAGAAATACAACTGTTATTCAGAGATTATGAGAACATACTACCTCTACCAGGTCAGAAGCTGAGAAATTAAGTGAATTAAAATATATTAAAAACATAATGATACGGGGTCGTGGGTGGCTCAGTCTGTTGAGTGTCCAACTCTTTATCTCATCTCAGGTCTTGATCTCAGGGTCGTGAGTTCAAGCTCTACCCTGGGATTCATGCTGGGCATGAAGCCTGCTTAAAAAAATAATAATAATGACATAACACACATAAGAAAGGTTCTAGAAATAGCTTTAATGTTAACTAGGGATTATTTGCATACTCACCATTTGTTCTTTACTCAGCTTGGCAGATGATAAACTACATACCATCATGCCAGAACTTTATGGTAAAGAAATGATGTGTGTTACCATAGAGCTTTCAAGTGGGGCTGAAAATTAAAGCAAAAGGTATTAAATGTCTGATGTTCCAGCATTTTCAGGACAATGGGATAGAGTAAAAACAGTATCAGAGGAAGAGTCAGGAATCCTATGTTTTCTCAGCTGTACCATCAATTTGCCAAGTTACTCTGAGTCTCAGATTTCTCACCTCTCAAATAGGAGATTGGACTGACTAGTTCTTGAAGGTCATACTATCTCCAACAATCCTCAGTCTTGAGACTGAAATGTGTAAGGAATCAAACTGCGGGAAAGTTGACCTTGATACATTATCATTTTTGTTTCTTCTTGGAGAGCTTCTATTTTCACCTGTAGCTCTCTTGTAAGTCAAGGAATGCTCTGAGAAAACCCAATCCACTTAGCTTTGGTTAAGCCCTATGGTTCTTCTATCCCTCATTGGCCATTTTTATGTGCTAGGGAAAAGTTAAATTATATATAATAATTGTTATTTTTTGGATTCCCCCCTCATTTATTTATTCACTTCTTCTAGCCTTTACTATTCTAAGCAATCTCTAAGGATATTCCAAGGATATGTTAGTATTTAATTTTAATAAACATATTAGGTCCTTGGAGGTGGGTTCTTTGGGGGAGAACAAGGAGAAATTTTAAGAGTGCTTATTGTATTCTTGGCATTAGGCAAGGTGTGTTGCATTGAGAAATCTATTTGGTGAATAGACTGGACTTGATAGAACCTATAATCCTTAATACGTGCTCTGTTTATGTCTGTGTGTGATATTTTGTCAGCTTCCATGAATTTTCTGATTAGTTTTAGGTACTAGAGTAATATCACTTTCAGGTATTAGAAAGACTAACCTGGGGGCTAGGGGCGCCTGGGTGGCTCAGTTGGTTAAGCCTCCGACTTCAGCTCAGGCCATGATCTCACACTCCATGAGTTCGAGCCCCTTATCGGGCTCTCTGCTGACAGCTCAGAGCCTGGAGCCTGCTTTAGATTCTGTGTCTCCTTCTCTCTCCGCCCCTCCCCTGCTCATGCTCTGTCTCTGTCTCAAAAATAAATAAAAACATTTTAAAAAATTAAAAAAATAATAAAATAAAAAAGACTAACCTGATTAAAAAAAAAATGTTCATCTGATACCCAGTTCAGAGTTTCTCCCCTCATCAAGCCTGATCCAGTTTGGAAAATTGTAGTGAGAAAGTGAGTCTGTTCCTTTCTTCTCCCCCACAAACTAGTTACAAACATGTTATCTCCAGTCCTCTTGACAATGCCTTAAAGTTGGCCTGTCTATTCCCACGTCATAGAAGCTGAAACTCAAACAAAACAAAACAAAAACAAAACAAAATAAAACCCAATGATTTCATAGAATTTGGTCCAAGGATGTCTGATTTTAAAGTACATCATTCTCATTGCCCTGTGTTGCCTTTAAAATTTAGGTTTCCCACATGGTTAGGGTGTGGGGTTTGGGGGAGGGGGCTTTGGATTTGATTCTCTTACATTATGTTACCAAACGAAGAGGATCAAAATTTTCAGTTATGTTCAGATACTTTTTGTTTATCTGAATCTCTTTGGCAAGATTCAAGTGTGTCACAACCTGATCATGTCTGATGCAACATAAAGGCATTTGGAATTAATGCAAAGCCAGGAGAGGGGGGTCATGGCTTCTGCCATAAAATGTAGGTAATTTCTCCAGCATTGGCACAAGCACACCAGAAATAGATAATTAAAGAAATATATACTTTGTATAGAAATTACTTTATAGATGACGTAAATCAATGGATTATTAAAGGACATTCTTGGATTAGAGGACAGGTCAGTGATGATACAGGCTAGTTGAAGAATAGATAATAGATTATTATTCATTTTGCAAAGATGCAGAACGTTGTCATTTTTCAGAATAAGTACTCAATAAACATTTAAGAGAATCTAAACAGGGAATTTAAAAACGATGTCTTGGGATAAGGATTGGGATTATTTCATGTGCTGTAATACATACTATTTAGTAATACATACTATTTACTCATACTATTTATGAGTATTTATGCTCTATGTGAATCATTCCCATGTATATTACACATAGATTTAGACCTAAAGACATAATTTCACTCATTTTTCAGAAAACAACTTTAGAACTTGAGTTGTTACTTTATCTTTTTAAAAGGTATATTAATGTATTTTTCAGTAGATCTGCTGAGTCCTGGGTTTTTAATTGAAAGCTCGTTAAATAATGTTAAATATAAATCACCATTGTCTAATGGATGCTACTTGAAAGTTTTTTCTTTCTCCTCCGCAAGAGAAAAGCAGTGGGAAATCGTGCCTAATGCCAAGAAATCATGTTTTCTGCTCAGTCCTTGTGAAAAATACGTGGGTGACAGTCAAAAGATCTGCCAAACTACAAATGGAGATGATGCAGGAGGCTGTATGGTCAATACCATATAGTAACGTAATATTTAACACTACAACCTATTTTCCAATAGCATGAAGTTCAGTATACATGGTAAGGTGTTTTACGTTTACTAATGCAGTGTTATTTTTAATGGGTAGTGATCTTTTCTATAGGTTTCAGTATGTTAGAAGATAGAAAAGTGCATTGAAGACTTAAGACACCAAAGAAAGTAAAGATATAAGGCAAAAAGACCTCTTTTGTTGGTCTTTAAAATTTGAATTCTCTTGGAAACTTGGGGAAGTTTTGAGATGAAACATCTTCATAAAAAAGTAAACCTTTACAAATCTGAAGTCTGACTCCCTTCTGAATCATAGGGTAAATGACCAAAGTACCATGGCTTTATGAAGCTTCATTTGTTTTCCTGGGGCTTGAGCAGAGGATTCCTCTGAGTGCATTCCTCAGAACAAGTGGTGAATCCAGTACCTTCAGGAATCATGTCGAGGTTTCTGAGTTGAGCCTGAAGACCCTGTCACCACTGCTCATGCATGTTCTCATTTGGAGTAGCTTCTCATGCTCACTCCTACCAAGGTTGACTTCAACCACAAACCTATCTCAGGCTCAGTAAGCACCTTTCTACAAGACCTGGCCATGAAAATGCCTTATGTCCACCCCATATCTCGTTAATTTAGGCTCTTTGAGACTAAATTTCAGATGACATTAAATATCTCCTAAAAGAGAGGAACATTTTTTTCCCCTCCAAGGTTTTCTTCGTCTCTATAAATATCTCCTTGGCTATACCCTTACATAACCCCCATCTCTGTAATAATAATACTTTTCATGAACCACTTAAAGATTCCATTATAAAGACACATTTTAAACTTTCTGTGTGTCGTAATTTTTCTGTCTCTTTCTCCCATCTGCTATTTAAATCTTCTTCTCAGCAGAAAACCTTGCCATTGCTTCATTTCCACACGTGGCAGGCATTCAAGCTTAGCAAATTGGAGTCACAGTTTCACTGAAATGAGAAGGAAATGTGCTTCCCAACACCCCGTCACCATCTCCCACCAGAGGCCATTTGTCTTTTCTGCTTTTTTTTTTTTTTTTTTTTTTTTTTGCCTTTTAAGCAAATGGCTCCAAAGAAAAAATCAGAACCCAAATCAGTAGCACCACTAACTATTGTTATACAAATTATTGGATTTGATTATTTAAAGTTTAGGATTCCTATTGAGATTATTTCTCATGGATAATCTGAGATGAATCTATCTTCTAAGCTTTTAGCGATCCTTTCCTAGTCATCTGGTTTCCTCCTTTGGTGACCCCTCTGCTGACATCAGCCTTGTCCTCTGGGCGGTTATCTTGTGCTGAGTTCCTTTCCATTCAGTTCAAACACAGCTCTTGTAGCAGATCCCCACCTGGCCCAAGGAATTGCCCCTGTGTCCTCACTACTTTCCTGACACAGCTTGGCTCTTTGCTCTGTCAGGCACCTTGCTCCGATAGCCTTTTGCTTTGAGGACATTTTCAAAGAACATGTCCCTGTGTTCCCCAAACCCCAGGAGACCTAAGTTGTTCTTTCTGAGGTGTTCTCTGACACCTCCCTAACTCCATTTCTGTGAAGGACCAAGGAAATTCTGTAACATTCTGACAACCTTCTTTCTATTGCTAAGGAACCCATTTCCACACTGGGTTCTCAGCCCTTGCTTGTATAGACTGTTAGCAGGGGATGGGCTATTCCTGCAGTGGTTTTGATCACCCCTTTTCCAGACCCTGCGTTGATGACCCAGAACCTGATGAGTATGTGAGGACACATGTTATCTCCTTTTCTCAGCTTTGGGCACTCAAATGAAATTCCCAAACAGGAAGTTTTTTGTTTTGTTTTCCTTATACATTTGTATACATTTGTATAACATATACATTAAAAAAATTTTATGTACTTAAAACTTAACAATGATTGTTATGGCTTCTAGAATTTTTTAATTAAGTTTTTAATTTTAATTCCAGTATAGTTAATATACAGTGTTATATTAGTTGCAGGTTTACCTTACAGTGATTCTTCCATATATCACCTAGGCTTCTCATGACAAGTGCACTCCTTAATCCCCATCACCTATTGTACCACCCCTCACCCCCCTCCTCTCTAGTAACCATCAGTTTGTTCTATATAGTTAAGAGGCTGTTTCTTAATCTTTCTCTCTTTTTTCTTTTGCTCATGTGATTTTTTTCTTAAATTCCACACATGGGTAAAATCATATGGCATTTGTCTTTCTCTGACTTTTCTGCCTAGCATAATACTCTCTAGTTCTATCCATGTCATTGCCAATGACAATATTTCATTCTTTTTATAGCTGAGTAATATTCCATTGTGTGTGTGTATATGTGTGTGCGTGTGTGTGTGTGTATACACACACACACGCACACACATATATGTATATATATAGCACATCTTCTTTTTTCATTCATCTAGATGGACATTTAGGCTGCTTCCATAATTTGGCCAGTGTAAATAACACTGCTATAAACAGAGGTGCATATATCCCTTTGAATTAGTGTTTTGTATTTTGGGGGTGAATTCCCAGTAGTGTGATAACTGAATTGTAGGGTAGTTCTATTTTTAACTTTTTGTGGAACCTCCATATTGTTTTCCACAGTGGCTATAACAGGTTGCATTCCTACTAAAAGTGCATGAGAGTACTTTTTTCTCCACATCCTCACCAACATTTGTTGTTTCTTGTGTTTTTGATCAGCCATTCTGATCTTTCTGAAATGATATCTCATTGTAGTTTTGATTTGCATTTCCCTGATGATGAGTGATGTCGAGCATCTTTTCATGTGTCTGCTAGCCATCTGTATGCCTTCTTCGGAGAAATGTCTATTTATGCCTTATGCCCATTTTTAATTGGATTATTTGTTTTTTGGGTGTTGAATTGTAACAGTTCTTTATATATTTTGGATACTAACCCTTTATCAGATGCTGTATTTCATTTGCAAATATATTCTTCCATTCAGTAGGCTGCCTTTTAGTTTTGTTAATGGTTTCATTCTCTGTGCAGTAGTTTTTATTTTGATGTAGTCCCAATAGTTTATTTTTGCTTTCGTTACCCTTGCCTCTGGAGACATATCTAGAAAAATGTTGCTATGGCTGATGTCAGAGAAATTACTTGTGCTTTCTTCCAGGATTTTTATGGTTTCAGGTCTTCCATTCAGGTCCTTAATCCATTTTGAGTTTATTTCTGTATATAATCTAAGAAACTGGTCCAGTTTCATTCTTTTGCATGTAGCTGTCCAGTTTTCTGAACATCATTTATTGAAGAGACTGTCTTTTTCCCATTGCATATTCTTTTATCCTTTGTTGAACATTAATTGATCACATAATTGTGGGTTTATTTCTGGGTTTTCTTTTCTGTTCCATTGATCTGCATGTCTATTTTAGTGCCATATGGCTTCAAGATTTTATGTTTGCTTAGAATGGCTTTTCTCACTCTCTCTTAGATTACTAGGGCTGCCATAACAAATTCCCACAAACTGGAAACAAACTGGCTTGAACAAAAGGCATTTATTGTCTCACAGCTCTGGAAGCTAGAAGTTGAAAATCAAGAATCGTCTGAATTCTACTTCTGAAACCAATATTGCACTATCTGCTGGCTAACTAAAATTTAAATTAAAAAAGAATCACACTCTTTCTGAAGGCTCCAGGGAAGGATCACTTCCAGGCTTCTCTTCCAGCTTCTGGCAGTTTCTTGGCTTATGACAGCATAATTCTAATCTTCACATGGCATTCTCCCTGTGTGTATTTTGTGTCCAAATTTTCCCTCCTTAAAAGGATGCCAGTCATACTGGTTTAGGAACCGATCCTATTCTGGTATGACCTAAGCCTAGCTTAACTAATTATATTTGTGATGACCCTATTTCCAAAAAAAGGTCACATTCTGAGGTACTGGGTGTTAGAACTGCAAACACAGGAATTTGGAGGGGGCACAGTTCAACTCATAATATGCTCCAGTATTTATTAAAACTGTCCTTTCTTAGAAAACTTTCAGATGACCAGGAAGACAAATTGATAGTTTTTGTTATACTGGTTTGTTTTTTCCTCATTTGTGGTCTTTCTGAAACTTATTTTGATACAAAGAGTAAGGTAGGGGTAAAGACATACCTTGATATTTTACCAAAGAGTCGGTTAGTGCTTATAGTATATTATCCTCTCCAGAACCTAGCAAAGGACTTGAATCATAACCAGGCATTCAATAAATGTATTTTAGATAGAATCCAATCACTTACCAGTGAACTGAATTGTTATCTTTCTAACTAGATGCTAGCTTATATAAATATTTGAACTGATAAAGGGCTATCTAAAAATTGCCCCTCAGTTTGTAAAGAAATCCTAGAGAAAAAATAAAGTCCAAAGCTGTAGTAATCTACAGGATATTGGGTTAAAGAAATACTAACATTTTCTGTTTATTGAAAGAAATTAAGTTCCTGTGATATATCTTCTTCACTAGCCTAGAGATCAGGGTAATGAACTGGAATCAAAGACTGATTAATAAGACTGATATCTTCTACTTTTACTGGGAAATTGTAGCTATGTATTTGGTGTGTGTATGTGTGTGTATGTGTGTGTGTGTGTGTGTGTGTGTGTGTGTGTGTGTGAGTGTATGTGTGTATTCATTGTATGTATGTTAGGGGGTGGGCAGTAAAGGAGGAAGCCTAAAGGCAGCCATGTAAACTCTTAAAAATATTTATAAGCAACATTTTAGAGCAATAAGAAAAAATCATTGTTGATCCATTCTAAATTTTAAAGCTTAGAGAATCCTAATTCACAGTGCTAAATCAACAAATATTTTTTTCATATTATAGAAACTATTGAAAACTAATTTTTGATGGCTGGTAACGAAACTTATGTGGGTCATATTTGATATTTGGTAAGCAAAAGATATATTTGGAATGTACTACAAATAGGTGCAGTTCATACAGGATCATGTGTATTCATGCTCAAAGTGATTATAGTTACTAATTTGTCTTTGAAAGGGAGTACATAGAAAAAACAATAATAAGTAAATAAAGATTGTACATGGAGTGAACCAGGCAATTGATTAGCTCCTTTAAATGAAGCTGCTTCTGCTCTCAACAATAGCCAAATTATGGAAAGAGCCTAAATGTCCATCAACTGATGAATGGATAAAGAAATTGTGATTTATATACACAATGGAGTACTACATGGCCATGAGAAAGAATGAAATATGGCCCTTTGAGGCAACGTGGATGGAAGTGGATAGTGTTATGCTGAGTGAAATAAGCCATACACAGAAAGACAGATACCATATGTTTTCACTCTTATGTGGATCCTGAGAAACTTAACAGAAACCCATGGGGGAGGGGAAGGAAAAAAAAAAGAAAAGAGGTTAGAATGGGAGAGAGCCAAAGCATAAGAGACTCTTAAAAACTGAGAACAAACTGAGGGTTGATGGAGGGTGGGAGGGAAGGGAGGGTGGGTGATGGGTATTGAGGAGGGCACCTTTTGGGATGAGCACTGGGTGTTGTATGGAAACCAATTTGACAATAAATTTCATATATTGAAAAAAATAAAAATAAAAAAAATAAATGAAGCTGCTTCTTGGGGCTCCTGGGTGGCTCAGTCGGTTGGGCATCCGACTTTGGCTTAGGTCATGATCTCACAGTTGGTGGGTTCGAGCCCCACATCAGTCTCTGTGCTGACAGCTCAGAGCCTGGAGCCTCCTTTGGATTCTGTGTGTGTCTCTGTCTCTGCCCCTGTCCCACTTAGGCTCTTTTTCTGTCTCCAAAATAAATGAATATAAAAGAAATTTAATAAAAATAAATGAAGATGCCTCATTGTGCAGGTGACAAGATAAGTCACTGACTCTGGGAAAGTGGTTAGGAAAAAGTATGTCAAGACTCCTCTCTCAGCAAAAGAATATATATATATATATATATATATATATATATATATATATATATATTTAAAGCCAAATATATACATATATATATATGTATATATTTGGCTTTTTTTTGTATTTTAACATAATCTACCCTGTGTGTTTCGGAGAAGAACATCAATGTGTTAACTTTTGAAACAAATACTTGTTATATTACTAGCAAATATTTTTTTCTAAGAGGTTTATTGTAAGCTGTATAAAAATCTAAATGTAACCATTCTCTGTTTTAACAATAACCTCACTGAAAGTCACTCCAATTTCGATATAATCATGACTTTAAAAAAAAAGCTTAGAAAAACATGAATAGTGCTGAGCTCCTTTATTATTGACTCAAAGGGTCATTCTGATTAAAAAAAAAATCTTTTGCTGTCTTTGTTCAATGTGGGTATAAATAGAAAAACACTGTATAACCAGGGCAAGGCTATTCTGTGTCCAAACCCAATTTAAAAAAAAAATTATGTTTTATTCATTTTTGAGACAGACAGAGTGTGAGTAGGGGAGGGGCAGAGAGAGAAGGAAACACAGAATCTGAGGCAGGCTCCAGGCTCCAAGCTTTCAGCACAGAGCCTGATGTGGGGCTTGAACCCACGAACTGTGTGATCATGAACTGAGCTGAAGTCAGAAGCTTAACAGACTGAGCCACTCAGGAACCCCCAAACCCAACTTTTCTTTTCTACTTGAGGAGCATTATCATTTTACCTTCTGGATTCTATGTGCTTCCTGACCTGATGGACTCCTAGATAGTGTGTCGTAGCCCCTGTCGTCCTCTCCCCACCCCTCACTATCCTTGCCAGAGCAAGGAGACCTGGTGTCAGGTTTTGTAAGCAAGGAAGAACTCTGAGGAGTGAATAAAGGAGAATACTCAGTGTGGGATGAGTAGTATGACTACAGGGACCTGGTGGGTGCTTGAATGCTGAGGTCTAGGATTTGGTCCTGCTCTCTATGTGGCTTTCATTACATTCATTGATTGCTTTGAGTCTAATCAGCACACTGAACTAGATACTTTCTGTAGCCCTTTCATCTCTCTTTAGCCTTAACAGTATTTCCCTTGAAAGGGGAAGCTTTGTCCTGATTGAGGACATAATCTTTGGTGCACTTAAGCCTTAGTAATTATGAAGCAGACAACTCTGCTACATATTAAGCCTGTGCTCTCATCTACAACACCTTAGTTCTCCTATTGAGGCCTTTCACCTGATGGTTTTTCTATGTGGAACAGCACATTCTGTTCCTTGATAGTTTCAGAGCCTTTTGTTTCTCTGATCAAAGACAGTTTTTCCCCTTCACATATTGTTGGTGAGTGTCTCCCTGAAAAGAATGCCTTCAGATGGTCTTCACTGTGTTTGAACATTTTAACCTCAAATTAAGCTATTTAATGCTGCTTCTTGGCTCAAAACCAGAGTCAGAACCGGAGATTACAAATGTGAATTAGTCAGCAAACTCATGCAGTCTTTTCTTTGCAAGTGAAATAAGCAGAGGCAATGTTTCCTTCTGGGCCCATGAATGGCAAACATATCCTTTAGGAAACAGAATGTTTGATTTTCGGCAAGAAATGTGTGCTGAGCTCAGTCTTTTAGAGGTTCAGTTTGTCAGCAGATTTCTGTGTAATTCAAAATTTTGCTTATTTCTTTCAGAATCTAAAATTCCTCTGAATATTTTAAATACTGATAGCTACAGATAGCTACAGCCTCGTAATTGAAATAAACAGGAAAATTAGCTTTATTTACAAGTGGTAGAGAGGGAAATGTGGCACTAATTTATAGAAAATAAAAGAAATAAAGAGTGGGAAGGATTATATAATTTGTGAATGAGAGGTGTAAAAATTTCCCATATAGAGACAATGCAATACCCTTAAACAGTACCAGCAATTTAGCTCCTAGTAAAGTGAGCCACTGAACCTTCCTTTGAGATGGTAGAACCTAAAACAAAACAAAAACAAAAACAAACACACACACACACACACACACACACACACAAACAACAAGTAATTTTGCCAAGCTATTGAACCAAGAAGAAAAACTTACAATGCCCAGAAACCAGATCAAGAATGGTTGATAAAGAACATACTTTTTTGGGGCGCCTGGTGGCTCAGTCAGTTTAGTGTCTGACTTCGGCTCAGGTCATGATTTTGCTGTTTGTGAGTTCGAGCCCTGCATAGGGCTCTGTGCTGACAGCCGGGAGCCTGGAGCCTGCTTTGAATTCTGTCTCCCTCTCTCTCTCTGCCCCTCCCCCACTCATGCTCTGTTCTGTCTCTCAAAAATGATTATACATTAAAAAATTGTTTAAAAAAATAACATACTTTTTTGAATGCAGCATTATTAAATGGTGAAAAGAGAATGAGCTGGATGCTTGTATGTTGTATACACATGTGCACACGCACACACATATACACACACACCACACACTGCCAAACAATTAGGAAGAAAATAGTAGAGTTACGCTCTGCATTTGTTTCCCCTTGCTGCTGTAACAAATTTCCATAAACTTATGCTTTTCCTTGCTTCAGGAGGTGATGATTCTTCTAACATGCTTTCCTCTCATTTTCATGACCTCTCTATTGCCATTGACTTCATCTTCCATTTCAGGTCATTTGACTACTCTTATGGTACATCCTGGGTATCTCTTTTGAAAAGTTGAAATCAGACCTCCCCCCTTTGAGTAAAACCACTTATTTGTCCAGTTTTCTCACACAGGGGCCTTACTACACACACAATGAAGTTGAGGTTTTAAAATAATTTGTCAAACAGTATAGAATACAGAAGAGTATAGGAAGGAGACTGCTGGTTAATCAGAGAAGCTCAAATACAGATATTTCTTTCCTCTGCCCTCTAAACCTCCAATAAAATGGGGGACAAATGGAACAGGAAGGGCAGTGAACATGTTACACAGTTCTGGAATAGGGAGGGCCCCTGGCAGCAGGGTAACCGACTTCTGGAGCAGGAGCTGTGTCTCAGGTGCAAAACGAGAGTAAATTCCTTCTGCGGAAACGTGCAAAATCTCAGAACTTGGAAATATCAGGTAACACAAAAAGTGGAAACGAAGGACATATCTGATAGATTATCTGTTGTGTTTCACCAAATGACAATAGTGTTAAGAAGCTGATGGCATGATCATGACCATAGTCATGATTCATGCAGGTAAGATGTGAAGAAATTATTAACTTCAAGAAAACCTAAAAGATGAACAAGAAGATACTACCTCTCTTGACTGTGAAAGATAGTTACAGTAATATAAAGCAGATCATGTGATTAAATGAAAGCTTGTGCTCTTTTGCTGCAATTTCATTGAGAGTTTGGAGGGAAGGGAAATTAGGGTTCAAGCCTCCTCTCTTAAAATAGGAAGCCAGTAGATAATGTCTACAGTTGACCAATTAGAAATAGCAAGGAAAACATATTATTGGGAAATATGGGTGTTAAGATTGAAGTTATATGGAGTATTGAGACCTTAAACTGTTGTTTTTCATAATCAGTTTTTAAAATAAGGTATATATGTGACTATGATAAAAAATAACATTTATTAAGATGAAAAACAGAAGTCTCACAGAGAAAGGTAGAGAAAGGTAGGAGGTTGGGTTAGATATGTAAAGTAAAGCCACTTATGGTTTATTTGCTGACATAGATGAAAGCACAGACGTGCCATTGAGATCGCTTGTAGCAATTATTAACACTGCCCACCACAGGCTACCCTTCAGTAAGAGCTAGCTGAAGAAATTTATTTTGATTATATGCTGTCTCATGCATTAGGCCCACTATGTAACTGAGCCAACAGTTAGCAATAAAAGCCATGCCAAAGAACTAAAGCGAGTGGGCCAACCTCATACTAGGGAGCAACTGAGTGCCTGTCCCTAGGAGCAGAAAACTCTCAAGGCGCCCACTGCAGCGAGAGACAGGTGAGTTCGATGAGGAGAGCCAGAGGCTGGACTTCCTTTCTCATTCAGGGAATTGGTTCAACTCTGTGTAGCCCCACGTGGATGAATTCCATAGGGGCAGGGATGTAGTTAATGTATCCTCTGGACTTAATTAGGTGCTTGGCAGGTTGTAGATTATCAATGAATGCTGCTTGAACTGAAGTAAATGCTGTGTTTTGTTGGTTTTTTTATTCCCAGTTTTCTTTTCCCCCCTTGAAAGCTGGATGTGATCCAGAATCATTTTTGCTTAAGGACTTAACCCTAACGGATTTTCATTAGGATTTTTATCTAGCCATGAAAGCTATAGAGGAAACTGAGCCAATTATATGTACAATTTAAGTGGAAAAAAAAATGTTGGTGCCCAAATCCTCTAATTTAGCTATCTATGTTATGTAAATCACATACGTAATTGTGTACATGTTGTCAGAGACATTCAGACAATATTGTTGCCTCTAAATGTCTTCCTTTTTAGATTCAATTAACAGAAATATCAACAATTCTCTCACAACCAATGGGTTCTATAATTATTTGTGTCCCTCTTTGTCATGCTTCTTTCTGATTCTCATTCTGTCTCTCCCACTGTCTCTCCAGTATACACGCATGCATGCACAAATACAAATTTAATGCTTAGGACCAGATCTTCTATTCAAATGGAGAGGAGAGGGAAGACTCTTATCAGTACTTTTCATTTTGAAATAAATTTATAAGTAATGGGTCACCTTTTGACCCATGCAGTTGTCTAGCCCAGTGACCACTAAAATATTCAACTGACAGAGAATAGAAGCCTTGACCTATTTAGCAAGATCTCTCCAACAGCACTACCAATTTTGACATAGCTCTTAAAATAAAGTTAAGAAAAAAAGAAAAAAAAAAAACTTCTGGTTTTAAATCTCTAGGGGATATCAACCATTGACCTACAGCTCCACAGGATTTTTTTTTCCATTGCTAACAACCCCAACCACCTAGCTCTCCAGTGAATAATAATGACACTGTAGTCATCTGTGTTTTCTCTAGTGGTTTATTTGGAACAAGATCATTCTGTCACCTTCATGAGTTGAAGCCCTTGTAGAAATGATTGCAGTTCATTTTGTCCACCCACTAAATACTGAAATAACCTGCTGTCTTTGCAAAATGTGCATTCACTCCCCAAATCATATTTTATGCCAAGTTTTAGAGGAGACGGAAGCATGCTAGAATTCATTTAAAATCAAGTTCTCTTTTCTATTTCTAGTGCTAGTGCATGGTAGACAGCTGGAGTTTCGTTTAAGTTGATTTCTTCCTTGACACTGTTTCTTTTCATATATGAATTAGCTAGAATCGTGCTTGAAGTGGAGTTAACTAATTCTGAACTAAAATGACAACAACAACAAAAATTAATTGTAAGCAAATAAAACCCTGTAAACATTGCAGTAATAATATGCTTGGTGTGACAGTAAACATGTTTTTCTACAGTTAGGAAATACTGATGTTATTAATGTTAGGAAACTGCACCTAATAAAACCTGGTCTAAAATTTTAAAAAAAGTTAAAAACAAATAAATCCTTATCTATATGAATGTGGCATAAATTGAGGTAGAAGACGAAAAATAAGAAGGCCCAAGTCAGCCAGAGAGCTTCAGATTATATTTAACATAAAGAGACGAATGCAAATGTTAGTGTAGCTCCTGTTGTGTATAAATTTAAAATATGCTTGAGAAAAAAGTGTTTCTGGGCATTTAGATGTACAGGTATCCTTTGTAGTCACTAATGTATTATTTGGCATAATTTAGTTTATCAAGTCTTAGACTTTGATCACTGAAGACATTTCTGATCTAAGTCCCTGAGTAGATTTGCTAAGGTTCTATTTGGTTTATAATCTCTGTTTATTTCACCTTTTCTCACCTATAAACCATCTTTGACACTTAGGTTGAATAAGCTATTTCCAACGTATCTATTTTTTTTTAAGTTTTTATTTATTTATTTTGAGAGAGAGTGAGAGAGAGAGTATGAACAAGCACGAGCGGGTGAGGCGCTAGAGAAAGAGAGGGAGAGAGAATCCCAAGCACGCTCTGACCTGTCAGTCCAGAGCCCCACACAGGGCTCTGTCTCACAAACCGTGAGATCATGACCTGAGCTGAGATCAAAAGTAGAATGCTTAACTGACTGAGCTACCCAGGCACCCCTCCAACATATCTATTTTAATTAATTTTTGTAAATGCTTTAGAAAGGGCAGAATGTTTGTTTCAATAGAAATGCTTAAAGTCCTTTTTATTGGTGATATAAAAGCTATGGATTTTTAATAATTTGTTTGCTGTATGATAGAGGTTGGAGTTTTCTAACTGTGGCCTTGGAGCTGAGCATTCTCATGGTCTCTCTAGAGCTCCCATAATGAACGAATTCTATAAAAATTTTTATCACTTTTGTTGATTTTTTTTCCATTTACTTCTCCCTCTTTTAAACATTAAGATGTTCCTCAGAGCTCTGAACCTGGCTGGCTAAAGGTTTTTTACCCAACAGCATATTCTTTATGGCAGCCATGGATACCACAGAACACCCTACCTTCCCTGCCTTACTCTTTAAGGTAAATAGAAGTACCTCCAGGATCCAGAATCGGTCAAGGATAATTCTAAATTGCAGGCTTCAGTATTTTGCAATGTATTTAACTCTATCACGTCTGTAATCCTGGTCTTTTTTTTATTGTACTGGGAATGTAGTCTATTCCATTTTAAGAGGCAACCTTTTTATGCCACTAAATTTTGAAAACTTTAATTAATGTGATGTAACATTCTTCACAACAGGTTTTGCTCCACATCTCTCCTAAGAACATCTCCCTGCTGTCTTCTCAGGCCAGATTCAATTGAAAGATCAGGAAATCTTTATGTTTTTTTTTTTATCATTTTGCCATATATTTAAATTTATTTGTGTATTTTATTGATATTTCTTTGCCTTTGATTCTGTGAACAGAAATTCATTATGGACATATCATGCATCGTTGGTTATTAATTATGATAACTTGATACTACTCAGGAAATCAGTAGACATAGTCTCTTGATGGATCAGTGAAGTCCAACATGTATTTAGTTTAGTTTCACTTTGTAATTTTTACATTAATAATTTGTTAGTACCCTTTGGTGAGTTAGATATATATCCTCTATAATAAAGAATAAACACAGTTGACATTTATTGGCCTTTTTCAGTGTGCCAGGCATTATGCTAAGCATTAAATGTAGTTTACTCTCACTTAATCTTCACAGAAGCTCTATGAAGTTGATGCTATTTTTATTTGCATTTTTACAAATGAGAAAACCGAAGCCCAAACAAATTGAAGGTAACAAGGCTACCATGAGGTGAGACCAGAAGTCAAGATAGGAAGTCTGACTTCAGAATTTCTGACCATTATTATATACTACCTCTTATATGAAGATAAAACTGTTTTCTTAGTACAAATTTGATATGAACAACGTATCCTGCTCCCTAGTGCCAAATTAATGTTTCAAAACAGACATCTAAAACTCAGTGGAATTTTGGCCATCAGTTCCTATAATTTATTCATCTTTGGGTTGAGATCCTATAGCAACTTGATCTTTCAGTTATGTAGATGTATATTTGTAACTAGTTAATTTAGAGGACAGTCCCTAAAGTAATGCTGCTCAAGATATGATTTTTTTTTACAAATGTTTTATTAAAGAAAGTGATATATGGTCCAGGTGAGTTTCTGGTTATATGGTTATATCTGTCCTAAGGTTTGTGTTATGTGAGCAGTTAAAATCAATGTAGCTATGTAGTCTCATGGTGAAGATAAGGCCTTGATCACTTATTTATCTATGTGATGGAGCAGATACAACGTTGTTTCTTAAGGAGAGTCATGCTTTCGTCTCCTTGTACTCCCTTGGAAGTGGAAATGGCCTTTCTTCTGACTGTTAACCATACTGGCTTCCTCAACTTTCATAAAAGGATGCAATCCTTCTCCTTCTTCAGATAACTATTAAAGTATATTGCTTAGTGCTTAAATGAGATCATAGACCACTTGCACTCTTATCAAAATCTTATCTAATTCTCTGTCATTCCGTATTTATCAAAAGCTCTGTGGTATGAAGTAACATTTAGGGAGGATATCTTAAAGATTATATGGTCTATTCATTCTTCTAAAATGCTTTACAACCTATTCCTTTAGTTATGCATTCTAGGGAAAAAAAAGATGTATGTACGTCTATCCAAATCACATCCTCCTAGTTGAATAAGTCTTCTGAATTCACACCTTTTTCTAAAAGAGGCATAAAGAAGATTATTGGGAAACAAGGAATGCTCTATTGCTCCATATGTGGCTCATTCCTTTGCATTAAAAATAAATACTTTTCCTTAAGTAATTCTATATTTATTTGAGTTGGTCTAAACTTTTTTTTAACTTTAAAATAATTCTTCTTCTTACTGTTTTAAGAGAGAGAGAGAGAACACATGTGAGCAGGGGAGAGGAGCAGAGGGAGGGAGGGAGAGACAGAGAGAGAGAGAGAATCTTAAGTAGGCTTCACATTCAGCACAGAGCCTGACACAGGCCTCAATCCCATGACTCTAGGATCATAACCTGAGCCAAAAGAGTTGAATGCTCGACTGAATGAGACACCCAGGTGCCCTGAAAGAATTATTTTTAAAAAATGAAGCCATGGTAACTGAATACAGTCCTGTTTCAGTTATCTATTAGTGTGTAACCAACTATACCAAAACTAAGTAGCTTAAAATATCTTACCCTTTCTCATGATTTTATGGGTCAGAAATTTGGACAGTGCATGGTAGGGGTGTTTCATCTCTCTCCACATGATGCTTGCCGATTTGGGATTTCCAAAAGAGCTTCTGTACTCACATGCCTGACACCTCAGTCAGTATGGTTAGGGCAGCTGGGTAGGAATAAATCAACTGGGGTCCTAACTGTGGGGACATAGTTTTCTCTGTTGGCCTTAGTTTTACTCCATGGAGTCTAGGAGTCTCCTCCTCTTTGTTCTCTCTGCATGTGGTCTCTCTAATGGGACAGCCCACCCAGCTCCATCTATGGCAGTTTAGGGCTCCCCAAGGCACAGAAGTTGAAGCTGTCAGACCTACTTAATGCTTAGGCCCTAAAATGGCATAGGGTATTCTGCTGCATTTGTAATTAAAGCAAGTCACAGGCCCCACTCTGTGTCATGGGCTATAGAAAGGCATGAATGCCAGAGAGTGCAAATAATTGTAGACCACAAATGATACTGATGACTAGAGTTCTATTAGGTTATAAAATAGTGATGCAACTAATAAGATTTATACTCACTAATAAACCCATTTGCCACATTTAAAAAGTGTAACAATTGATCATGAGATAAGAGGCCATTATTGATGAAAATTTGTGGAAGTAGATTTCTATGTTAAAGAAGTTGTTCTTAAGCCATTTTTGTATCTAGCTTACTAATAATAGCTCTATATTTAAGTCACAAAGAACCCACAAATTATGATTCATACCATTTCCACTAAAAATAAATAAATAACCCCAAAACCTCTGAAAAGTTGCCTGGATATACTCTTGAAAGTTCTGTAAGTTGGTTAGAGAAGAAAGAAAGAAGATGCTTTGTACTGGGCTATACTTAATGTCTATAATAGATATTGTTGTGTGTCATTTTGTGTGTAATTTTAAAACCATAATCTCTGGTTATAAGGCATGGTATTTTCATTAGACTAAAGTGAAGACTGATGCTTACTTTGACAGACAATAGGCTGTAATAGTAGTAGTCATAGTATTTTAAAGAGTATTAGAGCCAAGTAGGGAACTAACAGTGTATGGAGTGGTTATAAACCTACCGAACAATTTTTGATGCCACCATTGAGGTATGAGCTTGGAAAATCCAAAATGTTGTGTCTAGATGGGAAAAAATTCCCTAGCAATGTGAAAGATGGAATGAAACCAGAGAAATCATTGAAAAGTATTTTTATATGCAATTTCCAAATTTTAAAATTAGTCATCTGGCTGAAGCATAATTTGCTTCATGAACGTAGCTATAGTCTTAGCCAGCTATAGATGACCACTTACTTTGCCATTTCTAGGGGTCCTTTGGAAGAAATATTGTAAATCTACTGAGTGAGTGGTAATAAACCTACACAACTCAATTCATTAATACTATGAACAAACTGCTATGGAAACAAAAAGGAAAAAGAGTGAGGTGGTAAATTCTTTATTGTTGCAATAATAAAAGGTAGACCAATGAAACTTATCAAAGTAGCAACATTTACTCTGAGCTTTGAAGCATAGTTAAAATCCTCGAGGGGTGCTGTTAGTGATTTTGGATGCCCCAACTGTCAACCTACTAGTCTACTTTGTTCTTCTTCCTCACTATTCCAAAAAGACTTCAGCTGTATTCCATAATAGGAAGAACTTGCAAAGGATAGTGGTCTTAGGCATCTATGTTCCTTCCTCTACTACCCTGATGCCCTTTAGTAGAGTTAATACAACAGAAATCATGGTGGAAGGCCAGCATAGGATGACTGATCCAATCCTGAGGAAATCTTCTTTGTCCTGACCCTGGGAAGTAGACAGGAAAATTCCCTGGATATCTAAAGCACTTCTGAGATGCATGGACATTCCATTTCAAGAGATTCTCAACTTTGAAGATTTCATAGCTTCCCTTGGGATACAGATCTAGTAGCTGTTGACCTTTTATGATCAGTTAACTTCTTCCATACAAATGAGATATATATTAAGAATCTGTTATGTGCTAAAAATTGAATTTTTACATTTGAAAGACCCAGTTCTTGGCCTAAGTAACTAATTTAATGGTAATGTTTAATAGAAGCATGAGACTAAATCCAGTCTTTTCATAAGTGGCGTGTATATGCCTTACACATATACCAAATTATAGTCAACTTTTTAATTTTCTATAATAGATTTGGCATATTTTTATTCATAAATATTTCAAAGCTGAGGAGTAAAGATGAGTTGAATTCATACCTTCTTTCTTAATACTATTTGTTGATACATGTTTTGATACTATGATTATAGTCCACAGGCTTGCAGAGGATGGATTCCTTTGTAGTGACAGTGCAAGGAGGTAAAATGGGCAATATGTGGATTTTGTGGCCTGGACTGGAGAGAGAAGAAGAAATATATGCAATGAATCTGTGTAGTGAAACACCATCTTCTGGTTCCTGGATTGACCCGTCCATTCATTTAGTAGCACCTATATAGAATAGTCATGGTCTCTCCACCTTACCACTTCTTGTGAAGGATTCTGGAACGACAGCATACAAGTATTATATATTTCAATAGGAACGTTTTTTTCAATGCAATTCACAAGCAAATCAAAGTAGTTTCATGAGGGAGAAACATGTTTGGTTTGATGATCTTGGCTTCAAAGGTGAAATGTTATACCTATTCTGTTCTTTGGTTGAAAGATGTGAAGGAAGCTTGTGAACAAGGGAGAATGGTCTCATTGGATACAGGGTTCTCTCCTTGCTGTGCTGACACAGGGATGAAGGTGTTAAGACTCCCTCCCTCATTTTAGCTATTATGTGCCCCCACCATCTGCCAGCTCAGTGCCTTCTCTGTGACCACAGAGATAGGCTACCACAGTGGATATATTTGTGGTGAGTAGACCTGGCATAATCATAATAATTGTTGAGTTGACTGGGGCATTAATTACCTGGGTGAGTTAATGGTAAGTTCTCAGTTTTTATTTTGATAAAGTATTTGTGATTTTTGTACTGTTCAAAGCCAATAGAACTATACATTAGGCTTTGGTATTTACAAGCCTTACTTCTTTTACTTTTCACAGTTTTATCAGGTTTCATTTCTTAAAGTTGAATTTAGTCTCACCCCACCCTACCCCAAATGCTGGATAATCACATAACTCCAACCATTTCCTCTTCCCTCCCCCACTCCTATATTGTTGACTTTGAGTGGGTCTTTATATGGTTACTGCAGTTCCAAAGAGGCTGTTATAGGGTTGTTTGAAGAGAGAAAGAGGGTCACTGTGGCCAGGAATGAAGGAGAGAGGGAAAGACGAGAAGATAGAAGAGGGAGCTAAGAAGCAGATCACATAGGTTCTTATAGATCCTGCCAAAGAGTTTGGATTGCATTTTAAGGTCTGTGGGAAGGTACTGGAGAGCTTTAAGTTTTACAAGATTGTCTGTCGTGAATGTATAGTAAGGTTGATTCTACATTTTTTTTTCGTAAGTAGACTGAGGTTTATTCCTCCAAATAGAGAAAAGTTTTTACAACCAGAGAGTATTGAAGATATGTAGATCAGGTGTCTGTCTGATGAGTATTGGTAAAGTTCACAGGGAATGGAAAGTCAAGGAAAGAAGCAAGAAAGAGAGGAGGAGATTTGCTCTGTATATATTACAGAAGCTCAGCACTGACATAGATGGAGAAGGGAAACTAGCTGTCTTTATTTATTTTTGTTTGTGTTTTGGAAGTTCACTTATTGAGAGAGAGAGTGAGAGCAAGAGAGAGAGAAAGAATGAGCAGGGGAAGAGGCAGAGAGAGAGAGGGGAGAGAGAGAATCCCAAGCAGGCTCAGCATGGAGCTCAGGTCTCAATCCCACAACTGTGAGATCATGACCTGCGCCAAAATCAAGAGTCAAACCGTAACCATTTGAGCCACCCAGGTGCCCCATTTTCACAGTCTTTAAACACAATGATTAACAGGTCTAACTAAAGGGGGGAAATATGTATAATTACTAGACATCATGGACTGTGTGAGAGGCTTTGCGTGGCATTCAGAAGGAGCCATGTTAATTCAAAATGTCTTTTCAGGGAACTGAAAGCTTCTGAGAGGCAGTGAACATGACTTACATTTCTTTAATTGCACATTGTACCTAGAACATAGACACTTAGTGAACATTAAGTGGGCGTGTGATGTCTCTCTCTCTCTCTCTCTCTCTCTCTCTCTCTCTCTCTCTCTATATATATATATATATATATATATATATATATAATACATAACGTAGTTTTGGACTATATTTGTCTGTCTTCTGCTCACCTATGATGTCACTGGAAGAATATATCAGATAAATCTAATTTATACTATGATTTGATTAGTGTGTGGAACTGGTCTTCTTGTTCTTTAATCAAAAATGAATCATTCTATCCTTCTCTTTACAAAATGTGATTGTGTTCTGAAGATTGATAGACCCAAGCAGATTTTGGACTGGGAGAATCAGTCTAGACTTCAGATAAAGCAATAACATGATGCTTTTTCTTCAAGGTTAGAACACCCAAGGGCAAGTAGGTCTGCTGCAGAATTTCCATTAATAGATTCGTGTGTTAAAGCTGGCATTAAAATTGTTCCAAGTTGTTGGATACTTAAAAACCCCAAGTATGTGTAATATAGTAATGAAAGAATAAGATTATATATGTAATTTAAATGCATTACCAAATACAGACATTTGCCTTTTTATTGCAGTGTTTTATAAGCTCAAATTTGAGCTAGTACAATATTCCATATTTTTTTTTTATGAAATTTATTGACAAATTGGTTTCCATACAACACCCAGTGCTCATCCCAAAAGGTGCCCTCCTCAATACCCATCACCCACCCTCCCCTCCCTCCCACCCCCCATCAACCCTCAGTTTGTTCTCAGTTTTTAACAGTCTCTTATGCTTTGGCTCTCTCCCACTCTAACCTCTTTTTTTTTTTTCTTTCCCCTCCCCCATGGGTTCCTGTTAAGTTTCTCAGGATCCACATAAGAGTGAAACCATATGGTATCTGTCTTTCTCTGTATGGCTTATTTCACTTAGCATTACACTCTCCAGTTCCATCCACGTTGCTACAAAGGGCCATATTTCATTTTTTCTCATTGCCACATAGTATTCCATTGTGTATATACACCACAATTTCTTTATCCATTCATCAGTTGATGGACATTTAGGCTCTTTCCATAATTTGGCTATTGTTGAGAGTGCTGCTATGAACATTGGGGTACAAGTGCCCCTATGCATCAGTACTCCTGTATCCCTTGGATAAATTCCTAGCAGTGCTATTGCTGGGTCATAGGGTAGGTCTATTTTTAATTTTCTGAGGAACCTCCACACTGCTTTCCAGAGCGGCTGCACCAATTTGCATTCCCACCAACAGTGCAAGAGGGTTCCCGTTTCTCCACATCCTCGCCAGCATCTATAGTCTCCTGATTTGTTCATTTTGGCCACTCTGACTGGCGTGAGGTGATACCTGAGTGTGGTTTTGATTTGTATTTCCCTGATAAGGAGCAACGCTGAACATCTTTTCATGTGCCTGTTGGCCATCTGGATGTCTTCTTTAGAGAAGTGTCTATTCATGTTTTCTGCCCATTTCTTCACTGGGTTATTTGTTTTTCGGGTGTGGAGTTTGGTGAGCTCTTTATAGATTTTAGATACTAGCCCTTTGTCCGATATGTCATTTGCAAATATCTTTTCCCATTCCGTTGGTTGCCTTTTAGTTTTGTTGGTTGTTTCCTTTGCTGTGCAGAAGCTTTTTATCTTCATAAGGTCCCAGTAATTCACTTTTGCTTCTAATTCCCTTGCCTTTGGGGATGTGTCGAGTAAGAGATTGCTACGGCTGAGGTCAGAGAGGTCTTTTCCTGCTTTCTCCTCTAAGGTTTTGATGGTTTCCTGTCTCACATTTAGGTCCTTTATCCATTTTGAGTTTATTTTTGTAAATGGTGTGAGAAAGTGGTCTAGTTTCAACCTTCTGCATGTTGCTGTCCAGTTCTCCCAGCACCATTTGTCAATATTCCATATTTTTAAATGTTTAGATAATGCATTTGTCAAGAAAAAAACAATAAATCAGTGTGCCATTTTCCAGAAATGTGAATATATATTTGCTAGTAAGAAAATACTGTTCAGGGGGAAAAGACTAGGCTGATCTTATATTTACAAATACATAGTAGCTCAAGTACTGGTAGGTTTTGCTAATAACTGAGATTTCATTTTGAGGTTAAGCATAGAATTTAGCCAGCTGCCACCAAGATACATTAAACTGAAGTGGAGAAATGATGGAACATGTTATGCTTGTTCCTGGTTTTGACCTATATGCATTATTTTTTATTTTTATTGCAGTAAACATTGAAGTGGCATTCCATTCAAATATAAATAAGCATAAACAAACCCCTATATACAATCCCCTTATTGTCACAATGTGTTTGATGAGTCTTTCCTTGGGTCACCTTTTCTGGCATAGCTTTTCCATTTCTACTCCATTTTCAGCTACTTTCTAGAAAATAAAGTACTTAGACAATGGCTGTGATTCTTTTTTTAAAAAAAATTTAATGTTCATTTATTTTTGAGAGAGAGAGACAGAGTGTGAGTGGGGAAGGGGCAGAGGGAGAGGGAAACAGAATCTGAAGCAGGCTCCAGGCTTTGAGCTGTCAGCACAGAGCCTGATGTGGGGCTCGAACTCATGAACCACGAGATCATGACACCTGAGCCGAAGTCAGATGCTTAACCCACTAAGCCACCCAGGCGCCCCAACAATGGCTATGATTCTTTAAAACACTTATAATTATATAGCCCCTTTAAACTCAAAATATAATTTACTAAAACTATACAGTCTACCTGGACCAGGAATTAAAAATGTTGATGTAAACTGGGAATGAACATTTTTGGTTTCAAACTGTGACAGATAGGAGAGAATGCATCTTGCTTACTACAAACCATCAAATTTTTTCTTTTTTTTTTTAACGTTTTATTTATTTTTGAGACAGAGAGAGACAGAGCATGAACAGGGGAGGGTGAGAGAGAGAGAGGGAGACACAGAATCTGAAACAGGCTCCAGGCTCTGAGCTGTCAGCACAGAGCCCGATGCGGGGCTCGAACTCACGGACCGTGAGATCATGACCTGAGCCGAAGTCGGACGCTTAACCTACTGAGCCACCCAGGCGCCCCAAATTTTTTCTTTTTTTATCCAAATTTATCAAAACCCTGCAATGTTGTATTCACTGTTTTTTATTAAATAGTTATCCAGCTAAGCGGTTGGGCTAAGAAACTGAGAGGTGAATGAATGCTAGAGACTACTACTCTCAAAGCTACCTGGACAGTTCACCAAGGAGTGCTCCAGGCATTCCTCTATGAGACTCCAAGTCCTGGAGTGCAGAATGTTGTCATATCCATTCCTGTGACCTCAGTGCCCAACCCAGTGACCCAAACACAGAGCGCTCAGTAAATGTTTGCCAGATGGTGTGTCAGTTCTAGATGATGCATAGAGCAGGACTCTTTCATGCACAGGCATCTGGAGGTTTCCATGAGTGCGATCAACACCCCACCTTCCTGACCAGTCCATAACCTTATTGAAAGAGGGGTCACGTTTACTCATCTTTTTTTTTTTTTTAATCCTACACTCATTACGGTACATGGAAGTGATTTGTGAATGTATTTTAAAAATTAATGGAAATACTTCCGAAGACAGAAGCAGTATCTTTACATGTGTTTCATGTAATTCAGTCTTCTGAATTTCTGTAATTCAGTCTTCTGAAACTTCTGGAAAATATTAAAATCCAAAACATCCCTATTCCCCACACTTTTTTTATATTCTGTACTGTAAGGGATAGAGACAAGCAAAAGAATGCACGTGTGTGACATTAACCTTGAATGGAATGGAACTTATTCAGAGGACTTCAGAAACAGCGAATTCACCCGAAGATCTCTTGGGTAAACTTGAGATTGTTTCCTCCAACTCTCTGAGACACAACTTGTTTATTTACAGAACAAGGATGATATTCATTGAACATCTCCTGTAAAGTTAGTCTAACCTCAAGTAAGGTGATATATGTAGTTACATGCAATGAACCACAAAGTGCTTTCTACTTTGCTAGGCTGACCAGTGTAAGTTCCCTCAACCTGTCCTTGGGGGCATGATTGTACAATGTTTCACTGCATTGAATTGATTTCCTAACCAATTGGAGCAGATAGGAATGTATACATATATATTTATGTATATTTATTGTACATATATTATTACTTATATACTATATACGATATATAGTATATAATATATACTATAATATATAATATAATATAGGCGTGAATATGTATATATGTGTGTGTGTATACATGTATATATGTATAGATTTCATCATAAAAAATCTTGACAAGAGAATAATGATGATGCAGTGTGGAGTATACTGTCCCGTGTGGGGTACTCATGACTTCCCAGACCTCAGCAATAGCTTCAAACCTTTTCTGACCACACCTACAACAAAAATATATTTTACATCATGATCCAATTTGCACATACACCCACAGACACAGACTAAAATGATACCTATTATGTGTGATGTATAGTGATATTTTCTCTTGTATCCTATTAATTTTTAAAATGCTGTCCATGACCCACTTCACTGACTTTCCGGCCCACTCATGGGTTGCAAGCCACAATTTCAGCATCACTGCCATATAGGTCATCCATGCAGACTCCTTGTACATCCTGAAGAGGCCATTTTCTCCCACACCCTAGTGCACTTCAGACTATACGTCTTCCTGCAAAGTTTCCATACCCTTGTGTGCTTCCTTCAAGCAGTCAGGCAGCCATACCTCTCACCACTGTATACCTCCGTGTCCCAGACACCCCCTCATGTCTGCCATAGCACTTTCCAGCTGGTGTCTCTCTCTCCCACTCCTTCCCTCTCTTGTCTGTCTCTTTCCTTCCTGCCGCACACACATGCCTTGTCCTGTTCCCCCTCCTCTTCTCTCCCTCCTACCTTCCCTCCTTTCCTCCTTTTCTCCTTTCTTTTCTTTCTAAATGATAAAAGATGCAATAGCCTTTGTAGAAAATTTGAAAATACAGAAGAATAAACAGAAAATAAAACCTAATTTTTAAAGAAGCCCCCCAGAGATAACTACTAATGTTTATACATTTTCAGTTAATCTTTTTTAATATCCAAGTCTGTATACTTTAGGAAACAAAACTAGGATTGCATGGTGGAATTTTATAACCTGCTGGGAATAGACCTGATGTTGACCTGGACTGTGAATAGAGATTAGAAACAGAATTTTTTTTTAAAGATAAAATAATAGTTTAATAGACTATTTAATAATAAAATCTAAATAATCAAATAATGGAGCCCTCTGTCAGTTTTTCAAAACATACACACAGAAAAGTAAACAAAATAGACATATAAACACATTTCAATTTTTTTGCCATTCAGTATATATCTGAGTGATAGATTCCAAATCAAGAAATGGAACATTATCATTGTCTGAGATACTCCTCTTTCACTGTTTCCCAAGTGGAAGCACAATCCTGACCTCTGTTTTGAGGAATATGCATACAGAGAGAGAATTATAAAGTGTATTCTCTTTTGTTTTTTCATTGCTTCCCTCAATATTTTTAAAATCCAAATGTTAGCATGTTGTTGCAATTTATTTCCACTGCAATAGCACTGCTTCATCACGCTATTGTTATTTTTTAATTTAGCCTAGAATAAAAGGATATGAGAAGAGAATTTGTCATTTTATGTATTATAAATATTCATCTTATGAAGAATTTCCTATATGTCTTTGTTGAATATTTGTAAACACCTCTGTTGTGTATCTTTCCAACTTTGTAAATTACTTTTCTTAGCTAAGCCAGTATGTATTTGGAGTTTGTTGTGATTTTGTGTATAAAATAAAAACATCCTCTTCACACTGAGGTATTGAGATAAACTAGTATTGAGTCACCTTTATTTCTGGATACATTTAAATTTTAGGGAGACAAAGAAGTCGAAATTTTTGACAGAAAAATCCAAGACGGCCTATTTGTTGGGTTAACGAATACTCAGGGTAAATGGTATTTAAAGTGATTTCCATGAGGAGGAGAAACATAAAGAACTTTTAGTAAAAGACAAAAAGGATAAGTCAGAAATTATATGTAGCAGCCACATTTGAACTCTCCTGATGAATCACAGCAAATGTATTCTTTCCTATTCATATTTCTGAGGGCAGGAGAAGCTTTTGTTTGGAATGATTGTGTCTTAACATCACATTGTAGTTTTTCCAGGGATTAAGCCAGGATTTGAATAAATTGCTTTACTTCTTTACAACTACTAATTCAATCTCAAAGTGAAGTCCACAGAGCAACCACATCAGAATTTCCTCTAGGATCATACAAAGTGCGGGTTTTCCGTGCTCACCCCTGTCCCATTGAATCAGTTTTTAATGATGGACCCCAGGAATTTCCTCCTTAGGTTTTGATGCCTGGTAAGGTATGAGAATCAGTGCCCTGAAATTTATAAAACTCTTTAAAAATCAGTGTACTAAACAGCTTTGTAGAGACCTTCCAGTGTGTATTAAATGTAAATTCTCCAGTGAAATAAATTCCTTTAAAAAGGCTTAATGGGGCTCCTGGTGGGTCAGTCAGTTAAGGGTCCTACTCTTGATTTCCAGTCAGGTCGTTATCTCACAGTTCCTGAGCTGGAGCCCCACATTGGTGCAGAGCCTGCTTGGGACTCTCTCTTTGCCCCTCCCCAGCTCATGCGTGCACCAGCATTGCATACACATGCACACTCTCTCTCCTTCTCTCTGTCAAAATAAAGAAATAAACTAAAAAAAACGGGAGGGGGGGCTTGGGGCCCGAGTTCAAGCCCCACATCAGGCTCTGTGCTGATAGTGTAGAGCCTGCTTCAGATTCTCTATCTCCCTCTCTCTGCCCCTCCCCTGCCTGCGTGCTCTCTCTCTTTCAAAAATGAAATGAACATAAAAAAAAAAAAAAGGGCTTAACCTTAGGAGTCTTTCGAACTGAAAGTGACCTTAAAAATTATGTAATTTTGTCATGTCACTTTACAAATAAGGAAACTCAAAAGATGATGTGACTTTCTCAAAGCGCCAGAGGGAGTTTGTGGAAGAACTGAGAAGAAGCTGAGATTCCAAGTCCAAAGCCCATTCCTTGCTTCCAGGCGGGAGTGTGCTTTTACTATAGCTGCTGATTACTTAGAGCCACTAATTCATCACAGCAAATGCCATTTTAATCCTTGCTTATTTACTTCCTAATAACAAATCCTGAATCTAATTTCTTTATAAAAACACATTTTGGTGTTTAAAGAGAGACACGCCTGATTTTAATGTAATTATGAAAACTGCAGAGCCATGAAATCTTTGTTAAGTGCATACTGCTTGGGTTTGCATATAATTTGTGGTTCATAATTCTTAAGTTTGCCTGCTGGTCTACTCAGATAAGAGGAAGCAGCGAGAGCTCTGTATTAAAGGACTCTGAAAGGATCAACTGCCTAGATATCTCTGTTTACAGAAAAGGGAAAAAAAATTCTCCTTGTTTAGTGAGGTGAAAAATAATCCAAATAGCTGAAAATAATCTCAAACACAGAATTCTTGAAAGCACTGAGGGTCTTGTAGTAAGCAAAAACAATAATACAAATACAAAAAAAGTACAGTACATGTACTGTATGATATCACTTATATGTGGAATCTGAATAAGCTGAATTTGTAAGAACAGGGAATAAAATGGGGCAAGAGGGTGGGGGAATAGAAAAGATATTTGAGTTTAAAGTTTCAATGAGTAGATAAATAGTCCTGGAGATTTAATTCACAGTATTACAAACAATGTATTTATTATAGACATCAAACTTGCTAAGAGACTAGATAAAAAATAAAAACAAAATGAAAACCTATTGTGCCAATGAACCATGCTGAATGTGTCTGGTGCTGAAGTTCTATTACATTCCAAGACTGTAGTTATCAAAAAGGGATGTGATAAATAGGTAAAGTGACTTTTACCTTATCTGAATGATTTCAGTTGGCATATTCCCAGAAGTCTAAAGAAGAGTTTGCTCTTCTTTTTAATTGCTGTAACTATCAGTCATTCTTTGGCTGGAAATTTAGCTCCAGTTTGAATTAGGACTGGTGATACCATTGCCCAACACTGGAAAGGCTGATTTTTTGGGCAGTAATGTACTCTCCATTAATTAATACCATAAGAAACCCATATTATCAAATCAGAGAGAACTTCAAGCATGTAGCTGATGATATCAGTTTTGCTTTATTCAGAGTGAGTGCTGGAGAAACGTTATATTGTGAGCCATTTTCATCAAAACAAAGGCAATCATAACTTATTATTTTTGATAATCACTGTGATCCTTTACTATTCCCCTCACTCTTCAATAACAGTTTTCTAACCACCTGTTTATTTATGGCATTAGGTTGTATGTTAAGTAGAATGATATTCAGGGAATCTCTGTTCTCAAAGTATTTTTAGATAAACTGATTAATGGAATAATATATCACATAGGGTAGTTTTTGTGTTCTTATTTTGTAACTAGGTAAGTGGTCTTTACCTACAGGAGGAAAACAGCTGCTCACAAGTGAATTTCATTACAGCAGTTGGAGAGAAGTATCTGGTCCAAGTGTGAACTAGATTCTTCTGTCTTATGGTTAGATGTTTTGCAATATCACTTTTCGCTGGAATCCCAGGAAATTTACAAAGAATTGGCTTTCTTTTATGAACTCTTAAACACTTTGGATGATGAGTTTGACATTGTGTTATTTGGGTATTTTATTCATTAGGAAAGGAGGTAAGAGGTACTTGAATTTAAGATAAAATCTAAGCTAAAATAAATTTGGTTTTCAGTGAATATTAATAATGCTAAAGAGAAGTCTTCTTTTAAAATTTTTTTTGTTTATTTATTTTTGAGAGAGATAGACAGAGTATGAGCAGGGGAGGGGCAGAGAGCAGGGGAGGGAGACACAGGATTCAAAGCAGGCTCCAAGCTCTGAGCTGTCAGCCTTGACTGAGCCAGATGCGGGGCTCAAACTCACAAACTGTGAGATCATGACAGCTGAAGTCAGACACTTAACCACCTGGGCCACCCAGGCGCCCCGAGCTAAGTCTTATTCTAAAGGGAGTAGAAATTTCTTGGAACTGGGTGCATGGAGAAGAACTAGATGATGCCCAAACTTACTGCTGGAAGGACTCCTTGAATAAAATGACTTGCTCGCAAGCACTTTGTCCTCTTTTCCTTCTTGCCTCCCTCTCTGCATTCCTCCCTCTCTTCCTCTCTCTTTGGAGAAGGGCTGTTTGGTTTATAAATTAATTTAACTTGTTTCTGGAAATGGAGCAAATTAAATTTTACATGCACAATTGTACATGCACAATTTGATGCACTTGTTTCTAAAGTGTCCGTCTTCCTATGATGGGAGGCTTAGGCTGCATTTGACCCTTTGTTGGCCCATCCCCTTCCTCTTGCTTTCACATTTCTCATGGCAGCCTGGCAGTTCGTTTCAACATGGGAGATTCCAAGCATTACATCTTTGGTGCCTCCCATATAAAATTATGACTTTATGACTCATAATGTTTCTCTGATGTTTTGGGGGATACGTGGGACAATTTTTAAAAATTAAAATTAAAATAATTTAGCCCAATAACTGCCAAATGACCTAGGAATACAAGTGTAAAGGAGACATCAAGTGTAGAAACAGTTTTTTGCTTAAGGAGTAGTCTATATGGCCACCTTGGATGGTAATCTTTACTATCTTACTAATTAAGAAGAAAAATCAGTCAGTTCCCACTATACATTGTGGGACAGTAGTCTTAGAAGCAGAAGGTTTGAATGCCTTCTGGAAAAGCATATTTTCCAACTTTTGCCTTGGGCATCCATCCCAAATTTGTATATTTATTTACAAATAAATGGCTAATCTCCCTATGGAATCATTTAAACTTGTACAATAGGAAGAATAAAAATCAGTAATCTAAAATACTTATTAGAAGAAAATGCAGGTTTGTAATATAATGAGGATACACCTATTTATAGACTGTTGGTTTTAAAACATCTCTGCTCTGGAGTTTCCACCTAAGGCTAAAAAAATAAAACATGTCTAAAATCTGAGGTCCTTATCTTTTTAAAGATGTTTAGTAACTCCTCTGCTTCTTGGTAGTTATCAAAAACATTAACCTTCCATTGCTCTGTTTTTAGAGCTTAGGCCCCATCTACAACTTTCTTCTTAAAATCTTGTTGTATAGTTTAATCCCTTACAGAATGTGTTAACTCTTTTCTGAATCATCCTTGACATGGCTCACAAAACCTATGTTCAAACATGTCCAGAAATGAAGTAATCACCAATACATCAAGTGACTGATTTCTGTATTAGTTGGTTCTCCCTTTTGATCACAATCTATACAGTTCCAATCATTTTTAACCATTGAGGCAAAGGGCTTTATCCCTTTGCAAAACCCAACTTGGATAAAGTCCCAAGGAACATCCTAGTCATTATTTATTTGCTTTTCTTTCCATGGCAATTTCCAATTTTTATTTGCTTGTCTCTTTTTTTTAATTGCCTTGGACACTTCATATTGAAGTTGCTGTCCTGGCAGAAAGAAATATTAAAGCTGAGAGATTTTTGCCTGTCAATTTCAAGCAACGTGGAAGACCATAGCAGTAATCTCATTTCCATTTGAAAAAAAAAAAAAAAAAAAGAAAAGAAAAGATCCTATTTTACTGAGGAATGAAAACTTGTAAGACATCTTTACCTCTTGGCCACTTATCATTTTATTTAAATAAGGGTTATTAGCAGTGGTTTGTAGTCACATCTTTGAAAAAAAATGGCATACAAGAATTAGGTCTATAATACCTGTAAAATACAATATATGTAATATGTATATATGAATTTGTATATGTATGAATTTCTGTAGCAACTCTGAAAACCTAAACCATAATGTTTATTTATTAATGTTAATTTATTAATGTTTATTTATTTTTGAGAGAGAAAATATGTGAATTATATGTGAAACATATTATTATATCAAACATTGCATTTCAGAAAGAAACTTAAAAAAAAAGATGAAAGAGCCTCTGGGAGTAGTAATATTTACTACTCAGTAATATTTGCTGAGGGCCTGTGCTAAACAATTACCTGTGTTCATTCATTTATTCTTCATAACAACCTTGGAGGTAGTCAATCATAATCCCCATTTCACAGTTGGGGAAACTGAGGTGTAGAGAGGTTAACTGATTTTTCTAAGATCACATAGTAAGTGATGGAGTCAGAGTGTGAACACCAGTCACCTAACCCCAGTGTCCCTACTCTTCACGGAGAGCCAGTGTTAGTCACACTACCAGCATCAGAATGACCAAGGCAGGCATGCTTGGAGACAGTGCCAATTCCCAGAGTTCACCACCAAATATACTAAAGGAGAGCCTCTCAGACTGTGGCACTATGTTAACACAGCAACTATAATTTATGAGTAAGCCTGTCCAAAAGAAGAGGTTTCCTAAAACTTCCCTGAATGTGAGGTTAGCTCCAGTTATTTGTCCATACAAACCAGTCTGAACTACATCAGAATTTATTGCTGTTGGCAATAGCAAAATAAGGGAAGAAACCCTGACCCAAGTGGTCATGTTCTTCAGCAGCTTAAAGTGGTCTTTAGATGTAAAGAGTCATTCATTCGTCTTTCTGTAAAGGATGAGGGATCTGTGCAAATCCAGCCTTACTGCCTTGCCCATCCACCTTTCCCTCACATTTGTGAAATGAGTGGCCAGCTTGAGCATGTAGTCAGGCAGAACAAAGAACTCACAGGGATCAGACCCTGACCTTATTAGCACAGCATGAGCATCAAGCCTGGCATACTCCAGCCTGGGTGGTACCCAGCTGGACAACTTTCTGTCTTTCCTGTAGGAAAGAATTGGTAGATGCCAGTGCATCTGCTCTCTGACTCTGCTATCAAGCTATTCGAGCAGTAGGGTCTGTTGGCATGGTAAGAAAAATACATTTGTCTGGCACACAAGCCCCAAAAGAACTTTTTGCGTTGAAAGTAAAAAACGGAATTATAGTCAGAATGCTAATGCCCTTTCAGGCTTCTCATGCCAGCAGCCATGTTGTCAGTGAAATTTAAATGTGGGAAAAATGCTTTTATGGGCTGCCAGATTGTTTGGCAAATGACTTAGGTCTATTTAATCTATTTGTAATGCAGTGATTTTGGTAACTTTTTTTACTATGAAAGATAAAAACTAAATGTTGCTTTATCCATAGGTTTTATTCCCCATCAACAATGGTTTTCTTCGTCTTAGCTAACCTCTCTTCTTACATTTAAAAGGTATGAGTGTTTAACATACTTCTCTTCTAGTAAGTGATGGAGCTGCAATTCAATACAGGTTCTTTTTCATTTCATCTGGAGACATAAAGTGGCTGCTTCCTTGATAATAAATTCTGGAAATTTGCTTTTTCTCACTGAGTAGAAGATTTAACTCTTAAATGGAATTCAGGTTGAATAAATTCTGTGGATGTTATTCTGTATTTAGATCGTATCAAGTTTTAATATGAGTTTGGCCTCCCTGAGATTTTGTTTATATACAGTGCTATGGTTAGATTTTATCCCTTTCAAAATCAGTCTGCATAGTAACAATGGTAAAGGGGCCCTGAGTGCCCATGGCCTGTCTTCCCTCCCCACACTGGCCTCTTTCCTTCTCCAGAGGAGAGTCCACTGTTCACAGTCAGTCCTCAGCACTGGGTCTGCCTTCCTAGCTTCCCCAGCCCTGGCAGCCAGTGTCCAGCCCTATTTCCTCCCACCCCACCAGTAAGTCCACTCTTGTCTTGAATAAAGATTTATTTTTAAAAAATCTGTTTCCCATGCTGTATCAGAAAGACTTGTATATCTTCATCTTTGGAGGAAGTCACTATTCAGACTCCTGAGACTTAATAAAGCCTCCTTGCTTTTTTTTTTTTTTCTCCATGAGCACATCTCTCATTAACTCTATCATCTTTGTGGATGGCCTCTGACCTCATCTCTGATTTCAGTTCCTCCAATTATAGAGCCGAACGTCAGATTCAGCTCTGCATTGGTATCTGATCAGAATAGAACAGAAAAGAGACAATTGCTTTAATACCAATTGAAGCCATCTTTTGATGGTTTCAACATAGCCAAAAAATGTAGGCAAAGAAGCCCAGGTTTGTCACCTACTGAGTTATGGGATCTTGAAGCCTTACTTGCGATTATCCTCTATTATAGGAGGCCCTGGAAGACTCTGTGCCTTATAAAATTGAATCCTATGTAACCTCTTATGGAAATGTTATGTCACATGGGGTCATGGGTGAAATTGCCCCGTGCTGTATGAGGCCTGGGTGTGACTTTCCCTGTTTCCCAAATGCCAGTCAATAGGATTAATGTTTTCCACTAACTCAACAACTTGTGAAACCATAGTCAGCAACTCAGGATTGCTTTGATGTTTAGACATTCCACGTGGATGGAAGGAATATCATCACATTATATTTTAAAAATCATTTACGTTGCAGGCTATTCATAAAGAAACAAATATATTAGACCCACTTATAAAAGAGAAATGTATGCCATTAGTAATAGCGGTGTTGTTTCTGGTCCAGAAGCCTTTCCAAAGGAAACATCCTTTCCCTGGTATCTCTTTTCTCTGGCTTTCCAGTGCTCCCCAGAAGACAGACAATGATTTTATCCTCTCATGGCCCATGTCTGTTACACAGCCAGCTGCCTGCTGCGAGCTTGCTGTTTCCCTGTGTGGAGCATGTAATGAGATGCTACGGGACTTCTGTTTCTGTAGCATCTGGTTTCTACATTTTCATTTCCCTTTGTCTCCCTGTGTGTTTTAGAGACTTCATTCATCACACATCATACTCATTGTGAAATGGTTCTTGTCTACCTCAGTGCACCGTAGTTTGAGATGTGGAACTCACTACTTTAACCTTGAAACACTGTTGTGATTCATTAGGCCTTTTGTCTCAATGACGGTCAAGACACTCATAAAAATAAGAAAGTGTAGAGGACTTTAAAGAAATTTGTGAGCCTAATCAAGTGATAGTCCTGATAGAGATTTCATTATGTGTTTCTTCTTTGAAATCTGTTCCATTTTTATGTAACGGGGCATGGAGAGAGAAAAAGAGGGCATGTGGATTCTGGGTGATTCAGAAGGATTCGTATCTTTATTTCTGCTCCTTCCTGAGGGTGGAGGGTGGGATAAGTGAGGACTAATATTCTACTGAGCAGTCCATTTGCATCTTAACAGACACTTTCTCTTAGAATTTGACATGCTTGCTTCAGTTCTTTACCATCATTAACACAAGCAATAATGATGCTAGCTATAGCATTTTATAGCTCGCATAGTACTTTTCTTATTTGCAGCTTTCAGTTCAACTCAGTATCAGGTAAAGATTTCAATTTGGAAATCATGCAGCTGACGCTCAGAGAGGTCCAGTGATATTTCTAAAGCCACACAGTATGTATATCAGAGCCAGAGCAGGAACCTCAGCTGTTCTAACACCAAAGCCCTTGCTCTGTCCTCCACATGTTGCTGCTTCCGGGAGAAAAATATAAAAGAGGTTCCATTTATTGAGCACCTAGTGTGTGCAAGAAGACTTTAGATATATGAATTTACTTAATCCTTACCACAACCTTAAGGGGTAGATCATATTATCTTTATTTTAGCTAGAAAGTGAAAATTCAGGGGAACCTGGGTGTCTCAGTTGGTTGAGCATCTGACTTCGGCTCAGGTCATGATCTCACGGTTCAGGAGTTAGAGTCGGGCTCTGTGCTGACAGCTCAGGGCCTGGAGCCTGCTTCAGATTCTGTGTCTCCCTCTCTCTCTGCTCCTTCCCTGCTCACACTCTGTCTCTCTCTCAAAAATAAACAAATATTTTAAAAAACTTAAAAAAAAAAAGAAAGTGAAAATTCAGAGGGGTTTAACTACCTGACCCAGCTGGTACTGGGTCATAGATGACATTTTTTCTCTTTCATTTCAGACTGTGCATCCTGCTACAGAAGAAATAAGAATCTGTTCTCCATTTTTTTTCCCTACCAGACAGTACAGTTTAAAGGGGAAACAGGGAATTCTTCTTTCCATTTACATCACCAGGTGAATTTTCAGATGCAGAACAAGCTCTTCTATAGTACTTATGGATAAATATTGTTTTAGTCCCCACAGGGGACTAGTGAAAGAGAAATTTACAAAGGAGAGCATCAGTGCCAGTCTCTTCACTCCTTGCTTTATCTCCAAGTTTCTCTATCATCCTGACTGTGGTTCTGTCTGCTGACCACCTCCTCTCAGCCCCTCAAAACCTACCTGTCACTGGGGAACCTGCCTTACCTTTTCTTGGAGCTTTTTCCAGTTCCTTTCAAGCTGTCCCTTCTTGGATTCCCCTGGAACACATTTCACCCATCACACAGTAAACTCTTCAAATACAGCCAGCTTCTCAGATTGCTTTTACAACTTTCATTTTGTCAGGTTACTGGAAATGCAAATTATTTGATTTAGATATTGCCTCTCATGGATGTTTATTCTGTATTTTTTTCACTACCTAGCCCAATGTTAGGAATATAGATTTACGTTGTTTGGTTAGTTTTTACCAAGAAGTTAACCCAGACAAAATATTTTTTTTAATTTTTTTAACGTTTATTTATTTTTGAGACAGAGGGAGACAGAGCATGAACGGGAGAGGGGCAGAGAGAGGGAGACACAGAATCGGAAGCAGGCTCCAGGCTCTGAGCCATCAGCGCAGAGCCCGACGGGGGGCTTGAACTCACGGACCGCGAGATCGTGACCTGAGTTGAAGTTGGACGCTTAACCGACTGAGCCACCCAGGCGCCCCAACCCAGACAAAATATTGATTAGTTAAAACAACCTGATTTTTTCCTTATATAAATTTTGAGCCCGAATGTTCATTTTGGCTAGACACTAAATTGCTTGGGCTAAGTTAAGAATTCATTTTATTCTTGGTTAAAATAGTCCAGAAGAATAAAGGAATGGCCATTTGATAGGATATTTTTATTTCTTTTTGAAGTTCCCTTGGGCTTGAAAACACAAGACAGAAAGGACAGGTGCCCCCACCCTCTGTGGCCGCACAACAATGCAGACAGGATTTGTAACCTTCCTCTTTAATTTTTCAAAAGAAAATTGGAAGTCTTTGAGTTTTCTTCTTCAGTTTGCCCTCGCCTTTGCTTCTCAGCTCTGAAAGGCATTGCAAGGGCCTCTGATCTTCATCCTCTCTCATCTTCCTGTGCCACGGTATCACCCTATCTTCATCGTTTCAAAGGGAAACTATAAATAGCTCCACTCTCCTAGGAGACCTTGACCACATTCTTGTGTCTAAGAACCACATTCCCATCATTGTAACACAGATATCTCAAGTCAAACTTGTACAAAAAACTAAAGGCAATGTAATTCTCTCATGTGTCACTGGTGTTTTTCATCTTTTGATTACAACATCAAAACTCACAAATTTTACCACGATGAAAATCAAGTTATCCAGTGTTCTCTCTCATCCTTCATTACTTCACTTCCATCCTTTTAAAGAAATACAAGTAGACAAGACATTGTTTATTCATAAGGCTAGGTCAAGGCAAAGATCACCTGTGGTATTTTTTGGTCATATTTATTTATTTTATTTTATTTTATTTATTTATTTATTTTATTTATTTTATTTATTTATTTTAATATTTTTGAGACAGAGAGAGACAGAATGTGAGAGGGGGAGGGGCAGATAGAGAGGGAGACACAGAATCCAGGCTCTGAGCTGTCAGCACAGAACCCGATTTGGGGCTCGAACTCACAGACTGTGTGAGATCATGACCTGAGCCGAAGTCAGACGCTCAAACTAACTGAGCCACCCAGGCACTCCTAATTGTCATATTCTGACCCTTATTATTCATCACAGTTTTCTCTACCCTCTAGGAGAAAATGTCAGTAGTCTGGAACATAGACCTTGTATTTTCAAGAAAGAATGAAGGTGCATACAGTACTTAGTCTATAAAGATTAGGTACACTTTTGTTAAAAATAGAAAACTATATTTTAACAGAGAATTGTATTTCAAGTCAGGAAATCTGGGTTATTGTTGATTATTTGGCACTTAAAATTTTTTTTAATGTTTCTTTAGTTTTGAGAGAGAGAGAAAGAAAGAGGGGGGAGGGAGGGATTGAGGGAGGGAGAGAGAGAGAAAGAGAGAGAGAGAGAGAGAGAGAGAGAAAGACAAGTATGTGAGTGGGGCAGGGGCACAGAGGGAGGGAGACACAGAATCCCAAGTAGGTTTCAGGCTCCAAGATGTCAGCACAGAGCCATAGCTGGGCTCGAAGTCACAAACTGTGAGATCATGACCTGAGCCAAAGTCAGACACTTAACTGACTGAGCCACCCACGCGCCTGATTATTCAGCACTTATAAACTGCATGAACTTGATTATCTCACTGGCCTCTCTGGGCTTTCATTTCCTGATTTGTAAATGAGAATCTAAATGTTCTAGGTCTGTTTCAGCTCTGAATTCACAGAATGTTTTTAAATACATTTTTCCCTCTTACAGGATTTTTGATCTAGTGCATCAGAAACTTTTTACTGTTGAAATTGGCCCTTTAATATCTACTCTGTTACCACTATATATGGTTATATGTTTGCCATCTTATTTTATGACTTTGCCTTGACCATCCTGATTCTATTTATTTATTTCCTGCTTTTTCTTGGATTGGTTGAGTGCTTTTATTTTCTCCAATTTCATTCTTTCCTTTATTAGTTTGAAAGTTGTATCTGTTATATATAAGGTGATTATTAAAATTCCACAGTTTATATTTAAAATAAAAATTTAATATCTTTATTTCCCCAAAATCAAATACTTAGAATAATTTAACAGCTACCGTTTCCCACTCTACATAACAATGTTATGCACTGTTCTGCGCTTAATACTATCTTGACTTTTTACACCCTAAATTAGAGAACCATGTTCTGGAAGAACAGGTTTAAAGAAATCAGGACTTGTCATTGGTACCACATGTTTGATAAAGGACAACAGGGATGAGAAACAGAAATTAAACCACTGGATATGGCAGTCAGGATGTCACTGATTACCTTAGCATGAACCATTTTAGCAGAGTGTTAGGACCAGTCGTGGTTACCACTGGTGAAAGAATGAATGGAGTTTGAAAAAGTGAAGCTGACAAAGATCAAAAAAGCACATACATGAAACAGGTGTTAAATAGCCAAATGACTACATCAAACATAGAGCCAAACTGAAAAAAAAATCTGAATTGTCCAATAGTCAACCTAAAATTTGGGGGGAGGAGTAGACTGTGTGTGAGAAAAGGTTGGCCTTAGTATGATTCCTGTTATTTACTACTTTTATGACTCAGAACTGGTGGCTAACCTCTCTATTTCTCAGTTTTACCATCTATAAAATGGTCTACTACCTCAGAATAATTAAATAAAATGATAAATGTGAATATACCCTGAAACGTATGAAGTCCTGCTAATGTCTCCATTCTTCATGTTGTCATTGTTCTATTTCACTGGTGGTTACTCTGGTGAAAAGTCTAAATCTGTTGATGTTAAATATCACACATTAGTATTATGTCTATCGAAATCCTGTTTCAGTCACACTGTGCTCAATGTCCTATGTCCATCCTCAAACCACAACTTGAACAGATACCATTTCCAGTCATTTTTTTTCCTATTTAAAAGGAAAAGCTCAGGCAGAGCCCAGACATTTTTAGGGCAGTGAACTAAAAATTTTTAGGGCAGTGTATGGTACTATAATGTGACAGTGGGTACATGTCACTATAATTTTGTCCAAGCCCAAACCCAGAATATATAACACCAAGAATGGACCCTAACATAAACTATGGACTTTGAGTGATAATGATATGTCAAGGTATGTTCATTAGTTGCAACAAATGTACTACTCTGGTGGGAGATGTTGACGATGAGGGAGGTTATGCATGAGGCTATGCAGAGAGTATAGGGGAACTCTCAATTTTCCACTCAATTTTACTATGAACCTAAAAATTCTCTAAAAAATATAAGGCTTATTAAAAAACAAAAACAAAAAATACTCAGTATTGCTGAGCCCAGAGCTTAGTTTAAAATGCGCTTGTCACATCCAATTTAATACTCAGATTCTTTCCTTATCATAATCCTGGCTATATTCCTAGGGACTGGTGGTGTAATAAGAAAAGGGGTTTGACCCACTCTTTTACCCTTTCTGTACCTCCATTTTGTAGTTACTCTTCCCATGTCAAAAGTGGAAGGAGAGCTGGGAGACAAGGAGATGGCAGACAGCTTTATCTAATGGGAGATGAATTATAATTCTTTCTTGGCTTCGCCAGCTAAGCCTGTCCTGTTGTCCACACCTTCTGTGTAACATATAGTCAAATGCTGGTTCTCTAATGTAGGATGTTCAGGGAGCCCTGCAGGGATCTCCTGCTGTTCAGTGCCATGACATGGAAGTTTGCTCAGGGTCCTTTCCCTTCTAACATTCCTTCAGCTGCCTCCTTTCCCTGTTAGTATACCACTAGACTCGTGCACCTCATCCAGGAGACAGTCTTCTCACAAAGTGGGTTAATGGCAAGATGTCTCAAACGCAGCTACCCTCTTTGGTGTTTATTTATCCATGAGAAACTCACATAGCCTAGCCCTGTTAACCAGTGGGAAGTCAGACCTCCCTCCTGCCTCCCTGTCTACCCTGCCATTTCTCTCCAGGTCTTAGGAACCCCACACAAGTGCAGATCAGTACTCCCATTGCCTACACAGACACCCATCCAACCCACTCCAACTGGCATGTGGCTTTGTGAGTGACAGTTCCATCCCTTTGCAAGTAGTCTAGTTTGAGTCTTGTTGCCAATTTTAGGAGAACAATAAGATTCCCACTGAAAAGCCTGTTATCTTTTAAAACAGAACATTTGATCATTGTAAGCATTTTGGATCGTGTTTTGTGAAGAAAAACAATCACCATCTTGACTAAAAGCTTTGAGCATGCCTGCATTTGAGTATTATGCCCCAGGTTTTGACAAAATTGAGCATAATCAAAATCCCACTGGGAAGAAGTATGTCAAAGAGATTAATTAAAAAGAAAGCAAAAATGGCATCTTTCTCTGTCTTTGTGTTAATCATTCTTAGAAAGCAAGCTCTTAAATAAAATGAGTGAAGATGCCTTTTACACAGCTTTGTGAGTTTTATTAGGTCTTAAAGAGTTCACAAGAGCAGTTAGTGTTTAGTGAAAGTGTCTTAACTTTCATGAGCAGAAACATACTATTGGTTGATATGTTAGGGTCTTACTGACAATGGAGTCAAAGGCTGCCAATAAAAGAGCTATATGTGACTGTTCCTCTCTTCCAGGGAAGATGAATTGCCATGGTAACACTGCCAAGAAATAATAGGTCAAGTTTTATCCTCTGCCTCAGGCTTATTTTATTAGGTTTTACTTAGAAGTGGATGCCATTATAAAATGAAGGTTTGGGTATTTCAAAGCTAAACATCATGACAAGAAAATCTGATCAATAAACTAGTGTAAGAAGGATGGATAAAGGACAGTTGGTAGGAAGGACATCTAAATTGATTGAAGAACTATTTAGAGGTCAGTTTGTTAGTTCTGTCTTCTAAAATGTGGGCTTGACTTACAGATGATTGTGTAAGTGTGTGTAAGTGAATTGAAAGGGACTGTTTGTACCAGATCAGTAGAGAAGAGTGGTTTGTAAATTTTTTTTTTGACAGAAGATTAACTGCTGTTAAGAAAAAAGTTTTTACTTCATTCCAAAAATAAATATGTAGTAAGAAAACAAAATATTTAAGCTTCTTGTTTTGCTTACTATATTTATGAGACTATATGCAATGCTCCTTAATGCCTTTCTGTTCATGAAAATGAAAAAATAACCTAACCCTTGAGGGAAAGTACCATCAAACAAACAAAAAAAAATGATATGTGATTATCACCATTTTGTTGTTGCTTTTGTTTTGGAGGGTCATGTCTCAGAATACCTCAAGACTTTGCATTTTTCTATAATAGCATGTCATTCATTTAGGGGTAAAATACCAACATGAAGCAATATATAATTTTTGTCATTTCAAGCAATATTTTTCTTTCCTTCATATATGTATGTGTGTGCAAATATATAAAAGTCTACTTTTGAAAATCCCAGAGGTATATCAATTCACCTTTTTGTGAACAGAATTTTTTTAAATTTTATTTGAGAGAAAGAAAGAGAGAGAAAGAGCAAGTGGGGAGAGGGGCAGAGGGAAAGAGAGAGAAAACCTTAAGCAGGCTTCATGCTCAGCGTGGAGCCCCACACGGGGCTCGATCCCACGACTTTCAGATCTTGACCTGAGCTGAAGTCAAGAGTCGGGCGCTCAACCCACTGAGTCACTCAGGCACCCCCAGAATTAGTTTTACATAAGTGGAATATAGTAATGCACTCTAGCAAAGCATCCTTCATGAATTCAGGCAGCAAGACTGTGTTAGGCTTCTCAATAAGGCTACCTTTAATTTTCCGTATTTTGTCTTCTGTAAAGTAGTAAGTGGGTATGTGGGTAGCTGTGAAATTTGTATTGCTTCTGCCCTGATCATGAGGATTCCAGACTGGAGTCAGTGACTCCAGCAGCAATGCTGTACTGCAAATTGGGTGGCTTAAAAAAATAGAAATGTACTGTCCCACAGTTCTGGAGACTAGAAGTCCCCTTAAGGTGATGACGAGGCTACGTTCTCTCTCAGGCTCTAGCAGAGAATTCATTTCATCCCTCTCTCCTTATTTCTGGTGGTTGCCAGCAACCCTTGGCTTCCCTGGCTTCTTGATGTATCACTACAGTCTCTGCCTCTGCCTTCATATGACCTTCTCTGTGTGCTCTGTGTCTCTGTTTCGTCTTCTTCAAAGGATACTAGTCGTAGGATTGAGGCCCACCCTACCCTGGAATGAACTCATATTAACTAGATTACACCTACAAAGACCCTATTTCCAAGTCAGATTCAAAAGTTCTGGGGGTTAGGGCTTCAACATATCTTTTGGAGGGAACCCAATATACCCCATACAGTGGCTATGAATTGAGAGAACCTCACCACTGAGGAGGTGGTCTCATTTACAATTTTGAATCTCTAGTCTGTCTAGTTCTTTAGAAATGGTATTTTCATGATTTTACCTAATTTTTTGTAGACATGTAGGGAATATGATATTCTGATTAATGAAATGCCTTTAATGTGTAGAATTTTTAAATCTATAAAAGTATGTCTCCAATAGGTAGAATAAATTTAACATAAACCAATCACTGTCCCTAACTGGTAATACGTGTTCATGAAATGTTTTTTGAATGAATGAACAAAAGAATCAATGGGTCAATCTACACTGTTACTAAACTGTATTAAGCATCATTTAATCTTCATTTGATGCTTCCGAATAATTCCTACAAGAGATTACTACTTGCTTGGAGGCTTTCTGACTATTCCGTTTCATATCTTTGTGTCTGTTTGGAAATTTAGTGAAGTGTGTCTATATCTTAGGTTGCAGGATCCTCCTCTTTCATTTCTGCTGACAAAACCTCTTTAGTTGTCACAAGTCACGCATTATATCACACGTATAATATCACATATTATATCCTCTAGTTTAATTAAATTACTTTTGTTGATCAACTAACATCAATGTGTTCAATTGCGTTTCTTCACATGTAAAATTGCCTACTTTATCATGTATTCGGATTATCTATCCTTTAATATGTTTTTCCCTGTCTAGTCATTCAATAAATGTGTTTTAGTTGTGGTGATGTTATCTGAGTTATATTCCTTTACTAATGTTTACTTTATTTTCCTTTTAATCCAGTTCAGAGAGGAGTAACTGCCAAAACAAAAATCAAATTACAATGGAAAGCTATTTCCTTTATCTTAAAGCTGCATGTTATCTCTGCGTAAGCCCAAAGGGTTTGAGAATGCAATACATACAGTTATAAAAAAAAAAAAAAAAGAATATTTCACCAGAAAAAAATTTAAGGCAAAGACAGAGACCAAATGCCAAAATTCAAACTGAAAATGTTCCTAGCTACTACTTATCAAGCTGCTAATGTTTTATATTTTACAGTTCTTTTCTTGACATGCACTCAAGTATTTGCTAATCAAATCTATCATTAAAGCCAAAAATTCCTCTTAAAAATGTGGATGAGAAATCACAATATTTAAGCCAACTAAAATCATTTTATTTTTCTTAAAAGAGAAGAAAATGACAGCTAACCTTCATGGAAGACAGTTTTCAGTTTTAGTCATATTTTTATCCTTCACTTTCTCTGTAAGAGATTTCCAGTTGTGTTTTTCAATTATAGGAACTCTACATTTATAGAAAATCAGCAGGTATCCCCAGTTATCAGAATTAACCGAGCAGAGGAACAATGCAAAACCAAGGTTGGGAGCCATTTTTCTGAACAAATTGAGAAGAGGTACCATTGTAGCCAGTTACCTTCTGAGACTGCTCACATTTAATTACATTAGTGGCACTTGACATTATAAAATGTTTCTTTCTTTCAAATATAACCTTCTATCATCATTAGTAAATGTCAAATGTAATGAAGTGTTTTTCTGACTTATTTTTCTTCCTGATACCATGGGAAAGAACATGCTAATGAGTTTGTAATTCTGAAGCTGTTTTCAGTGCTCAAAACCAATGAAGAACCAACTTGGTGTCTGGTTTTTTAGCTTAGTTTTACTCTTTTTGTTGTTATCTTTGTATTTGGGAAGATTTCCTAATACACTTCCCCTATTTGGTGAAGTTTCTTATTCCTCCTAAGAGCATTTAGGTGACAACTACCTCTAATTAGATTGTGTTTCTGGGTTCAAATCAGAATGGAGTAGAAGGCCCTGACCCTTGCTGTGACTTGAGTGCTTTCTGAAAGTTTCTATTTTTTTTTTTCTTATAAGCTGGTTTTCTTATAAGCTTTTTTTTTTTTTTTTTTTTTTTAAGCTAGCTACCCCTCTGTCTACTTTTAAATTTTGGTAATGGCTATCCAACCGTGTGGTTCCCTGTAACATATCAATCATAATACAATAGGGCCTTGATTTTTGCTCTCTCAAAGATTACCAGCACAGAGACTGAAATGAATGTTTTATAATGCTAGAACTGGTTTCTTTACTGTCAAAATAAAATTAACATCTTAAGAAAAGAGAAGCCATCACTGGAAGAGGTCAAGAAGAAGGGGATGTCATAGTTTTCCAGCACACCATTATTCAGTGTCTGTGTTGAAGACATGCTTGACAGAAAGAGTCTGGGTCACCTTTTAGCAGTGCCTTGGGTGTATTGGCTGTTTTCTCCTAGTGAAAAATCAGGGGAAAGCTGTCTGTTACATAGAGAGGGCAGCAGGAATGGGGTCCCCAGCCTATGAGAACACTACTCAGTGCTAGAAAGCTTTTTTTGTTTTCAGGAGTTTTATCATTTTAATTTTTACACATTTTGTAACTTAAGAAAAATTTTTTTGAGTATAGTTGACACACAATGTTAGTTTCAGGTATACAACACCCTAACCCTAACCCTAACCCTAACCCTAACCCTAACCCTAACCCTAACCCTTGACTGAACAAGTCTTATGTGTGAGGCTGTGCTCACTACAAGTGGAGCTACTATCTGTCATCATACAATAACATTACAGTACCATGGACTAGAAAACCATTTAAAGTTACTTCACAATAAGAAAAAAAAAGTAATTTTATAGGTAACATATTCTAGAAAATAGGAACCCAGGATGAAAGTAGATGTTTTAAAATAATTATGAGGAGTTTAGTTCCCCAAACAGCCAAAATATATTACACAATCTCTGATTATACCATGCTTTGTAAACATAGTCTTTAGGAATTTGGTTCTCTAACTTTCTTCTTTATTTCACAATTGGATATGATGTTAACTGAATTAAATCCAACATATATCTAAGAATATCACATAAGCTTAAGATTGGCTTCTTTCTGCCTGATAAATTTGTTTATTTATCTCAATTATATGCAGCTGATGATATTAATGTTTATCTTGTATGTCTACATTTTCATATTTACGTAATATTAAGCAAAGTAAAATAAAACATTCACGTAACTTCCAGGGAACTTCTATTATGGAGGCATGCACCTATGTGGCATTATTATGCTTGGGATTCAACTCTTTTTAAAGATTAATTAGCTATTTATGTGCCTATATATAAATAATTTTTAAATTAGATTAACATTTTTCTTAATGATTTCTAATACTACTTAACATATTAAAGATAGTAACTTTTGGTCTTCTGGTACTATGAAAATATATTTCCCACTTTATTTGATTATGTATCATTTTAATTTGATTTATACCTTTTTTTATATTCAAGGAATTGTCAAATTTTCATGCAGTAAAGTCTGTACTTAGCTTTTTGTTTTCAGCCAATGGTGATACGTTCTGAAAGATCTTTTCCACAGATTTTGCTCTATTTTTGCTATTTTAGGTACCATAATTTGTTTTCATCCTATCTTTGGAACTATATTTCCCTAATACCATCTCATAAACATCTCCCTGGTCCTTGTTCTTGGTTTCATGAAAAGTCACATGCTTGGCTAATTCTCAACTTCTTCATATCCCCATGTTCTCCCGGAATCACTTGCTGATTTCCTTAGCCTTTTTTGATCACCCTTCTCTGAAATGGCAGGGGCCAAATAAAATATACCACACAGACTAGGAGAAAATTGTAAGCAGAGTCATGTTTCTTAGGGTTAGTCTATGGTGGGGTGTAAGCATCTAAACAGGAGAATACCTGTGGGTGAGGAATAGCATTTCCAACATGAGCCCATCCCAGTAGTGACACTCAGATGTTTGTTTCATTTTGATCACAAAGGATCCTATTCTTGTGTCATCCAACACATCAGCTTTCCCTACAAGGGATATTAGGGCGACCTGGGTTATACTCCATGTGCAATGGAGACATTCCTGGGAGAAGAAGAGAAAGACGATCCAGACTGAAGTCAGAAGGAAGATAACATTTCTTTCCAAAGTGCTCAGCACCTAGAGTACTAGGAAAGAGAAATCAGAGCCCGATCTCCCGGGAAGGCAGTGAAGGAGAAAACCAGGGAGCATGGTGTCATAAGCGATAGCCTAGATCCTGTGAAGACAAAGGGGCAAGAAACAGTTGAATTGAGGAATAATTTCTTGAGCTACACTAAACTATACATGACATATACAGGTGACTTCACTGATGTATCTGCCTGATTCCCAGGTTTCACCATAGCATGCCATCTCTTCTGCAGGCCCTGAACCCCTGTATTTGTAAGCTGCTACCTCCCTTCTTGGGCTAGCCTTGACTCCCCAGCCATCAAAAACAACAGCCAGTACTTGGCATCTGTTGACCACTATTCGTATGCCAGGTTTTGTGTGAAGCACTTCACGTATACTGTTTCACATGATCCTAACAAACATGCTAGACTTTAGAGAGGTTAAGTGGCTTGTCCACATTCCCCTAGTCGTGTAACAGGAAGACAGAAACCCCAAATCTCTTGACTCAAACATCCACAGGAAGCATATATTTTTATTCTCATTTTACAGTTGAATAAGCTGAGATTAAACTGTATGCTTTTAAAAGCAGGGAATTTTCATGAAATTATTTTTCCCCCACAGTGGCCTCTGCTTAGATTATAAACACATAATGATGGAGCTAATGAACTCTTCTGGTTTTAAACTATACAAAAAGCTACAGGGTTCTGATATGTATAATCTTTCTTTTTCTTTTATTTTCTATAGTGATCTTCTGTTTAATAGAGTGAACATATGTAGAAGGGGTATTTTGAGCTAGATCTCTACCAAAAAAATAATTTTTCATAATATTGTAGAGCAGCTATCTGGAAATCATTAGGGAAAACAAGACTAAAAAGATATATAGTTATACATTGCAAGCACAATTTAGACTCTCTATTATGACTGTTTTTGGAATAATTAATCACTTCCTAAAACATTTATTGCCTTATTTTTTGAGAGATCATTATTGTTATTTTTTAGGACACAGCAGGCCAGGAAAGATACAGAACTATCACCACAGCCTATTATCGTGGAGCCATGGGCTTTATTTTGATGTATGACATCACAAATGAAGAATCCTTCAATGCGGTACAGGATTGGTAAGTAGGAGCAAATACTCCCATCATTAATCATAATGGTGTTTTCATTCAACTTTCTCTTCTTCCTCAAAGCACTGACCACACTGCAATGTAATATGTGTACTTATTGTATACTGTGATCTCCCTCATGCTTCATAAAGCAGACATGTACTAGCTATGCTAAGAGCTGTTGTTTAGGGATTGAGAAGAAGTCATTTTGGTGATTTTTCTACATTTTGTACCTTCCAGTGCTTTGCATCCTGTCATGCCTAGTTCCATGGAGACTTTTGATTTTTTTTTAATATAAATAATGAATGGTTTGGAAGTTTACTGGTCTAATATAGGGATTAGGAAACTGAGAACCATAGGTCAAATCTGGCGCAATGCTTGTTTTGTAAATAGTTTTATTAAACATAGCCATGCTCATTTTCTTATTGCCTGTGATGGCTTTCACACTGCAACAGCAGAGTTAATTAAGTTGTTGTAACAGAAACCATATGACCCACAAAGCCTGAAACCTTTTCTCTCCGGCTGTTGATAGCAAAAGCTTGCTGACCCCTTGTCTAGATTTGTTAAATAGTTTTCCGTTTTTCTTCAAGTTGAAAAGTTTTGAAGGACTGAGATAAATGCAGAGATAAAACCAAAGCATGTTCTGACCCATGGCTACACCATCTCTATGAAAACCCCTCTGTCCGTGGTGAGTATGCTTTGCAGTGGAGAGCGTGTGCCCTTGGGTGCAGCTTCCTTCAGCTTCTTCTACCAGCACCTTGGGAGGAGACATGGAAGAGCTGATGGTCACGGTCATGGATTCAAGCAGCAGGTCTGAGCAGAGTTGCTTTCTTGTGGAAAGAACCAGAGTCTCGCTAGAGCTTTGTGTGGTATTGGGAGGAAAATGGAGCTCCCGCTGCTGGTACCAGGACTGAACAGATACCATATTTTAACTGAAAATATGGCTTGTCTTTTGCAAGGAAGCATTAGCTGTACAAAAGTGAAATAAACTGGGGCACCTGGGTTGAGCATCCGACTCTTGATTTCAGCTCAGTTTGTGATCCCAGGGTCATGGGATTGTCCCCCATGTTGGGCTCTGTGCTAGTGTGGCGACTGCTTGGGTCTCTCTCTCTGTCTCTCTCTCTCTCTCTCTCTCTCTCTCTCTCTCTCTCTGTCCCTCTATCTCCCCCCACTCCCGCCTCTGCCCTTCTCCCCTGCTTGAGTGTGCACTCTCTCTATCTCAGAAATATTTTCTTTAAAAGTGAAATAAACTATATTTTTTTCTGTTTTACATGATAGTATAATCCAAAGTGATTTTTTTTTAATTTTTTAAATGTTTTTATTTAGAACATTTATTTAGAGACAGAGAGAGACAGAGCATGAGTGGGGAAGGGACAGAGAGAGGGAGACACAGAATCTGAAGCAGGCTCCAGGCTCTGAGCTGTCAGCACGGAGCCCGACACAGGGCTCGAACCCACAGACTGTGAGATCATGACCTGAGTCAAAGTTGGACGCCCAACTGACTGAGCCACCCAGGCACCCAAAAGTGATTTTTTTTTACATGTGTATTAGCTCAATGAATGTTGGATGCTATTAAAATCTTTAACTTACTTTAGATTATTTCTTTTACATTTTAATTTTCATCCGAGAAAACGCCGACATCTTTTCTATTTACACACATAAACACACACACAATGCAAGAAATGATATGTTTACAATAGCATCGCAAAAAGGAAATATATAGCTATAAACTGAAAAGGGAAAGTTTGGGATTATATGAAAAAGTAATAGGCACATAAAAGAAGGCCTAAGTACTCTTCTTTTTAGTAGACTGAATATTGTAAAAATGCCAGTTTTTCTCAAATTAATTCTTAAATTAAAGACAATCCCAATTAAATACCAGTAGGTTCGGTACAGAATGTAAGGAAATAGAGAGTCCAAACATGACACAAATCTATATGGGGATTTAGTTTATGATGAAAGTACCATTTCAAATCAGTGACAGAAAGGCTGGTTCAATTAAGAGTGTGGTGATATCTAGTTAATTGTCACGCACAGCTCCAGCACACATACTGCTGTGCAAAATGGTCATTTTAACTTTGATTATTTCCTCCAGGAAATCTTGAGACCCAGTAGTCCCAGGCAGGAAGCGTTCCTGAATCACGTTTCAAACTTCAGGATCCCAAATGCTGTTTGCACCCTCAAGAATTGAGTTCATTAAAACCAAATGGCAATAAGGCCGGGAGCCCAAGCGCTCTATACTCCTGACTCTAGTATCAGAAATGATGTAGAGAAGTTCAGTGTCCATACACCCTATTCCACACCTTCCCCCACTTACTCCAGTCAACCCAGCTTTTCCCCCACCAAGGCTTCCTCACCTTTCAACAGACTACCTGCGCTACATCAGTCTTCCTCTTCCTCAAACTCCTTATTTGACTCTTAACTCACTCTTCGTTTTTGAAGCTCTGTTTCCTTTTTTGGGGGTGGGGGAGGGGAGGAGTATTTTCCAGATTCTTCTTGTCTCACTCTAGGACTGCTTCCCATTCTACTTCCAAGATTTCCCTCACTCAGCCAAGGGTAAGTGTACTCCCATGGTTTGTTCAGTTGGGCTCATTTTTAGTTTCCTTGCCTATCTTATCCACTCACACACATCATTTATCACTTACACCAGATGGCTCCCAAGTTTACATTTCTGGCTCCAGTCTATCTTTTAAGCTGCTGTGTTGCATTTCCAGGTGCCCAAAATATTTCTTCACCTGGATATCCTGCTGGTGCCTCAGAATCAATGATCTCTGCCTGAAATTGCTCACCTGCCTGACATCATTATTTCTTCTCATTGAGACCACAACACTCTGTCACCCATGGTCCACCCTGAATCCAGTTCTAACTTGCAACCATCCTAATCTGGAACTTGATCTTGAATATTAATTTTTCCTGAATATCTTTTGATTCTGCTTCTGCCTTTCCATTCCTTCTGTGACCATCATTGCTTCTTCTAATTTTTTTTTTCCCTCTACCCTCATAGTAGCCTTTCTAACTGATCTTTCTCCCTTTAGATTTCTTCCTGTCCCAAGCTATCCTATCCCACTGCTGCTATCAGAGTCTTCCAAAGAAATAGGATCCTAAAGATCACTGGAAGACCCTGCCCAAAATTCTTGACTTACCATCACCTACTTAATTAATTAAAGTTTCTTCAGCCTGACTTTCAGACACACCACATTTATGGATCCGCTGTGTCTTTATAGTCTCTTCTCACTATCCTAGAGTCCAACTGATCTATTCACTGTTTCTACAACACATCCTAAACTTTCCAACCTTTGTCGGTTTTTCCTTTGATGTCACACGTGCTTTGCATACCTTTTTCACAGCCTACTGCCTCTACACCATGTAGGTCTGTCAAAACCCATGTCCATCCATAAGCCAATCCTTACTTACTCATTTTTATTCATCCACAATTGTATGATCATTATTATTAGAATTTTCTTATCCATTCAACAAATATTCATTGAGTACCTACTCTTTTGACAATCTGCCAGACATTTTATTTATGCCATCATTTACTATCCCAGTTAATGGATAGTAAATTCAGATCCCCCGGTTCTCTGATATAGAAGTCTGAGCACTGTTTTTGATTTATTTTACACGTCACAGCTCATTGACCACCAAGTCCAATATTTTGACTTTCTGCATGCCTCTCAAATCTATTCTTATCTTATGTCCCTATTGCTACTGTCTTCATCTAGACTGTCATTAGCTCTCATCTACTTTAGGAACCTTCTATCTTGTGTTTTTACCATTAGGTCCTACTCACCCCACATTCTATATCATATGGCCATCAGACCTAGTGAACTTTAACATGTCTTAAAAATAAAATCTGTAGTAATGTTTTATTACCTATCATAGTGCTCCCTAGAGCCCATCTGAATTACTGTGAACCTTTGACAACATGAAGAAGCCCAGGGCCCACTCTGGACATACTAAACCACATCTTCAGTGATAAATATATATTTATTTGGCTATATATATATATTTAATTTTTTTAACGTTTATTTATTTTTGAGACAGAGAGAGACAGAGCATGAACGGGGGAGGGTCAGAGAGAGGGAGACACAGAATCTGAAACAGGCTCCAGGCTCTGAGCTGTCTGCACAGAGCCCGACGCGGGGCTCGAACTCACGGACCGCGAGATCATGACCTGAGCCGAAGTCGGCCGCTTAACCGACTGAGCCACCCAGGCAGCTATATATATTTTTGAAAGCTTCATGAATGATCCTGAAGCCCCTTTCTGATTAAGGCCACTCATTCAAAATGAAATCCCAACATGGTAAACAGTGTAGCCTCCATTTATCTATTTCACTAAAATCATCTCCTGCCACTCTCCTCCTTTGGCTTTTATTTCAATCAGAAAACTTTTCTCAATTCCTCTGCTTGGAATACCTTCTTTGTTATTTTTCCAACTCATTCACCTTTTAAGACCAGCTCAAATGTCAACTCTTCTATGAAGCTTTTGAAGATACTGCTCCCCCCTTTCCTATCCACCCATTTTCCAAGCCCAAGGGACAGTACTACTCACACCCTTATCTCTGCATCCACACCATCCTAATATTTTCTACAGATCACATAAGGAACCTAGCAGGCTCTTGTTATTTGATTATGTTTTTTCTTCTGTATTAAACTGTGAATTCATTAATCTTTCTTTCTCTAGTACTGAATACAGTATAATCTTATAAATTTTTTTCTGAATTTTTATTGTAGTGAAATATACATGGCAAAATTTACAACCCTAACCATTTTTTAAGTGTAAAGTTAGTGGTAATAAATACATTCTTAGTGTTGTCACAACCATCACTACCATACATCTCCAAAACCATTCATCTTGCAAAACTGAAACTCTATACCCTTTAAATAATAACTTCCTATTCTTTTCTCTCCTCAGCCTCTGGCAACTACTGTTGCCAGAATTTGACTTTTCTAAGTACCTCATATAGGTAGAGTCATAGTAATCTATTACTGTACAATAGTACAATTTATATTTTGAATGGATAATCCAAAGAACTATAGAGAAGCAAGCATTTTCTTTGTTAATATCCCAAAAGAAGATAAAAAATTATTTCAGACTGCCATAGTCTGCAATTAATGGTTCTATTCGTCCTCTCCCCCCAAAAAGGTTTAATATTGTTACGTATATTGCTGCTATGGAACTATTTATAGTCAACTTTTTATCATTCTGAAGTATCTACTTGTCTTAAGTGCTTAATAGATTATAAATTATTTGCAGAGAGATACTATCTTATTTGTTTGTGTCCCCTATTTAACATAGTTAACATCACAAAATAGGTATTTTAAAAAGTATTCTTCATTGAAAAATTGACCCATCAAAAACCTTGGAAAATGTTTAAGGAATAGAAACAGAATTGTATAGTAAGGGGAAAAAAAAAAAGCCTGTGTAGGAAAAAAAATCCACTTCAGCATTTCAAGCTTTCTTTGCATATAGGCCATGACTAAGCAACAATGGGAAAAGGAGGGAGCTTAGTAATATTCAGTGGTGACTTTCTACAATAGGAAATAAAGTATTCTCAAAAAAAAAAAAAAAGCAAGCACAAAAGAACATATTCTCTAAATTACTGGTCTCCAAGTGCTTATCTTATGGGTGCAAAAACAAACAAACAAACAAAACCCAAAAACCAGAAAACATTTATACCAAAAAATAAGAAATTAAATGAAAGTTATTTGCAGCTGAAGTTTCTAATACTTTCTCATAACAAAATGCTCTTCAGTTGCACCAAAAGGAAAAAAAAACAATAGTTGTTTGCTGTGATCTCAGTAAAATTCTTAAACCAACTATAGGGAAATTTAGATTAAGTGTTACATTTTTTTATAATTTCATTACACACAAATTCTAATCTGTTAAAAAGGTAGGTATAGAGATTTAGAGAAAATAGCAATAAGTTAGCAGGTCATGTTGAGGAAATGGCAGCGATCTCTTTTTTGAAAACATATTAGACTATGCTTTCAATTTTCCAGTGGAGTTTTATTAGAGGAATTAAATAATTCCTTTTTAACTTGGCCAAATTCCAAAGTTCTACAAAATTAATATAAAACAAAACTCACTGTGAGCTTATGTATAAGTTTATATAGAGTGTACAAATATTCAAAAAGACTGTGAGGAAGGACACATAAAAGACATATACAGTATGGTTAATGAAACAGAGTTAGTCACACTCAAGAATCAGGAGAGGATAATTGTTTTAGCCCTCATTCCCTGGAATTAGGGTGGAAAAAGCTTTCATGTTAATATTTTCTTGCAAAGTATACAGTCTCAGGGCAGCCAGAGAGAGGAGTCCAAGTTCCACATACATGGATGAATCATTTTAGTAGAAGAGGGAAGCTTTGGTGTGGGAGGCAAGAGACTGTGGTATTGGCCACAGGTGAGCTGCTCTGGGTTATGCCTTTCTTGTATTGATAACACAGGCGATCGTCCAACAGAGCTCTTGCAGAAGTGTTTAGCAAGAGCAATGACACAAGTGGCCAAGAGTCACCTCAAACAGGTGAAGCAAGATCTGAAAGAGCACATAAAAGGTGTCTGACAGAGAATTTACAAAGCTTATGGAAATCACAAAGATAAAATTGTTACTATATTTAAGATGAAATTTCGTTCTGAAATTCCTGGAAATCAAGGTGAAAATCAAAGCTGGGGGGAAAAAAAGTAAACACAGTGTGTTATATAGCTCTCATTATAGGGAGGTGGGGAATACCATACTAATCCCCCAGGACAAAGAAAATTTTCTTTGAAATAAATTCTGATGGAAATGTATTTTATATGGAGGCACATTGGATTTATGTCAACAATGGCTTTTTACAACTGGTACTAAAAAGACCTCACAAAACTCCTTTTTTATAGTGCCCTCAAAACACAGAAGGCAAACATTAGAGCATATCAGTGAAGGCCCTCTGAGAAGCTAGGCAAATACTACAATCTGAACACATAGATTTCTTGGAGTCTCTAACAATCCAAGAATTGAATGGTAACCTCTCAGATGAATACTTGGATTCTATGCTATCTAGACTGTCTTCCCTAAATATCATTTTTCTATCTTATACCTTAGGTAGAAGAGAGTGTGAGGTTATGCACTCTGAAGAGGGCCTCAGATAATTATAGTGCATCCAATATTTTGGATTACAGATACTGACCTTTTATTATTAAGTGTTAACAAGTCTTTCTAGTTTTTGGACTTCTTTTGGTCTCTTGAACTTCTCATACCTCTGGGGTTCTCTTCCTCTGGGCCTTTGAACATGCTCTGCTTTCTATAAGAAATCACATCCTTCCAATCACCATGCAGATCAAGCCAATTTCCTCTCATCCTTCAAATTTCATCTTGTTCATAATTTTCTCTCATGTTTTCTCAAATACCAGATTCTTTTAGCTGCTTCTGCAGTATACTTTCAAAACACTATCACATGTGTGTCTTATAATATATTCTAAGTGTTTATTTAGTTCTCTGTTTTCCTGCTGAATTCCATGTTCCTTAAAGACAAGTACTTTGCTTGTCTTCTTTACCTTTTCATCCCAGGGCCTACCCCAGGGCCTGGCACTGAGTGGCTGGTTAAGAAATACTTATTGAATGAGTGAGTGAAACCTGCATGGAAAATGTACACCTCGTGGGGCTATCTGAATTAATTGGAGGGGCACCTGGGTGGCTCAGTCGGTTAAGCATCCAACTTCGGCTCAGGTCATGATCTCATGGTCCATGAGTTCAAGCCCCGCGTCGGGCTCTGTGCTGACAGCTCGGAGCCTGGAGCCTGCTTTGGATTCTGTGTCTCCCTCTCTCTCTCTGCCCCTCCCCTGTTCATCTCTGTCTCTGTCTCAAAAATAAATAAACATTAAAAAAAATTGAATTGATTGGAGTATTTTGTAAAAAGATGTGATAAAGTAAGGTGGCTGTAAACAACCCTATTGGGAACTGCAGTGAGGCTTGCAATGGTTCTTTGGATTTGTCCACATGGTGAAAATATGTCTAAATCATGGTCAGTAAGTAGACTAACTGACCAGATCCCCATTTGCTTAAACTTGCAGTTTGTTAGGGAGAACACTGTGTGCAATTGCAAAGTCAAGGGTAGGAATTTAGTGGCTCCATTATTGTAAAAAAAAAAAAAAAATGGAGCTTACCTCTTTTTATTAAAAAAGTTTTTATAAATATTTAAATAAATAAATTTATATTATATTTATATTTATATAATAAATATATACATTTGAATTTAAATATTTAAATAAATATTTTAAAAATATTTATTTTTTAAATAATTTATTAGAGAAACAGGTACCAAATAGATTCAAATAGTTCTAGAAACCCAAAATCACCACTGCAAATTTCACTGCCTTTGAAATGTTTCTCAGGTGAGTGAGTGGTGGCCCCCAAGTTCCCTGGGTCTCAGTTGGAGCATGACCCTGGGTGTATGGAATTTGGATCTCTTGTCCTGGCTCTTCCTAAACGTCCAGCAGCTAAGACTCAAATATCTATGCCAACTGCAGTGCCTTTCAATTGACTTAAAATCTTCTCATTCCTGACTTTAAATGCATTTCTGTTCTAAGTATGGCATGGCCACAGGCTGCTGTATTTCCTGTAGGAGAATGTCACTGGCTTATCTCCTCCAACTTTATTTATTTACATTCAGCTTTTTATGACACAATGAGGAACTCTAAATATAATTTTTTTTAAGGCAGGAAATCTGGTGAGCAGATTGATATTTTTTAAAAAACCACCAGAGTGAGGATAAAAGTCTAACACCGTCTTCCCACCAGTTTTAAATAATTCATTTCTATGACGTTCAGGGTACCATTGCAGATGTGCCAGAACCAGAATGAAATTTCACCTTCAAATATTCTCTTCCTCTGCAATTTTCCTTGTTTTTTTTTTAATCCAAAAATATATAATGGTCTTAAACGAAGGTGCTATCATATTAAATATGAATTTTAGCTTGATAGTAACAGCAAAGATAAGCCTTTGTTCAGGGCTTCTTAATCCTGTTCAAGGGTCCTATCAAGTATAGAATCAGTTCTGTCACAGCTCAAAGGGGGCAGTTTTGGGATCAGAGCACAGACATCTGAGCCCAAGTCTCCCCACCACTGCACAGTGGGCATCAAGGAGTCGTTCCTCTCCCTGGATCTTACTGGCTCAGTCTCTCAGTGCTGCTCTGAACCAGCCTTAAAACATTTTTCTTGTATGGATAACCCAACTCAAGCTCAAGTTTACATTTAGAGAATAGATAGCTCCTAATCCACAGCTCCTTCCAAAAACAAACAAACAACAAACAAACAAAAATACTGAAATAAACAGTCTATTCTCTCAACTGTCTCTTCCATCTCCTGTTTGGTTTATCAGGCCAAAAACATTGGGGTTAATCTTAACTCTTTATTTTCTGACAGCCGACACCCAGTGCTTCAAAAACTGCTGTTATATCTTGGCTCTAATTTCAAAATACTGTCTACTCTTGTTGTCCAAGGTTGTTATGCTCTATGAAATCACCAAAAATGTTCATTTAGCGACTACTGAATTGTTGCTGCCTAGGAAAAGTGCAGGGTTAGGTTGCTGTGAGCCTCAGGCCACATTTTTGCCTGCTGGTCCCTACACACTTGGTTTTAGGTATGTTTCCACTTAAAGACACTTTTTTACTTAATATGTATTCTTGATTCATGAGCTTTGAACTCATGGCCAACATCAACAAAGTCATACCTGAATGGAGCTTATCTGATGCATGTATTCCTGCACAGGCATGTACAAGCCCCTTGGTACTTACAAACACCAGCTAGCCCTTCAGTTTTATGCTTGGAGCTCACTTAAAACAGCAAAATCACCAATAAAAAGCACAAAATGTGAAAAGTACGGTGCTAAATATATTGTGAAAAAGCATTATTTACTGGAGAAGACCGAAACAAGGCAAAGCATGGCCTTTTACAATCTCTGCTGGGAATATGTGGGAATCAGACCACTCAGATTTTTCATCACTTTGCCTATGTCTGCAAGTGTCTGTGAAAGCGCCATGAGTATTTATTTTGGGATTACAAATACATTTCAGTAAGTAGGCAAATTTGCAAATACAGAATCCAAATTTGCAAATACAGAATCCATGAATAATGAGAACCAACTGTATACCCAGAATCCCCCTACCCCACCATTTCCGCTGTGTGTTCGCATGCTAGGGCTGCCATAGCCAGGTCCACGGACTGGTTAGCTAAATAACAGAAATTTATTGTCTCACAGTTCAGGGTCTCTAAGTCCCAGATCAGAGTATTGGGAGGTCTTATACTGGTGCTGTGAGAGTGAGTATTGTGAGAGTGAATCTGTTCCGGACCCTTCTCCTAGTTTCTAGTAGCCTCAGGCATACTATAATTGTAGATGGCCATCTGCTCCCTGTGTTTTCATATCATCTCTCCTTTGTATGTGTCTCCCTCTGTGCCCAAAGTTATCCTTTCTATAAAGATACAGTAATATTGGATCAAGTCCCACCTTAATGACCTCATCTCAACTTGATCATCTGCAAACTCCTCATTCTAAACATGGCCACATTCACAGGTTCTTAGGATTAGAACTTCATCACTTTTGGAGGGATACAATCCAAGCCATAACACATTGACACCACGTTGTTTATGCCACCATCCTCTCCTCTCTGGATTGTCGCTATAGCCTAACTGGTCACCCTTCTTCTGCCACTGTCCCAGCCCCCAGAATCTTCCCAGAACATAGAGGGAGCTTTACAAACTGTAAATCAGATCATGTCACTCTTCCCATCTCTCCTGGATTAAAGCCAAAGCCATTATAGAGCCTATGATATCCGGTGCAACTGACTTACCACCTCTCTGACCTCTTGCAGCCTGGTCTAGCCACAACAGCCTCCTTGCTATGCCTAGAAGAAGCCAGACATTATTCTTCCCCGGAGCATTTGCTCCTGCTTTTCTTACTGCCTGGCAGTCTCTTTCCCAGATATCCTTCTGGTTCTCCCCTCACCTCCTTTGGCTTCACTATAATATCACCTTCTCAGCAAGGCCTTTTCCTCCCCCACTCTATATCATATTGCAACCCTTTTTTATTTTATAACCTACTTATTTATCATGTCCGTCTCCCCAGCAAGAATGCAAATTCCAAAGAACAGCAATCTCTGTCCTTTTTATGCATTATTATGTCATGTGTCTAGAACAGTCTCTGGCACATGCTAGGTATTCAGGTGATATTTGTTGAGTGAATGAATGCGTGCATAACAGAAAGACAAGTATATAGGACTAGGTCTTATTCATTTTCTGTCTTTGTAGTGCAGCACAGTCCCAGGCACTTATCAGTTATGTGTCCAACAGAAAACTGATGACAAGGGTCAGAATAGTAACAGACAGTTAAGATGAAAATAAATCAATACTTTCAATTCGAATCTAGTTAAGGAGGTAATGCCTATTTTACCAAAATTTTTTCTTTATTATAAAATTCCCCCAGCTTTTCAGTAATATGGAGAGGATATATGTGAGTAGAATTAATAAAGAGAAATTAAAAGTTTTAGTATGTATGTTGGGCAAAGTGGCTTGAAGTTAATTTGTTAGTTTCTGTAATACATTCTAACCCTATGATGGTTTGGTTTTGGTGTGTTTCTTTGTTTGTTTGTATCTCTCTTTTTGGAGGGGAGAACTTATTTGGGGAGTGAGTTAGCACAACAAATGCGTAGCACATCTTTCAGGACACCTAAAAAGAATGAGAAATGTCATCTAACCCGATGGGAAATATTTGCTCATCAGTTCAAACTTTTTCTTACTGTTTCTGTTTCCAATTAACCACTGTCTGCCTCTGGGTTTTCTTGCTTCTTTGTTGGTTTTTTCCACTCACTCATTTGCTGCACTTGGTCCTGGCTTGTCTCAATGAATTCCCCAGGCTGGCAACTGAGATAAAACTTAGCTGCATGAAGAATACAGACACGCTACAAAATGTAAAGCTTTGAATTAAAGATCTTCATTAAGATCTTTCATTTGACTCAATATCTCTCCAGACCTATAAGGCAAATATGGGCTCCTCGTCTGGTCAAAAAGAATCTTTTTTTTTTTTTTTTTCCTGGTGACCTAGGAAATGAGAAAAGTCTTGAAGACTGGAGCCTAGCCCGTATGACTTTGTGCTTTGATACCCACCTAACCTCAACTGTACTCAGAGGTGGTAATTACTATTCTGTAAATATTAATGCTAACCTAAAGGCTAGAAGCTAAATTCTAGTTGCTGCAGCCTTACCCCAGTCAGCCTATATAGGGAATATAAAGATTAAATAAAAGACTTGGGCTCTTGGATAAAAGGTACTATATAAACATGATTGCTATTTGTTCTGCTTCTCTTGCACTTTGAAAATATACTTCCTGGCAGCTACTTTTGTGCAGTTTTGTGTGACTCTACTTATTACAAATGCCAGTATTTTCTCATAGGATTTTCTTGGTTTCCACCTATTTTAATAAACCTTCTTTTCTTTGAAATTAGTTGCCTGCCTTTGGGGAATAGATAGGTCTTGAAGGACAATAATTATACCTGTCACGTATCACCTGAGGGAAGGCGATTGTGGTAAGAGCCTATTTTCCAGGTGTAGATGTTCATCTTGGTGTCTGGGTGGTATTGCTGATTATTATTTTTTAAAAACAAGTCTGTGGGACTGTTGGTGATTGGATTTAGAAAACAGATTTCTAGGCTTTAAAAAGGAACAGTTATTGGGATGCCTGGGTGGCTCAGTCGGTTAAGCGTCCACCTTCAGCTCAGGTCACGATCTCATGGACCGTGAGTTCGAGCCCCACGTCCGGCTCTGGGCTGATGGCTCAGAGCCTGGAGCCTGCTTCTGGTTTTGTGTCTCCCTCTCTCTCTGCCCCTCCCCCGTTCATGCTCTGTCTCTCTCTGTCTCAAAAATAAATAAACGTTAAAAAAAATTAAAAAAAATAAAATAAAAAGGAACAGTTATACCTGTGGCTTTCTTGAACTTTACTAGTGTTTTCAGGTCTGTCATGAATATGGCCTCCAAATCTGCTTTCTAATCTCAGTGAATATGTTTAGTATTTCCTGATACCTATTACTTATCCTCATTTTCTAATTTCCCAATGAGCAAATACACGTGCACTCAGCATTGTGAAATGAATGGAAAGGCCAAGTCTTCTATGTCTAAACTGATATAACTCCAGCCTAATCTGTACTTATTTCTAAATAGTTGACATTGTTTGCCTAGTGTAGGACTCCTTACTCTAGTGGGAGGGTTCTGGAGCCTCATTTGCTTATTTACCATTGGGCCAGGCTTGGTCATTTATCTTTGCAACTCAGTTCATTAATATAATTATCTTAATTATCGGTTGTAAACCAACCTCCTACATACCCACTCCTTGAAAACAAAAAAAGGAAGGAAGGAAAGAAGGAAGGAAGGAAAGAGGGAAGGAAGAGGAAAAGAAAGAAAGCGAAAGGAAGGAAGAAAGAGGGAGAAAAGACATAAAGAAATATTCTAGGAAACTATTCAGAAAATTAGAAAAATAACACAATATTAATCATGGGAGGATTATATTTTATCACCAGAAGTTGGGTCATGGTGTATAATGTCTGATTCCATGAAATTTAGGCAGAGCCCATACTAAGTGTTGTCAATACCTTTCCTTTTCTGTACTATCAATTTCCAAAGCAAGAGCAAGAATCATGGTGTAACTAAAAGGACGTATAAACAGCCCAACCACATATCACAGCCTTCATGCCATCAATCTCATATTCTTTGCTTATATAATAACCCTTAGGATGGTTCTCACTTAAAGTCTGTTATATCCTATAACCTAATTTTAATTTAAAATATGAAATGAATTTGGCTGTTTCTACAGTTTTCCTTCCCATAGCATATTGAAAGCAACAGAAGGCAGATGAGAGGAGAAATGTCAAAAGGCCAAGGTGGTTCCTAAGTGGTTTCCAGGCTTTTTTTTTTTTTTTTTCTTAACAAAATACTCACAGCAATTAAAAGTTTTTGAGTAGTCAGCCTGACATATGTCTACCCAGAGTTAGCCAGACTCAAGATTAAGGGCATAGTCCTCCACAAAATTGGCCTCACTTCAGTTTGGGGGTCCCCAGGGCTATTCTGAGCAGCTGGCTACAAATTCAGGGTTTCCCATGACTACTGTTAGGTTTGAGGAGTCACTAAAATGACTCATGAGTCAGGAAAGAGATATTTTAGAGCACTACTTAAAATTAGAGCACTACTGTGGAAGACCACTTCTTGGAAAACTGCCCTGAGCAGCCTCACCAAGGAACCCTGCAGGGCTGACTAACCTGGGCACACCGTCACCAGATGGTCTCTCCGGGCCCTCCCACGATTCTTATTTGCATCTCACTTTCCCTTTGGCATCCTTTTTTTTTTCTCTTGCCCTCATTGGCTTTCCAAATTTTGCTGTATCCAAATCAGTTTCATTCCCACTGAAGATAAGGCCAACATGACCGGATTTTGTGGAAATAGCCCTCATCAGAATGCCCATGTCAAAATGTCAAAGCATTCTTTTTATGAGCAAATAGAACAACAAATATTTTTACCTCCTACTCCATCCCTAACCCCATTTTTTATCAAACCCCTTCTCTCAACCTCACACCTTTGCTGAATTCCACTGGACTTGATCCTAAACATGACATTTTTGATAGATTTGTTACCTGCCATTCAAAGAGTTAAGTATAGTAAAAAGTAGCTGTGCCCACTCCACAACCCAGCACTTCCTAATTGCATATCAAATATTTAAGGAATATGAAAAAAATCAGTGCTCTCCCATAATTGAGATTATTTCCTTTCTGTTTTTGATACACTGTGAACTTTGAATATGTATATGACTATGGTAATTTATGCAAATCTTTGCCTTCAGAGTTTATATTCTGGAGATGAGTCCTTTCTGAATTGCTGGCACACAGAATTTTATATCCTATGACCTTATCATATATATTGAAAAGTACCAAAGGGGACTTAATTTATGTAGCTTGATAAAACAGCTTATTTTAAGAGAAATTTCCTTAAGCCAGGAGGAAAAGTTGCCTTTTTTTCTTTTCTTTTCCTTTTTTTTTTTTAATTCCCTCAATTTAAAACCAACAGAGACAGGGATCTGGGGAGGAAACGAGAAAGGTAGTAAGAAGGGGCAGGATTATTGGTTAAGTCTCCATTTTCAGAAGGGCAAGATGTGCCAAGCTGAGGACTCAGGCTGGTGAGGAGAGCTGTGAGAGCTTCACAGACCCTTAATGAAAGCCCCTTGCCTCAAAGTTAGACAAATTCAACAAACCAAAATACTGTATAACCTTGGAATTTTCACAGTGCTTAAAGTTCCTCGGGCTTACTTGACTATATTTAAAAGAGGTAAAGGATTCCTAACTTACAAGATGGCTGTGAGGAGTAGAGGAGAATATCTAATGTACCTGGCATCTTGTAGACACTAAGGGACTTTATGTTGCCCTCAATCTGTATCAAACAGTAGTTTCCGGTCCAGATTGCACACTAGAATCACTTGGACATCTTTTCAAGGTATATTGTCCTATGCAGTAATTCAATCAGAATCTCGGCCATTGTTACCCCAGCCTCAGGATTTTTTAAAAAAGTCTCCCCAAGGGATTGGAGTATGAAGTTACATTGAAAGATGAGAGCTTTTCCCAAGACAATTGTTTCGTCACATATTATTGGAATTGGACACACATGTATTAATAATAACATTCTGGGGAAATACATAAATGTATCTTATATAACTTCTTAACCCTTGTGTTTTTAAATTTTGCAGAATGATTTTAAAAATTTTTTAATGTTTATTTTTGAAAGAGAGGGAGAGCATGCACGCACGTAAGTGAGGGAGAGGCAGAGAAAGAGGGAGACACAGAATCTGAAGCAGGTTCCAGCCTTGTCAGCACAGAGCACGAGCCAGGCCTTGAACTCGTAAACCATGGCATCATGACCTGAGCTGAAGTTAACGCTTAACCCACTGAGCCACTGAGGCACCCTTTGCAGAATCATTTTTAATGCCCCTACCTCTAAAACCAATCCATTAAAAATGACAACTCTATCCCACATATTTCCAGTTTAGGCTAGATCTTAATGCTACATTGTTTGCTAGGCTTTTTTTTTTTTTTTTTTTTTTTTTTTTTTTCCTCAGAAATTCTGTGATTCAGGTCGAAGCACAGCACTGAGTCTAAATATGGATCTGTAATTCAAACCAAAGAAGGATTCAGACCACAAGTCCTGGTCCTCTGAGGACCTACAGCTGAGCCAGCTGTGTTCTGAGGGAGGGGCTCTTTCTAGAGTTCCTCCCAGTGTGAGAAACATAAGCTTGAACTCATGGGTCGAATCAAGGAGTTTCCCCTGGAAGGGGTCAAGAGATGCAGTGACAAGTAGTAAGCACTTCCTATCTAAGATTTATCATCAGTGCAGCTGCTGCAAAGGTGCCCAGGAGTCACTGACTGTTTCATTAGTGGCCGAAGGACAGGAATGGAAAGGACTTCAGTAGGCCTGTGGTAAACACTTCATCAAATGTGTGTTAGTCACATGTGTTTTAGCAGCCCTGTGTGGCATTTCTGGTGAACTCAGTCTGGGAGCAGCAGCAGCACCTGGTTGCTGATTTGGCATGAGGTGACAAGTACATATTTTCTCTTTTCAGGTTTTCATCTTTCTCTTTGATGAGATGATTACTCAGAGAAGAGGTGAGGCCAGACTCTGAACTTCTAAGCAAGCCGAACAGGGATACAGTCAGGCTTGTGGCTTTCTAAACACTATGTATATATAATATATGTAAATATATATCAATATTATATATAATATTTATTTTTGAGAAAGAGCATGACCAGTTGGAGAGGCAGAGGAAGAGAGAGAGAGAGAGGAGAGAGAGAGAAGAGAAGAGAAGAGAAGAGAAGAGAGAGGAGAGGAGAGAGAGAGAGAGAGAGAGAGAGAGAATCCCAAGCAGGCTCCAGGCTCTGTATGGAGCTTGATACAGGGCTTGATCTCATGACCATGAGATCATGACCTGAACCAAAATCAAGAGTCAGACACTTAACCAACTGAGCCACCCAGACACCTGTGAACATTATATATATATATATATATATATATATATATATATATATATATATATACATTTAAAAACTTAGATATGAAGCCCACAGTATGCTGAATATAGCATACAAGATTCATTGCAAGCAATGAGGATTGTTTTTTGTTTGTTTCTCTTTTGTTTGCAATTAGGGGTTTTTGAATGGCAGTCACTTCAATGCCTCACAAACTTTGGAGTCTTTCAGGGGAAATAAGACATGTAGCTAGTTCTCTGGTCACCAGGCCACTATTATGGAATCAACCTTAACCCTAGAGTTGACTTCTCGGCCAGTCTCTCAGCTCTTGCCTTCCCTTTGTGCTCTCTAAGTGGCCAGGGTGTTTATGCTAGACACCCTACGATTTCCAAAGGCCCCATTCTGCCAGGTCTGCTCTTCCAAACCTAGATGAGGTGTAATAACCGCGTGTACCTATCTTCACTCCAGCCACACCAGACCACGGATCATTACTCAAATGTGCGGTGCCCTTGCTACTTCTACTGTTCCATCAGAATCAGGGTCTCTACTGTACATCTCTAGAGTCCTGTTCTTCCTCCAAAAGTCAACTCACATACATCCTACTCCTCGATAATGCAGATAATGTCTTAACTGAGGCCAGCCAGGAATTAGGTGTTTGTTAAATGTTGGTTATCTTTCCTTCCTCCAGACTTTTTGGTCCAGAATCAGTTACTTCCCAGGGGCTTCCCCTGCAATGCCTTTTATATATTTTATAAGCACTTATTTCATCCTGCCTTGTGTTATCATTATTTACCTCTTCGTTTACACTACTGTGCTATAAAGTCCTTGAGTTTTGAGAATGAATTAGGTCTATCTGTCTATTACCCAAGGATGTCTCAAAGAACCTTATACTTAGTAGACATTCAACCGATATACAATTGATGAATGAATGAATGAATGGGAAAACGAATGCCCATCCTTCGCTTACATAACTCCCTCTTCTACAGGGTTTTCTCCCTCCCTAAACAAATTTTGTTAGCTAATTTCTTTCATACTTTCCAGGGACTAATCAGATTAAAACAATTCACAGAATATGTAAGTTGATAATTGATTTGCTAGGGTAGATGGGAACATTTGCACTTGACACGGAGAATTTTATATTTCCAAATTGGCCTCCAATTTATAAAGGATTTATGATGAATATAGATAGGGGAGCCTTTTTCTTACCCTCTGAGGCTAAGAAAACAAACAAAACACAACCTCTCATTCTCCAGCAAGTTGCTTTGCTTCCTGTAAAGAGTCTGTCAGGGGATAAACACATGGAGCCAGAATCATTTTGTGGCATTTTCAGGCTGCTTACCGCCCACCCTTTCTCATCACCTTTGCAAAGAGCTCAGCTATATGTGGGACTTACGGAAAACAGAGACATGACAAAGGACAGATGGGTTATATGCTGAATATTTTAACTGGGTATCAGGAAGCAGCCAACTTTCTGAGAGCTAGTGATTGCGCATATATGCACATACACGAAGCTGTCCTTAAGACATTTCAAAAGAACTCCGTCTTGTAGCCTGAGCTTAACATTAAGGACTTTGATTTATGACTTCTCATTAGCAGCCACTACACATCATTGTGATTCAGTACCATCTTGCATAATAATTAACTCATCCATACGGTACGTGTTTGACAGCTAGAATGGAAAGCAATATTTGTTTCACGCCACTTCTGCAGCTGCAGAGGGAATTCACACAATTTTTCTGGAATCAAGAGTCTCATGTATATCTTTTCTTGGTGGGGGAGGGAGGCTTCCTTTGATTCTTATTTAAGCTTTGCGCAGTAATGCACAGGAGGCTAAAGCAGAAATAGATACTGCTTCTTTAACAATGAGTCCATCTGGCTTAGCCAACAAATTATGTTCCCTTCCTAACCTTTAATTTCTCATTGACCTACAAATGGGTTTAAATCTGCCTGGGTCTCTTGGCAAGAAGGTCAGAAGTCACTCTCATCCAAGAGCTCGGGTTTCCAGACCCTTCTATTGGACTTAGCTGTTGAGAGAGTCTCCCCTCTTCTGCCAAATCATCTTGATCATCTCCATGTTAATCTCACCATGCTCAGTCTTCAGTGTCACTGGAGCCTCAAATAGGAAGGTGTTTCACAAAGTCAGTTTTCAAATCCAATGTGATTATAGATTCTGAAAAGATTCCAAAGCTGTAACACTCTGCATATATAAAGATATTTATATTTTAATTATTATCATTGGTAATTATTTCACGAGCCCTTGTTTCTGTATCAGAAAACTGCTTGATTGGTTCCTTGAGCTTGTTAATTTGCCCCTTAGGCGACACATACAAAAGCTGGCAAGGGGGCAGTGGAAGGGAAAACTAAAGCAGTGGACTTGATATTTGTGATTGTTCTGACAGAAATACCAAGCCATCTCACTCACATTAAGCCATACTGTGAGAGGGTACAGCTCTCACTGATCCCTCACCTACGATCAAAATCTCCATTTTTTTTCTAACATTCTTTAAAAAAAATTTTTTTAACATTTATTTATTTTTGAGAGATAGTGTGCGAGTGGGGTAAGGGCAGAGAGAGAAGGAGACACAGAATCCAAAACAGGCTCCAGGCTCTGAACTGTCAGCACAGAGCCCAATGCGGGGCTCGAACCCATGGTGAGATCATGCCCGGACCTGAAGTTGGATGGTTAGACGTTTGCCTGGCTGAGCCACCCAGGCACACCTTCTAACTTTGCTTCTGATCAAATCTGTTTTGAATGAGATTTTAAGGCAACAAGAGACATGTATTATGCTGACATGTAAAGGATCTGTACTGGAACTTTCAGTAGGGTTGCACAATTAGCAAATAAAAGTATAAACTGTCCAGCTGAATTTGAATTCAGGTAAATAATGAATACTTTTTAAGTAAAGTATTACCATGCTATATTTGGGACATATTTATATTCAGAAATTATTTATTGTTTATCTGAACACATCTAACCGGGCACCCTGTATTTTATCCAGCTAACCTGTTCTTTAGAAATATGTAGACAACCTGAATATAGTGCAAAAAAATTTAAAACACTGACATTCTAACACATCTCCATTAAACTTCCCTTTCCCTGCTTCCTGCCATCTGCTTCTTCCATTTTTCTAGAGGTCACAGCTGGTAACCAAAAGCTTGCTGTTATTTAGTCAAAATATTTATTATTTCTGGCAAAAGAGTATGAACGTCTGAAGGCTGAGGTGGGAAACTTTCATAAAGAAAACAGCATAATGTGGGTTCACTGGTACCCATTCCATGGTACCCACCCCATTGTATTGATATGTTGTTTTTGTGAATAACATATAAAATATCATATATATATATGTGATCACCTTGTTGTTTAAATATCCCTTTTGCTATCAATAGAATTATGAAATTCTTTAGTGTGGAAGAACATAAAGTAAATCACTATAAATTTAACACTATTCAGCTCCGAGTAATTTAGTTTGTAAATACTCACTAAACATTTATTTTAAATTACAGCAAGTGTTTTGGGGCACCTGGGATGGCTAAGATCTCACAGTCTGTGAGATTAAGACCCACATCGGACCCTGCGCTGACGCAGAGCCTGCTTGGGGTTCTCTCTGCCCCTACCCTACTTGCACATGTTCTCTCTCTGTCTCTCTCAAAATAAATAAATAAACATTTTTTAAAAATTACAGCAAGCGTTACTATCAAGATCTTAAAAAACTCCCTAGCGCTTAAATGGTTCCAACTGAGATTTGATATCGTCTATGTCCAGTCCTCCTTTCTATTAAATAAACTCTTTAATTCTTTCAGGCCTTTAAACAATACATTTAGAATCATCTCTGACGAAAACAAAAAAGAGCTTTTACTGTCACTGCATGTGTTCATCATATAACACCATATGATGTTAGAAAGGTAGAGAACTTTACCCCTATACCGGCCCTCACACTTGTTAATATAAAGATTAGGAAATTCTTTAAAAGGCATAGGCTATTCCACATTATCTGGAAGGAATTTCAAGTAAAATTATCTATCAATCCAGAGAGAATGCTAGAAAAATACTAAGAACAATAAAGATAATTAATTCTTTTAGTCATTATCATCTATGCATTTTTTGTCATTGTGTTTATCCTTGACATTATAATTACCTGCTTTTGTGTCTTTTCTCTCCCCTAAACTGGTAATTCCTGTGAGATAATAAGAACCCCGCCTCATTTTTTTAGTGTTGCCATTGTTTGGCAGTGCCTGGTTCATAGTATGAAGAGTAGCTATTTCGAAAAGTCTGGGAACTGTCGCTCTAAGATAGAATGTAATTGAACTGAGAGTGTTAAGTACAACTACTCAACATTCTCATGGGAGGAATCATACCTCTTTGTTGGCTTGCCTGTAGCCCCAACTTGGCATTTCCCAAAGATCTGTATGTCCTGTGTGTGTGGATGAGTGTGTGTATCTTTCAGAACTTAATTGTACATAGATAAAGAAATATATATGTATATATGTATGCATATGTATGTAGATATCCATTTAGAAAGAATTCACCAGAAAGTGTAGGGAATCTTTATGAGATGGAGATGGCTAACTCTCCATCAGATTTATGCTGCAGGTAGCATAGTTACTGGGGCATAGGTACAGTGACGTACTGTGTTTCCCAGTTCTCTTACACCTAGGTGGGCCATGTGATTTGTTCTCACCAGCAGAATGCCAGCTAAGGTAGTGTGTGCTACTTTTCTTTTCTGCATCCCTGTTTTCCTTTTTGAGTGGGCTTGATGAAGAATCTTAGAGACCAGGGTCAAGGCAGTACAGCCAGAAAATGGAGGGTGCCTGGGTTTCTAGACATCACTCCTGAAAAGACAGCTTCCCCCGACCTCCTCAATCAGCCACATTCATTTTGGACATTATGTGTACAAGGCATAAGTTTCTATCATGTTTGTGCCATAGGTTTATTTGCTTCAGAAAGTAGCCTCCCTCCTAACTAATATCATTTATTGGTAGAATTTTATTTAGCACCTATTCCCTTTTTTTTCTATTCTGTCCATGCTAGAAGCGGTTGTTCAGACTATTACTCCTTATAGTTTGCCTTCCCCATCTTTCCTTCATACTGCTTCGAAAAGTCCCAGTACTGAGAAATTGACTCTTAAAATTTTTTTTTTCCAAGTGAATGGTTCAGTGTGAATTTTCTTTTCACTTTAGAAACATTTATCTAGCACTCATTCAGTAGAGCATGCATCCTGTGAGGGCTTGGGAATGAAAAGATCATTAGCTGATGAATTATCAAAAGAAACAAACATATAAAGGATAAATTCCAATGGAACAGAATAAAAAATAGAGTCTCATGAAGTCTTTAGGAGTAGTCACTTGGAGCCATGCTGTCTCTGCTTGGAGTAGAAGCATTCAGAGAGCAAGGTGACCTTGAGCTAGTCTTGGAGGATGAATATAAGGTCTGCCAAAGGATATGAGTCACTGTTTACATCTTTTAACCATTTATACAATGAACAGAGGATATTACTCTTTATAAAACGATATTGGTTTGTCTTATTAAAACTGATCATATTCATCAGGAATAACTGTACGTTGTTTATTTGGAGGCTTTTGGTGAACAAAGTTTTCAGTTGCTAGTTTTACCATTAATAATTTATTCTTTTGCTCAGTCCTCATGAGCTCATTTACAATTTTTTTAAGCTTGAGGATTTGTTTTTAATTAAATTCTTTTGTCCATCTGGAATTTATGGTTGTGTATGACAACAAATTATTTCATCCATGATTAATCTATGTTTGTTAATCATTACTTATTTGTCCATTATTTTATTTCACATAGTAATTTATTAAACATATAGGCTTGGCTCCATTCCAAGGACCTCTATTCTGTTCTGTCATTCTAGTCTTGTATTTTGAACTTGTATCCTGTAATTTTAACACCTGGCGCTTTATAATATATTGTTATTTATGAGTGGCCAGTTCCTCAATGTTAGTCTTCCCTTTCACTGATCCAGCTTTATATAATGTTCACTCTGGCAAGGGACTGGTTTCCGAAGGCTGGAAGTTTAAACACCCATAAAATGAATGAGAAGAAATTGGGAAAGTTAGGGGAAAAAAGGAAATAATAAGTTATATATTTGGTACTTTCTACTTCTTGTTATTGTGAGTGTTTCAAGGAAAGAGATCTTGTTCTTCTTTGTAACTCAATTTTAAGGCCTTGGAGAATAGATGTGTGATGTATGTGTTGAAATGAAACATTACCTGGCCTTGGCTTGTTTCTTTGCAGGCCACGTACTCTATTCAAAGATCAGCTGATGAAGACTTGCATTCAACAGCTGTTTGTAATAGACACAGAAATTCTAGGAAATATTTATTAGAAAAAGTTGAAACTCTGAAGTTAAAAGGGCTTTGAAAAAGAAGAAGAAACTAGGTCTCTGACTCTCCAAAGCAATTAACTGGTTTCTATTAATATATATGGAAATTATTTCCTCAGCCAGTAGAGTCTTTTTAATTACATTGCAAAACTTTTACTTTTTACCTTTGTAGCTCATTGTAATCCATACCTTCTTTGAAAAACAAGATTTAAAACTAGATTAGGTTTGAAAGAGGTGCTGTATTTATTAAAATAAAAAGTTATGGGGCGCCCCAGGTGGCTCAGTCAGTTAAGCATCCGATTTTGGGCTCAGGTCATGGCTCACCGCTTGTGAGTTCGAGCCCTGCAGCTCTGTGGCTGGAAGCTCAGAGCCTGGAGCCTGTTTCGGATTCTGTGTGTGTGTGTCTCTCTCTCTGTCCCACACCCACTCACCCTCTGTCTCTGTCTCTGTCTCTCTCAAGAGTGAATAAACATTAAAAAAAAATTTTTTTTAAGTTATGCCATCATATATAGATATTGACCATTGCTCAGTTTGGTCTAGATCATAGTTGACACAGAAAGCCACAGGCAGAAGTGAAGAGGGCCTGTTTGTTCACAGTGTATCTCCAGTACTCGAGCAGTGCCTGAAGACACATAGTGGGCGCTCAGTAAACATTTGTTGAGGGATTGAAGTGGTATCAAGCATGAGTCACAGCCAGCAAAGCAGCTCACTGAAGGAATAATCATTGATCTAAGTCAGAGAGTTGGAGACACGTTTCGGAAGCAGAACACAAGATAGATTAAAGCAAGAGGCTTGGACAGAAGCCATGCATGGTGATAAGTCTGAGAGAGGGAGACCAACCTCCTGGCTTTAGTGATTGTGGATGACGAGTTTGTTAGACTTGCTTGGCCTTATGTTTGTGAAATACTTAACTGTTTTTCAGAACATGGAATTAAACTTGCCATTTTAGTGTTTTTAAATAAAGTTCTAAATTAATTATTTAAATGTCGGTCAGAATTGTTGCTGTTGATTTGCCTTCATCTGAAGCCTCTCAAACATTGTCTTTTCAGCTATACCTCAAATAAAATAGCAAAATTAGGAGCAAAAATATGCAAAATAAATATGAAATCAGCTTTCAGACTCAAGTGTGCTTACTGTGAGTACTTTCTGACTCAGGGAAATGTTAAACAGATGTAGAACTCTACACTTTTCTTAAACTAGTAATAAAATTATTCCAGACATTAGAAAAAAAAGAAGAAGTTTCTTTTACTCAAACTATGGCATGTAAGTGAAATTCCGGATAACTACATAATGAAATCACTTCTGCAACTTGCTTAGTAACTGCCAGTTTCCTAAACTCTGTAAATATGCAGTATGCAGGACCAAATCTGTCAGCTCAGCGGTATCCCCTACCAGAAGATATACCAGAAGTAACAGCTCAGTTCACAAAATACTTCTGTTATAACTTAATAATAGAACTGTATCTCATTGCTGGGGAAAGACCAAAATATCAGCCCCTAATAAGCTGTAAGGGATTTAGGAATTCAGCCAACCCTGAAAACTCCCAACAGGACAGTGTCCCAAAAGAATATCCTTGTAAGGAGAAGTTCAGGCAACCATCAATTTGTTCTCTGTACTTACAGGTCTGATTCTGTGTTTTGTTTGTTTGTTTATTCATTTATTTTGTTGTTTTAGATTCCACATATGGGTGAAATCATATGGTGTCTATATTTCTCAGTCTGAATTATTTCACTTAGCATAATACCTTCTAGGTCTATCCATGCGGTCACAAATGGCAAGATCTCTTTCTCTTTTTTTTCTTTTTTTAATGACTGCATAACATCCAAGTGTGTGTGTGTGTGTGTGTGTGTGTGTGTGTGTGTGTGTGTGTGTATCACATCTTCTTTATGATTTCTTTGGGTAGAATAGGTCACGGGGATGCTTGGGTGGCTCAGTTGGTTAAGTGTCTGACTTGATTTCAGCTCAGGTCAGCTGACAGTGCAGAGCCTGCTTGGGATTCTCTCCCTCCCTCTCTCTCAGCCCCTTCCCTGCTTGTGCTCTCTCTCTTTGAAAAAAATAAATAAACTTAAAAAAAAAAAAGAATAGTTCAGGTAGCACAGTGTAGAAAACTCATTGAATCAACTGCAAAAAAGATTTTTTCAAAGGGAATGGTATATATTCCGAGTGGAACGTTTGCGTATGTTCATCTTAAACTGTTCATGTTTAAGGTTTTGTGATATACCAGCATTTCCAGTTAATGAGAATTCTCAGCACTTATCTCTTTTGTGTGACTCCAAGTGGTAATTGATTCCTGATGGACTTTGTCCAGCTGTTAAGTGAAGTAGCAAACAAGACAGAGTTATTAGAGCTTTGGGGGAAGTATAGAGCTCTGAAATTCCTTCATATTACTTTGCTCAGTTTTATTACTTTTCAGCTACTACCTAAAATGCATATTTATTCATCAGTTTAAAATACAGTGTGTTACTTGAATAATATAATCATATACCAGCTTGCCAAAATATTATACTATGGAAATTTACTCCCAATCTGAAAATAGTTGTCGACAACTTAACTACATGTAAGGAATTAGGCTAAATGCTTTATTGCAGAAGCCATTATTTCAGGATTGCAGGCAGGGTCAGTTTTAATCTGGACCTTCAAGAGTGGAAAGGAATCATTTAAAAAAAATTACATTCCTAGTGCAAAAGCGGTTAATAGGATGTTTTGAGCCTGTTTAAACACCCTCCAAGATTCATAAATATTCATTGAACCAATTAGTTATTTGAAGCTTGATGTTCTGCTGCTGAACGAAAATAATTATCTGCTAAGGTGGGTGTCCTGTCTGGAGCCTGCATTTATTTTGAAATGTGTGAAGGAAACCAGTAGAGATTATCATTTTGATCTTTATGTAGAGGCATCTTTTAACTGAACTATAGACTTAACTTTTTCTTACCTAAAAGATATAAGAATTTTACAAAGTGGGGGCAGAGATCTCACATGCCTTTTTTCTGATTCCTGAATCATCATAGATTTTAAGCAGTCATTTCTTAAAAATAACTTTTAAGAAATGCCTAGTAAATTCTTATCAATTTATAATGGGGTAAATCCTCAACTACCCAGAATCTCCAGTTTCCCTGAAATTGTTCAGATCCAGAAATAATTCTATACCATCAACTATCCCCCTTATCTCCAGTAGGCTTTTAAGGCAAGAAGGGACTCCTGAGCGTCTGGAAAAGTCAGCATTAAGGAGAGATGGAGCCAACTAAAGAGATGCTCAGACATTGGATCAGTATCTGGTCTGCCCAGGATGAGAAGGGGAAGGCTGGGAGGGGAAGGAGCACCCTTGCTCACTGGTCCTGTTCATAAAAGGCACAAAGGCAAGAAGCATGGGAGAAGTGATAAGAGGCAAGAATTGAAGAACTGGAACAAAGGGAAAGGCAGATAAACAATTCTGTTGTGTTGGTGGTGTCAGGGATAAAATGGGCATCACGGGGCTGATGGACAGCTGTGTGTGACTGGACAGGGAGGGAGGGAAGACCCCTTGGGAACCCTCGGCTTCCCACCTGTCCAAAATGTGGTGAATGTTTGAATGTATGAATATTTCAGCATTGAAAGGTTTTATTTTCTTTGTTGAGGATAGAGGAAGAAGCATGACTTTCCATCAGTGGTAGAGAAAATTTGTCAGGTGCTAGATTTCAACTTGGGGAGGGGTGAAGGAGGCCTGGAGGTTGGGGGTGGGGATAGGTAGAGGTGGGACAGGTCAATTCTTTGGTTTCAAGAGAGGAGCAAAATATACACAATATTTTGTGGACACTTTCCATCATAAGATTTCAGTTCTGGCACTTATAGGCTTAATGGTCATCCTTGTGTTATATGGAGTGAGCTGTGCAATTACTCCCTGTCTCCCTGGTTGAAACTTCCACTTTCAAGCACAGTTATTATACTGTCCATGTTATTAACAAAGGTCCCGTGGAAACTCACTAAATAATTTATGTAAGCAGAGCAATTTAACGATTGTGATCCAGATACCATTGTCAGAGGGGCAAGCTATTGTGAGTCTCAGTCTTATGTCTTGCTATGATTTCTAGTTCAACCTTTTCCAACTCAGGTACCTTACACATAGTAGATGTGAAAAAAATGCTTGCCCAAATGAAAAGAGGTGAGGGTCGATGTGACCCACAGCATGAGTATGTGTATAGCCCAGAGCCAAGTTAGTAAGGAAGACACTAAGGAGAGGTAATATTTGTCTTTGGGGGTGGGGGACAACACACACTGCCCAACACACCAGCAATGGTAATTACCCCAGCCAAGAGTAAACCAGACAAATATTCATAGAACTGTACTAGCCATGAAGAGTGACAACAGCAAAGAGGAACCAGAAATGTTTATTTCATGTTCAATATGTTAACTGTGTGTTCCTTCTTGAAAGACACAAAACTGAAGCACAAAAAACAGAATAACAAATTTCAGTATCTAGTATTTGTTACGCTGAGCACTGCCTGTGACCCTCTCCATCCTCTTTCCCCCAGCATTCATCCAGAAAGCTTGTGGGTTTTCTTGGCCTTTTTTTTCCTTTTTCCTTTTCTTCTTTTTTCTTTTCTTCCCCCTCCCCCCCCCTTTTTTTTTACTCCTGCACAAATCAATAAAACGTTTTATGCCAGCCCAAGTTAAATTGCAAGCAACATAGGCAAGGAAACCAAAAAAAGGTGAGAAAAAAATAAGATTGGCTTTAATATGCTGAATTTAAGACATGAAGTTGCAGCTGACAGCTGACACATTATCAACTGGAAATCATTCTCTGATTTACACAACCCCAAAAGAAGGCGGCCACACAAGGCTGTGACAAAGAGGGCTGTATTCCTAAGGAAGATAATAGAAGGACACAGATAGATAATTTCCAGAAGAAACTGCTACTTTCTGACTTCTTATTCTAGGGCAATGCCTTTTGATGTCCTGATTTAATGTGGTTGTAAGCCTGAACTAATCTGACGTAATAAAAGCTTAATTGGCTATTTCCAATTAACATTTTCCTTTAATCTGACTATTTGTTTTCATCTGACATAGATTGCTGTTCCTCAGGGCAGAATATACTTTGTGTATTGTGGTTTGCAAATTGTGAAGTCATTTGTGTTTGTGTTCGATTTGTGTGTGGGGTACAGTTATAAACTGTAAGTTACTCGTTATAATTGCGTATCTGATATCTGTCTCCCTGGGCTACTGCAAGAGACTGCTGCAGTCTGGACAGGACGAGAGGTCAGGATTGGGAGCCGGCAGGGCAGGGCAGGAGTCCTTGATGGCCTCTGGATGATTGAAGCATCCAGGGAGGGGAATGCCTCCTGACAGGGTCTATGATGCCGGGAGGAAGGAACCTGCTGCTCCTTGGTGATGCTGTTGTCCAGGCACAAGGAAGCGGGGAGCCTCCCGTCCCCCAAAATTCCCACTGAGCGGCATTTTGGAACCCAAAGAACTGCTAAGTGTGGGGACTGCTGAACACTCTGCAGTAATTTGCACACTTGCACATCATCATTGACATTATACTCTCACTTTTGCATTTCAATGAAATTCTAGCATGCAAATGTATAAACTAAAAGAATGTGATGTTCTGAAGCAGATGAAGTATTAAAACTCAGGCAAGTATTATTTAATAAAGTAATTTTTTTATTTATTGTGACTATTGGTACATTATGACATATTTCTAGCCACCTTTCTTTTTTGCTCTTTTTTTGGGGGGGGGGAAATAGTTCAGTCTTATAGATAAGTTGCAAATATAAAAAACAGTACAAAGAACACCTATATAACTTTTACCCAGAATTAATTACTTGTCAACATTTTCATTGTTGTCTATGTGACTTGTGGGCACTCTTTCTCTATGACTCTTCCTCTCCATATAGATTATATACATATTATTATTTTTTTTTTTCTGAAGGAATTGATGGTAAGGCACAAACATCATGGCTCTTTACCCCAGACTTTAGTATACGTTTCCTGAGAATGTGGATATTCTCAAGCCTTTTTTTTTTTTTTTAATTTTTTCTCAATGTTTATTTTTGAGAGACAGAGAGTGAGCAGGGGAGAGGCAGAGAGAGAGGGAGACACCGAATCCAAAGCAGGCTCCAGTATCCAAGCTGTCAGCACAGAGAGCACAGAGCCCAGTGCGGGACTTGAACTCAAAAACTGCAAGATCATGACCTGGACCAAGGTCGGACGCTTAACCAACGGCGCCACTCAGACGCCTGTGGATATTCTCTTACCTAGCAATAGTAGATTATTTTCAATGTTGATAGAATCCTCTAATCTACCTTTTATATCTCAGTTTTATCAACTGATCCACTAATGTGCTTTATAGCATTGCACCCTTCCTTATAGCATCTAGTCTATGGTCCGGCGTGGCATTTAGTTGGCATGTTCATTTAGCCTCTTTTGACGTGGAGTATTTCCGCGGCCTTTTTTCGTCTTTTCTAACATTGATACTTCAGAAATGTAGAATATCACCTCCCCCCACACACCTTTTAAGGTAGAACATTTCCCATTGGGATTTGTCTGATAGTTATTTGTGGTCAGCATCAGGTCATGCATTCTCAGTAGGAATATTGCATGGGTGATATTGTGTCTTTCTCTGTGTATCACATCTGGAGGTGCACAAAGTCCATCTGTCCCTCATTGATGATGTTAGCTTTAATCATCCAGTCAAGTGGTTTCTGATTTTTCCACTAGGTAATTACTGTTTAATTTTCTCTCCTATAACTAATAAGCAGTCTGTGGGGAGACACTTTAAAACCATGCCAATAGCTGGTTCCTCATCAAGATTTCCCTATAGTCTTAGCATCCATTGGTGACTCTTGCCTAATCCAATTTTTAATAAAATGGTGACAACATTATGATTTTCCAATTTCAGCACTCCCTCCACATCTGCCAGCAGCCCTTGACATTCCACTTTAAGCTACTTTAAACAAAGGTCTTCCGTTTATTTATTTGCTTACCTTTTTATCATTAGCACAGACCTGTAAGTTTCTTTTTTTTAAGTTTTATGTATTTATGTATGTATGTATGTATGTATTTTGAGAAAGAGAGAGAGAGTAGGGGAGGAGCAGAGAGAGAAGGAGAGAGAGGATCCCAAGCAGGTTCTGCACTGTCAGCACAGAGCCTGATGAGGGGCTCAAACTTACGAACCATGAGATAGATCCTGACCTGAGCCAAGATCCAGTCTGATGTTTAACCAACTGAGCCACCCAGGTGCCCCAGTAAATTTCTAATTTTGGTTTATAACTTGAAATACAATTGTAATTGAATAGTTTACTGCCTACAGTAAGCCAGGCCCTGTAATCCATTCTGGGGACACCACTGTGAACCAAACAGATAGATATATATGCAGACATGTTTTTTCTGTACTTATGTACAGATGTCTGAAGACAGCTATAAGCTAGAAGAGCATTTTTATCAACCACCTGTGTTGAGAACTATCCTATGAAGTGAGGGTATAGGCTAGATCTCTACCCTCAGGGAGTTTACAGTGAAATGGGGGAAGAAGTCAACCAGAAAGTAAAGTTTGGATAAGTAAGTGGTCAAAAGAATTGCAGGTTTCAAGAAGTGCCATGAGAGAAAGAGAAAACAGGAGTTAAGATAGAAGATGATTACTGAGGGACCATGGAGGCCAGCCATTATTAAAAGAAATCTGGGATGATGGCTTCATCATGACCTCTCATGAATGTTTGAGTGGTGCTTCCCTGGGTGGATGTTCAGTGAAGTTTTTTTCTTTTTTTTTTTTTTTTGGTACTTTTCCATGACCCTCCAGCTTGTTTGCAGCAGCCTCCCGAGTAGGAACAGAGCAAATCCTTGCTGTTGCCTGTTTCATGGGTCCAGCCTGTACATTTGATCTTTATAAACTAGTGACGACATGCCAATAACTTGTACATCAGGACACAAATGATAAAACAGCCATGCCAAGACAGATTATATTAAATACTGCATCCTTCAAATAGTCAACAGATACTTAATAATGCACTGTGTGCCCAGACATGGGAAACAATGGTGGACAAGATAGACATTTTGTCTGGGCTCCCCTTCTCACTGGGGTATGAATTTCAGTGAAGGAGACAAACACATAGGTAGGCAAGGCAGCTGACAAACATAAGCACAGTAGTAAGTACAGGGTCTTAAGGGAGGTTAGACAAGGATTCTAACCCAGACACGGTGGGGGTGAGGCGGGTGGACGGAAAAGGGTTTCTAGAGGAAGGGACGCTGATACTTTTTAAAGAATGGTGTACGTCATCCAGAGACTAAAGCTTTTTTCTGCATCCAGGTGGTGGAAACAGCATGTGCAACATCACAAAACAACATCCCCATTACATCCCTAGTGTGTGGCACATAGTTGACACTCAGTGGGAGCAATTTTGCAAAGAGCAAGTGGGGACAAGCATAAGGGATATTTCATCCTCAGAAGAGAACCTTGATAACATTCAACATAAAATTATTCATAGTATTTATCATATAAGATTCCACTTTCTGTACTATCAACTTTACAGCCACACTATACCTTTAATTACATATTGAAGAGGACAGTCGGAAAGTTTTATTAGAGTGTGTTGGTGTTAAAATATTTTTGCTGATGCCTTTAAATAGATGACTTGTAGAACATATTATTAACACCTAGAAGAACTGGCTTCCCTCACTCATTTAATTTTTCCAATTAACTGAAAGCCAGGTTGACTTGGCTTTGGTTCAGTCTTGTGGTCAAAATTTAGCATCATGGTACTGATTAATTAGTGATGAGTCATTTACCTTATAAGAGCAGAAAGTACATGATGGCAAATTTAGAGGATGAAAATTAGGCCACAGAGGAGCAATGCACACGAATCTGCTCTTTGTTATTAGAAATGTCACTACCAGAGTGGAACTTGCAGAGGCAGAAAAGGGAATCCAAGTCAAGCGTTTTTTCCTTTTCTGTCTCTCTGACCTAGATAAGAGACCTTATCCTGTCCTGACTCCCAGCCCCTCCAATCCTTACTGGAGACCCTCCCACATTTTTATTCGCTCAAATGTGATGAGTGTGTGAGCCAGTGAATGTCAGCATAATGAACAAGATAAATGTGCAATGAATTTATGAGTCAATAGGATTTTGGTGCCTATTTGTATAAAAAATTTAGCCCGTTACTTTTGTCTGCCATGACCGTATGGAAAAGTCATGAAAGTTTTGGAAATATAAGCTCATGGTATAACATAGAGATTGAGAGTATGAGTTCTGAAACTGGGTTCAGTTTTCAGAGCCACTACCTAATACTTTGCATCAGATTCCTCACTGTAGAATGAGAATTTAAGGAGTCCCGATACCATTTGTTGTTGTGAGTATTAAATGAATTAATGTATGTAAAGCGCTTGTGGTGATTCACTCCAAGGATGCTCTCTAAGCCTGCTTTAAGTATTATGATTCTCAAGAATGGGATCACCAAAAACCTAGACTAAATTGAATGTTTCTCCCTGTTAAGATGTGAGCAATTATTAATAACGAAGCAATTTGCCTGTTATCTGGTGTTTAGGACCTAGGTAGGATATCTTATGTAATCAGTTAATATTTGCTGATAAAAAAACAAGAAATATCTATTATTGAGGAAGTATTTTTGAGAGCCCACCATGGACACATGTGTGTGGTAGATGCTTGGTGCACTTAAAAACAACTTGATTTCTGCCCTCGGGGAGCTTCCAGTCCAATTAATGGATACATGGCATGGACACGTGTCCGAAAACATCAGGGCAGCAAGTCAAACAATTACCACCATAGGCATTGGAGGCTGTCAGTTAGATAGACTCCCAGTTATATGGGAGTATTGCTTACACATCTTAACTTTCCAAAGACAGTATTCATACATTAAAAAAGCAGTTTAGGGATGCCTGGGTGATTCAGTCAGTTAAATGTCCAACTCTTGATTTCAGCTCAGGTCATGATCTCACGGTTCATGGGTTTGAGCCCTGCATCAGGCTCTGTGCTGACAGTGCAGAGCTTGCTTGGGATTCTCTCTCCCTTTCTCTCTCTGCCCCTCCCCTGCTCACATACTTGTCCCTCTTTCAAAATAAGTACACTTAAAAAAATGTTTTTATAACAACAAATTATATGAGCTTATCTCTCTTACCACCGCTATTTCTGTCTTTTTCTCTCTTTTTTCTGTCTTTGTCTTACACACACACACACACACACACACACACACACACACACACACACAGCAAGAATACATTTGTAAGGACATATACCAAACTGCTATCTGTGGACATGTCTGACAAAGGGATTGGGGCTAGGAATGGAGGCTACTTAGCACTTTTAAAAAATTCCTTATCCCTGAAAACACTCAATTTATCTTACATTAATGACTTTTAACCTGATAATTATATATAATTACATTATGTTATATAATTATATTGTATTGTTCTCTCAATATAACTGAAAATTATGCATTAATTAATGTATGCATTTGCAATACCCATAAATACTTTTGAATTTCATTTTGAAGTAATAAATACATTAAACCCATATGTTATTTGCTCTAAAAAAAAATAAGTTAACTTCAGGATCTTGTTGATGTAAGAATTTAGACTGTTTCCAAGGTAACCAACCAGATCTCTAGAAACCTTAGCCAAGCTTATACCTCTTTCTTCATTTTGAGGGCTTGGCTTTTTTCATTTTCTTGTGGAAACCTTGAACTTATACACATGCACACACACACACACACACACACACACACACAACACCACAAACACACCTGACTATACTTATTTTCCATCAAGGACAAAAGGTACAACAAAACTCAATATATGATTATTGATCTTGAATCCATTTAATTCAGTTATTTTATTATATTTTTGTCTTTATACTGTAAACTGTAAATGATGACAACCAAATGTTCTGTGATCATTTATAGAGAAATGGTACTAGTTTTGTATGAATTCCCAGGTAACTGCTCTTCAGTTTGTGATCTTTCTTCTTGTTTTGTTCTTCTTCAGCATAACCACCAAAAACCAAGAATATGCCAATAATGTTTAATAAAATAATATTATTTTGTTGTTTAATTCTCTATGCCAGCATCATCCAAGAAAAATAGAATGTTAGCCACAGATGTAACTTTTAATTCCCTCGTAGCCACATTTAAGTAACAAAAAGAAATGGGTAAAATTAATTTTTGAAAGTACTTAAAATTTTTTTTAATGTTTATTCATTTTTGAGAGACAGAGTGCGAGCAGGGGAGGGGCAGAGAGAGAGAAAGAGAGAGAGAGACACAGAATCTGAAGCAGGCTCCAGGCTCAGCCCAATGAGGAGCTCAAACCCACATACTCAGAGATCATGACCTGAGCTGAAGTCAGACCTTTAACCGACTAAGCCACCCGGCACCCCTTAAAAGTACTTTTTAGTACTAATGTATCTAAAATATTACTATTTTAGTAACAAAAATTTACAAATGTATCTAAAATATTACTATTTCAATCTATAATCAACATAAAAGATTATTGATGAGATATTTTTCATTTCTTGTCCTCTTTTCTAGTGTGTTGTGCATACCATATGTACAGGAAATCTCAATTTGCAGTAGCCGCAGTGCAATGGCAGAGACCTCCATGATGGTTGTCACTTCCTTAAAACTGTTATATCAGCATGCCTGGGTGTCTCATGTGGTTAAGCATTTGACTTTTGATCCCAGCTCATGTCTTTATGTTGGGGTCATGAGTTCAAGCCCCATGTTGGCTCTGTGCTGCGCATGAAGCCTACTTAAAAAAAACAATAAAAACTTCTAATTTTACCCCTGGGATATTTAAAGACATATTTTGCAGGATTTTCTTTCTTTCTTGAAATTTAGTTCATAAACAACATGTCCAATTGCCTTCTGTAATGGAAAATATTTTATTTCCACTTTTCATGAGTATTTACCCTTTGGTGAGTTTTCCCTACCAATAGCTAGCCTTCTGGGGAGATCACAATATAAATATTTCTTCCTTAGTATCTGTTAAAAGGCCATTTTCAGAAAAATGTAAAGTCATTTCTCTCATACAGATATAAAATGAATACATGTTGTAAAACCTATTTTATGATATAGTATGATGGAAACAGGTAGATGTTATAACTGCTTCAAAGAAAAAGTCAAAAATAAAATTTATATGCAGTACAGCCATGTTGAGATGAGTTGCAAATGGGGACAAAACTTTTTTTTTTTCCAAAAGAGGGAAGAAGTCAATTAAATCACTACCAGGTAGGACAGAACTTACACATTTATCAGTTATTTACAACTTACAAAGAGTTTTAAAACAGGTCAAAGATGGTGAATACATCTAGAATCTGATAACCCAAAATGGTATGCTATAGATTATGCAGTTATCCATGAAAACACAAAAGGCATTTTACGTATTAAAGTAATAAATCTTATTTTACTTTTATTGATTATATTTTGTTGAGATACAGATATAACATATTATGAATATACAGAATATATCTCTAATGACTGGAACCTGTCAGCATTTATTAAACTTTATGTCTGTTTACACACCTACTATTAAAATAGTATTTTATTGAATTATTATTATTATTTTAAGTTTATTTTGAGAGAGAGAGAGAGAGAGAGGAGAGAATCAGTGGGGGAGGGGTAGACAGAGATGGGGACAGAGGATCTGAAGCGGGCTCTGTGCTGACAGCAGAGAGACCAACGCAGGGCTCGAACTCACAAAACTGTAAGATCATGACCTGAGCTGAAGTTGGATGCTTAACCTGCTGAGTCACCCAAGTGCCCCTTGAATTATTTTTATTTGAAGTTCTAAGTGCCTTAAAACTGGTATATCTACCTATGATTTTCCATTGTAATGGGAAACTAGGATAATTTTTAAAAATTAAACGTATTAATTTACCTCATTTTGTCTTTAGACTATTTGCTTCTAAATTTTTTTTCATTTTAGATGATAAAAAATTGCTATTTTAAATTAGTTGAGATTAGCTTCATCTATGGAACATCTCGAGTAAAGGGGGGCAGTGGATAACCAGGAGAAAGATATAAAAATCATAAACCCAGAGAACCCACATTATAAAATATTATAACTAAAACGTATCTCTATTGGATCTGATAATCCATTCAAAGCCACCTAAGCATCAAGTCCCAGCTCTGCCCCCAAATTATACAGTAACGTTAGGAAAGTCAGAGAGATTATATTTCATTTTGCTCATTGATAAAACAAGGAATGGCATTAGATGTTTGCTAAACCTCTTTCCACCAATACAATTCTTTGCAAGATAGATCTCCAAAAGTGTATTTTCACCTGGACCCCCCACCTGCACCCCATAGACACTGAAACAGATGGAAACATCAGAAGGTCCCACCGAGAAACCAGTCTTCCTGCCCTCCTAGTGATGTCACCCAACACATATTATAAGAATTTGCAGGTTCTCACAAAGGAACAGATGACCAACCTTCTTACACATTCTAGGGACTTACCACTCTCTTTCCACTCCCACCAAAGAGGAAGTTGCCACCTCCCTGGTTTGCCACACCAGGCAATTTGTTTTCCCCACAACTCAGAAAAGAAGAGCACAGCGATTTAGAGAAGAAAGGCATTTGGTTTTCTTTAGCAAAGGCACTACAGATATGCTAATACAGAGAGAAATGGCTGGTGGCACCCTAATAGGACGCCTGGAAGTCCCTTGTAGGAGCAGGTGGCAGTAGTGGAAGAGCAATGAATTGCAAGTCAAGACTGTCATGATCAGCGCCCAGCTCCACTGTTGACTCTTACTTATCCTTGTGAAGCCTCTCTCTGGTTGCCCCAAAGGGGTCATGTCCCTCTGATGGGGTGAGATTTTATCCTTAATTATTTCCTTTAAAAGTAAGTAAAATTATTTCCTTTAAAAGTACCCCACTTTCCTTTAAAAGTGGGGTAACATTAAAATAAACCAGATTTGGGGGGCATATATCAAGCTTTAGAATTTCATTGTAGAATTCAACCCATAATTCTTTTCTGTAAGGCTACAGAAACAGGGTCAAACTTCAGAGAGGAAAACAATTGCCTTTCATTCTCCCTCAACCTGAGGACAAAGAATCTCCCCTCCATGTAAGTTTAAAAGGACTCACACCCTGAAGATGTTTCTGACCCTAGTTTCCATCCATGTGGCCGTGATCTGGGCCCGTAGGTTGTAATGCAGGACAATATGCTCAGCTGCACCCTGGCATTTAGAAAGCAGCTGCTCTGTGTGGGTGGAGGCTTGTGCTGGAGGCAAGGAACCAAGCAGGGTCCTTGTGCACTTCCTGGCCTGTGTGGGAGACGACTCTGCAGGCGGTACCCCCCAGGACTTGTTTTCTCCATAGTGCTAGTTCTCACTCACTGAGAGACATCACTGCCAGCCCAGGAGACTTTTTTTTTTCCAGAGTATTAATTGTTCACTGCTCTTTTCCCATGCCTACAAAAGGGTCTGGTATACATGAAGCCATTTTCCATTAAAGAGATTATTAAAGTGGTACCTAGAATATTCTTTACCATTCAGTGTGTAAGAGAGTTGCTTGTATTAGGAAGATCCTCAGAGGTAAAGGAGCATAAACTTCCAGTTATAAATGAGTGTATAACTTGGTTTTTCCATGTTGGTAGTACTGGTTTCATCCTACTATTCCCCTGTTTTCTTGTTGTTGTTTTTTTTTTAAGTTTATTTATTTCTTTATTTTGAGAGAGAGACAGAGCAAGCAGGAGAGGGGCAGAGCGAGAGGGAGAGAGAACATCCCAAGCAGGCTCCGTGCCATCAGTGTCGAGCCCCGTCCAGGGCTTGAACCCACAAACTGCAAGATCATGACCTGAGCCAAAACCAAGAGTCAGACACTTAACCAACCGAGCCACCCAGGTGCCCCTATTCACCTTGGTTTTAAGAAAATCTGCCACCAATTACCTGGGACATTTGTACTATCTTTCTCCCATTTCTGGAATAAATGTCTTATATTTGGGGCTATTAGTTTGGAGGCTTTCAAGGTAAAATATTTCCATGGGATGATTTTATCAACCACTTTTCTTTTCAGTAATATTCCTTTCTATTATGTATTATGATCTTTATCCTAACACAAAGAAGCATTAAGAAGAATATTGGCCTTAGGGGTCCATTTTTGCCATGCATATCATAGTTCTTATTTTCAAGCACTTCCTTTTTTGAAAAAAAAAACATATTTTTGATACATTTTGAAATTAAATTGACTTTTTTTTAAAAACTGCCAACAAAACCAACTAAAAAGATGGAACACTTTTGGAAAAAGGAGAAGTAGGAGAAGGAAGAGGAAGAGAGAATCTGATTTAAAAACTAAGAATCGTGCACTGTTTGGAAAAAGTAAGGTTGATGACAAATAGACTGCTAACATTGTAGCTTCAGTAGGCCAGGCCCTTCTGCTCCTAAGGTGCCAACAGGCCCAGAGTCCAGCCTGCCTTTGGAGGCCTGGACCTATTAAAATCTCCCTGGCGTGGCTTTTCCATTTTCACCTTGCTCAGCTCACATTCTCCTCTGACTTGCTTTCCCGTAGATCAGAGAAGAAATGATTATGTAATAGGTCCCTACCACTAGGCTCATCTTTCTTTCCTTTTTTTAAATTGTTTCGCTTCTTTACAAAGATAGTACTTACTCATTCTGGAAAATGTTGGTAATGTGCCACGTCGAAAGAAGAAAGCACAGGTACTTGTAATCTCACCACCATCAATATTTCTTAAAGAAACTTTTATGCTTCTCTTTATATACAGATACATAATTTGACTTGAGTGTCATACTACTTGACACATTATTTTGTAACCGTATATTTTGATTTAAACATGTATTGTGGAGTTACTTCCATTTCACTCTAGGCCTGCATCATCCTTTTGATAGCCATAAACAGTTCCACTGTGTGGGCACATCCTCTAACATTTACCTAATTGGCCATTGATTGATGAACATGATATCAAAAGATAGGACTGAAATAAAGTCCTAAAATAAAACTGTAGGTCCCAGGCGAGAGTCCAGACACAAAGCTGCCTTGTAGTATCAGATACAAATATGAGACGATTAATGCTCAATCCAAGTCAGCAAATGACCAACTGAAGAGGTGGAAATCCAGAGATTCTGGCATTTCTGGAAGAAAGGGTAGATAATCATAAATATTATAGTGAGACTGCAGCGTGAATCAGGTGTTACTGGTAGGGTTCAGAGTCTAGAAAGTAGGCATAGCTCAGCTCCGAGCCTGCAGACTTAGTTAAGGGCTTGGTGCAGAGGTCCAAATGCAGTAAGACATAGCTGTTAGGAAACACACACTAACACAGGCTCAGATGTACCTGCTGATAGACTGAAGGCCATGGCAGCCAGGAGACACAGGCAGGAGCTGATTCCAAACATCAGGTGAGGGGCCCAGACATAGTGGGGTCTGAGGAAGAGGTAGGGAATAGACTTCAGGCAACTGAGGACCACATCTCTGAATCTGAAGCATGAATGTAGGCCCCCAAAACCATACAGTGTGAGAAGCGACCTAGGACAGGGGCAATCACACCTCTGCCCTAGAAATTCCTCACCCTCAGGGAGGTGAGGGTCAGTAATGTGCTCTGGCTGTCAGCGAAAGGTGGGGTCTCCTGGTGCTGCTAACTTATGAGAGAGCAGAGTTATCTGTGATGTGTCTTCACTGATCTCACAATAGGCCAACACTTTTGTAAAGGGGGTATGCAGTTTTACAGTGAACTGGAGGAGTTCAGGCTGCCAGACCTCAGAAATGAGGCCAAAATAATTCACTTGATAATGCTCAGCTCTGAAAGGTGGGCTGAGATGTTGCCAGGCAGTCTAGCTTTGTTCCATTATATAGTTTTGGCAGGCACCCAGCCAGCAGATCCTTAGCTTAATTCTAGACATTTGTTTCATTCATTCATTTCTTCAATAAATATTTACTGAGCACCTGTTATGTGTCAGACACTCAGCTATGTGCTGCAAACAGATAAATAAAACACAGCCCTTGCTCATTTCAAATAAGAGAAATTATACTGTGGCGCAACTGCTAGAAAAAGAGTCTGTAAAGACATTTGGGTTAAAAGAGAAACTTTTCTTTTTGCAAAGCAAGACTAACATCGTTTTACCAATCCGTAGGAGACTTAAGGGTGGGCAGATAAGCATTTTGCTAATAATTCATTTAGTGCTTCTTATGTATTCATTGTATTCAGGGCCCTAAGCTAGACCAGGGTCATATTTGTATTCAGCAAATATTTACTAATCACCTACCACATGCCAGGCATTGTTCCAGGCCTGGGGATACTATAGGGAACAAGAGAGACATTGAAACTTAGAGCCTGGTAGTAAGGAGAAAAATAAACTAGTGATAAGGGCTATAAAGAAAATTAAATTATAATGAGGCAGTAGTATGCCTGAGAAGCTGCTTTAGATTCAGTGGTCATGGACGGTTTCTTTGAGGAACTGACATTGACGGTGAACTCTCAATGGCAGGAAGGAGCCAGCCCCTGGGACAAAGGATTCAAGCACACAGTTAGGGCAAGGCCTCCACGTGAGCCTGTGTGAACAGCAAGAAGAGGCTGTGGCTAGAGTGGAAGGGCAAGGCACAGGGCAGGAGGGGAGAGGGCAGCGTGGAGGCAGAGACCTGTCGGGAGTATGCTGACTTTGAACCCTACAGGGCATCCAGTGGGGAGCTGCAGTCATAGCGGGTGACTCAGAACCAAAGTAGAAAGACTGGAGTTCAGCCGTGACTTTTTGTGTAATAATCACATTGGCACCACGGATAAGAGTTTCCATTCGACTTTGTCTGAACTTCATTTCATAAATGCATTCGCTGTGTTTCTATTCAGTAGGGTAGACCGGCTAGTCATTCAGTGAGCAAAAAACTGTTGAGTACCTGCAGTGTGCCTGCCACAGACAGGCCTAGCTGCAGAGGTGGATGATAAATAAATAACAAAATCAAATCAAAACAAAAAACAAATCACTAATACAGTATCAGATGGTGATATGAGCTCTGAAGAAAATAAAGCTGAGTTAAGGGATGTGGCCCAGGAGCTTTTAGATCCCGTGTCTGAGGAGTGACAGTTGAGCAGGAATGTGACTGACAGGAGCAGAGGGAACAGCAAACGGAAGCAGCGCAACTACTTACGAGCTTGCTGCCTCGCAGAGCGGCAAGAAGGCCAGTGTGGCTGGAGCACTGACAGCAAGGGTGGGAGAGTCAGAGGTAACAAGGATCAGAGGGCACCTCAGGCTGTGGCTCTTCTGTGTGTGATGGAAAGCCCAGGTGGTGTCATAATACCTGCATTTTGGAAAGATCACTCTCGCTGTGTGTGAGTGTGGGATTCCATGAAAGGAAACCCAGGAACCATTAAGAGGCTGTGACCACAGTCTGTGTAAGATGTGATATTCATGGGGCCCCTGGGTGGCTCAGTCGGCTAAGCATCCGACTGCAGCTCAGGTCATGATCTCACAGTTCGTGGGTTCAAGCTCAGCGTTGGCTCTCTGCTGACAACTGGGAGCCTGGAGCCTGTTTCAGATTCTGTATCTCCCCCTCTCTACTCCTCCCCTGCTTGTGCTTTGTCTCTCTCTGTATCTCAAAAATAAATAAATGTTAAAAAAAAATTTTTTTAATGTGATACTCGTGGGCCAATGCAGTGGCACTGCAGACTGCCGGTGAGAATGTTCAGATTCAAAATAGATACTGGAAGGAAGCAAGGCAGGGCTTGATGATGAGAGAACAAGAAGAATGATGGATCCTGGATTTGGGTCCTGCATCCTGGCCAGCAGATGGCAGCAGTAACTTTGGGGAAGATGGAGTGTCAGCGTTGGTGGGCAGTGGGATTCAGGGTGAAGGTTGAGGCAGCAGGTAGATCTGGGATACCTCATATATTCAGTTGGATATCTAAGCAGAGATGAGGATTGGCAGTTAGATACTTGAGTGTATGTATCAGGAAGGAGGTCAGGGTTAGAGATATAATATAGAGGCATTAGCACCCAAATTTCAAACAACATGCCCCTTGGTGCTTCCTTGCTAGCAAGGACTGGGGAAGGGGTGCTGAACGCATGCCATCCTTTTCCTTGGGTTCTGTCTTTAGATGACATTGGGAAAGCACATCTGCTTGAAAATCTAAAGAGAATCCAGACAACCCGATCTTTAACAAAAGAACAAAAAAAGCATTTTCAGAAAAGAAGCATTTTCAGAGTTTGACTTGATTTGAGGAAGCTTCTGGAATTCTGAGTTAATCTTTCGGTGCATAATTTTATTAGATTTGGGCCTTTTTATTTCTTCCCACTTTTATGAGCCTGCTCTTCAGCTGCGTCCTCATGTATAACTTCTGCCAAGAAGTGAAATAGTTTATGCATGTTTCTTTAAAAGAAATGTAACCATCTGCAAGATTTTTTGAGATGTGAATTTACATTTAATATCCTCCACCAAGGAATATTAATAATATACAGTATTTTGATCAGATTATTTCTGATAAAATATGAAGCTCTGAAGGGTGTTAATGAAAAACAGCAGCTAGATCACATGAAAAATGGCCTTATGCCTTAAAATCACATTCTGTGAAAATAAATTTAGGCATATCTAGTTTAGAAAAAGTATAATGTATGGACAATGATGCTGCTCTCCATTCGGTAATGATAATTATAATTATCTTTGCTGGGTTGTTTCTATGTAATTTAATTATTCACTTCAATACAGAATAATATTATTGAAGCATAAAGATGGTAATTATTAATATGTTCTGCCCTGAGGTGAGAGTAGGATGTTTAATTAATGAACCACCCTCCTCTTACCTTATGGATGACTCATTGATAAGATGTGTGCAGTATAGCAAACTGTTAGGTATTCTCTCTTGCTAATGGATTATTCAAATCATTTTCTCAAGCAGAGTGGAAAGAAGTCACTGTCTATAACCCAGAAATGATATTGGCAAGGAAGCTGAGTAATCAGTGGAACAGCTTGGAATAGTGCTCGTTCTGGACGACTGACAAAATACAAAGAGGAAATATAGTTCTTCAGGGCTTTGATGCGAGGCTGAATCCAGTTCATGTTTTCCTGGAAATGGCTTACTTCTTTCCATGAGATGTTTCTTATATTTTAGGGTTTCTAAAAGATAATGTTCCTTGAAACTATTATAAGAAAAATTCTTCAATAAATGGCATTTTATTTATTATAGTTTGCCTTCTTTAAAGAGCATGGATTTCCAGATCTTCAGCAGGAAGAAGTAAAATTTTAAAAGCTATCGCAAATTTTACCATACTCACAGTTCAGCTCAAATGTGGTCTATAATTAATATTAATTATAGTTAACCATCATAATTCTTTTTTACCTTAAACATGTCATTTTATACCTTCTTAGTATTTATGTAAAATTCATAAGAAGCAGTTAAAGATAAAACCAAATAGTTTAAGAATAGATTGGAGGGGTGCCTCTGTGGCTCAGCCGGTTGAGTATCTGACTCTTGGTTTTGGCTCAGGTTGTCATCTCTGGGTTTTGTGAGTTTGAGCCCCACATCAGGCTCTGCACTGGCAGTGAGGAGCCTGCTTGGAATTCTTTGTCTCCTCTCTCTCTGACCCTCTCCCACTCACTCTGTCTCTGTCTCTGCTTCTGTCTCTCTCAAAATATATAAAGTTAAAAAAAAGAATAGATTGGAATAGACTGAAACACATATGTTCACACACAAAAGCATACATGTCACAGAATAATGAATGAATCTACATTTTTAATTAAAGAATGATTCAAAATTACTTAATGAATACTCAAATCATTTTATAAGAGAGTACATGTTCCACTGTACATGTAGTCTGACCCACAGAGACATGAACCCACAGAGACTATCATATTATCCGACCATAAAAAGGCCAAACTTCAATTTCGGTATCAACTGTTCCTGTTCTGACAATATCAGTTAGATATCATGCATATGTCTTCATAAGGACTAAAGTCATGATGAGTAAGCTACTAAAAAATAATAACTCCACAATTGCCTATTGGAAAAAGGATAATGCTAGATGTTGGATAAGGAAGATGAAATGTACATATATATTTAATAATTTACATAAACACAGATATACATATGTAATAGGTTCTTCTTTAAAGGAGATTCCAATTTGTCAAGGGAGAAATAAATACTGAACTAAATATTAGTGATTTAAATGAGACAAAAAAATTCAAAACTCTTAGTTTGATGAAAGAATCCATTAGAATCACAGGCTTGTTGTATCTTACTATACTTACTATATGTAAGAGGGAGAGAAAAACTCAGAAAGCTCCTCTTCTTGGTTGTTTAAAGAATTTGCAAGTATTTATGCCTTTAAATATTATCTCACAATAAATTGATCGGCAGGGCAAACAATTAGATATTCAAAGTTTTAGAATCTTAAGATTAGAATTCTTGGGCCATAGCAAACATTTCTAGAGGCCAGCTGTGCTCATTAACTCTTTTATTTTCCAAATAATGCTTGCAAGGACAGGTTTTCAAGTAGCAAAGATCAGAAAAAAATGGTGATGGTTAGTTACACAAGTCTGTTCAGTGGACCAGAGATTAAGATTAATATTCTTGGGAATATTGTGAAGTTCAAAATTATTTTTTATGAGCCAAAATATTTTCTAAGTCTCTGTGACTGCAGAGGAAGTGGAAATATCCACCCCCCCCTCCTTTTTCTGGAAGATGTTAATAGAAGAGCCAGCATCTGAAGGCTAAGTACTGTAATCTTGTTTGTTAGCACTATGAGAAAAGAGAAGGTTTGAGAAACTCAAACTTATAATGTGGAAATAGGAAGGAGCAATAATGGAATACAGCTTGAGTAGAGCAGAAGTATGATCCATTGTTGTGCTGGTGAAGCCAGACGGACAGTGCCTCTTGGTGGTCATACCCTCATATGGTATCCTCACGCTCACTCTAGGCTTGGCCATATGAAACACTGTTGGGTAATGGAACATTAGTAAGCATGATACAAACAGAGTCTTGATAAGTGTAGCCTTGAAGGCCAGGGTCAGGAGAATTCACTATACACGGTTAACAATAGGGAAGTAGGGAGGGTTTTTAAGCAAAGGACTGACAGGATCAAAATAGTGCTTCTAGAATGTGAACTTGATTATAGAATGCAAAATAGAGTCACATGAAGAAGGGTGGTTGGAGATCAAGGTAGGGAGGATGGTTGGGAGGTCATATTATTTAACTCCTTCTCCCTTAGAATAGAAGAGCAAACAACACTGGAGATAGTCTGTTTATTGAGAAGGCACCACAAGAAGGGACCGAAGTACAGCAGTCTCTCTCCAACCACTAGGGATGGGTGTGATCACAAGAAGGGACTAAAGTACAACAGTGATGCAGTAGCTCTCTCCAACCACTAGGGATGGGTGTGAACAGCTCTAGCCAAGTCTCTAGAGAATATTCTTTCCATGGAGATAAGTCCTTTCATGATCATGAGAACAAAACAGACGAAAGGGCAAGCTCATGTTTTTTTGTCTTCTGGTTTTATCGTTTACTCATTGCCTTGGACTCTAGACATTTCTAACTAGTCTGGATGGCTCATTTCAACACAATGATCTAAATCTTTGGATTCTCATGATTTCTAGCATTCATAGATCAAAAATCCTAAATTGCTCAAATATTATGTAAGGTAGGAGCATCATAGTTCCATTGAATCATAGTTCCATTCTATAAAAAGACAGAATGCAGAAGAAAACATTTTTAAGTGACAAAGAGAGATCATGATGCATTCACAGTGCAGTGGAGCCAAGGGTGAGAATATCAAGTTCCAGGTGGGAAGGAGGGATGGCCAACAAAAAGCATTTAATAAATGCATACATCATTTGATCAATCCCAACCTGGAATTTTACATAAGATATTCTCCCAAGAGAGCAGCAGACTCATACTATGTACTTGGGAGAGTAGTCATAAATATTTCAGATGAAGTCCTAAGAAGGACAGGAAAACAGTGGAATAAGCCAACTTGGCTCAGCTTTAATAGTATTTTGTAAAGCAATAAAAGTGAAGAGGTGAAGGCAAGGTGAACCTTGGGCCAAGGGACTAACCAGCTACAGGTTTGGCTCAGAAGAGAGTACATACTGTTCTAATTAGTATCCAAAAGTTACAGCAAATAGGGGTTTGTATAAAGGAAGATGCATGAGAAAGTCTCCTCCATTAGTAGAAGCATGTCCTTGGGAACTCACATAAGGATTCTTTGAAATGAACTTGAAATTGGATTAGAGTCCTCGTCCCTCAAAGGACTGCAGCTGCCTGTTCTAGAGCTCAGTAAGCAAGGATTCACCACAGAGTGGGCCAGAAATATTTGTTGTGTATACTGAAGGATAAGCTTTGAAAGCATCATTGTGTAGAAGTCAGATGGGTACCCCTTTTGGATAATTCATGAGGAGCGAGAAGAGAAGCCCCAAGGAGTATATTTCAACATTTCCACTATTCAAAGTTTGTGTAGAAATTTATACTGGGTACACCTGGTTAGGACCAGGACTGATTCCTGGGGGGAAAGAGGACAGCTGTCAGTGACTGTCATTCTTCCAAATCAGGTGAGCAACACCAAGGTTACTGAAGAGGCAGTGGCTGGTTACGTTTATGGGCTGATCCATTGATTTCCCCCCATTCCTTGGTCCTCCCACAACATCCTCCTCTAGCAATCCCCAGGACCAATTTATTCCAACCATCTGCTTTTCTCAGCTTCTGCGCCCAGGCTGCAAGTGCTAGTGGAGGAAATCAGATACCTATGCCAACTGGCAGCAGGACAACCTCAGCTGGGCCCTCATACTACTCAGCAGTCCTTTCATGCATCCTCACCACCTTCCATTTCTGGCGCCCCAAACAGCTGCTCCCAACCCTCGCCATTTTCCCCAAGCCTCTCCTCATTCTCAGCTATGAACCTTGCTCCTATCTCGGGAGGAAGTCACCTCTGCACGCCTAGTCCCTAGAATAGCACCCCAAACATGGTAGGTGGGTACAGTAAATCAGTGAGTGGATAATTCATTCATTAGTGAATTTATCAGTTTCTCTTCCTTCCTGACCTGGGATCTGGACCTAACCTTGCTTTCTTCACACTGACCGTAGAGGGAGAATTCTCTTTCTGCCTTTTCAAGGCCAGACCCCTCCTGCCAAGGCTCTTGATTTCATCTGCCCACCTCACCCCCACGTCCCCCGGGTCCCAGGGTCAGGTTCTATCATTTATGTCCTACCTTGTGTATCTTTTCCACACTGTTCTCTGCAGCCCACATACATACTTAGGTCTGTCCAGTCCAATCCAGCTAGAATGTGCTGGGCATCTGTAACGCACGAGGTACTACTCTCAGTACTGGAGAGATATCAGTGGGAGGAAAACAAAAAAACTTAGGCCCCACAATAGAGAGGAGGAAGATAACATCCTAATGAGAAAAACAAATAAATTAAAAATAGATGTGTACAAATGCCTTGGGAAGAAAAAATAAGCAGGAAAAGGGACAGTACTAGGGAGGGACTGGGACACTCTTAAATAGAGCAGTCCAAGACTTGAAGGGAGTAAAGGAGTAAGCCATGGGGGAAATGTGCCTGGAAAGCAGAGGGAATGGCCAGTGTGAAGGTCCTGTGGCAGGGTGGGAGTGTTCTTAGTGCAATAAGGAACAACATGGATGGCTGTGGCTGGAGCAGAGTGGAGAGGGGCTGGTAGGAGGATGTAAAACCAGGGCGACCAGGTCCTATGGGCCTTGCAGCTCAGTGTAAAGCAGTACTTTGGGTTTTTAGTGTATGTGCTGCTGAAGCAAGCACAAGCAGGGCTTCAGTTTTGACTCCAAGTGAATTGGGAAGGTCTTGGGAAGGTTTGAGCAGAGGAATGACATGATTTGACATATTTAAGAGGATTGCACTGGCTGCTGTGTTGTGAATTAAGGGGGCAAAGGAGGGAAGAGAAATCATGGCTGCGAAGTGGTTGCTGTCATCCAGGGAAGAGGCAATACCACCACTGGATCCTTCCATTTGCCACCACATTAGTCAAATGGGCAGGTTCCCTCAGGACTGCAACTCTCTCGGTCTTCGTGTAGTCCCATCTGTTTAATGCCCCCACCACTCTTCTGAAAATACTCTTGGCTAGCATCACAAGTGACCTGAATACCAAATGCCAAACCCTGGAGCTCCTGTGAAGCGTCTGGGGCTCCTTACAAAACTTCAGGGCTAAAACAAGCCCAACTGTGTCCTGACCTATTAAAAGTAAGGCTGAGTTACAAGCCACCACCTGGCCAGTTCAGTGGAATCATGACAGCCATCCAGGCCTGAGTTTCCCTTTCCCATTGTTGTAGAACACTGTCTGCTAACTGAAATTCTACAAAGTCTGACTAGGAATGAAAAAGAGTGAATGTGGCTGGAAATGAAATGACCCCTCTAAGGTGGTGGACTTCTCACCCCACATATAGGTGCCATGTAGAAAGGTAGCTCAGAACTGCCAGGCCTTCTAATTTTTTAAAGTTTATTTATTTATTTTGGGGGGTGGGGGGGGAAGGTCAAAGAGAGAGAGAGAGAGAGAGAAAATCCTAAGCAGGCTCTGCACTGTCAGCACAGAGCCCCACGCAAGGCTTGAGCCCATGAACTGTGAGATCATGACCTGAGTGGAAACCAAGCGTCAGATGCTTACCCAGTTGAGTCACCCAGGCGCTTCAGGCCTTCTAACTTTGGAAAAGAATCTCAAAATCTGAAGTTTTATGTCAGTGTTTCTATTTTTATTTTATTTTTTAAAATATTTTTAACATTGGGGCGCCTGGGTGGCTCAGTCGGTTGAGCGTCTGACTTCAGCTCAGGCCACGGTCCTGCAGCTAGTTCGTGAGTTCAAGCTCCGCGTCGAACTCTGTGCTAACAAACAGCTCAGAGCCTGGAGCCTGCTTCAGATTCTGTGTGTGTGTCTCTCTCTCCCCCTCCTCTGCTCATGCTCTGCCTCTCTCTATCTCTCAAAAATGAATAAATGTTAAAAATATTTTTTTTAATATTTTTAACATTTATTTATTTTTGAGACACAGAGCATGAGCAGGGGAGGGGCAGAAAGAGAGGGAGACACAGAACCCAAAGCAGGCTCCAGGCTCTGAGCTGTCAGCACAGAGCTCGAGGTGGAGCCTGAACTCACAAACTGTGAGATCATGACCTGAGCTGAAGTTGGACGCTTAACCAACTGAGCTTCCCAGGAGCCCCTCCATTTTTATTTATTTTTTTTATTTATTTTTTTTTATTTTTTATATATATGAAATTTATTGACAAATTGGTTTCCATACAACACCCAGTGCTCATCCCAAAAGGTGCCCTCCTCAATACCCATCACCCACCCTCCCCTCCCTCCCACCCCCCATCAACCCTCAGTTTGTTCTCAGTTTTTAAGAGAGCCCCTCCATTTTTAAATGTTGGTAACTGACTTAAATTTTTAAAGACACTCCACGGTAGCAAACAAAACTTATCTGGGAGTCCTGTGCAGCTATCAGGGCACCAGTTTTCAAATCTTATAGGAATGCCTCAGCGTGGTGACAAAGCACCCAGGCCTGGCACTCTTTAAGTGCTGAGCACGTGCCAATTGAAAGTGTTACTCATTGTTTCCCCAGTTGCCAGCCTTAAACTCCTACACGCGGCTATAGTTTGGGGCCTTCCCTTATTCAAATCTTGTTTTCTCTTTGAGTTCCTGGCACCACTTTGCCTGCCTGACAACCTCACATCTTGCATCGCACACTGACCGTGTTTCCACTCGTTGCTCCCTGGCTGTCACGGCACCCCTTTTCTGTTCTGCTCACCCCGCCTCCCACGAGACATAGCAGATTTTTTCCTGGTTCTCTCTGCAGCAGCTCACTCCCTCAGCCATCCTTTAGGTCTGCTGTACTTTTCAGGAACAGATGGGTGCATAGATTCAAATCCCTATTCTCTCACTTTTGAGCTACATAAGCTTAAGGATACCATTATGGATAAGGTTACCGTAAGGATACCTCATTATGCCTCCATTCTGTAATCCACAGGCTGAGAAGTGTCCATCTCACTGGGTTTTGGGGGAGTGTACCTGGTAAGTTATATTTTAAAAAACACAGCACACAACAGTGTGCTTTATCACAAGTAACTAAAACAACACACAAATTTTCTCTCCCTTTCTTTCCCCACCCACCCCATCTTTCTTCTCTCAAACTCCTTTGGTGAAGTCTCCTCTCCTTCCCACACCATAAATACTGGCATTGCCCCCAGAGTTCTGCCTTTGTGTTCTCATCTCAGCCTATACTCATCAGGAGTGGTCCTTTATACTTCTTAGACTTCAAAGCATAGTTGTTTGCCAGTGACTTCCAAATACAACAAGGGTAGCTTTAGCTGCTTTGTTAAGCTTTAAGCCCGTTTTTCTGGTGATTTTGTTACACTTTGGTGGCCCTGCACTTACCTCAAGTTCAACATAGGTGAAATTAAGCCTACTATTTTCTTCCTAATCTTCTCTCTTATTCACACTACTCCTCCCTTTTCTCCTGAGTATTACTTAAGGTAGTAACGCTAGCTGCTAGAAGAGAAAAACCATAAAATCTTAATGGCTTACCACAATAAAACTTGATTGCTTACTCTTAGTCTGTTGGATATTATTGTCCACTGCCATCCTCCAGGGGTGGGGTGCTGGAGAAATTCTGCCCCAAGAATATTTTAGAGCCAGACTGCCATCCTGTGGTATGGCTTCTTCAACACCTTACCTGGAAGTTTACTGCAGGTAGAGAAGAGAGAGAATGCATGGGTGTCGAAGTGTTATGTATATCACTTCTGCCCACGTGCCATTGGGCAAACCTCAGATACATGACCCAAAAGGTCTGGGAAATGGAAATTAGCTGTGTGCCTAAGAAGGGGAGAAATAAAAATATTGGACGTTGCTAGGATTCTCAGCCATACTGCCCAGTCTTAAAAGATAGAAACCTGAGAACAGCCTCCATTTCATATGTTGATAAGTTCTTCTATCTCAAAAAAGTCTCACATTTTCTTCTCTTTGCAATCTTTACCTTTGTCACTTTTCACTGATATTTTTGATGCAACTCCTCATTCTTCCTTGGCTTGCTACTGCCTGCTTCAGCATAAGGGTCCATCTTGCCTAAGCTGGCTCTAAGTTACCTTCTCAGGCCTCCTCTATAATCCTTTTGGCAACTCACTCTATGCCCTGCACCCATATCCCTTGCTTCTTCCTTCAGTTAGCTGCCAGTACTCTTCATCAATGCAGGGAGAATTCCCTTGTTCTACAGTACCCAGCCCTGCCTTCACCATTTTCTTTGAGCATCAAGACCCATCTCAAATCATATTTCTTCTTAGAAGCCTTCCCAGATCCTTCAGTCAGAATTAATCTGTGTCTCTGTCTGCAGCAATTCATATAACACTATAGCATTTTGGCACATTTAATTATAACTATTTTTATGTGTCTCTGTCTCCCATACTACTGGGAATTTCTTGAGGGAGAAGGACTATATTTTTTGTATAATTCTGTTAGCCAGATTTGCAATCCTTAAATCTGGTTCAAAGCTGCCACATTGTTGGTGCTCAGTTGATACTTGATGAATAAATGATTCTTTTTGTAATTACATCATAATTCAAATTAGAACTCTATATTTAGAAAAATCCAGGCCATCATTTTTCTGCACCTCAGAGTTCTATTATTTATGCTTTATAGGAACTAATAGCTATCTGAATCTCATGGGATTTAGGAGGAAAAAATGCTAAAAGCAGCATCCTTCAGTAGCCAAGTTAGCAGATTTTGTTCTGAAGATTGTATAGAATCTTGCAATAGGTTCTTGGCTACATTTCAATGAGAGGGAGGGCTTTCCAGGATTTTTTCTGGGATCTGGTTATCTCTTCCACTTCTACTTATTTAGAGTCATTCCCAATAAAAAACAAGGAATGCAGGCATGGAAAACTGTGAATCCCAATTAATCCACTGCTACCTGAGTTTGAAGTCCCAGTAAAGGCTAGAGTGGGCTTTGAGGTTGTCTAGTAATTCCATGCTTCCTTGCTTTTCTTGTCCTGCTTATCACTAATAGTTATAAATTGTTCATTATGAAGTGAGACATGCCAAGAGCACTCACTTGCCCACCCAGTTCTCTGCTTCTCATACCCAACCTGAATGTCAAGGTAGTGAATTAAAATTATTTATACCCATGTCAACAGGAATGACTCTCAGATGTATGTCCTGAGTTTAGACTTCTCTTCCAAGTTCCCTAAATCTGATGGACTCTGGATACTTCCACTTAGATGATCCACGAGAATCTCTGATTCAGCATGTCAAAAACTGAATTAATCACTCTCACTCCCAAGTCTACTGCAGCCCCTGTCTTCCCTTGATCAGTTAATAATACCATCATCCTCTGTGTCAGATAGGATAGAGAACTCAGGGCCATCTTTGAAGGCTCATGCATTCCATTAATAATCATTTACTAAGCCACCTTCATTCTGTCTCTGCTAAAGATTATGGTAAGATATCCTCTACTCTTTCTGTTTTTCCATTATAGGCAGAATAGAGCTGAACACTTATAATTTCAATCTTATAAAGGAGAGTTCAGTCCAGTGCTAACAAAGCAGAGTCACAAAGACTAACTGACCTCATCCAGGTTCTCACTCTGGCTCTTGACTTTGACTGTCTTGACCATCAGGTCCAAGTATTTATATACAAAACCTGGAAGTTGCTCTTTAACTCAGGATTTGATGAAGTCAGCAGTTACAAAGAATGAGCTTGTTGATTTTTTGAGAATGCACCCATGACAGAGAGTTGGAAAGATAGGTATATGACTCAAAAAAGGGTATTTTAGAGGAGCAAGAACTGAACCACTAGTAGATTGTTTAGGTGTGCTGGGCCATCCAGTTTCCCCATTACTACAATGTGTTTGGGAGAATTTAAGGGAATGGAATGTCTGGGAAACACTAAATAGGTACTTAGCCACGTTTCTTCAGGTGCATAGTACCAATAAGTCATATGGAAAATAACCTGAACCTACCCCAGAGTTGGAATCAGATAGAGAGACCTCTGGTGGCAATTTGCAGAGCAGAATGGAGATACTGTGGAAAAAAAAAAGGGGGGGGGCTGTAACACTATGGACCCCAGCCCGCTGGTGCAAAAACCATCTCACATAAGTGGTCATGAAACTCAGAAAGATATTTCCTACTCACCTTAGGTTGAAGAGCATCAGAAGGGCGGAGAAATAGAGATCAATGTTATGGGTATGCTATTGGCAGCCAGTTGGGGGCAGCAGAGCAACAGTGGTTGATAGCAAAATGATGGTAAGGTCTGTGACTCCAAAAAGATGGGACAGCAAAGCTGAATGTAGCAGCTCTGGTTAAATGAGACAGGCCCCTGTCCTAAAGGGAGAATTAATTTCTAAAATGATCAATTTAGATGAGGCTTCCAAATTTAGTTTCCTGAGAATCAAAGCATTGATAATTGGAAGAGCCCTGAAAAATAATATATTTGTACTCACTTCTATGAAAGACTGGGGCTTAATAGTTTATGTATTTAAGTATAATAAATCATTTATAATACTCCCAGGGTACCAATATCTCTCCAAGCCCTCCTTTCTAAGGAAATAATGTAATCTTGTCTGGATTGGTTTTTTTTTAACTTACATGTAGTCTGTCTCCAAACCATTTAAATCTGGGTCCCTAGTAACTAGGGTCCTTAGTAACTAGGTTTTGCTCTTTGCTTATACACTTGTTCAGAGTATTACGTTTATGAATTGAGTGCTTGCCAATTGATTTTTAATGAAATCTTTGCTTCCTTCCAATATATTCAGCAGAATGCAGACAGTGGCTGGGGGGTGCTACAGCTCTCTGTCTTCCTAGCCAGAATGAGCCTGAGTCTGTTTCAGATCGTTTTGGAACTCAGGTTGGGGCTGGTAATATTCAGTGTTCTAGAATCTCTTAGGGGCTTAGGTGGACCTTTTAAAACCCTCTTTTGAAAGACAGAGTTCCTTGTTGTTTAATGACTGGGCTGAAAATGGTACACCATTGCAAAGACGTGTGACTCACATGATATATCTAGTATTTTATTAATCACTTAGGTCATAGTCTTCTCAGTTCTCCCAAGCAGGGTCCTTAATTGGAACTATTTTATGTGCATGGGAGAGAGATTAACTTACTACATAGTGTGGACACTTTTAAGGCATTAGGACTCAATTCTGAGTTGACAAAGTGGGGAGTAGAATAGCTCACTGGATCATTCTTAAGCCTCTCTTTTGTCCCTATCATCACCCTTTTCAGTCTTTCAGTGACTCCTTGAATCTAAAAATTAGGTTTAAATCCTTTAGCATACATGGATTGGAAAAATAAATATTGTCAAAATGTCAATACTACCCAAAGCTATCTACACATTCAATGCAATCCCAATCAAAATTGCACCAGCATTCTTCTCGAAATTAGAACAAGCAATCCTAAAATTCATATGGAACCACAAAAGGCCCCGAATAGCCAAAGGAATTTTGAAGAAGAAGACCAAAGCAGGAGGCATCACAATCCCAGACTTTAGCCTCTACTACAAAGCTGTCATCATCAAGACAGCATGGTATTGGCACAAAAACAGACACACAGACCAATGGAATAGAATAGAAACCCCAGAACTAGACCCACAAACGTATGGCCAACTCATCTTTGACAAAGCAGGAAAGAACATCCAATGGAAAAAAGACAGCCTCTTTAACAAATGGTGCTGGGAGAACTGGACAGCAACATGCAGAAGGTTGAAACTAGACCACTTTCTCACACCATTTACAAAAATAAACTCAAAATGGATAAAGGACCTAAATGTGAGACAGGATACCATCAAAACCTTAGAGGAGAAAGCAGGAAAAGATCTCTCTGACCTCAGCCGTAGCAATCTCTTATTCGACACATCCCCAAAGGCAAGGGAATTAAAAGCAAAAGTGAATTACTGGGACCTTATGAAGATAAAAAGCTTCTGCACAGCCAAGGAAACAACCAACAAAACTAAAAGGCAACCAACGGAATGGGAAAAGATATTTGCAAATGACATATCGGACAAAGGGCTAGTATCTAAAATCTATAAAGAGCTCACCAAACTCCACACCCGAAAAACAAATAACCCAGTGAAGAAATGGGCAGAAAACATGAATAGACACTTCTCTAAAGAAGACATCCAGATGGCCAACAGGCACATGAAAAGATGTTCAGCGTCGCTCCTTATCAGGGAAATACAAATCAAAACCACACTCAGGTATCACCTCACACCAGTCAGAGTGGCCAAAATGAACAAATCAGGAGACTATAGATGCTGGCGAGGATGTGGAGAAACGGGAACCCTCTTGCACTGTTGGTGGGAATGCAAATTGGTGCAGCCGCTCTGGAAAGCAGTGTGGAGGTTCCTCAGAAAATTAAAAATAGACCTACCGTATGACCCAGCAATAGCACTGCTAGGAATTTATCCAAGGGATACAGGAGTACTGATGCATAGGGGCACTTGTACCCCAATGTTCATAGCAGCACTCTCAACAATAGCCAAATTATGGAAAGAGCCTAAATGTCCATCAACTGATGAATGGATAAAGAAATTGTGGTATATATACACAATGGAGTACTATGTGGCAATGAGAAAAAATGAAATATGGCCCTTTGTAGCAACGTGGATGGAACTGGAGAGTGTAATGCTAAGTGAAATAAGCCATACAGAGAAAGACAGATACCATATGGTTTCACTCTTATGTGGATCCTGAGAAACTTCACAGGAACCCATGGGGGAGGGGAAGGAAAAAAAAAAAAAAGAGGTTAGAGTGGGAGAGAGCCAAAGCATAAGAGACTGTTAAAAACTGAGAACAAACTGAGGGTTGATGGGGGGTGGGAGGGAGGGGAGGGTGGGTGATGGGTATTGAGGAGGGCACCTTTTGGGATGAGCACTGGGTGTTGTATGGAAACCAATTTGTCAATAAATTTCATAAAAAAAAAATCCTTTAGCATATAGAGCCATCTATAATCTACACAGAACCTGCAGCCGTATCTCTTATCTCCCTTTAGCCTGGTCCTTGGGCTTATCTCCAGTCTGTCCTGGGCTAAACCAGAATGCACTTTTCCAATTTCCACCTCTGTCCCTGAGTCCCATCTCTGTATGTCTCTGTTCACTCATTTTTCAAAGCCCAGGTCAATTGTTACCTTCTACATGGAACCTCTCCAAGATGCTCATTTCTGGCTAATTGCTCCCAGATTCTACTTGTTAAATTTTGTGGCACTTATTACTGTCTGCTTTTCATTTGAAACCCCTTTGGCCTGAAAGCTCCCTAAGGGAAGAAGACCGAATCCTCTTTTGCCCCTCATCACCATGATTAAAAGATAATGTCAGCAAAGCTTTGGTGAAAGAATCAATGAATGAATGAATGGGAAGACAGTGAGCCTTGCTACCTGGTTGCTGGTATACTGCAGGGTTAAATGTCAGCTGGTTAAACAAGCTGGGCTTGGAAGAGGAGAGCATCCTGGGAGTGAGTGAGCCTCCTCTCTCTGCATGCACGCATGTGACAGGAAATGGCATGATACCTTCAACTCCCAACAAAAATTTACATGGCCCTGCTTCCTGTAATAGCCCCTATCCAAATCTCCCATCTTAGATTGTCCCCAGGTTTCTCAGTGCACATTTTAACATCTTGAATGCTGTACTTAAGTAATGACTCCAAATGTGAACATTCATCATGTCCACTGTTATTATAGGTACAGTGGTTAGCCTTTCACCGTCACTGTCAAAGCACGTATTTACTCTTGTGCTTAAACATACATGTTCCTTTGTAGTGACTGCTCATCCACCCAAACATGAAAAATAGGCACTTTTCCCGCTCCAAAATTGTCTCAACAATAACAGTTTTTAAAACTTTGCATTTCCCAAGTACATTGTATTCGAGAATGCTAAAAGTACTATTGGAACATAAGTCACACAAAGGGATGAATCAGTGAGCACTTCACTAGGAACATCAGCTTTAAACCCAGAAAGCATTCATAGACTTCAGCATCTGAACAAAAAATAGAAGGATAAGAATTATTAAGAGCCCAGCTCTAGGACCACATTTGCCTTTCACATTTAAAATGTGAAGGTTTTTGCTTTGTAATAGCTCAATTGTATTATGTCCTACCATGTTATTTACTTACATTGCCTTGGTGCTTTCCTGGTAGGAGACTACCACACAATCCCTCTTGACTTCTGTAACACTACACATTCATAGCTGTTCCTTTTGGCATCAGATAATTTTTGTCATCAATATAGTGATAACATTGTCAGGATATATATTCCTACACTTACTCCATCTTGTCTTTGTTGGAAACTAATTTAGTAAGAGCCTACCACACATGGATATATGTTTATAAAGCATAAGTGGCCCCCAAATCATCTCTATGACAGAGATAACAATTTTTAAGAAATTGCCGTATGATATGCTCACCAAGAGAACTTTTTTCTCAGATAATGGCTAAAAAAAATCTTTACCGGGGTGCCTGGGTGGCTCAGTTGGTTAAGCGTCCGACTTCGGCTCAGGTCATGATCTCACGGTCCGTGAGTTCAAGCCCCGCGTCGGGCTCTGTGCTGACAGCTCAGAGCCTGGAGCCTGCTTTGGATTCTGTGTCTCCCTCTCTCTCTGACCCTCCCCTGTTCATGCTCTGTCTCTCTCTGTCTCAAAAATAAATAAACATTAAAAAAAATTTTTTTTAAATCTTTACCTCAAGCTCAACAGAGAAAAAAGTGTATTATTTTGACAGTGAGAAAATTCAGATTGACACTTCAATCATTAAGAATTATGAATATCTGAAGTATAAGAATAAAGACAACATGTGGAAACCATTTAGAGCAAAAACATTTTCTCCAGTGCCTGGTATACCAAAAATAAATCTGTATTTTCTTCCAAAGAAGCACAATCTTTTTATTAGGATATATTCCAGATAAGTAATTTGTGTTTTTACTGAAGCTGATATGAGAGTCCAAAAAAAAAAAAAAAACCCAAAACCCCATTATTTTACAAGTAGCTCTTCCACAAAGTACTAAGGATCAAAGGGGCAAAGTGTTTTCTATATGGCACTTGCTTTAGATGAAATACCTTTAAAGTCTGGAACCTTGAGAAGTTAGTGTTTTTGACTTAAATTTTGAATGAGTTCAACCTTTTCTTGATAAACAGCATTTTTTTGTATCACTTTATTTTGTTTTATTTATTTATTTATTTATATGGGGGGGGGTTCCATGCTGATAGATGCAGCTTTAGTTCATTATTCCCTCTGTATTATATTTCATCATATGGAATATTAATTTATCCATTCTACTTGTAGGCAATTAATTTTTCTCTTTTATTTTTTTAAATTAATTAATTAGTTAATTTGCATCCAAGTTAATTAGTATATAGTGCTATAATGATTTCAGGAATAGATTCCAGTGATTCATCCCCTATGTATAACACCCAGTGCTCATCCCAACAAGTGTCCTCCCCAATACCCCTTACCCATTTAGCCCATCTCCCCCACCCACAACCCTTCCAGCAACCCTCAGTTTGTTCTGTGTATTTAAGAGTCTCATATGTTTTGTCCCCCTCCATGTTTTTGTATTATTTTTGCTTCCCTTCTCTTATGTTCACCTGTTTTGTATCTTAAATTCCTCATGAGTGAACTCCTATGATATTTGTCTTTCTCTGACTAATTTCACTTAGCATAATATTTTCTATTTCCACCCACGTAGTTGCATATGGCAAGATTTCATTCTTTTTGATTGCCGAGTAATACTCCATTGTGTGTGTGTGTGTGTGTGTGTGTGTGTGTGTGTGTGTGTACCTATACATATATACCACATCTTCTTTACCCATTCATTCATCGATGGACATTTGAGCTATTGTCGATAACTATAAACATTGCTATAAACTGCTATAAACATTGGGGTGCATGTGCCCCTGTGAAACAGCACACCTGTAGCTCTAGGATAAATACCTAGTAGTGTAATTGCTGGGTCACAGAATAGTTCTATTTTTAATTTTTGGACGAACCTCCATATTATTTTCCAGAGTAGCTGCACCAGTTTGCATTCCCACCAACAGTGCAAAAGAGATCCTCTTTCTCTGCATCCTTGCCAACATCTGACTGGTGTGAAGTGGTGTCTCATTGTGGTTTTGATTTGTATTTCTCGGATGATGAGTGATGTGGAGTATCTTTTCATGTGTCTGTTTGCCACCAGGATGTCTTCCTTGGAGAAGTGTCTATTCATGTCTTTTGCCCATTTCGTCACTGGATTATTTGTTTTTTGGGTGTTGAGTTTAATAAGTTCTTTATAGATTTTGGATACTAACCCTTTATCTGATATGTCATTTGCAGATATCTTCTCCCATTATGTAGGTTGCCTTTTAGTGTTGCTGATTGTTTCCTTCGCTGTGCAGAAGCTTTTTATTTTGATGAGGTCCCAGTAGTTCATTTTTGCTTTTGTTTCCCTTGCCTCTGGAGACTTGTTGAGTAAGGAGTTGCTGCGGCCGAGGTCAAAGAGTTTTTTGCCTGCTTTCTCCTCTAGATTTTGATGGCTTCCTGTCTTACGTTTAGGTCTTTCATCCATTGTGAGTTTATTGTTATGTATGGTGTAAGAAAGTGGTCCAGGTTCATTCTTCTGCATGTCACTGTCCAGTTTTCCCAGCACCACTTGCTGAAGAGACTGTCTTTATTCCATTGGATATTCTTTCCTGCTTTGTCAAAGATTATTTGGCCATACGTTTGTGAGTCCATTTCTGGGTTCTCTATTCTGTTCCATTGATCTGAGTGTCTGTTCTTGTGCCAGTACCATACCGTCTTGATGATTACAGCTTTGTAGTATAGCTTGAAGTCAGGGATTGTGATGCCTCCAGCTTTGGTTTTCTTTTTCAAGATTGCTTTGGCTATTCGGGGTCCTTTCTGGTTCCATACAAACTTTAGGATTATTTGTTCTAGCTCTGTGAAGAATGCTCGTGTTACTTTGATAGGGATCATGTTGAATATGTAGATTGCTTTGCATAGTATTGACATTTTAACAATATTTGTTCTTCCTATCCAGGAGCATGGAATCTTTTTCCATTTCTTTGTGTCTTCTTCCATTTCTTTCATAAGCTTTCTATAGTTTTCAGTGTATAGATTTTTCACTTCTTTGGTTAACTTTATCCCTAGGTATTTTATGGTTTTTGGTGCAATTGTAAATGGGATCGATTCCTTGATTTCTCTTTCTGTCGCTTCATTATTGTTGTATAGGAATGCAACCTGATTTTATATCCTTAACTTTGCTAAATTCATGGGTCAGTTCTAGCAGTTTTTTGATGGGATCTTTTGGGTTTTCCATATAGAGTAACATGTCATCTGTGAAGAGTGAAGGTTTGACTTCCTCCTTGCCAGTTTGGATGCCTTTTCTTCCTTTGTGTTGTCTGATTGCTGAGGCTAGGACTTCCAATACTATGTTGAGTAACAGTGGGAAGAGTGAACATCCCTGTCATGTTCCTGACCTTAGGGGAAAGCTCTCAGTTTTCCCCGATTGACGATGATATTAGTGGTGGGTCATTCATATGTGGCTTTTATGGTCTCAAGGTATGCTCCTTCTATCTCTACTTTCTTGAGGGTTTTTATCAAGAAAGGATTCTGTATTTTGTCAAGATCACCTGGGGATCTTGTCCAAGTGTGGATTCTGATTCAGTGGGTCTGGCAAGCAGCTAGATAATTTGCATTTCTAACAGGATCTCAGGTGATGCTGATGCTATTGATTCACAGACCATACTTTGAGTAGAACATCAAAGGGTGAGAAACATTCCTGAAAGTAACTTTCTCTCCTTGGAAGAGTAGTGGAAGTCATCAAAGTGTTTGTTATTATGGGAAGAGGAAGGGAGATAAAGGTGGCCACAATGGGTAGAAACTCAGGTACCTGTACTAAGGATGTGGTAGGTAGAATACGCCCCAAAATGATTATGTCCTAATCCCTGGAACCTGTGACTGTTATGCTGTAGGGCAAATGTTGCAGATGGAATTAACATCTCTAATCAGCTGACTTCAAAATAGAAAGATTACGCTTGATTTTCCAGGTGAACCCAATATAATCACTAGGCTCCTTAAAAGTGGATGAAGGAGCGGCACCTGGGTGGTTCATTCACTTGAGCCTCTGATTTCTGCTCAGGTCATGAACTCACGGTTTGTGGGTTTGAGCCCTGCATTGAGCTCAGTCCTGACAGCTGAGAGCCTGGAGCCTGCTTCAGATTCTGTGTCTCTCTCTCTCTCCCCCCCCCCCCCCGGCCTCTTTCTCTCTGTCAAAAATGGACATAAAAAAACAAGTGGAAGAAGGACACAGCAGTCAGTATCAGGACACTGTTGGAGAAGAAATGGTAGCAGCCATTGCTGGCTTTGAAGATCAAAGGTGGCCATAAACCAGAAATTGGGGGCAGTCTAAATGCGGGAAAAGGCAGAGAAACAGACTCCCCCAAGCCTCCAGAAAACAGCTCATGACTGGGGATGACACATTGATCTTAGCCCAGCGGGACTTGTGCCAGACTTCTGACCTACAGAGCAGTAAGAAAATAAGTTTGTTGTAATTTGTGAAGGCGGCAATAGAGAAATAATATAAGTCTGAGAGTAATCCGCAACTCGGGTGGGCAGTTAACACCATTCCTTTTTTCAGTAAGTCACTTGCTCATTGTGAGTCCCTTTTCTCCAGATCTGAACCTCAATCCTCCCACACTGGGGTTTGGCAGCTGTTCAGAAGTTCGGTGGTAAGAGATGTGTTGGGAGAAGCAGTCTGGCCAGTCAACCTCTTCCCCATTCGTAGGTAGAGTATTGCTAGGACTGCAGGCTTCTCTACAAGCAGCACGTGACCACGTGTTCCCATGGGTCCTGGCATCTCCCAGACCTGCTGGGAGGATGGGAGCATAGTCCTTCCATTTCATCGCCCTTCAGAGCCCAGGAGAATCTCGTTTGTTTCTGCTCTTCTCCCTTGGTGACTCTACAAGACGCTGTGTGTAACCCCGTGAAGTTCCTCAATTCTCCCAAAGGTTTGTGCTTTGGAAGATACTTTAGAAAAATGGGCAGGTTATTTTTATTTTCTTCCCAACCAAATGGCTCCCTGGAGGTGTTGAGCCCAGCTCGCTTGGCAGCCAAAGGAGCTGGGGTAAGGGGAGTGAAACGGGAACAGGGTTCACCCAGGACTGAAAAGGACATGAGTCTGTTTGTCAAAATGTTAACCCTCTACTTATGTGTGAAAAGTATGCACAATTAGGATTGTTTGATTTTCCCTCTCCTCCCTCCCCCAAAAATGGTAAAGATCGTCACTACTTGTCAGTGTGCCACATCTGCCTGGAATGTGTAAAGGTGGAGAAGTAGGAGGACTTTTTGAGGCTACTAAGAGGCAAGCTGAAAGGAAATGAAGAAACCAAATGGGCAGGAGGTCAGCCTAGAGATAAGGCATCGAGTGACAGAAGGCCACTTCCGCCAGCCACTCTTGCACACGTAGGGAGGAGGCCTCAGCTCTGCATGCCTGTGAGTGACCGTCACCTGCCCTCTGGGGTATTCAGGGAGCTCAGAGTCAGAAACATTTCCCCCTTGTACTATAGCCAGGCTGCTCTGGCGTCTTCACTGAGCCTTGCAGTGAACACATCAAAGAAATCCCTTCTCTTTGAATTGTAAGCAGCTTCTGTACAAATTTAAGTTAATGTCATTGTAGTTGACAACTTAGATGGAGACCTAGACTCAGGCACAGTGCATAGAAAGTCCCTTGAGAAGTGTATATAAATTAATGGTGATTGATTTGCGGGGAGTGGAACCGTGGGAGATGTTTTTTCTTTATGGTTGTACTTTCTAGAAGAATGTTTTATGTAACTTTTGAAATAAGGTGGTTTGGTTTATTGTCAAGTTAAGTATTGTGGAGAGTTCAGACTCCTCAGCTGGCCAAGGGGGCAATGTTTAGAAACAGGAAGAGCGTCTCCTACTCAGCTACACATGTGGTAACTTGCTCTGTCCTCCACCTGTGGAGCCACGATCTTTGCCTGGAGACGGGCGGCGTGGCTGAGACATCCACTGTGAAGTCGAAACCCTGTGGCCCTCTCTCATTCCATTGTTGAATGCACATCCTAAAGAGTCAGGAGTGTCTTCAGAACCCTCAGTTGTAGTCCTGACGTTGGGCTTTCCCCTGTCGAGAAATCCCCATCTTTCAGTTGATAGAAATGCAAACATAGGCTTGCATGCAAAGTCCAGTGTGTCATCACTTTGATGCATGTCCCTTTGTTCTAATAGAGGGGTAGAAAAGTGCTTTCTGTTTCCTTTAAGCTTGGAATTTGGATTTGACTAAGCAAGGAGAAGGTTAGGGTCGTGATGGGGTCCCTCTGGAAAGCAGAGGGCTTCAAGAGAGAAGAGCTTTTTGGTAGGGAAGAACGGTTTCCAGCAGGCAAGGATGGACAGGAATGTGGGTGCTGGTCCTGTCCCGAGCTCCTCCCCATGCCCCAGATCCCTTAGCACACTGGGGAGGAGGACAGAGGGACAACGAGAAGGTACCTTGTGGGAGACCACTTCTGTCCTTTGACACTCTGGAAAGCAATGTGATGGTGGATGGAGAAAAGCCTGGAGAGGGATTTCCAGGGGCTTCCCAGCCACAACTTAAAAGCAGCTCAGTCTCACAGGTCCTGTTGGGCACCCACACCACTACTTTCCCTGCATCTTCCCTCCCATGAGGCAAATCTCAGGCTTTACTGACTGCCCTTTTACAAATGGTGTGAATAAAGTGTTTGCCGTGAGGACAGGTGACACCTGGCAGCTGGGAGGATGGAATCTGCCCCTTCTGTGATTGAGTGAGCCAGCACCTTCCAATAAATCCTCAATCCTGGGGGCAGCCCTATCCTCCCAGGAAGGAAAGTGTGATGGACACCAGGGGGTGCCAGCTGGGGAAAGACTAGGACCCCTACATCTCGACCCCCAGGGGGCACACCTGCCAACCTCACTAGGCTGAGACTAGAATCACCCTTAGATACTGTGACTAGTCATTACAAGTAAGTAGTCATTACTAGTAAGTCTGATGATACTGGAGCATTGTGTGCTGTGTGATGTGCATGAGGACGTTGGCATCTGAGCTAGAAAGTTCAGGTTTTCTAAAGCCCTTTCCCAGGGTGTTGAACCCTCTAACATCATGGGTCAGGGACTTGAGGCCAAATGGGGGTCAAGCCTTGTCCTCACAGGTACAGGTGCCGCAGATAAGTTGCCACGTGAGGAGAGCGAAGCAATAGGAATGAAGATGGGGAGGAGAGAGCCGGTGGTGAGAGGGACTCTTACCTGCTTTCTCCCAGCCCCCACGCCACCCAGGTCACCGTTGATTTCTTCGCCAAGCCTGCTATTAGCAGTAGGCCAGAAAGCTTGGAACTTAACTGATGTACATAAAGCAAGCTGTTCATTTAATCTGCACATTTAATTCAGCCTGCTCTGCATGCTGCTCCGGGCTGGCTTCTTGCCATATAAGGCGTTCGCGGTGTCTTTCTGCAGCTCCCCTGCCTCTGTCTTGAAAATCAGCCAAAGATGGCTTTGTGTGTAATGTATGTGCTGTAGGCCGGAAACCCCGGCAGCCCGGCCATCACCTCGCCCCCTACCTCCTGCCAGGTAAGTCCTGTGTGGTCCGCTCAGGGTTGTCCCTCCAGTGAGAACATGCCATTTTGGCCTTTCTGATGGGAATGAGGGGAAGGAAAATGGGTTCTGATTTTGCTTGTCTATCTGATTCTATCCAGAAGAAATGCCTGCTGTGTGTGTGATTTTGCGTTTGTGAATGTTGCTGGACTCTGCTGTACTTGATGGGAAGGTGGCTTTGATAAACGCTTTAAGCACACTGTCAGTGAAATCTGCATTCCAGATGCATCAGTGAGGTTCATAGGAATGAATAGTCTGTGGTAGGCAAAGGAAGGGACACTTTCTCGTGTATTATGTTCTCCCAAATCAATGATATTAATCTGTGTGTAATCATACTTGACATTGATATGTACCGAGACATTAAATAGATGGTTGCATTCTGGTATTATCACAAACGAGCAATGTTTGAATTTGGGGTGATGGTAATAAATGTATCCTGTTCCTATTTCCCTAAGTGGTTTCTATGGTTGTAATGCCTGTCAAGGTTTTGTGAAATACCTGAAAAAAATAAAAGATGATGCCACCATAGTAAGAGGAAGAGTGAGGGGATGAGAATTGGAGACTCGCTTTAGGAATCTTGGCTCAGGAACATGGGCTCACCCATGGAGGGGGTGGGTTGAGGCACGAACCAGTGCAGCCTAGGGAAAAGAAATAGTATCTAAAGGCATGCGAGAGGCCTCTGGGTGGCTCAGTCAGTGAAGCGTCTGACTCTTGATTTCGGCTCAGGTCATGATCTCACTGTTCATGGGTTCGAGCCCCACGTCTGACTCTGGGTGACAGTGTGAAGCCTGCTTGGGATTATCTCTCCTCTCTCTCTGCCCCTCCCCTGCTTATTCCCTTCTCTCAAATATAAATAAATAAACTTAAACTACGGAGTTGGAAAAAATAAGGGCATGAGACAAGGACATGTATTAAAAAGAGAAAACTGGCAAGAAGGAAAATTAAATTTAGATGCTAAGCCAGATCCCTCAGGGTAGGGAGGTGGAGACCAGAAACCACTGTTTACTTGGTTATGCCTTATCTTTGTGGCTCGTCTCTATCCACCAGCTGCCTCATTTACGATCTGTTTGCCTCACACCGTTAACCAAGGTGAACATATTACAAAACCCAGACAGTGAATGGCAGAAGCTTGTGATAAAGTGTGTATATCCACCCAGGGACAGCTGCAGACCTCAGACCAGATGGGCTTAAGACTGCTATCGGCAAAATAACAGAAATTTATTCCTGTCATTCTACATGTGGACTAGGTACCTTATCTCAGCTGTTGTTATTATCGCTAGATGCAATTGCTGCAAAGTACGTGCTCCTGTGTTGGGTGTCTTACTTGAATTATATTATTTATTACCTCTAGTTTTCTCCAAGTTAGTGCTAACCTCATTTTTACATATAAAAGAAATAAAGTGTCAAGGAAGATAAGTACCTCAGCTAAAGTCAGCAGTCTAACAAGTGGGGGAGGCAGGATTTGAACTCAGATCTACTGACCTAGGGAAGTCCATAATAAAGGGAGAAAATAAAAATATTTCCTTGGGGGGGGGGTGGAAATGGAACTATACCTAAGTCACCAATTAAATCCCAAAGTGTTTTGTTGCCTGAGTTTTCTAGTAGTTGAAAATTCATTGAAATATTAGACACGTTGGAGTATTACTTTTCAGTATTGGACTAACCAGAGGAGATTTAAACATACTGTGGCCTGGTTTTCATTTGTAGAGATTCTGGTTTAGTTGGCCTGAGATGCAGCCTGGATATCATGGATTTTAAAAGCTCCCCGAGTGATTCTAATACTTAGCCAAATAGGCATTTCCTTTTAGACTTTTCCTGAAGTCTAGACCTATTAATTCAACTAATTCTTAGCTATCTTGGCCTTCCTATCCCACAGCCATCTCCTACTTGGAATATCAAAAAAAGAATGTATTTTTTCACTTAACCCTGACCCTCCTTGCATTCAGGGACTGGGGAAATCGTGATGCTTCATGATCTACTTAGAAATTTTACCAGCATGGAGACCCCTTGTCTCTTGTCTGTCCTACGAGCTCCTTTGTATCTTTTTCCAACTACTCAGAATAAAATGAATATTCACCCAATTTCTCTTAGCAAAGAGCCAGACCTACCTTGTTGCAATAGAAGGTAAACAGGATTTGCTGTGATGCTTAGAAACAGTACACAGGACTTGTACTCCTCTCAGAAATGGAGAGGATATTGGATGGTAATAATAATGACTGATAAAGAGATTGTAAATATCAAATGGAATAACGTAAATGAAATAGCTTTGTAACTAGGAGATGGTATTGTATGTGTTTTTAAAGGAAATACCCTTGGGGAAATAAGATAGAAGTCTGTCTTATTATAAGCCACTTTGGTTTTATGTTCGTTCAGTTTGCCACCAGAAATTATTATAATTTAACATTATGAAGAAGGTTCTGTTAACTGTTTACTTTTCATCCCGGTGACTTGTACATCTGGAATAAGACCAAGAATTAAGGAAAAGGCAAGAAGGAATGGCTTCCAAGTAGTTGACAACAGCCCTAGAACCAAAAGGGGTAAAGACTCTTCCTCATGTGGGAGGTTCCATGCTGAAGTCAAAGGGCAGTCTCACTTCTGCAGTAGTGGTCAAAATGGAGTACATAGCAGAGAAGGCATGCATGGGGAAGAAAGCAAGAAGAAAAGGGCAAATGGAAACAATGTAAAAACAGCAGCATAAAGTCCAAGGGGCTGTAGCAGGGGTGTGGAGATTAGAGGCCAAGCTGTGAACCACAGGCTCTCTGGTTTTGGGGAGAGGAAAGCAGCCCAGTGTATCTGACACCAGAGCAGACCCCTCTCTCATAAATCCATTCTTAAGAAGACTGTGAGATGAATAGAAGTAAAAGCCAGAAATAAAACAGTATAATTTCTGTTACTGAACTTGGCATATGTGGTAGGGCTGTGCTAGTAAGTGAGATTTCTCCAAGTGAAGTAATTTTGGTGGCTATTGAATTGTACACTAAATAACAACTTGACTTTTTAGCTAGTTTGTGTGAACTAAAATTTACACTTAACCAATAATACACTTTTGTAGTTGACATTCTCTTTCACTGTTGAAAATATAAATACAAAAAAGTTCTACGCATTGTGGGCCAATTCAGACAGACCGAAGTAACTCACATTCTGAATCTGAAAACAACTGAATTCACCTATGTCTGGGGCCAGCTGTCTAACTAAGTCGTCCAAACAAGCTTCTGTGGAGATAGATTAGTATTAAAGGCTAAAAAGTAAATAGTTATTTGAAGCTTACAGGCATGTCTGTCCTTAGTATCAAAACTCAACAACAATTGTTGAGAATTGAGACAATTTTTGAGGGGAAGAGTACCGTGTCATTGACAAGGTTTTGTTTGTCATATTGTCTGACACATGGCAATAAAAGAGAACATTGAGATACTTTTATTAAAGCTCTGTACATAATGCACAGTTTTATTGCTTGCAACTGGGGGAAATCCATCCCGCCACTGTGGGAGAGCCCACAGCCCAACGAGGAAAACATTTGGATTAGTGTTCAGAGAAGGATACATAACCTCAGCGCCTTAGTGGACCCCGAGGACTTTTTGCTAGATTATAGTGTCAGATAAAAATGAGCCTTTCCAGTTGATACTATCTTGATCTTAGTCGTGCATGTACAACACCAAAAAAGATTTCTTTGCAAATTCAGTTGTAGGAAAAGTTCTGATTTTCTTTGGTTGCCTACCATAAGTATTACTGTAATACAAATTAAAGATTTCATCTGTGTCATTGTTGGCTTGGACAGACAGGATTTAGAATAGATGTATATATCCCCATACATACATCCCTCCCATCCACATGCATAAACCCCCACCAGCAGCACACACCCCCTACCTTCTTTATCTCTTCCTTCACCATCAGTGTGTCTCAGGTCTCTCTTCTATCTCTTCCTCCCTCTCTGTGTCTGTCTTTAATTTTTGAAAAATAGTTATTTCTCATATGATGAAAGGAACATTTTTCGGCAATGCATTTTTTTGAATCTTCTTTTATTTTATTTTACTGTATTTTAGAGAGGGTGAACAGGGCCCGAGAGAGGAGAGGGAGAGAGAAACAGAGAAAAAATCTCAAGTAGGCTCTAAGTTCAGTGCAGAGACCAACATGGGCCACACCCATGAGCCTGGGGTCATGACCTGAGCTTAAATCAAAAGTCCGATGCTCAACCCTTTGAGCCACCCAGGTGCCCCTAATCTTCTGGCTTTATATTATTTTTTAAATGGCTGTAATGTACCCTTTGCATACCTCAGCATATACCAAATTTTGAATTTAATTATATCATTTAAATATAGGGGGCGTGCTAATTATTTCAGCTGTTGAAGAGCTTTCTAGTGAGTACAAAAATAAAAAATTTAAAGTTGTGGAATAATGAGTAATCCTCCACTCTGAATACATAAATTGTTCCCTCGTGTGAGGAGCTGTTAAAAAGTCCAGCCTCTAGATCGACAGAACCAAAATCTCTGGGATGAGACCCAAAATTAAAAAAGCACTCCATGTATTTCTAATGGTCATTCAGCTGGAAGAATCATTCACTGGTGACTAGATTTGTATTTTTTCCAGTTGTCCTCATGATATTTAATTATTATGGTCCTGATTTTACGTTTCTATTCTGTCATTTTATTGTCTGTGTTCTTAATTCATCTTGAACATCACCTCAATAGACAATTGGAAATAATTATTAGAGGGGAGAAAGCATCCTTTTTTCCCTTTTCTAGAATGCATGAATTCTCAGCATTGTGCATGCAGAATGCAAAATCGTAGGTTTGAAAGGTCATAAATCAGCTGCAAGTTTCTCAGCAGGGTGTATTTTAAAATGTATGACCTTCTGTTCTTCCAGCATATCACTAAAGAATTTTCCATGCCATCAAATGCAGTGAAAATCCGTGCTTTTTATATCTTCATATACAATATATTACAAGAATCTCCCTCAGAAATGTATAAAATTGTTGTTTTTATTTAAATAATAGCCCCCTTATTGTTACCACCAGATAAAATTCACAATTGCAAAGAAAGAGAGAAAAACGGACAAAATAGAACACACAAGCTTCTGAGAAGCATAGATAATGTACTACTTTTTCTAGCTGCTAAGATTGTATAACAGAGAAAAAAGCACTATAATACACTGCCCATGGCTTTTCCACTGGTGAATCAGCTTCTTGTAGTCCAGGTTGTCTAACTGGTTATGTTTTCAAAATCATTGTGGTATTGTCTGGCTAGCATTGGATATTTAGTAAAGATACAGTGTGGATATTAACCCATGAATTCACTTTTATTTTTCATAGAAGAAACAGCAGTTTTACTGATTAAAAATGACCATTTGAGTGTTAATGTATCCCAAAGAATTAAATAATACTTTAATTTTTATAATATTTATAGGAGAGAGGAGTTCTCCTCAGCTGAGGGAAGGCGGGCTCTGAGAAGTTCAGGCATTTTCTAAGATTATTTGGCTGGTAGACTGCAGAGCTGAAATTAAAATCCAGATGTGCAGATTGAAAAGCCTAGATTCGCATCCCTAATGCTGGTAGTTCTTATACTTTGCCATATGTAGTAATCTCTAAGAACTTTTTGAAAATGTTGATTTCTCTTTAGTGATCCCCCTTCAGTAGTTTTGAGAGACTAGGAATCTGCATTTTAACAAACATTTGGGTAAGCCTGACCTCGCCCAAGGAAAGCCTTGCACTGTGGGTGACCTACACTAGAGAACCACTCAGATTGGGAACACAAGGAAACTCCCCAACATTGTTCTGGTTATATCACCTGGGTTTTGTTTCCTTAGAACTGAGGTGACAGGAAGCTACACCCAACCTACCCATCCTGGTTTGCTGGGTATTTTTCACCCAGAAATTTTCTTAACTATCATTTCTGACCTTAAAAAGGGAGTACTGAAAGCGTGTTTTAATCTTCATTTGGAATAAAGGCCTAAAGAGCCTGTAAAAATGGAGAAAGAGAGTCTTGAGAAAGAAGGCTCAGTAGGAGACTGCTAATGGCTTTTCTGGTCTGATTGGGTCCCCCAGTCCTCACTGATGGTGGTTGCTGTGATTTACCTGGAATTGAGGGGGCTTTCGGACAAGAAGAAAAACTCCACGGCAATGGTCAAAAGGTACGAGTCAGGGCAAAAGTGTGGCCAGAAGACATAGAGAAAAAAGCAGAGAAGAGAAGGAAGAAGGCGGCTATGGAGATGGAGGGGGAAGGGGGGTGGGCTGGAATCTTACAACCAGAGCCAACCATGGTTAAACTCAACAGTGCATCATTTCCATATACCAGATGTTTGATGGTCTTCTCTTTACAATAGTTAAAGCAATTGTAAATGACTGGTTTCACCAAAATTAATCCTCTCATATAGGTATCTCTACCAGTCAGGTTCACTTACATGATAGTTATGCTCAGTAGGTGATCAGTCTTTAATGGGAATTTGAAGTAAAATGTCAGAAGGGAGAGAAAGAAAAATGTAATCATGTCTGTGAACTCCAAAACTGTTCATGTTCTTGGTGTTTGCTCCAAGTGGCCTAAGTATCTTGAAAGTGCTAAGCAGGTTATAGAAGCAGTGTAGTATTGGAGAAATGCTAACTAAGGTTTGGTTTTTGGTCAAGGTACGGTATTACACATGCCTTGGAATTTCTGTGAATGTCCATTTATCCACGTAAAACCTGGTGTTTATAAATCTGCACAGGATACTTAAAAGGGGTAAGTGAATAATCATTTAGTACAGGACCTGGTGGATAGCAAGTATAGCAGAGTCCTGTCAGGAAACAGAATCCATTCTAGATGGTTCAAAGAAAAAGACTTTTATGGAGAGATGATTTACAAGTGTGTTGGCAAGGATAAGAAATGGATGGCAAGGCTTATGGAGCCTGTCCCTGCAGGAAAGCATTACTGAGTTTGGGCCTGAAGTCACAAGAGATGAGTAGCTATTCCCCCACTAGAGCAGGAGCCCTGGAGGAAAAGCCTGTGAGAGCTGTAATATGGAGAGACCAGCTACTGCCAGAGAAGTGGAGTAGGAGTGGCCTCTTCATCCTCCTGCCATCTGAACTCTTCTTCTGGAGACTACCAGTGCACCAACCAATTGGAAGCCACCTGACAGGAAACCTGGGTGATAGAGTTCAAAGGGGCTGGCCTCCCTGGGCACAGAGCAAGATGGGCATGGGATGGATGCGGAAGGAGGAAGTACACAGGAGTTTTTCAGTGAAGTCTTTTCTACCTCTCAACCCTAATCTATCACAAAGACACAAATAGTCTTATATTTCCAAATAAAATTGCATGTGTAACGTTGAGAGAAACAGTTTTGATTTAGTTTATTATCCCATTAATGAATATTTGTCAAGTCCAGCTATAAATTAAAGTTAAACATGACTCTTCCTTTACACAAACCTCAAGACCACTAGGGGTTATGTACTTGGAAAGACATAACTGTTGGACCCAAATCCTATCTCTAAGATACATAATTATCCCTTAACTTGCTGAGAAATTTAATGTCCTTTGCCCAAAGACCTTCCATGAGTGAATTTGACACTGAAAATATTGGACGGTCTAGAATAAGAAAAGGAGCAAGCACCTCATTATATGCTGCTGATGCTTCTACTTCTCAGTCCCATTCTTCACCAAGACTACTTCTCCACAAATGGGAGTTACATTTCATTTGATAGGTGGGGCCTCCCTCTTCCTCATAGAGGTACAGAATAGTCAGGTTGGTGGAGACTGGTCAGTCTGTTGGGAACAGAAAAGATGTCTCCATGTGATGGGTCTTGAGATGGAAGCAGAGATAGGATTGGAACTGAGCAACTGTCAGTCAATTGGCCAATCTGTAGGAACATCTAGATCTGTAAGAAAAGGAATATCTTTTAACCATAGGCCTGGAAGACTTGTGGAAATATCTTGGTTAGGTAACCCCATCATCTTTTCAACCATGGACAAGATTTGGTGACTAAATTGTGCTCTGCTACAACATTAAATTGACCTTGGCTTTTGCACATGGAATAAATTATAAATCATAGTTAACACTTGTTAAATGCCCCCTATAGTCCAGATGTGCACCAAGAGTTTTAGATACCTTTGTTCTAATATTCATACCTATTAATGGATGACTAGATTAAATTTAAAAAGTAATATCTCATAATGATACTCAAAGGGAGGGCCCTCTTTATGGAAGAATGTCAGCTACTACAAGGAAAGGAAAAACAATCAGAAACTCACAATTACTCATCCATGAATGTAGTAACTGATTCAAGCAAATATCCTTGTGGGTGCTTAAACATAGTAAGTGAAAGGTTTAAAGGATAGAATATCCACACGTCTCCACATGTCTCAAAGCATCATGCCACAGGTTAGTTATTAATTAGAAAGGGATAACCAGCCACAAACGGACTGGATGCCTCAAAAATGTCAAAGGCATGAAAAAAAAATTTAGGGAAAGTAGTCTAAACTAAAACAGATATAAAGATGACAGGTAATTTTATTGTGTGATCTTTTTGGGCCCTAGATAAAGGGGTAAAAATCAGGTACCCAGATATTAGTGGGACACTAGGGGAAGTTTAAAATGATCTACATACTACATAGTTTGATAGTTTTGCATCTGACTTCTTGGTTGCTTTAATGGACTGTGCTTATGTAGGAGACTGTCTTTTAGTCTTAGAAATCTGTGAAGTATTTAAATGTCACAGCCTGCAGCTTTGAGCTTTCAAATAACTCAACAGCCTCAAAATGTTAAATATAGCAAATATGGCAAAACTTCAACAATTGATGAACTTAGGTGAAAACTAGATGCACACCTTTTTTTATTGCAATACAGTTAATATATAGTAGTATATTAGTTTGAGGTGTACAACTAGTGATTCAGCAATTCTATACATTACTCATTGCTCATCATGATGAGTGAACTCTTGATCTCTATCACCTATTTCACCCATCCCTCTCCACCTTCCCTCTGGTAACAGTTGATTTTCTATAGGTGAGAATGTGATTCTTGGTTTGTCTCTTTAATTTTGTTGATTTGCTTTGTTTCTTAAATTTCACATGTAAGTGAAATTATATAGTATTTGTCTTTCTCTAATTGATTTTTTTCGCTTAGCACCATGTTCTCTAGATCTATTCAGGTTGTTGCACATGGCAAGATTGCATTCTTTAGTATGGCTGAGTAATAGTTCACTGTATAAACATATAAAAAATATATACTATATACACACATATATATACATATCATGTACATACATGTATATATATATGTAAACACACACATCATCTTTATCCATTCATCTATCGATGGACACTTGGATAATGTCCGTCAACACTTAACTGCAGAGATGTAAAGGTTTTTTTGATGGAAGACAAAAACAATAGTGTTATTGATCCCACTTATTCAAAAGTGGAAACAAAGGTTAAGGTCCCCGAGCTAGTACATGCTAGAGCTAATATTCAAAGCTAGGTCTTTCTAACTCTACTAGCTCTTTAAATATATTTTGGCTCTGGAATAGTCAATGTAAACACAATCAATGTGAAAGGGCCTTGAAAAATAATGTCTTTTATTTCCCTAAGTTCCTTGTGACCAGAATAGATAAGGGTCCCTCCCTGAGAGGTGAGGACTTGGGTTTGGTTTACAAGTAGGCCGTTTTTCCCCCTAGCTCCTTGTTAAGGGGGCAGGTATTTCCTTCTCCTCTGAATATTACAGACAGTGGCTTTGAATTCATTCAGTATCGGTTATTAAGGCCCAATACAAACCCTCATGGAATGCTAGGATCCAAGTTAATATTTGCATCTTCTCCGGACTACAAGCTAGCAGACAATAGGAGACAACTTTGAAAAAAAGCTCCAGTAAAATTCATCATAATCAGAGCTATTGTTGTGGTTTCATTTTGCAATGATAGCACCTGAACAGAAGGGCAGGGAAAGGGCATTTATTCAAACCCTTTGGTCCCCTTTCTTCAAGAGGTTTATCAACTATTTATGAAAACAGTGATCTGTATAGTGTGTATGAAGTGATTAATCGTGTAAAAATGGATTCAGTTGAATTTGAAAGTATCTGTATCAAGTAATGCCTGTTCCATGTCCATAAATTTGGATAAATTGGTTCAGACTCTGAATGAATAGTGTATGCAAGTTTAAAGTCTCTTTTAACATCTTCTATTGCTGTATAACAACATATTGTTAGGACATCTGAGCAAATCGTCATTGAATGTCTTCAGTCACTGTAACTAGATACAAAGGAAAGTCCTTGGTGCTTTGTGGACAGCAGCCCAACTTCCACTTTACATTGATGCCCTGTGTTTTAAACCTTACCTTTAGCATTTGGATTTTGTGAATTGCTGACAGGAGCCAGATCTTTTTTTGAAAGTGTTTTGTGCAGACGGGAGAGAAAAGCTCCCAGTAGGTTAGTGGTGTCATTAAGCAATTTTGTTCTTTACAGAGCAGGAAAATATAATAGGAGGTTTTAAGCTATTAATTCTATAGGCTAGTACTTCCCACCCACCAGGAAATGGTTATTTTCTCTACTCCTCAAGATGGGTGTTTTTTAATGTTTAAGTAAATCCCTGCCGCGCCTTTGTCTAATGAAAGAGCTGTACTTGAATGCTTCCTGTGGAGAATGCATCAGGGTGCAGCTTGTGCTCTGTTTCAGCTGCCACACACAGAGGGGTAAGGATGGGAAATCACATTTTTGTAGAAGGACTTTCCACATTTTTTTCTGAATGAAATTCTTTACCAAGTTTTAGGAAAAGGAAAAAATAGAAAATGTAAGAAAATGAATTCTTAGGTTCTAGTTTAGCTGTGAGAAACCTTTGGTCATTCCCTTGATCCTCTTGTGTAACCAAGTATGAAATACTTTTTCAGACTCCGTCCAGTCATTCTTAGTGAAAATATGGCTTTACCACATGAATTCGGAGTTACTTTCTTCCCACCTGGAATGATTGTCACTTTTCTCTCAGTGTATTTAGCAGCATAAATGCATTTGCCAAGGGGACATTTCTGAGGGTGCAGGTAGATAAGGGATTATCAACTGGGCTGCAAAAGGCTCTGTCAGAGGCTTGTGTCGGTGGCATCCCCATGAGGAATGTGGTTGTATGTCGGCTCCACAGACCTCTCCCTACTCTTATGCTGGGGTGATTTCTAGCAAAGAAATACACAAGAATGTGCTTGAAATAAGCTCTGGTAAGACCAGAGGTGTCACTTAGAGTTCTAAGGATTAGTTGCACAAATCTGGACAAGACCATCATCACCTGACATGATGAACAAATGGGATGAGGAATTAGAGCAACATGCAGAACTTCATCATCATGTGATCTGTGAAACTGGTGACATGTTACAGGGTAGTACATAAGAGAGTGGAGTGTGCAGTGCCAGACTAACATGAGAATCAATGGGAACCGGGAGCATGTGAGTGTCTGGGGAAACTTCAGAGACCAGGTTAAAGTTGAAATCCAGCCAGTCACTAAAGATTGGATTCCTGAAAGGATTTTGGAATTCTAAAATTCTGATCTTTTTCATCTGATTTTTTTTTCATTGGGCCACACTATGGAATCATCTCCTACTCATGAATAATTATGAAAAATTATGGAATTTGAAATTAATATTGGGGCTCTTGCCTGGCTCAGCTGGTAGAGCATGCACTTCTTGGTCTTGAGGTCATGATTTCAAGCCCACGTTGGGAGTAGAAATTACCTGAAAAAAAAAGCAAAAATAAATAAAATGAAATTAATATCTTACTCTTAGAGAGGGAATCTTCAGTTTTCTGGCCACATGTCAACCCTTTGGGGATTTAAGAAGACCAGCTATAACAACAACAACAACACCAGCTAGCTGATCATGAGACTTCCAAATACTTAGCCCAAAGTTGATTCTTTAAATAGGGCAATGTAACTACTTGTTGTAATACCAACATGACTTTGGTGGGAGTTAGTAAATACTGGCTGGGGAGAATCTCTTCCTTAAGTAAATCCTGAGAAGTTTAATGTCGTCCAAGCCCTCAGCTTTGTGTCTCCCCCTTCGCAAATGTTCCTTAAATGGTGCCTCAGCAAAGAAAATACAGAGCTACATTCATCTCCATTTTCCATAAAACCAATATTCAAGCCACATGAATATGGATTGTGTGAAAATTTACATTTTGAGTGATGAATTAGACAATTTTTTTCTATGAATCATTAGAATTCTATAATGAAGAGGAATAGGAATTTAGGAGTTTTTTTTTAACTGGAGGCATGAAAAATACACTATATTTAAAAGTAAAAAAAAAACCCTGCACTTATAATAAATCAATGTAACTTTTATCCTCGCCCACAGATCCCTTTAACCCTCAGTATGACCCAATTAAAAAAAATAGGTAAAGGATGTGAATGCATGTTTCTCAAAAGAAGATAGACAAATACCCAATAGGTAAATGAAAAAGTACTCAAATTCACTGATCATAAGAGAAATGCAAATCAAAACAACGGATATGTCCTCACAACTATTATAAAGCCAATTATCAGAAGGATGAAAGGTAAGCATTGGGGAAGATGTGGAGAAAGGGGAATGTTTTATACCATTGGTGGGAATTGATAAGACCATTGTAACAAAGAGTATAGAGTTTCTTTCATTTTTTTTTAAACCATATTATGCTCCAACAGTCCCCCTTCTGGTTCTAGGGAAGGAAGTCAGTATCTTAAAGAGATGTCTCCACTGCTCTGTTCATTACTGCATTACTCACAATACCTAAATATGCATCCATGGAAATATGGAAACAACCTAAATATGCATCCATGAATGAATGGATAAAGACAAGGTGCTACCTATCTATGTCACTCACACATCCCCGAATATTATTTGACCTTAGAGAAAGGAAATCCTACAATAACATGGATGAACTTGGAAGACATTCTGCTAAGGGAAATAAGCCACATGCAGAAATACAAATCCTTCATGACCTCACCTGTGTTTGGAATTTAAAAGAGTCAAACTCTTAAAACAGAGAGTACACTGGGGGTTACTAGGTGAGAGGGAGAAATGGAAAGATGTTGGACAAGGGATGCTAAGTTTCAAACAAGATGAAAAGTTTCTGGAGATAAAATGAGATACTGCAGGTTCAGTTCCAGGTCATGTCAATAAAGAGAAAATTGTAATTAAGCGAGTCACATTTTCCCAGTGCTTTAAAATGTTAAGGTTTTACTGTACTGTAGTTCATAAAGTGTGTGATAGCACTGTCTAAAAAAACAATGTACATACCTTAATTAAATAGTTCTAAAAAATGTTGACTATCCTCTGCGCTTTCAGCAAGTTGAAATCTTCTTGCCTGTGGAGGTTGCCTCAATAATGATGGCTGTGTCTGATCAGGTCCTGGTTGCTGAAGGTTCAGGTGGCTGTACCAATGTGTTAAAATAATGCAACAATGAAGTTTACTGCATTGATGGACTCTTGCTTTCACAAATGATTTTGTCTGTAGCGTGTGATGCTGTTTGCTAGCATTTTACCCACAATAGAACTTGTTTTGAAATTGAGGTCATTCCTCTCAAACCCTGCGACTGCTTTACCCACTGAGTAGATGTAATATTCTAAACCCTTTGTTGTCATTTCAACAGTCTTCACAGCATCTTCACCAGGAGTAGATTCAATCTCAAGAAACCACTTTGCTTATCCATAAGAAACAACTCTTCATCCATTTGGGCTTTATCATGAGATTGCAGCCTGTGAGATTCAGTCACACATTCAGGCACCACTTTTAATACTAGTTCTCTTGCTCTTTCCATCACATCTACAGTTCTTTCATGGACATCATGAACCCTTCAAAGTCCCCCATGACTATTGGAATCAACTTCTCTCAAATTCCTGTTAATGTTAATATTTTGACTTTTTGCCATGAATCATGAATATACTTAGTGATACCCCGAACGGTGAATCCTTTCCAGAAGTTTTCAATTTACTTTGCTCAGATTACCAGAGGAACCACTGTCTATGGCACCTGTATTCTTACAAAATGTATTTCTTAAATAATAATAATTTAAAAATCATAATTACTCCTTGATCCATGGGCTGCAGAATGGATGTTGTGTTATCCGTGAAAACATTAATTTTGTGCATCTCCATCAGAGTTCTTAGGTGACCAGATGTATTGTCAATGAGCAGTAATATTTTGAAAGGGATCATTTTTCCTGAGTAGATCTCAACAGTGAGCTTAAATATTCAGTAAACCTTGCTGTAAACAGATATGTTGTCGTCCAAGCTTTATTCCATTTCTACAGCACAGGCAGAATAGATCTATTATTGTCAAGGTTCTTAGGATTTCAGCACAGTAAATGAGCATTGGCTCCAACTTAAAGTCACCAGCTGCATTAGCCCCTAACAAGACAGTCAGCTGTCTTTTGAAACCAATTATTGATTTCTCTATGAAGGCCCTAGATGGCAACTTTCAATATGAGGCTATTTTGTTTACCATGAAAATCTGTTGTGTAGTGTAGCTACGTTCATTAACTATCATACTTACATCTTTTGGATTACTTGCTGCCATAGTTTCTCCCCGGCACTTGCTGCTTTACCTTGCACTTTTATGTTAAGAAGACCACTTTCTTCTTTCAGCCTATGAACCAACCTCTGTTAGCATCAGACTTCTTTTCTGCAGCTTCCTCACCTCTTTCAGCCTTCACAGAATTGAAGACCATTAGGGCCTTGCTCTGGAGTAAGCTTTGACTTAAGGGGATGTTGTAGTTGGTTTGATCTTATATACAAATCACTAAAACTTTGTTCATATCAGCAATAAGGCTGCTATGCTCCCTTATCATCTGAATATTCACTGAAATCGCAGTTTTCATTGCCTTCAAGAACTATTCCTTTGCATTCACAGTTTGGCTAGCTGTTTGGCATGATGCTAGGCCTTTCTTGGCTTTTGACATAGCTTCATTCCTAAGCTTAATCTTTTGTTACTTTTGCCCTAAACTGAGAGATGTGTGACTCTTTATTTCACTTGAGCATTTGAAGCCTATTGTTGGGTTTTTAACTGGCCTGATGTCAATATTGTATCTCAGAGAATAGGGAGGCATAAGGAAGGAGAGAGACAGGAGAACTTCCGGTCTGTGGAACATTCAGAACACATACAACATTTATCTATTAAATTTTGCTGTCTTATATGGGTGTGATTCCTGATGCTTCAAAACAATTACAATAATAACATCAAAGATCACTGATCCCAGGTCATTATAAAAAATATAATAATGAAAAAATTTTAAATTTTGTGAGAACCAGCATGTGACACAGACACGAAGTGAGCAAATGTTATTGGTAAAATGGTGCTGATAGACTTGCTCGGCACAGGTTTGCCACAAACCATCAATTTGTGAAAATGCACTATAAATCAAAACACATTAAATGAGGTAAGCTAGTACAAAAATAAGACTATAGTTAACAATATTGTATTCTTGAAATTTCCTATGAGGGAATATTTTAAGTGCTCACTTAAAAAAAAAAAGGAAAGAGAGAGAATGAAAATGGCAACTATATGAGATGATGGACTTATTAATTAGCTTGATTGTGATAAATATTTCACCATATATATGTACAACTAACACTCAGAGTTAATGCCAGAGTTAAGGGTACCAACACCCTGCACAGTTGAAAATCCATGTATAACTTTTGACTGCCCCCAAATTTAATTTCTAGTAGCCTGAGTTTGACTGGAAGCCTAGTCAACTAACATATTTATATGTTGTATGGATTATATGCTATATTCTTAGAATAAAGTAATCCAAAGAAAAAATGTTAAGAAAATCATAAGAGAAAATGCATTTATAGTACTGTAGTATATATTTTTTTTAAATCTGCATATAAGAGGATCTGTGCAGTTCACATTCATGGTTCAAGGGTCAACTGTATATCAAACCAACAAGTCATATACCTTAAATGTTTACAATTTTTTAATTTATTTTTTTGTTTTTTTGTTTGTTTTTATTATATGAAATTTATTGTCAAATTAGTTTCCATACGACATCCAGTGCTCATCCCAAAAGATGCCCTCTTCAGTGAAATGTTTACAATTTTTAATTGTTCTCTTATCTCAGTAAATCTAGAGTATTGCTTTAGAATGACAGAAGTTTATTTTTGTCATCTTAATAGAACCCATATTACTTATTAATGGACTAGCACATGTTAATTCCATTTTCAAAGGGATGACAACCATTTCCTGGGTTATTCTAGTGTTTGTACTTAAGTGCATGTATAATGCAATGGTTTTGTGCACTCAATTCCAAAGGACAAAGAAATGGTCATTTGAAAAACTGCACATTTTAAGATTAGTGACTTGATTACATCAGGTGCTGAATAATAGGGCTTAAAAAGTATTTTGGTAGGTGTTTGGGTGACTCGGTTGGGTGTCCTACTTGAGCTCAGGTCATGATCTCATGGTCTGTGGGTTCAAGCCCCTTGTCGGGCTCTGTGCTGACAGCTCAGAGCCTGGAGCCTGCTTCGGATTCTGTGTCTCCCTCTCTCTCTATCCCTCCTCCACTCACACAGTGTCTCTCTGTCTCTCAAAAATTAACATTAAAAAAATTTTTTTAAAGTATTTTCCAACTTTCTGCTATGGGCTTAGAATGTACACAAAGAGCTTAGAATTCTTTCTAGGAAAGGGATACTACAGTAGGTGGGTGCACATAATTTATACAAGTTTAAACAAAAATTGGGTGTTGAGTAATATAAAGGCTAAACTGCGATAACAAAAAGCCCTTAAGATACAAGGCTAAATTACATAAGACACTGCTTTTTGTCTCATTTAATAATATGACTGGACTAAGCTGGAAGGACAGGCATGTTATACAAGGTCTTCACTAGGGCATTAACCTCATCTGCATGGTGCAAAGCAGGTCATAGTCTGACCTACATTACTACAAGATGGGGCATGTGAAACCGTCAAGGGCAAGTACTTGCCTTTGAGGCAGGAAGGTGAAAGCTGTCCTTATCCATTCTGCCAACATTCCACTGACCAGGGCTTAGTCATCGTAGTAGTGTTCTCCAGAGAAATAGAACCAGTAGGATATATATGCTATAGAGAGAGATAGAGAGAGAGGTTTACAAGAAATGGTGAAGACAGTTGCAGAATCTGGGAGGTAGCTTTGTCAGGAAAGAGAACCTTTATGAAAGATGAAAAGAAATCAGTAATAAAACATTGGCATTAATAACACAGATGCAGGCTTTTTCTGATGCAGCCCTTGTGCTGTTCTTGAAACATTGGATGAAGTTGTAGAATCTGTAAATGGTTAAAACCATTTTGTTGTTGGTTCTGCTGCCATTGCTACTACTGCCACTTGGAAAAGTCACAAGAAAACTCCAGAAAAAATCATGATAGAACATTAAGCATCATACTAGAAATTAGCCTGATTAGATATGTATTAGTGAGGGTCCTCCAGAGACCTAGAACTTCTCAGAGGAGAGATAGATAATGAAGAGTTGGCTCATGTGATTATGGAAGCCAAGAGGTCCCACAATCTGCCATCTGCAAGCTGGAGCCTGGTCTGAGAACTGAGGACCCAGGAGAGCCATTGGTAGAGTTGAAAAGTCTGAAAGCTATAGAATGAATGGTATATAGTTCAACCTGGGGCTGTGGACCTGAGAACCAGGTGTGACTAGGACAGGACATCAGTGTTCCTAGCCATCCTCCAGGACAGCCAAAAATTTAACCTTCCTCCACCCTTCGGCTCTGTTAGGTCTGTCAGTATACTGTATGTCAACCTACTCCACATAGGAGAGGACTGTCTGCCTTACTCATTGCATCAATTCAATTGTGCATTTCTTTTGGAAATATCCAGAAATAATATTTAACTGCTATCTGAGGATTTTTTGGCCCAGTCAAGATGCCACATAAGATTAACCATCACAGTTGTTTAGCCAGATCTAATTGTGAGGAGGCTAGGAAATGGTGTCTCTAGATAGTGGCACTGTCCCAGGGAAAAGTAAACTGATTTGAAAGCAACCAGTAACCGTTGCACCTTTAAGAGTGTTTCTCCATAACAAAGATCTGGTTCTTTTTACTTATTTATTTTTAAAGTTCATTTATTTATTTTGAGAGAGCAAGAGTGAGAACAGGGAGGGACAGAGAAAGGGGGAGAGAGAGAATCTCAAGCAGGCTCCACACTGTCAATGGAGAGTCCGACATGGTCCCGAACCCACGAACTGCAAGATGATGACCCAAGTTGAAATCAAGAGTTGGATGCTTAACCTACTGAGTCACTCAGATGCCCCATCTTTTTTTTTTTAATGTTGATTTATTTTTGAGAGAGAGAGGGGGACAGAGGATGCAAAGTGTGCTCTGTGCTGACAGCAGTGAGTCAGATGCTGGCCTCAAACTCGGGAACCATGAGATCATGGCCTGAGCCAAAGTTGGACACTCAACTGACTGATCCACCCAGGCCATCCAAAGGTGTGATTCTAAGAGAATATTGGTAATGCATAATTGAACTCACACAGAAAAAAATTGAATCGATTTTTTTGTCTATTTAATAAAATGCTGTCACAATAAAGTGTTGTTACAATGTTGAAGTGCCAGCACTATAATAAATAGTTCTCTGGTATGAACTCTCTGTCCAGAGTATGCTTGTTACTAGGTGGCCCCTTGGTCCTGTCTGGCCTTTCAGTATTATTTTCACTTTGGCTTTTTTTTTTTTTAATTTTTTTTTTAACGTTTATTTATTTTTGAGACAGAGAGAGATAGAGCATGAACGGGGGAGGGTCAGAGAGAGGGAGACACAGAATCTGAAACAGGCTCCAGGCTCCGAGCTGTCAGCACAGAGCCCGACGCGGGGCTCGAACTCGGACCGCGAGATCATGACCTGAGCCGAAGTCGGCCGCCCAACCGACTGAGCCACCCAGGCACCCCTCACTTTGGCTTTTGATGCCAGAAGCATTAGGCAGACGAGCTCTATTTTGGGGAAAAGTGGTTAATGAAGTAAAACAAATTCACTGCATTAGACAAAGGGTTTAAGTTTGGGGGTTTTTTTGATGAGACTGTAAATGCCTTTTCATTTTTACATCAGAGACTGTCTAAAAGGTGGCTTTTGGTATCTGAATCAGTGTGCGGCCCCTAAGATGTTCAGGACTTACCAGATAAACTGTTGCTGTTAACTATCAGGGGTAAATTAGTTTTCTTAAAAAAAAAAAAAACAGATCTATATCTGTAAAACTAAGAGCAGATTCTGATTATCTCTGCCAGCCCATTTTTTTCAGGACGAGTTTTCCTTCTGCAAATGATCTAGAACTTTGTTAGTGTCACACCTGCTGCACATTCTCAGGTGTGGCGATTTATTGTGCAGTCAAGTTGAAAAGCATAAATCCCCGATAAAAGATAGCTTAGGGTGCAAGAAAGATAAAGGTGTCCAGAATAGTGAGCTTTAAAGGAATTCAGTGTGTTCTCTGGGGTTTGTAAAAATACGAAATTCTTATAAACTGTGGGTCTTTAGGTAATTGTTCTTTTTCTAAATATAATTATATCTTTTTTTGACCAATGTTTCTTCCATTTGTTTTGCTAGGACAGCTGGCAAAAAAAAAAAAAAAAAAAAATTTGACCAGCCATTTTTCATGTCTTCCCCTGCATTCAAGTGCCAGGAACCACGTCGATTTTAAAGCAAGGTTTTCAGTTAGCATTTTTCTTTTTTGTGTGTCCTTTACTTTCCTGTTACTTCTCTCAGGCTTCTGATATTCTAGAATCCTCAAGAATTGCTCATGTTTCTGATGCAGGCAAACTCCCAGCGAGGAAATGGGGTATGAGCAAGATACTCAAGTCTGCACGTAAAATCACGTGGCTTCACAGGTGCTTTCTTCGTCCAAAGGGATTTTTGTGTTACTTAGGCACCATTGCTAGCACATCTTGAGCACTTTATTTGCAATAAAGGGTAATTTAAGCAAGAATGTTAATTTAAAGCTGGATTGGTCTGAGTGCCCCAGGAGGAAAAAAAATTAGCTGTACACAGTGGTGTGTGTGTATGTGTGTGTGTGTGCTTGTGCATGTGCACACCCAGTAAAGTGTCAGCAATGTTGATTCAAAGCCTGAATTCAGGGGCACCTGGATGGCTTAGTCGGTTGAGCGTCCAACTTCAGCTCAGGTCATGATCTCACAGTTTGTGAGTTCAAGCCCCACGTCAGTCTCTGTGCTGACAGCTCAGAGCCTGGAGCCTGCTTCGAATTCTGTGTCTCCCTCTGTCTCTGCCCCTGCCCTACTTGTTCATACTCTGTCTCTCCCTGTTTCTCAAAAATAAATAAACAATAAAATTTTTTTAATCCTGAATTAATATACAAGTATTCAAGCTAATATTCCCTTCTACTAAAAAGAACACCTACAATAGATAAACTGACTTCTCTACCAAAAAAAGTTGAAATTAAAATAGATTTTTATCATCTTTTAAAGATGACCCACCTAAAGATAATGTTTTTATTTGGTCATTTTTCTGTTTTTCATCACCACATCCATTTGCCTACCTTGAATGTTCCCTGATATTTGTGTATACTAGAGATTGCAGTGGCGGGGGGGAGTCAGAATTGGAGATGGGTAAAGTTATTTTTTAACTTACCTAGCTTTCAATTTGTCCAGATACCTAGATTTATTTTCAGAACTAGAATGGCCAATTTTCACCAAGCTGCTCCTTAACATAGTCCATTTTTTAGTCATTCACTAAATAGTTACTGTTAAATACTTTGGAGAACACAAGGAAGTCTGAAACACTACCTACAATGCTTTTATACCAATACAAAATAATAGTCCGTAGAATTAAGATCCAAATGAACACTAGAGATAGAAAGTGCTGTAAGAACCAAGAAAAAAGGAAGAATCACTTGAAGTTGGAGCTTGACCTGGGAGCTGAAGGACAGACTTGGAGTATGCAGAAAGAAAAGTGATAGTACTCTAGCCTCAGAACATAGAAAAATGTGCCCACATGAAAAGGTGGGCTTGTTGAAGAAAGTGTGAATAACTTGAGAGCAGCGCAGTAGCAAGAAATATTCCTGGAAAGATAATGTGAGTGTTCAGCCTGGGTGGACAAAGTCAGGTATGGCAGGTGGGGAGCAGTACAATATCCAACACCCTGAACAGTGCCCCGACCACCCCCCCCCCCCATCATGGCAGAGTGTGGAAAGGACTGTGGCTAGGGAGTACAAGAAGAATGTATGTCTAAATATGAGGTCTATTTATGACCAGGATCTTAGTTTTTTTTTTCAGTGTAGGCCTTTGGTTTATATTAAAAAGGTTACTGGTCTCCCTTGTCATTTTTTCCTGTTATTTTAAGCAACCTGACTGTGTATGGATTCTTATCCAAACGATGACTGTAAGGGAAGGTGGGAAAATGTATCAGGGGAGAAAGAGAGTATCTAATCTTCTAGACTTAAACATGAGTGTAGAAGTGAAAGGTGATGGCTCTCGAGCTGAATCTCCTCGGTTTGCTTTCCTACACCTCCATTTACTAGCTGTGCAATTCTGGCAAGATGCTTAAACTTCCTCTGCCTCTTTTTACCCAACTGTGAAATGAGGATAACATCATGAATCTATCTCATACCTTTTTTTTTTTTTTAATGTTAAATGAGACCAAACATGAAAAATCCTTTTACAGGCTCCTAACACATAGTAAATGCTCAATAAATGCTAACTATTTTGATTATCTTAAGAAGGAAGAATTCAGCCAAGTCCTCATTTTTAGGTTGCAGGGAGGACAAAGGGACCAAGTGAAAGTCTGATCATCTGGGATATGTGATGAAAGGATAGTGAAACCTCTGGTAAGCTACAGGAAAGATGTTGGAAAGTTTAAATCTATTTTACCTAGTCCCAGACCTTGTGGCCCCAGGAAGGCAGCCATCATGTTGTTAGTGAATCTGAAAACCGCCGCTCCCTCGAAAAGAATCCTCCTACCTAAAAACAAAAGTGTATAGTCTACGACATCTTGGATATGTCTCTTTCACTTTGTCAGTAAAGCAATAGCTATAAGCGTTCAGGTTTGGGTTGTTGCTCTGTGCTTCTTCAAAGCAACCAAAGTAGCTGTGTTCATTTGAACTAATCAGACTCTACTACTCTCACTTCATATCAAGGTAGGGCACAAGCTCCTTGGATAAAGGATTATTTAAGAGAATAATTCCCTTGGTTTGTTATAACATGGCTCCTCGGCCATGGTACTACTGACAGTTTGCTCTAGGTAATTCTCGGTTGGGGAAGGAGAGCTTATATTAAATACATTGAAGATTATTTAGCAGCATCTCTGGTCTCTATTCATTAGATGCTGGTAGCACCTCCTTCCCCCAGCCATGACAATCAAAAAGGTCTCCAGGCAATGCCAAACATTACCTGGTGGACAAAATCACCTCCAGTCAACAGCCACTGTCAGAATCATTGGAAGAAACCCACTGCTGTGTTTTTCAAACAGAAAATAATGACCACCATGGATACTGGTGCCTTTGATTCTTAACCACACAAAAATACCAAGGCTTTCATCTCCATGGACTCGTGGGCAGAAATGAACTACCTCATGTCATACCAGTATCTGTGGCAGGTGGGGTGAAGAGTCACCAACAGATGGGAGGCATCAGAGATGCCTTGATGACTTTGCAAGATTTGAATACTGGCATCTCCTAACTAACCACAATGGGGTAGCAGTGATGTCCTGTTTTCTCTTCCTCTTCAGGGTGAGAAAATAGAGTTAAGTACTTGGCTGTCAGAGTAGGCAATTTTTTATGGAAATGATCTTTGGATTTGTATCAAGTTTTTCTGGGTAATAGGAATGTGAATCCACTAGATAATTGATGCATTTTTCTTTCTCTGATAGGTTATGCTTTTTGAGTCCATGTGTCAGGCCAAAATGGTGTCATTTAAATGGTCACTGCAGCCGAGAAGCAGGACCTTTTTAAGTACTGCTAGAGAGCTCACAGCCAGAAGCTACCACTCATTTTCAAGTTTAAATTCAGTGTGAGGCAAATGTGAATTTAGGGAGTTTACTATAATGTCTGGAATTCTTATATTGCTTATTCCTAACTATCACCCACTTTGAAAAACGGTAAGATTCAAAGATATGCATTTATTTTTTTTACCGAAGTGTAGTTGATGCCTAATGTTACATTAGTTTTGGGTATACAGCATAGTGATTGAAGATATTTTTGTTAAGCTGTGTTCACCTCATCTGTAGCTACCATCTGTCACCATACAATGCTATTATGGTACCATTTACCATATTCCCTATGCCGTAACTTTTATCCCTGTGACTTACTCATTTCTTAACTAGAAGACTGGATTTCCCACTCCCCTTCACCCATTTTGCCCATTCCCCCATTTCTTTCTCCTCTGGCAACCATTAGTTTATTCTTTGCTCATTGGTTTACTCATTGTTTTTAGATTCCATATATAAGTGAAATCATACGGTACATGTCTTTCTCTGACTTACACCGCTTATAATATCCTCTAGGTTCATCCATATTGTTGCACATGGGAAGATCTCACCCTTTTATATGGCTGAGTAACGCTCTACTGCATGCGTGTACCATATATATATGGTGTGTGTGTGTGTATATATGTACATGTATATGTGTGTATATATACATACACACAGCATACACACACACACACACACACACACACGCGCGTGCGAGCACCACATCTTCCTTATTCATTCTCCCACAGATGGCCACTGAGTTGTTTAGATCTTGGCTATTATAAATAGTGTTGTGATAAACATAGGGGTGTGTACATCTTTCTGAATTAGTATTTTTGTTCTCTGTGGGTAGTTCCCCAACAGTGGAATTATTGGATCATATGGTATTTCTACTTTGAATTTTTGAGGAACCTATATACTATTGTCCACAGTGGCTGCACCCACTGACGTTCCCACCAACAGTGAACCAGGGTTCCTTTTTCTCCACATCCTTGCCAACACATAAGATTTTTTGTCTTTCTTGTTCTAGCCATTCTGACAGATGTGAAGTGATATTTTAATGTGGTTTTGATTGGTATTTCCCTGATGATGAGGGATGTTCATCTTTTTATGTGTCTGATAGCCATCTCTATGTCTTTGGGAAAATGTCTATTCAGGTTTTCTGCCCATTTTTTAATCAAATTAGATTGTTCCTTTTTTTTTTTTTTTTTTTTTTTTTTTTTGGTGTTGGTTTGTATATGTCTTCACATAAGAGACTTTTTCCCGTTTGGTAGGTTGCTTTTTCATTTATTTGGTGATTACTGTGCAAGCTTTTTATTTTGGTGTAGTGCCAATAATTTATTTTTGATTTTGTTTCACTTGCCTGAGGAGAGATAGTGAAAAAATGTTACTTAGTCCCATGTCAAAGAAATGACTGCTTATGTTTGCTTCTAGGACTTCTCTGGTTTCATGTCTCACATTTACTCGGTTAGTCCATTTTAAGTTCCTTTTTTTTGTGTGGATAGCATAACAAAGTGGTCCAGTTTTATTCCTTTGTATGTAGCTGTGCAGTTTTCCTCAACAACATTTGTTGAAGACACTGTCTTGTCCTTGTTGTATATTCTTACCTTTTTTGTCATAGATTGACTATGTAAGCATGGGTTTATTTCCAGAGTCTCTATTATGTTCTATTTATCTATGTGCCTCTTTTTCTGCCGGTATAATACTGTATTGATTATTATGGTTTGGTAGTATAATTTTAAATCTGGGATTGTGATACCTCCTGCTTTGTTCTTTCGCAAGATTGCTTTGACAATTTGTGACCTTTGTGATTTCATATAATTTTAGTATATTTGTTCTAGTTCTCTGAAAAATGTTGTTGGTATTATGATTGAGATTACATTGAATTCATAGATTGCTTTGGGTAGTATGGATGTATCAACAGTATTCTTTAAATCCATGAGCATGGAATTTCTTTATATTTATGTCATCCTCAACTTTTTTGTTTTTATCAGTGTTAAACTTTTCAGAGTGCAGCTCTTTTATCTCTGATATAAGTATTGGTAGCCCAGCCTTTTTTTTTTTCTACTTCTATATGCCAGCTTTTTTTTCTACCTTTTTCCCCATTATTTGACTTTCAGTTTGTACATGTCTTTAGGTCTGAGGTGAGTCTCTTATGAGAGGCATATGGATGGTTCTTGTTTTTTATCCATTCTGCCAGTCTATGTCTTTTGTGGAGCATTTAGGCCATTTATATTTGGAGTAATTATTGATATGTGTGCACTTAATGCCATTTTGTTAATTGTTTTCTGGTTGTTTTTGTGGTTTTTGTTTTTGTAGTTTTTCACCGTTGATCACTTCCTTGTGATTGATGACTTTTAATAGTGTTATGCTTCACTTTATTTTTCTTTGTTTTTTTGTGTGTGTTATCTATGGTAGGTTTTTTATTTGTGGTTATTATGAGGTTTATACATAGCATCGTAAGCATATAATAGTCTATATTAAGTTGATGGTTACTTAAGTTTGCACACATTTTAAAAGAACAATTGTTTTAACTCCTCCTCTGCATTTTAAGTATATGTTGTCATCTTTTACATATTTTTATTCATAATTGTTTTCCAATTATGTTACTTTCCAACTAAAAAATTCTCTTTAACATTTCTTGTAAGTTCAGTTTAGTAGCAATTAAATCCTCCAAAGTTTGTCTCTCCTTCAGTTGCGATAAACTTGCAGGGTAGAGAATTATTGGTTCTATGATTATTTTTTCCATCCTAGCCCTTTGTTTATATATGGCCTGCAAAGTTTCTACTAACAAAGCAGCTGATAGTGTTATGGGGTTTCCCTTGTATATTACTAGTTGCTTCCCTTCTGCTACTTTAAAGTTTTTTTCTTTATCTTTAATCTGTTACATTTTTTTTTTTTAATTTTAAGTCACTTCTACACCCAATATGGGGCTCCAACTCAAATCCCAAGATCAAGGGTAACATGTTCCATTGACAGAGCCAACCAGGCACCTCTTTAATATTTTAAATTTTATTATGTGTCATGGTGTGGACCTGCTTGGGTTCATCTTGTTTGGAACTTTCTGTACTTCCTGTGCTCGGATGTCTGTTTGCTTCCTCCGGTAATGGAAGTTGTGAACTATTATGTTTTTCAAATAAGTTCTCTGCCTCTTTGTATCTTCTCCTTCTAAGACTCCTATAATGATCATCTTTGCTTGATGTTTCCAAGATATTCTTTACCCTATCCTCATTTTTATTTTTTATTTTTTTTTTTAATTTTTTTTCAACGTTTATTTATTTTTGGGACAGAGAGAGACACAGCATGAACGGGGGAGGGGCAGAGAGAGAGGGAGACACAGAATCGGAAACAGGCTCCAGGCTCTGAGCCATCAGCCCAGAGCCTGACACGGGGCTCAAACTCACGGACCGCGAGATCATGACCTGGCTGAAGTCGGAGGCTTAACCGACTGCACCACCCAGGCGCCCCCCTATCCTCATTTTTAAAATACTTTTTTTTCTTTTTGCTGTTGAGCTTGGGTGCTTTACATTACCCTGATCACTTTCAGGGGTAAAGTGATCACTGATCCTTTTTTCTACATCCAATAATCTACTATTAATTCTCTCCAGTGTATTTTCATTTCATTTCTTGTATTCTTCAACTCTGATTGGTTCTTATTTATATTTTGTATCTCTTCAGTGAAGTTTTGAGTTCTGAAAGAACAGTCCACCGGGCATCTTTATGATGATTACTTGAAAATCTCTACCAGGCGCATTGCTTAGATTGTTTTCATATAGTTCTTTTTTCTGAGTTTTTGTCTTACTCTTTTGTTTGGAACATCTTCCTGTCAGCTCATTTTACCTGATTTTCTGTGTTCGTTTCTAAGAATTAGGTGGAACAGCTGCTTCTCCTAAATTTGAAGGACTGGGTCTGTATATGGTCAACCCCTGCCTGTGGGTGACATTGGATAGCTGACTGGAGCTTTGTCTGGGGTGGACTAGGGCACTGCATGCTGGGGCTGCCCTGATTGGATGGCCAGAGTTAAAGTGGGTGTGAGCTGGGCCAGGATGGCCCTGGGACTGCACATGGAGGGCACCCTGTCAGGGAAGCTAAAGTTAAAGTCGGTGAAAGTTGGGATGTTGTGGGATCCTCAGCATACAGGGTGTCCTGGCAGGGTGGATAAAAGTTAAAGGGACTCTCCAAACAAAGCCACCCTGGTTGGATGGCTACTGCTGAAGTGTGTATGGGCTAGGGCAGTTCTTGAGCTGTCTGCACAGAGGGTGCCCTGCAGGGTAGCTGAAGCTGAGGAGTGTGCAAGCTGAGATGGCATGGAGCTCTTCATACAGAGGTCACCCTTGAGGAGTGACTGGAGCTGAGTTGGGGCTTGGGCTGGGGTGTCCTGGGGTGTTTCACACACAGAGGGTGTCCCAGCAGGGCTGCTAGAGCTAAAGTGGGGTGTGAATTTGGGGGGCCCCAGGTATTCCATAAATGAAGTGCTCTGGCAAGACAGCTGTAGCTAAAGTGGGCACAGGTTTGGATGGTCCTGGTCTCTCCACACAGAGGGCATCCTGTCAGGACAACTGAAGCTGAAATAAGTGTAAGTTGGGATGTCCTGAGGTCCTCAGCATAGGGGGTGTCCTGGCAGGGTGATGAGGCAAGGGTCTGGGTATATACCGACAAGCCAGTATGTCCTGGTGCACTCTGTGCAGGGGGTACCCTGGTGGGGTGGCTGGAACCGAGATGGGGTACAGGCTGGAGGTCTTGTGTTGCACCACAGAAGGGGTGCCCTGGTGGAAAGGGTTCTGGGGCCTTCCACACAGGAGGCACTTTGACAGGGTTGCTGGATCCAAAGTAGGCATGAGACAGGAGGTCCTGGAGGACTCTGTTCTAGGACTATACTAGCAAGCCTTCTAGCACTAAAGAGGGTGTCTGCTTGGAGTGCTCTAGGGTACTTTGCACCTATGTCACCTTGGCAAGATCGTTGGAGCTATAGTCAACACTGACCTGGTGTGTCCCAATGTGTGCAGCACTTTGGCCACCATGGTGTGATGGCTGGGCTTGGTGTGGGCTAGGGCCCAGGGCTCGCTGATGTGGCAGGCCAGCTACAGCACCTAGATCCTGCTCCCACTCACGCTGTCAAGGTGGAGGAACTAGGTAAATCCTAGCATTCACCAGTCTCTCTGATGCAGATCATTCTAGCAGCTCCCTCACTTTGGGCAGAATTCCAGGGCTGGTTCCTTTATGTTCTAATTGCCCGTTTAAACCACAGGTTTTTGCTGTTTTGTTTTGTTTTCCTGTAGCCCAGGGCATCTGGGGCTGGTGTGAGTCAGTGATGCTGTTGCTCAGTGATGAGACAGGCCCACTATATCATCTGGACCCTGTTCCCATCTGTACTATCCGGGTGAATGAGGAGCATAAACCAGAGTGCTCACCAGCTCTTCCATCCCAGAGAAAGTTTGAGCAGCTCCTGAACCATTTGGCTGGTTTCTTGATGTTCTAGTTGCTCCTTTAAAGCCTGCCGTGTGTGTGTGTGTGTGTGTGTGTGTGTGTGTGTGTGTGTGTGAGAGAGAGAGAGAGAGAGAGAGAGAGAGACAGAGACAGAGAGAGAGAGAGAGACAGAGAGAGATCAAGGGCAGAAGAATCCACACAAGATCTCTCAACTTCCCACTGCAGTTTGCACCTTCGGGAGTGAGGATTCCCGTCCTTATAGTGTCTCTGTCTCTCTTGGTGTTCTCTGTGTGGTTTTTCTCTCTCTTTCTTTCATTCAGAAGCTGTTCAGTTAGCCCTCATCTTCTTCAGGAAGATTTGCTCTCTAAAAAGGTGTAGATTTGGTCATGGAGATGAATTCAGGGTCTTCCTGTCTCCATCTTGGACCAGAACCTATCATTTTTAAAGTTGTGTTTCTACCTTTTTTTTTCTTTTCTAAGAAAAAGAGCTTTCAAAAACTAGAGACTTCTTTTTCTTCTGTCCAAGGTCTGCCTCCAAGGAGACTTCGGGAACAAATTCTGCAGTAATATTTTGAAGTCAAAATTACCTTTTCCAGGGACAGCCATAGTTCTCGAGGGATGTCCTTCTAATCTCAGAACAATTTTTGGTTAAAATTAAATATTTCAAACTCAAAAGAAGTCCTTCTACTCCACGGAATTTAATATTCTCTTCCAGTTGTACACAGGGTTCCAGATACACTGAGTACTAACATTCTTTGAGCACATCCCATGCTTGAATTATGCTGGGCTTTTGCCCTCATTCTTTAGAATGCCTTTTCCTCAAGAAACCAGTGACATTATCTTGTCATAGTAAAGTAAATGCATAAGGGGTAGAGGAAACCCATGACCACCAAATATGGTGCATGGAGTTAGAGCTGGTATTACACATTTGCTCTGCAAATAGAATTTTTATGAACCCAATTGTTGAAATGCTAAGTCAAAAATCAGGAGAGTTAATTGGGTTGCCAATACTAATGAAAAAATAGTCCCCTTTGTGGGTAAGGCTAGACATGGTTTTAAAAATAATAGTTGAAAAAAAAAAGCATAGTACAGTGAACAAGGAAAGTATCCACCATGTATCAGAAAACAAGTCTTTGAAAAAGCTTTCAGTAATAGTTAAGTCTGAATCTGATACAAATTAAATATGAGTAGCAGCTCTTCAAAGTAATTCTTTCATTTCATTTTAAATTAATTGTTACAAGTCAAAGAAATTAAAAATTTTAAAGAACTTTGGACCACTTAATCTATCAGGATATCAGGATATGATTTGCATTATGGGTTTACTTACCAGATCAGCCTAAAATAATGAGAGAGGGGAAGAATACGTAAGCAATCTGATTGAAAGTTTTACTTTATTTCCTGAGACAAAGATCCAATTTTCCTGTCTTTAATTTCATCTCCAGGCTATTTGTTTTCTCCTTTGGAGTCAAGCAAGAATATTTATTTTTCAACTTCCCTCTATGCACCAGGATGTCAAATTCTCAAGAAATATTATATCATGTTTTGTCATTTTATAATTTATTTGTTTTTCCCAAAGCTAGCTAAAGTTATTTCAAATAGCTCAGTACACACTAGGGTTTTAGAATTTTGGCTAAATTGCTCTTGCTTCACATAGCCTGAATTTTTCCACACTTACTATTTTTTCTTCTTATACATTATTTTTTCTCTGCTTTTTCATTTATTAGATAGTGCCCACTGAATTGTAACTAAACCTAGGATGTAGCCTTCAGTGTTCGCACAGCTGACAAAATACATCCATTTAGCTAAATTTTATCTTTCTAGAGTTGATACATTAGGGTGGGGGAATCTCCAGGTACATTGTTTATTATTTACTATTTATGAATTCCAAATTGTATGTTGCAGTTGAAGCCTTCACAGTAGCTGCATAAGTAAAACAGCCTAGACTTTTTGGCTACAAACATTACCCTGTTTTGTTTCCCGAATGAATAATATTTAAGCATTGACATAGTGTGTCGGTGAGGATTAAGTCCAGAAGATAGACCTTGGACAGGTCGTTCACTAGAGACCATCTCTTTCCATATAACAGTGAGACAACCAGAGATGGTCAACTGCTCAGGTTTCAGGTAGTGTTCCTAAAGGCCACAAGCTGGGGCAGCCACTATCAAGAGCTGGAAAATAGAAATGCTTCCAGTCTCCTGATGCTGTCCTCTGGTGGAAATCAGCTGTCAAGGTAGCCTGAGAAACCTTCAGCGCAAGGGGGCAGCCTCCTACCATACAGAGCACTGCGTGGGAAGAGCAATAAAAACATAGGATAACAAATGGGCAAATGACTGACATAACTGGAAAACACTGATCAAGAAACAGAAGTGCTTCTATTTGTACAGAAATTGTCTGAGTGCTTTGTATGTATGTATTACCTAAGAGGTAATTTGTTGTTTCATTTTGTTTCAATTTAAGGTGGGATGATTACTAGTGAATATGATCTTCTCAAGTGCCGTGTTATTAGGCAATTTCTTCTGAAGCAGGAAACAGAAGGGCAGATGGATACTTCAAGAATGGGTGTCAATATACACATGAGACATACCCTCTTTTAAACTATGCACTGTTCTTACAAATCAGTTGTAGCTTGCCCTGCTCACATGTTTGAATGGTGGACTTCAAGAATTTGCCTACACCAAAATGATGCCACCTTGTCTGCCTACAAGGCATATAGTGTGAATGTGGCTCATTCTGATCATGGAGGGGCATAAGGAGACCAGGATTTAATCCAAGTGTCTGAACTGAGTACATACAGTTAACCACTTTTCCACTGCATGACAGTGTGTATCTACAAAAGTGCTCTTGTTCATGTGTACTGCGGGCAATGGGATCCCTTAGACCATGTGTTTGACATGGATTCTGAAAGACTGAATAAGAATTACTCTGTAACCAGAGGCAAATGGAAGCTGTGGAGTTTGATTTTTACATATTTTTTTAGTTTCCTGAGGCCAGAGTTGTCTCGAATGACAAAACCTCTTTGCTCTGGCTCATTTGGAAAACCTATATTTTATTTTATTAAAAAGAAATTAATGTCTATTTATTTTTGAGAAAGAGAAAGACAGCATGAGCAGGGGAGGAGCAGAAAGAGGGAGACACATTATCTGAACCAGGCTCCAGGCTCTGAGCTGTCAGCACAGAGCCCAATGTGGAGCTCAAACCATGAACTGTAGAGCATGACCTGAGCTGAAGTCAGATGCTTAACTGACTGAGCCACTCAAGAGCCTCCCCCTAACCCCCCCCCAAAAAAAAACTGTTGTTTTAAAGGGTTGTAGTGTGTGTGTGTGTGTGTGTACGCATGCATGCACACTTGAGATAGATGATTTTTATGGCAACCAACAGAACAATATTTCAGAGACATTGAAAGGGCAAATTTAAAAAGGGAAATGTGATATTGACTGAAAGCATATGGTTCCTGGTTTTTACAGATCTGTTTTGAAGAACCCAAGATCTAGGGAATAGACAACGGCCCCAGTTAAGCCCATTGCTTGGCCCTGAGTATAATCTTTCTTTGCCTCCTTGCTTGTTCATTTTCTTTCCTTTTCACTCCCCTCCCCATTAAGCTATAAAACTCTTGGGGATAGCCACTTTCCTACAGCCACAACTCTTTTCTTTGATCATACAGGATGGCAGTCTGAGCTAACCTCACAAAAGTGAAACACTGATGGCAGCCTCAAGAGCAGATCCCCCAGACCACCCTCCCTCCACTGCCCCACGCATCACCACTGCCATTTTCAGGCATGGTGACCCCACACAGCTCCCTGGGCCCCTCATGGTCACCTCCAGTTCTGCATCCTAGAAACCCCACCCCATTCTAGCACTGAGGACCTTCTGCTTCAGTCTTGTCCCTTTCTCTGACATGGAGGTTAAATGTTACTTTAGATGGAGGAATATTTTCATGACCCATCATTATTTTTTTAAGTTCCTGACTGGGCCCAATAACAAGAAGTAGAGAGAAGGATTATTAAGAGAAAGCTTAGTAAAGCTTCTTTCCATTTTTCCTTTATGAGAAACAGGAAAAAAAAGAAAAACCTCTTGGAAAACCTGGATGTGAATCTGTATTCAGAAAAAAAGAAAAGAGGGAGGTTAGAGAGATGACCAAGGACACAGCCTATGGTCATTAAATAGGGAGGAAACAGTTGTTCAAAGTGAACCTCCACCCGAATACCTTACCCTTCTGAGTCTCCGCTCTCCCTTTCCCTCCATTTCATCCCCTTTGCTTCTGGGACACTTGTCAGAAGCTTTGAAAGTCATGGGCCCTCACCCTGACCATTTTAATATGAACTTTTCAAGCCAAACTTTATCTCTCTCATGAATGTAGCAGCTTAAGGACAGGGTCTAAGTCCCATTTATTTCTCTTCCTTAAGATGGTGCTGTTCAAAATGTGGTCTAAAGCCCAGCATTAGCATCATTTCGGTGCTTGTTAGAAATTCAGAATCTCAGGGTGCCTGGGTGGCTCATTTAAGCGTCCGACGTCAGCTCAGGTTATGATCTCAAGGTTCATGATCCCTGCATCGGGCTCCATGCTGACAGCTCGGAGTCTGGAGCCTGCTTTGGATTCTCTGTGGGTATGTGTGTCTCTCTCTGCCCTTCCCCTGCCTGTGCCCTCTCTGTCTCTCTGGCTGAAAAATGAATAAACATTAAAAATAATCTTAAAAAGTAAATACAGAATCTCACACCCTACCCTGGACCTCCCAAACCAGAATATCTAGGCATAGAGTATAGGAATCTGTTAAAGCAAAGCTTCCAAGTGATTCCAGTGCCTGCTAAAGTCTGAAAAGCATAACCCTCTGATGTAGACCCCACTGTCTTGTTCACAATAGGTGTTTAATAAACTCCTTGATTTGAATGTAGTTGATATATTGCACTATGGAGCCAAACCACAGCTCCCTGAGAGCAGAGACCCTATCTTTTTCACTGCTATGTCCCCAGCTCCTCACATGATGTCTGACGATGCATTTGTTAGCTTAAAAGAGAATTGGATAGTATTTTGTTTTGGCTTTGGTTTCTCTCCCACTTTAACCTTTTCTAATTAAAGGTTACAAAACAGCAAAGAAAATTACAGTGAGGACTGTTTAGAGAGTAATTTTGAGATAATACATCAGTGCTGTGTGGGGTCAGGGGATCGGGGAAATAGAGAATAGGAATTAAAGAATACTTACCATGATTAAAATAAAATGCTTAAAAAATACATCAGTTCCATGTGGATAATTAATGACATCAATTTGCCAGTAATAATACCTTCTATTCATATGGCAATCTGGTTTTCAAAACTCTTTGGACATTTTTCTCACTGGTCGTTATAAAAATCTGATACAGTATGTTCTCTTAGGAAGAAGCAGAGATTAAAAAAAAACTGAGAGAATAGTTCTGGTCCTCTGAAGTAAGTACAAAAACTAGAACCCAGGACTTGGAATTTCTATTTTCATGGGATGGTTTGCATTCCATTTGCATCATACAGTATCTGAGTGTTTCTGGTTACTTCCCTCACTAAGTCTCCATGTTAGTTTCTTCATCTATAAAATAGGGAGAATGATAGTATCTACGTTATACTGTCATAGAAATTAAATTACATAAAAATAAATGTAAAGCACTTAGTACGTTGCCTTGCACAAAATAAGGGTTTAATAAATGAAGCTATTGTTGTATTATCATTTTTATAGTTTTTTTAATATTATAATATTATATTTGTTATTACACTACACTGACTCCCACCAGATTGACCACTGCTCCTTAGGTAGGTTAGCAAGGGCCAGGATCTTCTCTATCTCCGAAGGGGTTCTTTGTTAACTTGAGGGGACATTTATGGCATTCAGTCAGATTCTCATGGCTGGAGTGTTTCTGAGTGTTGCCCTTCCGAGGGTCTCTGCTCATGCTAATTCTTGTAGTCATGAAACCTCATACCCACCAGGAAGGTTGGGTGTAGGCTGTGGTCGTAGTAGTTCCTTCTCTGTCTCAATTTCAGGCTGCCTGGTGACTTGAAACACACGCCTTCCTTGCATCAGCTGTTAAGATGCTATGGTTAATTTCTTTTAAAAATGAGGTAAATCACAGCTATTACCCAAATATAAAATACACACGTGTCAAAAATTTTATTTATCTCAGCAACTAATGATGGAACAAGTAAGATACTGTCATGGGTTTAAGAGAGTATTCAGGGGACACACATGGAGGCACTCAGGAATGCTGAAGCAAATTTACCAATAGTTGCGAAATAGGTTAATAACCACGGACCAATGATCATTTGTAATCCAGACACAGTTGACTTGCATTTCTATTTCCTATCAGCAAGACTTCATTTATATTATTACCTGTTTTCTACCATCTGCAGAGCTGCAAAAAAGATCAAAGACCATGAAAAACAGATGACCTGGAAAGATGGACTAGACACAGCCCCCAGTAATCTTCTTTGCCCACTTCAGAGTCTTTGACAATTTTTCTCTGACAATGATCCCAAAAGAGTGGGCTAGTGATAGAGGAACGAATAGAGGGTATAAGTAGACCCAGTTTTCTTGTTTCCCTGCCTGAAAAGGATGTTTCAGGGTTAGTCTTCAAAGAGGTTACATGGACCTTTCTCCTTTTCCTATCTTTATCTCCTGTTAATACCCACTTCCCCTTTTCCTGCAGCTCCTACTCCAAAAGTCGTAGCTCCTCCTCTTTAGAAGTTTCACTTTCCCCACAGGCAGAAATCCCCCCCCCCCCCCCCCCCACACTCCTGTTCTATCTTAATGTCTTGCAAAACTCAGTGCTCAGGATCTGGCTGAATATGTATGGAGATTGTCTTTTACTCAGACACTGGGGCTATAAAGAGGAAGAAGGTTCTGGTATCTGAGTGAGGGCAGAGCAGATGCTAGATTATTAGTTCAGCTTCCCCTTCAGCAGCTCTGATTACTTAACATTAAGAAGGAAGCCATCTCGTAAAAGACTATGAATTACCCCAAAGAGAACAGACCCTTGTCTAATTTGAGGAAAGGATATTTCTGTTACCATGACTTTGGCCTTGGCTGTTGTAGAAGAATAAAGCCAGGCACTCGTGAGCAGAGGATCCACTGAAGGGGGCTCTCTGTTGTCCAGCAGGAGACGCTTGGTGCACTTAGTTGTTGTTTTTCTTTCTTGCATAAAAGAAGAGCTTTGTCCAATAGTTACTACCTCACATAAAGTTTTTAGAAAGGGAATTTTTAATTCTGAAAAATAAAAACAAGATAAGTTGTAAGAGAGGCATGATGGAAACAGGCCCAAAATTGGATTTAGACTAACAACACAGAATCTAATGTATGCTCCAAGGTAGTTCCAGGACCCTACTGATCAAGACAACTGCTTCTCCAGTTCTTCAAATAAATGCTCAGTATTGGATCTCATCAACAAACAGATTTCCTGCAGAGAGGCAAATGAAACAGATTCTTCAGAACTTCTAGTTCTGCTCATTCCCACAATGATGACACCATATGTATGAAGATTTGGGGCATTTTTGGTTTCCCCAGGAGATAAGCTATTTTTTATTTTTAAAATATCATCAAATATTTACTGTATGCATTTCTTATGAAGTCTTGTGTTTAGTAAAATGTAGTTACTTCTCTCCCCTGTGGAAGAAGTCAGCATGTTAGAGAAATGCAGGCATGGGGAGCCTTGGATTGTAGATCTATATTGGCCAATAGATAGGTTGTTTCAGTCAACTCTGTCCGCATCTTGAGTCTCCACTTTGTCATCTACAAAATGAAAGAGTTGGATGACAGCCTTCTAAACCAACTCTTTCACCATGTTGAGGTGCTAAGTTACTCTTTGAGGTTGGGGCAAAAAGGAAAACGTGAGCCCTCCAGGCTGGACTGATGGCTGGCCACACAGATGGCTTTTGCAGGCTGTGGAGAGGACAACACTTGCCTCCCCATACCATGGACCCTGCCAGGATATAAAAGGCCAAGCTAAACTCTGCTAGCAGTGTGTCCTAAAAGGAGCGTGGTGGGGCATAGGCATTGCATATGGTGGTGATTTTTCTCCTGTGCTTTTTAAAATTTTTGCTTATATTTCTGAATTAACTTCTTAGCCATTTTTGCCACTTTCAGTCTATCATTTGTTCATTTATTTGGTAATTAAAAATTGTTTAAGGGGCACCTGGGTGGCTCAGTCATTTAAACATCTGACTTCAGCTCAGGGCATGATCTCGTGGTTCATGGGTCAAGCCCCGCTTTGGGCTCTGTGCTGACAGCCTGGAGCCTGCTTCAGATTCTGTGTCTCCCTCTCTTTCTACCCCTCCCCCACTCACGCTCTCTCTCTTTAATTTATTTATTTAAATAATTTAATTTAAATAATTATTGTTTATTTAAAATAAACTTTAAAAAATAAAAAATAAATAAAAACATAAAAATTGTTTGAGAATTTTGTAAGTACCAGACATTATATTAAATGCAGGAGATGTAATGCTGAATAAAACAATTGAGGTCCCTGCCCTCATAGAACCCATACGCTAGGGGGAGGATGTAGCAAGTATAAAGGTCATAGTGAGTGAAGTACAGGGTGCATGTGGGCCCACAGAAGGGCCACCTAGTTCACAGGAGTGTGTGTGCTGAGAATGGATGGAAGAAAATGATACCATTTGACACAGAGGCAATAAATGTGAGTTAGACAGGAGCACATGTGGTAGCTATATGTGGATTTCTTACAAAATTAATGAAGCTTAAGTTTAGTTGCATATCAGTAAATGAGATATTTTTTAAAAAGAGGGAAAAAATTGGAGTTAAAGAATTGTTAATTTTCATGATGTAAAATCCATCACAGTGGTCGATGTCAGGGTGCAAACAAGTTAAAGTCAGCAATACCCAAGAGCCCTTAATATTTAACAACAGTGCTTTTGAGCCAGTAGTACGAGCTCCAAACAATGCCTTTTAGTAAGATTTGGGACTCTTACTTGGACAAGCTCCTTCAAAGTGTCTTAGTAGGCATTCCCCCAGTTATAGGGTCTGGGACAAAAATTTATATAAAAGTAGTTTATTCCAGAAGTGCAAGAAACAGGTACAGAGAGGTACAGAAAAGAGCTCGGAAAGGGAAGGAAGCCAATAAAATCTGTATTCCTACTGCAATTGGTAAATAGAACTTAATCCTGCCTGAAAACTCTGGGGATCATTGTGACAGCAGCCTGAGGAAGAAGGGAGCTGGGATTTCAGTACACCAACCCCTGTCAGTTCCTGGCTGAGATCTGCTATTTCCCTGTTACATTCGATCTCCCCTGATAGGCAGAGTGTCCTTGCGTTGCTTTGGAGATGATTTTAAAGCAAATTGCTGTAGATATTGGCAGTTGGAAGTCAGCTCGCCAAGTGCAGAAGGGGTATGTTATGGGCAGAGCGCCAACATCATCTCCTCCATATTGCTTTGTACTTAATCTGTATTTGTAATTTGCATTACTTACATTGGGCCCTCAAATTTTTATTAGTTTTAGGCCTTAAAAAACTCAGAACCACCCATCGCAACAGCTCTTCTTTGTTGAAGAAGGCAGAATATATGGGAAATTCAAAGAAATTAATAAGTCTATGTAAGAACTGGGAGAAAGGAAGATAGTTAGAGGCAAAATGAAAACGGTAGGCCACGCCCTAGGAAGGGTGTTATGTTAAATACAGCTCTTCTAGGTTTGGCTGAGATTTGCTGGCCCCTGCAGAACTCAGCTGGGCTCTCAGCTTGCCATTTCTGGGACAGGCTGACAGAGCAGCCCCATTCCAGGATAGCTCTTTCCAGGATGAAGAGCAAGAGTATCAGAGGACTGAGGGAATCTCACAATGCCTCTGTTGGCTGTGGCTCACCAGTGGCTCATTGTCACATCTCCTCGTGTTCCATTAGCTAAGATAACTCATTTGGCCCAGTCCAAAGCTGATAAGGCAGGAAAATACAATCCACCTACAGGGAAAGAGCTGATGACCCAGTGAGGTAGTAATACAATCTACTATAGAATTTTCACCAAAATGTTAGTGATTATCTGGAGACAGTGATATTTCTGGTAATTTTTATTATTTCAGCTTTTTCTATTATTAGAATCTTTAATAGGAAGATAATAATTTTACCAAAAACAGTAAACCTATGTCTTTTTTTAATAATTTATATATATACAAACAGAAACCAATTTGATAGTTTATTATTGTTTTATATATATATATAAAACAATATATATTGTTGACAATAAATTGTCAAATTGGTTTCCATACAACACCCAGTGCTCATCCCAACAGGTGCCCTCAATACCCATCACCCACCTTCCCCCCCCCTACTCCCTATCAACCCTCAGATTGTTCTCCATTTTTAAGAGTCTCTTATGGTTTGGCTTCCTCCCTCTATAGCTTTTTTTTTCCTTCCCCACACAATGAAATACTACGTGGCAAAGAGAAAGAATGAAATATGGCCTTTTGTAGCAACATGGATGGAACTGGAGAGTGTTATGCTAAGTGAAATAAATCATACAGAGAAAGACAGAGAGCATATGTTTTCACTCTTATGTGGATCCTGAGAAACTTAACATAAACCTGTGTTTTTAAATAACAAAATAGATGAAATATTGGGAGCATTTATTTGAGGATACTTTTTAAAGTCTCCTTTTGAAACTCCTTTAGTAAATGAGTTATGTACATCTAAAAATTTAGTCCCTCAACTTTCTAAAACCACCTATTAGCCTTTATAGCATATGTAAATCATTGCATTTTATTATGTTCCTATTGGTTTCCTTACCATTACTCTCTCATTTTAAACTTTCTTTGTATCTTTTTTTTTCTTTTATAGTGTTTATTTATTTATTTTTGAGGGAGAGAGAAGAAGAGCACAAGCTGGGGAGGGGCAAAGAGGGAGGGAAACACAGAATCCAAAGCAGGCCCCAGGCTCTAAGGTGTCAGCACAGAGCACAACAAGGCCTCGAACCCATGAACCATGAGATCATGACCTGAGGTGAAGTCAGATGCTTAATCCACTGAGCCGTCGAGGTGCCCCCATGGGTATCTTTGCAAACCACTTGCAAATTCTTTGGGTGTTAGATGGGAAGTAAGGAAACAGATTATTTAAAACATAAAAAGGAAAGGCGTGGGGAGTCATCCCAGTAATTCTCAGCCCCAGTTCCACATACACATCACCTGGAGAGATATTTTTTTAATTCCTAAGATGAAGTCCCTAGAGGTTATGATTCAATCGTTCTGCGTTGGAGTAATTAAAAACAAAAACAAAAACAAAAACTCTATAAGCATTGAGAAAAATTGAATACATGAATGATTAAATTAGTGAGAAAGTAACAGAAAGGCATCCCTATGTGATGAGCAGTAGTAGGCTGGGAAATTCCCTTACAAATTAGAAGTTGGCTGAGAAGCTATAGAGCTGTAGGGCTCCTGGAGGTTGAAGAGAATAAGGGAAATAGATGCTCCTGGAGGCATACAAGCTTCCAGAATTAAGAATGGGACTGCTGTTAAGATCTGTTCACTGGGTGAGGAAGAACAAATCCTATGCTCTTTGACACCCCACTCTTCCCATATAAAGCACAAATCATACCCTAGGAGAGAATTGCTTTTTAGCATCACAGAAACATATTTTAAGGACTGTTTTTCAGAACATTGTGACTAGCCAAAGTCCATTCTCTACAACAGCAGGTTGAACTCCTAGGAAATTACTTGCATACCCAAAACAGGGAAGAAGGGGTAATGATTGAGAAAGTTGATTGGTTTGTTTACAGCTCTCCAATCATAAATTATTCCATGCAGAATTCATTCATCTATGTGTAAAATATGAAAAACGTTTCATCATCTTTTGCTTCATAATATGAAACAGAAGCAGAAAATAACATAAACCTTCTCTGTATATGTTTATGGAGGAGATAAAATAGAAAAATATATGGTGGTGTTTTTTTTTTTTGTTTTGGCTTTGGTTTTACCTATTAACAGATTTTTTGATAACTGTGATCTAATACTGGTAAGGCTTTCTTAATTGCCACTTGTAGAGTAACCATGGTGACAAGCATATTGCTTCTGATTCCATTAACCTTGTTGAGATTAACCATAAATCCCAAAGGATCTTTTGCAGTGACTCAGAAATAAATCATCTTTTCACATGTATGTTATTTGGTGACAGCCACGTTCTTTAAATGTGTCTCTAACCAACAAAGAAATAAGACAGCCTCTAATGAGGTGATTAAAAATCCATCTCCCAAATAAAAAAACTTTACAAAATACAGCAAATGACCAAAAAAGTAAACACATGAAAATTACACGTAAAGAAGGATTTATTCAACAAATGTGTGTCATATTCCAGCAGACATACAAGAGGAAGACAATTTTATCCCAGTTAGAAATTTACCTATGTATGACCTCAACCTCTGGAATGGAGACAAAATTTGATATACTTTAATTAAAAAGATTTGCAATTATTTAGAATATAGAAATCAGAAAGGATGAGTTGGAGCTGCATTTGGGAAGAGGGACAGCTGGTTGCCTAACCTAGGACTAATAATGTATTGTATTTGTAGAGTTGTTTACAACTTTGAAAGGATGACCCCACCCCACCTAAAACCACATTTGTCCTGCAGCAGCCACAGAGAATGAGTACAAAATGTGTTAGGCTCATTTTATAGATGAAGATATTGAGACTAAAGAATGCAGAATGATTTCCCCAGACTCAGTTAGTATTAGAGCTTTCTTTTAAATTGGTTGAACAAATTGGTAGGATTCTGAGTTGGGAGACATGGAAGTTGGATTAACATCCCAACATTCTTCTGACCTTAATTCATATTATGTCTTGATGAAATAAGTGCAAGTCAGGGTCTTTCTTAACTCATGGGGCTTATACTTCATCTGCAAATTTTCTTCAGTTAAGGGAGTACTCGGAGCTCATTTCAACCTTTGTCTTCATACATAAATACCAAGAAAACAATGGCATTTTACAGAATCTAAGATACACAATTTTTGTATGTTAACATCTTTGAAATTGGAATATGTCTTATAATCAGTGGCTTCTTACAGTCACTGTGCAACAGTAGCAAAGATGAATTTCATTGCCTGAACATGTGCTAACTTAGTCATAGCTGCTTTTATTGTCATTACCTCAAGTGAGTAGCAGAAAGGGCTATAAATTTAATGTGAATGCTCATGTTGGAGTAATGACCATCATTTCATTTTTTCTTGAAAAGCAACAAGCTACAGGACTTAAGAAGGAAAGTTAACAACAAACAGTTGGGTTCATTGACTTTAGTATTGAGATAGTTATAGAATGATTATTATGTACTAAGGAAAGCAACTGAAGATCTGAAAATTGCTAAAATCCTCAGAATACATAAAAGAAATTTCAGAGCAATAAGAAGCTGATGTGAATGAGAAATGTGTCTAGCAAGACTATTGTGAAAGCATTGTGTCATAGTTTCATTGCTACTTAGTTTTGTTCTTGGCCATCCATCAAATCTTCATTGTATAATTCATAGCACCTTGAATTCTATGAGACGTGGTAATTCATAAATCAATCCGCATGATTCTGATCCCCTCTAGCTGGTGACTGGACTTTGCCTAAAGCTACTCTGTTGGTGGTAGACATCATCAGTAAGTCCACAGTAGTCAAACCAAAGCCACACGTTGGGTATTTGCACCCCTGATTCCAATGATAAGATTAACCAGTTCTGATGGCAAATAAATCTTCTGTTAATCAGAGTACAAATACCCCAGACCATAATTTTAATTGGTTAAAAAAAAGAAAATGGTTTCTATCAGCTATTGAAGGTTTTTAGATAAAGGTTTTAAATAACTTCCTAGTAACTAAAAAAAAAAAAAAAAAAAAAAAAAAAAAAACCCAACATTATTCCCTTGACAATTTAGGACATTGGGGAACTTACATTAAAATATTAGTAAAAAAGGGAAGGGGAATGGTTTTGATACAATTATGGCTATAAATACGTTTTTACAAATAGGGAATGGTAAATGTTGTGTATGCATAAATGTATAGCTTGTCACAGTAGCCTAAGACCCCATGGGTTATTAAATCAGCAGAGATGAGACACTCATACATGTTGAATGATAGAAGTACACATTCCATCAACATGGCTTCAGAGTACAAATCAGCCAGGTTGTTTCTTCTTCACCTTCACAAAGGTATACCCTGGTTAAGTTTATGCAAACAGGGTTGCAGAGGATGTTTGCCTAGGTTAGGAGTGCTAAATTTCTTCAAGTGAGCATTTGTCCCCTGTAAACTCAGAAAGCCATATCCTTTATATCCTAGCCTCAACCCCGTCCTTACCAAAAGACACTCTCCTGTGACTCCCCTATCATTAACCTCATTCTGGTTATTTGATTTCTAGCTATGTGCCAGGATAACTTTCTCTATTTGGTTCCTAACTGCATGCCAGGATAACCTTGTCTGTTCATATAAGGGCTCTCTCCCTTGAGCCTTTCCAGGCGTAGCCAAGACCAAGCCTTGACCAATAAGACCTATATGAGTGGAGGGATAACTTAAAAAATACCTGAGGAAATCCAATTAGATTTGAGTTACTTTGAAAGAACCTTTGGAATTTTTTTGTAAAACTATGTTAGCCCTTGAAATTTCGTGTGTGTTCATATATAGCATGCATTTTTACTCCTTAATTCACTATGAATTTACCATTTTTCAAAGACCACAAACGTAAGTTGAGGTGAGAGAAAGTTAGAGTTTTGAATGCTTGCTTTTATTTTCCCAGTTTATAGATGCATGCTGAATCTCCTGTTGCTAGCAGGGAATTGATTATTAACTTAGGTATCATTATTAGAAAGGTCATGTCTCCAGATTTTTCTGATAAAATGTACTTAACTTCTGAGACGTTCACATGGGACACAGCCATTTTAATCTCATTTGAAAACTTGTACTTGGTTCAGGGGAATGCTCTGAAATAAAACAGTATCTGCCTTGTAGCTCTAATCATTATTCTCATAAGGGAGAAACAGTGATCACATCTCACTGGAAGATGACCTGCTAGAGTTTACTCTTTGCTTTTACTCTCTTTACAGGTTGAGAACAGACTGTCACATTTCCTATTTAATAATCCTGCAAGACTTGACAGTTGCTAAGCAGAAACATTTCTAAGCTTTTCTTTTTGACATTTTACTTTCTTTTAAACTTCTTTTAAACTTTCATCGTTTGTTTTTCAGTGTTTTAGTATCTCTTTCCTGACCACCCACTGAGTGCTAGGTCTTTTCCACATATCTTAGATTGTTGTTCTCAAATAAAAACATGACCAGCAGAAAGGGAGGAGTAAAGAACGTGGCTTCCTTTCATCTTTTTCTCTAAAATGACAACAAGCACACAAGAATTTCACTTCTCAAAATAAGTAGCATGGTTACATGTTTAAGAGCATAGGCTTGAAAGCTATACTAACCTGGTTTTGATTTCCTCATCTGATACTTGACTAGCTGGCTGTTCTTGGGATAATCTCAGTGGTAAAATGGGGAGGATAATAATATCCCTCTGATTCTGAGGATTAAATTCATGTCACCTATCTGACCTATTTAGGACTATATCTGCAAATATGAACTATCACAATTCTATCTCAATTTCAAAATCAGAAATTGGCTGTGTTCATCATGATCCATACTAGAAACTTATTCAGAATTCTGGATATCCTGCTTATAACTTAAACTACCAGCCCATTATAGTGTAATTTTTATATTAACCTGGAATTTTTCTCTGTAAAATGTAAAGCATGAGTATATTAGTTGTTAGGATCCACTTTTAAAAATTAACATTATCGGGGCACCTGATTGACTCAGTAGACTGAGCATCTGACTTCAGCTCAGGTTACCATCTCACAGCTCCTGAGTTTGAGCCCTGTGTCTGTCTCTGTGCTGACCACTCAGAGCCTGGAGCCTGCTTCGGATTCTGTGTCCCCATCTCTCTCTGCCCCTCCCACACTCACACTCTGTCTCTCTTTCTCTCAAAAATAAATAAACATTAAAAAAAATTTTTTTAAGATTTAGAAATTAACATTATCCCCATATTTCCTAGGCCCTAATTGTCCTAGCTCTTTACATTGTTGTAATAAGGGAAAATGACTTTTTTCGTGTGATGGACTGACCAACCATCTTGGGTTTCCTGGAACTGAGGAGTTTCTAGGAACATGAGATTTTTACTGCAAAAACTGAGAACATGGTGAGCAAACCAGGATGGTTGGCTGCTCAGAGTATAAAGATATTACATAAGGTAGAGGTAGAAGGGAGAAATAGTAGTAATGTTAATATCACCAAATAAAACAGAATTATTATTTTAAGTTTATGTATTTTGAGAGAGAGAAAGCACACATGAGCAGGGGAGGGGCAGAGAGAGAAAATCCCAAGCAGGCTCCATACTGTCAGTGCAGAGCCTGACATGGGGCTCAAACCCACAAACCACAAGATCAAGACCTGACCCGAAATCAAGAGTCAGACACTTAAGTGACTAAGACACCCAGGCACCCCCAAAACAGAATTCTTAACACAACACCATTTTTCCCTGGATTTTTGATTCAGTCAGTCTCTAAGTATCTGAAGGGTGAAATTGCACTGAACTAGTTTATTCTAAATGTCAGGCATTTGGGCTTCATATTTTGCTATTATCCTCATCTGTAGGACATATTCCTTCTCTTTCATTTTATGTTGTTCTCTCCTCTGATCATTTTTTTTTTTTGCCTGTTCTTTTTCTTTTAGGTCAACTCAAATTAAAACATACTCTTGGGATAATGCCCAGGTTATCCTGGTTGGGAACAAATGTGACATGGAAGATGAGCGGGTCATCTCAACGGAGAGAGGCCAACATTTAGGAGAACAGCTTGGTAAGTGATAAATTCACACACACACACACACACACACACACACACACACACGCAAACAAACCAGAGGTTGGTAATTATTTGCAACACTGCACAGAGTAACCGCTAATTGCTAGGGTGGGTGTAATGAAAAGACTGTCAACTTCGAATGGAAACCAACATATCCTTGGTAAGTAAGAAGTGGATCTCCTCCCACTTTCTCTGGCACTGTTAGAATCCAAGCATAATAACAAAAGCAAAATAGCCAGAATGTTGATCTAGTACAAGGTATTCAAATTCTTTTTCATGAGAAACACAGTTTAAGCTTTGCCTGCTATTTTTTTGTTGCTATTTTTTTCCTCCATATGCAACATTTTGTGTTGAGTGAGCACTTTATTATAATGTGTGATTATTGTCAGGTTTCTGCTTGAGGAGTTCAGAAGCACAAATAGGTCATATTATCGATAGTGGTTCTGGGGACATCGCTGACAACTTGTTGCTGTTAAAAATGTCTTTGAGATTCCATCTCCTCATCTCTCAAGAATGAGTATCATGACCCAGGCCTACTTTACCAAGTTTTTGTAGATAAAACCAAGGTAAAAAATAGATACTAGCTTTAGAAGTCGCAAAGCCATTTTAAACACGAAACAGTGTGTCTTGAGAGAAAAATACTTGAGTGAGTAGGGTAGAGTTTTGGTGCACAGCAGGGACTTGTGACTGATTTTTCAGCTCAAGGCATTTTATACTGAGCACCTGTTATATGCCCTGCCCTATGCCAAATAGCACAGGGAATACAAAAATGTATGATTCACAGTCCCTGGGCTCAAGTTGCTTTCAGTCAAGTGGGAAAACTGGAGATACGCATAGAAAAGCAGAAACAGCAAGACAATAAAAACAGGATAATTAACTAGGAGGTATACACCAAAGGGAAAGCAACAGGGGGAAGGAGGCAGATCAGGAGAGGGGTGCCAGGGGGTATGGGAGCAAAGTGGGACAGCAGGCAGGTAAAACTCAAAGCAGACAGGACACCTGTAGAGAAAGTGTGTGGAATTGAGCAGAACAGCTACAAAGAAATGATTGATGAGAGGACATAGAGATCATATGGGTTCAATGCCAAGATAAGGCCTGAATGGACCCTAAAGGAGGACAGAATATGAAAAACACAAAGGGGAGAGAAAACGTTATGAATAAAGGGCACAATGGAGCAAAGACATTTAGAGGAGAATGAGTAAAAAAGTTAGAACCTAGCATAATATTATGGAAGTGGAGAGTGGATTTGGGAAACAATTCAAGCCCTAGAGCAAAAGAGCTGGATTTTTTTTTTATTATTCCTCTCCCTCTTCCTTCCCCTTCCCCTCTCCCTCTTCCTCCTTACACAACAGAAAACTTGGAGGTATTCTTAGTAGACTCTGGCTCTCCAGCCTTTTTGGCCAGTACCTACAGTAAAAAACATGTTTAATCTAGCAACCCAGTGCATATGTATGTACAGAGAAAGAATGAAACAGAAGTTTCACAAAGTATATTTACCCTCAGTAGATGAGATTCATTCTGATATTTTTCTATCCTCTTCTGTTTCTCCTTTTATCTTTTAATAGTGGTCTCAACCCACTATTGATTTTAGGACCTAGTGATGGGCCTCAACCTACAATTTGAAAAGCACTGCTATGAAGGGGTGCTTTGGGAGTATTCAGCTAATACTGGGCAGCACAGATTAGAAAAGCAGAGAGCCTCTCATTGGGTCACTTTATCATGTGGTAATCTCATAAAAGAACTATGAGCAATCCAGTCTGAGAGCTTGAATATTTCTTCATGAGATCAGTGCTCTCATCAGTGGCCCTAACGGCCATTACCCAATGGCCACAAGAATCGTTCTATCAATGTTTGTGGAGCTGCCCAGGAGAAAGTCACATAGCTGACGTCTTGTCTCTCTGTGGTTGCTCTTGAGCCTTTATCATTTCATTCAGAGGGCCTCTCCCATTCTATCACTTTAACAGTGTTTTTTTTTTTTTCTTAAGTCTGAAAACTTGGCACTCTCTCTTTAATCCCCTCAGCACTTCAAGAAGTTAGGGGTGGAGAATAGGAGGTCTCCAAGAGAGAAGGGAAACCTAGGAGAGGCTTAGCAGGGTGGTTTCTTGAAACCCTCTCTTCTCACCCTTTATTTTCTTCACTTGTCAGGCATATGCCACATTGAAGGCAGGGGAACTGCTCCACAGATAGAAAGTGCCTCTATATATTAACCTGAAAATTGTTTGGTTCAAACAAAAATACATTGAAGCCAAGTACTGTTTAATGTTAGGAGTACAAAAGAGCCTGGTAACTGCATAAATTCTTTACTACTCTAATAAAGTAGTAATTTTACTGGGTAATTTACTTGGGTGTTCCAAAGTAAATTACTTGGGTGTAATTTACTTGGGTGTTCCAAAGAGCAGGTTATGGAAGGAAGCATTAGAATGATGGGAATGCAGGGTGCCTGGGTGGCTCAGCCCTTGAAGCATCTGATTCTGGATTCCGGCTTAGGTCATAGTCTCACAGTTTCTGAGATCAAGCCCCACATAGGGCTCTGCACTGACAGTGTGGAGTCTTCTTGGGTTTCTCTCTCTCCCTATCTCTCTGCCTCTTCCCCACTCGTGTGCATTTTCTCCCTCTCTCTCTCAAACTAAATAAACATTAAAACAAAAAAATAATGATGGGTATGCATCAAGAGGGTGACCTTTATTAGAACGCCTATGACTGGCATAAACATAACCCCTTTCATATAATACAGAGATGTAGGAAAGTTCCTGAAATTGTGAGGCAGAAATGTTTTACACTCCTGTGCAAATGGTTTCTAATTGACTTTTTTTTTTTGCTATTTAATATAACCCATCAGTTGTCATAGCAACCAACACTTGTACATTCTTAGAGAGTCATTTACCTCCTTTAATGTGGCTTGTTCTGATGACTGCACACACTTCGACAAATGATCATGAGAGATCATTTGTATGGAAATAAAACCACTCTCACAATCTAAATTATTTTAAAGGTTTTTGCTTTATTTTTAAAAAGTACTAGTAAATCTCCAGAATACTCTCACATAGACACAGAGATCGGGCACTTCTTTTTACTTGTCATTTCCACATTTGGGTGGATGGTTGGAAATAACTCTTCGATCAGTCTGGTTACAATTAATTCTTCATTGTGGATGGTTAAACCCACGTAACATTTGCTAACCCTGATGAGGGTACTTGAAGGAACTCAGTTGTAGCTAAGGTATTTAAAATCTGTGTATGGCTGCTGCTCTTGTTAATGCAGTTTAGTTCACCAGACCTCTACTAAGTGTTTACAGTGTGTCAGCTGTTAGGAATACCATACCCTACCTTCCAGGAGTAAACATAGTAGTACCTGAGATAAAGTATACAGACAGCATTTTTCTGGCTTTCTCTTTCCTGACTGTTCCACTTGGCCCTGTTGGGTATGCCGTCGTTGTAGAACTTGGCCTTCTTTGCTTCCATCCCATGTTGCCCTCCATTCTCCTCCCTCCCGAGTCATACTTTCTGTTTTCTTGGAAGACACCTCCTCTTTCTGCTACTTGCACTTTGGCTTTCCTTCTTGGGCTCACCATTCTTCATTATCTCCATGTTCCCTTAGATGTTCCTATCCACTTCCATGGTTAGACATACAGACCATGAAAACCAAATCTTTTTTTTTTTTTAATTTTAATTCCAGTAGAGTTAACACACAGGGTTTTATTAGATTTAGGTATACAATGTAGTGATTTAACACTTCCATACCTTACCCAGGTTCATCACAAGTACATTCCTTAACCCCATCATCTGTATCATTGTTCCCTGCCTGCCTTCTAGTAACCATCAGTTTGTTCTCTATAGTAAGAATGGGTTTCTTGGTTTGTCTTTTTTCTCTTCACTTTTTTGTTTCATTTCTTAAATTCCACCTATGAGTGAAATCACGTGGTATTTCTTGTTCTCTGACTTACTTCACTTAGCATAATACACTCTAGCTCCATCCATGTCATTGCCAATGGCAAGATTTCATTCTTTTTCATGGCTGAATAACATTCCTGTGTGTATGTGTGTGTGTGTGTGTGTGTGTGTGTGTGTGTGTGTGTATGTGTGTGTCCCATCTTCTTTATCCATTCATCAATTGATAGACATTTGGGATGCTTAAAAAAATTGGCTATTGTAAATGCTGCTATAAACATAAGAGGGAATACAAGCCTTTGCTTTAGTGTTTTTGTATTTTTTAGGTAAACACCAGTAGTGCAGTTACTAGAAAAAAGTTGCATTTCTAACTTTTGAGGACCCACCATACTTCTTCCACAGTGGCTATATCAGCTTGCATTCCCACCAACAGTGACAATGAAATCTGGTTCTAGCCCTGACCGCTCCCTTGAGCTGTAGATTCCTCTATCTACCCCCGTAGCTGTGCTTCTTATTTAGGGTGGTCCTTTAATCATCTGCAGCTAAATTGTCTGAGCTTCTTTTTCAAGTGCACATTGTCAACCCTCTCAAGCCTGTTGCATTAGAGTTTCTAAAGTGGAAGCCCAGAATCTAAATTTTTAAGAAGCACCCTCTGAATTTCACACAACAGAATCACATTTTAGAATGAGGGCTTAGATAGTGGCAAGTTTTCGGAGAGAGTAGAGAATTGCTCCTAGAGCTTTACAATATCTTATAGCTGATTCTATTCTTCTAATGCATGTTTTTAGCATTTACTACAGATGCATGTAACTATAACAATATATAGGAATGTTTTAGATTTGTATTTAGTTTAAATAACATTTATAATATGCCAATAATCTAAATAAATGTACAATATAACTTAAAATTTGAAGGTAAAACTTCAGTTCGAAAAAATAGAAATAAATTTTTTCTAAAATGGAAGTCACTTAACTAGAACTAAGAACAAATAAATTTATAGAGGGGAAGGGATTTGTATTGCTTTGAAATTATAGATGAAAGAATATTTGAACTATTTTTATAAGCTCTGGCAGGGCAGAAAGTACAGAAATTCTGAAGTTTGCCAAAAATGTAGTCAAAGAAACAAAGACTGAAGATAATTTAAAATTGAGAGAAGTGATTATTTTTTTACAAATAATTTGTAAGGATCCAGTTTTGAAATGTTTCTAATTTGGATTAATATTTATTCCTAAAGCAAATAATAGATACTTATTTCCTATTACTCTGCATTCAAGTAGTTGTCATGATATTATGTGCATGCATTCCTAAATTCCAGACCCTTCCCCTGTATATTTTCCCTTGTCTAGTACAGACACCCCATGAGGATTTCTGACAACTATAAAATATGTTAACACTTGGCCACTTTTCCAATCTGAAATAATTTTCCTACCATTTTACCAGTGTAATGACTTACTTTGTTTTGGTTATTCATCTCACAAATATTTATTAAACACTGACAGTGACATCAGGGAGTCATAAAATATGTATCTTTTCTGTTAGGAAGCTGAACATGTGTTCTGTATATCAGAAATATAATTAATATCTTGAATACATAAATTAAACAGCTGGAAAACATCAAAACAAGTGCAATTTGAAGGGTGGAGGAGGGACATGGAATTGTATGAGTCGATAGTTGCTTCTGTTTTAGGAATATGAAGACCGACAAAACTCATTCTGTCTATACTATGAAGCACACTGATTCCATAAAGACTAGCTTAACTGATCCCTTCAAGGAAATAATCTGTTGAGGCAGAAAGAGGTAAATTAAAGACAAAGAGAAAAGGATACTCTTTCACATCATAAAGACTATACTGTTTCTTGTTGTAGTACAGACAGGATATATAATTACTTCTTAAAAGGTCTAGATAAATCAAGGCAGCCAGATTCACTATGTCTGAAAGTGTTTGGACTCTCTGTGGATATTTCTTCTATCCTATCAAGGTTAAAAATTTGGGTGCATTGACCATACTACCTCACATGCCTTGATATTACTGGTGGAGACAAGTTAACTGAGATGAATGGAACATCATTGTAACTCAGCCAGGAAAGTCTGCCTTTTTGGGTTTCAGTGATTATTCTTCAGATTCCTGCTGAACCTGGGGTCCCTAACTTGAGAATTCTTATTCCGGGTTTATGTAATCTGCTCTGTTCCTATGAATCTTTTAGCACAAACCACCCTTGTCTTTGGCTGCCAACCCAGAGAAGAGAAAGCAAGGAAGGCAATGATTATAATGTGAAATTATGTTATCCTGGGAAACCATGAACTTTTGGATCCATGTGGTCTGACCCTAAGCAGCCAGATTCTCTTCATATGTTTTTCATTGGACATAATTATAATAATAGCATTATACCTTCCCTGACCTCTAAACTCACTCCTGAGTCATTGTATCCTTAGTACAACTTTGAGGTACAGAATACATCTTAACTGAATTCAGTTTTCTGTTTTACAGTCCAGGTGGAAATTAGTTCCTATATAACTAGTAAGTTGATTTAAACTCTGTTCTTGGATGCCACAGTCTTCCAGTGATCTACAGACTTCTAGTGAAAGATGCCAGAAAATGACTACATCATTAATTAAGGATAAATTCTCTTAAATGCAATCTTATCCAAATACATAACTTCTCTTTTCAACAAATGCCAGTCTTTTGGAGTCTCCTCCAAAATTAGTTTATTAGTTAATTAAAACTAGAAAACTCTTTAACCATTCTGTGCTTTCTTTTTCTTAGTACCTTTAGAATTTCTTAGTACCTTTAGAACACCAATTTAGAGCATCTGTAATCAAGACCACTTAAGGAAGTTCTCTTCTAAATAATGAAAAATCAAAGAATTGTAGAGTGTGCTATTATCTTGATGGTTTTATGCCCTGAGCCATATCAGACTGCTCTGAGATTGGTAATAACAGATGAATTAACTCAGAAGTCACAGGTGGGCCTCAGAACACTGATAGGATCTCTTTCTTTCTCAGCCATTCAAGTCACATAAAAGCAAAGCAGGGAGAGGGAAATAAATCTAGAAGGAAGATTGGATCCAGAGTAAGGATTCTGAAAAAAAATCCCAGTACTCGAGCCATATTCAGGCCAATTAGTTGGAATCTCTAAAATGGGACCCAAAGTATTTTTAAATAATTTTTGTTGAAGTATAATTGACATATAACATCATATTAGTTTCAGGAGTAAAATATAATGATATATATATATATATATATATATATATATATATATATAGCAAAATGATCACAATAATTTGAGGTAACCTCTGTTACCATACTTAGAAATTTTTTTTCTTGTGATGAGAACTTGTAAGATCTACTCTCAAAACAAGTTTTAAATAAAAAATACAGTATCATTAACTAAAGTCGTCATGCTATACATTATATTTCTGTGAGTGATTTATTGTATTACTGGAGATTTTTATATTTTGTCCCCCTTCACCCATTTTGTCCACCCCTGACTCTGAGCCTTTAGTAGCCATCAATCTGTTCTCTGTATCTTTGTGCTTCATTTTTTTTTTAATTGAAGTATAGTTGACATGTAATATTACCTTAATTTCAGGTGTGCAACATAGTGATTCCATAATTACATACACTACAAAATACTCACCATGGTAAGTGTAGTTATTATCTGTCATCATATAAAGTTATTACAATAATACTGACTTTATTCCCTATGACTTTTTATTCCATCATTAATTTATTTTAAAACTGGAAGTTTGTACTTTTTAAGTCCCTTTCATGTATTTCACCTCTCCCCATCCTCCCAGCTCTTACAGCCATCAATTCTCTATATTTATTTGTCTGTTTCTGTTTTGTTGTTGCTTGTTTTATTTTTTATGCTCCACATATAAGTGAAATCATATATATGTGATTTCACTGACTTATGTCACTTAGCATAATATCCCCTAGGTCCAGCCAAACTGTGATAAATGGCAAGATTTCATTTTTTGTGGCTGAGTAATATTTCATTGTATATATACCACATCTTCTTTATTCATTTGTCAGTGGACACAGTTGCTTTCATATCTTAACTATTATAAATAATGCTTCAATAAACATGGGGTGCATATATCTTTTCAAATTAGTATTTTTGTTTTCTTTGGATAAATACCCAGAGGTGGAATTAGGTATCACACACTACTTCTGTTTTTAGTTTTTTGAGAAACCTTATTACTGTTTCCATAGGGGCCCTACCAGTTTACATTCCCACCAACAGTACCCTAAGGTTGCCTTCTCTTCTTGTCCTAGCCAACACTTGTTATTTCTTGTCTTTCTGGTACTAGCTATTCTGATAGCTGTGAGGTAATACCTCAGTGTGGTTTTGATTTGCATTTCCCTGGGGATTAGTGATGCACATCTTTTCATGTGTCTGTTGGCCTTCCATGTGTCTTCTTTGATAAAAGGCCTCTAGATGTGTCTTAAATTAGATGATTACCCCTCAGACTGATCCTTCGTGTTTAGCCAATGAGCCTCTTTCATATAAAGTTTGGGTGTCTCTCAATTGGCTATCTCTGCATTAGGCCCTGGGATGTAGGTCTGTGTGCAAGCCCTTTAAGAGCTTTTTCTCACTTTACTACAATGTTGTAGGTATCATGGATGCAAGCCCCATTCATTTTCAAAGCCAGATATTCTGGAGGGCTTGTCTCTCAGGCACAGGTCATAAAATTTTGATACCGTATGTGGGGTTTAAATCGTGTGCCCCTCAATGAGAAGCTTTGGGTTTTGAGTTCCTTCCTCATGGTAGATTGCTAAGCCAGGAATTAAATTTAGGGCAAGATTGTACCCCAGCTTCTCCTACCCACTTTGATGTGGCCATTTTCCTGTTCACCCAGTGGGTAGGAGTCGCTCAGCTACTTTTTAGATTTTTGTTCCAGAGGATTGTTCCATATGTAGCTGTAGATTCATTATGTCTGTGGGAGGTGAGTTCAGTATTCACCTGTGTTACCATCTTGACCCAGAACCTAACTATACTTTATTTAAGTCTCAGGTTATTCTAACACATGGTCATGATTGAGACCAGTGATGTACAGGGAAAACCAACAAACCAAACACACACACACACACACACACACACACACACACACACACACGGCAGATTACTCCAGAGCTAGCAGAAGGAAGTTGTGCCAAGTGATGCTTTTCATGGTTGGCAACCATGCTTCTCTGCCTCAGGAACCCAGTCCATAAAGTTGGCTTCCTACTGACCACCACCTCATGTGCCACCGTAGTCTGGCCTCCTGTGGCCCATAATTATAATATTTTTAAGAAGGTTTTGTTGTTCAAAAGAGGAATGTGAAGTTATAGAACAGTGCATAATTAGTGGGTCCAGTGAGAATTTAGCAAAATCTGCTTGGGATTGCAGTTAAACTAAATGTGCTGTAGATTCTCATCCTAAACTGTAGTAGGGTCACATTAAGAATTTATTTCTTTGGGGAGGGGGGATAGGAGATAAATGCTTTGTTGGGTAAGTTGGGAATTCATTACAGCATTTTATTCACTCATTCAGTATTACTGAACACCACCTACTGGTCAAGCACTGAGACCAAACCGACAGTATGACCAAACTCCAGCCTCCCAAGCAGATTCTAGTCTAGTGAGGAACACATAAACAAAGACTTTTAAAAGACAATATATATTGCCATAATATAGATGTTGACTCAGTGTTAGAAGAGCTTGTAGGGTAGATACTCCCTCTCTGAAGACTCTGGGAGCGGTGGAATTGAGGAGATGATGTTTGAACCAAGCCTTAAAGTATAAATAGGATTGAGTAGGTCGACAAACAGATGATTGTCCTTCTAGGCAGAAGAAGCAGATCTGGAGAGATCTAAAGCTTGGAAAGCTAGCACATTATGAAGAGCCTTGTTTGTAGGGCTGAATAAGTGAGTTTTGTCGTACAAATTCTGAATAACTGTGCTATGTTTTAAACAATGTGGTGACAAGATCACATTTCACTTTAGACCAGTTACTCTGGCAGTGTTCCTAAAATTAAGATGTTTAAGATCAGCTGGGGTACAGAAAGAAAATGTTAACACTTACATTTATTTGTATATCAGTATTCACATATTTTTTAGTTGCCCATCTTTTGTAATGTATTAGTCCAATAACACATCATAATTTAAAATATTTATTAGTACCAAATCTTTATTTTGGTTTTTGTTTTTTATTGAAATATATTTAACATATAACATTGTGTAAATATAAGGTGTAAAACATGTTAATTTCATATGTTTATATTACATTGTATTGTAATAGGAATGCCATTATGATGATAATTAACACCTCTATCACCTTACATAATTAGTCTTTTTAATAGTTGGAATAATTAGGGGCACCTGGGTGGCTTAGTTGGTTAAACGTTGGACTTTGGCTCAGGTGATGATCTCACAGTTCATGGTTTGAGCCCCATGTCAGGCTCTGTGCTGACAGCTCAGAGCCTGGATCCTGCTTCAGATTCTATGTCTCCTTCTCTCTCTGTTCCTCCCCAACCTGGACTCTGTCTCTCAAAAATGAATAAACATTAAACAAAATTTTAAAAAATACTTGGAATAATTACGTTCTAGTCTCTTATCAAGTTTGAGGGTTACAGTACACTATGGTTACCTATATTTACTGTGCTGTGCATTAGATTTCTGGGGCTTATTTACTACCATTGCAAGTTTGTACCCTTCAACATCTTTCCTGTTACCCAATCCCCATCCCCCAGTAACTACCATCTTAATATGTTTTCACAAGTTTGGCTTTTTAGATTTCCACATATAACTGATATCATGCAGCACTTAAATTCATCTGACTTACCTCACCTAGCATAATATGTACAGTGACCATCCATGTTGTTGCAAATGGCAGGATATCCTTCTTTCTCATGGCTGAATAATATCCATTGTGTGTGTATATACCACAACTTCCTTATCCATTCATCCATTGATGGACACTTTGTTTCTGTATCTCGCAGTTGTGAATGCTACAATAAACATGGAGTGCATATATTTCTTAAAATTCTGTTTTCATTTCCATTGGGCATATACCCAGAAGTAGAATTGCTGGATCATATGATACATCTATTATTTTTGAGGAAACTTCATGTTTTTCATAGTGGTAGGAGTCATTTACATTCTCACTAACACTGTGTGAGGGCTCCCTTTTTTTCCACATCCGTGCCAGCCCTTGTTATCTCATCTTCTTGATTATAATCTATATAACAGGTGCTGAGCATCTTTTCATAATACTGTTTGGCCATTTGAATGACTTCTTTGGATAAATGTCCATTTAATTTTCTGCCCATTTATTAATCAGATTTTTTTATTGTGAGTTATTTGAGTTATGTATTTTAGATGTTCGTTCCTTATCTGACAGATGGTTTGCAAAATAATTCTTTCTATAGGTTGTCTTCTCATTTTGTAAATGGTTTCTTTTGTTATGCAAAAGCTTTTAAGTTCAATGTAGTACCATTTGTTGAATCTTGCTTTTGTTGGTTGTACTTTGGGTATCCTATCCAAAAAAAATCATTGCCTAGCCTAAGTTCCAGGCATTTCTTCCCCATGTTTCTTCTAGGAGTTTTTTAGTAGCAGGTATAATGTTTAAACTTTTAATCCATTTTGAGTTAATTTTTATGAGTAGTCTAAAGATAGGGGTCCAAATCTGTTGAAGAGATTAGTCCTTCTCAACCGAGTGTTCTTGGCTACCTCATTGAATATTCATTGACCATGTAGGCAGGGTTTTATTCCAGGATCTCTATTCTGTAGTGCTAGTGTATGTGTCTACTTTTGTGTCAGTGCAATACTGTTTTTTATTACTATAGCTTTGTAGTATAGTTTGAAATCTGGACCTGTGGTAACTCCAAGCTTTGTTCTTTTTCCTGAGGATTGCGAGCTATTCAGGGTCTTTTGTAGTTTCAGACAAATTTTAGATTTTTTTCTGTGAAAAAATGTCTTTGTTATTTTGATGGGAATTGCACTGAATCTATAGATAGCTTTGGATGCAATGGCCATTTTAAGAATATAAATTATTTCAATCTATGAACATAGGATGTCTTTCCATTTGTTTGTACCTGCTTTGATTTCTTTTAGCACCTTCTTGTAGTTTTCATTCTACAGATCTTTCACTTTCTTGGTAAAGTTTATTCTTCAGCATTTTGTTTCTGACACTATTGTGAATAGGATGATTTTATGTATTTCTTTTTCAGATGCTTCCTCATTAGTGTATAAAAAGGCAGTTGATACTGCATGTTGATTTTATAACCTCCAACTTTACTGAAATTACTGTTTTCCAATAGTTTTTTGGGTGAGTGTCTGACACATTTTGAAAAACAGAATCCTATCATCTGCAAATGACATCAGTTTTATTTCCTTCCTTCCTGATGTGGATGCCTTATAAATTTGTCTTCGCTAATTGCTCTAGGTAGAACTTGGAGAACTACAGTAAATAAGAATGCTGAGAGTGGGCATTGTTGTCTTGTTTCTGCTCTTAGGGGAAATTTTTCAATTTTCCTCCATTGAGTAAGATGTTAGCTGCAGATTTGTCATATATGGCCTTTATTCAACGTTTATTTATTTTTGGGACAGAGAGAGACAGAGCATGAACGGGGGAGGGACAGAGAGAGAGGGAGACACAGAATCGGAAACAGGCTCCAGGCTCTGAGCCATCAGCCCAGAGCCCGATGCGGGGCTTGAACTCACGGACCGCGAGATCGTGACCTGGCTGAAGTCGGACGCTTAACCGACTGCGCCACCCAGGCGCCCCTGGCCTTTATTATGTTATGTTCCTTACATACCAGATTTGCAAAGTTTTGTTTTTTTTAATTAAAGAATGTTATATTGTGTCTGATGTTTTTTCTGCATCTTTTGAGATGGTCACATGACTTTTCTTTCCTCTTATGATTGTTATGTATTACATTTGTTAGTTTGCATATGTTGAACCATCTTGCTTCCCAAGGATAAATCCCACTTGGCCATGATTTATAATCTTTTTAATATATTCTTTGATTCAGTTTGCTATTATTTTAATATTTATATTCATCAGGTATATCAATTACTTATTCAATATCCTTACTAACATTATTGGTCTAGATTTTTTATTCCTGATTTAGTCTTTCTAAGTTTTGTGTTTCTAGAAATTGATCACTTTCTTCTGGGTTGTGTAATTTGTTGTCATATAGTTGTTCTTTATAATAGTCTCTTGAAATCTTTTGTATTTCTAGTATCAGTTGTAATGTCTCATTTTTTATTTCTCACAGTTTGACTCTTCTTTTTTTCTTAGTCTAGCTAATGGATTGTGATTTGTTTATCTTTTCAAAGAATCCTAGCTGGACTTACACAAATTCTTTACCTCGAATGAGTATCTGTCCTGTTTGGCACTCTCCATTTCCATCCCTTCCCCCCATTGTGGCAAGTGGGTATAGAACAAATTCACCAGTTGCTGTGGATTCTCAGCCCCCTTCAAGGTCCCATCCTAATACTTTCTGTTGCATGGGTGGGTAGAAATCTCCCAGGTGTCCTGATGTAATGTGCAGAGGTACTTTTATTGATGAATGTCTAATTTGTAGTAAATAAAAAGGGAGAGAAAAAATGATTCAGAATGCTGATGTCATGATGCTGACACTACTCCATCTGAACATTTTTTTTTTGAACTGGAAGAAATATATTATTGAAAATGCTTAGAGACCACTGGTTAGAAGATGAATTGTTGAAGGAAGACAGGAAGCACATCCATGGGTATACACTGGCCCCATAAGTCAAAATCTCTGGAGTACAAACATGAATGTTGTAGCTCCTCAAGGTGATTCTAATATACAGCAGAGAACCTCTGATTTAGACCCTACCTTTATGTCACCTGACTGTATTGATTGAGAAGGACAGGCCTAAATTGAGCAGTGGAAGTGAGGATAAAAATGAAAACAGAGCTTTTTAAATGTATAGGCAATAGAAAAAATAAGACTTGGTGGATGTTTGGATTTTGGAAGCTGAGGGTATAGAAGGGTAAAAAATGATCTCAGGGGGCTGGCTTGAATAACTCTCATGCAGAGAAAACCTGAGAGTAAAATCAACATATTCATATGAAGAAGGGAAGCAACCTAGAAAGAGGCAGAGAGAATGGAGAGTCAGGTGAATGGAGATATCATAGGATATCCTGTCAGGTGGAGAATCATAGGGTGAATGGGTCAGGATCTATTGTGTAAGCACAAAGAATTAGTCTTTCACTAGAATCCTGAAATTCATGCTTACTTACTTTATTTATTTATTACTTTTTAACTTTTTTTTTTTTTTGGAGAGGGAGAAGCAGAACACAAGTGGAGGAGGGGGGCAGAAAGAGAGAAAAAATCTACAGCCGGTTCCAGGCTCTGAGCTGTCAGCACAGAGCCTGACACAGGGCTCGAACACAGGAACCACAAGATCATGACCTGAGCTGAAGTCAGACGCTTAACTGACTGATACACCGAGGCGCCCCTGAAATCCATACTTTCAAAGATGACAGGAAATTACTGCTCAAATGCTATTTGCATTTGCTACTTGCCACCCTTTACTATGAAATTAAATGGGGAGGGGGGTTAAAAGTTGTTTCCATTAAATGCATTTTTGTATAACATAAGAATCTGATGTGAAAAAAAAAAGAAAGCATAGCCTAAGAACTCGCCAGTGTAGCTATGTCTGCATTGTTCATTATAGCTAATTTCAATTCCTGGGCTTCATCCTGACCTAAGAGTATCTACTTAGTTTGCTAAGGACTACTTCATTAGCTGGGGCACCAAAGCCAGAAAAGCATGAGCAGTTCTGGCAGTCGACACTCCCACCTTGGCCATTTAAACTTAAAGCTTTCTTCTTGGGTTCAGACCTGCTATGTTCCCTCCAGCCATCCCACTTTAATAAGTAATGATGCTTTTTCCTTCAATTTTTTAATCTTTAACCTTTGTCTCTATGAAAATAAGAATGTAATAAAGCCAGGCTGAGGGAGACAAACTTTAATAAGGAGAGACTTGCCCTGAAGTCTGTTTTTCAAAACTCAGAACACCTGTTTCAAAATGTATTGATTCTTCTCTTCAGCTTTTCAAGATTTATTTAAATCTTAAGTGTAGTGTTTATGAAATAGTGGGCATTGCCAACTTTTAGGTGCAGTAGGGAGCCCCAGCAATGCTATTTAAAGGCTCTAAGTAACCTGTCTTCACACAGCTCTCTGCAGAGAAGCAGGGCCACCCAAACGTTATTTCCACTAGCTCACATTCTTTTTAGCTAAATGTTCCCACGAGGTAGAAAATAAGCCAATAGGGTACATTTTAAATGTTTGGGTTGGTTTAGTTATGATCCTACTTTTGGGGTGGTTCAGAAGGGACCCTTACTTCCCCTGGTCCTTGACTCATTTGAGCTCCCCAATTCCAAGTAACTTTTGACCTGCCATTATTTCATAACCTATGGATATCCACTCTCTTGGCTGGTGGCTGAAATGCACTACCCAGCAAGTGTCCATATCTTATAAATGAAGTTGCCATGTATCCCAGTTTGTGTGGGATAGACTCGACTTATGCTCATTTCCCAGTGTATTAATAACACCCTCTTCAGTCTCAAAAATGACTCGGTTTGGATGATGAATTTGACGGTCATCCAATCCATGAAATGCCACCCAGGAAGCACCTTTGAGTAAAACACTCCTGTTTCTCATAGATCTCCGGGTTGTGCATGCTGCTTCTCTTCTGGACCTCCTCTCTACTTCACCTTCTCAAATCCCCCAGTTAATGCTTCCTTAAGACTTGGCAAATCCATGTTTTACTCATTGCTCTCTTAGTCAACCCCATTAACCTAGGCGATCTTTCTTCGACTCCTTACTCACCCAGATCTCCGCCGTTTATTTGATCTTTAAGATAACCCAATTCCCCTAAGTCCAGCTCCTTCAAGGCTGCCAAAATGCTAAATACATTCTTGATTAACAGCCTCCAAACTCCCATCGCTTTCTACCATTTGCAGATCAAAAGTTCTCCTCTGGCTAGTCTCGAATTTGCATGTTTCCTGCCCCATCTAACAAAATTTTCCATTTCTCATTTGTCTTACCTGAATTTGGCTCAGAATCAGGCCCCTGCTTCTTTTCTTAGAATCTTTCAAGCTGTGCTCTTTTCCCATTCACATGAACTTACAAACCCATTTTGTGAAATATTTAAAAACAAGCACAGTTCCATATAACAGATCTGTGCAAACTACTGGCTTTGCTTTTTATTTGGTTTTTGAAAACAAAAATTGCTATTACACATGTTATTTAACAATAAAATTAAACTTAGGTAAAAGAAATACAAAGTGCAGCATCTGGATAGAATTTAATCTAAGTTTTGAGAGTTAAAAGAGCTCAAATTAAGGAGGGTTGTTCATGCTGAATTGTGAAATACATGCTTAGTGGAAGCAGTTGGCAGAAGGTCAGGTCCGTTCATCAGCTTTGCACACTTGCCAATGTTATTTCCTTTCTCTCAGGGCAAAATTATCAGAGCTGGGAATAATAGGAGAACAAATCACTTTAACCAAATTCACAAGGGACTGATTTCTAATTAAAAATGTCTTTTATTATTTGTACTGAGAAATGTAAATGTCATGTAGTTGATAATATTCCTGTCAGATAATCATTGCATCCTTTTTCCAGTAGTAAAAATACCCTTAGGACAGGCATTCAATTTCATAAGGCTTCTCAGTGGCCCTAGATCAAAGAAAAGGGAATCTAGTAATGTTCACTCATTTATTCCTTATTCTAATGATTGCTTATTACGAGCCAGGCCTATGACACTAAGAGAATACCAGTGAGTGAGGAAAATTCTTCCTTAACCCAGTGGAGATGAGTGGGCAGACAAACCTGAATACCCACACTGCTCGATACACGTATTCTCCCATCTTTTTTGATCACTTTGGACAATAAGTGCTCTCCATCCTTGACTGTACTCTTTCCTGAGTCCATCCATACCAATTCCATTCTCTTTTGATGGGTGCACCTTGGAAATTTTATCATTCATTAGACCACAGCTAAGAGAGAGATCCAGCCCTTCATGTTAGAAATCTGGGAGACATCCTAGTCCCTTAAAGAATTTTTGGAAATGCCATGTTCTCACCAGAAAGTCACTTGGAATGGATTATTTGTGTGGATGATTAATCTTCTGCTTTTTGTGGTTCTTACTTAGCAACTTGTTGTCAGTCGGTGACTTTTTCCTGTCTCCATCTCAGGTTCTGAGCATACGCTCTCTTTGGTGCTTGTCAGGACGTCTTCCTCATCCATGTGCAGAATAAACCATGATATTTCATCTGTGAGAGTCATCATAATAGATGTTTTCCACAATAAGTCTAGATACGATACCTTTATACTCTCTCTTTTGCCTTTAGTTTTAATTAACTGACATTAACCCAGATTGGCTTTATTTGACAAAGAAATGGCCATTCTAAGAAAGTAGTTTAAAGATTAAGAATTCATCATCTCATCCTTTGCCTTGAGGACTCAATGAACAAACCAGCTGCTGAAGAGATGGTTCCTTTTCCAGATAGGAGATTTAATAAAGGATGACTTAATTATGTCTTTCAGAACCTATCACTTTGTGAAAGAAAGTAATTTGTATAAAACTTCACATGCTTTTTGTATCTACTCTGGCCAGGACAACTGGTCTGCATTACCATACAAAAGAGCTATATTTCGACTTTGAGAACAATTTCTTGGAGAATTGGGAAACATTAAAACATATTACTCAGAGAGGATAAGAATTCCAAAGAACATTTTTATGAAGTTTCCAGCTATCATTCTATAATGTTGATTGGAGCACTGCCAGAATATATGAAGATGGACATTAGACTTGTGCAGAGGTTAATAATGCAGGCTTTAGAGTCAGGCTTCAATTCTCTTTTTTTTTTTTTTTTACCAAAATATGACCAAATCATTTTTCTTAGCTGTGAAATGGGCATTGTATAAGTACTTCATGGGGCTTGTCCCAAGATTAGGAAATAAATGCAAAATGCCTAGTACAGTCTCTGCACATAGTATGTGCTCCGTAAGTTATATTTAAGATTTAAAACCTTGGATAACACAATGAGCTCTCATTAGTTTGGGTCCTGCTAATTGAAAATTTATTATATTATTTACTCTCTTTCATATGCATCCTTCACGATGAAAATAACCTACTAACTGACAATACATATAAATGTTATTGTAAACTGAAATCCTATACATAGGAAGTTAATGACCTTTTTGCTGAAAACTTGTAAAATTGTCTCCTTGATCAGTGAAAGCCTATGAAAATGTTATGATAGAAAGGGAATATTAAACTGATTTAAGGAAACAAACTTTTTAAACACCTAGCACCTATTTGTTTATAAACAAACTGCCAATCATAAATGATCCTTATCTCTTCACTAAAACCTTCACTTCTCAACCTGTTAGTTGTTAGTTGAGGTGTAACAACCCTGCATTTCTTCAAATACTTCAGATATATGTCTTTGCTTCCAGTTGAGTAGGGGTGGTTTAATTTGATTTATGGCATAATTTTTCTACAGGGCAGAAACAAAATGATAGTACTTCGAAGTCTGTGCTTGGTAACCACTTCCCTCCACCCCCCAGCAATAATTAGGCTGACAAAATTGCTCCCAGGTTTGGTCAGTTCCTAACTATAAACAAAGGAAAAACTGATTCTCTTTCATTTTTCCATTCCCACTCCACCCCTTCTCCGAACCAATTAACAGCAATCAATCCTTTAATTAGCCAACATCTGCTGGACACCTGCTCATGTCTGGTACTGTGTTAAATACTGTGTGGGATACAGAGCAGACCTAATGGGAGGCACAACTAATTGGGGAACAAAATGCCCCTAGTATGAGGTTGGGGGAGCCAGAGAATGGGAGATGACTACTTAATGGATACAGTTTCTTTTTGAGGTGAATGTTCTGGATTTATTGGTGCTAGTTGCACAACACTAAATGGTACGTTTTAAAATGGTTACAAAGGTCAATGGTATGTTAGACAAATTTTATATCTCATAGAAAACAGCATCTAATAAGCTTCAAATACCTGGTAGAAAAAGAATTTGTAGGAAGCAATGATTGTCTAGTGCAGGCTAAAGTAATCAAGCAAGATAGATGAGTGGGAACCCAGCCAGGTCTTGAAGTTTGTAAACTCAAATACCTGTAAGGGAGATGCATATGATGTAAATGATTAAATGAATAAGTGCCAAGTGTGAGATTCAAAGACAATTTATTTCACCAAAGTAAAGGATTGTACTCTTCCCCTTGAAACAAGAAGACCTTCTCTGTGTAGCTTCCATTTTCTCACTGTGAAGGTAAACTGGCGTAGCCACTGTTTCCACAGTATGGCGATTCTTAAAAAAAAAAAAAATAGAAATTCTCGATGATACAATAATTTCACTCTGAGTATTTACCCAAAGGAAAATAGTTGGAAAAGATCTCTGCACCCTATGTTCATTGCAGCATTATGTACAATAGTTGAGATCTTGAAGCAGCCCAAGTGTCTGTTGATAAGTGAATGAATAAAAAATATGTGTTATGTATGTATATGTGTGTGGAATGTATGTATGTATGTATGTATGTATATATAGATACATACATACACACAATAGAATATTACTCAGCCATCAAAAAGAATGAGATCTTGCCATTTGCAACAATGTGGATGGATCTAGAGGGTCTCTAAAGGATTGTGAAAGGGGGAGCAGGTTGGGGAGATGAGCAAAGTGGGTGCAGGGCAGGACTAAATAAGTCATGGGAATAAAAGGTACAGCATAGGGAATATAGTCAATGGGGTTGTGACAGTGTTGTATGGTGACAGATGGTAGCTACATCTGTGGTAAGCATAACTTAGAGTCCTTGAATCACTACGTTATATACCTGAAAGTAATGTAACAGTGTGTGTTTGAGTATACTCAAATTTTTAAAAAAGAATGACTGAAACATGGATTTCATGTCAAAGAGACAGAAGTGACAGAGAAGGTAGAGCTGGAGAGAGAATGTATGTCGGAAGTGGGCTGGTTACAGATACACAAGATATGCTGCCACCAAGTCAGTGAAAATTCCAGTTGTTTTTTAATCTTTTCACTAGTTTTTTTTTTCCACTAGTTTTTTTAATTGAATAAATTTGACATGTAATGTGTAAATTCAAGGAGTTTAATACGTTACTTTGATACATTTATATATTGTAATGTGACTGCCATTATAGCAATATTTATCCCATTATATAATTATACTACAGTATTATTTTGTATATTCATAACACTATGCATTAGATCTCTCTGGCTTATTTACTCCCCATAAATTTGTACTCTTAAGTGCCATAGATTTTGTGCCCCTCACCCCTGAATTCCCTGGTAAATACAATTTCACTTTTTTTGAGGTTTGATATTTTTAGATTACACATATAAGTGATATCATATAGAACTTGTCTTTCTCAGATTTATCTCACTTAGCATAATGTCCTCAAGGACCATCCATGTTTTTGCAAATGGCAGGATATCCTCCTTTTTTAAAGCTAAATAGTGTTCCATTGTATATATACCATATCTTTATATCCATTTATCTATTCATCTATTGATCCTTTGATTGTTTACATATTTTGACTATTGTTAATAATACCATAATAAACATTGGAGTGCGTATATGTAGTCAAAATCTTGTTTTCCTTTCCAGAAAGTGAAAGTGCTGGATCATATGGTAGATGTATTTTTAATCATTTGAGGAACTTCCATGATGTTTTCCATACTGGTTGGACCACTTTCCATTTCCATCAACATTGTATAAGGGTTCTCTTGTCACCACCTTCTCCCCAGCACCTGTTGTCTCTTGTCTTCTTGACGTTAACCATTTATAACAGGTGTGAAATAGTATCTCATTGTAGTTTTGGCATTTCTTTGATTAGTAATGAGCATCTTTTCCTATACCTTTTGGCCATTTTGCTGTCCTCTTTGGAAAAAGCTAATTCTTGCCATTTTTCAATCAGATTGTCTTTTTGTTATTAAGCTTTATGAGTTCCTTATATATTATGGATATTTACCCTTTATCTGATTTATGTTTTATAAAAATGTTCTCCCATTCTGTAGGTTGTCTTTTCATTTTGTTAACTGTTTCTTTTGCTCTGGAAAAGCATCTCAGTTTGAGATAGTCTCATTTGTTGATTTTTGCTTTTGTGCCTCTGGCATCATATGAAAGAAAATCATTGCCAGGTCCCATATTGATGAACTTCTTTCCTACATATTCTTCTCTGATTGTATGGCATCCAGTCTTATGTTTAAGTCCTTGATCCACTTTGACTTAATTTTACTGAGTGCTTTGAGATAGGAGTCCATTTTCATTGTTCTACATGTGTCTCTCAATTTTATCCAGCATCATTTGTTGAATAAACTGTCCTCTCCCCACTGAGTGTTTTTGCCTCCTTTGTCAAATATTAGGTGACTATATGTGCTAGTATTGAATTCTTAGGCTCTCTCTTCTTTTCTCTTGGTCTATGTGCCTATTTTTGTGCCCATTACATACAATTTTTGTGACTGTCTTTGTAGTCCAGTTCAGAATCTGGAAGCATGATCCCTCCAGCTTTGTTCTTTTTTGTCAGGATTGATTTGACTATTTGAGGTCCTTTGTTATTCCACACGAGTTTTAGGATAGTTTTTTTCAATTTCTTTGAAAGATACATTATTTTGATGGAGATTGCATTGAATTTGTAGATGGCTTTGAGCACTGTGCCATTTTAACACTATTCATTCTTCTGAACCATGAACACAAGATGTCTTTCCATTTCTGTCTCCAGTTTCTTTTAGCAAACTTGTTGTTTTTAATGTATAGATCTTTGACTTCCTTGCTTAAATTATTCCTAAGTAGTTTACTGTTTTTGGTGCTATTGTGAATGGGATAGCTTTCTTTATTTCTTTTTCAGATAGTGTATCATTAGTGTACAGAAATGCAATGGATTTTTTTATGTTCATTTTATAACATGCCACGTTACTAAAATTGTTGATGAATTTCTATTTTTATGGATTCTAGGATTTTCAGTGTACAAGATAATGTCATCAGGAAACAGTCATACTTTTATGTCTTCTTTTCCAATTTGGATGCTTTTTACTTCTTTGTCTTGACTTTAGTAGTTGATCTCACAAGAACTTACAGAACTATGTTTTAGTGTTTTTGTGAGTATATTTGACATACGATATTATTGTATTTATAACTATAAAATTAGTTTCAGGTGTACAACATAATGATTAGACAATTCCATACGTTACTCAATGTTTACCGCAAGTGTAATTACCATTTGTCACCATACAAAATTATTACAGTATTATTGACTGTATTTCTTAAGCTGTACTTTTCATTCCATGACTTTGAATTTTTTTGAACTTCTTATAAAGTAGATTGTTCATCTCTGTTTCATTTAGTTCTTTTCCTGAAATTTTGCCTCCTTGTTTAATTTGGAGTGTATTTATCTTTCTCCTCATTTTATGTGACTGTATATCAGGGAACACAGCTACCTCTCCCAGTCTTGAAGGAGTGCCCTTGTGTAGGAATGTTCTCTGTGTAGACTGTGTGCCTGGTTCTTTAGGTTGGCTGCTGTAGCTATAGCAGGCATTGACTGGAGTTCCTGGGGCAGTGTGTACCTGGGCAGTCTTGTGGGAAAGCATGCGGTAAAGTGGATATATACCAGGCTGTTTGTGCAGGGGTGGAGGCCTCCATAGATAGATGGAGTGGACGCACGCTGGGGCCACCCTGGTGGGATGGCTAGAGCAGAAGCATTTACGGGGCAATCAGATTCTGGCATGCTATGCTCCAGGGCCATTGTAGTGGTGCAGAAAATGGTCTGCTTTGGGGGAGCAGGAAGATGTAGTATGGGCTAGGGGTCCAGGGCTCACTGATGTGGCGGGCTGGTTAGGGCACCTGGACTCTGCCTCTATCTGAGCTATCAAGTCAAAGGGTGGACACAGACAATGGTATTCATCACCATCTCTGACCCCAGAAAGCATTCCAGAAGTTGGTCCACCATTTGGTGGATGCTCTAACATTAGTGAATGGGTTTCTTTCACTTAATTTCTAGTTACCCTTTAAACCACTTTTTTTTTTCCTGAGCCGCATGTTGCAAACCTGCATGTTGCAAACCTGCATGCAGGCCCCTCTGTTACAGTCATTCCTACTGCCACACCTTAGCATCAGTAGATTTACCGTCATTACCATGTCTGTATCTCTTATGCCATGTTTTTATGTGATGCCTCTATTCTTTGTTGTGCAGGACTGCTCAGTTATCTTTTAGATCTTTAGGAAAAACTGCTCAATATATAGGTATAGACTCTGTGTCTGAGAAGAGGGGACTTCAGGGGGTTCCTTTGCTGCCATCTTGGACACCTTCTTCCCTCCAATACTATACTGAATAGGAATGGTGAAACTAGCATCCTTGTCTTCTTTTTTTATTTTAGAGGCAATGTTTCAATTTTTCTCCATTCAGTATAACGTTAGTTGTGGGTCTGTCATATATGGCCTTTATTATTATAAAGTATAAATAATAAAGTATAATTATTCCAAAATATAAATAATAAAGTATTCTTTATTATTATAAAGTAGATGCTTTCTTTACCCAATGTGGTTTTATTTTTTTAATCATGAAAGGATGTTGTAATCTGCCTAGCGTTTTTCCACATTTATCAGATGATCCGGTGATTTTTATCTTTCATTTTATTGTAACGCATTACATTTACTGACTTGCATATGTTGAACCATTCTTGGATCTCATGGATAATCCCACCTGGTCATGGGGTATAATTCTTGTAAGTTACTCTTGAATTCAGTTGATAACATTTTTTAAAAAATGTGTGTATATTCATCAGTGATATTTAGCAGCATCTAGTTTTAAGGTATGTTTATATAGTTTTGGTATCACAGTAATGCTGGCTTGAAAGCAAAAGCTTGGCAGTGACACCTCCACATTGATTTTGAAAGAGGTTGAGGAAGACTGGTGTTAATTCTTCTTCAGTTGTTGGATAGATTTCTCGAGTGAAGCCATTTGGTCCTGGAGTTGTCTGTGTTGGAAAGTTTTTGCTTACTGATTTAATTTTTTTACTCATTATTTGTTCAGATTTTGTGTTTCTTCCTGATTCAATCATTGTAGGTTGTGTATTTTTAGAAATACATTCATTTCTTGGTTAGGTAATTTGTTGGCATATATTTTTTTTGTAGTAGTCTCAAAATTCTTTGTATTTCTGGAATATTAGTTGTAATGTCTCCTTTTATTTCTGAGTTCAAGTCTTCTTTCTTAGTCTAGCTAAAATTTTGTCAGTCTTATCTTTTTTAAAAGCCAGTTCTTAGTTTTATTGATCCTTTTACTGTTTTTCTGGTCTCTGTTTCCTTTATTTCCACTGTGATGTTTATTATTTCCTTCCTTCTGCTAATTTTGACATCAATCTGTACTTATTTTTCTAGTTCTTGAGGTGTAAAACTAGGTTGTGTATTTAAAATTTTTAACTTCATAATAGGTGTGTATAGATACAAACTTTTCCCTCAGAACTGGTTTTGTGGCATCTCACAAGATTTGATAAGTTATTTTCATTTTTGTTTGAACATAATTTTTTATTTCCTTTTGTTTTCTTCTGTGACCCATGACATTTTTTTTTCAGTGTGGTGTTTAGTTTTCACATTTATGTGGCTATTCTTTTACTCTTGCTGATTTTTTTCATACTAATTGTGATCAGAAAAGACAGTAGTTAGGATTTTGGTTGTCTTAAATTTGCTAATAATTATGTTGTGGCCTATCACATACTCTATCCTGGAGAATAATCCATGTGCAGTTAAGAATGTGTATTCTTTTTTTTTTTTTTAGATGCAATGTTCTGTGTTTGTTAAGTCTATTTGTTGTCATGTGTGGTTCATTCCAGTGTTTTCATGTTGATTTTCTGTCTGAGTGATCTATCCCTTGCTGACAGGTATTAAAGTCCCCTAGTACTATTGTATTGCTGTCTATTTCTCCCTTAAGACCTGTTAGTATTTGCTTAATATATTTTTCGTGCTCAGGTGTTGGGAGCATACATATTTATGATTATTTCATCTTTTTAATGTATTGACCCTTTTGTAATTATATAATGACCTCCTTTGTCTCTTGTTTTTTGGCATTGTCTATTTTGTCTGCTGTCAGTATGGCTGTGCCTGCTATTTTTTTTTCTTTTTTTTTTTGGCTTCTCTTTGCTTAAAATATCAATTTCCATCCTTTCCCTTTTAGCCTTTATGTCTCTTTAGACTGAAACACATTCCTACAGCATATTTTGGGTCTTGTTTTTTCTCCATCCCGCCACCTTGTGCCTTTTGATTGGTGAGTTAAAGCCATTTGCATTTAGGGTCATTATTGATGTGTATAAGATTTACTATTGACATTTTCTCTTTCACTTTGTGCTTATTTTTTTTTCATTTTTTCCCCTTCTGTTTCTGTAAACCTTGGTGGTTTCCCATGGTGATTTGCTCAATCTCTTATTTTTATTATGTTTGTGTCTCTGCTCTAGGTTTTTGTTTTGTGGTTATCATGAAGTTCCCATGTAACATATCACAGGTTAACAACCCTTTTTCTGCCCATAGCAGTTTTTCTTCTTTCACCTGTAAAGGTTCAATCCTTTTGTCCCCCCCCTTTTATAGTTTTGATGTCACAAATTATCCATTTTAATGCTTATTTTATTATCAACTTGTAGTAGGTATAGTTATTATCAATGCTCCTTTAATCTTTATGCTATTCCTATGTAATATACCTTTCTAAAAAATACAGTTTTCTAATTCTGACCATCTGTCACCTTAACCAGAGTTTTATGTGTTTTTTCTTTTTGTTTCAGCTTTAAGAGCTCCTTTCAACATTTCTTACAAGACAGTTCTAATGGTGTTGACCTCCCTCAGCTTTTGTTTGTGTGTGGAAGCCTTTGTTTCCCATTTACCTGAGAGATAATTTTGCTAGATATTGTTACTTGAAAATTTTTTACCTTTTAGCAGTTTGAATATGCCATTCCACTGTCTCCTGGCCTATAGAGTTTCTGCTGTGAAATTTGCTGTTAGCCTAATGGGGGGTCCCTTTGCAGGTTACTTTCTTTCCCTGGCTTTTTAGAATTCTTTATAACTGACTTTCAGTTTTAATATAATCTGTTTTGGAGAAGATATTTTTGTCTTGAGATACTAAAGTGTTCTTTTGGCTTCTTACACAATTCTTTCCCAGGTTTGGGAAGATCTTTGCCGCCTTCTACCTCTTTTCTGCTTTTGGTATACCTGTTATTCTTGAGTTGGCTTTTCTTTTTAAAATCTTTTTAATGTTTATTTATTTTTAAGAGAGAGAGAGTGTGAGCAGGGGAGGGGAAGAGACAGAGGGAGACACAGAATCTGAAGCAGGCTCCAGGCTCTCAGCTGTCAGCACAGAGCCCCATGTGGGGCTCGAACCCATTAGCCGTGAGATTGTGACCTGAGCTGAAGTCGGATGCTCAACCGACTAAGCCACCCAGGTGCCCCTTACGTTGGTTTTTCTCATGGAGTCTCAAAGTTGTCATGGGGTTTCTTCATTTTTTACATCTCAAGGCTCTTTCTTCTAACACTTGAATCATTTCTAATTCCTATTTTTAAGCTCACTTTCATCTGATCTATTCAGCTTGCAACCCTTTGTAATACTTTCTTCATTTATCCAGTTCTTCAGCTCCAGCATTTCTCTTGGGTTGCTTTTAGACTTTCAATTTCTTTGGAAAAGTACTCTGTCTCTTCTGTAATCTCACTTATGAGATCACTATGCCACCTTTCTGAGTTCTCTTGTGGGTTGTTAAAATACTTCATAACAGCTTTTTTGAACTATTAGTTATACTTCAATAGTCCATACCTTTGGTGTGGGATGCTGGAGAATTGTTATTTTTTTTGGTAGCACATTTCTGCCAACCTAAATAAGAAAGGTGTTTACTACTTTGAATGCAGCAGTAGCAGCATTTTACATAAAAAATTATCATTTTTGTTTTGTTTCATTTTCCAGAAGGTGGCACTATAGCACAGGTTTTTAGTTTCTCTTGCCAGAATGGACTGGCAGTTAAGGTTGGGAGTGTGCACATAAAAAAAATGAAATAAAAATGCTGGTGGAGAAACAAAACAAAATAAGAAGGGTGCTGGCAGATTATATGGGTGTTCCTAGAGGTCCATGGGCAGTCCTTTTGCCAGAATCCTAGGGCAAACACTAGGAGATGCTTTATTTCAGTTCTCTTTGTCTTCACTTTGCTTTCCTTCCCCATCAGTCACTGCATGCTCTCCTGGGAGAGAGCAGTAGGTCCCTTCAGTTAGAGCAGGCAGAGGTGGACATATTCTCACACAGCGTCTTCACCCTCTATCTCCTCTGCCAGTAAAAGTATCTAGGGGAGTGCTGCCCTCCCCTGGCTCTATAGACTCCTTTGAGATACAGTCCACCCACTTTCAGGTATACAGATGGATGGATTTTGTGGCGGGCAAGGTGGAGGCTTCCTGGTGTGCTGTGTGGTGGCACTTTTGTATGGTCATGGATATCTAGTTAGTTGTAAAGCAAAGGGAAAAGAATGGCATTACCGTTCTCCACTCTTTTGGCTAATTTTTAACCACTGGAAATTAGAAATGTTTTTCCAGGTTATTTTTTTTTTGAGACATAATTGACATTGAGCACTAAGTTTATTTTAAAAGGGTTTTTTTTAATGTTTTTTATTTATTTTTGAGAGAGAGAGAGAGAGTGAGCCAGTGAACGGCAGACAGAGAGGGAGACAGAATCTGAAGCAGGCTCCAGGCTCTGAGCCGTCAGCACAGAGCCCAACGCAGGGCCCCAAACCATGAACCATGAGATCTTGACCCAAGCTGAAGTTGTACACTTAAACCGACTGAGCCACCCAGGTGCCCCGAGCACTAAGTTTAAGGTGCACAACATTTGAGTTATATATATGGTGAAGTGATTACCACAAAAAGTTTAGTGAACATCCACCATGTCATACATAAAAAGTAAAAAAAGCAAAAACTTATCCTGTGATGAGACCTCTTCAGGTATACTCTTGTAAAACTGCTCTCTGAAACATGATTGTTGTTAACTGTCATCATCAGGTTATATATGTCATCCCTAGTACTTATCTGTCTCATAAATAGTTTATGTTTCTATCACTTCCATCCAATTCCCCCTTACCCATCTACCACTTCTAGTAAACACAAAGGTGATCACTTTTTCTGTGAGTTTTTGTTTCAAATTGTACATATAAGTGAGAACATACAGAATTTTTTTTCATTAAGCATTATGTCTTTTATTGAACTATATATTTAAAGACAAGTTACTTAACATACAGTATAGTATTGGTTTCAGGAGTAGAACCCAGTGATTCACCATTTGTATGTAACACCCAGTGCTCATCCCAACAAGTGCCCTTCTTAATGCCCATCACCCATTTAACCCTTCCCCCCACTCACCTCCCCCTCCAGCAACCCTGTTTGTTCTCTGTATTTAAGAGTCTCTTATGGTTTGCTTCCCTCTCTGTTTTTATCTTATTTTTCCTTCCTTTCCCCTGTGTTCATCTGCTGTGTTTATTAAACTCCACATATGAGTTAAATCATATATTGTCTTTTTCTCCCTGACATATTTCTCTTAGCATAATACACTCTAGTGCCATCCACATTGTTATAAATGGCAAGATTTTATTCCTTTTTGATTGCTGAGTAGTATTCCATTGTGTGTGTGTGTGTGTGTGTGTGTGTGTGTGTGTGTGTGTATACCACATCTTTATCCATTCATCTGTTGAGAACAGTGGGCTCGTTCATAATTTGGCTATTGTTGATAGCCCTGCTATAAACATTAAGGTGCATTTGTCCCTTCGAATTAGGATTTTGTATCCTTTGGGTAAATACCTAGTAGTGCAATTTCTGGGTCATACTGTAGCTCTATTTTTAATTTTATGAGGAACTTCCATACTGTTTTCCAGAGTGGCTGTACCAGTTTATAATCCTACCAACAGTGAAAAGGGCTCCCCTTTCTTTGCATTCTTGCCAACATCTGTTGTTTCCTGAGTTGTTCATTTTTAACCATTATAACAGGAGTGATGTGGTGTATCTCATTGTGGTTTTGATTTGTATTTCCCTGATGATGAGTGATGTTGAGCATTTTTTCATGTGTCATTTGGCCATCTGGATGTCTTCTTTGGAGAAGTGTCTATTCATGTCTTTTGCCCATTTCTTCCCTGGATTACTTGTTTTTTGGGTGTTGAGTCTGATAAGGTCTTTATAGATTTTGGATACTAACCTTTTATCTGGTATGTCATTTGCAAATACTTCTCTCATTTCATTAGTTGCCTTTTAGTTTTGTTGACTGTTTCCCTCACTGTGTAGAAGCTTTTTATCTTGACAAGGTCCCAATAGTTCATTTTTATTTTCCTTGTCACTGGAGACGTGTCTAGTAAGAAGTTGCTGTGGCCGAGGTCAAAAAGTTTGCTTCCTGTCTTCTCCTTCATATAAGATGTTGATGGTTTCCTACCTCATATTTAAGTCTTACATCCATTCTGAATTTTTTTTGTATATGGTGTAAGAAAGTGGTCCAGTTTCATTCTGCTGCATGTCGCTGTCCTGTTTTTCCAGCAAAATTTGCCAAAGAGGCTGTATTTTTTCCATTGGGTACTCTTTCCTGGTTTGTCGAAGATTAGTTGGCCATATATTTGTGGATCCATTTCTGGGTTCACTGTTCTGTTCCATTGATCTATGTTTTTGTACCATACTCCCTTGATGATTACAGCTTTGTAATATAGCTTCAAGTCCAGAATTGTGATGCCTCCAGCTTTGGTTTTCTTTTTCAACATTATTTTAGCTATTCACTGTCTTTTCTGTTTCCATACAAATTTTAGGATTGTTTGCTCCAGCTCTGTGAAGAATGCTGGTGTTTTTTTTTTTTTTGTTTTGTTTTTTGATAGGAATTATAGTGAATATGTAGATTTCTTTGGGTAGTACAGACATTTTAACAATATTTATTCTTCCAATCCATGAGCATGGAATATTTCCCCATTTGTTTGTGTCTTCTTCAGTTTCCTTTATAAGCTTTCTGTAGTTCACCAATAGATCCTTTACCTCCCCTAGGTTTATTTCTAGGTATCTTACGATTTTTGGTGCAATTGTAAATAGGATCAATTCCTTGATATTTCTGCTGCTTCATTATTGGTGTATAGAAATGCAACCATTTTCTGTATGTTACTTTTATATCCTGCAACTTTGCTGAATTCACTTATCAGTTCTATCAATTTTTTTGATGGACTCTTTCGGTTTTCCATGTAGAGTATCATGTCATCTGCAAAAAATGAAAGTTTGACTTCCTCTTTGCCAATTTGGATGCCTTTTATTTCTCTTTGTTGTCTTATTGCTGAGGATGGGACTTTTAGTCCTATGTTGAACAACAGTGGTGAGAGTGGACATCCTTGTCGTGTTCCTGACCTTAGGGGTAAAGCTCTCAGTCTTTCCCCACTGAGGATATTAGCTGTGGACCTTTCATATATGGCCTTTATGATGTTGAGGAATGTTGCATCTACCCCTACTTTGTTGAGGGTTTTTATCAAGAAAGGATGCTCTGTTTTGTCAATGCTGTTTTTGTGTGTCTATTGAGAGAATCATATGGTTTTTTTTTTTTTTTTTTTTTTTTTTTTTTTTTTTTTTTTTAGTAACGTGGTCTATCACGTTGATTTGTGAATACTGAACCAGTCCTGCAGCCCAGGAATAAATCCCACTTGATTAATTCTTTTAATGTACTGTTGAATTTGATTTACTAGTACCTTGTTGAGAATTTTCCATTTCCAGGTTCATCAGAGATATTGGCCTGTAATTCTCCTTTTTAGTGGAGTCTGTCTGGTTTTAGAATTAGGTAATGCTGGCTTCATAGAGTGAGTTTAGAAGCTTTTCTTCCATTTTTATTTTTTGGAACAGTTTGTGAAGAGTAAATACTAATTCTTCTTTAAATGTCTGGTAGAATTCCCCTTGGGAAGCCATCTGGTCCAGGACTTCTGTTAGGAGATTTTTTGATGACTGATTTAATTTCTTTGCTGGTTATGGGCCTGTTCAAATTTTCTCTCTTCTCATTTCAGTTTTAGTAGTGTGTGAGTGCCGAAGAATTTGTCTATTTCTTTCAGTTTGCCCATAGTTTTATAAGTGTTTGCATTTTTGTGATATTACTGTGATACGTCCTCTTTCATTTGTGATTTTATCTATTTGGGTTTTCTCTCCTTTCTTTTTGATAAGTCTTGTTGGGAGTTGATCAATTTTTTTTTTTTTTGGTTCTTTAAAAGAACCAGCATTTAGTTTCATTGATCTCTTCTACTGGTTTTTGTTGTATATATATTATTTATTTCTGCTCTGATCTTTACTATTTCCCTTCTTCTGCTAGCTTTAGGTTTTATTTGCTGCTCCTTTTCTAGCTCCTTTAGGTGTAAGGTTAAGTTGCGTATTTGGGACCTTTCTTGCTTCTTGAGATAGGTCTGAAGTGCTATGTACTTTCCTCTTAGGACTGCCTTTGCTGCATAGCAAATGTTTTGGACTGTTGTGTTTTCATTTTCATTGGCTTCCATGTATTTTTTAATATTTTCTTTAATTTCCTGGTGAACCCTTTCATTCTTTACTAGGATGTTCTTTAACCCCCAAGTATTTGAGGGCTTTCCTTTTTTTTTTTTTTTTTTTTTTTCTTGTGGTTGATTCAACTTTCCTGATTTGTTTTTAGGTCTTTGAACTGTGCAGCAAGGATTCTTCACACGTCTTCTGTGCTGTTTTCAAGCCCAACCAATAGGGTCATTTGACTGCTATTCTAAATTCTTGTTCAGATATAGTGCTTATATCTGTTTTGAGCAAGTCCCTGGCTGTGACATTTTCTCAACCTTCTTTTGGGGAGAATTCCTTCTCTTGTCCTTTTGGCTAAGTTTCTGTCTTTTGCTTGTTTTAAAATAATGTTATGTTTCCTGCACCTGAGAGTAATGCTATATTTAAAAGGGGTCATACATTCTCTAAGGACTGGCACTTCTCAGAATGTTTCTGGTGTAGGCTGTATGCACTCTGTTCTTGCATATTGTCTGCTCTTTGCCACTGGTCGGTCATTTGCAGAGTTCATCCTTGTTTGCAGTGGAGAGTATCTGGATCTTTAACTAGGTGTGCTTTGATTTTTTTGTTGAAATAAGCCTGGAAAAAGGAGGGAAATGTCTGATCAAAAAAAAAAAAAAAAAAGGAAAATGCAAAACCCAAGAAACTATGAGCCTGATTCCAAAAGGAAAAAAAAGTAAGCCTATTCCTACCAGAACAGGTGCAGGTGTTGTTGTGAACCACTCGACTTTTAGTAGACTTAATGTATCCCAGGTGCTGGCTATGCTGATCTTCTGGAGGAGAGGCCTGCTGTGTTGGCTCAGAGTCTGTCTTGCCCCAGTACATAAGCAATTGCCAGGCACAGAGGGGTGCGGTTTGGTATATATGGGTTCTGCCTCTGCAAGGGGTTGCTGTATTGCTCTCTGAAGTCCCACCATGTTGGCATGGGTGGGGGGAATGGCACCACCTCAATCTCTCATCCCTACTGGGTATCTCACACCCCCACTATTCAGGGAACCCTCACTCAATAGCATGGACAGTCAGCTCACCCTGTGCCACAACTCTCCTGCATTTTTTTTTTTTTTGGACATGTGACTGGGATTCAAAACCCAAAGTCTTAAAGGACCCAGCACTGCAAGGATCTACTCACATACTCCAGAGTAGAGACTCTCCATGCTGTGTCTGAAATCCTTTGTTCCAGAAAACCAGTCACAGACTTGCATGGTGTGAAGAATGTTTGGTGTAGCACCGCTAAAAGAAGCAAATTTTATATTCCCTCTGGGTGCATCTCTGTCTCCCTGGTGATGAAAAGCATTTCGCTGGTGATTACATGGTCTTTTGTCCTTGGAGAGGCAATACACCCTGTTCCAAAAGTACTCCAGGAAGGGGAATGTTCTCTCCCAACACACCTAGAGATCTCTACACCACACTATGTACCCTGGAGCACCACAGCTCCACTGCAAGGAAAGTCAAGTACTTTACAAAACCTGAGAGCTTGACCTCTAAACACTGTTTGCAAAAAATACCCGGTAACACCCAGTACTTTTTGTTCCCCAGTCCATGGTCCAGAGAGGTTTTCCTCTCCTGGAAACTAAATGCCACTGTTCTCAACCCTTCTCTCTTTCTCTGCCTTTTGTCTGTCTATGGCAGGGGATCCCTACCCCTCCACAGCACCGCCATTTTTCTCTTCTCTAATTCACTTCCACACACTTCACAGGTACCATGCTATCTCACTCCAACTGTGGAAATTCTTCTGCCACTCTGCAAGTTGATATCCTAGGTGTTTCAAATGATCTGACCTCAATACCATTGTGTTTGAGGATCGAGGAAAGCCCGGGGTCCCCCTACTTTCCTGTCTTTGTAACTCCTCCCATAGCATCATGTCTTCAAGGTCCAGCCATGTTGCCTCAAATGGCAGGATTTCTTCATTGCTGACGGTTGGATAATATTACACACACACACACACCACCACCACCACTTCTTTATCCATGATCCACAGATGGATAATTAGGTTGTTCCATGTGTTGGCTATTGTAAATAATGCTGCAATAAACATGGAGGTATATCCATATTTTCAAATTAGTGTTTTTGTTTTCTTCAAATAAATATCTAGAAATGAAATTGCTGGATCATATAGTAATTCTATTTTTAATTTTGGGGAGAACCCCCCATATTGTTTTCCATATGGCTGCACTCATTTGCATTCCCACCAACAATAACAGTGTACAAGGGTTCCTTTTTATCCACATTCTAACCAGCATTTGTTAATTCTTATCTTTCTGATCTACCGACTCTAACAGGTGTGAGGGGATACCTCACTGTGGAATTCATTTGCATTTCCATAGTGATTGATGATATTGAGCATAATTTCTTGTATCAGTTGGCCACTCATATATCTTCTTCAAACAAATATCTTTTTGAGTTGTTCTCTACCTTTTAATCAGATTGTCTTTTCGCTTTTGAACTTTGAGTTCTTTGTATATTTTGTGTATTAGCCCCCATCAGATATGATTTATAAACATATTTTTTCCCATTCGATAGATTGGATTTTCATTTTGTTGTTAGCTGTGCAGAAACTTTTTAGTTTGATGTTTTGTTTATTCTTGCTTAGGTTGCTTGTGCTGTGTCATATCCAAAAAATCATTGCTGAGACCCATGTCAAGAACTTTTCCCCCATGTTTTCTCTAAGAGGTTTACAGTTTGAGGTCTTATAATTAAGTCATTCATCCATTTCAAATTAATTTTTGTGAGTGGTATAAGATAGTACATTTTTCAGTCCTTTCTCCATGGAGTATTGGCTCCCTTGTCAAATACTAATTGATTATATTTGTGTTTTAAAGAGCTCAGTTCTGTTCCACTGTTCTCTGTGACTGTTTTTATGTGAGAAACATACTGTTTTGAAGATAATAGCTTTATAGTATAATTTGAAATCATTGTGCTGTTTTCTGCTTTGTTCTTTATTCTCAGGTTGACTTTGCTTATTCAGGATTTTTTGTGATTACATATAAATTTTAAAATCATTTTTCCACCTCTGTAAAAAATGCCACTGGAATCCTATACTGAATCTATCCTGTCCTGAACCTATAGATTGCTTTTGGTAATACTGACATTCTAGCAATGTTTTTAAAATTAATGAACATAGGATACTTTTACTTTGTGTTTTCTTTGATTTGTTTCATCATTTTCTTAGAAGAGAGCTCTTACACTTCCTTAAATTTCTTATGTGTTTTATTGTTTCTGATGCTATTGTAAATTAGATCATTTTATTTTTCAGACAATTTATTCCTATATAGAACACTACTGATTTTTCATTGTTTACTGAATTTAAATCTAACATTTTTGGTGGAGTCAGGATTTTCTTCTGGTCTGATTGCTGTGTCTAGAACTTGAGGTACTATGTTGAATAAGATTGGTGAGAGTGGAAACAGTTTTCTTGTTCCTGATCTCAAAATAAAGGCTTTCAGTCTTTCACCACTGAGTATGATGTTAGCTGTGGGCTTATGTGGCCTTTAGATACAGGAAGGAATGTACCTCAGCGTATCAATGTGTTATCATGAAAGGGTGTTCCATTTTGTCTAATGTTCTTTCTGCATCTTTTGAGATGATCCTATTTTTTTTCTTTCATTGTGTTAATATATTAATTTTGTTGAACCATTCTCATATCTCAGGGATATATACTATTTTATCATGGTCAGTGATTATTTTAATGTTGAGCTGAATGCACTTGCTATTTTATTGAGAATTTTTCATGTATATACTAGAGGGATATTGGCCTGTAGTTTCCTTTTGTTGTTGTGTCCTTCTTGTGCTTTTGTATTAAGGTAATGCTGGCCTCATACAATAACTTTGGGAGTGTTCCCTCTTTCTCAATTTTTTTGTAGAGTTTGAGGAGGATTGCTCTTAACTCTTCAAATGTTTTGTAAAACTCACCAGAGAAGCCATCCTGTATTGGCATATTTTTGATTACTGATTCAAATGAAGAAAAACCCATTTCCTTTCTAGTAGTTGTTGTGTGCAGGTCCTTCCTGATTTAGTCTTGGTAGTTTGCATGTTCCAAAGAATTCCTTCTACATTGTCCAGTTTGTTGGCATATAGTTGCTCACAACAGCCTATTAACATTCTTTGTATTTTTGTGGTAGAAGCTGTAATGTCTTCATTACTTTACACTGTTTTTGATTTGGGTGCTTTATCCTTGGTTAGTCTAAAGAGTTGTCAATTTTGCTTCTTTTAAAAGAGGAAGTTTTTAATTTTGTTAACTTTTTCTATTGTTTTTCTTGTTCTCTATTTCTGTTCTAATCTTTATTGCTAACCTGGGGCTTGGTTTCACTTGGAAGTTTTCTTATTTCTTAATGTGTGCATTTATTGCAATGAATTTCCCTATGACTACTTTTAGTACATCCCTTAAGTTTTGGTATGGTGTGTTTTTATTTTTGGTTGTCTTAAGATGCCTTGTTACTTCCACTTTAACTTCTTCTTTGATCCTTTATGTTCAGTTTAATTGCCATGTATTCATGACTTTTCTAGTATTCTTCTTGTCACTGGTTTCTACTTTATACTATTGTGGTCAGAGAAGATATTTGATATGATTTCAGTCTTCTTGAATTTGCTAGGTCTCATTTTGTGGCTTAACATATGCTCTAAAATAGAAAATATATCATGTGTGCTTGTGAAGAATAATATTCTGCTGTTAAGATCTATTTATTCTGTAGTGTTCTAATCTGCTCTGTTTGGCAGAACTATCCATTGTTGAGAATAGAGTATCAATGACCCCAACTATTCTCGTATTGTTATTTATTTCTCCATTTAGCTCTGTTTTGCTATATGTATTTAGATGCTCTGATGTTGGGTGCATAACTATTTACAATGGTTACACCTTCCTGGAGTGACACTTTTGTAATAGAATATGTATACATCTTCCTTGTCTCTCTTACTATTTTAAATTATTTTTAATGTTTATTTTTGAGAGAGAGAACGAGCTGGGGAGGGGCAGAGAGAGATGGAGACGCAATCTGAATCAGGCTCCAAGCTGTCAGCACAGAGTCCAACACGGGGCTCAAACTCACAAGCCCTGAGATCATGACCTGAGCTGAAGTCAGACACCCAGCCGAGTCCCCCAGGCACCCCTTAAGTTTAATGTCTGTATTGTCTGTGACCATGTTTTTCTCTATTTAGCTATGTGTGTTAGTCTCTGTTCATCCTCTTCCCTTTCTTTTAGGATTCTCGAAAGGTGTCTTGTCTATGAATAATTGTTAGTTCTTGTGAAGGAGCAGCAAAGAATAACCTATGTTGCCATCTTAGTGATGACACTCTAGAAATAAGAATTTTAAGTTGGGTCAAAATGTAATTTTTAGCAGTTTGGTAGCCAAATGTAATACACAGCCATATCTAGAGGAAACTTGGAAGTGCCTTGGATCAAGGCACTTCACTAGAGGAGGGGTGGACAGGCTTGTCGACCTTATTGACTAACTTTGCTGCTTTCTAGAAGGGGATGGCAGTAGAGTTAGTTAATAAAGTAGATTTTCTTCACAAAAGGAATGAAGCCTAGCATGGGCTACTGTAGTTGTAGCACTACCCTTTGTACTGCTAAAGCTGAGCTTCTCTCACCTACAGATAATGTTAAACTCCTGTCAGGAGTAGGAAAGGCAGGCACCAAACTTTTTCTACATCCACCATGATTTGTGAAGGCCATACAATAACCCTTATATATAAGAATCCAGATGAAGCAGGAGAAAGCTACCATCTGGTCAGGCCAGGCTAATGATGAGGACTCGGACTAGAATATTTGACTACTTATTGTAGCAATATGAATCTTTGGCTTAGTTCCGGTTCTCTTCAGCTTTGGAAGGCTTTCTCCAGCACTTCTTGAGGCAAGTATATTCAAATTCTTATTGATTGCTCCTCCTGAATTGTGTCTTTAAAAGAGCTCACTTGCCAGCTCATTGTGCTGCTCAGAAATCCAGAGTTTTGGCCCTCATGTCACCCAGCTGGCAGCAAAATGACCTTTCTTTTCCACCCTGGTTCATCTAGTTCCACAGAACTGCCATTAGAATCTGGAAATCAAAGGTCTTATTAGGAATTTGAGAATAGAAAACTGAGCACAAATCATAGACTTTTAATAATGAGATGAAAATGATTATTGCAGTATGGTTGTAGGAACTGCTTACCCTCTATAAAAATGATAGCAATTCTGATTATTCTTTCGAAGTGAAGTTGAAGACTGTCCAAGTGCCCCAAATAGTGGTTAGGATTTTCCTGGGGGTGGAGAAAGAGACTCAATTTACCCAGAACATCTTTTGAAAACAAATGACATTTCACAACATGGTATAGCCATTCACATGTACTAATACATTGTTGCCTATAAAAGAAAATTTCTCTAGGACCTAGAGTGGTGGGCATGGGAAATCATTTCGATAGAGATCTCTTATGGCCATTATACATTTTCACTGATTTAACACATATTTTAAAAATATGTATAACAGCATAATTGAAATGTAATTCCTACCTCATGAAATTGACCCATTTAGAGTGTACAATTCACTGGGGCTTAGTGTATTCTGAGTTGTACAACTTTACTGTAATCAAACTGAAACATTTTCATCACCCCAGAAAGAAACCCCACAGCAATTAGCATTCATTCTCTCTTTCCTCAACTTGCCCTGCCAGCCCTAGGTCACCACTAACCTACTTTCTGTCTCTATAGATTTGCCAGTTTTGTTTTTTTTTTTTTTTTTATGAAATTTATTGACAAATTGGTTTCCATACAACACCCAGTGCTCATCCCAAAAGGTGCCCTCCTCAATACCCATCACCCACCCTCCCCTCCCTCCCACCCCCCATCAACCCTCAGTTTGTTCTCAGTTTTTAACAGTCTCTTATGCTTTGGCTCTCTCCCACTCTAACCTCTTTTTTTTTTTTTCCTTCCCCTCCCCCATGGGTTCCTGTGAAGTTTCTCAGGATCCACATAAGAGTGAAACCATATGGTATCTGTCTTTCTCTGTATGGCTTATTTCACTTAGCATTACACTCTCCAGTTCCATCCACGTTGCTACAAAAGGCCATATTTCATTTTTTCTCATTGCCACATAGTATTCCATTGTGTATATAAACCACAATTTCTTTATCCATTCATCAGTTGATGGACATTTAGGCTCTTTCCATAATTTGGCTATTGTTGAGAGTGCTGCTATGAACATTGGGGTACAAGTGCCCCTATGCATCAGTACTCCTGTATCCCTTGGATAAATTCCTAGCAGTGCTATTGCTGGGTCATAGGGTAGGTCTATTTTTAATTTTCTGAGGAACCTCCACACTGCTTTCCAGAGCGGCTGCACCAATTTGCATTCCCACCAACAGTGCAAGAGGGTTCCCGTTTCTCCACATCCTCTCCAGCATCTATAGTCTCCTGATTTGTTCATTTTGGCCACTCTGACTGGCGTGAGGTGATACCTGAGTGTGGTTTTGATTTGTATTTCCCAGATAAGGAGCGACGCTGAACATCTTTTCATGTGTCTGTTGGCCATCCGGATGTCTTCTTTAGAGAAGTGTCTATTCATGTTTTCTGCCCATTTCTTCACTGGGTTATTTGTTTTTCGGGTGTGGAGTTTGGTGAGCTCTTTATAGATTTTAGATACTAGCCCTTTGTCTGATATGTCATTTGCAAATATCTTTTCCCATTCCGTTGGTTGCCTTTTAGTTTTGTTGGTTGTTTCCTTTGCTGTGCAGAAGCTTTTTATCTTCATAAGGTCCCAGTAATTCACTTTTGCTTTTAATTCCCTTGCCTTTGGGGATGTGTCGAGGAGGAGATTGCTACGGCTGAGGTCAGAGAGGTCTTTTCCTGCTTTCTCCTCTAAGGTTTTGATGGTTTCCTGTCTCACATTTAGGTCCTTTATCCATTTTGAGTTTATTTTTGTAAATGGTGTGAGAAAGTGGTCTAGTTTCAACCTTCTGCATGTTGCTGTCCAGTTCTCCCAGCACCATTTGTTAAAGAGGCTGTCTTTTTTCCATTGGATGTTCTTTCCTGCTTTGTCAAAGATGAGTTGGCCATACGTTTGTGGGTCTAGTTCTGGGGTTTCTATTCTATTCCATTGGTCTGTGTGTCTGTTTTTGTGCCAATACCATGCTGTCTTGATGATGACAGCTTTGTAGTAGAGGCTAAAGTCTGGGATTGTGATGCCTCCTGCTTTGGTCTTCTTCTTCAAAATTCCTTTGGCTATTCGGGGCCTTTTGTGGTTCCATATGAATTTTAGGATTGCTTGTTCTAGTTTCGAGAAGAATGCTGGTGCAATTTTGATTGGGATTGCATTGAATGTGTAGATAGCTTTGGGTAGTATTGACATTTTGACAATATTTATTTTTCCAATCCATGAGCAGGGAATGTCTTTCCATTTCTTTAAGTCTTCTTCAATTACCTTCATAAGCTTTCTATAGTTTTCAGCATACAGATCCTTTACATCTTTGGTTAGATTTATTCCTAGGTATTTTATGCTTCTTGGTGCAATTGTGAATGGGATCATTTTCTTTATTTGTCTTTCTGTTGCTTCATTGTTAGTGTATAAGAATGCAACTGATTTCTGGACATTGATTTTGTATCCTGCAACTTTGCTGAATTCATGTATCAGTTCTAGCAGACTTTTGGTGGAGTCTATCGGATTTTCCATGTATAATATCATGTCATCTGCAAAAAGCGAAAGCTTGACTTCATCTTTGCCAATTTTGATGCCTTTGATTTCCTTTTGTTGTCTGATTGCTGATGCTAGAACTTCCAGCACTATGTTAAACAACAGCGGTGAGAGTGGGCATCCCTGTCGTGTTCCTGATCTCAGTGAAAAAGCTCTCAGTTTTTCCCCGTTGAGGATGATGTTAGCTGTGGGCTTTTCATAAATGGCTTTTATGATCTTTAAGTATGTTCCTTCTATCCCGACTTTCTCAAGGGTTTTTATTAAGAAAGGGTGCTGGATTTTGTCAAAGGCCTTTTCTGCATCGATTGACAGGATCATATGGTTCTTCTCTTTTTTTTTGTTAATGTGATGTATCACGTTGATTGATTTGCGAATGTTGAACCAGCCCTGCATCCCAGGAATGAATCCCACTTGATCATGGTGAATAATTCTTTTTATATGCTGTTGAATTCGATTTGCTAGTATCTTATTGAGAATTTTTGCATCCATATTCATCAGGGATATTGGCCTGTAGTTCTCTTTTTTTACTGGGTCTCTGTCTGGTTTAGGAATCAAAGTAATACTGGCTTCATAGAATGAGTCTGGAAGTTTTCCTTCCCTTTCTATTTCTTGGAGTAGCTTGAGAAGGATAGGTATTATCTCTGCTTTAAACGTCTGGTAGAACTCCCCTGGGAAGCCATCTGGTCCTGGACTCTTATTTGTTGGGACATTTTTGATAACCGATTCAATTTCTTCGCTGGTTATGGGTCTGTTCAAGCTTTCTATTTCCTCCTGATTGAGTTTTGGAAGAGTGTGGGTGTTCAGGAATGTGTCCATTTCTTCCAGGTTGTCCAATTTGTTGGCATATAATTTTTCATAGTATTCCCTGATAATTGTTTGTATCTCTGAGGGATTGGTTGTAATCATTCCATTTTCATTCATGATTTTATCTATTTGGGTCATCTCCCTTTTCTTTTTGAGAAGCCTGGCTAGCGGTTTGTCAATTTTGTTTATTTTTTCAAAAAACCAACTTGGTTTCGTTGATCTGCTCTACAGTTTTTTTTAGATTCTATATTGTTTATTTCTGCTCTGATCTTTATTATTTCTCTTCTTCTGCTGGGTTTAGGCTGCCTTTGCTGTTCTGCTTCTATTTCCTTTAGGTGTGCTGTTAGATTTTGTATTTGGGATTTTTCTTGTTTCTTGAGATAGGCCTGGATTGCAATGTATTTTCCTCTCAGGACTGCCTTCGCTGCGTCCCAAAGCGTTTGGATTGTTGTATTTTCATTTTCGTTTGTTTCCATATATTTTTTGATTTCTTCTCTAATTGCCTGGTTGACCCACTCATTTGTTAGTAGGGTGTTCTTTAACCTCCACGCTTTTGGAGGTTTTCCAGACTTTTTCCTGTGGTTGATTTCAAGCTTCATAGCATTGTGGTCTGAAAGTATGCATGGTATAATTTCAATTCTTGTAAACTTATGAAGGGCTGTTTTGTGACCCAGTATATGATTTATCTTGGAGAATGTTCCATGTGCACTCGAGAAGAAAGTATATTCTGTTGCTTTGGGATGCAGAGTTCTAAATAGATCTGTCAAGTCCATCTGATCCAATGTCTCATTCAGGGCCCTTATTTCTTTATTGACTGTGTGTCTAGATGATCTATCCATTTCTGTAAGTGGGGTGTTAAAGTCCCCTGCAATTACCACATTCTTATCAATAAGGTTGCTTCTGTTTATGAGTAATTGTTTTATATACTTGGGGGCTCCGGTATTCGGCGCATAGACATTTATAATTGTTAGCTCTTCCTGATGGATAGACCCTGTAACTATTATATAATGTCCTTCTTCATCTCTTGTTACAGCCTTTAATTTAAAGTCTAGTTTGTCTGATATAAGTATGGCTACTCCAGCTTTCTTTTGGCTTCCAGTAGCATGATAAATAGTTCTCCATCCCCTCACTCTGAATCTAAAGGTGTCCTCAGGTCTAAAATGAGTCTCTTGTAGACAGCAAATAGATGGGTCTTGTTTTTTTATCCATTCTGATACCCTATGTCTTTTGGTTGGCGCATTTAATCCGTTTACATTCAGTGTTATTATAGAAAGATACGGGTTTAGAGTCATTGTGATGTCTGTATGTTTTATGCTTGTAGTGATGTCGCTGGTACTTTGTCTCACAGGGTCCCCCTTAGGATCTCTTGTAGGGCTGGTTTAGTGGTGACAAATTCCTTCAGTTTTTGTTTGTTTGGGAAGACCTTTATCTCTCCTTCTATTCTAAATGACAGACTTGCTGGATAAAGGATTCTCGGCTGCATATTTTTGCTGTCTAGCACCCTGAAAATCTCGTGCCAATTCTCTCTGGCCTGCCAAGTTTCAAAAGAGAGATCAGTCACGAGTCTTATAGGTCTCCCTTTATATGTGAGGGCACGTTTACCCCTTGCTGCTTTCAGAATTTTCTCTTTATCCTTGTATTTTGCCAGTTTCACTATGATATGTCGTGCAGAAGATCGATTCAAGTTACGTCTGAAGGGAGTTCTCTGTGCCTCTTGGATTTCAATGCCTTTTTCCTTCCCCAGTTCAGGGAAGTTCTCAGCTATTATTTCTTCAAGTACCCCTTCAACACCTTTCCCTCTCTCTTCCTCCTCTGGGATACCAATTATGCGTAGATTATTTCTTTTTAGTGTATCACTTATTCTCTAATTTTCCCCTCATACTCCTGGATTTTTTTATCTCTCTTTTTCTCAGCTTCCTCTTTTTCCATAACTTTATCTTCTAGTTCACCTATTCTCTCCTCTGCCTCTTCCATCCGAGCTGTGGTGGTTTGCATTTTGTTTTGCATTTCCTTTAAAGCGTTTTTCAGCTCCTCGTGACTGTTCCTTAGTCCCTTGATCTCTGTAGCAAGAGATTCTCTGCTGTCCTGTATACTGTTTTCCAGCCCAGCGATTAATTTTATGACTATTATTCTAAATTCACTTTCTGTTATATTATTTAAGTCCTTTTTGATCAGCTCATTAGCTGTTGTTATTTCCTGGAGATTCTTCTGAGGGGAATTCTTCCGCTTGGTCATTTTGGATAGTCCCTGGTGTGGTGAAGACCTGCAGGGCACTTCCCCTGTGCTGTAGTGTATAACTGGAGTTGGTGGGCGGGGCCGCAGTCAGTCCTGATGTCTGCCCCCAGCCCACCGCTGGGGCCACAGTCAGACTGGTGTGTGCCTTCTCTTCCCCTCTCCTAGGGGCGGGATTCACTGTGGGGTGGCGTGGCCCGTCTGGGCTACTTGCACACTGCCAGGCTTGTGATGATGGGGATCTGGCGTATTAGCTGGGGTGGGAAGGCAAGGTGCACGGCGGGAGGGGGGGCAGGCTTAGCTCGCTTCTCCTTAGGTGATCCACTTCAGGAGGGGCCCTGTGGCAGCCGGAGGGAGTCAGATCCGCTGCCGGAGGTTTGGCTCCGCAGAAGCACAGAGTTGGGTGTTTGCGCGGAGCGAGCAATTTCCCTGGCCAGAACCGGTTCCCTTTGGGATTTTGGCTGGGGGATGGGCGGGGGAGATGGCGCTGGTGAGCGCCTTTGTTCCCCGCCAAACTGAGCTCTGTCGTCCGGGGGCTCCGCAGCTCACCCTCCCTTTGTCCTCCAGCCTTCCCGCTTTCCGAGCAGAGCTGTTAACTTATGACCTCCCAGACGCTAAGTCGCGCTTGCTGTGGGAACACAGTCCGTCAGGCCCCTCCGCTTTTGCAAGCCGGACTCGGGGGCTCTGCTTGGCTGGCGAGCCGCCCTTCCGCCCAGGCTCCCTCCCGCCAGTCCGTGGAGCACGCACCGCCTCGCCGCCCTTCCTACCCTCTTCCGTGGGCCTCTCGTCTGCACTTGGGTCCGGTGACTCCGTTCTGCTAATCCTCTGGCGGTTTTCTGGGTTATTTAGGCAGGTGTAGGTGGAATCTAAGTGATCAGCAGGACGCGCGGTGAGCCCAGCGTCCTCCTACACCGCCATCTTCCTGCGCCTCCTCCTAGATTTGCCAGTTTTGAACATTTCCTATAAATGCATTCATACAATGGTAGTCCTTTATGTATACTTATTTAGCATAATGTTTTCAAGAAAAACTTTCTATGATTGAATGATGATCCATTAGTGGATGAGAGACTAGGGCTGGTTTCTTTTGTTGTTTATTGGAAGTTGTGGCTGTAAACATTTGTATACAACTTTTTATATAGACTTGGTTTTATTTCTCCCAGGTATATACCTAGTGGCAGAATTGCTGGGTCATACTGTAACTATGTTTAACAAGTTAAGACTTCCAGAGTATTTCCAAAAACCTGGATCATTATACATTCCCATCAGTGGTGTTTAAAGATAGTGAATGCTTGACTTTACTTTCTAATGGGATGTTTCATGCACCTCTAATCCTCCCCATGTCTGGCAACCACTCATCTGTTCTTTGTGTCTGACAGTTTGTTTTTCTATTGTTGTTTTAGATTCTACATGTAAGTGAGATCATATGGTATTTCTTTCTCCATCAGATTTAATTCACTTACTATAATGCCCACAAGGTCTATCCTTGTTGACACAAATGGCAAGATTTCATTTTGAATGTTAAATAATATTCCACTGTGTATATTTATAGACCCCATTTTCTTTTTCCATTTATCAATTGACACTTAGAATTACCATATGACCCGGCAATTCTATTTTTAATTTTTTGAGGAAGCTCTGTTTTCCAGAGTGGCTGCACCAGTTCACACCAATGGTGCATAAGCATTCTCTTTTCTGGACTTATTTACCAGAACTTCTTTTTAAGATTATCACTTCTCTCCAGAGCGGCTGCACCAATTTGCATTCCCACCAACAGTGCAAGAGGGTTCCCATTTCTCCACATCCTCTCCAGCATCTATAGTCTCCTGATTTGTTCATTTTGGCCACTCTGACTGGCGTGAGGTGATACCTGAGTGTGGTTTTGATTTGTATTTCCCTGATAAGGAGCGACGCTGAACATCTTTTCATGTGCCTGTTGGCCATCTGGATGTCTTCTTTAGAGAAGTGTCTATTCATGTTTTCTGCCCATTTCTTCACTGGGTTATTTGTTTTTCGGGTGTGGAGTTTGGTGAGCTCTTTATAGATTTTAGATACTAGCCCTTTGTCCGATATGTCATTTGCAAATATCTTTTCCCATTCCGTTGGTTGCCTTTTAGTTTTGTTGGTTGTTTCCTTTGCTGTGCAGAAGCTTTTTATCTTCATAAGGTCCCAGTAATTCACTTTTGCTTTTAATTCCCTTGCCTTTGGGGATGTGTCGAGGAGGAGATTGCTACGGCTGAGGTCAGAGAGGTCTTTTCCTGCTTTCTCCTCTAAGGTTCTGATGGTTACAGGAGTACTGATGCATAGGGGCACTTGTACCCCAATGTTCATAGCAGCACTCTCAACAATAGCCAAATTATGGAAAGAGCCTAAATGTCCATCAACTGATGAATGGATAAAGAAATTGTGGTATATATACACAATGGAATACTATGTGGCAATGAGAAAAAATGAAATATGGCCTTTTGTAGCAACGTGGATGGAACTGGAGAGTGTAATGCTAAGTGAAATAAGCCATACAGAGAAAGACAGATACCATATGGTTTCACTCTTATGTGGATCCTGAGAAACTTCACAGGAACCCATGGGGGAGGGGAAGGAAAAAAAAAAAAAAGAGGTTAGAGTGGGAGAGAGCCAAAGCATAAGAGACTGTTAAAAACTGAGAACAAACTGAGGGTTGATGGGGGGTGGGAGGGAGGGGAGGGTGGGTGATGGGTATTGAGGAGGGCACCTTTTGGGATGAGCACTGGGTGTTGTATGGAAACCAATTTGTCAATAAATTTCATATATATAAAAAAAAAAAGATTATCACTTCTCACCTTTCAAAATGACTATCTTGGGGCGCCTGGGTGGCGCAGTCGGTTAAGCGTCCGACTTCAGCCAGGTCACGATCTCACGGTCCGTGAGTTCGAGCCCCGCGTCGGGCTCTGGGCTGATGGCTCGGAGCCTGGAGCCTGTTTCCGATTCTGTGTCTCCCTCTCTCTCTGCCCCTCCCCCGTTCATGCTCTGTCTCTCTCTGTCCCAAAAATAAATAAACGTTGAAAAAAAAAATTAAAAAAAAAAATGACTATCTTACTGTTGCTTTGTTTTGCATTTTTCTAATGATTAATAAGGCCCAACACGTGTTCCCTTTTCATTTACCTGTTTGCCATCTATAGGTCTTCTTTAGAAACAGGTCTATTATGATCCTCTTGCCCACTTTTTAATCAGATTTTTTTTTTTTTGGCTACTCAGTTGTAGGAGTTGTTTATACATTTTAGATAATCCTTAGATAATCCTTTGTCACACTTATGATTTGCACATATTTTCTTAATTGTGTTGATGGTTTCCTTCACTATGCAGAAGGTTTTTAGTTTAAAAATCTGACTTCAGGGGCACCTGGGTGGCTCAGTTAGGTGTCTGACTTCGGCTCATGTCATGATCTCGCGGTTCATGAATCGAGCCCCCCATGTTGGGCTCTGTGTTGACGGCTCGGAGCCTGCTTCGGATTCTGTGTCTCTCTCTCTGCCCTTCCCTTGCTCATGCTCTGTTTGTCTCTCTCTCTCTCTCTCAAAAATAAATAAGGATTAAAAAAGAATTTAAAAATCTGACTTCAAAAGCAAACTAGTGGGACTATTTCAATTAATTGGCCATAGATGCCTGGATTTGTTTCTGAGCCGTCTATCCTGTTATACCTACCTATGTTATGTTTTCATGCCTCCTTATACAACATCAAACAATCAATGCTACTCTCAAGCTTTCTGTATTATAAGGTTATACCTTCCATAGATAGTGATTCCCCTTATAGATCTGGGCATGGAAAATGACAACATTGAGAGAATATATTCTAATTTTGAAGTAAGTTCTCTGCATAAAATGTTATCCAACAGCAATGCACTGCTGTTGGTGAAAGCAAGAATCCATCTTTGCTGCAAACTTCATTGTTGTCTTGACAGCCACCCACACCATCAGCATCCATCAACATCGAAGCAAGACCCTCCACCAGCACAAAGATTAATACTCACTGAAAGTTCAGATGGTTAGAAATTTTAAAGTATTTTTGAATTATGTACATTTTTGGCACATGAACTCATATACACTGGGAAACCAAAAAATTCATCTGGATTGCTCTATTGCAATGTTCACTTTAGCGAGGTGGTCTGGAATTGAACCAACAAGATCTCTGAGGTATGCCTCAGATTATGTCTGATGGCCACCTCCATCAGTCTTATGTAGCACAATGTATCAGAGTACCAATCATTATGATAGTTGTTTCACAGTCTACACTATAAGCTTTCACTATTGAAAAAATTAGAAAATTAACTAGATTTAGAGTATGGTTATTGATTAGCATAGAATTCCCAATTCAGCTGAAACCAAATAGTTGCAAGAGAGTGTCCAGGTTAGTAGTTCAAAGCCAGTTTTACCATTATAAACTGGGCAAATAAATGTTTCGGCAAAGAACTAGATAATTTTGTGCCTGTTTCCTTACCAGGAAATTATTTCAATACTAGCACCTACTTCACGGAAGAAAGGAGGTACAATATATCAAGTTCTTTGAATAGGACCAGTTATATGATAACCATTCAAATATTTGTTTAATTAATACTATTATCATAGCAGGGTTGGGTTCACTTGGCACTTTATATATATTTTCTCCTTTGAGCCTTGTGACTCTGAGCCTTTGAGCTCTGTAACTAAGTAAGGCAAATGTCAAAAGTAACCTGACAAAAACATGACTTGATGGTGAGGCTAGATTTCCCATCTTCTGACTGATAATGCATCTACCACTCACCATACCCTGGCACCCTCTTCTATAGAAGACTGTTGTAATATGGTGTTATTTTCCTGGTCAAGCCCCTGAGAGAATTTTGGCTCTTGGGATTTACGTTCATTTTACTAACCTCAAGTTGTAAACCAGCATTAGGGTGTGTCTCAAAGCCCAGATTAAAGGAATCACAGGTGACAAAAGCTTACACAGATTACTGTTTTATGAGTAATGTTTTATGAGACTTTCAAGTCCAGTGCATTCCCAAATGCCACTATTTAAGGAAACTAAGTATTAGCATGAGAGAACTCAATCTGTCATTAAAACCCTTGTGCCAAATTATGGGATTTTTTTCTCTAAGTTCAGTGGAATCTTAGCATCCTTACTTAGTACTGGGAAAATCCCCAATAGGATGCATATAGTCCTACATCTTGGCAATAAACACATTGTTTAGATCCATACTGTTCTTCCTCATGCTCCTCTAAATCCAATCCTACAATTAATCACATCGTATTTTTACAATACATAATGAGTGAAATTCAAGCTCAAAAATAGTCATTTAATTCCACAGTATCATAACTAAATTATAAGTTTTTCCGGAGAATTGCTTTTTATCTTTCAATATTACTTTTAAAAAGTAATTAAAGTGTTTAGACATGGATGTGAAATATTAGTCTATTTTTTTTCCTCCTTTGATCTCAGGAGCTGAGATGAAATCAAATGATTTAATCATTCTGAATCCATGTGGCTCCTTTGAGATAGGGCCAGATGTAAGCAGAAGGATTTATAGGGCGTAAAATTCAGAATGGATTAGAAAAGCATTTTTGTGTCCAGCCCAATACATCCTAAATCAAAGTCCCCTGAATGGACTGGGGAGGTTGTCATGGCAACTAACTGGCAAGCTGAGCCCCTGGAATGTGAAGGCAAACAATAGAGTGTTAAGATTGTGTACAGAATAGCCAACTATGGCTGCTTCTGCCCAGGTACAGTGACACATCGGTAGAAGTGTCCAACTGCCACCACCTTTTTTTGTACCTCCTGGCTATTCTGGAATCTCTTTGGGAATGTATCAGGTCCTTTCCCAGAGGTCAGTAAAAACACTGCTGCTGATAGATGACAGAAGCCCTAGGAAAATCAGCACCAATAGATAGATGCAATGGTATACAAAGCAGTGAACGGCTAAGAGGACACAAAAATTTCTGAAAGGAGGTTGAAGCACATTTAAGGTAAATCCAGTGACTCCTTAGTGCCACCTTGTGTCCAGTTAGATGCTGAAAATTTACCAAAAGCCCACCCTCCCTCCTTTCCTGGGGCCCCAGCAGGGCAGACACAGAAAGAGTCAGACCAGACCCTGGTGATGTTTGGTAGCCCCTATTGCAGGTTAAGGAAAACATGTAAGTTAAAAGCTTTGATAGAATCTGAAATGGGACAAGAAAGATATGCCAAATAACATCCATCTTAGAGAAGTTTTCAAGAAGCTACCTGGTGCCCGGGAGTTGGAAGGACATGTTGTGGCAATTCCTCGATGTTGCCCTTACTAACTTCTGCAAAGAGATTTGTTGGTGTTCATTCAGCCGTGCTGGTAGCAAAAAAAAAAAAGAAAAAAAAATAGGGAAAAATAAAATGGGAACACAGCCGTGAACAAAAGAATTTGATAGCAAGATGATAACATTTGTTCAAATTGCATCTTGGGCCCACCTCTTCTCTCTCACACAATCAACCAGCCAAAAACATCATCAAGTCCCATTTAGTTTTCAGCAGAAGTGTAAAATGACCAAGCTGTGTTTCTCTTTGTTTCCTCCAGGGTTTGAATTTTTTGAAACAAGTGCCAAGGATAACATTAATGTCAAGCAGACATTTGAGCGTCTTGTGGATATCATCTGTGACAAAATGTCAGAGAGTTTGGAGACGGATCCGGCCATCACTGCCGCAAAGCAGAACACAAGACTCAAGGAAACCCCTCCTCCACCACAGCCCAATTGTGGTTGTTAATGTCCCCACAAAGGCAGTTCTGCGGGGCGGGGGGCACATCACCAACCAACAGCATTTATAAATGGTTGATTAACCTTCATTTATACTGCCTAATAATTATTTGAGGGAAATCTTTGATGTCAGTGGCTCATACATGCATTCAATTCGTGGGAGATTTCCTGTGTTAATATGTGGCAAATATGTGATCTCAAATTTGTAAGGACTATCCATCTATAAACATCTGGTATTTGCATGTAATTTGTTACTTGTCTTTGTAGGTTCTTTTTGTTTCAGATTTCTTCTCAAGATTAAGCTACTGCTGGGACCTCAGACTGTAATTTCACTACAACTGACTTTTGTGCCACGGGTTCAAATTTGCAATTCACTTGTATGGATGATAAACAAGGAATTGTTTGTGTGTGTGGACAAGAGGAGATCTCAGGAGACCGTCATGGGTCTGGTTAGTTTACCGTTCAGGAAATGTGTCTGTTTTTCAGTGTTATTAATAACTGAGGAGACCATTGACTATAAAGAACTTAAAGTACTGTGTTTGAAACTCTTGCCAATTTTCTAAGACATTAAATCTAGTTCCAGTGTGGGAAGTAGAATTATTTAATAGGAACTAGATTTAAACAATCCTCTTAATTTAGTTGTTTAAATGATCAATGTCTCTAACCCAGGGTTACTGTTGCCACTGTATGTGCCCAACATTCTGAATAGTTGAGGGCACCAACAGCCTGAGAGGCATCTGGTTAAGGCATGATGTGACAGTTGTTTTAACCAAGACAGGTAGGAATACCTGCAGCTAACAAAGGACTGCGTTCACCCCTATTTCCCTAATAACTGCCCCCCCATTACACACAAATCACCACCACTTTCTGAAACCATCACCAATGCTCAGAATCAAGCTCAAGTTGAAGCTTGTTAGAGCCCCTCTTCTCACAGGATAGAGGCTTGCTTCCCAAACCAGTGCCTTCTGTTCACACCTCAGCTACATTCTTGTATAATACAAGTAATTTAAACAATATCCCAATGGTTCAAAGATTGAGGAAAAGACCATGTTTATCTCTAGTCTTTTTCAATCCAGTTCTTCCTAATTCTAATGCATATCCCCATTCCCTATAGGAATAACAAGCATACAAATCTCACCAGCTCTTTTCATTGGGCACCAGAAGGAAATTGGCATCTCAGCACATCCAATATTGTTTGCAGTTTATATGTTAGGAAGGCACAGATTGGCAGATGTAGAAGGACAGTTTCATTAGGTAGAGTCACTTTCCCCGTCTTTTGGTGGCTATGTTCAAGTTTTTTTTTTCCCTCTCTTCATGCACAGTTCCTGTAAAAGTATTGGGTGCAAGTCTTTTTAGCAAGGATACTGATAGGTAAATTTGCCATTGGATAATAAATGTCTACAAGCTAAAGAACTAGGTCATATACATTATTAGTAAGAAAGTGAAAATTACAGAATACCTGTGGGATGTTTTAAGCCTATCAGTGTCATTTCTCACCTTGAGCTTCAGATCCACTAATTGGTAATAAATTTCCACCTTGGCACCCTAGATGGCAGGCCACAGCTTAGTAAAGACAAGAATGTCTTATTGGATTTTAATGCGCCAACAAGCTTCAAGAATTCCAGAAATGACAGTGAAGGGAAAGAGAAGGGGAGTGGCAATCAAAACATATTTGTTTGCTACAGAAGCCTATTTGCATGATAGTGCACTATTTCTATAACCTGGACTAGAACATGGCCATGTTCAATGATAGAGCTGTTACGTTCAGTTGTATAATCTAATACCAAGCAAGAAGGCAAGGAAAACTTGCCTCTCTCACAGCCCCATCCCATATACATATACAGATGTCCGGGACCTAAGTATGAAGTCCACATGGCTTTTACAAGGACCTTGCTATATGCATTATTTTAAAGGGGAGAGCAGAATCAGGGTCAGAAATGTAGAAGGTAAAGAGCTGAGTTTTACTTTTGTGTAAACCCCTTCTCTGAGAAACTGACTGAAATTGGCCCTAAGACCAAAAGACCAAGTCAGGAGCCTACTTCACAATGTCAGACATGACTAATTTGAACTAATTAGTTCAAAATTGGACTAATTTATGGCAGTCAGGGAAGCGGGATGCCCAAGTGTCATTGCCAAGGAACTGTGGATACTTTGTTTTCCAAACCTCAGTTGAGGTGGGGCTTTCCTAATTCATTCTCTGTCCTGAAGCTCCCACCCAGGTGTGAGTTTCAATGAGAAGTTTCCAGAGGGGATTGTAACAGAGCTCAATGCTATGAAGCATTAGGAAGAGAGGATATTCTCTATTCCTAATTTTACTAACGGATTTTGGTTTTAAAATTAAATATTTTTTGTCATAAGAGGTAATGCTGGAGGATTCAACTATATTACTTAAAATTTTTAACACTAATTGCAATGTTTAACCTTTTTGCTGACAATACACACACACTCAGCCTCTTACATTCTCTCCATCCCTCACAAAAGCTTAATAGCCACAAATTGTTTTTAACGATGGCGTAAATTTGTACTTACAAGATCAAGATACCTTAAAAAGTACATAGTGTGTACATTTAAAACATCCATCTTGTTGTATTTGATACAATTCAATTAGTGTTTCAAGTATGAATCTGTCTCTCTGATGCCCATCTTCTCACCCTCACCCCTGCCATTACTTTGAGAAACAAACCTTGATTGTTGAGCAAATGCTTCCAAGAGCTTTGGTGTTGGCACATTCCTTTCCATTCTTAGTTCAAGTGCAAACCTGGACTGGAAAGTTTTTCATCTAAATAGGTGTCCTCCAAGTGGATGGGCATTTACATTTCGGAGGACATGAATAGATGAAGAAGGTGCATGATATTTCTCAAGTCCTAAGATGGCAGTTTAAATGTGGCATCCCATGTTTGGGGTCCTAAGAACAATTGAGTTAGGACAGTCCATCCCTTCTTTGCTGCTGCACTCCCCTCTCCAGCACAGCTTCTACTGCCTTGGTGAACTTTGCTGTAGGTTCTTCTAATTCCTGCTGGGGTTTACCTCAAGTCAGTATCCCTTTGCTGCCTGGTAAATAAGTGCTAAGATTATTATTTCTCAAGGGAACTAGGATGCCTTCAGTTGTAGCAGAAAACTGCAGCATCATTATGATAAATGTGAAGGATAAATTCTACAAAACTAAAACCTAACTTCAACAAGACACTCAAACACATGGTGAGCATGTATCTTTCACCTACTTAACCCTGATCCAGATTCATTATAGTCCTTTTGTTGATCACACCGGTCATTTTTCAGGGACCAATTTAAACCTCCAATTTTGACCAAGTCTATGCTGAAAATAGACTTTCACATATTAAATATTTTTTAAAGTAAAAATACTCCACTATTAAATGAACTTCCATAAAGCAACAGTAGTTTTGGAATGTGGTAGTCTGTTATCAGAGGTTCATCCTGATGGGCTTGGTCCACTGTGTGTCTTATTGCACAATGAGTATGTCTTATGCCATCCTCGGTTGACCATGTGGCACTTGTCAGACTATGTTTAAAATGGATCCAGACTCTACCAAGCCATCTTAAGGCTGAGGTAGTAGCTGCATGTGAAAAACTGTGACCTAAATCTTATCTTCAAGTCATGACTAAAACCCTTTGAGACCAAAAAGTGTTTGTGAATAGTTTTCATATACTATTAGAATTCTCAATCAGGTATTTCTGGTGTGGTATATTTAGGAAGTGGTCTTTCTGTCTGAAGAAACTTTAAGTTAGAGAGTTTGCATGACTGGTAACTCAAACTCTTTGTTCCTTTGTGTGTATACTCAGAGTGCTAGGTCAGGGTAGCATGTGAGCAACTTGACCCATGTGGCCTTTCTATTCACCCCCCTGGAAGATATAACCTCTGCAGCACTGCTTTGCTTTGCCTGTTTGTGTATACTACTTGTGCTTGAGTAGCGCACCAGTAAAATGAAGAAGCCTTTCCAACAAGCTGAACTGGTAGGGTCAGTTTTCTGGATTGCTTTGTATTTTAAGTGTTTTTTGACCAAAGCAACATAAACCTGTTTTCTATTCTGGAATGAATTAAGACAAATTGGGTCAAAGATGAAATTTATGACCAGGAAAAAAAAAAAAACTCTTTCTCCCTATGATGCACTTAAAGGGCTCTAGATTCTAGAAATACAGTATCCCCTAAGGGTGCAAAAACAGGTCTGGGATATTTATTTAAAATAATATGTATGTATTATTAGCATTTCATAAGTAAATGTTTTTTTTTTTCTTAAAAACCTTTACAGAAATGTTGGACACTCCAATCAACTAATTCCCTTTGGTAGATTAAAATATTTACACTTAGGCCACTTCCAACACACACACGCACACGCGCACACACACACATACAGATACCTTTTATATGAAGGGAAATTTTCATATATGGTGCTTTCTCAGTGCTAGGGAAAAGGGAGCTTCTGCTGTGTTCCAACTGTAACTCACATGTTGTTTAAAAAGGCCTACACAATAGATTCTTTGCGCTGATTTCTGTGTGCACATAATTTCCAGTAAGAATAGAGAAAAATACGTTTTGCCAACATCCTAGAGAAAAATAATTTCCAAACCTCTGTCAGAGCATGTAGCTGGTAAGGAATTGAACTTTCCAGTTGTGGTTCTCTTTTCCACTTCCTGGTGGGTTTTTTTTTTTTTTTTTTCATTTTTTAAAGCACTATCCTCTCACTGACTGACAGGACCGAGAATAGGATGTGAGATTCAAATTCCACCACTTCCCTCCCATCAGCACTACTGTTGGTGGAGTTTCAATCAATAAGTATTTGCTGAAATGAAGTTGGGGGTTTACCTGTGTATTTCCTTCACCTGTAATCATACTTTCCTTCCTAGTGGACAACTGAGAGTTGGCTGTGGCTTTTTTTTTTAATGGCCATATTTCCATATTCATGTTTGTGGCTAGGGATGCTTAGGTTCATGAATGCTGTTCTTAAAGACACAGATGGTACGTGACCCATACAGGCCCCTGGCCTTTCAGGGACGTGAGCATGACTTGCATCTGTCTAGTGGTTCCATATTCCTCATCAAAGTGAAATCTGGGGATTGTTTGCTCTATCAGTAGTATGGTTTTCCATGCATTGTTTCATCATCCCTAGGATGTGTGCTAAATGAAAACTTCCTGTAATTCCTGTTAATATATTGTTGTCGTCAGACGTGATGTGATACCGTTGGACTGTCCAAATGTACAACTATTTAATGGTGTTTGTGGAACTGAAATGTCTTAAATGTTGCATGAAATATGTTATAAAAATAGATTTGTTTTCTATTTTTCAACACCTCATAATTGAGGGTTCATGGGCCAATAAGTGCAATATTTAATGACTTACTCAGTGTATATAAACTAGCGTGCAAGAGTGAATTATAATGAATGTGTGAGATGCTTTGATGGCTGTGTAACTTATTCAAATTATTTCTTGTAGCTGTATTTGTCTAGTGGTGCAATTTATACAGTAAGTACCTTATTGGTGTCATGTGAAACTCCTCTGTGCCTATTTTAAAGTACTTTTTTTCCTATAAAACCAAACATTTAGTATCTGCAAATATATGTCAATTTTGCGCTTTAGAATTGTGGATTTTATTTTTAAGACAGAATCGATGTTCATTCATTTTATATAGGCATTCCCTTCTTGAATTCAGAATTTTCCTCTTATAAGAGGCTAATTTAGATACCTAAGAAAAAATATGCACATAAGGTAAAGTCATATTTATTCTTCTCAGAAATGTTGATCACATATTCTGTGTGCTAAGAATTTTTCTTGCATTTGTGTGTATATTTTGTTATTAGATTTTGTATTTTGTTTGCAAATTCAACACTGTCAACCCAGGAATTCTAAAACATTGATGTCTTTTTAGGTTGTAGTTAATGTTTTACTCACTTACAATTCTCAATTGTCCACACTGGTGATAGAGGAGAAGCAAAAGTCAGAATTCTTAATTTTCTTTGGTATTTCAACATAGATTCATATATTCATCCTCAAACCCCCTTGGTTAATCTTACAATTAGAGGCCTAGAATTTCAGTGAGATGCAAAAATTTAAAAAAAAAAATTAGGCCTGGTTGCTGGATTAACAAAAACTGTATTTTTTTTTACATGAGGTTTGAAGTAGATCAACTACCTTAAGTTTCTATATGCCAATTTAATTTTTAAGGCAAAACACTCATTTTAATATTGTACTTTGCCTTTTCATTTAGTTAGCAAAATAAATGATGATACCCGTAGGAAGAAAAGTTATGATTTGTTCACTAAAAGTGATGAAAAACAGTTGGTTTTAGATAACCTTGGCCATCTGTACATCATATGAAACCTTCCATTCTTTCTACAGCAGTTGCCTGAAATTGACATGTGAGGATGTGCCAATAATCTTAAATGGCTTTGGGCTACCACCAGTGATGTGTGGCCCTATTTTTAAATGTGATAGCGTGAAATTTATACTCAGCTCTCAAACCAACTGAAGAAGTCAAGTGAATGTGGATGAAGCAGGGAGATTAGGGATGACTTTGTGCCAAATTGGAAAAAAAAAAAAAAAGATGAACGTAAGCAGGGAGCCAACACTAGAATAATTTAAGAGCATATGTAAATGTTCCGTTAGTCATCATCACAATTATTGAATACCATGTGCTTAGTGCTGTGGGAATTAAACAGGGAAGATGTATGGTTCCTACCCCTACATACTGACTGAAGAACAGGGAAAAAAATACCAGGATATTATGTGAATGCTAAATTATGGCAGGATAGAGGAGTAGAGAGAACTCTAAGAAGAGTGAGACTCAAGAATGTGATCCCAGCAAGAATGAGATGAGATTTTTCCAGACAATACATGGGCAAGGTCACATTATGTTCCCTGTGAATGGAAATGTGCAGAAGGGGCAGCTATATATCATTGCTTTTCTGCAGAGAACCCAACTGGCCTTGTAAAAGCCAACAGATTACCCTGTTTGGCGCCCTCTTGCTTTTGTCCCCATGAGGAAGACAAGTTGCAGCATCGACATATTCCTCTGTGCTGAGCAGCCCCAGACTCTGCCACAAAACATCAACTGCTTTAAAGTCACATAAGAACAGTTGATTTAGACATTTTGCCCATGCATCAAACCACAAAACATTGTATAATCCAATGTCAACAAGACAGATGCGTGCCCAGAGATTTTTCTGTAGTTCTACGTTTCCCACTGAGCATTTTGGGAAATGCACAAAGACTTTTGTAACCGGGCACTTTCTGGCTCCTCAGTGACTGTTCTATGGAGCTCTTCTTCAGAAAATATTCAGTAACAGCTTAGTGCTTTCATATAGTGATTGTGACATTTAGTTGAAAACTAACTGCTGCACAGCAAATATCGTGACTCTTATGTGTCCACAGGAGCTCTTGTCTGGGTTTAAAGCTACAAAGTATTCACATTGTGAAGTTTTAATTCTCTTTATTGAAATTGTGTAAAAACTGTATGTGCTCTATTAGGTATTAAGTTTGTATGTGAATTCTGTATAGAAAGTGGTTTTTGTTCTTTGGGTTTATCTTGTTTTATTTTTTGGAGATTACAATAAATATCTAAGAGACTATATTCCTGAATTTCTCAGCCTTAGTCTGGTAATTTTTTTTTTCGTTTCCTTTCAATTTGTATTATTTTTGGTCTTAGGATGCCTATTTTCATTTCTTGTTACCTTTCTTCTACAATCCTAGACACATTGGTGAGCTTGAACTAGAGAAAGACTGTGAACATACTTTTATTTCAGGCTATGGTTTTCTCAATTGTGGATTTGGACTTAGCCAGAGGAATTAATTCTAACTGTAATCTTTGAGGGTAAATACTGTATTATACCAGACTGAATGCATTCCAGGGTCCTAAAGCTCTTGGTTAGAGAATCAAGAATGGCTGCCAACATACTAAAAAGTCACCTCTACAATGTCAAACACCGTTTATCCTTGCATCTGCATTCCAGGGTCCAATGATCATATTGGTATCCCACTAGCACCGCTTAAGGGCATTCACAAAGGACAATGTATGAGTGTTGTGAGTTTTGTTTGATATGTGGTGCATGGTGTAGTGATGCTTCAGATGCGGTGCGGGCTTGCTTTGGTCTTGGACCTCAGGGCATGCTGAAGCATGCAGCCATCAATCTCTTTGCATCACAGCTGATCTCCTAGTAGTTTCAAGATCTCTTAGTGATCTAATTGTGCTACTAGTTCTATTTCTAGATATTTTCTTCTCAATGTGTTCTCAGGACCATTTCCAGACTCTTGCTAAATGTAAGTCAAGTGAGGTCCCGGGAATACTTACATGGGTCCAAACAGCTTCCTAAACTGAATTTGTTAACAGGAATCTCACCTACCTGAGTAGACAAAACTAATAGGATACAAAGAATCCACATGAAAGAAAAAAATAATAAAGGGCTTCCAGTTATATTGTCTATTCTATTCCTATTCTAATTCTATTCTCTATTTTAATTCATGACTCTACATGAAAATACATACACAAAAGTCCTGACCCTCAATGAACTCATATAATTTTAACAAAGGAAACTTCCCACTATGAATTACCAACATATATAAATTTAATTTTCCCTAAAATGTGTGTCTAATAACTGAACATTAGAAATTTATTTTAAAAGATCTCACCCAAAAATGTCTTCCTTAAAATTTTATGAAATACATTTTTTAGGGAATAGTCCTGTACCCCTCAGATACAGTGGTAAAAATCTTGCCAGGGGCAAGATTCCAAGATGACACATGCTTCCTGGTCATTCTGAGGTTACTGTGGCCAAACTAGTTTCAATGGGTTGTAGTAGAAATTCCCTCAACTATCATCTTACTACCTTAGTAATAGTACTTAATATTATTATTAATAAAGTAATACTTATTATTATTTAGTAATAATATTCCTGGATTTGAATTAAATTTAAAAGTGAAGCTTCTGTGTGGCTATTGCTTCCTCAACAGCATTAACAAGGTAGACAAGAAGAATACATCTGTTACCCTTAGAAGATGCTAGGCTTCCTACTGCACTTGAAAAAGATGTCTTTTTAAGAAAAGGGCACACAGCAGGCCATAGTCTTTGTATGCTTCTTGTGCAATTGTCACCCCTTGGCTTTCTTACTTCACCTACCAAGTCCAAAGAATCTTTAGTCTGGTGGAGAGGTAGTCTAGCTCTCTAGCTTTCTTCCTGATCTATTTATGTCCTGAGTCCTTTACATTCCAGTTTCTTCTTGATGAACTCTAAGTCTCATATAATTTCAACTAAAAATCATATTCTCTATTTTTTAATGTTTTGTCTATCCCTTAAAACAATTTTACTGGTTACCTTTCTTCCACTCAGAGTATAAGCAATATAAGGAGGACAGTTATTGGGAGAAAATCTGGATTAAGGTTTCAAAATGGTATCTTAGGAAATAATTATAGAAAAACTTGCTAAATGCCAATATAGAGGTTACAATGTGAAAGCATACAACAGGAGCAATTAACCCAGACTGGAGGCAAGGAGATTGGAATATTCTAAGAAGGCCTACAAGAAGAGATGAGGCCTAAGCTAAACACAGATCTAGAAGTTGGGTAGGGGCAGAGTGAAAGAAGATCGTTTCTAACAGAGCAGCAAATGGAAGCCAGGGAGGTATCTCAAAGCATAGTGTATATGTACTCCAAAGCCATTCACATAAGTGACCACGGGGTGGAAGAAAAGGAGAATAAGACTAAGGCTGAGATCTTGACACTTGTCTGAAATGCTTTCCAAGTCTGGATTTCATTCTCCAGTTGTGAAAGAGTCTTAAAGGGAGAAATTGGTTTCATCAGATTTGACTTTTGGAAGATCACTCATGTGATAATAGTGGAAACAGAAAAGCACCAGAAAAATGTCCTAACTATCCACAGTTACATGCCTGAGTTAAGGATGGCTCCCTATTGAGGAAGAGTGGGAGACACAGGACATTTCAGTTTAGAAGGGAGGTAGTGATAACCTGTAATATTCCAGCAGAGGGAGAACTAGAAATCAAAGGTGCCCCTGAGGTTTCTGACTCAGCTTATTATATAGATATTAATGTCATTATCTAAGACACAACAGTACAGGGTCTTATTCAAGATGGAGACATGGCAAGATTCTGAACTCACTTTATCCCACAGATACACGAAATGTGCAGGTATATGTGGAACAACATCCTCTGAAAAAAGCGCCTAAACACCAGCTGAATAACACATAAACAGTGGAAAAAAGGAGGCACACACACCACACACACATCAAAGTGTGCCAGAGAGGAGGATTTTGCCGTTAAACCCCACACTGGTCAAGGTGACCACCCCAAGCAGGAGGGACCTCAAAACCAAGAGCTTCTGCTTATGGATCAAAAGGTTTCTCCCCACATCAGGTATCCCAACTTTTAAGGCCTGTACCTCAAAGATGAGCCTGCAAAACATCTAGATTTAAAAGCCAAAGGGACTCATATCCATGAGACTTGCAAGTATATAGCAAACTAAAAAACTGCAATTAAAGTGCATGTGGGCTCATACTTCATCACAGAGGCACTCAGCTGAGAGGAACCCAGACTTAATGGCAAAGAGGCTTATTTACTTAAAGCACCATGCTGAGGAACACACATCTAATGTAACACATCTAGAGGCTGGAGATTTCTCTGGGGACTTAAGCTGGTGGGCATCATCTTTGTATTCTCCTCTCTACCACTCCCTCTCACTGCAATCTCTTGAAGGAGAGCTGTTTTCATCCTCTGGCACCCTGATTTGTGCGGTAGCTACACAGATAATACGTCTAAATCACCTGGCTCTTATGGCCAGGGGAGCTTATGTTTAAAGGTCCCAGAGGACTGTAACCCACAGAGACACAGTTCTTAAAGGGCCACCACACTGAAAGCACGGCAAAAGGCAACAGAAGGAGAAACCACATCTTTCTGTGAAAAGAGGCCTAATAGTTTATCTTGGTCACTGGGACCTGAAGGTCAGGATTATAATTAAACACACAGCTAAGCACCCACAGTAATCTTCTCCAGAAACCTCATGGAGTAGATTTTATTTGTGTTCTCCCTCTACCATGTTTCACAGGGCAAGTACCTCTCAAAAACTGGTGCATCAGACACATACAAAAGCCCCACTCTACGTCTCTTGCTAAGTTTTATGTCTTATGCCTCAGTGTTTGTTGTCGCCACCCAGGAGATGTCCCTTAAGTGCCTACCTCTGGTGGTCACTAAGAGTTGCATTCCTGGGTCTCACGGGACCTTAAGGAATAAACTGGTGTTTCTTGGCAGTATAACACTCAAGTCATTGTGCAGAAAGCAGAATAAAACACAACCCAGTCTTTCATGAAAGAGACTTATTTGCCATGCCTGGACTTTCAGCCTCAGAAATCACCTTCTCCTTTGACACACAAAAAGGGGCCAACTGAATTGCACTGCAGGGATGAGGTCTTTGGAGACTCTCTTTGTGCTCTCCCTCTGTCTCACTTCAGACCACTTGTATCTCCTGGAAAGGACCTTGTATGCTATTCTGGCATGCTCATTTTTGTGACTGCCACTCAAGGGACACCTCTAGATAGTGTCCAGTAAGACCTATGATTGCAGTCACATAAAACTGTATATTTGCATACTCTAAAACCTGCTGCCTGACAGTCTGGCTCCAATAAGCCCAAATCTACATGCTGAGATATTCCCATTTAGAATATTAACACCAGGAAATACTGGTAGCCACTAAAAATAAAATTGGCTGTTTGGAAATCACAAATATTTCAGAGACAACCAAAAGGGCAGGGTTTAAAGATAAAGTTTCTATATGAGGTCATTCCTTCAATCGTGGAAGAAGTTGCTTTTTTATCGAATGAATAAAAACCTGGGTGACTCAGTCAGTTAAGCATCTGATTCTTGGTTTTAGCTCAGGTCATGATCTCACAGTTCGTGAGTTCGAACCCCATGTTGGGCTCTGTGCTGCTAGTCTGAAGCTTTCTTGGGGTTCTCTCTCTGCCCTTTCCATGCTCATGCACACACTCTTTCTCAAAATAAACAAATTTTAAAAATTAAACAAATAAAAACCAACATAAAGTCAAACAAAGAGAAGAAACAGAGGAGTGTCTTCCAAAAGAAAAAACAAAACCTCAGAAAAGCCCTTAACCAAATGAATAAATCTATGTGCCTGTTCACAGGGATGTTTACTGAGTTGGGAGAAGAATGGATGAACACATGGAGAACTTCAACATAAAAGACAGACACTATAATCAAGTGTCAGATAGATGTCAGAGAGCTAAGGAATACATTAAATGCACTGAAAAATACACTAGACGTTCAACAGTAGACTAGATGAAGTAGAAGAAAGGATCAGGGAACTCAAACACAGTAATAAAACTCATCCAAAGAGAGCAATAACAACAATGAAAAAGAAAGAAAGAAAAAAAAATAGCTTAAGGGACCTACAGAACATCATAAAGCAGACCATATTTAGCATTATAGGGGTCCCAGAAGGAGAAGAGAGAAAGGGTAGTAAGCTTATTTGCAGAAATAATGGCTAAAACTTCGATAACCTTAGGAAGGAAACAGACATCAGATCCAGAATCCCCAAGAGTGACAAACAAAATGAACCAAAAGAGAACCGCAGCAAAACACATAAAATGTCCAAAGTTAAAGACAAGAAGAGCCTCTTAAAAGCTGAAAGAGAAAAAGCCACTTGTTAGGTACAAGAGAACTATCACCAGATTTATTTTCAGCAGAAACTTTGAGGGCCAGAAGGAAGTTGTAGGATATTTTCAAAATGCTGAAAGGAAACAACTATCAACTCTACATAGCAGTTACCATTTAGAACAGAAGGAAAGAGAGAGTTTTCCAAATAAGCAAAATCTAAAGGAGACTACCACTAAACCCTTCTTATAAGAAATACTGAAGACATTTCTTCAAGCTGAAAATATAGATTGCTTATGAGTAATAGGAGAACAGATTAAAGTATAAAACTCACTGGTAAATATAAACATGCAATAAAATTTAGAATATTCTAATGTTGTAAGGTTGGTGGATTAACCCTAACTTGTACAAGAAAACATAGGCAATAATCTAACATCAGCCTTATCAACATATTTAAGCATATGTTTCCTCAGGCAAGCCAAACAAAATTAAAAAATGAATTATTGGGACTACACCAAAATAAAAAGCTTTTTCACACTCACCTAAACCATCAACAGAACAAAAAAGGAAACCTACTAAATGGCAGAAGATACTTTCCAATGATATATCTGTAAAGGCCTAATAATCTATGTATATAAAGAACTACAACTCAACACCAAAAATACAAATAATCTTATTTTAAAAATGGCAGAAAACCTGAATAGACATTTTTCCCAAGAAGACATACTGATAGCCAACAGAAAAATGAAGAGCTGCTCAATATCACTCATCATCAGGATTTGATACAAATCAGAACCACAATGAGGTATCATCTAACACAAGTCAGAATAGCTAGTATTAAAACAAACAAACAAAGTATTGGTGAGAATGTAGACAACAAGGATCTCTCATACACTGTGAAAGGGAATGTTAATTGGTGCAACAATTGTGGATATTCTTCAAGAAATTTAAAATAGAAATACAATATAATGCAATAATTCTATTACTGGGTATTTACCCAAAGAAAATGAAAACAGTAATTTCAAAAGATATATGTACCCCTATATTTATTGCAGCCTTATTTACAATAGCCAAGATATGGAAGCAACCTGTGTCCATAGATGCATAAATGGGCAAATAAAATCTTAAAAAAATAATAATATTAATATTATTCTACCATACAGAGAATAAGATCTTGACATTTCCAACAACATGGATGGATCTAGATGTTATTATAAGTTAATTTAGTGAAACAGAGAAAGACACCATATGATTTCACTTCTGTTTAGAATCTAAAAAAGAAAACGAAAACAAAAAAGGCAGAAATAGACACATCAATACAGAGAATTAATGGTTGCCAGGAGTGTAAGATAAGATGGAAAAATGGGTGAGTGGGAGGCACAGTCATCCAGTTATGCAATGAGTAAGTTACCAGGATCAAAGGTAGCACATAGAGAATACAGTCAATGATCCTATAATACTGTTGTATGGTGACAAATGGTATCTACACTTGTGAGAGCATAGCATAATGTACAGAGGTATTTAATCATTAAATTGTACACCGAGACTAATGTAACATTATTCACCAACTATACTCCAATAAAAAAATTAATGACATTCAGTGGCTGAATGGGTAAAAAACAAACAAACAAAAAAAAACCCTTGGGGCGCCTGGGTTGCTCAGTTGGTTAAGCAACCAACTCTTTATTTCAACTCAGATCATGTTATCACAATTCGTGAGTTCAAGCCCCACATCAGGCTCTGCACTGTTGGTGAAGATTGAGATTCTCTCTCTGTCACTCCCCTTTTCACACAGACTCTATGTATCAAAATAAATAAATAACCATTAAAAATACCCAAGACCCATCACTATGCTGCTTACAAGAGACTCACCTCAAATATAAGGAGATCCACAGACTGAAAGTGAAGGAAAGGAAAAAGATACTCCATTAACATAGAAACAAAAAGAAAGCTGGTTAGATGTACTTACATCAGACAAAATAAACTTTACAACAAAGACTGTGATATAAGAAAAACAAGGGCATTATATAATGATAAAGGGGGTCAATCCAACAAAAGAATACATTTGTAAATATATATTACCCAACAAAAAACACCTCTACACATAAAGCAAATATTTACAGACCTAAAGGGAGAAACAGACCATGACACAAAAGTAGGAGTCATAACTTGCACCAATGGATAGATCATCCCAGTCAGAAAATCAATAAGGAAACATGAGCTGTAAATGACGTATTAGACTAGATGGACTGAAAAGATATATAGAGAACAAATTCTATCCAAAAGCAAAAGCTCATATATTCTTCTCAAGTGCAAATGGAGCATTCTCTAGGATAAATCATATTAGGCCACAAAATGAATCTTAATAAATTTAGGAAGTTAGAAATCATACCAATGATCTTTTCCAAACACAATGTTGTGAAACTAAAAATCATTTACAAACGAAAACTGACAAATCACAAATACGTGTAGATTAAACAACATACTAGGAAACAAACAATGAATCAAAAAAGATACCAAAAGAGAAATTTAAAAATGCAGTGAGTCTAATGGAAATACAACATACCAAAACTTATGAGTAGCAGCAAAAGAAGGTGTAGCAGGAAGTTCATAGTCATAAATGACTACATTAAGAATACTGATAAATCTTGGGGTACCTGGGTGGCTCAGTCGGTTAAGTGTCCGACTTCAGCTAAGTTCATGTTCTCACAGTTGGTGAGTTTGAGCCCTGCGTCAGGTTCTGCTGACAACTCAGAGCCTGGAGCCTGCTTCAGATTCTGGGTCTCCCTCACTCTCTGCCCCTCCCCACTAACACTCTGTCTTTCTCTCAAAAATAAAAACAAAAAATTTAAAAAAAGAATATTAATAAATCTCAAATGAACAACTTTACTCCTCAAGAAACTAGAAAATGGGGGACAAATGAGGTCCAAAATTAGCAGAAGGAAGGAAATGACAATGATCAGAGATCAAAGAAATGAAACAGAGACTGAAGAGACAATAAAAAGGATAAATGAAACTAAGAGCTAGTTCTTCAAAAATATAGAAGTGCCAAGCACTTAGTTAAACCCTTCAAGAAAAAAGGGCTACAGGGGAGCCTGGGTGGCGCAGTCGGTTAAGCGTCCGACTTCAGCCAGGTCACAAGCTCGCGGTCCGTGAGTTCGAGCCCCGCGTCAGGCTCTGGGCTGATGGCTCGGAGCCTGGAGCCTGTTTCCGGTTCTGTGTCTCCTCTCTCTGCCCCTCCCCCGTTCATGCTCTGTCTCTCTCTGTCCCAAAAATAAATAAAAACGTTGAAAAAAAAATTAAAACAAAAAAAGGGCTACAATAAAATCAGAAATTAAAGAAGAGACATTATAACTGATACCACAAAAATACAAAGAATTTTTAGAGATTAATATGAAGAATTATAAACCCCCAAACTGGACAAGCTAGAAGAATTGGATGAATTCCTCAGATTATATAATTAACAATAATGACTCATGAAGAAATAGAAAATAGGAACAGACTGATTACTAGCAAGGAGTTTGAATCACTAATCAAAATCTCCCAACAAACCAAAGTCCAAGAACATATAGGTTCTCTAGAGAATTACACAAATATTTAAAGGATAATACCAATTATTCTCAAGCTCTACAAAAAAAAAAAAAAAAAAAAGAAAACCCTTCCAAATGATATTACAAGACTAGCATAATAATGATACCAAAACCAGACACAGGCAAGACACACACAAACACACACACACACAAATTATGGGCCAATATCGTGATAAACATAAGATACAAAAATTCTCAACAAAGTATTAGCAAGCAAAATTCACCAATATTTTAAAATACTTTTACACCAAGATCAAGTGGGATTTATTCCAGGGATAAAGAATGGTTCAACACCCACAAATCAATGTGATGTGCCACACTAACAAAAAGAGGGGTAAAAGTCAGAAGATAAATTCAATACACACAGAAAAAAGCATTTGACAAAATTCAACATGCATTTAGGATAAAAATTCTCAACAGTGTGGGTATAGAGTCAATGTAACACAATATAGTAAAAGCCATACATGATAAACTGATAGCTAACAATGCATACAATGGTGACAAGCTGAAAGATAAGGAAAAAAACAATGATGACTACTCTAAACGCTGTTAACCAACATAGTACTCGAGGTCCTGGCCAGAACATTTAGGCAAGAAAAATAAAAGGCATCCAAATTGGAAAGGAAGAACGTCACAATTTGCACATGACGTAATATTATATATAGAAAATCCTCAAGATTCTCCAAAAAACCCTATAAATGAATGCAATAAGTTTGTAGGATACAAATGCCAGTATACAAACATCTGTTGGGTTTCTATCCACTAACAACAAACTCTCAAAAAGAGGTTAGTTAAACCATCTCATTTACTATTGTATCAAAAAGAATACCTAGGAATAAATTTAACTAAGGAGGTCAAAGACCTGTACTCTGAAAACTAGAAAACATTCATTAAATAAACTGAAGAAGATACAAACAAATGGGAAGATATTCCATGCTTATGAATTGGAATAATATTGTTAAAATGCCCATATTAACCAAGCATAATCCCCAATTTCGTGGATCAAATTATTATCACAATTTGAATGGCATTTTTCACAGAAATAGAATAGACCTATGATTTGCATGGAATCACAAAAGAACCCAAATAGTCAAAGCAATCATAAAAAGATCACAACTGTAGGCATCACACACTTCCTAATTTCAAACTATATTATAAAATTATAGTAATCAAAATAGTATTGACATAAAAAACAAACACGTAGATCATTAGAAGACACTTTAGAGTCCTGAAATAAACCTGTGCACACATCTTCCATTTATGACAAAAGAACCAAGAATATGCAATGTTAAAAAGACTGTCTCCCCAATAAATGGTTGGAAAATAGGATAACCACATGCTAAAACATAGAACTGAACCACTTTCTTACACCATACACAAAAAGAAATTCTAAATTGATTAAACATATGAATATAAGACCTGAATCCATAAAACTCTTGGAAGAAACATAGGCGGGGCACCTGGGTGGCTCAGTTGGTTAAGCGTCTGACTCTTGATTTCAGCTCAGGTCATGATCTCACAGCTCATGGTTTCAAGACCCTTGTTGGGGTGTGTGCTGACAGCAAAGAGTCTACTTGGGATTTTCTCTCTCCTCTCTCTCCTCCCTCTTTCCTTCCCGTCCTCTCCCTGCCTCTCTCTGTGCTCACCACCCCCTTCTCTCAAAATAAATAAACATTTTTTTTTTTTTTTTTTAGAAAAGAAACATAGGCAATGCATTCCTTGACATTGATTTGGTCCTAGTGATGACTTTTTAAGTATGATTCCAAAATCAACTAAAGCAAAAACAAACACAGGGCTATATTCAAATAAAAAGCTTCTACAGACCAAAAGAAATCAACAAAATGGAAAGGCAACCTACCGCATGGGAGGAATTATGTGTAAATCTTATATTTGAGAAGACACTAATATGCAAAATATATAAAAACACTCCTACAACTCAGTACCCTTCACTGAAAAAATTTGGATTAAAAAATGGACATAGGATCTGAATAGAATTTTTTCCCAAAGAAGATACACAGATGACCAAAAGGTATATGAAAAAAGATGTTCAGCATTACTAATGATCAGGAAAATGTAAATTAAAACTACAAGGTATGAGATATTACCTTATACCTGTGAGAATGACTATTATCAAAAGGACAAGAAATAATTGGTGTTGGTGAGGATATGGAGAAAAGGGAACCCTTGTGCACTGTTGGTGGGAATGTAAATTGGTGCAGGCACTGTGGAAAACAATGTGGAGTGTCCCCCCAAATTAGAACTACCATATGATTCAGCAACTCCATTTCTGGGTATTTACCCAAAAAAACCAAAAACACTAATTTGGGGGGTGCTTGGGTGGCGCAATTGGTTAAGCATCCGACTGTTGATCTCAGCTCAGGTCATGATCTCACAGTTCATGCCTTCAAGGCCAGCATTAGGCTCTGCACTGATGGCACAGAGCCTGCTTGGGATTCTGTCTCTCCTTTTCTCTGCCCCTACCCTGCCTGTTCCCCCTCTCTCCCCTTCTCCTCTCTCTCTCTCAAAATAAAAAAACTTAAAAAATCTTTAAAAACCCTACTAATTTGAAAAGATATATGCACATTCATGTTCACTGCAACATTAAAAAAATCCTGTGTTCACCAATGGATAAACAAAAACAAACTATATATATATATAGTGGGTGTGTGGGTGTGTGTGTAGTCGGGGCGTGTGTGTGTTTATGATGAAAAATTATTCAGCCATTAAAAAAAAGCAAAGCATGCCATTGCCATTTGCAACATGGATGGACTTTGAGAACATTACATTAAGTGAAGTAAGAGCAAGACAAATACTTTTGATCTTAGGTGATTGTGGCACCAGTGGCAGTGACACTAGTAATCCTTTTAGCAGAAGATAAAATCAAAGTGGCAGGTGAAATTCTGAAAGGTGACACAGCCTGCAGCTGGAGGGTCCTGTGCTCTTCAGCAACACCCACGTGTCTGAGGAAAGACCTTCATGATTTGGGGGAGGGAAAAGAATGATAACAAGGCAGACAAGAAGAACAGGGAGGACATGTTTTTTATAACTGGTCCCAGGGTTTCAGCAAGAGGTCCAAGGTCAAACGTCTGGAACTATCCTATTCAAGGATCCCCCTACTGGGCCATAGGCACATCAAAAGTCCCACACGTCTTCCAGCTCTGTTTCCAATTTTTTTAACACCCGCTTTTTTTTTTTTTTTTAATTAAAACAAGCTTGTTCTCAACTTTAACAAGGAGTTGGCTCAAGTAAGAGAAACCAAAACCTTGGGTTATATCGCCACCTTGTGGAAAACAAAAGAAGGACTTCTAACTGCCAAACTGTTCAACTGTTAAATCATGTAAGATGATGTAAAAGCATTATCTACTTCCAGCGTGGCAGTAGAGACACATTTCATCAAGCACTCTCAAAAATTCTAGGAATATGGTACTGCAAAAAGAAATTGACAATTCTCCAGCAATTGAACTAAAATATATGGAATTGTGTAATCTATCTGATAAAGACTTCAAAATACCTGTTATGAAGAAATTCAACAAGCTGCAAGAAAACCCAAGAAGACTATCAAATGAATTCAGGAATAAAATTAATGAACAGAAGAAATTATTTACTAGATTTTCAAATTCTAAAAGAGAAACTAACCGAAATTCTAAAGCTAAAGAAATCAAAGAGTGAGGTTAAGAATACTTTAGAAATTACTGGAGGGTACTTGGTTGGTTCAGTTGGTTGAGCATCCAACTCTTGATTTCATCTCAGGTCATAACCTTGAAGTTCATGGGATCAAGCCTCACATGTGGCTCTGTCCTGACAGCACAGACCCTGCTTGGGATTCTTTTTTTCTCTCTCTCTCTTTCTCTCTCTGTCCCTCCCCTGCTCCTTCATTCTCTCTCTCTCTCTCAAAATAAATAAATAGAAAGCACTGGAAATATAGCAGATTAAGGGGAAGAGATAAGAAGAAATTGTAAGATAGGAACAAGACATTAGTCAGGTTAGAGGAGAGAAGATAACTAAGTTTTTTTTTTTTTCCTGAAGTCAAGAAATCCTCTGAGAGTTATCAAACTCCATTAGAAAAACCAGAATAATCTTATACCAGATGGAGAAGAGTGGGATAAATGGACAGAGAGTTTTCTTAAAGCAATAGTAACAACAAATTTCACAGACTTAGGGGAGCAAATGGACATAAGAAGCTAATATAACACTTATCACCTCAGAACAAAAAGACTTTCTCCAATACATTATGATGAAACTGTCAAAATCTATGATAAAGAATTGTAAAAACAAGAAAAATAGACAGTACCCTACAAAAGAAACCCTATTAGGGTATCAGCAGATTTCTCAGGAGAAATTCCACAGGCCAGAATAGAGTTGGAATGACATAACCAAGTGTTGAAAGAAAAATTGCTAGCCAAAAATACTCTACGTAGTGAAGTTATCCTTCAGAAATAAAGGAGAAATAAAGGCTTTCCCAGACAAACAAATCTGAGGGAGTTTATGATCTCTAAATCTGTTAAAAGAAACCTTGAAAACAGCTCTTTAAGTTAAAAAAGAATTCAAAAAACTCTGTTAATGTGAACACTAGCCAAAATTAGAAAACTGTAACTGTTTTAGAACAGATCATTTAACCATTATGCTAGAATTAAGCACTTAAGAGAAGAAAAGCATTAAAATTATAACTACAATTTTGTAACCAATTCATAACATAAAATAAATTTGACAGCAAAAAAAAAAACAAAAGGGGAGGAAAAAGTGGAAGGAACCACTATAGGCAAAGGAAGATAAAATGCTATCACCAGAAAAAATAACTGTTTTATTTAAGAGATGTTGTATGTAAACCTCAAGGTAACCACAAAGCAAAAATGTATAGCAGAGACCTAAAACATGAAAGGGGGGGGGGGCGGGGGTATTGAGCCAGTCACCATAGAAAATCATCAAGTTACAAAGGCCAACACAACCAGAAGGTAAGAGAAACAACAGAGATAGAAAATAACCAGAAGGCACAAGATAAAATGGCAGTAGCAAGTCCTTACATCAATAATCTCTGTAAGCCCAACTGATTTGAACTCAGTAATCAAAAAGCACACAGTGGCTGGATGAGTAAAAAACAACATCCATTTATATGGTACATAAAAGAGATTTATTTTGGCAGCACCTGGGTGACTCAGTTGATTAAGTGTCCAGCTCTTAAGTTCAGCTCAGGTCATAGATCTCACACTTTGTGAGTGTGAGTCCCATGTTGGGTTCTGTGCTGACAGTTTGGAGCCTGCTTGGGATTCTGTCTTTTCCTCTCTCCCTGCCCCACCCCTACTCATTGTGTGCTTGCTCTCTCTCGCGCTCTCTCTCTCTCTCTCTCTCTCAAAATAAATAAACTTAAAAAAAATATAGAAAGACTCATTTTGGCTCTGAAGACACACATAAGTTCAAAATGAAGGAATGGGAGATATTCCAGGCACATAAAAACCAAAATAAAGTGGGCCAGCTTAACTTAAAATCGATTTCACGCCAAAAATGGTAATGAGAGAAAAAAATTGTATTATAAAACAGAGGTCAATACCTCAATAAGACAAAACAGTCGTAAGTATGTATGCTCCTAAGACTCAAGCACCAAAAATATATTAAACAAATACTAACAGACATAATGGAGAAAGAGACAGTATAGTAAGAGAATATTTCAATGCCCCACTATTAACAATGGATAGATCATCCAGACAGAAAATGATCAAGGACATACTGGAAATGAACCACACTTTAGAACAAATGGACTTAACAGACATATCCAGAACATTCTTTCCATAAACAGCACAATACACATTCTTCTTGGGGGGAGGTGATTAAGATTGCAGAGTAGGACGATCCTGAGCTCACTTCCTTCCAAAGACAAAACAAATCTATAACTACATATGAAAAACTACTTCTGAAAACTAACTGAAAACTAGCTGAACAGATTTTACTACAACGAAAGATTTAAAGAAAAAGCCAAACTAAGATGAGTAGGAAGAGCAGACCCACAGTCTAGTCAGGATCCAAACCCCTGAAGCAGGAGGTATATCACCATAGAGGCCCTCCCTGAGGAACAAAGAGTTAAGCTCCATTCTGGGCTCCCCAGCCCAGAAAACTTGCACCAGGAAAAAAAGCCCTCATATCTGACTTTGAAAACCAGCAGAACTTATGTCCTCTGAAGCCAGAGGGGGCATTAGGAAACCAACACTCTGCTTTTAAAGGGCATATGCATAGTCTCACTCCCTTCAAGTCCCAGCACAGAGACAGCAGTTTGAAAAATCCCTGGATTACAAGTGAACAAGATCCATTGACTAATTTTAGGCTATGTGCCTGAGGGTCAGGGATCTCTTGGAAAGTTCTGCAGGGATAGAAATGCTGGTGGATATGTTCTTTTTATCACTTTCATTCTACCAAGCCAACCAATCCTGGTGGAAGATATTTCTGACACTCTCCATCTACTGTGCTAGTACTGCTCACCCTTACCCTAGTATGTCTCTGAGAAGTCATCCCACCAAAACTGTCAGCCCAGCCAGTGTCCCTCCCAAGTGGCCCTCCATTTTGCCACATCCAGGTGCTGACCTTGACCAGTACCAGTATTGCCTCAAGAAGCCCTCATCCTAAAGCACAGAGGGAGCTTCACACTCTAAAGTGCCCACAACAGTCACATACAGGCCTCATGGCCAGCCATGCCAGTTTCAACACTGTAGAACTTCACTCTATAGGAGTTCCAGCTGGACCTCCCCTAGAAAATGAGTTGGGACAAGTCACACTTACCAGCACACCCATGGCAATTTCAGTCCATTCCCATAGGTAGTCACAGTGAGGGACAACCCCACACACTAAATGGAGCCGAGAACAGGAGGTGCACACAGCCCACACGGAGGCTACTCCTGAGGCATCTGGCTTGGTTGGCCAGTGAGGTTTGTGTCTTTGAGCCCCCCAGGATATCTTCTGCATAAAGCTACCTCTTCAAGACTAAGAGATGTAGATAATATACCCAGTACACAGAAAAAAACCCAGGGAATTAAAAAAAAATGAGGACACAGTGGAATATATTCCAAATGAATACAAGATAAAACCTCAGAAAAAGAGTAAAATGAAATGGAAATAACCCACCAGATAAAAATTTCAAAAAAGGTCATAAAGATGTTCACTGAACTCAGGAGAATAGATGAACACAGTGAGAACCTTCAAAGATGTAGAAAATATTTAAAAAAAATCAGAGTTGAAGAATAAATGTAATAAGAGAAACAAAAAATATACCAGATGGAATTAACATCAGACTAGATAATGCAGGAGAATAGATCAGTGACCTAAAACACAGGATAGTGGAATTACCAAATCAGGACAGTAATAGCAAAAAGAATTAATAGAAATGAGAGCCGTGTGAGGGACACTTAGGACCATATTAAGCACAACTTTCACATTGTACAGGTCCAAGTAAAGGAAGAGAGAAAGGAATGGACAGAAACCATTATTTGAAGAAATAATGGCTGAAAACTTTCTTAACCTGGTGAAGGAAACATATATTTAATTCCAGGAATCAGAGACACCCAAATATAATGGAACCCACACAAGACTCATTATAATCAATGTGTCAATAGTTAAAGATTAAAAGAAATCTTAAAACATCAAAAGATAAACCAGTTACATACAGAAAAACTTTGTTGAGGCTATCAACTGATTTCTCAGAAGAAACTTTACAAGCCAGAGGAAAATAGCATGATATATTCACAATGTTGAAAAAAAAAATGCAACAAGAAATGCTTTACTTTTCAAGGTTGTCACTCAGAATTGAAGAGATAAGGGGTTTCCCAGACTAGCAAACATAGAAGGTGTTCATCACCACCAAACCTGCATTACAAGAAATGTTAAAGAAACTTCTTCACAAAGAAAAGGCCTTAACCAGAAATACAAAATTAAGAAAGAAATAAATCTTACTGGTAAAGGTCAACATATGGTGAAGATACTGGATAAACCACCTACATAACTAGTAATAAGGTTAAAAGACAAAAGTAACAAAATTTTATAGACCTAAAATAATTAGTTAAGGATATACGAAATGATAGAATGTAAAATAGAACATCAGAAACCTGAGAGTTGGGGGAGGGAAGTAAATATGTAGTGCTTTTAGGATGTGTTTGAACTTAAGCAACAATCAACTTAAAATAGACTGTTATACACATACAATGTTATATATGATCCTTATGGTAACCACAAACCCAAAACCTGTAACAGATACCCAAAAAATAAAGGAAAAAGAAAGTCTAATACTAAACAAGATTACCTAGTCACATGCAAAGAGAGCAAAAGAAAAAGGAAAAAGAGAAGAAATGAAAAAGAACCAGAAAAAAAAAATCAACAGAACAAAGTATGTATCTATCAATTATTACTTTAAATATAAGTGGACTAAATGCTCCAATCAAAAGACCTAGGGTAGCTGCATAGATAAAAGAAACCAACATAAATGCTGTTTTAAGAGAGTCACTTCAGATCTAAAGATACAGAGACTCAAAGTGGAGGGATGCAAAGAACTTTTTCATGAAATGGAAGCAATAAGATGGAAAAAAATCTAGGAGAGCCCTATTTATATCAGACAAATAGACTTTAAAACAACTTTTATAAGAAGGAACAAAGTAGGTCATTACATAATGATAAAAGGATAAATCCGCCAAGAGAATATAACATTTGTAAATGTACACATGCCCAACATAGGAGTACCTATATACAAAAAGCAATAAAGCTAGACATAAAGGAAGAAATTGATAAAGTAATAGTTGAGGACTTTAACACCCCACTTACACCAATGGATAGATCATCCAGACAGAAAATAAATGAGAAAATATTGGTTTTAAACAACACATTAGATAGGTTTACAGATATATAGAAAGCATTCCATCCAAAAAGCAGCAGAATACACATTTTTATAAGTGCATGTGTAACATTTTCCAGGATAGGTCGCATGTTAGGCTACAAAACAGGTCTCCATCAGGCTAAGAAGATGAAAATCATATCAAGCAACTTTCCCAACTACAACACTATGAAACTAGATATACGATTCAAGAAAAAAAAAACTGGAAAAAACAAAAACATGGGGAGGTGCAACACATACTACATTACAACAAATGACTCAATGAAGAAATCAAAGAAGAAATCAAAATACGTTGAGAAAAATAAAAATGGAACCATTCCAAAATTTGTTCTGTGAGGGACATTTATAGTAATGCAAGCCTACCTCAGGAAACAAGACAAATCGCTACCAATCTAAGCTTACACATTACACCTAAAAGAACTTAAAAAAAAAAAAAGTGCATAGAAGGATGTAAAGATGAGAGCAAAAAAAAATAGAACACAAAATATACAAAAATAAAAGTATTAATGAAATGAAAAGCTGGATGTTTGAAAAGATGAACAAAACTTGTAACACTCTAACTAGATTAAGAAAAAAAGACACATGGTCCACATATGAAGTGAAAAAGGAGAAGTTACAAATAATACCACAGAAATACAAAGGTTTATAAAAGACTATTACAGACACTTACATGGCAACAAATGGGAAAACCTAGAAGAAAAGGATAAATACCTAGAAATATATAATCATCTGAGAATAAATCAAGATGAAATAGAAAATCTTAAAAGATCATTTACTGTTGTGAGATTGATTTAGTAACTAAAAAACTACCCCAATGAACTAAAGTCTAGGTGCGGATGGCTTCACAGGTCAATTCTACCAAAAATTTAGAAAGACTGAATACCTAGACTTCATAAACTATTCTAAAAATTAAAAAAGGAAAAAAGGGTGTCTGGTTGGCTCAGACAGTTGAGCTGACTCTTGTTTTTAGCTCATTTTATGATCCCAGGGTCATGGAATCAAGCCCTGTGTTGGGCTCCATGCTGAGCACAGAGCCTGCTTAAGATTCTCTCTCTCTTTCTGCCCCTCTCATCGACTTGCACTCTATAAAATAAAAAATATATAAAATAAATTCAAAAGCAAGGGATGCTCCCAAACTGATCCCACAAGACCAACATTACCTTGATGCCAAATCCAAAGGCAACACACGCATGCATGTGCACGTATGCACACACACATACAAATGCAGGCCAAATCTCTGAAGAGTATAGATTTAAAAATCCTCCATGAAATATCAGCAAATCAAGTTAAACAATATAGTAAAAGAATTATACACTAGGATAAAGTGGAATTTATTTCAGGAATGCAAAGATGTTCCAAATACATAAAACAACCAACATGATACACCACATAAACTGAAGGGATAAAAATCAATGATCACCTCAATACATGCAGAAAAAAGCATTTCTTGAAATTCAACACATTTTATAAAATTCAACAACCATTCTTGATTTAAAAAAAAAACCAACTTTCAACCATGTGGGTATAGTAGGAACATAATTCAAAATAATAAAGGCCATGTATGACAAACCCACAATTAACATACTCAATGGAGAAAAATTGAAAACACTTCCCCTAAGATGAGGAAAACAAGGAGGCCCACTATTACTACTCCTGTTTAATAGAGTACTAAATGTCCAAGCTAGGGCAAATAGACAACACAAATAATTAAATTAGAAAGGAACAAGTATAAATCTTGCTTTTTGCTGGGGATATAACTTGATATATAGAAAATCCCAGAATCAACCAAAACTGTTGGAGTTAATCAACAATTTCAATAAAGTTTCAGGATACAAAATTAACATACAGAAATCACTCACATTGCTTTAAAGTCATGAGGAAACAGCTGAAAAAGAATTAAAACTAATTTATTCACAGTTGCATCAAAAACAATGAAATACTTAGGAATAAATTTAACCAAGAATGTGAAAAATGTATATCAAAAACCCCATAAGACTTTACTAAAGGTAATCTAAGAAGACACAAACAAAAACACATACCATGTTCAAAGATTCAAAGATGTGATATTGTTAAAACATCCATACTCCCCAAAGCCATCTAGATATTCAAACCAATTCCCATCAAAATACTAAAGGCATTCTTCACAGAGAGAGCAAGAACGATCCCAAGATTTGTGTGGAAGGACAGAAGAGCTGAATAGCCAAGGCAATTTTGAGAAAAAAGAACAAAGTCACAAGTATCATCCATTCTGATTTCAAACTATACTACAAAACCATAGTAATAAAAACTATATGGTACTGTCACAAAAATCGATACATAGACCAATGGAAAAGAATAGAAGGATCAGAGCTGGCTTCCAGCCTCTGTGATGAAAAAGTGTTTGTCAAGGAAATCAAGACTACCCAGTGGACAAAGGATATTCTGTTGAACAAATGGTGCCAGGAAAAGTACAGAAACACGGAACAATGAAATTTGACCCCTATTTCACACCATTTACAAAAAAATTAACTCAAAATGAACCAATGACTTAAATATAAAATCAGACAGTATTAAATTTCTAAAAGAAAACATATGGAAAACCTCCTTAATAATGCTCTTAGCAATTATTTTTTTTTGACGTGATGCCAAAAACGCTAACAGCAAAAGCAAAAAAATCAACAAATGGGAGTACAAATTCAAAAGCTTCTGCACAAGAAAACAAGCAAAATGGAAATGGAACCTACAGAATGGGAGAACCCTGTTGCACAACATATATTAGATAAGTGGCTAATATCCAAAATATCACACAACTAAAAAATCCAATTTAAAAAATAGGAAGAACTAAATAAACTTTTTTTCCAAAGAGGACATCAAAATGGCCAACAAGCACATAAAAAGATGCTCAATGTCACTAATCATTGGGTAAATGCAAATCAAAACAATGAGATATACCTCACACCTGTAACAACAGCTATTATCAACAAGTTGAGAGACGATAGGTACAGGAAGGATGTTGTGAAAATGGAATCTTCATACACTTTTGGTAGGAATGTGAATTGGCCCAACTAGTAAGAACTCAATATGAAGGTTCTTCAAAAAATTAAAAATATGAAATGATCCACCAATTTCACTTCTGGGCATACACTGAATAATAGAATCAGAAATATATACCTAGATCTAGACCTAGCTGTAGATGTATCTGACCTTGGCACAGAGCTCCTAAAATGTTTGTAATTCCCTTGTCACTTAAGATCTTTTGTTCTTTTCAACTAACTCCAAGTGAGCTATTAGATGGAGGCTGGTAATTAGAAAGACCAAGACATCATTAGAAGTTGGAATTTTCAGTTTCACCCTCATCCTCCATAGAGGCAAGAAGAGCTGGAAAAGAAGTGAATAACTGATCATGCCTCTTTGAGGAAGCCTTCATGAAATCCCAAAAGTATAGAGTTTACAGACCTTTCAGGGTAGTGAACATGTAGAAATGTTGAGAATGTGACCTGAGAGAGCATGGAAGCTCTGTGTTCTTCCCACATATGTCACTATTCGTCTCTTCCATCTGGATGTTAAGCTGTACCCTTTGACATATCCTTTTACAAAAAAAAAAAAAAAAAAAAAACAAAAAAAAAAAACAACAGTGAAATAAGTAAACTGTTTCTCTGAGTTCTGTGAGCTGCTGTAGAAAATGTATCACAACTGAGGAAGGGGGTGTTGGAATCTCTGATATAAAGCTGGTTGGTCAAAAGCATTTGTGAAAACCTGATCCTGAAATAGATGTCTGAATTCAGGGGTGGGTGGGATTGAATCTTGTGGTATTGAGTCCATAACCTGTAGGATATGATACTACTCAGGTAGACGACATTAGAATTAAGTTAAATTATAGGCATCATAAAAACCTCCACTCATTTGGTGACAGAGTGAAGAGTTTTGTGTAATTAGTTAAGGAGGCTCATAGCGAAGAAAGTCATAATAGGAAAGAATTCATTTTTTTCCTATAGAAGAAGGAAAAAACTTAATTTTTCCTGTATTACTGCTGTTGTCAGTGAACTGGGATTTTGCCAAAATGACCTATCTCATGGAAATGTGTGGTTTGGGAAAATAAAGGATTACAAAGTGAAAGATGAAGAACTTTTGATTCCTGGAGGGTCACCTGATTACCCATGGTATAGAGCAGCACTTGTGTGGTCATCAGTTACTAAAGGTAAAGGTTACCAGCGAATTTAGAGATGGACTCAACTCCGAGGGAGATTGTTCATTCAGTGCATGATGAAATGCAAACTAATAAGAAAAGGATAAAATGCATAATCCAATGGCTAAACTCTAATAGTGAAACTAAAAGTAAAAGAGAACCCTGAGCTGGACATTGATGCTTGATCGAATTCCAATTTCAGTTAGTCTGATCTTCAGTCACTAGCCTCAAAGCCAGGTCCCAAGGGAAAAATTGTGTAGGGACAACAGAAAGTACCTGTAAGACCTTCTGGTTACCAAGAAAGTAGTCAACAAATGGAAAGGGCAAAACCAAGAAACTACTGACACCAGAGGGGATAGTGTAAAAGAGTTGTTTCCTCTTGTACATTGGTATCATCAACTCCCAGAAGAATTTTTAGTGAAACGGATTGTGACTGTGTCTAATTTAAGGGCTATGTCTTTGACTCTGAATGCTGCAGAATGGAAGAGCATGTTTGGGTTGAAACAGGACTCTGCTCACTATGAAACAATCACAGATGGCTACATGTAGTCTAGACACACAGGAGGTTATCCCTGATGGAACAGCCAGCATGGTACACTGGATAAAAACCACTGTAAGTTCTGTTTACCCTGAGAAGCATGGTTGTCCATCGCTCCCTATAAATGCCAAATGGAAGACCCTAGAGGAAGCAGCAGATATGCTTCACATGCAAGCCATGTAGGACTAGCTTTATGATGATCAGGATATCCACCCACTAAATATGCACATTAGTCATTCATGGTAAATGCTATGGTTAAGGGGGCTCTTTCATATGGACACCCCATACAACACTGTTGCAAAACCAAAGGAGAGTTTACAAAGCCTTAATGAATTTGTGGTCTCAGCTTTCCCTTATGGGTCTTAGAGGTATCAGTAAAAACATTTAGAGGAGAGGAAGATGGCAGAATAGAAGGAATGTGGGCTCACTTCCTCCCACAAACACACCCAGGTAAAAACTCCATGTACTGCAACTCACTGTGAAAATGACCTGTGATTGGCAGACCTTCCACAGATAAAGCAGATAAAGAAGTCCACCTGAAGAAGGCTAGGAGGGAAAACCACTGGTTCAGTAGTGACTCACGACTCGGGGAGAATATCACAGATGTGGAGGCATGCCCTAAGGTGTACCCCTGACCCTGAAGACCAATACTGAAAAGACGATCCCTTATAATGTCTGGCATTGAAAATCTACAGAACTTAACTCTGGGAACTTTGAAAATCAGCAGGGCTTACCTCTGAGAGAGGTAGAGGGTTATAGGAAACTAAGTATCTGCTCTTAAAGGACCAGCATGCTCCAGCACTTTGCACATGACCCAGCACAGACGCAGGATTTTGAAAAGTCGCTAGGATATATGAGAAGGAGGTTTATTAATTTTAGGACCTGTACCAAAGGGGAAGGAATCTTCAGGAGGTATCTCTGGGAACAGAGGTGCCAACAGGCACCATTTTTTATAACTCCTTCAGGCTGGCTAGCCCAACACTTGTGGAAACAGTTCTGACACTTCTGTACCTTGCTAGCATTGCTTGCCCTGCCCAGGTGCTCTTGGGGGACCTGACCCACCCGATCCCCCTGCTTCCAGAGCAACTCCCACACAGCCACACACAAGAACCATCCTCACTAAGAGCCAGCACCCCTCCAGAGCAACTATCACACTGCCCTACCAGCTAGCAGTCCTGACTGGGACTAGTGTCCCTCCAGAGTGACTCCATCATAGGGAAGGAGGGTAAGCAAGCCCCACTTGCCAGCATAGCAGAAGTAGCTGCAGCCAAGCCCCACTGAGGGTGCCCATTAGTGCTTTCCACAGCACTCAAAGCCAGTCATTGAAAACAGCTAGGCTGAGGACTGCACTGCCCCCACCCACAGGAGCACTTGTAGCAGTCATGGCCCAACCACAACAGAAGGACATACACAGCCCACACAGGGAGTACCGTGGTTCTGGTAACAGAGTTGGGGAGGAATTACACTACTGGATACCACAGAACACCTTCTATGGGAGGCCACTACTTTTAAGACCAGATATAGTCGACCAACCTAATAGTAACAAACAAAGGCATCAGACAAAATGAGACAGAGGAATACGATCCAAATGAAGGGAGAAGACAAAACCCAGAAAAAAAAAAAAAACTTAAGGAAATGGTGATAAGCAATATACCTGATAGAGTTCAAAGTATGGTCATAAATATACTCACAAGACTCTAGAGAAGAGTACATGAACTCAGTGAGAACCTCTACAAAGAGATTAAAAATATTCTAAAAAGAATGAATCAGAACTAAAGAATACACTAAGTGAAAATAAAAACACACTAGAGGGACTTCTGGTCCAAGATGACAATGGAGGAAGAACATAAACTCATTTCCTCCAAGGACACACCAAATCTACATCTATATATAGAGCAATTCCTCCTAAGGAAAAACTGAGGGCTGACTTAACAGCTTCTGCACAACAAAAGACAGACAGACCATAGAGAGAACAGCAAGACACAGTAACTAGGGGAACACTCCCTCCAGATGCTGTGAACTGCAGTGAGGAGGGATAGTACTGAGGGACTGTGAGCATATTTGTCTGGCCTGGGACATGGGGAAAAAACCTGTGGTTTACAAAGCAACTAGAATATAAACGATCCCGTCCTAGCATGTTGCCAAATGGTAGGGGAGCTGCTTTGAGCACCACTACTTATATTTCCCTTCCACCTTGACAGCACACACAAGTGCAGGGTCTGGGCACCTTAGCTGGCGTATAGCCTCAGTGAGCCCCACCTGGACCTCTAGACCAGCCCAAGCCCTCCATCAATGTTGTCTCAGCATAGTAGACCCTGGGACACCACAGGTTTGTGCTTACTATAGCTCCAGTTCCTTCAACAAGGTGACACAAGCACAAAGCCCTCTGATATATTCCAGGCCCATAACATTTCAGTTCCAGATGACATTCCAGGACACCTCTTGTGCAGAGGACCTCAGAACTTCATGGCCCCTTCCCAATTAGATCCCAGATGACTTGTCAGGGCACCATCTGCATAGAGAACCCTAGAACTCCTAGCCACAAGCATCTCAGCTCCAATGGCCCCACTAAGATGGCCCACTATGCAGAGCATCCTGTGAACCCCCGGCCTGGTCCCTGCCTCAATTCTAGCCACTCCACCAGAATACCACCTATGCAGAGAGCCTTGGGACCCCCAGCTTGCAACCACTTCAGCTTTAGCTGTCCTGCCAGGGCATTCTCAGTAACGAGAACCCTGGGACTCCTTGGCTTGCAACCACTTCAGTTTCAGCTGTTATGTCAGGATGCCCTCTGCAGAAGAGCTCCAGGATCACCTGGCTTGTACCCACTTCAGCTTCAGTTCTCATGCCAAGGTGCCCTACAAGCAGAGAGCCTGGGTACCATCACAGGTCATGCTCACTTAAGCTTTGGCCATCTCACCAGAGTAACTCCAGCATGGAGAGCTCCAGGACTCCCAAACTATGACAACTACATCTCTACGCAGTCAGCCAAAGTCACCAAGCACACAGTCTACAGGGTGGAGGGCCATACACAAGGTAATCCTTTATTGTTTAGGAGAAGGAATTGTTTCACCTAATTCAGAGAAACAAACACAGAAAATCAAGCAAAATGGGGAGACAAAAAAACATGCTTCAAAAAAAAAGTCTCAGAAAAAGAAAACTAAAAGGCAGTTAAACAACATGCTTGATAAAGAGTTCAAAGTAATGGTCATAAAGATACCTACTGGACTCAAGGTAAGCATGGATGAACTCCTTGAGAACATCAGCAAAGTGATAGAAAATATTCAAAAGAACCAAAGTTGAAGAATACAGTAACTGAAAAATGAAAAATACACTAGAGGGAATCAGCAGTAATTTAGAGTATGCAGAACAAGGAATCAACAATCTGGAAGACAGAGTAAATGAAAACAACTAAGCTGAACAGGAAAAAGAAAAATTTTTTAAATGAGGACAGGCTAAGGTATACCTTGGACATCAAGCCAACAAATATTTACATTATAGGAGTCCCAGAAGGAGCAAACACAAAAAAATATTTTTTATAATTAAAATATATTTATAAAAATATTTATAAAATATTTATATATAAGTATATATAAATATTTATAAGAAATATAAATAAATTTTTTTATATTATTTGAAAAAAAAATAGCTAAAAACTTCCCTAACTGGAGCAACCAGATATATAGGTACAGGAAGCACAGGAACTGTGAAACAAAATGAACCCAAGGAGGTCCATACCATGACACATAATTTAAATGTCAAAGATTACTGATAAAGGAAGAATTTTTAAAGCATCAAGGGGTAACTAGTTATGTATGAATGAAACCCCATAGGGCCATCAGCTTATCTCTCAGCAGAAACTTTGCAGGCTACAAGGAAGTGGGATGATATATTCAAAGTGTTGAAAGGAAAAAAAAAAAACCTACAACCAAGAATACTCTACCTGGCAATGTTGTCATTCAGAATTAAATGAGAGGTAGAGAACTTTCAAGATAAACAAAAAATAACGGAGTTCATCACCACTAAACCTGGCTCATAAGAAATGGAAACAGGACTTCTTTAGGCGGAAAAGAAAAAGACCTAACTAGAAGAAATAAATTATGGGATTATACAAATTCACTGGTAAAAGCAAATATGCAGTAAAGTTAGTAAATCAATCACTTATAAAGCTAGGTTGAAATTTAAAACAGAAAAGCAGTAAAATCAATTATCAATAAAAACTAGTCACCAGATACACAAAATTCAATGATATGAAATATGGTATCATATACATAAAATGTGCAAACGATAGTAAAAATGTTGTGCTCTCAGAGTGTGTTCAAACTTAAGCGACCATCAACTTGATATAGACTGCTACGTACATAGTATGTTATTTATGAAACTCATGGTAACTACACACCAATAACCTGTAATAGGTATATAAAAAATAAAGAAAAAGGAATCCCAGCTTAACACTAAAGAAAATCATCAAATCATAGAGGGAATAACAATTGGAGAAGCAACAGAGAATAACTATAAGAACACCCAGAAAACAATTAACAAAATGGCAATAAGCACATACCTATCAAAATTAACTATAAATGTGAAGAAACAGGGAGATAGGAAGACGGTGCTGGAGTAGGAGGACTCCAGGCTCACCTCACCCCACAAACACAACTAGGTAACTATTAAATCATCCTCAGTATTCCAGAAATAGACCTGCAGAAATGACAGAACAAACTCCACAACTAAAGGGAGAGAAGACACCACACTGAAGGAGGTAGGAAGTGCTGAGACATGGTTTAATGGAGAAACGGATCATGGGTGCTGTGGAAGGGAGCAGAAGGTTTTCCCAAAGCCATTGGCTTGGAAACTGAGAAGGGTTGAATTTTTTGAGTTCTTGCAACTGGCAGGGTATAAAGACTAGAGTTTTAAAGGTCAGCAGCCTTGGCTGGGATAGAGCCCTGGGGGCACTGTGCTGATCCTGAAAAGAAGGCAGGCAAACAACCCAGGAGCAGTATAGAAACAGCTATCTGAAGAATGCCTGGGACATACAGGGGGGAGATCACTCACTCTTTTTGGAGCCTGAGCCAGCATTCATGGAGATAATTCTCCTGTAATAAAGGAGCTGGCAGATGCCATTTCTCTCCCCGACTCCTCAGCGGAAACACAGAATCACCTGAAGGAAGCAGCACAGAGTGAACGCTGGCTGCCCAACTTGCATACACTAAGCCCTACCCCCTGTGCTCTGGCAGGAGTGACCTTCACGGTCAAGCTAGCCTCAGTCCCTACATAGTGGGCCATTTCCTCAGAAGACCAGCACAAACCCCTGCCTGCACTGTGTCTACCTACCAGAAAGTCCTGCAGAGCCTCAATTCACAAGCAAATCAGAGCACACCTAGTTAAAATTCACTACATTCAGGCCAAGGACAAAACACTGTCCACAGCAGGCAAAGAGAGCCTCTGTAGACCACTGACCTCAAGGATACAGTAGCCAAAATGCAACAGCAGAGCACACACAGCACATACCAGAGACACTCCCTCAAGTGCCAGGCCACAGGCACTATATGACCTTTTCTTCATTAAGCAATTACTTTCAGGAACAGGAGGCATGACTAGTTTTTCTAACACAGAGAAAAAGGCAGAGACTTAGACAAAATACCAAAGCACAGGAATTTTCCCAAATGAAAGAACAAGGTAAGGCCATGGCTAGAAATCTAAACCAAACAGATATAAACAATATGCCTGATGAAGAATTTAAGGCAACAATCATAAAGGCATTCACTGGGCTTGAGAAAGAATAGAAAACATCAGGAAGGCCTTAATGCAGAGATAAAAGAGTTTAGAAAAAATAATGGATTAGATATAAAAGAATGGGGCGCCTGGGTGGCGCAGTCGGTTAAGCGTCCGACTTCAGCCAGGTCACGATCTCGCGGTGCGTGAGTTCGAGCCCCGCGTCAGGCTCTGGGCTGATGGCTCAGAGCCTGGAGCCTGTTTCTGATTCTGTGTCTCCCTCTCTCTCTGCCCCTCCCCCATTCATGCTCTGTCTCTCTCTGTCCCAAAAATAAATAAACGTTGAAAAAAAAAATTAAAAAAAAAAAAAAAAGAAAACAATAAATGAGATTAGAAACAGGCTTGATGCAATCAACAGAAGGCTTGAAGAAGCAGAGGAATGAATTAGTGCCCCAGAAGACAAAGTAATGGAAAATAATAAAGCTGAACCAAAGAGAGAAAGAATGACGGAACATGAGCATAGACTTAAGGAACTCAGTGACTCCATCAAATGTAATAACATTCATATCACTGGAATCCCAGAAGAAGAAAGAGAGAAGGATGAAGAAAATTTATTTGAAGAAAATAGCTAAAAACTTCCCTATTCTAGGGAAGGAAACAGACATCCAGATCCATGAGGTACAGAGAACTCCCATCAAAATCAACAAAAGGGGCCAATACCAAGGCATATTGTAATTAAATTTGCAAAATGCAGTGATGAAGAAAAACCTTAAAAGCATCAAAACAAAAGAAGTCATTAATTTACAAGGGAAGATCCATAAGGCTAAGCTGGAGATTTTTCAAAAGAAACTAGGCAAATGAGAAGGGAGTGGCATGATATATTCAAACTGCTGAATGGAAAAAAATCTGCAGCCAAGAATCTCTATCCAGCAAGGCTGTCAGTCAGAATACAAGGATAGAACAAGAGTTTCCCAGACAAATAAAAACTAAAGGAGTTCATGACCAGTAAACCAGCCCTGCAGGAAATATTAAAGGGGACTCTGAGTGGAAAGGAAAGATTGAAAATTATAGTAAGAAGGTAGAAAACACAAAAGCAAAAAAAATTATTTCTGTAAAAATCAGTAAGGAACTCACACACAAAAAAAGGATACAAAACATAATAATATATACCTAAAACAGGAGGAGAGGAGAAAAGAATGGGTTCAAACTTGAACGACAATTAATTTAGTATAAAATGCTATTTGCAGAAGAGGTATATACAAATCTAATGGTAACTATATATCAAAAACCACTAATAAACATGCAAAGAATAATTAGAAAGTAACCCATATATATCATTAAAGAAAAGTAGAAAATCATGAAAGGTAACAAAGAATCAGAGAAAAATCTCCAGAAATAATGACAAAACAAGAAATTACATGGCCATCAATACACTCCAATCAAAAGACAAAGAGTGTCAGAATTGATTTAAAAACAAGGTCTATCTATATGCTACCTACAAGAGACTCATTTTAGATTTAAAGACACCTGCATATTGAAAGGGAGAGGATGGAGAAACATTTTTCATGCAAATAGAGGTCAAAAGTAAGCCAGAGTTGGGGCAACTGAGTGGCTCAGTCAGTGATCATCCAACATCAGCTCAGGTCATGATCTCACGGTTCGTGGGTTTGAGCCCTGCATCAGGCTCTGTGCTGACAGCTCAGAGCCTGGAGCCTGCTTCAGATTCTATGTCTCCCTCTGTCTCTGCCCCTCCCTGCCCCATGCTCTGTCTCTGTCTCTCTCTCTCAAAAATAAAGCATTAAAAAAAAAAAAGAATTATCAAACGTAAGCCAGAGTAGGAAAACTTTTATGAGATAAAATACACTTTAAAAACAAAAACAGTAACAAGAGACAAAAAGGGCACTTTATAATAATAAAGAGGGCAATCCAACAAAAATTATAGTAGTCAGAAATATTTATACACCCAAAATGGGAGCACCCAAGTATATAAAGTATAACAAACATAAAGAAAATAATTGATAATAATACAATAATAGTAGGGGACTTTAAAATCCCATTTTTACCAATGGACAGATCATGTAAACAGAAAATCAACAAGGAAACAATGGCTTTGAATGACATGCTGGACTGCATGGATTTAGCAGAGAGAGTCACAAAATTCCATCCTAGAACAGCAGGATACACATTTGTTTCAAGTGCATATGGAACATTCTCAAAAAAAAAAAAAAAAAAAATCACCTATTAGGTCACAAAACAATCCTCAACAAACACAAAAAGGATTAAAATTGTATCATGCACCTTTAAGGAAGAGTTAATACCTATTCTTTGCAAACTATTTTAAAAAGGAAGAAAAACTTCCAAATTCATTCTAGGAGGCAAGTATTGCCCTGATACCAAAACCAGATCAAGACACCAGTGAAAAAGAGAACCATGGACCAATATCTCTGATGAACACAGATGCAAAAATTTTCAGTAAAATACTAGCAAACCAAAGCTAATAATATATTAAAAAATTATTCACCATGATCAAGTGGGATTTATTCCCAGGGTTCAAGCATAGTTCAATATTTGCAAATCAATCAGCATGATACATCACATTAATAAAAAGAATAAGAACCATATGATCATTTTAATAGATGCAGAAAAAGTATCTGACAAAGTACAACATCCATTCATGATAAAAACTGTCAACAAACTAGGTTTAGAGGGAACATGCCTCAACCTAATAAATGCCTTATATAAAAACCCACAGATAATATCATATTGAATGGGGAAAAACTGAGAGCTTTTCCTCTATGGTCAGGAACAAGATAGGGACATGCACTCTCACCACTTTTATTCAACATAGTACTGGAAGTCCTAGCTACAGCAATTAGACAACAACAAGAAATAAAAGGCATCCAAATCGGCAAGCAAGAAGCCAAACTCACTATTTGCATGTGACATGATATTCTATACAGAAACCCCACAAAACACCAAAAAAACCTCCCCCAATTGATAAACAAATTCAGTCAAGTCTCAGCAAATGAAAGAAATCTGTTAAATCTCATATAAAAGAGAAATCTGTTGCATTTCTACAAGCCAACAATGAGGCAGTGGTAAGAGAAATTAAGTAATCAATCCCATTTACAATTACAGTTACAAAAATAATAAGATATCTAGGAATAAACCTAACCCAAGAGGTTAAAAACCTGTAGTCTGGAAACTATAAAACACTGATGAAGGAAATAGAAGATGACAAAAGAAATGGAAACACATTCTATGCTTATGGATTAGAAGAAAAATAGTTTAAAATATTTATAATCATATTTAATGCAATCTCTATCAAAATACCACCAACATTTTTCACAGAGCTAGAACAAACAATCTTAAAATTTGTGTGGAACCACAAAAGACAAAACAACCTGAAAAAATAAAAACAAAACTGGAGGCATCACAATTCTGGACTTCAAGTTATATTATAAAGTTATATGATCAAAACAGTATGGTACTGGCACAAAGAACAGACACATAGATCAATGGAACAGAATAAAGGACCCAGAAATGGACTCACAACTACATGATCAACTTATCTTCCACAAAGCAGTAAACAATATCCAATGGAAAAACAGAAAGTGTCTTCAATAAACAGTGTTGGAAAAAACTGGATGGTGACATGAATAATGAAACTGGATCCCTGTCTTATACCATACACAAAAATAAATTCAAAATGGATGAAATACCTACACGTGAGACAGAAACCATCAAAACCCTAGAGGAGAACACAGGCAGGAACCTCTTTGACATTGGCCATAGCAACTTCTTAATAGATAACCACTCTGGAAGCATGGCAAACATAAGCAAGAATGAACTATTGGACTTCGTCAAGATAAAAAGCCTCTGCACAACAAAGGAAACAATCAACAAAACTAAAAGGCAATCTATGGAATGGGAGAATATATTTGCAAATGACCTATCTCACAAGGATTGTGTACCCAAAATTATGAAAAATGTATAAAACCCAACACCCTAAAATCAAATAATCCAATTAAAAAATGGGCAGAAGAGGGGGGAGGAGCCAAGATGGCAGAACAGCAAGAAAACTTTTTGTGTCTCTCATCCATGAAACACAGTCAGACCAACACTAAACCATCCTACACACCTAGAAAGCTGATTGGAGGATTAGCACAACAATCTGCACAACCTGAACCACAGAATTCAGCAGGTACGCGGTGCAGAGAGCTGAACTTGGGGAGCAAGAAGCCATGAAAGGTAGGGAACCCCTTTTGCGGGCTGAGAGAGGACAGAGACTGGTGGTGGGGGGAAGCATACGGGAAAAGCACCCCTCCCCAAAAGCAGCTGGAGAGAAAGTGGAAAATTGGAAACAGCCGCAGGGACTAAACTAAAAAGGGAGAAAGGAGCAAGGAGAGGGTTTAAATTCCATTAAGACTGTAAACAAAGAGGAGCACAAAGGCTGCAACTCCATAGCTCGATACCTGGTGGTGCTCTGGTGGGAAAGACGAATCCCCAGGAACAGAGTGGGGTCCGGGAGGTTTTCGGGCCACACGGGGAAAAGCGGTTCCACTGCTGGAAGAACATTTGGTAGAGACTGTTGAAGCCACCTGCTCCCAGCAGACCCCAGAAGGCAGACATATTGGCTGGTGCTGGGGCAAGGTCCTTGAGGGTGAAACCTGGTGCCGGTGTGGGTTGCGATTTTCCATAATCCCTGAGATGCTGCTGCTACACTGTCTCACAAACTTTTTTGGGGGCGGGCTGGCACAAGGCTGCAGTCTCGGGGCACCAGCAACAGCAGGGTCCGGCGGGCATTCTTGGGTGCAGCTGACATTCGGCCATTGCTTGGTGAGACCCTCCTGCGAGGGATGGAGCAGGTCAAAGCTGCAGTCCTTTGGAAGTAATGGGCCAGGGAAAACAGCCGCATCTGAGACAAAACAAAGGAATTCACCCCAAAAGAAAGAGCATGAAGAAATGACAGCCAGGGATTTAACCAACATAGATACAAGCAAGATGTCTGAACCAGAATTTAGAATTATGATAATAAGAATACTAGCTGGATTCAAAAAGAGATTAGAATCCCTTTCTGCAAAGATAAAAGAAGTAAAAAATAGCCAGAATGAAATTAAAAATGCTATAACTGAATTGGAATCATGGATGGATGCAGCGGCAGCAAGGATGGACAAGCAGAACAGAGAGTCAGCGATATAGAGGACAATCTTATAGAGAATAACAAAGCAGAAAAAAAGAGGGAGATTAAGTCAAAAGAGCATGATTTAAGAATTAGAGAAATCAGTGACTCATTGAAAAGGAACAACATCAGAATCATAGGGGTCCCAGAGGAGGAAGAGAGAGAAATAGGGGTAGAAGGGTTTGGTGAGCAAATCATAGCCCAAAACTTTCCTAACCTGGGGAAAGACACAGATATCAAAATCCAGGAAGCACAGAGGACCCCCATTAGATTCAATAAAAATCGACGATCAACAAGGCATATCATAGTCAAATTCACAAAATACTCAGACAAGGAGAGAATCATGAAAGCAGCAAGGAAAAAAAGTCCCTAACCTACAAGGGAAGACAGATAAGGTTTGCAGAGATCTATCCACAGAAACTTGGCAGACCAGAAGGGAGTGGTGGGATATATTCAGTGTGCTGAATCAGAAAAATATGCAGCCAAGAATTCTTTATCCAGCAAGGCTGTCATTCAAAATAGAAGGAGAGATAAAAAGTTTCCCAGACGAACAAAAATTAAAGGAGTTTGTGACCACTAAACCGGCCCTGCAAGAAATTTTAAGGGGGACTCTCTGAGGCAGGAAAAGATGAATATATATATAATATAATATATATATATATATTATAATATAATATAATATATAATATAATATACTATATATAATATATATATACAAGCATCATATTGGCAATAAATTCATTTCTTTCAGTACTCACTCTAAATGTCAATGGACTCAATGCTACAATCAAAAGACATAGGGTAACAGAATGGATAAGAAAACAAAATCCATCTATATGCTGTTTACAAGAGACCCACTTTAGACCTAAAGACACCTTCAGATTGAAAATAAGGGGATAGAGAACCATCTATCATGCTTATGGTCAACAAAAGAAAGCCAGAGTAGCCATACTAATATCAGACAATCTAGACTTTAAAATAAAGACTGTATCAAGAGATACAGAAGGTCATTATATCATAATCAAGGGGTCTATAGACCAAGAAGACCTAACAATTGTAAACATTTATGCGGCAAATGTCAGAGCACCCAAATATATAAATCACTTAATCACAAACATAAAGAAACTCATTGATAGTAATACCATAATAGTAGGAGACTTCAACACCCCACTCACAGCAATGGACAGATCATCTAATCAAAAAATCAACAAGGAAACAATGGCTTTGAATGACACATTGGACCAGATGGATTTAACAGATATATTCAGAACATTTCATCCTAAAGCAGAATACACATTCTTCTCCAGTGCACATGGAACATTCTCCAGAACAGACCATATATTGGGACACAAATCAGCCCTAAGTAAGGACAAAAAAATCGAGATCATACCGTGCTTATTTTCAGATCACAATGCTATGAAACTCAAAATCAACCACAAGAAAAAATTTGGAAAGGGAACAAATACTTGGACACTGAAGAACATCTTACTAAAGAATGAATGGGCTAACCAAGGAGTTAAAGAGGAAATTAAAAAGTACATGGAAGTCAATGAAAATGATAGAACCACAACCCAAAACCTCTGGGACGCAGCAAAGGCAGTCATAAGAGGAAAGTATATAGCAATCCAGGCCTTCCTAAAGAAGGAAGAAAGTTCTCAGATACACAACCTAAACTTACACCTTAAGGAGCTGGATAAAGAACAGCAAATAAGGGGCGCCTGGGTGGTGCAGTCGGTTAAGCGTCCGACTTCAGCCAGGTCACGATCTCGCGGTCCGTGAGTTCGAGCCCCGCGTCAGGCTCTGGGCTGATGGCTCAGAGCCTGGAGCCTGTTTCCGATTCTGTGTCTCCCTCTCTCTCTGCCCCTCCCCCGTTCATGCTCTGTCTCTCTCTGTCCCAAAAAAAATAAATAAACGTTGAAAAAAACAATTAAAAAAAAAAAAAAGAACAGCAAATAAAACCCCAAACCAACAGAAGACAGGAAATAGATTAGAGCAGAAATTAGATATCAAAACGAAAAAAAAAAAAAAAAAAACCAGTAGAATAGATCAATGAAACCAGAAGCTGGTTCTTTGAAAGAATTAACAAAACTGATAAACCACTAGCCAGTTTGATTAAAAAGAAAAAGGAAAGGACCCAAAGTAATAAAATCAAGAATGAAAGAGGAGAGATCACAACCAACACAACAGAAATAAAAACAATAATAAGAGAACATTATGAGCAATTATATGCCAATAAAATGGACAATCTGGAAGAAATAGACAAATTCCTAGAAACATATACACTACCAAAACTGCAACAGGAAGAAATAGAAAATTTGAACAGACCCATACCCAGTGAGGAAATCAAATTATTAATCAAAAATCTGCCAAAAAAAAACAAGAATCTAGGGCCACATGAGTTTCCAGGGGAATTCTACTAAACATTTAAAGAAGAATTAACACCTATTCTCTTGAAACTGTTCCAAAAAATAGATATGGAAGGAAAACTTCCAAACTCTTTCTATGAAGCCAGCATTACCTTGATTCCAAAACCAGACAGAGACCCCACTAAAAAGGAGAACTATAGACCAATTTCCCTGATGAACATGGATGCAAAAATCCTCAACAAGATATTAGCCAACCGGATCCAACAATACATTAAAAAAATTATTCACCAGGGCGCAGGAAGATGGCGGCGTAGGAGGACGCTGGGCTCACCGCGCGTCCTGCTGATCACTTAGATTCCACCTACACCTGCCTAAATAACCCAGAAAACCGCCAGAGGATTAGCAGAACGGAGTCACAGGACCCAAGTGCAGACGAGAGGCCCACGGAAGAGGGTAGGAAGGGCGGCGAGGCGGTGCGCGCTCCACAGACTGGCGGGAGGGAGCCTGGGCAGAGGGGCGGCTCGCCAGCCAAGCAGAGCCCTCGAGTCCGGCTTGCAAAAGCGGAGGGGCCTGACGGACTGTGTTCCAACAGCAAGCGCGACTTAGCGTCTGGGAGGTCATAAGTTAACAGCTCTGCTCGGAAAGCGGGAAGGCTGGAGGACAAAGGGAGGGTGAGCTGCGGAGCCCCCGGACGACAGAGCTCAGTTTGGCGGGGAACAAAGGCGCTCGCCAGCGCCATCTTCCCCGCCCATCCCCCAGCCAAAATCCCAAAGGGAACCGGTTCCGGCCAGGGAAATTGCTCGCTCCGCGCAAACACCCAACTCTGTGCTTCTGCGGAGCCAAACCTCCGGCAGCAGATCTGACTCCCTCCGGCTGCCACAGGGCCCCTCCTGAAGTGGATCACCTAAGGAGAAGCGAGCTAAGCCTGCCCCCCCTCCCGCCGTGCACCTTGCCTTCCCACCCCAGCTAATACGCCAGATCCCCAGCATCACAAGCCTGGCAGTGTGCAAGTAGCCCAGACGGGCCACGCCACCCCACAGTGAATCCCGCCCCTAGGAGAGGGGAAGAGAAGGCACACACCAGTCTGACTGTGGCCCCAGCGGTGGGCTGGGGGCAGACATCAGGACTGACTGCGGCCCCGCCCACCAACTCCAGTTATACACCACAGCACAGGGGAAGTGCCCTGCAGGTCCTCACCACACCAGAGACTATCCAAAATGACCAAGCGGAAGAATTCCCCTCAGAAGAATCTCCAGGAAATAACAACAGCTAATGAGCTGATCAAAAAGGATTTAAATAATATAACAGAAAGTGAATTTAGAATAATAGTCATAAAATTAATCGCTGGGCTGGAAAACAGTATACAGGACAGCAGAGAATCTCTTGCTACAGAGATCAAGGGACTAAGGAACAGTCACGAGGAGCTGAAAAACGCTTTAAATGAAATGCAAAACAAAATGCAAACCACCACAGCTCGGATGGAAGAGGCAGAGGAGAGAATAGGTGAACTAGAAGATAAAGTTATGGAAAAAGAGGAAGCTGAGAAAAAGAGAGTAAAAAAATCCAGGAGTATGAGGGGAAAATTAGAGAACTAAGTGATACACTAAAAAGAAATAATATACGCATAATTGGTATTCCAGAGGAGGAAGAGAGAGGGAAAGGTGCTGAAGGGGTACTTGAAGAAATCATAGCTGAGAACTTCCCTGAACTGGGGAAGGAAAAAGGCATTGAAATCCAAGAGGCACAGAGAACTCCCTTCAGACGTAACTTGAATCGATCTTCTGCACGACATATCATAGTGAAACTGGCAAAATACAAGGATAAAGAGAAAATTCTGAAAGCAGCAAGGGGTAAACGTGCCCTCACATATAAAGGGAGACCTATAAGACTCGTGACTGATCTCTCTTTTGAAACTTGGCAGGCCAGAAAGAATTGGCACGAGATTTTCAGGGTGCTAGACAGCAAAAATATGCAGCCGAGAATCCTTTATCCAGCAAGTCTGTCATTTAGAATAGAAGGAGAGATAAAGGTCTTCCCAAACAAACAAAAACTGAAGGAATTTGTCACCACTAAACCAGCCCTACAAGAGATCCTAAGGGGGACCCTGTGAGACAAAGTAGCAGCGACATCACTACAAGCATAAAACATACAGACATCACAATGACTCTAAACCCGTATCTTTCTATAATAACACTGAATGTAAACGGATTAAATGCGCCAACCAAAAGACATAGGGTATCAGAATGGATAAAAAAACAAGACCCATCTATTTGCTGTCTACAAGAGACTCATTTTAGACCTGAGGACACCTTTAGATTCAGAGTGAGGGGATGGAGAACTATTTATCATGCTACTGGAAGCCAAAAGAAAGCTGGAGTAGCCATACTTATATCAGACAAACTAGACTTTAAATTAAAGGCTGTAACAAGAGATGAAGAAGGACATTATATAATAGTTACAGGGTCTATCCATCAGGAAGAGCTAACAATTATAAATGTCTATGCGCCGAATACCGGAGCCCCCAAGTATATAAAACAATTACTCATAAACAGAAGCAACCTTATTGACAAGAATGTGGTAATTGCAGGGGACTTTAACACCCCACTTACAGAAATGGATAGATCATCTAGACACACAGTCAATAAAGAAACAAGGGCCCTGAATGAGACACTGGATCAGATGGACTTGACAGATATATTTAGAACTCTGCATCCCAAAGCAACAGAATATACTTTCTTCTCGAGTGCACATGGAACATTCTCCAAGATAGATCATATACTGGGTCACAAAACAGCCCTTCATAAGTTTACAAGAATTGAAATTATACCATGCATACTTTCAGACCACAATGCTATGAAGCTTGAAATCAACCACAGGAAAAAGTCTGGAAAACCTCCAAAAGCGTGGAGGTTAAAGAACACCCTACTAACAAATGAGTGGGTCAACCAGGCAATTAGAGAAGAAATCAAAAAATATATGGAAACAAACGAAAATGAAAATACAACAATCCAAACGCTTTGGGACGCAGCGAAGGCAGTCCTGAGAGGAAAATACATTGCAATCCAGGCCTATCTCAAGAAACAAGAAAAATCCCAAATACAAAATCTAACAGCACACCTAAAGGAAATAGAAGCAGAACTGCAAAGGCAGCCTAAACCCAGCAGAAGAAGAGAAATAATAAAGATCAGAGCAGAAATAAACAATATAGAATCTAAAAAAACTGTAGAGCAGATCAACGAAACCAAGAGTTGGTTTTTTGAAAAAATAAACAAAATTGACAAACCGCTAGCCAGGCTTCTCAAAAAGAAAAGGGAGATGACCCAAATAGATAAAATCATGAATGAAAATGGAATTATTACAACCAATCCCTCAGAGATACAAACAATTATCAGGGAATACTATGAAAAATTATATGCCAACAAATTGGACAACCTGGAAGAAATGGACACATTCCTGAACACCCACACTCTTCCAAAACTCAATCAGGAGGAAATAGAAAGCTTGAACAGACCCATAACCAGCGAAGAAATTGAATCGGTTATCAAAAATCTCCCAACAAATAAGAGTCCAGGACCAGATGGCTTCCCAGGGGAGTTCTACCAGACATTTAAAGCAGAGATAATACCTATCCTTCTCAAGCTATTCCAAGAAATAGAAAGGGAAGGAAAACTTCCAGACTCATTCTATGAAGCCAGTATTACTTTGATTCCTAAACCAGACAGAGACCCAGTAAAAAAAGAGAACTACAGGCCAATATCCCTGATGAATATGGATGCAAAAATTCTCAATAAGATACTAGCAAATCGAATTCAACAGCATATAAAAAGAATTATTCACCATGATCAAGTGGGATTCATTCCTGGGATGCAGGGCTGGTTCAACATTCGCAAATCAATCAACGTGATACATCACATTAACAAAAAAAAGAGAAGAACCATATGATCCTGTCAATCGATGCAGAAAAGGCCTTTGACAAAATCCAGCACCCTTTCTTAATAAAAACCCTTGAGAAAGTTGGGATAGAAGGAACATACTTAAAGATCATAAAAGCCATTTATGAAAAGCCCACAGCTAACATCATCCTCAACGGGGAAAAACAGAGCTTTTTCCCTGAGATCAGGAACACGACAGGGATGCCCACTCTCACCGCTGTTGTTTAACATAGTGCTGGAAGTTCTAGCATCAGCAATCAGACAACAAAAGGAAATCAAAGGCATCAAAATTGGCAAAGATGAAGTCAAGCTTTCACTTTTTGCAGATGACATGATATTATACATGGAAAATCCGATAGACTCCACCAAAAGTCTGCTAGAACTGATACATGAATTCAGCAAAGTTGCAGGATACAAAATCAATGTACAGAAATCAGTTGCATTCTTATACACTAACAATGAAGCAACAGAAAGACAAATAAAGAAAATGATCCCATTCACAATTGCACCAAGAAGCATAAAATACCTAGGAATAAATCTAACCAAAGATGTAAAGGATCTGTATGCTGAAAACTATAGAAAGCTTATGAAGGTAATTGAAGAAGACTTAAAGAAATGGAAAGACATTCCCTGCTCATGGATTGGAAAAATAAATATTGTCAAAATGTCAATACTACCCAAAGCTATCTACACATTCAATGCAATCCCAATCAAAATTGCACCAGCATTCTTCTCAAAATTAGAACAAGCAATCCTAAAATTCATATGGAACCACAAAAGGCCCCGAATAGCCAAAGGAATTTTGAAGAAGAAGACCAAAGCAGGAGGCATCACAATCCCAGACTTTAGCCTCTACTACAAAGCTGTCATCATCAAGACAGCATGGTAGTGGCACAAAAACAGACACACAGACCAATGGAATAGAATAGAAACCCCAGAACTAGACCCACAAACGTATGGCCAACTCATCTTTGACAAAGCAGGAAAGAACATCCAATGGAAAAAAAGACAGCCTCTTTAACAAATGGTGCTGGGAGAACTGGACAGCAACATGCAGAAGGTTGAAACTAGACCACTTTCTCACACCATTTACAAAAATAAACTCAAAATGGATAAAGGACCTAAATGTGAGACAGGAAACCATCAGAACCTTAGAGGAGAAAGCAGGAAAAGACCTCTCTGACCTCAGCCGTAGCAATCTCTTACTCGACACATCACCAAAGGCAAGGGAATTAAAAGCAAAAGTGAATTACTGGGACCTTATGAAGATAAAAAGCTTCTGCACAGCAAAGGAAACAACCAACAAAACGAAAAGGCAACCAACGGAATGGGAAAAGATATTTGCAAATGACATATCGGACAAAGGGCTAGTATCTAAAATCTATAAAGAGCTCACCAAACTCCACACCCGAAAAACAAATAACCCAGTGAAGAAATGGGCAGAAAACATGAATAGACACTTCTCTAAAGAAGACATCCGGATGGCCAACAGGCACATGAAAAGATGTTCAGCGTCGCTCCTTATCAGGGAAATACAAATCAAAACCACACTCAGGTATCACCTCACGCCAGTCAGAGTGGCCAAAATGAACAAATCAGGAGACTATAGATGCTGGAGAGGATGTGGAGAAACGGGAACCCTCTTGCACTGTTGGTGGGAATGCAAATTGGTGCAGCCGCTCTGGAAAGCAGTGTGGAGGTTCCTCAGAAAATTAAAAATAGACCTACCCTATGACCCAGCAATAGCACTGCTAGGAATTTATCCAAGGGATACAGGAGTACTGATGCATAGGGGCACTTGTACCCCAATGTTCATAGCAGCACTCTCAACAATAGCCAAATTATGGAAAGAGCCTAAATGTCCATCAACTGATGAATGGATAAAGAAATTGTGGTGTATATACACAATGGAATACTATGTGCCAATGAGAAAAAATGAAATATGGCCTTTTGTAGCAACGTGGATGGAACTGGAGAGTGTAATGCTAAGTGAAATAAGCCATACAGAGAAAGACAGATACCATATGGTTTCACTCTTATGTGGATCCTGAGAAACTTAACAGGAACCCATGGGGGAGGGGAAGGAAAAAAAAAAAAAAGAGGTTAGAGTGGGAGAGAGCCAAAGCATAAGAGACTGTTAAAAACTGAGAACAAACTGAGGGTTGATGGGGGGTGGGAGGGAGGGGAGGGTGGGTGATGGGTATTGAGGAGGGCACCTTTTGGGATGAGCACTGGGTGTTGTGTGGAAACCAATTTGTCAATAAATTTCATAAAAAAAAAATAAAAAAAAATAACATTATCACAAAAATTACCTTATGGAACATGTCATTATCAGTTTAAATAGGCAAATAAAAGTATAACAGAATATTCAAAAAAAAAAAAAATTATTCACCACGACCAAGTGGGATTTATACCTGGATGCAGGCCTGGTTCAATATCTGCAAAACAATCAATGTGATTCATCACATCAATAAAAAAAGGACAAGAACCATATGATCCTCTCAATAGATGCAGAGAAAGCATTTGACAAAATACAGCATCCTTTCTTGATAAAAACCCTCAAGAAAGTAGGGATAGAAGGATCACACCTCGAGCTACTAAAAGCCATATATGAACAACCCAACACTAATATCATCCTCAATGGGGAAAAACTGAGAGCTTTCCCTCTAAGGTCAGGAACAAGACAGGAATGTCCACTCTCACCACTGTTATTCAACATAGTATTGGAAGTCTTAGTCTCTGCAATCAGACAACACAAATAAATAAAAGGCATCCAAATCAGCCAGAAGGAGGTCAAACTTTCACTCTTCGCAGATGACATGATACTCTATATGGAAAACCCAAAAGATTCCACCAAAAAGTTGCTAGAACTGATTCATGAATTCATCAAAGTTGCAGGATATAAAATCAATGCACAGAAATCGGCTGCATTCCTATACACCAACAATGAAGCGACAGAAGGAGAAACCAAGGAATTGATCCCATTTACACTTGCTCCAAAAACCATAAAATACCTAGGAATAAATCTAACCAAGAGGTGAAAAATCTATACACTGAAAACTATAGGAAGCTTATGAAAGAAATGGAAGAAGACACAAAGAAATGGAAAAAGATTCCATGCCCCTGGATAGGAAGAACAAATATTGTTAAAATGTCAATACTACCCAAAGCAATCTACATATTCAATGCAATCCCTATCAATGTAGCACCAGCATTCTTCACAAAGCTAGAACAAATAATCCTAAAATTTGTATGGAACCAGAAAAGACCCTGAATAGCCAAAGCGATCTTGAAAAAGAAAACCAAAGCAGGAGGCATCACAATCCCAGACTTCAAGCTATACTACAAAGCTGTAATCATCAAGACAGTATGGTACTGGCACAAGAACAGACACTCAGAACAATGGAACAGAATAGAGAACCCAGAAATGGACCCCCAAACATATGGCCAAATAATGTTTGACAAAGCAGGAAAGAATATCCAATGGAATAAAGACAATCTCTTCAGCAGGTGGTGCTGGGAAAACTGAACAGCAACATGCAGAAGAATGAACCTGGACCACTGTCTTACACCATACAGAAAAATAAACTCAAAATAGATGAAAGACCTCAATGTAAGACAGGAGGCCATCAAAATCCTCGAGGAGAAAGCAGGCAAGAACCTCTTTGATCTTGCCCGCAGCAACTTCTTACTCAACAAGTCTCTCGAGGCAAGGGAAATAAAATCAAAAATGAACTATTGGGACCTCATCAAAATAAAATCTTCTGCACAGTGAAGGAAACAATCAGCAAAACTAAAAGGGAACCGACAGAATGGGAGAAGATACTTGAAAATGACATATCATATAAAGGGTTAGTATCCAAAATCTACAAAGAACTTATAAAACTCAACACCCAAAAAACAAATAACCCAGTGAAGAAATGGGCAAAAGAAATGAATAGACACTTCTCCAAAGACACCCAGATGGCCAACCGACACATGAAAAAATGCTCAACATCACTCATCATCAGGGAAATACAAATCTAAACCGCCATGAGATACCACCTGACACCTGTCAGCATGGCTAACATTAACAACTCAGGCAACAACAGATGTTGGTGAGGATGCAAAGAGGATCTCTTTTGCATTGTTGGTGGCAATGCAAGCTGGTGCAGCCACTCTGGAAAACAGTATGGAGGTTCCTCAAAAAACTAAAAATAGAACTACCCTACGACCCAGCAATCGCACTGCTAGGCATTTATCCAAGGGATACAGGTGTACTGTTTTGAAGGGACACATGCACCCCACGTTTACAGTAGCACTATCAACAATAGCCAAAGTATGGAAAGAGCCCAAATATCCATCAATGGATGAATGGATAAAGAAAATGTGGTATGTATACACACACACACACACACACACACACACACACACACACACACACACACAATGGAGTATTACTCAGCAATCAAAAAGAATGAAATCTTGCCATTTGCAACTACGTGGATGGAACTGGAGAGTATTATGCTAAGTGAAATTAGTCAGAGAAAGACAAAAATCATATGACTTCATTCATATGAGGACTTTAAGAGACAAAACAGGTGAATCTAAGGGAAGGGAAACAAAAATAATATAAAAACAGGGAGGGAGACAAAACAGAAGAGACTCATAAATATGGAGAATAAACTGTAATCACGGGTTGTTTTCGATCCTGAGGGTTGCTGGAGAGGTTGTGGGAGGGGGGACGGGCTAAATGGTAAAGGGCACTAAGGAATCCACTCCTGAAATCTTTGTTTCACTATATGCCAACAAATTTGGATGTATATTTTAAAAAATAAAGAATAAAGTTAAAAAAAAATAATACAAATGGGCAGAAGACCTGAACAGACATTTTTCAAAAAAGATTGAAGATAACCAAAAGACATATGAAATGATCACTCATCATCAGGGAAATGCAAATCAAAACCACAAGAGCTTTCACCTCACACCTGTCAGAATAGCTAAAATTAACAACACAAGAAACAGCAGATATTGGGGATAATGTGCAGAAAGGGAAATCCTCTTGAATGCAAACTGGCATAACCAATGCAATAACAGTAGTGAGGATCTTCAAAAAGCTAAAGATAGGATTACCTTATGATTCACTCCACTACCAGATATTTACCCAGAGAATATGGAAAAACTAATTCAAAAAATATATTCTTCTCTATGTTTATTACAACATTATTTACAAAAGCCAAATTATGGAACAGCCCAAGTGTCCACTGATAGATGAATAAAGAAGATCACACACACACACACACACACACACACACACACACACAATGGACTATTAGTTACATAAAAAAAAGAATGTTTACAACAGCATGGATAGATCTAGAGGGTATAAAACTAAGTGAAGTAAGTCTGAGAAAAACAAATACCCTATGACTTCACTCATATGTGGAATTTAAGAAATGAAAAAAAACCCAAATAAACAGGGTTCTTTTTTTAAGTTTACTTATTTATTTTGAGAGATATAGAGATAGTGTGAGTGGGGGAGGGGTAGAGAGAGGGAGACAGAGAATTCCAAGCAGGCTCTATGCTGCCAGTGCAGAGCCCAATGTGGTGCTCAAACCCATGAAACCTTAAGAAACCAAGAGTTGGATGCTTAACCAACTGAGTCACCCTGGTGCCCCAAACAGAATTTTAAATATAGAAGATAAACAGGTGTTTACAGAGGAGAGATGAGTGGGGGGGACAGGTGAAAATGATACACTTATCATGATGAGCACTGAATAATGTACAGAGTTGTTGAATCACTATGTTGTACACCTGAAAAGTAACAGGGTATGTTAATTATACTGGAATTAAAATTATTATATATATAAATAGGCATATACTAACTTATAAAAAGTGGGATAAGCAAAACGCATAGTGATGGGGTTAAATCAGAGGTTTAAACACAGCATGATCAAAGGTTCAGTGGGCCCAAGAAATCCCCGGCTTGACCCCCAACATTAGAGGGTCCTAAACAAGTAAACTCTATTGACCCCAGTTTGGAAACATTTTTAAAGTGGGAATGTAGAGACTAGAGTAATAAATCTGACCAGCCACCTCTTGGAACAATAGTTAGGCACATTAATCAAGTTAAAGGCCGGGGTCCCTTTTGACTGAGCCCCTCAAAGGGGATGCAAACTGTTCTGCACAGGAGTGGGTAAAATAATCAGGGTGTTTGAAAACAGAAGTTTCCAGGATTCCTTGATACAGGAGTACCACAAACTGTACTACCAAACCCATTGATGAAACCCTGATGCGGCTACAATTACACTGAAAGAACATAAAAAATGTGAGGGCTGCTAGGATCATTAAAGTTGCCATATTCAAATAGGCTTTAGGAAGGAATTTGTGTCTCCTTTACCTGAATGTTTTATGGAAATACATTTTGTTCTTGCGGGGTAACAGTTCCCCTACCTAATGTTATAAATTCAAATCTGTTGATCAAGTCCTCATAGAGGCTACAGTTTAAGAACAGAAAAGTTGAAGGAATTAAGGTAAAAAGGTTGTAGGGGAATTGGTATATTGAGAAAGGCCTTACATGAAGGCGTTGTGCCTCTTCTAGCTGACTCTATTATGGGGATGAAAACTGTACGTGACTAGAGAGTATGTCACATCCTTAGTATTATAAAATAGAAGGCATGTAAACATGATTTTCAAGCAATGTTAATAGAATGTGCTAAATGGAAACCAGTAAGATTGTGGGAACCCACACAATCAAAAGCTAGAATGACAGTAGGAATAAATTCTCTGTGCAGTACCCCTATGTGGATCCTGGACTGGGGCTATGGAAAAGCCTGTGGGATTCCCAGAGATGAGTAGTGGGACTTCAAACTAAGGAACTTCCATTTCAGAGGTGTTTACTAACCTGCTGTCTGACATTAATTGATGCTAATGTGACGACTACAGAAGTGATCTTTATTTTTTTTTTTAATTTTTTTTTCCACGTTTATTTATTTTTGGGACAGAGAGAGACAGAGCATGAACGGGGGAGGGGCAGAGAGAGAGGGAGACACAGAATCGGAAACAGGCTCCAGGCTCTGAGCCATCAGCCCAGAGCCCGACGCGGGGCTCGAACTCACGGACCGTGAGATCCTGACCTGGCTGAAGTCGGACGCTTAACCCACTGCGCCACCCAGGCGCCCCAGAAGTGATCTTTAAACCTAAATATGTATGATGACTAGGAAGTTATCTGAGACATGTTCTAATGGGGGTGTGGCAGTGTCCAGAAGAGTTACATGATAAAATAGAAAGGATTGATTCAGGGTCATGCTGCCTCCTTGGGAATCCAAGGAGGAGATGCTCAAGCAGGGAGCTTCTTTTTCCCCAGGACCGACTCAAACTGTGTGAGGAAATACTGGATTCCATGATCACTTGGACAGGGTCCTATGAACAACACTCAACTGACCCAAGAGCTACCTGGATTGGGGATGGCAGTTCCATGATGAATGGAAAACACCCTCTTTGGAAAATTCCTGCATTAAGACCAGCAATGGAAAGACACACATTGGAGATCAGCTCGGTGGGCTGAAGTATGTTTTCTTACCAGTGACAGAACATCTAAACAGTGAGAAAAAAAAACCCTCTGTTTGGGTTTTTACAGACTCCCGGACAGTGACCAGTGGCCTGAAAATTTGGTCAGATAGAAGGGCAATGGAAACTTGGTCTACTAAAAGAATACCCATATAGGGCACAACCCTACTGAAACTTAGGGGTACAATAAAGTAGGAGATGTCAACACCCATCAGAAGTAGTTTCTTCTAAGTTCAGAAAATGACTGGAATCAACAAGCAAACACTCTCATGTGCTCCCTTGACATGGCCACCTGGGGTCCAGGAAATGAATCCACATGCAGATATTACAACAATCTGGATATCATCCTCTTGCACCCTCTGTGGCACAAAATGCCAGTAAGAGCTGTAGTGTCTGTCAACAAAAGAGAAACTGCAAATAGCCATGTGGCAGATTTTCTGATGGGAAGGCTTTCATCACAGCTGCCAAGTCAGGCTGATGCTTGTAGCCCTGAGTCATGCTTTAGCTGGTAGCTACAAATGGGTACTTCCACGAATAGACACTGACCCTGTACTGGACTTTACTTACCTAGGAAATATAAATGCTTACAATAGTATGAAAGAACCTGAACACAAGATATGCCAATTTGAACATTTAACCATCATTTCTTTATACCAAGGATTATACTGAAGAGCCATAACGTCCAAAAGTGAGCAGGGAGTCACTCTCCCCAGTACTAGCTTGATAGAGAATTACAATTGACAGTTAAAACATTGGTTGCCTAACAGAGTAAAATAAAAATATGAAGGGCTTGTGTACATGCCTTCATAAGTGGGTGCTAACACTCAACATGAGTGGGATTAAAGGGGTATCCTCGCTGGATAGATTCCTTCATTTTTCTTGTAAATCAGGAGAAGAGAGAGCAGGGAAGGATGGTATCATCTTCCCTAACTCCCTTTTGTTTTGTCCTTTTCTTACCTTCTGCAACAGTCATATGACCAGGGCTTTAACTCCAAGGGCTGGAAACAGAGATGATTCCAAAGCAACAAAATATACGTATTATACTTTTTTGTCAGAATTCCTTAAGGCCTAATGGGAAAGGATGTGCCTTTACCTAGTCTCACAAAATCGGGACTAACAGTAATTGCAGCTATATTGCCTGATGGTCAAAATAGCTCACTGGTTCTCCATGTAACTTTATTTTATGTAAAAAGAATGGATTAAGCGGGAGGTTCTTGCTAGAGTAGTATTGCTGTCTGCATTTCAGATCAGCAAGGTGGCCAAATCCAAAGTCCCTTCCAAAGGAGGGTTTGGGTATCAACAGGAAGAGGAACTGTAGCTTAATGAAGTAATGAATAAATGAGGTACATAATAAAGGGAAGCCAGTATTACTTTATCATCTCAAAAGGGGATCAGAGCAAGAGAGTATTGTGTCTTAGCTCAATGATATATATAGATGTATATATGCTTCAAAGAATGAACCCATTTGTTTGTGGACACCACTCCCACTTTTGGAACCTGAAATACTGAAGGAAAGCCTACAAATTTGAGGAAACTTGCCTTGGGGTATTTTTTTTAATTATTAATATTTAAGAGATTATGACTAGTTAAATACGGTTAAGTGATTAAGTGGTCATGTACTTGGCTTAATTTAATTTTTAATTTCTAGTATAATTAACACTGTTAGGTTAGTTTCAGGTGTACATTATAGTGATTCAGTAATTCTACACATTGCTCAGTGTTCCTCATCAATGTACTCCTAATCCCCTTCCACAATTTCACCCATTCCCCCACTCATCTCCCCACTGGCAACCACGTGTTTATTCTCTACAGTTAAGACTTTTTAAAATATTTTTGTTTGTTCCCTTTTCACATGGTAATGATGGGCTGGGAAGATGATCAATCACTGTATGAGATGCCAGTAAGGCACTAGTAGTCTAGTCATTTCACTTCAGTATAATTTTGCTTTAAATGTGTGGCCAGAGACCATGGACTACACTGTTAGTTAATTGAAAAAAATAAGTAGACTCTGCCCAGTTCTTGGCAAAGAGCTCCTAAAAGTCTTCTAATTTTCTAGGGGTTACGGAAATTGGGTAAATCTTTTGTTCTATTGAAGGGACTGAATAGCCCTACATTGCTTCCTTTAGAGAGAGGGTGGGAAATGGAAAGGAGTTAATTGCTCATGACTATAAAGCTTCCACAAAAATCATGGAGCTATGGGGTATGGAGGGCTTGGAAGTTAGGGAAGTAGGAGACTGGCACATCCAGAGGCGAAAGCTCAGCATTTCTTCCTTGCCTTGTTCCTTTCTTCCATGCAGATATCCATCTTTACCCTTTAGCATGTTTTATTATAATTAACCAGTACAAGTAAAATGTTTGAGTTGTGTCAGCCACCCCAGCAAATGAATAGAACTTGAAGAAGAGATCAGTGGAATCTCTAATTATACCTTGCAAGTGGTGTGGTGCTGTGGCAGTTTTGTAGGCCTGAGCTATTAAGCTGTGGGATCTAACGCTATGCAGGTAGACAAAGTTAGAATGGAGTTAAATTATAGGATAAAGTGTAGTCATAGACAAGTGCTTAGTAGGGGAAAAGTCCTCCACCTGGTAACTAGAAGTGCACAGTAAAGGATACTGACAGGCAAGTAACTCAGAATAACTTGGTTTTCCCCTACTAAGGAAAGAGGAAAACTGGGGGTCCAAAACATACCCAAAGGAAATGAAAACAGCATTTCCAGAGATAAATGCACTCACACATTTACTGCAGCATTATTCACGATTGTCAAGATATGAAACCCAGGTGTCTATCAACAGATGAATGGATCAAAAAAAAAAAAAAAAACAGATGTGGCCTATTTACACAATAAATTATTCCCTAGTCGGGATAAAGGTGGTTATCCTGCACTTTTTTTTTTTTTTTTGACAACATGGATGGACCGTGAACACATTATGCTAAATGCAACAAGTCAGAAAAGACAAAGTAGTGCTGAATATCCCTCAGATGTGAAATCTAAAAGGGAATGGGTGGGTTGGAGGAACAGCATTTAGGCGGTTTCAAGGTATAAATGTGCAACAGGTAGCAAATAAGCCATAGGGAACTAACACACAGTATAATGAATATCAACAGTATGGTACCATAATTACATAATGTGATAAATATTGCTAAAATGGTGATCATATTATAGTACATCAATGTATCAAATCAACATGATATAAATCATAAATTCATACGTTTTTATGTCAAATGTATTCAATAACAATCCAAGATAATAATTCCAACTCTGTGAGTGGGGCAAACAAATTTCTTTCAAATGAGCAATGAATGAACTGGGAACTAGGATACAGCTCATCTACAGGCAACTGAGGCAGACAAGCTCACAAAGGAGACTTGACAAGGGGTAGCCAAAGACATAGGATACAGAATGGGGCAAGAGTGGGACCCAAGGAACGAAGGGATGAGCCAGTTAATACATGAAGAATGATGCACTACACATTGCTGAATGATGTAAATGAAATAAAAATAAAATTAAAAAAAGATTTCCAGTCACTTTCATAAGAGCAGTTTTAGAGTAGTGAAGATAAGTACTTCTAAGTACTTTCAAAGAAAATACAGCAGAGACTAATTGAATGGTGACAGTCTAAGGAGCGTTCCCCCCTCAAAAAAAAAATAGAGGCTTATTAGTTATAGATTAAGGAAAACACCAATCAAGTTTGAAGATACAAGTAAAAATTAATATCCTCTTCATCTAAGTAATATTCTCCCACTTCTATTCCTATCTCCTCTACTCCCACCCAGGGCATGTTATTTTCAATACAATTATCTCAAACTAATTCATTTTGTCTTTTCCTCAAGTATTGCTAATCTCTAGGACACAGAGTTTCCAACAACTGCTTGTGATGAAACCAACAACACTATTTCTGAGGTCCACATTGAAAGACAACTTAAAATGATTTTCTGTTTTCAAACCAACCAAGAAACGTACTACCTCATTTTAACAGTGATGAATACATAGAGGCCAGGAGTCAACCAACAAGTAGGTGACAAGCCTAAATGACCTAAGGTTTTCAACTGCAGTTTTCACCAAATCACAGATCCATTCCCCAGATAAGCACAGGCTATCATGTTTCTGCAAGGTTGGCAGCTGCTCCTTTATGCTTTTTTCCTCACTCATATGCATCTAGCGGAATCCACTTCCTGTGGTCAACATCACTTCAGAGCAAGTAAGTGTAAATTAGCATCTGTCTTGGCACCTTTCTGCCGTTGCCCCTATTCATAGAAACGAAAAGTCAAAAGACAGGGGTCAGCCAATGGAGATCAAGCCAAAATTAAAAAGATATTTAAAAATAGAGCTTGAGGGGGGGAGTGGTGTTGGTAATGGAAATCCTGGAAACCAATGCATAACTATTGGCTTAACAAGGAAGAAAATGGCCTTCACAAAAGAGCATGTGTTGACACTTGAGCTAAAGGGGAAGTTTTGCAAGGGGAAGCGGGTGGGGAGGAAGAATTTCTTAGAGATTTGATGCAATGGCCAAGAAATCGAAATATGATTAAAAAAAGTGGGGGGGGGAGTCTTTCATTGAAAAATAGATGGTGACAGGAATTCCTATCCTTCAATTGCAAACTGGGTTTTGTCAGCAATACACGATTTTTATGTATTATCAAAAATTAAATGAAACTTGAAGACATCTAGAATACCTCCCTTTGTCCTTTCCTGGAAAATACAGTACCTCTTAAGGCATACTACACATCAACTGGTGCTTGAGTTTCCTAAGGTTATCTAGAACTCTAAACAATTTTTTTTCAGTATTTGCTTACATACTTGTCTGCCTTTAAATGATAAAGATCTGGAAGATTTTCTTTGTATTGTCGGTAGAAAAGGGAAAACTCTTTAAGTGCAGTATTATATTTTTAAAAAGCATAGTGAATTTATGGAATTTTTAAAATAATTTTCATTTAATTCCCAGGCCTTCTTTGTCAATGTAGTGATCGTCATTTGAAAGAACTAACCCCTGGATTTTAAATATCAGTCATTTAATATCAAGACCACCCCTAAAATCACTCCATGACCTTATTATAAAACCAAGTACAGTTTTATGGTAATTCCAATCTTTTCCTCTAGGGACATTAATGTGCATTATTTTATTCATCTACCCCAACAACTTTTATGTTAGAGACTTTTTGTTTCAGGCATGTAAGTTCTTCTCCATGAAAAATGCAAGTTTACAGGGAGGGAAATGACCCAACCAAAACAAATACTGGAGGAAAGATCCCAGAGAGAAAGGTTTTCCAAGTTGACTCTCCACCTCTACCTTTACTAATCAGAGCATCTGGTGACCAGACCCAGGATTAATTTTTTTTGGAAGTTTCTCAGGTGCTTTACATGCGATCCAATATTGTCAACTGCATGCACACACACAAATCCCAATAGGAGATAGGCAACAACATGTTTCTATACAGCTTCCCACAATACAGAGCACATGAGAGTTTACTTTGCCCTCAAAGTCTGTGCACTTATTCAAGAGTCATTACAGTTGCCCTTCCACCTGTGCCCTATCCTTCACCAACCAGGAATTATCAAGTCACTGAGTAACAGCTGCCTTACATTAGGCTCAACATCTGAGCGTGCAAATTCAGCCAGAGGCAGAGCTACTTAAGCCATGGCAACATTCTGAAAAAACAACCCGCCAAACAAACCCACAAACAATGTATGATGCCTGAAAAATTTTCCCCTTTATCTCCTCTTCTTTTCAGGCAATTTGTAATTTCTAATGGTGGCCCATGAGGATGAATTTGCCCATTCCCCTTGTACCAGCGTGGAGACAGTGAAGTAATTTTCCCATCCTTGGTATTGGTGGGGTAAGCTCTTCACCACAGGTAAACTCAAGAGTGGCAGAAAGTGCTCTATGCTCTAGGAGAAGCTCATTCACATTCTGCACAGACTCGGTTGGTAAGCACCCCCCTAATGATCCCATATCCTCATTTTCATGCTTGTATTCACATTACAGTGCAGCTGTAACAAATTACAACATGCTTAGCTTAACACATCACACACACACATTATCTCACAGTTCCTAAGCAGAAGCTCTACTGATATCACCAATCTCAAATTTACCTGTTGGCAGGACACATTCCTTACTGGAGGCTCTGGGTATCAGTCTGCTTCCCAGTGCGTTCACATTCTGCGAGGAATTCAGTTTCTCATGGTTGTAGCATAGAGATCTACAGTCCTTTACCATCACTCAGAAACCAGTATTTACTCCTACAGCTAGTCTCTGTATATTCCTACACAATGGAGAAAGCCCTGGGAGCTTCTTTCTAGTCACTGTACACGGACTTCATGCCTCAGAGTTGGCAACAGCACCTCACGTACCTTGCACTATCGAGAAGCTCTCTGACTTGCCTTCTGCCATTTCCCTGCACCTTCTTTCTCAGGCTGCCTCTTATGCTTTTAAGGGGTCAGGTGATTTCATTAGACCCACTTAGAAAATCCAGAATAATCACCACACCTTAAAGTCCATAACCTTAATTACATTTGCAAACTCCTTTTGCCCTGTAATGTAACATATCCACAGATTCCAGGCATTAAGGAGCAAGCTTATCTTTAGGAGAAGCCATTGTGATGCCTAGCACATGCCTTTGCATAACTCCCTCCCCTTAACTATGGAATGGATTTAGCCGGTCAAAAGCAACAGAGGTTATGAGATGTCACTTCCAAAATTAATTATAAGAGGAATGCAGATTCCATCTTGGAGTACTCCCTCTTTCTTGATCCCTTTCTCTGGGGATGCCACTTGCCATGTTGTGAGGCAAACACACGAAGAGGTCCATGGGATTCGGCTTGGGAGCAGAAGCAGATCTTCTTAGGACTGGTACCAGCCAAATGAGTGACTTTGGAAATAAATCTCCCCGAGCAGAGCGTGGAAACATCTGCAGGTTCAGCCAACATCTTGATTGAATCTTCGTGATAGAACCTGTGGCTGACATGCCCAGCTAAGCCACTCCCAGATTTGTGACGCACAGAAACTAAAATAAGTCTCGTTGTTTTAACCTGCCAAATTCTAGTGGCGCCTGGGTGGCTCAGTCGGTTGAGGGTCCGACTTCGGCTCAGGTCGTGATCTCACGGTGCATGGGTTCGAGCCCAGTGGGTTGGAGCCCCGAATCCAACTCTGTGCTGACAGCACGGAGCCTGGAGCCTGCTTCAGATTCTGTCTCTCTCTCTCTGACCCTCTCCCACCCATTCTCTCTCTCCATCTCTCAAAAATGAAGAAACATTAAAAAAATAAAAATTAAACTGCTAAATTCTGGAAGTATTGGTTATGAACTTGGGACATATTAACCTTGGATTTAAGAAGACTGATCTCCATAAACAGAGGGAGAGAAAACATGGAGTATGTGTAATGAATGGCCACAACTGAGAAAACAAATGTTGTCCCTCTCTTTGGTAGCTGTAGCAGTGTACCTGGCAGTGTTTCTCAAAGTGTGGTCCACGGACTACTTATAGTAGAAACACCTATGATGGTTGAATACATTGCAGATTCCTGGGCCTTCTACATTAGAAACTCCAGGGAGTGAATGTGCCTTACTAATAAGCTTCTCAAGCGGTATTTATTCTCATAAAATCTGAAAACCACTGATGGCGATGGTTAGGAATGCTGACTTTGAGCAATCTGTGTTTAAATCCCAACTCCTTAGGAAATTTTAACTGTTTTGTTCCTTCAGAATCCCCAGCACCTAAACAGCACCTGCACATAGTTGGTGCTCAAAAAGTGTTTGTCAAGTGAACAAGTGGCTGAATAAATGACCAAAGGCAATGGTCTTAATTTCACTGCTTTTCTTAATAGAAAAAAAAATAAATGAAGACAGTGACCCCTATTTTTAAGTGCTGTTGTAAGAATTAAATGAGCTGATGTGTGTGCAATGCATCGCATGGTGCCTGGTACCCACACAAAGTGCACACTGCGTGCAGGTGCTTGTGTTGCTATGGTCATCACATAAGTGTGACAGCAGCAATGACCCAGAAAACCCTTCACTCTCAGAAAAACTCAGCGGTTATAAAATGTGCTCTCTGTGAGCACTTGTTGAGATGAGCACTGGGTGTTGTATGTAAGCCACTTTCACAAATTATATTTTAAAAATGTGCTCTCTCTGCTTGTTGAAGAGATGGTAGGCAAGCATGCAAAGAGTGAGGACACATTTTCAGAAGGTTCAATTTCAGAAGGACACATTCTTTAGAAGGTTCAAATAATCTTTTCCAGCGAGGCTGTGAGGGGCTCAAAGGCCTGACATAAGGAAATATGATTATGTGCATATTCTGATTTATCCTCTGCTGCATCCTTCCCCCCTTGCCTCCCCCCTGACCCCACAAGGAATTTTTCTATTTCTGGTCCAATACTGCTGCATGTTCACTTGCTTCCAGCATGAAAGATATACCAACTGCTCTCAGTACAGTTTTGAAAACACTTTAAAAAGAATTCAGACTGAGGGGCGCCTGAGTGGCTGTCAGTTAAGCGTCCGAATTCAGCTCAGGTCACGTTCTCATGGTTCTTGAGTTCGAGCCCTTCATCGGGCTCACTGCTGTCAGTGCAGAGTCCGTGGGATCCTCTGTCCCATCTCTCTCTGCCCCTCCACACTCACGCTGTTTCAAAAATGAACATTAATTGAAAAAATAAAGAATTCTGACTGAAAGGTGCTCTGTGAATACAAGGTAGCAGTGATATTTGGAAAAAAAAACACACAAACTTTTATGTAATTTAATCACTTCACCAGAATTAAAATATTAGAGCCAGTATTAATTTGGCTTAGGATTTGATTAATATAGGGCATATTCATTATCTTGACCATGTTGCCGATTTCGTGAGTGCAGTGATTTTAAAATGTGTTCACGGGTTCTCTGATTCTCCTCCCTTCAAGGAATGGAACCTAATTCCCCCTCCCTTGACTGTAAGATGCTGTTAGTGATCTAACAAATAGGAAAAAGAGGAAGTGATGACAGACTTCGGAGGCTAGGTCATAACACACTGCAGTTTCCTCTTTTTTGCTGTCTCTTGGATCACACACCCTGGGGAAAGTCACTTGCCATTGTGAGGACACTTAAGTAACCTAAGGCATCCTGTCGACAGCCATGAGAGTTAGCCGTGGGGGAAACAAATCCTCTGACCTCAGTCAAACCATCAGGCATCTGCAGTCCTTCTAACACCCTGCCTGGAACCGTAGGCCCTGAGTCTGAGGCATGCAGGTAAGCTACTCCCCAATTCCTTATTCACAGAAACTGTGGGATGACAAATGCTTGCTGCTTTAAGCCACTACTTTGGGGGGTAATTTGTTACATAACAATACATAACTACGGCAACAGGTATATACATATGTCAAATTTCTCCCATTATATACTTTAAATATGTCCAGCTTATTAGTTCTTAGTTGCAACTCGATAAAACACAAAAAGGTAAAAGATAGTAGAAATACTACAATTTATTATTGAGTGGAAATTTTGCTCTTTGTAAAATGATCAACATGCGGATTAAAGCCAGGTATAGAACTGGATTTTTGGTAAAGCAGACCCCCTGCCCCACAAAAAGAATTCCAGGAAATAATGATGCTGCCTTATCAACTCCATATTCAAAATAAACAGCCAGCCATGGTCGCTGGATTCCTATCCCTGATGGTTGTCAAGATATTTTCCTTATTCACCTCACCACCCCTCATATGCTAAAAAGAAAATTTGAACAAAACAATTTCTAGGAGTAGTGGAGATGCTTTAATTAAATACAGTCTAGTCTTGATTATATACAACTGGAAGCAAGAAATAGCTCTGGAGTGACACAAAATTCTGTTCAGTTATGGAAAAGGCAAATGTCATAGGAAGGAAAGAGTGTAAATATAATGCAATGTATATGTATATAAATTTTAGATAGATGATAGAGAATTTACAGAATTGCATTTTCTAGGTTATCTCCCATACCAATATTTGTAATGTCTATATTATAGTTCATTGCCATATAAATGCTATAATTTGTATAAGCAATTCTCTGTTATTGATATTTTCCTCATTTCTAACTCTGTGGTCATCTGTAATGCTGTGATAAGCATTCCTTTAGCTAAAGCTTTACTTGCTCCTCTCTTCAGGGCAGATTTTGAAAGTGAAAATTCAACATGTATGAATGTTGTTAAAGCTCCTATTACAAATTGCCAAATTGCTTTCCAAAAATATCAGGTCAATTTACAGACTCATTGACATGATATAAGAATTCCTGTCTCACCACATTCTTGTAAGCATCGTGGAATTTTTTTTAATTGGGCCATTTATTTTTCATGAGTTTCTGAGGTATTTTAAAAGAGTTTTACTATCCCCACCCTGCTCTTTTACAATTTTGTTTCCTTCATGGAAAACGTGTTCATTTGATGATAACTCCTTTTTCATGTATGGTAAGGCCTTTTGGTTGCCAAGATGTAGCACCTAATAGAATGTAGTGACCAAATCTCAAATAAATCACTGAATTAATAAATTCACTAATTCTTATTAAGAGCTAAATTTCTAAAACACTTTGAATAGAATAATATAAAAGCAATAAAAGTCCAATGAACAGATTCTCTTTGGAGGCTAAGTATCTGCCCCTTCCTATTTAATGAAAACAAAAGGCAACTCTGTCATAAACTAGACCCAATGAGGAAAACATTCAGTTCCCATGGACAGCTCTATGAGATGCCAACGGACAGTAAGTTCTTTTCTACCAGGGAAAATCGTATTTAAAATTTATGGGAAAGTTATATAAAAGTAAGAACAACAACAACAACAAAAAGTATGCCTAATTACTTGAGTTTGGGGCATGCACAATATTTTTCAACAAGATTATGATCAGACTTACCATGTAATGGTTACTTAACCTTGTGTTTTCACGAATTACCTCATTCAGTTCATACCAAAGTCTTCTGAGACATGGTCTCTACTATCCTCATAGATAATAGGATGTGAGAAACTTTGAGACATTAAACAACTTGTCCGAGTTGACAGACACCATAAGTGGCATTTATAGGCTTCACAGCCACATCTTTCTGATACCAAATCCTGTACTTTTCCTGTACATACTTAACAGAGACCCAGTGCATGGTTTTGTTAGGCTGTTTTTTGTCAAAGCTATTGGATTGGAGGCAGCATGGCATTAAAGAATGAACAAACATGAACAAACACAGGCTTTCCAGCTGGACATTCTTGGATTTGAATCTTGCCTCTATATACTAGGTTCTGACTCCTATGATCTTCAGTTTGCTTATATTAGCGTCCCCCATTGTCTTGTGACTTAAATGATTTAATGTCTGCCACAGTGCTCAGTGTGATACTCAGTACCTACTACAGGTTATTATATATATGATCCAAAGCAGACAAGAGTAGAAAGGAAATTTGTACTCAATTACCTCCACCAGAGGGCAGAGTAAGAATTACTGTATCTTTTTCTGTGCCAGTTTTTGATAAGGGAAACTAGAATGTGATGTGAGTGCTTAATTTAAATAACAGTTACTAATCTTTAAATCTTGAGGGCGCTATAACAGACTTAAAAAGAGAATAAATAGCAATATAAAAAGGGAATACATGGACAATAATAAACTGAGTATTATTTTATATTCTCTAAAGTACTGAAGCAGGAAAGTTTGATAGCGAGGAAAAACATGAAGGCATTATAAGGACTTTTACAGTTTAAAAAGTACCCAGTATCCTTAAGCTTATTTTAGAATATGCTATCAGGATAAATCATCATCTAGCTCATTTCCAAATATATGATGGTTAATTACCTTGACAACAATATGATTTATGGGCAGATTTAATGTAATTTTTATTTTTTATTATTTTAAAAAAATTAATGTTTATTTATTTTTTGAGAGAGAGAAAGAGACAGAGTGCAAGTGGGAGAGGGGCAGAGAGAGAGGGAGACACAGAATCTGAAGCAGGCTCCAAGCTCTGAGCTGTCAGCACAGAGCCAGATGCAGGGCTCAAATCCATGAACACAAGATCATGACCTGAGCTGAACTTGGATGCTTAAAGGACTAAGCCACCCAGGCGCCCCAATTTTTATTTTTAAAGATGTTCTGGGGCACCTGGGTGGCTCAGTCGGTTGAGCATCCAACTCTTAATTTTGGTTCAGGTCATGATCCCAGGGTCATGTGACTGGTCATGTGACTGATCTTAAGCCCCTGCTTAAGATCAACTCTCTCTCCCCCTACCCCCCCCATTCACTCCCTCCCTCCCTCTTTCTCTCTCAATAAAAAAATTAAAAAGTTTAAAAAGAAGTGTTCTAGAACACTTACTTGTGGAATTACTTTTCAAGCACTGGAAGTAAGTTTAGACAAATCCATCCACATTCTTCCCAGGTTTTTGTTAAAACAACCTTTCAATGGAATGAAATACAGACATATTGAGGAATTTCTCTATAGCCATAGCAGACTCGAAAGAAGATGAAATTCCTTTGACTATAGCAACCTAACCACAGAAGACTTTATTTTCTGAAAATGACCACAGTAGTATTTCCAGTCCTGCTTGCTTCTCTAGGAGTTTGTCACTTACCCAAGAGGTGGGGCCTATGTCCCCTCCTCATGACCCTAGGCAGGCTATTACTGTTCCAATCAATAGAATATGGCAGAAGTGATGCTAACTTCCTTTCAAGCCTGGGTCATCAGAAAGGATATGCTGGGTCCATCTTTTAGGGACATTTGTGTGCACCCAGTGAGGAAGCCCAAGTTAGCCCGTATATAGATGGACAGATGCACACACATGCGTATGCATTTTCTCTCTCTCAATATAAAAGTAAATAAAAGTAAATAAAAGTAAATAAAAGTAAAATTAAAAAATAAAAAGATGTGCATTCCTAAGTTTGTTTTAAAATGGATCTCAGACTCAATTTCAAACCACCATAAGACAAAGAAAGAAGCTTTTTAGTCCCTTCCCCAATGTATCTTTATGGGGACAAAAAGAAATCAGCATTTAAAATCTTAATTTCACTTTGTAATCAAAGAAGGATTGTAAAAAATCAAAAGTTAACAATGTTCTGCATGCAGGGTCCTACACTTTAAAATTGTTTATTTCGGTGCCTTTTATTTTCTTACTTCAAAATAGATATAGATTGCATGCAGTAAAAACATTGAAAAAAACATCATTCTCTTTAAGTTGAAAAGTTCTGGGTCAAATTAGGAAGAATAATATAAATAACAGGACACACACTGAGGCAAAAGAATGCTATTGTGTCCTTCTAGAAACCACAGAAGCCAAGAAGCCCTTCCGTGAGCAATTGGGAAAGTAAAGGACAAACTACATCTCACTCAGGCTCGCCCAGACCAAGGTGGGAGGAAATAGCATACTTAAGTAAAAAGCCTGCTAAATATTTAATGAATGAAGATTATAAAACTGTTTCTATCTTTATAGTTTTGATTGCTTCCTGCCTTTTGCTTTTCTCTCTTCCTTTCCTCCATAAAGCAAACGCTCCCATGGCTGTAACTCTCCTGCTCCAAAGCGGCCAAGGCCCAGTTTGGCAACTGCCTGCCCTACCTTTCCTCAGCTCCTCAAGCCAACTTTTCTTACTAGCCAACTCCTCAATCCAGCTCTTCTAGCTGGTTTAAAAACATTCTCTCTGTGGTAATGGCATCTTCTGGTCACTGAGGCTTGAAGCCATTAATTGCCCTATGCCCACTTCCTCCTTGTCCCTAATGCCTGGTTCACACCATTTCTCCCACTGCTATCAGCCTACAACCAGAAGAGAACACAAACATTCAGTGCGTGCCAGCTGCAGCGAGCCTGGAGGCATTCCCGTCCAGAGCCCCCAGTTCCCAGATTTATGACCATATGGAAGTTATTTAACCTCTCTGAGGCTCCTTTTCCTCATTAACAAAAGAAAGTTGGTAATAACCATTCTTACCTCAGTGAGTTGTTGTGAGGATTAAATTACATAACACACAGAGCACTAGACGAGTAGACAGTGGGTCTTTGCTACCTTTTCAATGTAGGGCCTTATTGGGGCGCCTGGGTGGGTCAGTTGGTTGAGCATCTGACTTAGGCTCAGGTCATGATCTCATGATGAGTGGGTTCGAGCCCTGCTTCAGGCTCTGTGCTGACAGCTCAGAGCCCGGAGACTACTTCAGATTCTGTGTCTCCCTCTCTCTCGGCCCGCCCCCCAACTCATACTCTCTCTCTCTCTCTCTCTAAAATAAATAAATGTTTAAAAAAATTAAATAAATGTAGGGCCTTATCATTACACACCTGTACCTCTGTATCACCCTCCTTGCTGAGATGACTCCTTAATCCTCCAATGCCACTTGCACATATCCCAAAGATTAAGCCTAATCTCACTCCACCGCTCCCACGGTGTCAGTGGTCCTCAGCTAATGAAAAGGCTTGATTCACGTCCATCAGCAATACCCAAAATAAGTCCACAGTCTGCATTTCCAGCCCTCACACAGCCTTTGCCAACCCTGTGCTCCAGCCCCATCTATTCCCAGCCGAGTCCTCCTTAGCCACAGCCACATTCCCTCTTTTTGCTCCCATGCCTCCCGCCATGTGCCATTTCCTCCCCCTTCTTCCCAAATTCCTTATTTGACTCTGATATATTTCAAACAAATACAAAATATGTAGCAGAAAATAATATAACAAATGTACCCTCCACCCAGTGCTATAAATTCTAAATATTTTGCCACACCTATGTCACATATCCTTAAAGAGATAAAACATTACAGATGTATCTGAAACATGTGCATGCCCCTCCCCTGATCCCCTAACCCCTCAAAAGCTCCCTATAGGCAACCAATGTCCTGGATCTGGGGTATTTGTGATTTCCTTGCACTTTTAAAATACTTGTACTCATCAAGAACAAGGAAAGTCTGAGATACTGTCACAGCAAAGAGGAGCCTGAGGAGACATGACAACTAAATGCAGTATGATATCCTAGGTGGAACCTGAAGCAGAAAAAGGAAATTAGGGAATAACGAAGAAATCCCAATACACTATGGACTTTAGTTAATAATAATGCATCGATATTTATTCATTATTTGTAAAAAATTTACCATACTATGTAAGATAGGATATAGGTATATGGGAACTATCTGTACTGTTATCATTTTTCTGTAAATCTAAGTTTATTCTACCATTAAAAGACTATATTAAAAATATTACCTCCTTAGCCATTGAAAACATATAGCATTGTTCCAAATGTTCTTTAGGTTTTCCAATCTGTATAAATGATATTACATATGACTATAACTATATCATTATGCATTTTATTACCCAACTAGCTTTTTTAAGTATTTAGTCTCCAGTGCCCCACCCTGATTCCATTCTCTCTCCTTCTTCATGACTCTGTGCCCCAAATGGTGACTTCTAAGAGTTGCATCTTCAGACTTCCTTACCTCTTGCTACTGGTTGAATTTTTCCATTGGAAAGCAACAACATGAGACTGGAAAGTGTCAAAAGGGAAAATATGACATGGTAGGCAGAAAAATGACCCCCAAAGATATTCTGATCCTATGCATCTCAAATAAACCTAAACTTATGTCTTAAGAATTCTTACCAATACTTCTCAAACTCTTTCCAAAAAACTGAGAGAAATGAACACTTCCAAACTCAATTTAATGAGGCAAGCGTTATCCTGATACTAAAGTCAGACAAGGACACTACAAGAAAAGAAAATTACAGGCCAATATCCCTGGTTAATATAGATGCAAAAATCCTCCATAAAATACTAACAAACTGAATTCAAGAGCACATGATAAAAGGATCATACTCCATGATCAAGTGACATTTAGCCCTAGGATCCAAGGATGGTTTAACATATGCAAATCAGTAAATCATACCACATTAACAGAATGAAGGATAAAAAAATCATATGAGGGGCGCCTGGGTGGCGCTGTCGGTTAGGCGTCCGACTTCAGCCAGGTCACGATCTCGCGGTCCGGGAGTTCGAGCCCCGCGTCAGGCTCTGGGCTGATGGCTCGGAGCCTGGAGCCTGTTTCCGATTCTGTGTCTCCCTCTCTCTCTGCCCCTCCCCCGTTCATGCTCTGTCTCTCTCTGTCCCAAAAATAAATAAAAAGCGTTGAAAAAAAATTTAAAAAAATCATATGATCGTTTTAATAGAAGCATAAATAGCATTTGACAAAATTCACTTTTCTTTTTATAAAAGAAACCCTTAACAAATCAGGTATAGAAGGAACGTACCTCAACTTTTAAAAAGATCCTATGTGAAAAGCTGACGCTAATATTATACTTGATGGTAAGAAGTGAAGAGCCTTACCTTTAAAATCAGGAACAAGACAAGGATGCCCACTCTCCCTGCATCTATTTAGCATAGTACTTGAAGTCCTGGCCACAGAAATTAGGCACAACAAATAAACAAATAAAAGGCATCCAAACGGAAGGAAATAAGTAAAATTATCTCTCTTTGTCAATGATGTGATCTTAAATATTAAAAAAAAAAAACACTAAAGACTCCACCTAAAAACTGTTAAAACTAATACATGAATTCAATAAAGTTGCATGACACAAAATTAACATACAAAACTCAATGTGTTTCTATTTAAACGTTAACAATGAACTATCCAAAAGAGAAATGAAGAAAGCAGTCCCATTTATAATAGCATCGTAGACAATAAAATACTCAGCAATAAATTTAACCAAGGACGTAAAAGATCCGTACACTGAAAATTACAAGATGTTGATTAAAGAATCGAAGAAGACACAGAGGCGCCTGGGTGGTTCAGTCAGTTGAAGGCCCGACTTCGGCTCCGATCTCGAGGATCATGGGTTTGAGCTCCGCAGTGGGCTTTGCGCTAACAGCACGGAGCCTGCTTGGATTCTCTGTCTCCCTCTCTCTCTCTCTCTCTGTCCCTCCCCTGCTAATGCTCTCTCTCTTTCTTTTAAAAATAAATCAACATTAAACATTTTTTTAATTAAAAAAAAAAGAATTGAAGAAGACAGAAATAAATGGAAAGATATCTGTATTCCAGATGAGAATAATTAATATTGGTAAAATGCCCATACTACCCAAAGTGATCTGCATTTTCAGTGCAATCTCTATCAAAATTCCAATGCCATTTTTCAAAGAAATAGAAAAACAGTTCTAAAATCTAAAAACAGTCCTAAAACCACAAAAGATCCTGGATAGTCAAAACAGTCTTACCAAGCACAAAAAAAAACTAGAAGCATCACACTTCCTGGCTTCAAAGTATATCACAAAGCTGTACTGATCAAAACAGTATGGGAATAACATAAAAACAAGCATGTATACCAGTAGAATAGAATATAGAGACCAGAAACGAAACTATACATGTACAGTCAACCAATCTTTGGCAAAGGTGACAAAAACTCACAATGTGGAAAGGATAATCTCTTCAATAAATAGCGTTGAGAAAACTGGATATCCAGAAGGGAAAAAAATGAAAGTGGATTCCTATCTTATACCACTCACAAAAAATAATACAAAATGGATTAAAGACTTAAATATAAAACCCAAGCCCATAAAACTTCTAGAAACAAATACAGGGAAAAGGCTTGTTGTCGCTGGTCTTGGCAATGACTTTTTTTGGATAAGAAACCAAAAACACAGGCAACAAAAGCTAACATAAACAAGTAGTCCTACATCAAAGTCAAAACAAAACAAAACAAAACAACCCTCTTCACAGCAAAAGAAACTATCGATGAATTGAAAAGGCAACCTTTTCAGAATGAGAGAAATATTTCAGACCGTATGTCTGATAAAGGGTTAATATCCAAAACAGGGAGAGTCCAATTAAAAATTAAGCAAAGGACCCAAGCAGAAATTTTTTGAAAGAAGACATACAAATGGCCAGTGAAAAGGTGTTCAACATCACTAACCATCAGGAAATACAAATCAAAACCACAAGGAGCTATCACCTCATACCTGTTAGAATTGTTATTATCAAACAGACAAAGGATAATAAATGTTGTCAAGGATGTGCACTGTTAGTGGGAACGTGAGTGGGTACAGCTGTCATGGAAAACAGTATGGCAGTTTCTCCAAAAATTAAAAATAGAGCAGTTATGTGATCCAGCCATCTCACTCCTGGTAATGTATCCAAAGGAAATGAAATTGCTACTTCTAAGAGATATCTGCATTCCTGTGTTCACTGCAGCATTATTCACAGTAGCCAAAATATGGAAGCAACCTCAATGCCCTCAGACCCATGAATGGATACACATAATGAAACATTATTCAGTCATAAAACACAAGAAGGGCATCATGCTAAGTGAAATAAGCCAGAGAAAGACAAATACTGTATGATATCACTTGTATGTAGAATTTTTTTTAAAGTCAAACTCATGGAAACAGAGAATAAAATAGTGGTTTCCAGGAACTAGGAGGTGGGGGAAATGGGAAGATATAGGTCAAAAGGTACAAACTTTTAGCTGTTAGACGAGTAAGTCCTGAGGATCTAATGTGCAGCATGGTGACTATAACTAACAACACAGGCAGTATTGTATTCTTAAAAGTTGCTGACAGTAGATCCCAAGTGTTCTCATAACCCTTCCCCCAACATATAGTTAACTATGTGAGGTGACAGATGTATTTACTCTCTTGATCTTGGTAATCATTCCACAATGTATATGTCTGTCAAATCATTGGGTTTGTATGCTGTAAATATATACAATTACATTTGTCAATTATTCATCAATAAACTTGGAAAAGAAAGAAAAATGCCAAAGCCTGAACTCACTATTCTCTCCATTCTCCCAGCCCTCCAGGACTATGAAATTCCTCCCTTCTCACCTGGATGGCTCAGTCGGTTAAGTGTCTGATTTCAGCTCAGGTCATGATCTCACAGTTCGTGGGTTCAGGCCCAGCGTTGAGTTCTGTGCTGACAGCTCAGAGACTGGAGCCTGCTTCAGATTCTATATCTCCCTCTCTCTCTGCCCCTTCCCCGCTCATGATCATGCGTTCTCTGTCTCAAAAATAAATAAATGTTTAAAAAAATTTTTTAAAAAAGAAAGAAATCCCTCCCTTCTCCAAGGCTGTCTTGCTATTGTCCAGTATTTAGGCCCTCATTTGTGCTCTTTTATCTGGAAGTTCCTCCTTTTAACCTGCTGAAATTTCCCTTTTCCTAAGATCTTTGCAAATGTTGCCTTTTAAAAAAGAAGAAATCCCTTCCTCTTCCCTTCCTACATCGACCTCCTGCTGTGGAGCCATCACCATCATGCCAGGATATCTTCTCTCCATCCCTGTAATTTAGGATTCATTCCATGGCACTCAGATTATTGATCCCAGCATCATGCCAAATGTAGATGTCCATAAATCCTTGTTGGTTTATGGAGGATAGAGACTATGTCTTCATGATTACTCAAACCAACTCCTACTCCAGTCTATTTCTTCCTTCAATGATTCATTGGTTTCCCATTCTCTATGAATACAGTCAAATTCTCAACATACCCCAATTGGACAGGAAGATGGCGGCGTAGGAGGACGCTGGGCTCACCGCGCGTCCTGCTGATCACTTAGATTCCACCTACACCTGCCTAAATAACCCAGAAAACCGCCAGAGGATTAGCAGAACGGAGTCACTGGACCCAAGTGCAGACGAGAGGCCCATGGAAGAGGGTAGGAAGGGCGGCGAGGAGGTGCGCGCTCCACGGACTGGCGGGAGGGAGCCGGGGCGGAGGGGCGGCTCGCCAGCCAAGCAGAGCCCCCAAGTCCGGCTTGCAAAAGCGGAGGGGCCTGAGGGACTGTGTTCCGACAGCAAGCGCGACTTAGCGTCTGGGAGGTCATAAGTTAACAGCTCTGCTCGGAAAGCGGGAAGGCTGGAGGACAAAGGGAGGGTGAGCTGCGGAGCCCCCGGACGACAGAGCTCAGTTTGGCGGGGAACAAAGGCACTCGCCAGCGCCATCTCCCCCGCCCATCCCCCAGCCAAAATCCCAAAGGGAACCGGTTCTGGCCAGGGAAATTGCTCGCTCCGCGCAAACACCCAACTCTGTGCTTCTGCGGAGCCAAACCTCCGGCAGCAGATCTGACTCCCTCCGGCTGCCACAGGGCCCCTCCTGAAGTGGATCACCTAAGGAGAAGCGAGCTAAGCCTGCCCCCCCTCCCGCCGTGCACCTTGCCTTCCTACCCCAGCTAATACGCCAGATCCCCAGCATCACAAGCCTGGCAGTGTGCAAGTAGCCCAGACGGGCCACGCCACCCCACAGGGAATCCCGCCCCTAGGAGAGGGGAAGAGAAGGCACACACCAGTCTGACTGTGGCCCCAGCGGTGGGCTGGGGGCAGACATCAGGACTGACTGCGGCCCCGCCCACCAACTCCAGTTATACACCACAGCACAGGGGAAGTGCCCTGCAGGCCCTCACCACACCAGGGACTATCCAAAATGACCAAGCGGAAGAATTCCCCTCAGAAGAATCTCCAGGAAATAACAACAGCTAATGAGCTGATCAAAAAGGATTTAAATAATATAACAGAAAGTGAATTTAGAATAATAGTCATAAAATTAATCGCTGGGCTGGAAAACAGTATACAGGACAGCAGAGAATCTCTTGCTACAGAGATCAAGGGACTAAGGAACAGTCACGAGGAGCTGAAAAACGCTTTAAAGGAAATGCAAAACAAAATGCAAACCACCACGGCTCGGATGGAAGAGGCAGAGGAGAGAATAGGTGAACTAGAAGATAAAGTTATGGAAAAAGAGGAAGCTGAGAAAAAGAGAGATAAAAAAATCCAGGAGTATGAGGGGAAAATTAGAGAACTAAGTGATACACTAAAAAGAAATAATGTACGCATAATTGGTATCCCAGAGGAGGAAGAGAGAGGGAAAGGTGCTGAAGGGGTACTTGAAGAAATCATAGCTGAGAACTTCCCTGAACTGGGGAAGGAAAAAGGCATTGAAATCCAAGAGGCACAGAGAACTCCCTTCAGATGTAACTTGAATCGATCTTCTGCACGACATATCATAGTGAAACTGGCAAAATACAAGGATAAAGAGAAAATTCTGAAAGCAGCAAGGGGTAAACGTGCCCTCACATATAAAGGGAGACCTATAAGACTCGTGACTGATCTCTCTTTTGAAACTTGGCAGGCCAGAAAGAATTGGCACGAGATTTTCAGGGTGCTAGACAGCAAAAATATGCAGCCGAGAATCCTTTATCCAGCAAGTCTGTCATTTAGAATAGAAGGAGAGATAAAGGTCTTCCCAAACAAACAAAAACTGAAGGAATTTGTCACCACTAAACCAGCCCTACAAGAGATCCTAAGGGGGACCCTGTGAGACAAAGTACCAGAGACATCACTACAAGCATAAAACATACAGACATCACAATGACTCTAAACCCGTATCTTTCTATAATAACACTGAATGTAAATGGATTAAATGCGCCAACCAAAAGACATAGGGTATCAGAATGGATAAAAAAACAAGACCCATCTATTTGCTGTCTACAAGAGACTCATTTTAGACCTGAGGACACCTTTAGATTCAGAGTGAGGGGATGGAGAACTATTTATCATGCTACTGGAAGCCAAAAGAAAGCTGGAGTAGCCATACTTATATCAGACAAACTAGACTTTAAATTAAAGGCTGTAACAAGAGATGAAGAAGGACATTATATAATAGTTACAGGGTCTATCCATCAGGAAGAGCTAACAATTATAAATGTCTATGCGCCGAATACCGGAGCCCCCAAGTATATAAAACAATTACTCATAAACAGAAGCAACCTTATTGATAAGAATGTGGTAATTGCTGGGGACTTTAACACCCCACTTACAGAAATGGATAGATCATCTAGACACACGGTCAATAAAGAAACAAGGGCCCTGAATGAGACATTGGATCAGATGGACTTGACAGATATATTTAGAACTCTGCATCCCAAAGCAACAGAATATACTTTCTTCTCGAGTGCACATGGAACATTCTCCAAGATAGATCATATACTGGGTCACAAAACAGCCCTTCATAAGTTTACAAGAATTGAAATTATACCATGCATACTTTCAGACCACAATGCTATGAAGCTTGAAATCAACCACAGGAAAAAGTCTGGAAAACCTCCAAAAGCGTGGAGGTTAAAGAACACCCTACTAACGAATGAGTGGGTCAACCAGGCAATTAGAGAAGAAATCAAAAAATATATGGAAACAAACGAAAATGAAAATACAACAATCCAAACGCTTTGGGACGCAGCGAAGGCAGTCCTGAGAGGAAAATACATTGCAATCCAGGCCTATCTCAAGAAACAAGAAAAATCCCAAATACAAAATCTAACAGCACACCTAAAGGAAATAGAAGCAGAACAGCAAAGGCAGCCTAAACCCAGCAGAAGAAGAGAAATAATAAAGATCAGAGCAGAAATAAACAATATAGAATCTAAAAAAACTGTAGAGCAGATCAACGAAACCAAGAGTTGGTTTTTTGAAAAAATAAACAAAATTGACAAACCTCTAGCCAGGCTTCTCAAAAAGAAAAGGGAGATGACCCAAATAGATAAAATCATGAATGAAAATGGAATTATTACAACCAATCCCTCAGAGATACAAACAATTATCAGGGAATACTATGAAAAATTATATGCCAACAAATTGGACAACCTGGAAGAAATGGACACATTCCTGAACACCCACACTCTTCCAAAACTCAATCAGGAGGAAATAGAAAGCTTGAACAGACCCATAACCAGCGAAGAAATTGAATCGGTTATCAAAAATCTCCCAACAAATAAGAGTCCAGGACCAGATGGCTTCCCAGGGGAGTTCTACCAGACATTTAAAGCAGAGATAATACCTATCCTTCTCAAGCTATTCCAAGAAATAGAAAGGGAAGGAAAACTTCCAGACTCATTCTATGAAGCCAGTATTACTTTGATTCCTAAACCAGACAGAGACCCAGTAAAAAAAGAGAACTACAGGCCAATATCCCTGATGAATATGGATGCAAAAATTCTCAATAAGATACTAGCAAATCGAATTCAACAGCATATAAAAAGAATTATTCACCATGATCAAGTGGGATTCATTCCTGGGATGCAGGGCTGGTTCAACATTCGCAAATCAATCAACGTGATACATCACATTAACAAAAAAAAAGAGAAGAACCATATGATCCTGTCAATCGATGCAGAAAAGGCCTTTGACAAAATCCAGCACCCTTTCTTAATAAAAACCCTTGAGAAAGTTGGGATAGAAGGAACATACTTAAAGATCATAAAAGCCATTTATGAAAAGCCCACAGCTAACATCATCCTCAACGGGGAAAAACAGAGCTTTTTCCCTGAGATCAGGAACACGACAGGGATGCCCACTCTCACCGCTGTTGTTTAACATAGTGCTGGAAGTTCTAGCATCAGCAATCAGACAACAAAAGGAAATCAAAGGCATCAAAATTGGCAAAGATGAAGTCAAGCTTTCACTTTTTGCAGATGACATGATATTATACATGGAAAATCCGATAGACTCCACCAAAAGTCTGCTAGAACTGATACATGAATTCAGCAAAGTTGCAGGATACAAAATCAATGTACAGAAATCAGTTGCATTCTTATACACTAACAATGAAGCAACAGAAAGACAAATAAAGAAAATGATCCCATTCACAATTGCACCAAGAAGCATAAAATACCTAGGAATAAATCTAACCAAAGATGTAAAGGATCTGTATGCTGAAAACTATAGAAAGCTTATGAAGGTAATTGAAGAAGATTTAAAGAAATGGAAAGACATTCCCTGCTCATGGATTGGAAAAATAAATATTGTCAAAATGTCAATACTACCCAAAGCTATCTACACATTCAATGCAATCCCAATCAAAATTGCACCAGCATTCTTCTCAAAATTAGAACAAGCAATCCTAAAATTCATATGGAACCACAAAAGGCCCCGGATAGCCAAAGGAATTTTGAAGAAGAAGACCAAAGCAGGAGGCATCACAATCCCAGACTTTAGCCTCTACTACAAAGCTGTCATCATCAAGACAGCATGGTATTGGCACAAAAACAGACACACAGACCAATGGAATAGAATAGAAACACCAGAACTAGACCCACAAACGTATGGCCAACTCATCTTTGACAAAGCAGGGAAGAACATCCAATGGAAAAAAGACAGCCTCTTTAACAAATGGTGCTGGGAGAACTGGACAGCAACATGCAGAAGGTTGAAACTAGACCACTTTCTCACACCATTTACAAAAATAAACTCAACATACCCTAAAGCCTGTCTCCTCCCTGGTGTCATCCTGGGCCACACTGTCCCCTCCCTGTCCCACGCCAGCCTTGTCTCTCTTGTCTTAGGACTGTTATCAGGCTGCTCATTCATTCCCTACTGTCCTCCTTGCTGCTTCACTAGAACAGCTCATATCCATCCCTCAGGTCTCAGTCTAAACGTCACTGCATTCACTTGTTCCTTCCACAGTATTCACTAGGTGCCTACTTTGTGCCAGGAATTCTCCTAGGCCCTGGAGATAGGGTAGGGAACAAAGCACACTGAAATCCCTGCCCTCATGTGGCCCACATGCTTCCTCCAGGAAGTCTTTCTTGGTTCCCCCCCAACATATGCACACAAGGTCTGTTTCGCCCTACTGTGTGCGGTCACAGCACCCTGTCACAGCACTATGTCTTCTCTATACCATGTATCCCTATTAAGCACACTTACCCAAGATCTATCTTCGTTAGTAAGCTGAAAGATTCTTGAAGGCTGGGTCACTGTGTCCTCTCTTTGTATCACCAATACGAAGCACCTTGTTAGGCACATAGTGGGTCCTCAGTAAATTTCTTGGATGGCTGCATAAAGAAATGAAATGAAGCCTTGCTAGACAAAAGAGGCAACATTAGTCCAGATTGCAGAGTGGGGAGGCCGTTAGCCCCTTCCCACCACGTAATGAGGTAACATAAGGAGACTGGGCCAGGACTAGAACGTGGGACCCATGACTCCCATTCCAGGGCACTTTTCATTTTAATAAAATTGTAATGGAGAAGACAATGTGGGGGAAGGGACTTAGGGCAAATGTAAAAGAGGAAAAACTTACTAAGAGAAGAACAGGTGAAACCGTTAAAACAATTTTTGTGAACCCAATGTAAAAGAACAGGAAAGGTAAAATGTGCCAACAAATAGACAGCTGGTGTGGGAAACTCCAAGAGGAGACAGCCAGCAGCAGCACTGTGCGTGTTTCTATCTGGGCCCCTTTCCTGCAACTTGGTAGGAACATTTTCTTCTCTTTGCTCTTTTTTTTTCTTGGTGATAGTTAGGCAGCCGTCACCCTTGATCACTCTTCCCAAGTGTTGGATGACCTCCACTTGCCCCTCCATGTCCTCAATCTCTACCTTTCCTTACCTTGATTTATACTTGAAAGCCTGACCTCCATGGACTGCCTCATAGACTCCCTGGACCACTGGCTTCTAAATGCTCAGTCAATGGGAGGCTCCAGCAGGAAACTGCAAAGCGGGAAGAGAGAGGAATTAGGGTATTTACTTACCCAGCTTCCCCAATACCAAGACACAAGCTGGGAGTGGCTGCCTTCCTCTGCATGAGACCACAACTCCTACAGGTACCAGTCTCACTACATTTCATTAACATTACCTGTCTTTCACATCAGATGGTAATGGCCTCCCACTTTTGCTAGCCCTCAGGAACTTGCTGGTTTCCCTTATTGTTCTCTGCACCCTCATAATTAGTTTTTCATTAAACTCCTGCGTCAGTTGAGACTGCCAAGAACTTAACTAATATTTTTGGTTTAAAGAATCCCCCACCTTCACCTCTTAGGAGGCAGAGACAGCTTTCTTTACAGAAGCCCAGTCAATGCTCACCTTCCTAGCTTCCCTTGCCACTAGGGGAGAGGCATCCTACCCTAAGCTCCACCAACTGGGTGCACCCATGTGAGAGTTTGAATCTGAAAGTGGGAAGCAGGAGGATTAATCCATTACGGGGAGGGTGCCCAAAGGCACAGCTAGATCCTAGATGTACAGGCTCAACGCCTCGTTTTGCAATCCTTGCAAAGATTCTGAGACCCCTCTGCTTAACCAAGCCAGCGTTGGATTCTATTGCCGGCACGTGAAATCCATGCGTGATACTGCCCTCTCCTGGACCCATTAACGTTTGAAGCCTGCCTGATTCTCTTGACTTCTTTTCCTATCTTTGAACCACAGGTTAAGTTTGATTTTAATGCTTCCCATTCTGCACTGGGAAAAAAAAATGCATTCTCTGCTTCCAGTCATTAAAGTTGATCTAACTTGACTTCTAAAAATCATCCTTATAAAAGCTGATCACATGGAAATCAGGAAAATAGAGTTAGTTGGTACACGGTCTACAGGAGGGCCCAGACCCGAATGTCCTCCTCTTCCTTGCTTCAACCCTGGCCTGATTCTGTTTGTTAGTGGCTGCAGGGGAAACTGGTCCTGACTTCTTGTGCTAGCATTCTATAGACATTAATCATGAATAGCCACATATTTCTGACCCTGGGCTCTGCTCCTTTCAAAGGACTCAATTAAGAACAAGAAGAAAACTTATGTCTAATAAAAACCAAACAAACGAAACCAACTAAAAAATGAACAAAGAAAGAAAAAGAAAAAGGAGAAAACTCCTTTTAATGTGTCACCTATATTATACACTATGGGTTTCTGCTGTGTACAAGAGAACACATGTGGTCATGTGCACATCAGTGTTTCAGCCCAAAGGACTGAAAAATGTGCCCCAATTTCTCTTTGTTCACACGAACTGCTCAGAGACCGAACAGGGGGAATTTCATTTGTACCCAGAGATCCCTTACTGGGGATCCCAAGCCAGTCATGCCATTTCACATAGGGATCTCAATAATAATGAGTGTAATTTATCTATATCTAAAAAGTAGACCATATGATACATACTCACAGGAGTGGTATTCATGAACTCTTCTAATCATTATGCTATTTTTTTTTTATGTCTTTGCTCTCACAACCCACCAACACCTAATATTGCAACTAGCAGGGGGCTTAAAATTCATCTGGTTAAATTCCTTCATTTTATAGATAAGAAAACTGGAATCCAGAGTGTTAAGTGTCTCTCAGGTCAGACAGTTGCTAAGAGCCATAGCCAGATGCAAGCCTGATTCTTTCTGGCTTCCAAAGCAGTGTAATTTCAAACCTCAGGAATCCAACTTCCCAACTAACAGGAAAAAAGTAGCTTCAGGTCTTTATTTAATAGAAGGTCTTTCCATAACACAAAGATTCATTAAATTTTTCTACAGAACTTATTATCTATGGGGGAAATTTAAGAATGACGTGTTATTCACATTTTGAATATGAGAATTCTGAAGAATTAAAAAACGCTTGAAAACGCCTTTTTCTATAGTAGCAAATTGAAGCCTAGAACCTTGTCCAGGGAGCTGATCTTGTAAAGTGAACCATCTTTTGGCAGTGCATGCGGCTGCAAGTTCATCTAACGTGGTGACTCACAAAGAAATCCAAGCACTAGTAGAGATTCTGTTGTGTCCCTCTCTTTAAGGCCACATGACTGAAGTGGTGACGTTGGCATCCCAGGCTCTGTACAGGGCTTAAGAAGGGGGAAAGGGGCAATGCTGGGGCCTGGGCTCCAGAATATGGCTGTTCTGATTCATCCTGCTCCATGACTCATCCGTGTGATCTTCAGGTAACTTCTCTGTGCCTGCGTTTCCTCATTTGCAAAATGGGGAGACAACTGTGAGAGATTAATACATCTAGGATCCTACACGCATTAAGTGTTCCAAAAAGTTAGCAATTACCATTACCAACAAAAGGATCTAAAAGAGACCTAAGAGCTCACAAAGAGGTTGTCTTTGGGATTACCTCTTCCTACTTTTGGTGGGCTGGACGTTTAAAGAGTGTTCTCAGAACAGCCACTAGAGGGAGGTGTCTGGTCAGACTGGAAAGGCAGAGGCAGCCGCCACACACAGCCCTGCACCTGCATCCTCCCTTGGCTTTGGCAAAATACAGGACCTCAGAGAAAATCCGAAACCAAAGGCCGAGGCCCACAGGATTTACAGATGGGATGTCCACCTTGAGCTCAGGGTTCTGTGCGAAAGGTTTTGGAATCGGTCACTGAACTGTCTCTGCTTCTCAGGTTCCTGAAGCTATAGTACTTCACCGTCGTCAGGACTCATTCATGTAAGACTGTTCCTGAAAATACACTGATATAGTTTGTAACAGGAATGAAGCAGGTGGTGCGTGCATGTGGACTCTCTCAGAGACAGGGAGAAAAGAGAAGGGGGGTAAGAGTTGAATCATGGTTACCACTTCATAAATGCACCACCATTCTGCATTCCCCAGCAGCAAAGAAAAGGAGGGAGCTGCTGGGAGGTGCAAACCCATGGGAATTTCACCCATTGTGTGTTTTGGAAGACAAATCTGGAAGCTCAGGACCAGGGCCTGGGCAGGGAGAGCAACACTCATCTCCAAATGGCACAGCAGCTCAGAAAGGCACTGTCTGCAGCCTGTTTCGGTTCCATTCAGGCAAAATGTGTAAGTTCTCCCTCGGGTGAGGGAAGAGAGGTGCCCAGGCTGAGCCTCCGAGGGTGCTGACCCTCTCTGGTCCCACACTCTCTGCCCCACTCTGCTGCTCCTCACCCCCAAGCCCTTCTTGGGCACAGCCTCTAGTATAACAATCCCTCCCCTCTCCTTCCGCAATCCAAAATGTTGGGAAACAGGCTTTCCTCCGCTGGATTTCAGGACGTCATTAGCATTTTCAGAAGCATCTATGTGTTAATGCAGCTGTAATTTTTGACTTCAAGGTTCTCTCTATCCTGTCCTTCCTTTACTTCCAACTTTTAGGCTCTTAAAGTGATTTCAAGCCTGACCCCAAGCCCAGAACAGTGGTTGCCACCGGACTGAAGGTTTTTACTGAACAAGTGTCTTGCTCTTTGCTTCTGTGGATTTCCAAGGGCATAAACATAAGGGAAGTTTCTTAATTGAAGACTATCCCCCTGACTCGCTCACCAGCACATCCTGTCACTACACTCCTGTCCTTGGCTGGTTTAATCTTGGCAGTGGCACTCCTATATGTGGGGTGGAAGGATTCTGGTGGGATTCTGTCGTTCTCTGGAGTGGCTGAACCACTCTGTTGGCCTCCCATCCAAACTCATTGACTTCTGGTTGCAAATGCCGTCTGAGCAGCCACTGGCCTTCTCAACTTGGCATCCAGTCCTCCAGGCTCTGCCCACGGGAAGTCCATCTGGCTTTGCTTGGGTTGTGCCCTTGCTGTGTGTGTTCCATTTCCCTTCCCTTATCGTCCCCCTGACCTCTGACACTGGGTGTTCCCCGCTCCTCTTGCTGGACCTCTAAGAAAAATCTGTCTTTTTTAAAGTACCATTGACTCCCTAGCAAGAATTCGTGCCAAGTTGCTAGTGACCCTGATTAGGGTGCCTCCTCCCCAGTCATACAGCCCCGTCCTCACATCCCCTTGTGGAGATTTGTAGTAAAAATGTGGAACTGTGTGCAGGTAGATATGCGTATGACAGGCAACAATCATCTCTCCCTCAGAAGTCCTGATGATCTCTCCCTGATGTTTTAAAAATTTTCAAATATACCGTTGCTTCTGGAGGGGTGGGCACTGTTGGCTGTTTGTTTCTTAACCACACAACCTTTTCCCTCCTTCAGAAAGCATATCATGAGAGGGGGAAAAAAGGACCACATAGGCCATACTGTCTTGGATATGCCCCTTGGATGTAGGCCAGTGCTGGGTCTTGTTTTATTTGTTGGAAAATTCCTTCATCACCCACCCTGAATTCTGACCTCATTCCCGGCCACTCTGGGATGTCCACAATGAGATCAGGAAACCAGTGGAGTTAGAAGAAAAGCAGTCTTCTTTTTCAAGTTGGTTTAGCTCTGAGAAAAGAAAAAAAGAAAAAAAAAACACACACAAAGAGCAGAGTGGTCTTTATTGTTTTTGCCTCTTGCCTTAAGTGGTAGTTTACTGTCATTGATGTCAGGGCACCCAGAGTATATAATTTTGTTAGCCTTTTAACCACAGTTTTAATAAATGAGATAAAATTGAGGAAAGTAAAAAAAAACATAGTAGGATACATTTCTCCTTGGCAGCCCCGAAATCCAGTGTTCTCTCTCCCTTTCAGGAGACCTACAACCACACACTTCTGACCACACCAACACAAGGGCATAGGGTCTGAGAGACTGGGGAGGTTTAGGGAACTAGCGACAATGTCTCTGCTGCCATATTCTTTTTTTTAAAGTTTATTTATTTTTGAGAGAGAGAGAGAGAAGGAGGGAGGGGGAGGGAGAGGGAGGGGGAGAGAGAGAAGGAGAGAGAGAAGGAGAGAGAGAAGGAGAGAGAAAATTCCAAAAAGCCTCCTCACTGTCAAGGCTCGAACCCATGAACCTATGCGATCATGACCTGAGCTGAGATCAAGACTCAGACTCTTAACCGACTGAGCCACCCAGGTGCCCCTCTGCTCCCATATTCCGCATGCTCAAACACAGCATGGACCCTAGCATGTAGAGTAGACCCGGGCTGCAGGCAGTATTTCCTAACCCTTAGATACCACCTGGTGGACACGTTAAACCTCAGGGACAGAAGAAACCTTAAAGGACATATGGTCAGGCATCACCACTTTCCAGACCCAATGACAAGCCTGTGATTACAAGGAAGCAGAGTGGATGGTGAGAGCTTGGACTCTGGTGCTCAGCTGCCTGGGTTCGAATTCAGACTCTCCAGTTAATAGCTGCTGTGTGTGACCTTCATGTGGCCCATCATGATTCTGTCCTCAGCTTCTTCACTTGTCAAATGGATATAATGAGGGTTGTAGAAGGGAGTTAATACACCTGGTGCTGGGTGAGCAATGGATACAGGGAGGGTTAATTCACTTTGCAGTCCTAGTATGGAGCAGAGTGCCGGGCATTTGGCTGCTATGCAGTGAGTGTATAGCAATGTGTAAATAATTAAACAAGGACGAGCATACACGCTTTGCAGATAAAGAAAGGAGGGTTATAAACCTAGTAAGAAGTGAATGGGTCCCAAAACTCCAGATCCTGGGAGCTTTCTACCACACCACTGCATCCCATGGACAACGCCCATGGTAAAAGCTCAGCAGGTACATTCTTGAGGTCACCTCAACCTTGTCCTGCCTCCCACCCACACTAAGCACAGCCATTGACACTCCTTCACCTGGCACACAGCAGGCTCCGTCTACAAATGTAACCCAGCTCTTCAGCGACTCCCATTAGGTGAGTCCCTGAAGAATCTCCTCTGTGACACTCCCCGGGAGGAAGCACCCAGCATCTGCTGATCACTAGCTTTTTCTCCTTTTTTAAACCGAACTGCCAGCCCACTGCCTCTGCTCTCCTACAAACTCCCACTGGGCTGTCACAGAAGCCTGAGGATTCCGAGATCTTTGTTCTCTCTTTGTTCTGAAGATGGTTATTTCTGCAGGGCCCTCCTTCCAGCCCTCCCCTCTCTCCCCACCCCTACTTGCTATTCTAATGAAATTCTCTGAGAATGGAATCCCGCTGTGTGGTCCCCCCCTTCTCCCCCTTCTCTCCTCCCATTTCCCACCACCATCTCTCAGACATCACTTCCCATTCCCCTGCCTGCTTTTCTCTGCCTGTTCCTCTTGACTTATTTTATCCTTCTGTTAAAGGGGAGAGGGAGATGTCTAGCGATAGCAATCCGCTAGCAGTTCCCCAGTGTGAACTAATCAACACGGGACAGTCCTGACACCTCATCGTAGGACTATTAAAATGTCTTCTGTGCTGTTTCATTCTGCAGCGGGCAGATTAAGGACACATGCGTGTGTTGGGAGGCCTAATTGTCATTGTTCAGTTCCATTTTCCCAAGGAGCAGCCTCTTCTGACTTTACAGCGGGTGACCTTGAGCTGCCCAAGAAAAATGCTGCGTCTGTCCTGACACTCACCACCAGAACTCCCCCAGAGGAGCAGTTGGTCAAGGATGAACGGGAGGGAGAGAAGCAAGAATGACAATCACGTCACTCATCTGAGAGAGGGGAGGATTTCAGGCTCTGTTCTCTGGTTAGGAACCGAGTTTTAGTTTGTGAAAATTAATTTCTTTCTCAGGGAGGGGAAGTTTAGCCTCAAGGTTTAGCCTCTGTGATGACATCCCAGTTTCAGGGAGAGAGAAGAGGACTCAGGCTACCCTCCATTCTGGCCTCCTGGAGTTTGGGAATGAATGCAGATACTGTAGAAACCTGGGGGCATGATCCTTTTTGCTACAGGTTCTCCATCTCAGGTGCTTTGTGCCCTTTAAGCAGAGATAGTTATTCTATCTCCCTCTGTAGCCACCTGCCTCACTCTCCTGCTGTCTCACCTGTGCTTCTCTGCCTCCTCCACCCTTTTGTTCCCTTTGGGGCACATGGGTTTCCCTCTCTCCTTCAGCCACTCTTGCCCTGGAGCTTAGGTTTGTCTCCCCAGAAAAACACCGGCAGGGTGAAGGGGAGAGATCCAGCATATAGACTATGGAGGAATGACAAGCTCAACGCGGCAGGTTGAAGGAGTCACCACCAGATGGCACTCTACAACGCTTTCTGCAGATCCTTTAGTTCTGGTGAGAAATTCTGGTTGGAAAGAAATCATTGGAAAGCACCACGAGAGGTCACTAAGTCCAGTGGCCTCCAAATGTTTTTTATTCTCACCTCTGTACATCGTAACTTTCTGATCATGCACACCCACATGTATTTATTCCTCAGTGTATATGTACTATCAAGCTATACTAAACATTAGTAAAACTTATTAAAAAATTATGTTTAGATGAAAATTACAGCGTCAATTTAAATAAGCTTTGGAATATTTTCCTTCTGCACTAAAAGTGATCACTTTATACACCTTCCAGAGAGATCAGTGATCTACTTTGTATTTCCTTTCTCCAAAAGGGCATTTCAATAAAACAAGTGTTTTTTGTTTTTGTTTTTGAGCTCCTACTACATACTCAGCACTGTGGAAGGGACGGAGATGATTAAAAAAAACAATAAAATTTTTTTTATATCTATAAGTTTCTTGTGTCATAGCATAGAAAAGACTTAAAGACCATGTAAAACAGCATGTATGTAGCAGTCAGAGCATTTAACTTGCAAACAACATAGCCCACTCTTACTATTTTAAAGAAAAAGGAATTTATTAAGTGGCTTACAGAATGTATTGGAGAACCATTAAGGAAGTCAGGATTGGAGGCTAAACAGTAGCCGGGCAAAAGGATCAGCCACTCAAGGGCTCTTGTGGTAGAAATCATTAGTACAATTGCCTGTCGCTCAGCACCAGGGACACCAAGGACCAGAGAGTGCAAACTGCTAGTGATGCCAGGGGAAACACACCCAGGTCACCATGCGTGCCCGGAGAGCTGAGCTCCCAGCAGGCAGCACTGCTCACGTCCTCCTTCCCAGTAGCATGGGGCTGCATCTGCTCAGCAGAACTGAGGTTGTATCCAGAACCAGGCTTCAAGGATGTCTTGGCCTCTCTTTACGCTAACGCAGAGAAAGCAACTAGAGGCTGGAGTAAAGACTGACTGAGCCAGGCCACAGGATCTGCCATGTTAGGATAGTGTCTACTTGAGAAAAGAGGCCAATGCGTGCCTTGAGCTCTCACATGAACAATGCCAGGGAGCTAGTCAGGGCCTGTCAGCTGCTAACCCAGGCTCTGGCTGGATCTCAGCCTGAGACTGCCTTAAGTTCTTGCCACAATAGGAGAGCTCTGAGAGACTTCCTATCTGAGATGATTTCACCTAAGTGCCAAAGGTTCCTTGCATTTGTTAGGGTGTGTCTACTTTTCTCTCCCAAGTTTGTATCTGACATTCACCCACTGCTTCAATTTAATTTCCAGTTTCTCCATTTTCCTCTATTCTTACTTAGGTGCCTGACTTCTGAGCTCAATTCAGTATCCACTTCTATTTCTTCCTGTTCCCTGGCTCCCTCCCTACAAATATTTGATTCCCTGCTTCACCTGATATATGGCTTTTATCCTATGCCTGGTCTTGCTGTTAGCTTCATTCCAGGACTCCCTGAATCTCAGTTTATGCCTCTTCTCTTTAGTATATGTGGGCACAGCCTCAGCTAGAGGCCCTGAGGGAGTGGAGCTCTGGGAACTGGGTGACATGGAGAAGCGGAAGAAGGACCTTCTCCATAGGGACAACCGAGGGCAGAGGTGCTCTTTGGCTAGCCTGAGGGAAGGAACAGTAGCTAATAACAGGGGCATGATAGGGCCCAATTAAGCAGAAAATATTTTTATAGGAAAAGTAGAGTGACTGCTGTGATTTACCAAAAGGTGAATATCCCTTAATGCCTTCGTTAGACTGAGGTGATATAACATAGAAACCAAACCAAAGGTGGTTTAAACAGCTCAAAGTTTATATTTTCTTTCTCGTAAAAATCCAAGCTGATAGTGAAGTTCTGCTCCTCAAAGGTCCCAGGAGTCCAGGCTTCAGTGCCTGGTTTCCACTACCAGTGGCCACCATTTTGCCTAAACAGAAGAAAGAAATGGGAAGAGAGGGTGCACTCTTCCCTTTAAAGAGATGACCCAGGTATTGCACAATTTACGTTTTCTCATATCCAATTGGCCAGAAATCAGTCACCTGGCCACACCAAGCTGCCAGGTAAGCTGGGAAGTGTGGACTTCAGCAGCCACGTGCACAGCTAGGAAGCTCTATATCTATTTAAGAAGGTAAAAATGAACGTTGGGGAGAACCAGCCCTCTGCGGACTGTACTGTGACTAGGCTGCAGGAGCAGTTCTCAGGGAAAGATTGCTACTGTCTTACATGTGGTCTTCGCTGCAGGTCAACTGATAGCCAATGCCTTCTTAGAAAACATCAGAATTACTGACAGCATTAGGTATAGGTATAGGAGAGAATGCAATGTAACCCTGCACAACCACCCTCCACCCACCCAGCCTCCACCCCAAGCCACCTCTTGGGGTGAAAGCCTAGTGGAGCCCTTCACAGTACTGTCATCAAGTTCAAATCTGGTTCAAATCCCAGCTCTCCCATCAATCACATGTGTGATCTTGAGCAATTTGCCTTCCCTTCCTATGCCTCCATTTCCCCATCTATAAAAGAGATAGTAACAGTACCTACTTCAAAGGGTTGTCAGAGAATTAAATGAAATAATGCATATTCATAGCACCTGACACATAGTAAAGACTCAATGATTCTTGGCTATTTTAATACAGACTATACACACACAAATGAACCCTCAGCCCGAATCTGCAAGCATGTACATAGTTCTTCCTGACTCTGATGTGGCAAAGGAAAAAGAATAGATTTATGCCCAGTTCCTTCCATCACCTTCCATATCTTGGGCTCCACTGTGGGAGAAACAGTGACAACAAGAAGGACAATAGCACGATGCAAAGGTACAGAACCAAGAGTGAGCATGGCTTCAGAAAACAATGAAAAGTCCAGAGCAGCTAGAATGGAAGTAGTAGATAAATTTGAACAGTCCAACTCATGCCCTCATCAATAAACACTGATAAAATGTGAAACCACCTAACAAGGAAACTCTCCAGTTGTTCAAACCTCATTTGAGAAAGACATTCTCAGCACTAGCAGGGGCAGCCAGAATACTTTCTACAATGGTTGCAATGAGCATCATCAGGAGCAATATAAAAAAAAAAAAATTTTTAACATTTATTTTTGACAGAGAGAGACAGAGCATGAGCAGGGGAGGGGCAGAGAGAGAGGGAAACACAGAATCTGAGCTGTCAGCACAGAGCCCGACGCAGAGCTCGAACTCACAGACCGCGAGGTCATGACCTGAGCCAAAGTCGGACACTCAACTGACTGAACCACCCAGGTGCCCCGTCAGGAGCAATATCAACAAACCCATGCTCTAACATCTAAGGTGCTCTTAATATCCTTGTTTATAATGCCGTGTCCTGACCCAAAGTGTCTGGACAAAACTTTGAAAAATTAGCACCCGTGTTCCTTCTACTCTGTCCCCAAATCCCAGGAGCATGTTGCGTGTGTTAAATATCTACAAAGGTAATCCTCAATGGTAGAGAATGAGGGTTGCTTTTAATTCCCTTAGAAGACCTCAGAATCATGTGGGGGAGCTTTTCAACTGCACACTACATACGTCCACCCAGAGACTGTAATACATATTTGCCTACTTGGTAATGACACGCTGAGGTGTGGGAGCCAGCTCCTACAAGCTCACAAGAGCAGATTTGCATTTCTCCTCCCATCTCTGTGTTCAAGGGCGTCCCACTGGTAGTTTGAAAATGACATGTTGGGACTATTTACTTGGAAAATGGCAACCACTGTAAACCAGGACTCCTTCTGCCACTGCCCCAAACAGCTGCTTTTTCAACATTTATCAACACACCACTGCCACATGCTTTCAAGAATCACTGCAGTAAAGGTTTATGTGAGTAATGATAACATATTATACCTGCCTCCTGTCACGTGGGAGTGGGAAAAGAGAGAATTCAACGTTCTATAGTACGTGCAGACCTATGCTAGGTGCTGGAAGGCCTCTGTTCTCTAGAAGGGTCAGATGTTTGATGACTCCAGAAAGATGAGCTCAGCTCTGATTCTGTCAAGAAGCATTGTGGAAAGCCCTGCTGGGTAAAGACACAAGGAGTATCTGCCTTGGTGATACTTTTGATTTGGGTGATAGGCAAGGTATGGAGCATAAGGCAGTGAGTGATATATATATATATATATACATATATATATATATATATACACACACACACACACACACACACACACACACACACACACACAAATACACACACACACACACACACACACACACACACATTATACAGTAACAAATGGAGAGGGGCCAAATGACTGGCATGAGTACTAAATACTCAAAGAAGAGGAGAGTTGATTGACTGAGTGGCTGCTATGTGCCACACATGGTACTAGGTTCTGGGGACTCTAGTGAGCAAGACATGCCCTGACTAGGCATCGAGTGTGGTGCCTCTCAAGGTGTGATCTGATGACTGTCTGCATCAGAATCATGACCAGTAATAAAAGCTAACAAGTATTAAGGGCATGCTATGGGCCAGCCACTGTACTAAGTGTTTTGCATGTATTATAATTTCATTCTCAGACCAACATTATATTTGACCTATTATTATTATTTCCATCTCACAGATTAGAAAACCGAGAAAAAAACCACTAATTATCTTGCCCAAGGTTGCACCATTTGGACATAACAAAGCCGTGACTGAAACATGGAAGTCTGGCCTCAGTACCCATGCCCTAAACCTACATTAAAAAGATTGTTTCCCTGGGTCCATGGGATGCCTGGGTGGCTCAGTCAGTTAAGCATCTGACTCTATCTCAACTCAGGTCTTCATCTCAGGGTTGTGAGTTCAAGCCCCACATTGGGCTCCATGCTGGGTATGAAGCGTACTTAAAAAAATACTGATTCCTTCGGCCCAGAGTAACTGAACCAGAATCTTTGGGACTGGATCCCCAAAATTTTACGTTTTAAATTGGATCCTTAGGTACTCATGATGCTTATAGGTACTGATGCTCAATGGCCTGGAGATGAAATCTGACAATTCCACAAGGTATCGTAATAAAAATAACATTTGATCAGCATCACATAAGAGGTATATACAGGACGCTAAGGGAGGATGTGGCTTAACGGTGGTCAGGGAAGTCTTCCTAGGGGAACTGCTCACACCTGCCTCAAAGGTAGGTGTTCACTGGGTATCAAGGGGGTAAGAAAGCCTCCAGACAGAGGAGCACATTTGGATCACAGGGCCAGAGGGAGGAAAGCTGCTAGGCCTTTGAAGAAGTGGAATAAATTCACCATGGCCAGAAGGTAGGATGCCTGGGCCTCTGCCTAAGAGAAGAGGCAAAAGTGGCAGGTGGAAGTGAGTCAGGGCTTCCTGCAGTAGACTAGCTGTTTGTGCACTGAATAAAGTCTCTTCGTCTGCTCAGGAAAGGGCCTTTTTGTAACTCAACTCCTCATCTACATACCTCTAAGCAATCTGCACCATCTGTCTTTCTGTGGCCATCAGTGGTCTATCAGTGACTCTGGGTCAGATCAGGAGGAGCTTTACTTGTACGTTCAAAAGTTTGGACAATTGGTAATTGTTGTAGGATTTTAAAAAGGGAGTGACATGGTTGGATTTAGGGGTTTGAAGGATCATTCTGGCTGAAAAAGTCAGAAATTTCTACAGAGCACACTTACCATGAGCATAGGTGTTATAGATTGGATTCCATGGTGAGGTCGCCATTGTGGCTCCTCCTTTCCCATGAGGCTGCAGATTCTTTTCCACCACTGGGACAGTGAGTTCCCTCACACACTCCCAGAACGTCATCCTGCCCCTACCCTCCCTGTCCACATGCTAAACTACACAGCATGGCATTTAATCCTTACAACTGTATTTATACATGAAGAAACTGAAGGTCAGAGAGGTTAAGTTATGTGCCCAAGGTCATACAGGTGCAAAAATAGAATCTGAAACCATGTAATTTTTGTTCCAAAGCTTTTGCTCCAGCCACCATCCACAATTTCCTCCAAGTCTATGTAAATGGGGTAAAGCCACACTCTCCTAGAGTTCCTATATGACAAAACCTGCATGGGAAATTCAGAAAAACTCAATTTCGTCTTCAAGTTTCCACACCACAGGAAGCTATGAATGAATCAAAGATCCTTATATCAGACAGGACTAGTACAGCTCACAGAGAGAGAACACAATCAAACTGGCTTAAACCAGGAATTTAAATAGCTTATATAACTAAAACTCTGATTCTGAGACCAGTAGATCCTAATACCTTGGTTACTTTCACTGCATCTCAGCTTTCCTTCCCTCTGGGTGGCTTCATCCAATGTGAGCTCTCCCTTGATGACAACAAAAACACACACTCAGCAACTCCAACTGACATCTCACCTGCTTAGATACCTCACCTGGGAAAATGCTTTTTACACTGGATCCAGAGAATGTTCTGGCATGGGACCTCACAGGTCAAGTCTGGGCAATGTGCCCAGCTCTAGAGAGGGAATGTGTCAGCCCCACTTGATCACATGGTCTGAAAGTGGGAGTATAGCCCCCATAAAGGAAAATGAAATGCTGTTCCCAAAGGAAGAACTGGATGGTAGGCAGGGGAAACGGGTTTCAAGGACTCCACAGAATTTTCTAATTCCTCCTTTTTAGACCCAGTAGGATCACAGTGGCTTCACTTTTTCTAGAAACTTCTAGGCCTCTCTTCACTATCTAGTCAGTGATAATTTGAGATAGTTCTTAACAAGAATTACCAGCAAAAAAAAAATAAAAAAAAATAATAAAAAGTCTCTTTGGTTTCATGTACTTTAACTTAAGATACAAATTGAGAAAAGTTCAAAGAGAAGTAGAATCCTTGATTTCATGGAAATATCAAATAATATACTTAAACAGGTAGAAATTAAGTGAGAAAGTAACAAATAGGAAAGATGAGAAAATGATTTTATTTAACAAAGTTCTGAGGCCAAAGAGAATGATCAAAGTTGGAAGACAGGAAGAAAAGGAAAATTATTTTGAAAATTGAGATATCAGATAAGGAAGTCGGTGTTGGTTGGATGTTTCAAGAAAGCAGATATCCATCAACTTAATCAAGATTTTTTTATTAAAACTGCTGAGCTGTCAAGTATGATGCTTTTCTCAGTGTGACAGGTTATAGAATAAGCCAAACAAGAAAGATTTTGCTGCGCTAACTGGTTCCTCCATTTCCATCACAACCTCATGAGTGGAAAATAGTGATGCTGATAATGTCATAATCTAATTATTTTGCTCTTCCATCTTTGTTTTTCAGTGCTTAAGATGATGACCATAAGGGGCACCTGGGTGGCTCAGTGGGTTGGGCATCTGACTTCTGCTCAGGTCATGATCTCACAGTTCGTGAGTTCAAGCCCTGTGTCAGGCTTTGTGCTGACAGCTCAGAGCCTAGAGCCTGCTTCAGATTCTGCTCCCTCTCTCTCTACCTCTCCCCCACTCATGCTCTGTCTCTCTCCTTCAAAAATAAAAATAAACACTAACAAAATTTTTTTTAAAAAAAAGATGATGACCATAAGTTTTCTTTATTTACTTTATTCCACACAGATTTTCCTTAAAGTTGGTGGAGGGGCACCTGGGTGGCTCAGTCGGTTAAGCAACTGACTTTGGGCTCAGGTCATGATCTCGCAGTTTGTGGGTTTAAGCCCCATATTGGGCTCTGTGCTAACAGCTCAGAGCCTAGAGCCTGCTTCAGATTCTCTGTCTCCCTCTCTCTCGGCCCCTTCCTGCTCATGCTCTGTCTTTCTCTCTCTCTCAAAAATAAATAAACATTTAAAAAAGTTGGTGGAAACTGTAGGTGATATTCTGTATAATTTTTGATTCGAAGCTAGTAAGTTACAGAAATTTATAAATGGGAGAAGAGAAAATTACTTTGTCCATGATTGAACTAATGGCACTTTATCATTTGGGGATAATTCTATCTGGCTGCAAGTGAGAAGTGTCTTACTGGGCTCAGATCTGCTCCTTACTGTCCTCTCTGGAAAATGAGCACTGACACTGCAGGCTCAGATATCATCTTAGGACTTGGTTTAAATTTTTTTTTTAAGATGCTACAACAAACAGCAGTCATATTAGCTCAATCATAATTATCATCATCCTTGAAACCCTGGAAATAGTTATTTGTGAAGAGATTGCTGTATGCCAGGCACTATGCCAAACACTTCTTGTGTTTCAGTTATTACACCAAAAACATAGGTTTAGAGGAAAACTGAGGTTCAAATTACTTGAGCAAGGGGACAATCTAGGGAGTTGCAGAACCAAGATTCCCACACTGGGCTGGTCATCCTGGTTAGCACCTCACGTATACCAGAACCAATTAGCATTATAATGTTCGAAGACCAGAGAGTTTATTTCTGTCCTTTGTCACCTAAGTAAAGTGATTACTCAAACAGACTGCTGAGGGGCACCTGGGTGGCTCAGTCATTTAAGCCTTCAACTTCTGCTCAGGTCATGATCTTATGGTCTGTGGGTATAAGCCCCATATGGGGCTCTGTGCTGACAGCTCAGAGCCTGCAGTCTGCTTTGGGTTCTTTATCTCCCTCTCTCTCTGCCCCTCCCCCATCTGTGCTCTTTCTCACTCTCTCTCTCAAAAATAAAAAAAAAAAAACATTAAAATGTTTTTTTAAAAAAGAGAGCTAAGCAAAAGTATGTTCTTTAACCACTGAAAATTCAGCTCTTGATTTTCACAGATGATAATCCACACCATCTTCCTAAATGTGAGGTCTAGTATATGATAATTTTATATTCACCAAATTACATTGTGGGTAATTTAATATATTGACTGCCCACTATGTGCAAGATCCTGAGGCCATAACTTCAGGAAGAACACTTATGAGTTAAAATGCAGCCAATGTTTTGAAGAGTTTCCAGTATGGAGCAGGGTGAAAGACGTGGAGAAAGTTCAGAGGTACCGTCTACAAGAAAACAAGCCATAATTGGAACACCATAAAAGAGCTATAACCCAAGTATCACAAGAGTTTAAAGATAGAGAGTAATCCCACCCATTTGTGAAAAGGCTTCACTGAATACATACCATTTGATGCGGTCCTTGCGTTAGAGGAGGCAGTTAGTTAGGCTTTAACAGGATGCCTAGAAACCAGCAAAGGGAGAATCAAGTCCCCTTACCAGGAAAGATAGTAACCTGTCCTGGCAGCATTACACACACACACACACACACACACACACACACACACGGCCACAAGAAGCCAGATCAAACCAGGCAGACCCCAAGACAAAGAAGGTCAGGTACATATCCAAGACAAAGACCCTGGCCAAGTAAGGAAGAAAAGGCACAAAAACCTGCTCTCAAAGAAATCCCCTCCCCAAACAATAAATATTCCATTCCTCACTTAACAAGTGTTAGTGAAAGACAGAGACCCAAACCCTGGGCAAGGCTCTCCCATGAGCCACCCTCTCTCCCATCTCCAGAGTGTACTGTTGCTCACTTTAATGAACTCTTCACTTGCACCTCTTCAGCACTGTCTGGTCTGTCCTTGAATTTTTTTTCTCAAGACTGACTAAGACTCTCCAGCAACATTCCCCCCACTGCCTCCAGGGACAGCTGGGCAGAGGCATCAGGGCCAGGAGTTCTCCCCAGTCTATCCCGAAACACTTGCAGATTTGAAGAGATGTCACCATGCACAGAGGAAAGGAAAAGAGGGTGTAGAAGACAGAAAGAACAGCATAAGAAAAGACAAGCAACAGTATGAGTGTGTGGTCTTGTACACACTCGTGTGATGAATGAAGTATTCTAGTCTGAATGGAGATGTGGGTATGGGACATAATGACAGGCAAAGCTAAAACAGAGGTTGCAGATTCTGTGCTTGGTCTTTTGGCACAGTTGAAAAATTGGGCTTGAAGTGCCAGGCAATGGGGAAGACCTACAGACCAGGGAGCAATTGGACTGGATAAAAAAACAGTTAATTGGAACAGATGTGATCAGGTTGTTATGGCAACACCAACCAAGTATTTAGGCCAGTGCTTCCCAACTTTAAATTGCCTAAGAACCACCAGGGGGACTTGTTAAAATGCAGATTTAAATTGGCAGTCCTGAGAGGGAACCTCAAAGTCTGCATTTGTAACAAGCTCCTATGTAAGGCCCATGCTGCTTGCTTTTCAACCACAACTCAAAAACCTTAAGTCTACACAAAATGACATAGAAGACATCCTTAGGCATTTGCCATCATTGTTACTCCCAACTAACTCTCTGCCCAGGTACTTTTTCTTTTTTTTGCATTTTCAACTGAAAATCTGACATTTCCACCTACGTCTCTTCCTGTCCGCCCCCCCCCCATATTTTTAACTCTTTAAAAACCATCTGGAAGAATAGGAAAAAGCAAGCAGATTAAATGAGGTCACTTAAGCAGTTTGTGGTTTCAGCTGAAGCTTTGTGTTATCTTAAAGGGAAGCAGAAAACATGTGGATGTATAAATAGAGGTGTGGAACACAAGTTCACAGAAATTTTTATTCTCTCACTGTATAAGGATGAGCTCACATTTAGGACGCAGGGCTCAAAGCTGGTTGCCTTAGTGAAAAGTGGGATACTGGTTACACTGAGGACAACTGAGCAATCTAGGTCTTTCTGACACTTGCTGTGGACCAGATGCTGGGGCGTTGGCCTCTGGAGCAAATTAAACTGAAGGCATTTAATAGCAACCTAAATCTTAACAGCTGAAAGAGGAAATGCAGCAGAGGATTTGAAACTAGGTCAAGGAGGAAACTCTGGTAAACCTCCCAAAATGGCTGACTTTCCAAACATTATAATTCTTCCCACCAGTCATTTTCAAAAGGAAAGCCTATTTTCTCAAATGGTATCCTTCCTGACCCCAAAACAAGGTAAGTAAGCAGAAACACAGAAACCAAAATCCATGGCAGCCATGAACCCTTACTTCTGCACTGCCAAACTTCTGTCCTTGCCTCATGTGTACCATGCTGCCTCCTGGCCACAAGAAGCAATGGAGGTGGAAGCAAATTGACCTGGGATGAGAATTACCCCTAAGGGCATAGATTAATGCACAGTTTGACGTCACTATAATTTAATCCATTTCAGACGGTTATTTGACTGAACAGATGGTGGCAGTGTCCATGCATAAGCTCCAGTCAGTTTCTTGACCGATGTCCACTCGCACCAAGGAAGAGATTAGCTACGTGCAACTGGCAATCTAAGGTAAGATTAGGCAAAGCATCACCATTGCTTTCTAAAATTCCATTGGCATTCTCTTATGATGGCTTTCCCTTGAGTGGAAAGAAACAAACTTTGCCTATCCCACCTGAATATTTCCTTCAAGGGAACTTAAAGCCTGCCACAAAAAGAAAATGTCACAAAGTGAAAGAGCAATCATTCCTATGTTAGATTAAAACATTGGGACAAGACACTATTGAAGCCATGGGCATTTTTACTGAAACTGTGTTTGTGGCAGACATTGTGTGAGATGCTCAGTCCCTTTGAGAAACACTGCCCCACTGAGGAAAGGAGCCCCGAGCAGTAATGTCAGGAGAATCAGCAACGTTTCGGCCAGGAAACCCACTCTGGGGCAAAAAACTACCAATCCACAGATTGTCCTGTGACCTGTGATATAGTCTCACACAACAATTTCTGTGAAAAGGGAAAAGATGATAATTAGGTGGCCAGTCAGACTTTCCTCAAAATTGGAGCTGGAAAAAGTGGAGAGAATCCATAGTGGGGGAAAAAAAAGCAAGAAGACACAAAGATAAGGAGAAACCCAGAGGAGCAGACCCACAGTAAAGGCAGAGCACAGAATGAAGAGACTTTGTATTCATTCTGTGGCTCAGATGCTTAGAGGCTGGAGGGAGGGTGGTCCCAAACAGCCATCTGACCCCTCCCAGGCTTTGTGATACCCACCCTTACAAGCTTCTCTCTGTGTGAAGCTTAAGGATTCAACTCTTTATGAGCTTCCATAAGACCCAGCTATCAGCTGACATTCCCACCGGCAACATTTGCATCTTCAACTCCCCAGGACTTATATGAAAGAGATCAAATGCTAATGCCACCATCTAGACCCCAAGACCTGACTTTTACTGCCTACCTGCATATACTTACCGATCTTTGTCCCACATTTTTCCTTAAGCTCTTTTCCAGCTTCTCTTAACTCAGGCAAATGGAAAGCAAAACCACCACTCTAGCAACAGTGACTAGACCTCCTTACAGGACCTTCAGCTAGTCCAGACCACCCAGTCCACTTAGAGCTTAACCTCTGACTTGCTCATATGCAGATAGACCATGTAGTGACCTCTAGAATGACAATGATTATCTTTACCTCATTATAATACTAAAGTCTCCACCCAAGGAGGAGCCTCAGCCTAGTTTACATAACATACAATGTATGTATAGGCATGTTTCTTTAAGGCGCATGTGTGACCTTATGCCCAAGTTTACATATTATGACAAGGATTCCTTATTTAAATATTCATCCTAACTCTCAACAAAAGGAACCCATCTGCCCTTGCTTCAGGAGTCACAGCTTTGGAAATTATTCCCTGTGATCACCTTATTTGCTGCAAATAAAGTTTTCTTTATGGGACAAGTCAACCTGGTGCAGTTTCTGATTCACCAAGGAGAGAAGTCACATTGGTTCTGTTACGGAACCTGGAAAGCTGGCGGAAAAACCAAGTGGCACTCGGAGATCTTGGTGGATTGTAGATTTATTTTACACTGGCGGGCTCAGAGGAGACTGTTTCTCCAAAGGTCTGAGCCCAGAATGCAAGCGGGGAGGGTAATTTATAGCCGACAGCCTCCATATTTGTGGGGGTTTTCACACGCACAGCAAAGGAAGAAGAAACCAGATGAGGGGTCTCTAAGCTAGAGACCAGAGTTTGTTTTAGTCCAATCAGACATCTTTGGTGTACTTTATCCACTTCTCCAACAGTTCCGTTACACTAACTAACCAGACACAGAAAAGAAGAAAAGATTGGTGGGAGAGAAGAAAGAAAAGACAGAAACCTAGGCCCTGAAAGGCTAATTTGAATAGTTTCAAGAACTTGTTGATGGGTAGATGTTCTATCAACATTTCTGTCAGGCAAGACCCATGCATGCCAGAGATGACCAGCAATTATTTGAAAACAAAGAATAAAAAGGTAAAGGTATGTTATTATGTTTATAGTCATTCCTAAATATTTTATTATATTTTAAATACATTTCATCATTAATCTCAAGGTATCCAAACTACTTCTTTGGTCTTGTCAGTCTCCTTTGAACTCCCAGATCAGTTTTATTCTACTCTGCCATGTCTTGTCATCTAGAGAAAAGGACAGATCTTTCAGATAAAAGCCACTCCCCTCCACCCCCCGCCCCACCCTGAGAACTCGGGAAATGAAAAAAAGATATAAATCCGCATTTAGTTTCATGCCTCAACCCTCTTTTGCACTCAATCTATCCCCACATTGGGAGTTCTGGGAACATTTTTTTTCCAATTCTTCAGAGGTATGATTCCAGTGAGAGAGGGAAAAAAAAAAGAAACGATCAAAAGTTCTCTCAAAGTCCAGGGTTATTTCTAACTCAAAGCAAGGAATTTCTTTATAAAATTTCTTTCTTTCTTTTTTTTTTTTTTTTTTTGGTCACTCCAGGACTGCTCCTCCTGTCATTCAAAACCTCTACTCTCATAATCTGAATGCAGGCTGCATTCTCTGGTGACCATTGTCATTGAAATTTCTTTAGTGGGTTGTCAGGAGGAGAGAGAATCCTCCTGAGTCTCAGCCCCATTGTCTCTGGCTGCCTTGAGTGTGGACATCACCATGGTAACATAAGCAGGTAAAGAGCAGTGTTATTATTCCCTGATGGGGTGAGGCTGCAGGAAGGGCCTGAGTTCCCAAACTCATCCTCTCCAACATCTGTTAGGCCTCTCACCATCTCTTGTGCAGGAAGTCACTCTCTCCCTCCTAGAGTCCAGACTGCATTCAACACACTGGAAAATATTATATGTAAAATAAACATATCAGTGAGTCACTAGCTACTCATCAGAGCATTCCTCAAACACAATATAGGCCTAAAACAGAGCCGTAAGGGAAAGGAGGAAGCTAAGGATTTGAAATCTTTTTTCCAAATGTCAATCTTTCAATCCCTCAAATAAATAAATGAAAGGTAGAAAGACCTTAGGTTTTAAAGAAATTGTGGCATGTAAAAAAAAAAAAAAAAAAAGAAAGACCTTTGGTTTTGTGTGGTATATTTGTGTCCTTAAGACTTCTCAATATTTTGGGGCGCCTGGGTGGCGCAGTCGGTTAAGCGTCCGACTTCAGCCAGGTCACGATCTCGCGGTCTGTGAGTTCGAGCCCCGCGTCGGGCTCTGGGCTGATGGCTCAGAGCCTGGAGCCTGTTTCCGATTCTGTGTCTCCCTCTCTCTCTGCCCCTCCCCCGTTCATGCTCTGTCTCTCTCTGTCCCAAAAATAAAATAAAACGTTGAAAAAAAAAAATTAAAAAAAAAAAAAAAAGACTTCTCAATATTTTGCTTTAAATATTATCAAATTTCTAAAAAAAATTTAATGTTTATACATTTTTGACAGAGAGATACAAAGACAGGGAAGGGCAGAGAGAGAGAGGGAGACAGAATCTGAAGCAGGTTCCAGGCTCTGAGCTGTCAGCACAGAGCCCGACATGAGGCTGGAACTCACAGACCACAAGATCATGACCTGAGCTGAAGTCAGGCGCTTAACTGACTGAGGCACCCAAGTGCCCCAAATAATTATCAAAATTCTAAAGAGTATTAGAGTTTCTTGTTACTCGTAATGAATGGACTATAGTTAGGCAGAAGAGAACAGTACCCACGTTTTGAGAGGAAATCTGAAAAAAATTAACACAGTTTGCTTCCTTTCTAAGAGTTTACTCTCTCCTTTGCCTCAGAGAAAGTGAAAATTCCTACATTGGCAAATTTCACTGAAAACAGGTTGTTAGTTTTTTTCATTCAAACTTCGAGCTTGGTATGAGACAGTACTGCACTGTGTTAATACCTAGCTATGAAACTGTGGTCAGGTTAATAACTTACTAAATTAGGGAGAATTGAGTAATGTTGGTTGAGTTACCCATCTCTCTAAACAGGAAAACTCTGCTGTAACCACAGTATTATCACTAACTCACTATGTCCATGAGCAAATCAATCATCACACCTTAATCCCCTCCCCTCCCCGCCAATATCAAATTAAGGTTACACTCTTGCTTTCCTATTTATCTCCTGGCCATGTTCCTCAGCATTTTGTTCTTTAGGGTCATAACTTCAGACAACAGTCATACCCAGGATGCATTGCCACAAGCAAGATGGCTGGCTAAAGGACTGAGCAAGTTAGATTGCAGTTTATGTTCAATTCCCCCAAGCACCACTAACTCCTACTCTTTCTGAGACCAGATTTAACAGTGTGGTAGGTAGCCCCGGTAATTCCTGGCCTCACAGTAGGCACACCATTGCACAATTCTCTCCCCTTAGGTGTAGACTGAACCTGGTGACTCTCCTCTAACAAAAAGAACATGGCAAAAGTTCTAAGATATCACTTCTGAGACTACATGACAAAAACATTGTGTCTTGCTCCTCCCTCTTGCTCTCCATTTTACTCACTCTGATCATGCTATTTGGTACCCTGTGCAGAGGTCCACAGGGAAATGAACTGAGGGAGGCTCCCAGCTAACAAAGGATCAAGACTTTCAAACCCCATTAGGAACAGAGTCCTGCCAACAAGCATGTGAGTGAGCTTGGAAGTGAATCCTACTGCTTTCCAGTTGAGCCTTCAGATAAGAGCACTGCTCTGGCCAACACTTTGATCACAGCCTTGTGAGAGACCACGAGGCAGGTGTACCTCACTAAGCAATGACTGGATTCCTGACCCACAGAAACTCTGAGCTTATAAGGGGGTGTTGATTTAACCCACTAATTTTTGGGATAACTTTCATGTGTAACAATAGATAACTAATAATCAATACGGTCAAAAATCATGATACAGTACGTTCAATGAAGTAGTGGTTTGCAAATGTCTATGTCGCTAATGGTTATAACTTACTTTAGTGTGGTACTGAGCTTCAAGGAGCATTTTTTAATGAAACAGAATGAAATGAAATGGAATGGAATAGAAAATATATCAGAACTTGTAAGTGTTAAAAATAAACATTGCCTTATAAAACTTTTATTTTATAAATACATTTCATACACTAGGTCATGTTATAAAAAGTATGTGTTAATATGAATTGAACAAAAAATGTTTGAAAGACACAATCCTAAAGGGCAACTGTAAAAATCAAACAAGAAAGAAAATTAAACTTTTGCTGTGGTCTGATTGTTTGTGTTTTCCCCAAATTCATAAGTTGGAATCCCAATGTAATGTGATATCAGAAAATCACATGGGTGGAACTCTCACAAAAGGGATTATTGCTCCAATAAAAGACACACACACACACACACACATTCCACCCATCCCCTCACCCCTCATCAGAGTTCCCTGGCCCCTTCCACCATGTGAGGACACAATGAGAAGTCTGTAACTTAGATGGCCATATTCACTGGAACATGCTATGCTGGAGCCAGAATTCTAGCCTCCAGAACTGTGAGAAATGAACTTTGTCTTATTTATAAGCCACCTGGTCTGTGGTATTTAGTTACAGATACCCAAATGGATTAAGACAACTCTCTTCCCCTCTGCAAACGAAATGTTGAGACTTGGATCAAGTCGTACCCCTCTCTAAAGATTTCTGTCACCACACCAACCTAATGGCTTTCTCCACCCCCTCTTGGAGTATAAGGCCTGTAAGAAATCAGTGTCAATAGCAATAAGTTACATTAATTTATTATTTATTGTTTATTATTTATTATTTATTGTCCAGCTTGGAGTATTTCTCCTGCAATAATAGCACTATTCTTGAGAGCAGGAGCTGTGATTCACTTCTCTGTGTTCTCCATAGTATATACTGTGGCAAGTGTAAAACATGTGAAGAAGTTTTTGGACCACCTTTGATGATGGAGGTTGATTATGAAAGAACGCAGGAATGAGGAGGAACACTATAATTTGTCTCCTTGTGTTAGATTGAAAAACAGTACCCTTCAGAGAGATCCATATTCTAATCCCTGGAGCCTGGAAATGTTACTTTATATGGAAATAAGATCTTTCCATATGAGATTAAGTTAAGGATCTTTAGATGAGGTGATTATCCTGTTTTATCAGAGTGAGTCCTAAATGCAATCACATACATTATTTTAAATGGGAGGCTGAGGGACATATTGCACAGATAAAGGAGAAAATCATTGTGACCTCAGAGATAGAGATTGTACTAATACAGCTCCAAAGCAAAAAGGGCTAGTAGCCATCAGGCTTGAAGAAGTAAGAAGAGCCTCCAGAGGGAGCAAGCACAGCCCTGGTTCCAATACTTTGCTTTCGACCTAGCAGATACTGATTTTGTACATCTAGACTCCAAAACTGACAGAGAATACATTCCTATTATTATGCCATCTAGTTTGTGGTAATTTGCTACAGTAGACACAAGAAATCTATACACTTAATACTACCTTTACCTTTGTGCCCCAGAATATCCAATATTATGATGTACAGCAGGCATTACTACTCTCAACAATGTTTCTTCAGGAAACATTCCTATTTATTGAGAAATTTCAAGGAAAATAGCCGAAGAGGCAGTGACCAACTTTCTTCCCAAGGAGGAGATTAGGCTGGGTTGGTTGGTGCCACATAATACGTGTAACTCTAATAGGCAGTCCTCTGGACAAATTATCTTGAATGCAAGTGGACTTTCCCATACGGTAACTATGAGGTCATGCTAGTCTTGATCAGGTTACCTAGAAGCAGATTCTAAGACAGGGATTCTCATTCAAATAATGGATTGAGGGATGCTGTCAGGATAAGGGGAGTAAGAGAAGCAGAACAGTTGGGGTGAAACAGAGGTAGATGTGGTCTGAGCCATAGACTAGTTTCAGCCTAATTCTATGGAAACTTGTTACACCAAAAAGTTGGTCCCACCATGAGGCAAGGGTGCCAGCCTTTGTATCCCCAACCTGCCACTCAATGATTGAGAGATGGGAAGATGGGAGAAGAAATAATGACCTCCCAAGCAAAGAGCAATAATAATTATTATATTTTATTTATTTATTTATTTATTTATTTATTTAAAGACCATGCATGAGTGTGAGCACATGTGCATAATTGAGCAAGGGAGGAACAGAGAGAGGGAGGGAGAGACAGAGGGAGAGAGAATTCCAAGCAGGCCCTGTGCCATCAACCCAGAGCCAGACACAGAGCTCAGTTGTAGGAACTGTAAAATCATGACCGGGACTGAAATCAAGAAATGGATGCTCAACCGACTGAGCCACCCAGATGCCTCTGAATATTATTTACTCACTCTGAGTGTGAACTCTGGATTCCCTTAGGCTGTTGCACAGAGTGGCAACCTAGTAAATCTCAATCTGGCTGCAGAAACAAACCTGACCTTCAGTAGAGTAAAGGTGGGATGATACTCAGGTCAAAGAAAGCCTTTACAAGATATGACATAAAGGTGGCAACATGTACATATAGGCCTGTGGAAGGACCTCTCCATAGCAGGTAAATCTATAAACTGAGGGAAGCAGAATCTGAGGGCATTTGTGACCACACCAGGATCCTTGTTTGAGCCCAGGATGAAAAGCATGATCCAAACATGGCCTATATGGAAACATAGCTATTTTATTGGGTCTTCAGACCGAAAGGGTGAAATGGCAAAGTATCCAAAGAAGCCTGAATTCTACCCTTCATGCAGGAAATGACCTGCAAAGCCTTGATTTTGGTCATTTAAATCCAACACTTCCGAACAGGTCCCTGAAACTTAGAAAATGCCTCATGACTCTTCAAAACATTTCTTAGACATGCTAGACTGCCTCATTGCTGAAGTCAGCTGGTGCAAGAGGGTGGGCAGAGACAGGGGCAGTGAGGGAGGGAAACAAGGGGGGGCTAGCTACACACGTCTACTGGCCCAGTCTCAGGGCCCCCCCCACACCTCGGCATCCCTGTACCCAATACCCTCAGCTCTGTCCTTAACTAGCATTTCCCAGGCAGATCCTTGGGTTTCCTGTCTTGGGAAAGATAGATGGGAGAGAAAGAAGAGGAAACAGAGAGAGAGATGAATGAAATAGCACTGCAGGCCTTTTTTATGACATTTAAAAAAATTTTTTTAATGTTTATTTATTTATTTTTTTTTCCAACGTTTTTTTATTTATTTTTGGGACAGAGAGAGACAGAGCATGAACAGGGGAGGGGCAGAGAGAGAGGGAGACACAGAATCGGAAACAGACTCCAGGCTCCGAGCCATCATCCCAGAGCCCGACGCAGGGCTCGAACTCACGGACCGCGAGATCGTGACCTGGCTGAAGTCGGACGCTTAACCGACTGCGCCACCCAGGCGCCCCTGTTTATTTATTTTTGAGACAGAGAGAGACAGAGCATGAACAGGGGAGGGGCAGAGAGAGGGAGACACAGAATCCGAAATGGGCTCCAGGCTCTGAGCTGTCAGCACAGAGCCCGATGCGGGGCTCGAACCCACAGACCGTGAGATCATGACCTGAGCGAAGTCGGACGCTTAACCGACTGAACCACCCAGGCACCCCATATGACATTTTAAAATAGTAAAACACCAAAAAGTCATCCACCAAACTACTATTTCACAAATGAAAGCCATTTGAATAATAATGATAATTTTAAAAAAAACATATGATGTCAGAGTAACAGGCCATCCTTTAAGGTGAAGAGATTTCATTTTAAGGAAAAACTCATTACCTTATGCTTACTTTTTTCATTTTACCTTCTGACAGCCAGGATTTGAGACTGCAGGCCATTTAAGCTCTCTTCTTCCCATACACATTGAAAAGAGCTGGGCCCCTTCCGGCCCAACACAAATGAAGAACAAATGAAATACATGCTCCAAATAAAGGATGTGCAAAAGTCACGGAAACTCTTCAATCAACTCTTACCCAATCGAGTTCTGTTTAATACCCTAGGGAGAGTCTCATGATTTTGGTAGGCCTGCTAGAAAAAGTTTCAATAACCCACAACAAATTAAAGTTTAGCTCTTTTTTGTTTGTTTGTTTGTTTGTTTGTTTGTTTGTTTTGAGAGAGACAGGGACAGAGACAGAGAGTGAGTGCAGGGGAGGGGCGGAGAGAGATAGAGAAAGGGAATCCCAACAGGCTCCACACTGTCTGTGTCTGGAGCTAGATGTGGGACTCAAACTCATGAACTGTGAGATCATGACCTGAGCCAAAATCAAGAGGTGAACACTTAACCAACTGAGCCACCAAGGCCCCCCCAAAGTTAAGTTCCTATTTTACATGTTTCTATTATTTAACACTAAAAAATAAATACGATGTTCAACATTTATTGGGTAATTGGCTATATGTCAGATGCTGTGCCAAGACATGGGGAAATATATATGCACTTTCCTCATATTTAAAAATTAAGATATAATTTATATACAATACAACACATACTTTCTTACTGTGTATTCTAGGAGTTGGACAAATAGGCTGGATATCCATCACCACAATGAAGATATAGAACAGTTTCATCCACTCCAAAATCTCCCCTTTGTAGTTAACTCTTTCCCTCAGCCCCAATTCCTGGAAACCATTGATCTGTTTTCTGTGCCCAGAGTTCTGCCTTTTCCAGAAAGCCCATATAATAATTCTTCAGATTTCATATGAGTGGAATCATAAAGGAGATAGGCGTTTGAGTAGATAGCATCGTATACCTGACGTTCTTCTGTTATGTTTATTCAGCAATCCCTTCATTGTTACTGCAAAGTACAATGCACTTTGTTTATGTGTTTATCAGTTGAGGAACAGTTGGGTTGTTTTCATTTAGGGGGTACAGAAACTAAAATAACACTACTATGAACATTCACATTGGGCATACTCATAATATTGTGCAACCATCACCACTATCTCATTTCAGAATATTAGACAGGGATGATGATTAATTTTGTGTGTCATGTTGACTGGATCGTGGGTACCAAGACAGTCTGGATGTTTCTATGAGGATGTTTTTGAATTGAAATCCATGGTAAGAAAACTCCTTTCAGATTTTAAAACCTCTATCCAGTGGATCTGGACAGATTTGAGAGGAAAAGCCAGAAAGAGCCATATAAAATACTCATAAGCATAACTTGATGAATTAAGAGGTTACAGTCATTGGAGCATTGCCTGCACCTCAAAGCAGCATAACCAAGAAATGTGTAGCATTAAGATTCTAAAAGAAAGTTTTGCAAAGACAGGAAGAGAACCAGGAAAGACATGTACAGACTGAACCCAGGCCTGAGCTAAATTCTGCTCTCATGGAAGAATATCTCTTAGAAGGGATTACCCAACTCACACAGGAGAAGTTAAACAAGATTTATATAAAATAAGGGATTTTTTTTGATGGACCCAGAAGGTATTGATTTTATATTTTTCATTACTAGATGGCCCATAACACAAGATACAGAGGAGTGTGATTGAAAACAAATATCTGGACCAGAAGGCAAAGAATATGTGAAATGAAGGCAGGCTCTTAATTCTAGCAAACAATCTGAAAAAGAATGAGAGCAGCTTGAGAAAGAGAGTCAACTGTTAGGGATCAATTGAACCTTCCCCAAAGTAGAAGGGAAGCAACAAAGAAGGGGAGAACTAGAGATGTAGCCAGGATGGCAGAGAGAGGTCAAAGAGAAAATGCTACTCAAGTCTGGAAATCCAAGAGCAAAGAGAAAAGAGCAAAAGAGGGCCTGGAGGTGTACTCAGCAGAGGCACATTTCTGGTCTCTCACCCCCTGGGGACACAAGCTTCAGTAGCATCAATAGCAACTTCGCCCAGAAATCTGTTTGGCTATGATTCTCCAAATACAACAAATATGAGAAGGAGGGACCTTCTCCAGAAAGCAGATTTTGAACTTTAGACTTTCAGGCCATTAACAGGAGATCTGAGTTTGAATATTAAGACTTTTTTGAATTGGATCTTCTCAAATAATTTTTGAACTTTATGTTCTTTTCACAAATTTGACAACATGATGGGATTTGTTATTGTTGTTGTTTTAAGTTTTATTTTGAGAGGGAGAGGGAGGGAGGGGCGGGAGGGAGAGAATGAGAACGAGGAGGAAAAGGGCAGAGAGAGAGGGGGAGAGAGAATCCCAAGCAGGCTCTGGCTCTGTGCTGACAGCATAGACCCCAATGTGGGACTAGATGTCATGAACCATGGGATTAGGAACTGAGCTGAAAGTGATGCCTAACTGATTGAGCCACCCAGGCACCCAAGGGATTTATATTCAAATCTGGGGTATGTGACATGGCCAGAGGTTTAGTGTAAGAGCTACTTGATACATTTTATATCAATATTTCCATTTGCTCTGTGGACAGATCATCTGAGGTAATGTGGGACAAAGCAGTCAGACAGAACAGGCTAGGAAATAGACAACTGGGTGAATCCCAGTCTTGGTATAGAATGGTCTTGGATTTGATTTAATTAATACTGACCTATTTTAGAACCATCTATAAGCGCATACATAACAATATGCTGGATGTGCAAATATAACAAAGCCAAAAGGAGAAAAGTAGTTGGACCTGAGGGAGGGAGGGAAGTGGACAGAGAGAGAACAGAAGGTGCCAAACACAGCAAAAACCCAGAAACCTTTGAATTCAGAAATGAAAGGCAGCGATTTATTTTTTTTATTTATTAAAATTTTTTTTAATGTTTACTTATTTTTGAGAGAGAGACAGAGTGTGAGTGGGGGAGGAGCAGAGAGAGAGGGAGAGACGGAATCCAAAGCAGGCTCTAGGCTCTGAGCTGTCAGCACAGAGCCCGACGTGGGGCTTAGACCCACAAACCGCGAGATCATGACCTGAGCCCAAAGTCAGTTGCTTTAACGACTGAGCCACCCAGGCACTCCTGAAAGGCAGCAATTTAAAATCACAAATAATAGAAAGCACCCACAACAATAATAAATGAAAGTTGTTTAGATGCAAAAGCCCAACAAAAAATAAATGAGTGGAGGTTGCTTGAGGGATTGTATTGGTCAGGGTCCTCCAGAGAAAGAGAACCAATAGGATATATAGAGACACCTATCTATGAGGTGATTTATTATAGAAACTGGCTAAAGTAATTATGGAGGCCAAGTCTTATAATCTGCTGTCTGCAAGTTGGAGAACCAGGAAATCAGGTGGTGTGATTCAGTCCAAGTCCTTTGAACCAGGAGGACTGATGTCCAGCTCAAACAGAGAAACAAATTTGCACTTCCTCTACCTTTTTGGTCTATTCAGGCACTCAACCATTTGGATGGTGCCCAACCACATTCAGAATGGTTATCTGTTTCACTCAGTTCACCAATTCAAATGCGACTGTCTTACAGAACACCCTCATAGATACATCCAAAAATCGTGTTTTACCAGCTAACTGGGCATCCCTTAGCCCAGTTAAGTTGACACATAAAGGCAACCATCACAGGTGTATTAAAAAATTCAGAGCAAGCAGTTTACCACCAAGGTTATATTAACCTTATTCTGATTATTTTATACTGCCTTTCCACCAAAGAGTAAAATGGAAGAAGGCAGTCCAATCTTAATTGTCTTCCCCCTCTCTCTTAGACAACTAAAAGCAGAAAAGAAAAGTGACACACACACACACACACACACACACACACACACACACACAAAAGGAGAAATATCCTTTTTGCTAAAGGGAGTGGAGCTTAACAGAAAGTCACAGGACCTCTTTGTTCAGAGCAACATGGCCCCAATGATACACACAACCACAAGACTAGGTAAAGCCTCACTGATAAAATGAATTCCTGCAAGATAAAAGATCAGATATTACGTGTCCAAACTGCAACCCACATGAAATAAAATTAAAAAGCAAAAGGGAAACCAAAGCAATTTCTGATTTTGGACTATACGATATGCCATTACTGCAGCAAAGAAAACTCATATGACAAATAACCTGACTGGCTGGTGACAGAGGTACAGTGGCTTATGCCAAGTGGTGCTTCAGTGTGGTGCCTGGACTCTTACACAGACCTTCTCTGTGTATGTCCTTCAATCAGGGGAATCACCACTGATCTTATAAAGGAGAGAATCCCTTTGCTGCTTTTCTCCTCTTCCAACAAGAAAGGACTCTAATCAGAAGGGGTCATCTAAGTATTGTTATTAGATAGGTAATATCTAATACCTTCTTAATGGATTATAAAACCTAAAACATTTGTCATTCCATCTGCCAAACCAGAGTTAGTTACTTCCATGAGTCACAATAAGATTTTAATATATGAGTTTGCCAGTGAGGAAAACATAAGGTAATATTACCTCACCCCCCTTTTTTTTATTTATCCACAGCCTGGGAGTTTGGAAGCTGGCTATATTTCATCTTGAAATGATGCCCAGATACATCTATAACAAAAGGAAACTCTTGGGTAAAACATTTCTCTTCCTTTTCTCTGAAGTCCTTCCTGTATTAGGGTTAACTTTCTTCATGAAGACTTATTGTCCATTTTGTAGCTAGGGTAGCCATATAATTTATGGTCAAACAGGGACACCAGATGTAAAAGGGGGCAATGGGAACATACCAAGATTCCAGGCAAACCTGGTCACCACATGTATGACATTTCCTCGATGACCTTGTTGTGTTAATGGCTTGTTTTATGAGCATCATGCATTATTAATTATCCTTTCGAGTCTAAGTTCTGAGTCAAGTTTTTCTGGATGAAAATAGCTGAGACACCTTAAACTACCTTAAGCCAAAAGACAAAGGGGAAAAGATTTATTTTAAGTGTGTGGACAATCCCATGCAATCTGAGAGCAGAAAACACAGCAGGTCTCACGAGACACTTGTGGAGCCAGAGCCTAGGACAGTGTTGGGAACCAAGGATGTGCACCAGTTGGTGGTCTAACTACTCTCTCATCTCCACTTGTCTCTGCTCATCTATTTAATTCTTCTCTTTACTCGAGAGTACAAATAACATAATTTCTGGGAAACTATGGGGTGCAAAATGCCTGGGCTCAGAATGATAGCTCATTTTCAAGATGCCTCTATGCACTCTGGCCAACATGGTGTCCTAATTTTTTGGGCTTTTGTGCTCAGCTATGCAAGATACTTGAGGTTTTGTTACTCACTGAGTTTTTTTATATAGTTTCTTAACTGCATTTCTCTTTCCCAAAGGGGCATCTGGAAATGTGTATTGGCAGAGGATTTAATGTGGGCGATGGGTGGGGGGCAGGCAGGCAGACATGCTACTCCTTCCTCATTGCAAAGGAGAGCTCTGTACAATGAATTGCCTGAACCCCCTGCCTCTTCCCCTCCCCGCCAGATGCCAACAGGACTCCTATGGAGACATACTGAAACATAGCCTTCTGCCTGCAGGAGCCTGCATGGCTGAGTGTGAAATATGCAGGTCACTGGAGTGAGATGAAACACAGTGAGGGCTCTGTGTTCAGATTCTGTCTGCCGGCTGTGACAGCAGAGAAGTACTTTCAATGGTCCTAGAGGGGAAAACAAAAACTATAGTAGAAAAGACTGTTGTTGAAAGGTGCCTTTATATGCTAACTGAATGTCACTTAGGAACATTTGTCCTTCTGGCTACACTAAATGTGGGCCACTGTGACAAAACCTGGCAGAATAGCACTGAAAATGACACGAGTCACACACCCTCAGGTCACTGACTACAACCTTATTCAGAAAGCAAATGTTCAAATCCCCCAGAATAAAGTGAGTGTCCCTTGTATGCTGACAAGAATTGGGGTACCAAAATAGCCTGTTTTGGTCCCTGGGATATCTCAACCAATCTTATCAAAGCATTTTTAAATGCCAGAAGCTTCTATCACCTGGTTTCCATTGGCTTCTCAACCTGCTATTCCCCACACTGATTTTAGGGGACATCTGTTCTATAAGCCACAAGAATTTTTAAACCTCAGCATCTAGACCTGGTTGAACTGGCCTGATTAGGAGGTCTGCAATTACTTCCCAGATGGGAATTCTGGCTTTTTATACCAGAGATTCTTCAGCTGGGGAGCTGTTAAGCTAGGGTTGTCCTGGGAGCATGGAGCCTCAGCTACTAGCACCCCTCCCACCTCCAGACACCCTGCCAACTCTCCTCCTCTGTGCTGTCACTTGCCCACCACATGGTTATGGGGGGAAACCTGGCTCCCTGCCCTGAGCTCATCCCTTGAGGACTATTTCAAGTACTCCTATCTAGTATCAGAAGACAGGGAGGAGGATTACAAAGACATCTTCCAGTGTTATCCAATAGCTTTCCTGAATGATGGAGGAAAAAAGAAGTCCTGAGGTACCAAAATAGAATCCATCAGCATCATTCAACTTCACAGCAAAAGAGCCTCTCTTTCCCTCTTCATTATTAATGAAGTCAAAAAAACAGTCTGAAGTTTCGATCCAGGAAGCACCAAGGGTAAATGTGGTAAACTGTCTCTGTCTATCGGGCTCAGGGTTGACACCTTCCAAGGCAGGCAGCTCAGTGTGTGAGCATCTGGCCTGCGATCCAGGTGTGGGCTTGCTGTGGGTGCAGACAGAGGCATAGGGCCAGGCCTGACATAGAAGGATGGAGCACACTGGCACATTTTCCTAGGCAGAATTCCCAGTCAAGAACCAGAGACAGATGTGCATGGACATGGACTTTTATGGAATGTAATTGTTAGTGTCTTCCTGCTCTCAAGCAGATGAACACTTTCATTTTCCTGGAACACTGAATTAACCTGTTTTTATCTTTATCCAGTGAACTCATGTCATTTCAATGACAATTACAGCCATTGGTATTAATCGGTTCTTTGAACCATTGAGATCTTTCTGCATGAGGGCTGAGGATAAAGGAAGGACCTGGTGGGCATTCAAGTTCATTTCAGCTGAAGCTGTATCTTGTTTTTAGCTTTCCATTCTTTTTCTGAGTCAGACATCAGAAAAAAAAATTTCTTTAACTGCTTTAATTTAAAAAGTCTAATATTAAATGAATGGTGTGTGAAATCCTAAGCCCATAAAAGGAAATCTGGTGATAGCTGTTCAACTGGCTCACGATACAGTAGTTTGAGCTACAGTTGGAGCTTGACATGTATAGGAGACATAAACACATATTTTCTATGACCAGATAGTTGTTCTAGACATGTCATTTCTATTCAGAGATGATTAACCCAAACTCGCCTCAGAAGATCTTGACTTCCCAGGATAAGGATACATTGGTGGAACCTCCCACATTTTGCTGTTTGTAACCGCTGACCAGCAGTTACTGGGATAACTTATTGACCTTGGAGTACAGTCTAGTTGTGGAAGATGCTTTCTCTGAGCGAGACTAAAAGTCCAAAGGAGATTTTTATTCATTAGTTTGACATAATTACCACCAGTGGTTTAACCAATTCAGAGACATAACTTGTTCCCTATATGACCATCTCACTCTTATAGAGCTGACTGTGCAGACCACACTTCAACTTCTCCTCTTTGATACTATCCAGAATTGACTGGCTAGATTATTTTGTGCGAAGGCAGTATAATTTAGGTGATTATAACCTAAGTGATATTGTCTGTGTTCCCATAAATCTCTCTAGAAAAATAATATTTTACATATGCTATAAAAGGACCATCTGGGCAGTTTTAAATGGTTATACAATATGATACAAAAAAAGTGCATTTGGAGTAAAAGTTTTTTGTTTTCAAACACACTCTATTTACTCCGCATCTTCATAGTTACTGGTCTTCCTAGTGAGGGTCTGCTGCTCACACACCTGGCGAGGATTAAATCTGCACTAATGAGACTTAAGGGTGGTAGCCCAGCCACACTACTCTGAGCAAAGTGTGGGTAGGTTCAGTACACTGCATGGACCACCTGGAAGCCAGGCGGTAGAGCAAGCTTTGGTTGTGTTCCTGGAAGACTGGTGACCTATCCGTGGTTCCAGCAAAAGGAAGAGATCTGTAGCTATTGCTGCTTCTGTAGTCCAGGAACTACACATTTGGCCTTTCTCTATCTTACCCGTCCATTTGGAAAGAGAAGGTCTTTTAGCTACTCACTGGCCAGTTCACCACAATATCAACATCTTCTTTCATGAAAGTTTTTTTTTAGATAAAAGAAGAGACTAGAGGTTCTGGGTGCTAGTACCCGTCAATAATTTAGGATAATATTCTCCTTGGGTATCTCATCACTGAGACAGAAGCAACAAGCTTTATCAGCTACAATGAATTAAGACTAAAGGACAAGTGCACAAAATAAAAATAACTACACAAATAGGAAGAAACACCAAACTGCATTCTTTGTCCTAGTATATAATCCTTTTCTCCCTAACCAGATGGCCTAGCTTCGCAACCCTGCTAGTCAAGTGTGAACTCAGAATGTTTCGAAGGAAGTCTCAGATTCTCGGGTATGAACTGTCAGTTTTGTCTTAAAAATTCACAGTGCAGATTTGAGTTCTGGGCTTGGTAACACTGTGTGCTCATGTCCACACCCTCTCAGCACTCAGCAACACCCCCATGGCTCCCCAAACTCCAGCACACTGGATCCTCTCAAAGCAGTACATTAGAACCTTAGATGCTGTGTCTCTTAAACAATTTGAGGGTTTACAAACTCATGGCGGAATGTATAGAGATGTACAGTCTTGAACTCTGAGGCAAGTTGGCTTCTAAGGAAGTATGGAAGAATGAGTTCGCTCTAGGGGATTTACCTCCTTTGGTCTTTAACAAGAAGCTAAAAGCAAAACTTTTCAGTGATTTATTTGTATTGCCTGCAGGTGAAATTAACTACAATTAATTTTTTAAAGTTTATTTACCTATTTTGAGAGAGAGAGAGAGAGAGCGTGGGAGCATGCAGGATAGGGGCAGAGAGAGAGAGGGAGAGAGACTTCTAAACAGGCTCTGCACTGACACAGTGCCCCATGCAGGGCTTGAACTCACAAACTGTGAGATGATGACCTGAGCCGAAACAAAAACTCAGATGTTTAACTGACTAAATCACCTAGGCACCCCAAATACAATTAAAATAGGACATATTGGGGAGATGATGATCCATGGTTATAGCCTGCCTAGTAGTGTCATGTCTACAGCTACAGTTATGACCAATTTGGAACTCTAGAGACATAAATCCCAGACTGAACCCGAGTGCTTTCAGTCAGCCCTGAGCCCAAGTCATGAGAGAGCAGGGGGTTAAGGCCCTCAATCAGAAACTTCCAAAATTGGCAGAACAATCAATCACTGGGCACTACAATGATCCTGAGAGGGATGGATAATCTCTTTCCCAAACTTGTTCCAGCTCCTCACCCCAGTCAACCCCATGTCTCCCCCTCCTCTAACCTAGGATAGTGCCTGGAATTCCAGTATTAGAGACTCATTTTTAAGTACATTGAGTAAACAAAGATTTTCAGGCTTCTTTGGGAGGGTAATATGGACCCAAATTATGACTGGTTAAATATTTCCCCTACCAGCCTTCTGTGGGAAGAACTTCATTCACACTGCTCTCCTGCCATTGTTTTGACAAAAAGAAAAAAAAAAGGGTTCAGAAGCATATTTATGAGGCAAAGTCAAGAAGACAACTTTTCATATGATAGGGTAGAACTGAAAACACTGGATTAGAAAGCTGGAGAAGGAGGAGAGGAGAAAAGAGAGCATGGAACAATCAGCTGGGTGGAAAATCCTCAAGGTCAGTTTTTACTTATTTTGTTTTATTGTTGTTTTCTGCTACCCATTTTTGCCATATTACTTAAGATTTCAAGAAAGACAGTGTTTTCCCAAGGATTTCTTGTTGGACTTTTGTTTTGAGATAAATGTTAAGGACAGAGCCAAAAGGCCCAGATTTACTTTAGGTCCATCTACATCTTAGCACAAAGGGCAAAAGCCAGCCAAATAAGAGCAAGGTTTTGGTGAGATGGGCTGAGGTATGAAAAGGGACTGAGGGCTGAGGTATGAAGGGAGGGTGTGGGGCAAGGCTCCCCTGACATACTGCCTCTCCTCAGTTCTACCCTACCCCACAGAGCTCCTTGGTTTTGGTCGATGTGCTCTTGCTGCATCGAAAGAGTACCCAGGCAGCTGCCACTAGGGAGTGGAACAGTGGCAGCTGGGAGGCTGGGCAGAAGTCCAAGGGCTCCTGGCTGCCAGCACTCAGGCCTGCCCACCCTCTCCACCCACTTGCTCCTCATTAAGGAGTCAAGGACAAACCTGAGCCCTCCTCAGTCCCTCCTCTTTCTCCCAAACCCACCAGTGTTCCAAGGATGACCTTATGGTACAAACCCCAGGCAGAAGCACAGTGCTTGCCTCTCCCTTGAAGCCAGCCTCAAGCCAAATGCTCTTGTGGACTAACCCTGTGAGGGACAGGCAGAGGAAACTCAGTTAGAGGAAGTTGGCACTTAATGGTGAATCTGGCTGCCTACAAAGAGATTTATAACTGGGAATTCAGTGCCTCTGTGGTACTTTTAGAAACAGTTCCTGGCTTGACTAAGAGAAACTTTTGTGGAAAATGCCTGTCACTCATGTTCCTGGCAGATCTGCAAGTGTTTTTATGGCACAGATGTAGCTCTGATTGCTCACTCTACAAACACAGACAGAAACTTTGATAGAACACTGGCTATGGCATGTGCCAGGTGGCAGACTAACATGGTGGATGGAGCTCAAAGAGCAAAGGGTCATTTGAGCACCAGAGAGGTGAGGACATGTGTTCTCTCCAACACACTGATGCCACCTCAACACTGTACCCTCCACCTTAAGGATAAAGTACTTCCTTCTGCCCTCCACCCCAGAGTATCTAAGGGCACCTGGGAGACATTAAGTTCCATTTATCCCAAGTAATATGGGTTGAATCAAAAAAGGTATACTGAAGTCCTAACCCCAATACCTCAGAATGTGACCTTATATTTGGAAATACATCTTTGCAGGTGTACTTAGTTAAGATGCAGTTGTATTTGAGCAGGATGGGCTCTGAATCTAAAGCGACTTGTGTGCTTATAAGAGAAGACAAGGCCATGTGAAGACAGAGAGACAAACAGGAAGAGGATGGCTCCAGGTTGGGTAGAGCCAAGCCACTGAATGCTAAGGATTGCTGAGAACTGCCAGGAGCTATGAAGAGGCAAGGAATGACTCTCTTCTAAAGCCTCAGAGAGGGTATGTATCTGCTGACACCATGCTTTCAGACTTCTAGACTTTAGGAACTCTGAGAAAATAAATTCATGTTATTGGAAGTCACCCAGTTTTGGGACTTTGTTACAGCAGCCCTAGAAAATGAGTACACCATTAGAAAGAAAGAAAGAAAGAAAGAAAGAAAGAAAGAAAGAAAGAAAGAAAGAAAGAAAGAGAAAAGAAAATGACATCAAACAACGTTGGCTTGATAACTGTCATCCTGAGCTGGCCAGCATGCAGAGGTAAGCTAACGGAGATCCCAAGCACACTTTCCCTCAACAGCACCAGGTAAAGAGCATATTCTACAGCAAAATATTTCTGTTGTTTTCTAACTGAAAATGCTTCTCTTTCATGGTCCTTGGGTAGATTCGTAATCCATTTTTTAAATGTTCATTTATTTATTTTTGAGAGAGAGAGAGAAAGAGAGTGCAACTGGGGGAGGGGCCGAAGAGAGGGAGACAGAGAATCCCAAGCAGGTTTCAAGCTGTTAGTTTAGAACCTGACACGGAGGCTTGAACTCACGAACCTTGAGATCACAACTTGAGCTGAAATCAAGAGTTGGACACTTAACCAAGTGAGCCACCCAGGTACCCCTGTCATCCCTTTTCCGTATCAAACAGATCAAAGCATTAATTGTTATCACCTCGTCCAAAAATAAATATGCTAATGCCTGGAGACTTTGCCCTGTGATTTAGACTTTGCAGATAAGACAATCCTGGGGAAGAAAAGCTCAAGCATGTCTATTTCATCTCAATAAAGAAAGTCTTAATCATTCCAGAAGAAAACAACCTAGTCACCTGCTTAGGTCTAAGGGTCTGGGATGCTAGCCATACCTTCTTTGGGCTTCAGTCACTCACCTCTGATTAGAGTTTGGGGCTGAATGAACATAACCTTCAGTTTTAGCCATGGCAGTGAGTGACCTAGCAGACCTTGAGCTGTCTATAAAGAATGTCGATTTGACATCATTTTGGGGATTAAATGGAAGGGAAATTCAGCTGGAGAGGGTGGAGACTATGTAATCTAGGCACGATAAAGCCACTACTGGAGCCAGTAGAGGATGGCGAAGTTTAAGGTTAAGGGTACAGAGTAGCTTTCAGAGAAAGAAGCAACTTGAATGTAAGCAAAACAAAAAATTTTCTAAAGTCTGTCACAAAATTCTGCATGTAGTAACAGAATATTAAGGGAATCTCCCTCATTTCACTGAGGGAAGAAAGGGTTCATTAAACTGATTTTAAAACATCTAGATTTCCAGAAATCATTCAGGCATCTAATAATATCAAATGTTATATAAAATAGGACAATTGAGAATTAAAGAACAAAAAATAGATTATATAAAAGAGACAAAGGAGTAGATGTTACAGGTACCTGGTACCTGTATAAAATGAAATGTTGTAATTGAATGCTAAGGCAAAAAGAAATAATCTACTATAGTTTTCCTTACATATAATGTACAAACTTATCTACAAACTTTTTCCTATAAGTGAGCTAGAAATATTTACACCATTATTCTATATTCTTTTTATGAAGAAATGATCATTTTAGGTGTATGGGTGTGTGTGTGTGTGTGTGTGTGTGTGTGTGTGTAATTTCTTCAAAACTTACCAGGCTCATGTACACATTCAATGCACTCCCAATCAAAGTTGCACCAGCATTCTTCTCAAATCTAGAACAATTCTAAAATTTATATGGAACCACAAAAGACGCTGAATAGCAAAAGTAATGTTGAAAAAGAACACCAAAGTGAGAGGTATCACAATCACAGGCATTAGCCACTATTGCAAAGTTGTAATCATCAGGACAGTATGGTATTGGCACAAAAACAGACACATAGACCAATGGAATAGAGAACCCAGAATTGGACCCACAAATGTATGACAAAGCAGGAAATCTTTGGACCCACAAATCTTTGACAAAAATTGTGGGAAATTTGACAAATCTTTGACAAAGCAGGAAAAAGTATCCAATGGAAAAAAGATAATCTCTTTAGCAAATGGCGCTGGGAGAACTGGACAGTGACATGCAGAAGAATGAACCTGGACCAGTTTCTTGGTCCTTTCTTTCATTTGTGTACATCATACACAAAAATAAACTCAAAATGGATAAAAGACCTAAATGTGAGACAAGAAACCATCAAAAGCCTAGAGGAGAAAATAGGCAACAATCTCTTTGACCTCGGCTGCAGCAACTTCTTATTCCACATGTCTCTGAAGGCAAAGGACATAAAAGCAAAAATGAACTATTGGGACCTCATCAAGACAAAAACTCCTGCGCTGCAAAGGAACCAATAAGCAAAACTAAAAGGACCAACAGAATGGGAGAAGATATTTGCAAATGATATATCAGGCAAAAGGCTAGTATTCAAAATCTGTAAAAAACTTACCAAACTCAACACACAAAAAACAAATAATCCAGTGAAGAAATGGGCAGAAGAATAGACATTTTTCCGAAGAAGACATCCAGATGGCCAACAGACACATGAAAAGATGCTCAACATCACTCATCATCAGGGAAATACAAATCAAAACCACATTAAAATACCACCTCACACCGGTCAGAGTGGCTAAAATGAGCAACTCAGGAAACAACAGATGTAGGCGAGGATGTGGAGAAACAGGAACCCTCTTTCACTGTTGGTGGGAATGCAAGCTGGTGCAGCCACTCTGGAAAACATTGTGAAGGTTCTTCAAAAAATTAAAAATAGAACTGCTCTACTACCCAGCAATGGCAGTACTAGGAATTTATTCAAAAGATACAGGAGTGCTGATACATAGGGGCACTTGTACCCCAATGTTTATAGCAGTGCTTTCAACAATAGCAAATGATAGGAAGAGCCCAAATGTCCATCAACTGATGAATGGATAAAGAAGATGTGGTTTATCTACACAGTGGAATACTGCTTGGCAATGAGAAAGAATGAAATCCTGCCATATGCAGTAACATGGATGGAACTGGAAGGTATTATGCTGAGTGAAATTAAGTCAGTCACAGAAAGATAGATATGTTTTCACTCTTATGTGGAGCTTGAGACACTTAACAGAAAACCATGGGGGAAGGGAAGGGGAAAAATAGTTTCAAACAGAGAGGGAGGCAAACTCTTAAGAGACTATTAAATACAGAGAACAAACTGAGGATTGATGGGGGCTGTGGGAGAGAGGGGAAAATAGGTGATGGGCATTGAGGAGGGCTCTTGTTGGAATGAGCACTGGATGTTGTATGGAAGCAATAAGTCACAGGAATCTACCCTGGAAACCAAGAGCACACTGTATACAATGTATGTTAGCTAACTTGACAATAAGTTATATTTTTAAAAAGGCATATTCTTTGGTGACATGAAGTATTTCAAGCATCATTCTTCAACTCTAAAACAGTAAGAATTTTTGCAGGTTAAGTCAAGAATCTAAACAAATGTTAAAATTATATCACTCTTTGCCTCAAAGTCATACAAGAGTTTACCATTTAATCAAACATCTCATATAATCTACTAATTATTCTACATTATCCTTGATGAATAAAAATTCATTCAAGAGAAAAAAAAAACCTTACCAGGCTGAAATGAGGTTCAGTTTAAAGTTTGCAAATGGATTCTCTGATGTCTATGATTAACATCTATCCTTAAGAAATAAGTTTGTGATAAGGAGCCAGATTAAAAATATGCATGATTTTACAGTAAATATAGTCTCCCTTACTACTGTCAAGTCTTAGAGCCACAGACAGAGCTATGGGCGATAAATGAAAGACAATCAGATCTGACACAGCAAGAAATGAAGATGATACCTTTAATCCTCCAGGGGTGTAATTATCTCCTGAAAATCCCAGCTAGCAGAGAAGTCTCCTTGCTATTATTAGATTTCTTTCAGTTTGGGATGTAAGTATATGCCGAACATCATTCACTGAAAACTACTGGTTTCTCTCTCAGTGTGTGTAAAATCTGAGTTCAGTGGTGATTAATTTGGTCCTTGAGCTAGGTGAAGCTTCATTTCAACTCTCCCTGAGTGCAAAGCTTAATTCTGAATGAATTGGCATGTTGCCCCTTATTCTACTGTTGTGTGTGTTCCCAGAAAACAGCAGGCCTGTTCTCTTGGACAGCTAAGATTCCTCCAAGTTCAAGATTTTGTTCCAATGACTGTTTTTTCCGTCAGCAGTTTCAAAGGTTCTTAGTGGCATTTCTTTTGTAATGCCATAACCAAAGAATTGAGTGTTGCCCAATTACCTGATCAAAAGAAAGCCCTCTCATCACGTCACTTGACTTCATGTGTCCTCCGGCTTGTTCTTTGTGGCTGATGGTGTCATGTTTCCCAGAATCAACCGTTTCAACAATGGACAAAATGACTTGTAGGCTCAAAAGGATTAACAAAATCAAAGATGCACATTTTATATGTAAATGAAATATGCAGAACACACACTTAGTAGCAAAGAAATATGATGAACAGAAAGGTTAACCAAATGTGTAACTAAAAATTAATATGGGAAAAGACATTTTCCAATGTTTAGTGGATGGTGTTAGTACTTGTTGGACATCTCTGTGACCCAGGCATTGCGGACACTATATGGATGTTAACTATATCCTAAGTAACCCTGCTAGGTAACTACTGTTAGGCTCCTTTTACCAGTGAGAAAGGGAGGCTTTAAAATGTTAAGTGGCTGTCCAAGACTGTTCATCTACAAGTATTAAAGCAAGAATCTAACCTTGCACCTGTATTATTACTAAGGTATTCTCATTCTCTTTCTATTTTACCAGGGATACTGACAGCAGTCACCTAAATAGAAAATAACTGACTTTTTAATACACGTTTATAAGCTAACGATATTCACTACAGCCACTTTTGAGTTAACCATAGCATAATCACTGAAGCCTTTCTTCTCTTGGCAAAAGTCAAAGGAGACTTGTCCAACTGTCAGGCCAAGTCAATGTTTTCCAACCCAACAGTCATCAGCCGGGGGAGCCTGCTTCTTCCTTTTCTTTCCTTCCTCCTCAGAGCATGGCAGCATCAGACTTCATGTCTGCTACCCATCTCTCTGTTTTTCCAGGGGTTGACAAATGAGAATGGCCAGCTCACCGACCCACAGAAGACTCAGCCTTGGAACAGTCTGCCCTTGGATCTTCCATATAACTGACTCTCTGTACTTGAGCAAGTGGAGTTTCTCAGTGACCAGCAGGGAAATTTACAGACAAGCTGACCTATGACATTAGAGGCCAATTCTGCTTCTTTTTGGCGGTTTCGTGAGACTATTAGAAAAAGTGCTCTAGTCCTGGAATACCTGCAACTCACCTGCATAAGTGATCACTCCCCCAACACTGCTCCCCTGAGAACTTTTATATTACTGTAACCTCTGCCATCCTTCTTTCTTATTCTTCCTTGCCTTTCCTTTCCATTCCTTGTCTATTTAAAATATTTGTTTATTTATTTAGAGAGAGAATGAGTGTGGGGAGTAGGGAGCAGAGAGAGAGGAAGAGACAAAATCCCAAGTAGGCTCCGTGCTGTGAGTGTGAAGCCTGATGTGGGGCTCGATTCTGTGAACTGTGAGATCATGACCTGAGCTGAAACCAAGAGTCAGAGGCTCAACTGACTGAGACACCCAGGTACCCCTTCCTTTGTTCGTGTGTGTGTGTTTGTGTACGTGTGTGTGTAAGTTCATATTAATGAACTTCAGGTGCAGAGGATTGCCTTAATCATAGGTCTCAGTTCATGTTACACTATTATCATGAACCCACACAAGGACTCTTTCCTGTTTCGTATAAATGTCCTTCCTCCTCTTTCATCCTGATCTCCATTCCTTCCCCCTCAGGCCTCCCTGCCAATGTGTCTGATCTGTGTTACTTGCGTATATACGTTTGTGACAGACACTACTTCTTGTCCTCCTTACTAACATACTAACAGAATTTGTAGCTGAGTATTAGGCATGACTACATCACTTAATTTTGGCCAATGGGACATGGGCAAAAGTGATGTGCCAACTCCTAGGTAGCCCTCTAGGCAACCTTTTCTCTCTTCCCAGGGGGCAGATTGTGATTATGTGGTAGGAGATCAAGCAGCCTTGCAGGAGATAAAAGCCATGACTGGAGGTGAGAAAGCAAAATGATAGAAGCAGTTGGGTCCTTGATGATTTTGAGCCTCAATATTCCCCTGGTTTGCCTACCTGAATTTTTATAGGAGAAAAAAAATCTATCTAGTTAATCTGTTATCATTTTGAGTGCTTCTGTTAAAGCTAGTGATCCAGTTTCGTAAATAAATACAGCATCTTTGCAAAATATGTAGGGCAATTTAATGGGTCTGCATTTCACAGTGTAAGTGATATTGTTCTCTTTCTTTGGGTTTTCACTCAGCACTATTTTATAAAAATCAGTCCCTGCCACAATGAGGACCTGTAGCTCCTGCTTCTAAGTGCTAGAGTAGACCACTGTGTGCCTCAACCATATTCCCATAGTATTTCCCCACATGCTTCCTTAGTGGTAGATATGTAGTGGGTTTCCAACTTCCCACTATCACAAACAACACCATGATGATTTTTGTATATCCCTAATGAAACTTTAAAGGAATTTCTCTTGGGTATATGTAGAGAGAAAAATTGCTGGTCATAAAAGTCTCATGTTTATTCAATTAAGTTCTGCTAAATCACTTTCTAGAATGGCTATACCAGTCTGCACGTCCATTAGCAATGTCTGTGGGCTCCTATTCCTCCACAGCCTTGCTAATGCTTTGTGTTATTTAAGTTTGTAATTTTTGCCAATGTCAAGTGACTCATTTGTATTTGCCATTCCATGATTATTAGTGTTTATATAATTGTTCATATACTTGCTAGCCATTTGGGTTTTCCTTTCTGTCAATTTCCTCTTCATAACCTTTTCCCACTTTCTAATCTACTCTTGACATGAATTCATGTTGGTTTTAGTCACTTCTGTTCATGATCCTTCAAGGCAGAAATCCTTAGCACCTTATTCATTGAGACTCTATAGCCATTTAATATCAGTTTCTTCATTGGTCTGCAACCCATATTAATTCCCACAACTTGGGGCTTCCCCTACCCCAGTGCCCCTGACATTCCCAGCATCACTGAGCTGCCAAGTATCCTCAGCTTCCAGTAACTCTACTGGGGAGTCAAGTCTCCACCCTCTCATTCCCCTTCACTCTATATTTTAGTTCCCATACCTAAATATGGCCAGCAAATGGTGACCCTCTTCCTTTCTGGTACACTTTTTTGCTTCCTCTGCAGTGAAGGAGCAGAGGGGAACAGGATGGATTTGGATTATGCAGACAGAGGATAACACTTAAGACTTCAACATTTGGAAATAAAATTTGGATGAAAATGTAAATGACAGACTTGTAAGGTTCTTCCTTATTCCAAACAGTCCAACTCTTCAGAGTACATGTGAGAATTTACAGAAATTTTCTTGTCAAACCAAGAGGTTTCCATTAGCTGTATTTCTTATTTTCAGCTTACTTTTTATTGATCTTCTCACTAAAGGGCTATTCTCCCTCTGGATTTGTTAACACTTGTCTGCAGCTTAACAAAGCCTACCCCCATTTACAGTAGGAGGCCATGAAAGTTGTCAAAACTGTATTTTTTCTTTACAGTAACCTGGGAGAATGCCAGCCCACAAAAGTCAGTGCAAAAAAATCCATTCAGCCATACGGAGAAAAATAATTTAAAAGAGCTTACCAACTAACAAACCAAGCAGGGAATAAAGCTGATTTCTTTCCTGGAATATAAAGAGGAAGGATGTACCACCTCTGGGTCCTTTGGTGTTGACCAGGGGACTTAATGATACAACAGTTTCTTAGCTGTCGCTTTTGGCCCTAAATATGGTTCACTGTTACGCCACTCAGTTCAGTAGTCAATACACACAATATCTTGACCTTTTCTTTTCCACCACACCTGCTTGGGAAAAGTCCAACGCTGGATTAATTCAGCCATTCTCCTTCTCTGCTCCCACAGAGAAGTACTCCTGCTGAGCCCCTCTGGCAAAGGTCATACCATGGTGCTGACTGAAGCTCTTGGCAAATCCATGGTCTCCAACCACATCTGGGGTTTCAACACTGCCTGGCAATCTTCCCATGATCTGTAGACTGCACCATTGTCCCAAAGACACTCTTTCAGACTTTCCTCTATCTTTTATGTCACTTTCTTGAAGTTCACTTCTTCCTTCACTCTCAACATGTCCTAACCTCCTTCTTGACAGAGGATAAGGCACAGGAAAACCCATCAACTTCATATCCTCCCTCCTTCTATTCATCTGTATTTCATCCACCTTTTTGACCTTCCGTAGGGCAGTGTCCAGTGACTTCTCCTGCTACATGTTTCTACCTTTGTCGACAACTCTCAGCTGCATCAGAACCAAGTCAGACACTCGGCCCCAGCATCCAGCCACCCATGAACTTCTGTTGCTTCTCCTTCTTTAATATTGAAACTGTTATAGAAATGTAAAGGTAGATGGAAATTAAGGTGGACACATTCACGCTTCAGAAGGCTTGACTTTAAATGGCACAAATTTTAATTTTCCTCATTCTTGAAGCCTCCCTTCACTTGTTTTTCTATACAATCCTTTGTCCAGGAACTTGGTATCCATAGTGACATCTTAATGACTTCAGTGTATCCCTAGTAATGAGACTTGGATGGCCAGTGCCAGTCATGAGCCCATCTTGAAGACATCACAAATGTGGCTGGCAGCATGGACCAGTTCTGTAATGAAACTGCCCAGATTCTGTATTTTCCTATAAAGCCTTTCAGCCTTTGACCCTGAATGGGTCTGCGATTTTGAAGGCATTAGCTTGCTGTGGCATCCTTTGTCTGGCAAAGTAATAAAGCTATTGTTCTTCTTTATCCCCAAACTCTCTGTCTTTGTGTTACATGTCAGCTCTGGAGCACAGAGGTCAGTTTTCTTCTCTGCTCTTCTCTTTTCTCTTTCCTCTCCACTCCTCTTTCTTCTCCTGCCTCCTCTTCTTGGTTCTAGCCAAAAGTTCAACAATGAGCATGTGCTCCTTTTTAAATTCCTTTTGTAGTTAGAAGTGTGTTGTGGACACAAATGGAAGTGCTTGTGGACACAAATGGAATGCACTCGCGTGGCAGCACAGGGTGGGGGGGGAGGTGACACTAGTGTAGAATATGGTTTGTGCCCACTCAGTATCCTTTCTGCCCTCCTAGAGCAAGAGTAGACTTTATACTGGGCATTTAAGCATGAAAGGCTGTTGTAGAAGCCAAGCGTCATCTGTGGCCTCTCTCCCCACCTCCCCCACCCATCTCTCTGTCTCTTTCACACACAGCAAAGAACTGCGTGGGCTGCATGTGAAGGGGGTGCAGACAGGAAAATGATAGGGATTTTCTATGCAATTGAAAAACTGTGTGGGAATATGTTCTTTCATACCAAGTGAAAAGCGAGGCAAAAGGCAAGCCTGTTGTGAATGGTGCATGAGGGGAGGATCTCTCGGATGTTCTTAGTGTGTACAAATGAAACACACCCACAAGCCCCTGAGCAGCCTCCAAATCTCCGAGTGCACTGTCACTAAACTAAATTTAAAGGCTATTGGGTTCTGACAGTATGTTCTGGCCTCCCCCAAACAGTGATATAACAAACACTTCATACAATTGCCAATGAGGAAATAATCACCAAGGATTGCTAACACTAAGCAGAAGCAAACAAAGTTGCAAATGAAGGGTTATAGGTACAAGACAAAAATATTTTCATCTGGCATTTGGAGGAACTGGAGCTGAAAAACAAATGAGTTGGAGTGAGGGCAGGGAAGGCTCCCAAACCTAGGGGAGATTATCAGGTGAATAAGCTGTCTGCAAATAGGCTATCCACATTAATGTATAAATTCAAAGTCATCCAACCCATTACAATCTTTTGGTTTTGTCTTCCAGGAAGCCAACAGTACTGCTCTCATTTTCCAAGGTGAGTCTTCCAGGAGGATGGAACAGAGAATCCGTCCATGTGCATATATCTGGGGCTTCCCCTCAGAGTCATCTGCTTGCCCAACTATTTAAGAAACTCAAATTCTCTACTGAAGAATCGTTCAAATAGGGTAATATGAAAATACAACTTTTCATGGGGTGCCTGTGCAGCTCAGTCGGTTGAATGTCTGAATCTTGATTTTGATTCAGGTCGTGATCCCAGAGTCTTTGGACTGAGCCCCACTCAGAGTGTGGAATTTGCTTGGGATTCTCTCTCTCTCCCTCTGCCCTCTCCCTGACCTGTGTGCTCTCTCTCAAACAACCTTTTCATATTAAACATTTTATAAACTTACCTGCTATGTACCCTTTCTGAGGAAACCACTAGTACATGAGCTACATCAAACTAAGCTAAACAGGAGATACACTAAGACAACTAAAAACATTAGGATTCAGGGACGAGAAGATAGGAACCAGAAAGCAACTGTCCGGGAGGATGCTGAACAAATATTCAAAGACAGTAGTCAAGACTAGATCTCAAAGCCATATGCCTAGAGAATATTACCCCAGTTAGATCAGGCATGGGAGGCAATGAAAGCCAAGGATTCCTTATGTGTTCATCCACAATAAAAGGAGACTTGTTTCAATGGAGTGCATGGGGTGAAGAGTAATAAGGATGTTGAAAACTAAGGTAATAAAAAATGAAACAATTATTATCTCTGGGAAAGAAGCTATACAAAAATGGAAATGCAGTTATAATAGACATGGATTGCATGGATTGGTTGTAAATTATTTTTGTAGGACTATAACAGTGCAAACTTTTAATAATAGTGTAATAATAATGTAACCAAAACATGTGATACAATTAGAGTAGCAGACTTTAAGAGAGCATGTGAGGACAGGATCTGAGGGTAAATCCTCATCTGTGATAGTAACAGTCAGAAGATTATACCTAAAAATCAGAAAAGCAGGAAGGAGTGGTGCAAACAATTCATTTATAAATGTGGCTCTAAGAGCAGGGAGGAAAAATAAAAGGGAGTCTAGGTGGTGGAAATCACAATGCAGACAGGTAAAGGATTTCCTTTTGTTGACTGTTATGGGTTGAACTGCGCCTGCCCCATCTATATGTTGAAGCCCTAACCCCCAAAACCTCAGAATGTGGCTGTATTTGGAGATAGAGTATATGAAGAGGTAAGGTCATATGAGTAGTACTAACCCAATTTGATTGGTATCCTAAGAGGGTCACATCCAGTAAGGACCACAGTAAGTCATCTACAGGCTGAGAAGAGAGGCTTTAGGAGAAACCAAACCTGTGGACACATTGATCTGGAACTGCCAGCCCCAGAACTGTGAGAAAATAAATGTCTGTTCTTTAAGCCATTCAGTCTGTTATTTTATTTTATTTTATTTTTAGGGAAGCTCAAGCTTCCCACATCCTAATGAACCATGTAAGAATTGGCTTTTTAAGCAATTTACAAAATTAAAAAAAAGTTAAAAAAAATAAACGGAGCTCATATTAGTTGAATACTATGCCCAGCTGAATCATCTGAAAGCCATCTGAAAGCCAGGTGTGCCTCACTCCAGCCAAAGATTTCCCAGTTTCTTCTGGAGTCCGAAGAACATCACAAAGACCTCAGTCCTTTTGTGTTGACAGCACTGGACCCTGGACCAGTATCTTGGGCCATCCCTTGGGAGATGCTATGCATCATTTCCACTTAGGCCCCGCCACCATTCCCTGGCTGTGATCTGCTAAGCAACTCTGCAGGCGGGATTTGGAGGATAAAGAACTTCAAGGTCTCTTTGCTCATCAGCATACCCTTTTAATGCCACTGCCCAGCTCAAAGGCAGGCCTGGGAATGATTCTGGAAGGAAGATTTAGCCCTTATACCTGGAGCCCGGAACTCAGTTTTCTTGAGATCTGCACTGATAGAAGAAACATTTTTCTCTTATAAAAGATAAAAAAGTCCACATATGGTCATGATGCTAAGAACTTGAGCAAACAAGAGGAAGAATGAAATTACAAAATGCTCTAGGAGAACTTACCCTTTTTCCCCAAGGCTCTCTGGGTTGAGGAAAGAGACACCACCACCATAAACGAAAGTCCACTAAATTAGTTACCTTACAGGTGCAACCACTCCAAAGGCAGCACCTAAAACACCTGGGCCTCTGCCGTGGCACCTGCATAGGGCTCCTTCATCAAGACAGGCCCGAAATCAGGGTATACTTTGCAATCGACCAGAACAATAGAAAATGGATTGTTTGGGAAGGTTCCATTAAATAATTCCACACCAAATCGAAAGCCCCCCCATATCTATCCTTGAAGTTAGATGGGACTGCCAGGACTTCTCCAGTAAACTGCTACCAGTTCTCACAAACAGCAAAAGGGAATCTAAAATTAATGAACCAAATTCTAGTAAGCATCGGGCTCCCCTTTCTGCTTTAAAACCACACTAACTCTGGAGCCTGCTGATAGAATTCTAGTAAACGTGACAGAAGCCAGCGAAAAGCATGTATTCTTAACCACAGTCAACTCACCTGGATCTCCATAGAGGCCAGTCCCAGTGGGAAGAGGAAGGTAAAGTTTCCAGTTCTCTCTTCCTCTCCAAGTCCTGACTGGTCGTCCATCCTGTCTCTCCCAGGAACAGCAACTGCCTTCTTATTTCGTTTTGTGTTCCGAGAACTTAACTTGGCTGGACTATTACTTAAGCCATTCCTATAACGTTTTCTTCTCTGTATTTCAAATAATAACCAGGACTTTTGTAGAGTGCAGAGCAGGAACAGACAATAGTCATAATCACCTCTTGTCTTTTTTTTAAAGTGTAATTCCAGTGAAGAGTAAAAGAAGGAGGAAAGAGGAGTCTCTAAGGGTCAGTGGAGAGAGTGTCTCCAGGATCAGATAAAGGAGAGAACTTGTTTGCAGCAACTTGAGTAGGTAGTAGTGACGCATTAGAAGCACATGCTCTTTTTAGACACCACAACTACATAGTGAGTTTAAGGAAGTAGGGCCCCAAACTGGGGTTCCCAACCTCAGCATATATACTGGTCTATCACATGCACAACGAAGAGGCGAAGGGCCAGGGACTGTAAGGAGTCACAGCTTACACAACACAGAGGTCTGGTGCTCAGGCTCAGCTGTAGATGAGAGAAGCTTTAAGTTGGGAGGGAGAGGCTTGTGCTAATAAAGACAGAGATGGAAATTCCCAACACCCTGGGAAGACACGGAACACAATTTAAATGAAACAGTGTTTCCTGCTCCCAAGTCTATGAACTAAGATTCAAACCCACTGCCCTGTGTTTGACCTTGAGTATTTGCAGACAAGACAGTATCTGTGAGGGAAACAGCACCCAAATCAGAAAAGTTGTTAAAGCACAGGTGGAATTCTTTGAAAAGAGGCTCCATGGGTAAGCACATTCCCTCTGCAGGCAGAGCTCCAACATGGAAATGGATCCTCCCAGCCCCACCCCTGCCTCAGTGTAGTGTTTTGCTGTTTCAGGTTCATAGCTGTGGGTCTGAGGAAATGCCTCCAGGTCAAAGACGGAAACTCGGGCTCAGCACACCCAAATTGGCCTAAATCAGCTTGGGGGAACAAGTGGGGAAATAAAGCTGTTCGTGTTCGGTCCCATAGTCTCACCTTGGAATCATAGACTCTGAGGAATTGAACTTGAGTTTAGGCCAAGAATTCCTGGAAGGCACCTTTTGGCTATTGTCACTGTCATTCCTTGTGGTAGTGGGAGGAAATCAGTGAGGGGCTAAGCATATCATTCTATTTTGTTATCCTTATTCTATTAGGTTTTGGGGGTTATCTGGGGATTAAATTTTTGCTCATTTCTTTACTCTCCTATCACAAAAAATGTTTTTTGTTTGTTTTTTGTTTTTTTGCCATTCAGAAAAAAAATGTGAGGAAGAGGCAAGAAGAGTTTTTGGTTAGCATTAAGATATAAAACTCTAAATTTTATTTATCTGGGATCTTAGCAAGCTCAAAACCAAAAACAACCAGAAAAATTTTATGGTCTCAGCGTTAAGAATTTCTCTAAGACCCCAAAATGTCTTATCACATTGAATTATATCCAGTATCAGTTTGGTGGCTATATTCAACAAATATTAAACACTTACTGTCCAACAAGGCATGGGTTTACGTGTAAGGGATATACCAGTAAGCAGACTTTGCTCTCATGGAGCTATGTTCTGGTGTGAGAGACAGTGAACAAATACACAGATATACACGTCAATTTATAAGCATTACAAAGGAAATAAAGCAGGGTAAGGGATAAAGAGTGTTGGGGGACCGCTGCCTTCCTTCCACTTTCTCTAGGGCTCTCAAGTCATTAGTACTTCAGAGATTTACAAGTACAGTTAACCTGTCTGGACACCCTTCCGTTTCCTATCAACTCTCCCTTCTTGCCTGGTTACCTCTCACTATGCTTTGGCACTCAGCCCCAAATCGCTTCCTTAAGGAAGCCTCCTTTGGCCCTCTGGAAGAAATCAAGTTCGGATTGCTGCTTAATCACAGTACCCAGGCTTCTTTGTTGTATGGTACACTTAATGATATGTGTTGGAAGTGTTCAATGCCTCCGTCCCCTCCAGAGTATGTGCTCATGAAAGCAGAAACTGGCTTGTTCTCTGTTGAATCCCTAGAACCTTGTCGTTGGGAGAGTATGTACCAAACAATTGTTAAATGTCTGAGTAACTCGGTATACCAGAACACTTCATTAAGCAGAGAAGTCCCCCTCCCAACCCTATTTGAAAACAGTGCTTCATCTTAGGGGCCATCTAAATAGTTTGGGCAATTCTCTCTGTAACAAAGTGAATCTACATAATTTGGTGTCATTGGATTATAAGTATGAGTACTAACTTAATGCTACTATTCTCCTTGCATTTCATTTCATCCATCTTCAACATTCTTGGAAACCTGTGCTGACTGGCCTACATTTTAAAATGAATAATCTTTTATTTGTAAAAGATTGAGTCATAAATAGGCAGAATCAACCCATGCTTTTATTTTCATTGCATATAAAAATTTCATATGAAGGTATTGATGTACAGTACTATCCCCATGGGCTGTAAAGAGGCTAAGAAACCACTAAAAGAATCATCATCATTTGTAATGCGCACACACAATTTACCACTCTGAAAACATATCCTAAGAAATAAAATTAAAAACAACTAAAATCAGGAAGGATGTTTTTCATAATTATAGTGTCCCCTTTGTACTGTTTAAAACAAAAGTAATCAAATTCCTTTGGGCCAGGGCTGCTAAAATCTACAGTTTGTGTCAAAAAAATAAAATAAAGTAATAGGAGGCTCATTTTTTCTAGAAAAAGAATCTCTCACTAAGTCACATGTTCTGAGGGCTGGGCAAGAGTGGAAGGCAGTTTCCATGCCACCCACTGGGAATTTTTCAACGCTTTTGGGAGTTGACCACAACAACAAGGTTAACTTTTAAAATTCTACAGCCATAGAAGTTTTGCAGAAACAAATTCCAGAGAATGGCGAATCATTTTTGTGTGAACTGGCATCATATAAAAACTGTTTTATCTTTAGATTCACATACATATAGAAATTTGGTTAATCTTAGGTAAAGTCAAATTCCAGGGTTAAAAAAAAATGACCTTTTCATATTACATTTTCTTTTCTTTTTCATATCACAAATTCTCCTAACATGACAGGAGCTGATGAATAAATGACTGACCATCACGTGTGACCTATGGCTCTAGTTTCAAATCAAGTTCATTTGCCTATGTGCTAAAGCAGTGAAAATGATTTTGTTATCATTGGACAAGAATATATTTTCCCAAGTAGTGTTTGAAAGTTAAAAAAAAAAATAAAACAACAATCAGATGTAACTAACTGAAGTAGCTCCTGATCAAGAGATAGGAAGAAGAATCATTATATATCCAGTGCTGTTTCACAGCAAGAAGTACTTAAAAGCTTGTAAGTCAGAAGGGTGTCAGAATCTTCCAGAGGTTGACTGTGGTTTTCTAAATTCCAGCTGTTGCCAGAAATCCAATTGGTTCAAAGCTTGGATGTAAAATGCCCAGCCCTAGCCCGCCCCCATTGCCTTACTTTCAAATGCAGCAAAACAGAAGAAAATATTGGTTAAAGTTAAGGCACAGCCCTGGGACCAAAGACCTGCAGCTATGTTTTTTAAATTTATATATCTTTATGTATTTTATAGTTTTCTTGAATCTTCCATAAACAAGCTCTAAGGTGACAAGACTATATATATTACAGGAGAAAAGAAAATGTACAAGGAGTATGTATACACACCATTCATTCTCTCACCAAGAGTTTCCAAATATATCAACACCATCCCATCGTGGGATGATGTTTTAATAAGAACTGATAATTTACAATTAACATTACAGTATGTACATTACAATAAATACATGGTTGTAAACAGACAAACAAGACTGTATTACAGGTAAGGTCATTTGGTGAGAAAAAAATGCATGGCACAAAAAATAAATAATGCATTCAAAAATTATAAAGCTTTCTGTAAAATCCATTTCATTCAAGTTTTTTTTTCTTGTCTGCAATTTGTTCTATCTACATTATTTTCTTGTGAAATTTAAGTGATGTAAAAGAAAATTAAAACAGCATTATTGTGTTTAGTAACTTGCAAGCTGAAATGTACTGGTTTTATGCAAACTTGGACTTTTTTTCCCCATACAGTACCCAGATATTGCATTTTCTTATGGCATTTTAGGAAATGTAAAGCCACTTGTAAAAGGATGTTCTCTGTAAAGCGGTGCATAATTCTGAAGCACACTTTGGCAAGAGAGAAGGGAAGAGAAAGAAGGGAGAGGATAAGCAGACTGTACAGTGCATTAGTCTCTGTCTCTTGGATATTGCCTTTTCTACAATTTGATTGTCCATCGGTGAGTATCTTCACAACACGTGATCATTATAAACCAACAAGTTGAAAACAAAACAACTCTGCTTTTCAATGCAGTTACAAATCCTTTCAGGTCCGGATTTGTGACATATTGCTACTTTTATTTTTTTCTATTATTATCAAGATTTTAGGCACTCTGTGGGGGAAATACCAAGCAGTAGTGAGAGGAGGGAATGAGAATATTTTGGATAAAGGAATACACTCTAGATTGTTTGCCTTTTCTTCTAGACTTCCATCAAGAACAAATAAGACAAGTTTTCAACTGTTCTTCTGAAACCACTTGGCTAACCACAGGACTTTATTTGAAAGATTACTGATTTTTTTTCAGGGAAGAGGGTGGAAATCTGATCATTAATTAGTTGATTCCTGTTCTGCTCTAAGAACAGATCAGAGCTACATAATTTTTCTGTCAGAAGTTCCCTGGTGGATCTCCGGGTATTCAAATAGGGACTATGTTTAGCTTGGGTCATTTCCCCTGGCTGATGACTTGGTTATTAGTCGCCAGAAGGCCCTTGAGAAATCCCAAATATAAATGCTTTTCAGGGTTATAAGTTTTCTTGACTGTTTATTTTCCATAAATAATATCAATGTGAAAAATGACTATTTGGGCTCCAAATTCTTCATAGACAAGGCAAATACTTTACTAAGAGCTGGAATGGACAGAACATCCAGACTAGGTAAGTGCCCCGGGATGCCAATTGAAGGTAAATACTGGAAAGTAATCCCTAAAATTGTAATACATTTCTTGGTGCTAAATGCAGCCAAGAATTAGCTCTGTTACTTAGGTAGAATCCTCTTACCCATCCTAGTATTTTAGGGTGGCATTATATTACCAAACCTCTGGTGCCAGCAGCATCATCAACTTCTTTCCCTTGGTGCATTTAATATTCTCCTCTACAAGACATACTTGTGGACCAGTGATAACTGTGAGAGCAATTTCTACATTACGAGGCTATCCATTAAGGAAGAGTAGTTGCTACACTTAAGATCTCTTCTCAAGAATATTCCTCATATAGTTCTTAATCCCATGGTGAAATCATGGAAACAAAGAGCATTAGTTGTACTGGTGTTTGTTAATATACTCTGCTAATATTTTAAAAAATTACCTAGCTAGCTGTTAACTTTTCTGTGTAAATCAAGAGTTAAAGTTAGGCATTATATTTGGCCTTGTGGTAGAAATAAATGGTGACTCTAGCCTGACTACCTGCTACTTTTCATCACTCAGAATGGTGGTGATATATTTGATAAGACCCCATCTAGTGAACATGGACAGAGATTCAAACACACACTAAATAATAAAGCAGCACAAGGGGAAAAAAGTTCTTACTACAACTGACTGTGAAAACAATAGAAATGAGCATAAAATGTGAGGGTTATTACAAAGACATGCACTTGTGAAATGAGGGTCTACTGACACAGCAAAAAGTTATCAGAAGACACTAAGTAGGAAAATACCTAAAAAAGACCATTTTAGCTACTGTGTATTTATATATCTCTTACTTGCTTCAGACAACACCAACTGATGATTGTTTATGAGGCTTAAGACACATTAGACAGAATGCACATCAAAGTATCACAGAACAAATATTCACTTTGTACACCGTGAAAAAAATATCAGTGAGAGCAACTCTGCTTATCTGAAAAGACTGAAATGAAAAGCAAAGTAAATGAAGACCTACAAAAAGGGTTTCCTGCAACGTAAAATTGGTTTCTGTTTTAAAATATGGAAGTCATTGGTATATAAAACAATGAATCACTACAAATCAGTTAATTGCTATGAACTATAAGGTGCAAGTAAAATTCGTAAATTAGATTTATCCAGTGTAGCACAGATTTGTACTGAAAACTTGCAAGTTACTCCTTAGAAAAAAATAACCAGTGGCAGATGAAGTTTTGAACATAGTTTTTTAAATATAATACCTCAGTACATTTAATAATAAAAGTAAGCTCTACAAAAAATCTGTTTTACATATCATACAAAATGTAGAGGTCAGTGCAGCTCAGTGAACCGCACTATACAGTCATGTATCAGGAAGACTTGAAATTAGAAAATTATGCAATTTCTGTGGCTCATCTTCCTCCTGGTAACAGATTCATGCTGTGTCCTGTTCCTGACACATTTGTTGCTTCATCCATGAGTTCACTCTGTCTGTGTAATGCCTTCTTTCTGCTGAAAATATTGCAAACAAATAAAAAGTAAAGAAACCCCAAATCATAACAACTTTTGGGCTGCCCGATGAGCCACTCTATTGAAAACATTTTGCAGTTGATTTTCTCTTTGTCAGCTCTACCAAGCTGAAATCTTGTTAAAATGCTGTTCGTGAAGATGTCCCCCTTGCTCCGATGACATGGAGGTGAAAAAACTGGTTACAATATTCCTGAGCGCCAGACTGAGTAGTCAAGGTCAGTTTGTTCAACAAACATCCTGGCAGATGACAGTGAGGTGTGACCATGGTTGTGGCATGTGACATGCACTTTGGAAACAATTTTTCTACTTAAATTAAAAAAAACAAAACAAAACACAACAAAAGGCGTGAAAGTCTTTGCAATGTTACGTGTCAGGAGAATGATCTTCTATTACACAGGCTTCAGGCTGGCTGTCTTCTTCCTCCCCTACCGTCTCTTCTTCCACCTGTTCATCAAGGGGAATTTCAGTCGACTCTGAGTCTTGAGTACACAGAGTCTTGGAGTCACTGCAGCTCGTGTCTTCTTCCACTTGACTTCCACTGTCCTTTTCGGTGTCTGACTCGCCGTCTTCCTCTAAAGTTAGTTCAAACTGGAACTTCTCCGTTTGACCCTGCCGGCCTTCCTCCTGGTCATCAGGTGCTGGGGAGGGGCTCTGAGGAATTGTGCTCTGGTACCATTCACGATTGTCCTCCAAAGTGTCCAAAATGTCCTGGGCGTCAGGATGCACGAGGTCTGCCCACGTCTCCCACAGAGGATGAACAATATAGTCTATGAAGCCCACCTATTTAAAAACAATTCCGATTTGAGTATAAGACTTGGGACTATGAAACAATGGAAAAGGTTAACTAGATTCTGCAAATATACCTGAGTATGTATCTATTTACATCAATTTATATATGTAACATAATTTACATTAAAATATAGCAAATATAACATGGCCCACAAATATAACACTGAACACAAGACTTCTAACCTGAGTTTGGTAAAATGGTCACTATTTTAGGCAACAGACCATATAAAAGTACTGTTAATAGCTGGTGAAAATTAGCAAGAATTCTTATTTCAGGAGTATGTTTATACTGTAAAAAATTCCATTTGTTTACATAGTAGTATCAGACCTGGCCTTTATTTTAGAATGGCCAATTTATAGGTGAATCCAGACAACTGAAACCAGGCCAGGTACTCTTTGACTTCATATGACTGAATTCACTTATGAATTCAGATAGCGGAAATTCTCTATATATGTATGCTCTATATGAAAACAGTCATAATGAAAGAATGTGATGTCATGAGAAATGTATATATGACCATATGAATTAAAATCATACGAATGAGAGTTTTTTGGCTCATAAACACTAATATGAAATTGAGCCTTCCGAAAGAAAAATAATTTAAAAAACCCAATGAAATACTGTATGATGTGGATACAAAGCAATCAAACATTCAAGCTGGAGTTTTGTTTTCTCTGCAAACTTTATGCCTAATGCATCACCTGTGATTTTTCCACAGATGCATTGTGCTTGTCACACATAGGACTTATCTCCATGCCCCGCTCTCTCTCTCGGTCTCCTTGGCGGAAGAACTCCTCCATTATGCGGTCAGTCCACTGGCGGTACAGCTGAAGAGGCTTTGTTGGGTTGCTCAGATCTGCACAGTGCACCATATTCTGAAGGACCTAAAATAGACAAACGCTTTCTCTATTCAGCACCTGCTGCCGTTTCTTTTCTTCTTTTTTTTTTCACTAGAAATTCACATTGGATGAATGTGACACTTAAAAATACAAGTAGTGTAAGATTCCTTCCAAACAGCTCAACTATATGTCTGTGTATGGTTCACATTTGTCTTAACAGCCCTAACTTCTGCCACTTCTACCATACCTAAATTTCGTAAGAAACAGTTCATGTGTGCATAGCTGACTAAATTTGGAGCTGCTTCAGTGGTTGGTTTTGTGAGAGGTTAGGGTTTTTTTAATGCATATGCAAATGAAGAACCAATAGAATTTATCTGGCTAATTCTCAAGATTCAGAATTTGGTTATTGGGGCGCCTGGGTGGCTCAGTTGGTTAATGTCTGACTTCGGCTTGGGTCATGATACCACATTTTGTGAGTGTGAGCCCCGCATCGGGCTCTGTGCTGACAGCTCAGAGCTTGGAGCCTGCTTTGGCTTCTGTGTCTCCCTCTCTCTCTGCCACTCATGCTCTCCCTCTCTCCCCCACTCACGCTCTGTCTCTGTCTCTCTCTCAAAAATAAACGTTAAAAAAAGACTTTGGTTAAAAATTCTGCTTATAATTACTAAAATCATAAGTCGGAAGAAAGGAGACAAGTCTTATCAAAGTTAGACACAGACACGTGTGCAGAAACAGAACAAATTCAAATAACGCTTTACCTGAATCCTATCAGAATAATTATCAAGAAGAAGAACTCCAGAACTTGTCACTTTCTTAGTTTCCACCATAGTTTTCAAATCAGCCAGTAGATTCATGTGTTTTGACATGTCTGTTGCAAGTACCTTAAAAGACAAGAGTATTTTAGTAAGGAGCAAAGTCCAGAGGAAAAAAAAGTCAGAATTTGCATATGACAATATGAATGCAGAGCATGAAAGAAATGAAAAACCACTGGGGTGTCTGGTGGCAGGGAATGGGAGTCCTACACTACTCATTTGTGCAGCCTCTTCTGCTCTGTAGGGTTTCTTGAAGCCCAGATAAATACATGCAATCTACAGAAGGTTAGCAACCAGCAACCACTTTCATGGTGAAAAAAAGGGATGATACTCCTACGGATAAGAAGTTAGCCCATGTTCTGAAGTTCTTTCTACTCCTTTGATTAGAAAGTAGCACCTGGACTACGATGAAATCATTCAAGGTTGCTCACAGAGTACTTCAGAAACAGAGTATTCTGGCTAATTTTCCGCTGACCCAAGACACATAATTCCTACCTTTGTGTGTACAAACTTATAAGTCGTTGATGACCAGAGGTTTTCCTGTGTCTCGTAATCACTGTAAATAATATGCATTAAAAAAAGTCATGGATATCTCTAAATAACACTGTGTACTGACATAAATGTATTTTTTTTTCCATTTTGTGAGTGGAAAAAATCATTTTGTACTAATAGCTTTTGTTAGTCACCTTTCCCTGCCTGCCACCAGACTGGAGAACTTCAGAAAATAAAACTAGAATTAAGAGGGTGAGCTGTCACTACTCTTAACTCCCAACTGCCAGAATGAGAAAACCCATTACAGAACATCACTGCCAGCAGCACAGGAGGCTTCTCAGACATAAGGGGCAACAATAGGTTTTGAAACACAAGGTTCCATTTACCTGATACTCATCTCATTCTTATTCTTAAAAAACAACTTGCATCACATCTCTCTTTTTTCCTTTTAGCAGCTACTTACAATGTCAATGACCATCTTCCTTAATGATTGTCTTTGCTTTTTGGTCAGATTCTGGAAAATGTCACAGTTTTCTTCCTGAAGCAACTTAAAGCCCACAGCCAGATGATGGTTCTCCAAGACAGAAGAATCATTGTACATCAAGGCAAGTTCAGAGTCTTAAAGAAAGAAAGGAGACAGAAGATAAGCAAAGCCATTTTTTTTTCTAAGTTTTTTGTATTCTTCACATTCTAAGATACTTTGGGTTTAAGAAGCATTTTTCTTCCACACCTCTGCTGGCCTTACCATTACAGGACAATACCCAGAAGAGGATATACTAGTTAATGTATATTAACTAGTGGAAAGAGCAATGGAATCTTGGGAGTGAATTCTAATGCTACTGACACATGACAAATCATTTCACTCTGCGGACCTCTCAGCTGTGGCTCTTCTCAAGTGGGAGAAGAGTTGGACCAGATGTTCTTGAGCCCCCCCTCCAGATCTGCCACAGGTAGTTTCATGAGCAGCAGAATGTGACATCACTTTTAACACTGGCAACATCTTAACAGCTTAAGTTGTCATGTTCCTGATAACTAGGACCATTACCCAATATTTCACAGAATGTAAGGATGATGTGATTTTGGACTGTACTCAAGAACAGTTTGGAACAAATGAACAATATACTAGATTTGTTCATGCTGCTTTTACTCATTTTCTTCCACAGTATAGCTTTGAAAGTCAAAGCTTTACTCATTTTTTCCATGTTATTTTCTGAGTATCAAGAGACAGGTGTTCAGCTACCTACATAATAACTCCATGGTGAAGATTTTGCTGCTCCCTTAGGACTGCCCTGGACCTGTATGTTTTAGGCAGCAAGATCCTGCCTCTTTCTTGGTTCCTGTAAATAGCAGACCCAACTCTATAAGGCAGTCATTAAAGAAAATTGGTGCGTTATTCTGTTTCCACTTACGCCACTGTAAACACCAAAAGCACATGTATTTGATCTTTTTTCTGACTAATGTATGGGAAATACACATTCTTTTCTAAGAAAGAGTCATTGCTACTCAATGACTATTTAAAGGAACTAGGAAGGAGAAGAGACGGTCAGGACATACATCTATTGTGAAATCCTATGAATTTACTTGTACTATAGACCTACAAATTTATACATGTAAATTTTTGCTCTGAAACTACAGGAATAGAGATGTCTAGAATACCAAAGAGTAGGTGTGTATGTTCTCTTTTGGGGGGATAAAACAATAGTGTTCATTCATTCATTCAGATAGTATCTGGTCAGATCTGACTTTTAAATTGTCTCTAAACGGGGTGCCTGGGTGGTTCACTCACTTAAGCATCCGGCTTCAGTTCAGGTCATGATCTCACAGTTCGTGGGTTCGAGCCCCATATCAGGCTCTGTGCTAACAGCTCAGAGCCTGGAGCTTCCTTCAGATTCTGTGTCTCCCTCTCTCTGCCCCTCCCATCTCCTTCATGCTCTTTCTCGAAAATAAACATTAAAAAAAATTTTTTTAAATAGTTTCTGAAACTCTAACTATGAACATTTATCTATAGGTGGTTAAATATATAGAAATAAAAAAAATTAATACTATATAGGATTTTAGCACCTGGTATTATTGTTTGTATAGTAGAATCCTATTAAATAAATATATATTGAAAGGAAGGCAAATGTTTTTTGACTGGACAAATAATGCCCAATTAATCTTTTATGGTTCTTTTAAGGGAATAAATATGCATGCAGATAAGAGGCATTAATACATGAACTGACTCAGGCTTACAAAAACCCAGACTGACTAATATACCTCATGAAGAAAGAAACAAGAAGTTAAGGCTGTGAGCCTGCAGAAGAACAAGGTGAGCAGCTGTTAGTTTAAGGAAGAGGATGATCTGTGGTATAAATGCTGCAACAAAGAGTCTCAACTCTAATCTATCTAAAGATGCTCTTTCACATAGACGGTGGTCCAAGAGCCTTGGAATGAGAATCCAGACTGGACAGAAAGCAATGAAAAGACTCCTTACTGAGTGGATCTCCCCCACTGCCTCTCCAGTTTTGGGGCTGTTGACAGGAAGGTGGTGGATACTGTTGCAACTGAATCTCAGGGCAGTCATTTAACTTTCTACTCTTCCTTAGGGCTGAAGGCACGTGGTAACATCTAACGAAAGATTTTGCAGCTCCTGAGAAGTTTATTTGCCAAAGATGCTACCATAGTACTTCTACATAGAGTCCTTGAAAGTTCAGGAATCATCAGAAAGTTGCCTTCATACTATGCTCTAAGGTACAGTAGTACAGAGGCAGAGGTAGGGTCCAGAGTAAGAAAATACGTTCTAGAACATTTCTGTTGAAACCTGTTCATCTTCAAAGCCCAGTATAAGTCCATGAAGCCTTTCCTGATTACCACAGGTGGAACTGCTCACTTTCTGCTGTAAACTCCTTTATACTTTGTACCACTCATTTGGCACTAATCACATTCCAATTTATTTGTCATCATCTCTGTGCATGTCTTAACAGTCTCTTCCATAGACCTCCCAACCCACTTAGAGACTTAAGACCCTATATAAAATGAAAAGTTATTCATCTGATGTGCATGGTTCTCTGGTTTCTCCTGGCACTTCTAAACAACATATTTCTCCTTGAAATGGGGGAGGAAGTGGTAGTTTTATTTTCTAGCTGCCAAGGACAAAGGATTATAACTGTTTGATTCACTCAATTCATTCACTCTCTACGTCCATAACCTGTATTATTTTTCTCCACCAAACTAGTGCTATCAGATATTCACGTGTTATAGTCCTTTTTTTTTTTCCAGCCAAATGAAAGCTTTTCACAGCCAGACCACTGTCTTGCCCACCCATATATCCCTAGTGCCTAGAACACTGATTGGCACATAGTAGACTCTCAATATTTTTTTGTTGGCTAAAATAACAATCTCTGTAGTATTTCTATATAATCACACTTCATGAAAATGAATTTATCCTTGTTTTGAAAGTGTTATATTTAAGCAGAAAATAACTTTTTATATATAACCCACAGATAGGGCTATGGAAAGCTTATTTTAAAATGAGACTAGAGAAATAAAAGTGTGTGTGCACTGGTAGCTAAATCTAGCTCCAGTTTAATATAGTGAAACACTTCTGCTCTTGGAAATCAAAACCATATGCTTTGAACACATGACTAATGTGACTAAATCTTTTCCCCTAGAGCTTAGGCATCTTTGCTATAAACCTGAATTACTTGTTTTCCAAGTAAAATTTAATACTATATATATTCTGCACCTCTGACAAGGCTTTATTGTTTGAGAAAAGAATGCTGTGAAGTCAAATGCTTTGTTATGATAAATACTCTCCAGCATGTTATATTCAAAACCATATGATGCTATTTACATTTTGTGAGTTTATTTACATGTACTGTCCTTGAAAAAGACTTACACAGCTTCTCTCCCTGGAATTTCAACTTCTTAAAATCCTACTCAGATTCCTCTACTCCCCCATATCATTTACAAAACATAACCATCTGCGCCAGGTAGAAACGATGTCTTGATTTTCAAAACCTCCAGCCTGTTAACAATGAATGTATGTATCATTACTATCAAATGATTTGGCGCCTACAGTGGAACAAATGATGGAAATTATTGTCACAACTAAGAAGCAGAGGAAAATCTGGAATGGGAAGCAGCCAGGTGAGTTCCAGAAAGAACTCTTCTTCCAGAAGGCGCCATGCAAACTCACTGTGCCTCTAGCCTCCTTAAAATAGGACACGTGACCTCCCAGCTATGGGTTTATAAATGTATAAATTACAAGAAACAGATTCAGCCCTGGGCTTTGGACAAGTTGGTAGCACCAGCTCCAAGGTGAGAGCTGAGAGTGTGCTTGTGTGAGCCACTGAGGGTCAATCAATCCATGAAAACAACAAGAAACGTACACTGTCTATAAAAAAGGGTTTGCAGCAAACTAAAAATAATCACATAATTTTGATAGAGTATTTCATAAAGCTTTTTATTATAAGTTTACAAGTTATGAGAGGGACTCCTTTATAGAGCACTGTGAAGTTAAAACTTACTTCTTGTCACCATTACTTGCTAAGCCTCTTCTGTGTCCTGAAATAAAATGCCTGCTGGCATGACCCCTAGTCAAAAGCTAACTAAGGGAGTGAATTCTCACAAGGACCTGGGGCCCTGATCAACCCTGGGATACCTTCCTGTACCAGGTGATGATGCTGATTCATTCACTCAGGAATAACACAGCCTCCTCACACCCCATTGTCAAGAAAACATCAGCAGTCCAAAGCTGCCCTGGGAGCTGTTAAACTCCCAGTGTTGCTGAGGTCTCACAGAAAGGAGATCCTCATGCCATCATGGAGTGACAAAGTACTTCCAGAAGTAGGACCGGGTGCCCTTCCCCCTTGGACAAGTCATCAGTGAGATGACCTTAAAACAGACACCACCCTTGGCTGCTGTCACCATGTTTATAATTATCCCCTAAATGTGACCGTTATCTATCTCACGGGGTCTCAGGCTTTGGAGGGCATCAGATTCATCTGTGGACTGAAGCCTCACTAGCTTAAATTTCAGACTCCATGGGTACCCTAATGCCTGTCAGAGCCCTCCAGTGCCAGCCTAAGCCCCTGTGACCTTAGAGGGTCTACAAGAGAGAATAATAGAGCTGGTTCTCACTTTTCTTTAAAAAATTATCAGAGTACTTGGAGACTTTATTATCAGTTGTTTCAATTAATTTGTTCTCTAATCTCTTCTTAATTGTGATGTTAGAATAAGAGAACATACAATACTGTATAAAGTAGAATGCAAAGGTAATACACCAGTCTGTATTTCTGGTGTTAATTTAAAGGAAAAATGCATACCTTTTTAAAGGCAGACATTAAAACAAAATTTTTATGTATTAAAAATTTGTAAAATTAGGAACATAACAAGACATGCCTAAGAATCCAAATAATCATGTCAGCTTAAGGAAAAGTGCCAGCATACAGTAAGCTGTACTGTATGACCTCTCTGCTCTTCTCAGGACAGTCAACCCTCAGCACTGATACTATAAACTCATATACCTGCATCTAATGTATATTAATATTAAGATGTTAATACTTAGTAATGCTTTGATGACTCCTGAAAGCACCCCATCATAGGTTCTCATAAGATAGCTGGAACGTGAAATGTTAGTCTGCCTAAACCTGGGTAAATAACTTCATAAACCAGACTTCTAAAATGTACTTGAGTAACCACACCTCTCAGGAAATCCATGACTTTCCCAATCCTCTTACATATCAATGAGTCACTAAGGTGTATTTTGTTACAAAGTAGTCCAGAGGTGAATTGAGATATAAAAATTGATACAATTTTAAAGATCTAAGTTAAATCTCTCAAACTAAGGCTACATTTAAATTGTCTCTTTAAATCTGGCTGCAGCAAAGTATAGGAAATAAATGGGGAATGAAAAGATGCCACAGTTTGACTTTTTTAGTCATGGGAAGGCTATTATCTATAAACTCCTAGAAAAAAAAGAAAAGATTTTTCACAGATATAAAAAAAAAACTCTTTTAACAACTTTGAATTTATTTTTTTGTATATAAAAGTAAATTTATAACACTAATTTACCTGTTGTGGGAGGAAATTAAATAATAGTATATTTAAATCATTTACTAATTAATTTCAATTACCCAAAGAACAGAATTTCTGTAAAACTAAAACCTCTTTTCAAAGTCATAGCTCAAGCACTACCTAAACATTCCCTACCAAGGTTTTCTATGCAGCTGTGTGTCAGACATGTCCATATTAGACAGTCTCTACCACTCCTCCTATTTATAAATTCAGCGACAACTTAGTTGAGAACTTTTCACGAGAAAAAATTTAATGGTTAAAAATATTTAAATAAAAGAGAAATCAGAAGAGACAGTACATCAGAGATGTTCCTACAGCCCTCCAGAGAAGACGGAAAAAGGAAGGGAGGTGGGAGTGGTGGTGGTGGAGAGGAGCAATCATAGCCTCTGAAGAGGATTCAGTGACAATCTCCATAAAGTAAAGAAGGTTTAACATGAATTCTTACAACTTTTCCTGTTTTTATTTAAACAGGAAGACAATACAACTATCTGAATCTTTCTGCAAACTTCCACTTCTGATTACCTTTGTCTACTGACACAATATTTCTAGAGAAGTACTGGAATGATGCTTTCCAAACACGACATGTATGTGCCTCCTGGGATAGAATGATCATTTTTAGAGCTGGTTTACATTAACACACACTATCAGTAAAATGTGTATTTACACATCTCAAAAGAACATTGTGGCTCTGGAAACATCCCAAGTTTATAAAGACCCTCATTCAGTCTCAAATGTACAAAGGAAAGTTTTTTTTGCAAAAATAAATTTTACTCACTTGTATTGATCAGAAACTGATTTGACACACCCGGATGATCTACATCATGTATTGCACTGGCAAAAATTGCTGCAAGAATCTCCAAATCTGTAAACACGGCCTGTAAAACCAGATAGTATAGATAATAACATTATTACTCGGCAATAATACAAATTAAAAGTATATACAAATGTGAAATTACTTTCTAGAATTTGATGGAAAACAAAATGAAGCTTCAAAATATTTAACAGCTTATTGTAGAAGTATTTAAGATGTTTAAGGATATCGTGAAAATGTACATAAGATTAATGACAAGAGTGATTATTTTCTTTCATTCAAACCAGGAACTCCTGATCTCAGCAGAATTGACATTTGGTGCCAGATTAATTCTTTGTTGTGGGATGCTATCCTGTGCATTGTAGTACTGTTAACAGAATCCCTGACCTCTATCCATGAGACACCAGTACCATCTATTGTCAGGTTGTGACAGACAACAATTATCTCCACATATTGCCAAATGTCCTTGGGGGATCAGGGTAGGAGGAAAAAAGGAAGAACCACCCCTCAGTTGAGAACCACTCACTCAAATGGTGAGGTATGAACACAATTATACAATGAAAACAATCTGAGCTAAAAAATACATTAGCAAAAGGGAATCTTTTCCCCAAATGATTAAGGAAATCAAATTGTCTTAATTAGCATTCAATGGAACACATTCTTAAAATCAGGAAGAATTAAAGATGTGTTTCTGAAAAATTCTACGAAAAATATCAAAACACTGTCTACATTTTATAAGTAATAATCATCCTTTCAACTATAAATACAAAAGCCATCAGACTAAATTTCAAAAAACTAATAATTGAAACTGAATAAGCCAGATGTACTTTATGGAATGTTCACTAGGTCATTTCAAAGCAGTATCACAAACACATGAATCCCTAAATCTCTGACTAACTCATACAGGCAAAATTCATCAAAGACTGAACTGTTTATTGACAACAAATCTTCCCCCTGTAACTCAACATACTACCAATGAAGCCAATTATTTCCTGCCCTGCATACCCTTCAGTATAAATGTTTAAGAGATGCTTAAGAACAGCAGGTTAATGGTCTCAATGTTTTAGAAACCAGATTTACCTCCAAAGCAGGTGTAGATAACAGCACATGTGTTGACTGGACCACATCTGCAGCATGAATATTGTTGTGGTAGGCCACATCAGCATGGTAATGGTCTTCCAGGGTCATAAGGTATGTAATCAAAGTGTCTACTGGAATTTTAAATGTTTTTAATAAATCCCGTTCCTGTAGGAAAGAAAATCCTCTTCACATTTTGGTTTTACATAAAAAGATTTTCCACAGAGTGTGTTAACAGCAAAACCATACCCAATATCACCTATGGATAACCCAGAAATGGAAAAAGCACTCTTGCAGTGTCTAGTGAAGAAAACGGAACAATTTGAGAATATCCAAGGACGTTGGGGAAAAAACCAGGGTAGGGTTGTCCTGTTGGGGCCCAACATTTGCTTTTCTCAAGAGGAATACTGTTGGGAATGAGCTGCCAACTATAAAAATGTGTGTTCCATAATCATGAAAGCAGCTTCAATCCAGTATTCTTGCCTTAGCTAGTGGATCACACCAACTGGAACTCAAAATGGTCTCTAGAGCTGGACTATGCTAGGCCAGTACCGAGGGATCTACAGCCTCAACTCCTCATTTATATCCTAATTCTCAGCTGGGGCAAAAGCTCAACAAGAGTGGGAAGCGGACACGGAGAAGAGAGCAGTACAAAAAACAATGACTGAAGAAAATATAATTTAAGGTAAGTCAGCAACAAGAAGTTTATTCATTTTTTAGTTAGCACTCCATTCTTCTGCAAGAAGTCATGTAGATTTTTAAAAATCATGCTTGAATTTTCCCACATGACCTCTTCTTCTTAAGTGGAAAAACAATAACAAAATCGGTTTAGTTGTATTTGACCCCACACTCTAACCTTTGTTATCATGTGTCCCTTGGTATGGGGCAAATAAGAAAAAAGTATCAAAATAAGCAAAAGAGGGTGACTAGTAAAGAAGATTAAACACAAGCACATTTCACAGACTAGACATTGTATCACCAAAAAAAGGAAAGGTGACAGAATTTAACCATGTTACCTGAAAAATAGTATGCATGATAACAGTCAAAGGCCGGTTACCGGACAGCTCTGCTATTCTGAAAACATGAAGGCCCCATTTGTTTACATCTTCTAGTTCCTGGGGTTAAATAAAGATTGAAAAAATTATGAGGCAGAAGTAGAACACAAATCAATGAGCATGGTCATTTAAACATTACTGACTTTAGCAAAAATAATGTTAAGTTAAAAAAAAAAGATTCATTTTATTTTTTTATTTTTTTTAAACTTTTTTTTTTTTTCAACGTTGATTTATTTTTGAGACAGAGAGAGACAGAGCATGAACGGGGGAGGGTCAGAGAGAGAGAGAGGGAGACACAGAATCCGAAACAGGCTCCAGGCTCCGAGCTGTCAGCACAGAGCCTGACGCGGGACTTGAACTCACAGACCGCAAGATCATGACCTGAGCCGAAGTCGGCCGCTCAACCGACTGAGCCACCCAGGCGCCCCAAAAAGATTCATTTTAAATGCAATGGATGCACCGTGTAAGTACAGGCAAACTTTAGGTAAACCCACTTAAATGTACTGAAAACTGCATAGTATGGCTTAACCTAATGACTTTGACAATACAACGTTACTTACATGCCTTGACTACCAATCTCAAGGCATTTCTTTTATAGATAAAATCTGTTCACAAAACCTTAACTATTCTGAAACCCAAAAGATATAAAAGATTTCTAAATCTTTAAGCTTGAATAATCAAACGGAGATGTAAAAAAGTAAGAAACATATAACCAAACCACCTGTCTAAATCCACATATTAATAATACCCAAATTATTTATTTATTTACTTACTTATATTTAACATTTATTCAGTTTTGAGAGAGAGAGACAGAGCGCGAGCGGAGTGGGGCAGAGAGAGGGGAAGACACAAAATCTGAAGCAGGCTCTAGGCTCTGAGCTGTCAGCACAGAGCCTGATGTGGGGCTTGAAACAATGAACCATGAGATCATGACCTGAGACAAAGTCGATCACTTAACTGACTGAGCCACCCAGGCGCCCCAATACCCAAAAAGTTTATAAAGAACTTTATAAAGTACTTTCCCACCTTCCAAAAGAAAATAACCCCACAAATTAATGAACTAGTCCATCTATTTAAAAGAGAATCTATCAAAATTTATTAAAAAGCATCCCTGCATAATATGATCACAGTCCTTAAAATCATCTTACCTTGGCAAGGACATCTTCTTGTTCAGTTTTAACCCCAAATCTCGGGATGCTTGAATTTGTCAAACTGGAGCTGTGCATCAACTTCTTGACCCCGCTGATCTGAGACATTGGCCTTTTCTTTTTCTCCTTTTCCTTCTGAGTTGGAGAAGGAATTTCCACTTCATGTTGCTTATCTTAAGAAATTTAGAAAATGTTCTACATTTACTATGAATTCAATGTGAGTTAATACTTTTTAATCATAGCATCCATAACTGAACAGGTTTTAATTAATCATTTTATGTTCCAGAAAATGTTTTCAAGAAACACTTCTTTTAGAGAAGTTGAGTATTTACAATTGATGTGGACTTACTATGTATGATACCCTTAAGCACAAAATTGAGCAAGTACATCCCACTGCAAAATAAATAACATCAAATGTATTGAGTGGTTACTACTTGGATAGAATGTCATAGTAAATTTTTTTGCAAGACTTATGATAGCAGAGTTGGATAAAGCAAAACATATTGGTTATTTCAACTGTTCATCAACTCCATCCCTATTTGAAATCACTTAGTGGCTTAGAAATTGCTCTTGCCCACTAAGTATTCCAGTTTTAATACCTACTTTGAAAAGGAAGGAACTTCATACAGAAATATCATAAAAACAGCACTGGGTGAACCTAAGGGCTTAGTGAAATGGGTCATAATGTAAGGATAAACACAATATATTTGAATGGCTTAGATTGTTTCTGTTATTTTATATTTTCTGTACCATAGTGAGATAACGGTTATGATATAACAAGGGGAGCACAGAGAACCACCAATAGCATGTGATAAATAATTGTCAGATTCAACTGTTATTTTCAAATAAAAGACCTAAGTAGATGCCTCAGTTTACTCATCCACTATTTCAAGGCAGTGAGCTCCTCTAACTCATCCTTGCACATAGCATGTTTTCAATAAATGTCTGTTTAGTGAAAATGCTAATTAGATGTTACAGCAATTTTGTTTCAAAAGTACATTCAAATCAAGGATATGTTCACACTACTGACTTTCACTGAATTTTCTTTCTGTGGATGTAGGGTGGGGTGGTGTACAAAGCATTCTCAACTATTCTCAACTATTATTATCAGCAAGCTTTTCTTTAGCAGTTGTAGTGTATTTAGAGCTTGGTGTTCATTAGACTATAACTCATTGATGGCAAGGACCTTTTCTAATTTATCATTACCAGTGCCCAGCAATGTCTGGCATTTAACAAGAACTTGTTGAATGCATGCATAGATTTCTCTATAAAATACATTTTACATTTAGTGCTTTGAAAAAAATGGCAATATACAACTTGAATCCAGAGAATCCCTGAACTTCTGAATAAAAGTAAAAAAAAAAATGTACTTTATCACCTTAGATTTCAAAGCTTAGAGGCTCAGATAGTCAAGTTACTAACAGGATGAATGAAAACAAATGGAATGGTTTCCAAAACGAGTTAGTGCCCCCAATCTACCTCCAAAAACAAACACCACAAAAGAAAACTTTTAAATTGCGTTTAAATTATTATTCTCACCTAAGAATGTGTTTGATATATACTCTGACACTTGATTTCCAGACCGACTCATTTCAGAGAGATGGGTGAGCTCCCGATTAAGCATCCTTTTAAACTGAAAAACAGAAAAATGATATGAAATAACAGAAGAGGAAAATGTAAGTGAGGTAACATAAACATACTTGTAACATACAAAAACATGCCCAAAGATTTTTTAAACTGTCCTGACAGTTTAGATCAGTGCCATCCAATAGAACTTTCTATAATGCTGGAAAGTTCTAGAATCTGAGATGTCCCTTACAGTAGCTACTAATCCTATGCGTTTATCAAGCACTTGCAATGTACCTAGTGAAAACGAGGAGCTGAATTTTGAACTTTATTTCATTGTAAATTAATTTAAATTTAAATTTAAATAGCCACACGTGGCTAGTGGCTACCATACTGGACCACACAGATTTAGACACTCAAGGACATTAGTTAAGGGGGGAAAAAAAAGGAAAAAAAATTAAGGTGTATTATTAGTATTCAGAGAAGGAATAAAACCCCTAACTTACAAACACAAAATATGCTGCCACACAACAGAACATGATTTATCAATTAATTTGTCATTTGCAGAAGTTAGTATGTATACTTGTCAGAGGTTAAAATATCTTTTACCCCAAAGCAAAAGTGAATAGATTTGAGTACTCTTTCAGAATTATGGAGAAGTGAGATATCTGAATTGATAAGTATATAATTTTTCCTTTTAAAGTTTTTCCAAGTAGAAGGTATAAGATTTTTTTTGTTTCTCAGCATCCATGGGATTTCCCAATCCATATCTCTAAAGTCACATAAATACAAAACAGGTCCATTTTCAATACGCAACTTCATTTCTTCACAATGTATTTTATTGATGCCATGGTGACTATTTTATCCTAAAAAACACTGGAATTAACTTACAACAATCACATGGCAATACCCAATTCCAAAATTCTCAAAGACTTCATGCTCTCCCATCCATCAGCTGTTTCTTAAAGTGTTGCCCTTTGATTCCCAAAATAGCCCAAATGGGCCTTTAATTTAAATATGCCTTAATATTTATCTTAACAGAACCAATAATTTTTTTCTATTATGTGGGTTACTATTAGATACTTGATCAAAAAAAGTCAAAACACATTTTACTCTAATATTCAGTAGCCTTTAAAATTTTGAATCTCACCATAAATTCTCACTTAAATCTAGGAAAAAAGAGAGTAGTGACTTTACTATTTAGTGATGTTTGAAATGTAATTTCTAACACCGTATTGAGTTTATTAGAATTTAAGAAAAAAAAAAAAACGTGCTTCCCTGGATAATTTATACCAAGGTGTCCTAACTCAAGATAATTTGGCAAATCACTTCCAAAGTCCATCTTATTGACCATGTAGATTAGATACAGGAATTTATCACAAAAGATCAATAAAAATATTTCAACAGACTGTTGAATGTAAGAAATGTATATTTATATTCTCCTGTAGAGAAAACTGAAGAATTGACCATAATCAGTATAGATTTTTCTGGTTGTTAATTTACAGGTCTAAGGAGCTTATTCTCAAACTCAGGAACATAAAGATCATTTTTTTTGTTTATGTATTTTCTTAATAACTTGTCTCTAATTATAAAATGCATACATGATACTGAAAATCTAGAAAGCTATATAGAAAAAATTAGAAATCATGTATATGCCAATTGCTCAGAGATAACCATAGATAATTACCTATATTTCCATCTATGTCTTACTTCTCACATTTATATGTATATATTTTAAATTGTCATCAGGCAGTATACAAAACAGGCTGCTGCTTGGTTTCACTCAGTATTATACATTCTGATATCCTGGGAAAAACTGGCGGCTTCCTAAGAATATTCAGGAAGACATTTATGATAGTGTTCAAAACATTTTCTGTCCATCTTTCATGATATTATATTTTCTTGAGTTAAAGTTATAAGCTATTAACTAATTAAATGAGTTAATAGAAAGTGTCTTGTTTTTTTTTGCCAGGCACATAGGAGATGCTCCTCAGTGAGTTCCTTCTATCTCCCAGGTCACTGGGCCTTTTATAGATACCTGATTTTTATCACTCCAAGACAGATCGAAGATTTAGCTATAGTTATGCCCACAAAAAATACACAGAAATATCTAGCTCCCCTACCCATTCCCAAAAGTAATTTGGGATATTAATAACATAGGAGATAATCATCATGATTCAAAAATAGAATAATTCAACATGCAAGGCCCAAAGACAAGTAAATCCTTGCTTAATTAATGAAATTAACTCTCAGAAAAATCTACTCTTTAGGCAAAACAAGGCCAAAGAGAGTCTGCTAAACATTTAAAACATATACTGAATGAAATATCTCTTTTAACTGAAATTGTCCATGCTACAACTGCCTGCATGGCAAAGTCTATTTTATAGAGGAGGTGGGGGGCTATGAGGGGCTTTCAGCTATTCCTAGCCGCCCTTCTCAGTCTCTACAGCAGCTGCTGTCCACCTGCCCTCCATGCATTTCTCTCCATGTAAGTAAAATATGATGCAAGCTTGGGAGTCGGGGAGGGTACAATTGGAAAAGTTAGACAGGGACCCAGTTTTTCCATAAAACTACCTTCTAACTTGCAAGCAACCTGGTATAAGGAATATGTTGCCATATATGCCCTGCAGAAAAAATACATGGTAACTGCAGGTGTGCTACACAAATTATTGGATTCTCTGGAATAATATAAATAATGAATTTTAATTTTTCCGGCAGTTCACTTATGTAATTCCTCAAAAAAGCCAGTCACTACAGGTATAACTAAGGCAAAAAACACCAGTGAAAGGAAATCTATTCTACAGATGGATAAATTTCAGGTTGCATTATCTACTGATTGTATCTGCATCATATACATATACTCCAAGACTACTCTTATGCTTTTGTTCAAAACCCAGAAGGGTGGGTGGAGAAACGTTTCAGTGCACACCTATATCTCTACCAGGGTTTGTCAGGTGCTCTTAGGAAGGCAACATTTCCTCTTAACATGATTACAATAGACAGTATTTTAAACAATTCTCTTTCTTCCCAAGGGAACGGGTGTGGAATATTAAAGACAGTTTTCAAAGAGTCATTAAGTTAGAAGAGCATTTTCTAAAAGGAATTAAAATTGCTTCCCCCCCCCCATTTTTTTTTTTGCTGTTGATATAAAATTTTCAGGAAAGCTAAATTAATAATCACAAAAATTACCATCAATGCTTTCACAACTGGTAGTTGATCTTACAATATGGTTTTGGAGTGTGTGGTTGGCTGTGCTAAAGAACAATACACTGAACGATTCAACAATCATTTTAAAACGTAAGTGGAATGTCTCTCACTTTAAGATAACTACATACCATTTACTAGGTTAACTATACAAAATTATCATGAGGAAAATGATTAGAAAAGGTAATAAAATGTGGTTTTCCTAGAACATTGTTACAGTTCTCAATTTACAGATTTAGAAGAGATAAAAGACAGAACTGATTTTACAAAAGAAAAAAGAAACTGGTTGGAAAATGCAGAACAATTTAATTGAGCATTTAGATATTTTAAAAAGTGACCTCGACATATTTGCTGCTGATGAGTTCTTCTGATTGTTTTTGCTTTAATAGTACAAAATAATCTATGGAATTATTGTTCCAACAGTGAAAAAAAAGATTAAGATTTAAGTGAAAGCTTTCAAATCCTTTGTTCTCATTATGCATCAGAATGAGTGCAGCATGTAAAGCATAAAGGAAGCTGAAAATGCAGTTGAAATAAGTTCTGTATTTTGCTTTTAAACTCCAGTTTTCCAATTTATGTTTTACATTTAAGACTGCTGAGGAAGCAAGATTAAATAATAAAAAAAAATTAAAGTATTCTTTTAATATAAAATTTATTGTCAAATTGGTTTCCATATAAAGTATTCTTAACTATAATCCCTGTAATTCTGTATTCATGCCAATGTACTGGCTGCATTTTATATTCTCTTAGTGTATAATTAAGAAGGTGGTAAAGGTCAAACATTAAGAAAATGCCTACCCCGCCCCACCCCATCCCAACCAATATTCTACTAAAAATCATTTGAAAATGCTGCACTGTGATACACTGCAAGTTTGGTGTATATCAGCATTAAAAGCTAAAATAAGCACTGCATTGGCTGTATAAAAAGAAATCCTTCAAAATGCATAAGAATAAATATATTTATATTTGTCCTTAGGTGTTTTTAGCAGTATACTATTAAAACATAAACAAGGTGGACCAGCAAAAATTTTCCTCAAAAAGATAAGCACTATAATTATTTATTTACATTCTTGGAGGTCTTGTTCATAATCATAATACAAATATGAAGCCCTTCAAAAACATATCAAATATGAGCTATCTAAAAGCTAAGAGATGAGTTGTAGGGAGATTATGGGATTTTCTTTTATTACTTTCCATACTTTTCCATACTAAAAATTTCTTAAACCAAAAAATGACTAACAAAATTCAAATAATAAAAGTCTGTACATTTCAAAAACAATTAAAATATATCTGGGCCATCCATAGATTTTAGAGGAAGTGGGGAATCGTGACTCCTTGGATAACTAAAAATGAAGTAAGTTTTCTTAGAATGCAAGTAAATCTCACAACAAGAAGAATATTTTCCTCTAAAAAGAAACAAAGAAAATGAAAAATATTTCAATCTGAGACTCCTTAAAGTAACAGAAAAGGATTCTTAAAAATATGTACTGTGATTGGCTCAAATGTTTAAGAATAGATTTCAAATTCTGAAGTGATGCTTCATTTAGGACTGAAAAACGTTTCTCTACCTCCTGCTTCTATTCCAGAGATAGGATCGCCAGGCTAGCATTATCATGAGGCAGGCATGAGGCTTGCCAAGAAGGAATACAATCTTAGTAAATTCAATGTATTACTTCATTTCCTGAGATTAACAAAAGTTATCATATGAACTTTTATATTTCTTCAAGTTTTACAAGTAGATAAGCCAGTTTTCATTTTAATAATATACCAAATAGTTAAGAAATGTCAGTTTTTAATGTCACCTAGAGCTTTTGTATGTGAAGATAAAAAAAAAAAAAAAAGAACACTCATCGGGTCAAAGTGATATATTTTTAGGAAGAGCCACAAATTAATTTTTATAAACTTTAAGTGCTACATATGAATTGGAACCCACACACTAGCATAATTAATTTGTCCCAGTAATTTATTTCCATTAATTTTGTATGATTACCTTCATATTTAAAAGCACAATTCAAATCTATACATGACAAACCGAAGAATCAATGAAAAGATATTTTAACATGCAAACTATAGCTAATAAAAGTTATACAATTTCTCCTTATCTTGACCACTAAAAACACACATTACTTCTGTAACTCACATCTAAGGGAAAAAAATAAATGACTGTTAAAGCTTAATGCCATAGTAATTTATTAAAACTATCAGTTATGTAATCAGAGCAAATAGGAGCTAAATAAATCTTACCTTTATGTAGCCCCAAGACACTGACAGTAAATAGTTTGCTTCAGGCATTTTTGATGGATTATATAAAGAGACAATTAGTTCTAAAATATGTATATTTTCAAAAACCTTGATACTTTAACAATTTCCGCAAGCCACAGAGAGTGTGGGTTTTTGAAGATTTTTGGTAATTAAGTATACATAAGAAAGCCTTTCATTAGATCCCATCCAGCCGTCTTCCCATTGAACACATGCCATCTGTAAAACTCCAGAATGGAACAGAATTCTACAACTATTCTGAATAAAGAAAATTCATGTGATAAAGAAATATCTAAAGATCTAAGGGTCTGCATCTTTTTCTCCCTGAGCTCCAGGGCTTAATGAATAATGTATGTCAAGATGCTTAGCTGCAAGAAAGACTAGTTCTGTCAAAAGCTACCAAATAAGGAACTGCGGGGAAGCCAGGAAGAGTGACAAGAAACCCCTCCCATAAAAGCCCAACTATGCACCAATCACACTCCATCCCCGGGTCTATCAGGGCAGGGGGGTGTGGATTCAGAGCAGGCTGCTTCCTGATTGGTTGGCAGGGGCAAATCTCTGGGGAGGAGGTTTTTCTCTTCACCTCTGCTAAACGCCATTTAATAATGATATCCCTACAGCTGAGGCTGCCGTGTGAAAAGATGAATGGGGTTTCCCTCTCCCAGTGATGAATACAGACCATAAAACTTTTCAAAATTCATAGTTCATTCTTAAATAAGGATTCCAACCTTTTCTGAGTCCTTTCTATGCATTTTAATATTCTCTGACTTCTTCGCTTCCTTCAAAATAAAAGTTGGTCTGAAAATGGCCATTAGGCATTTTAACTACCCCCTTCTCTCAAATCCAAGACAAGTGGCTTCCCCCTGGGGCCACAGATATAACCAAAGTTCTCCCTCCATCCAACATAAAAGCATACTGTGATTATAAAATACAATTAATGTCCAGAATTTAAAAATGGGAATGATACATTTCCTCACCCGTGGCGCATGGCTGTTCTCAGCTCCTTTTGTTTCTATTTTTACATGTGTCTGAGCTCCACAACCCTAAAAATCTAAAAGTGGGTATAATTTATCATGAATCTGGTGGTGGGGGGTGGACTGAAAGCTAATGCACTGTGTATAGTTAAAGAATGCAGAGTTTGGTGTACAGATTTCAAGATCTGTATTTTGACCAGACGAGAACACTTTTATGACTGCTCACAAAGTTAAGAAAGGTATTAACAGGGGTCTTGGAGGAATACAACATTGATCTCAAGAATAATCATGCCTTTTGTAAGGAGACTTAAATAAGAAATCTAAATTTTTTCAGAGAAAACAATCTTTTCTATTTGATTTTGGGTCATATTATTCTGTACCTTGTATACTAAAGAAGACCTGTGGATAAAAAAATGAGGAAAGTCTAGCTTTTACTCTATTTTACCATAAAATTCTGTTGGTTCTACCTCATCCCCATCTCAACACACTTAACTGATTTGTGCTTCTGTGACTTGCTGATATTGTCAATTTTCAGTTTTCCTGCATTTGGTTTATCTGTTCTAGATAGTGCAGGAAACATCCATGTTCTACTCTGCCTCTCTGAAGGTGTAATGATCCTTGGCGCCCAAAGTCTTCAGCTGCACTTAACACCTGTTGTGTTAATTTCTCACATTCCTCTTAATCCTTTACAAAAATAAAAAAAAATTAACCCCCCCCCAAAAGGTCACTAAAACTGCCTTCAGAATAAAAAGGTGTTCCTGTTTCCTTGTTTCTCACTCTCCTTAACTTCTCATAAGTGTTCAGTGATGTACTCTCTCTAATCTCCTTCAAATCCCAGGACTGTCAACTGCTTTGGTTTTCTACCCACTCCTCTGACCATGCCTTTTTGCTTTCTTGTTTTCATCTGCTAGTTTGGGATATCCACAAGACTCTGTCCTAGGCCACGCTCTTCAGTGACTGCTTCTAACCTGAATTTCAGCACCGTATTTCCAAGTGACTTGTAAGTTCCCTCCCTTGTCAAATGCCCTGCTACTCATCACAAACTTTTTCAGAATTGATGGATCCATTTTTTGATTTTAAGTAGTTCCTATTATAACCACTCTCATTTCAGTCAGTGGGTTGAGATTTCTCCCAGTATCACAGACTGAAATCTTTGTCTCTTTGCTACCATTCAACAGGCATTTCATGTGAGTCAGCCACTATTAGGTGTTTAATATAAATCATCTAACGGGATCTCTGAATAACCCTAATGTGTTCCCCATCTGTATCACCTTCCCTCTGTCAACTTTACTACCAAGTTTTCTTTTATAAAATGCCTTTTTGTTTAGTCTGTTCCTTCCCATCCCCACTCCTATAATCTAAATCGATAGGCTTAAACCCTGAGAGAAATGGAAAGCATCTTCAATATCATTTCCTCTAATTCCCTGATTTCCACATAAAGTGAGACCTAGAGAGAGAAAACGATTTTCCAAGTTCATACAGGTACTAAGTACATAGGCTTTGTATCAAATCCTTTAGTGCATAATCTTTGACAAATGATCTCACTCTTAGCGTATCAGTTTCTTCACCTGTAAAATTGGGTTGTTAGGGTAGTTAGTCTCCAAAGATGCCTCCTAATGAGACATCCTACCCTATGTCGAATCTGAGCTGGTTTCTATAACCAACAAGTAGTGCTGTCACAAGTCTTGAAGTCTTCACCTTGGTTACTTTGAATGTGCTATTAGGATCCCTGAGGCACCCCGCTAGCAAGCCTGACTATTCTAAGACTACCATGCTATGAGAAAGCCCATGCTAATGTTAGGTAGAGGCTGAAGAGAGGTGGGGGCAGGGAGTGGGGTGGAAGGGAGAGAGAGACAGGGAGAGCAGATGTGTGCCTGGACAATCTCTAGCTCTGTCAGCCATTCCCCCCCAGAGCCAGACCTGAGAGTGAAGAAGCCATCTTACTCATCCTGCCAGTGGAGCCTTTAGATGACTCTAGCCCTAGCTGCCATCTGACTACAACACATGAGGGAATCAAAGTGAAAATGTTTAAGCAAGCCCAGTTGGCCCACAAAACAATAAAAAATTAGCAAATTGATATTTTAAGTTCTAAGTTTGAAGTGATTTATTTTATAGCAACAAATAACCAGAACAGTTATTATGAGGACAAAATAAGATTATATATGCAGAACACTTAAAATATCTGATACATAGTGACAAACAGATATTAGACGGTGATGATGATGATACAAACAATGATGTGGATTATAACAACTATCCCACTATGGGATAGTTTTTTAAACTCCCAGGCTTATCCTGTGTGTGTGTGTGTGTGTGTGTGTGTGTGTGTGTGTGTGTGTGTAACATATCATGTTTTATTTTAACTGCATCACATCATTATTTGTCTCAGACCCAAAACCCTAAGTCCTTATAAGTGCTTAACTCTTCTTCTTTGGCTTTTCTCCTTCCAATTCTATACTCACCTCTACCGCCAGGCCAATTTTTCTCAAAGCCAGCCTCAGTCTGCTGCTCCAAAGCTACCACCTAATCACTCGGCATCACCTGCCTCATCACATCCATGTGAGTTCTAGATTGACAACCTGTGACCCTAATCCCCAACTCCAAGCCCAAATCCAATTGCTCTTTATACCCATGCTCTGGTCCTGAAAGGCTAGTATTCCACTCAGCTCTATGATTTAGCAGACAGTCCCATATCTATTTTTACCTTCACTGAATTCATTGCCTAGAATACCCTCTTTCTCTTCCTCTACCTCCATTAAACTTTTTACAGAAAAAGTCAGATTTAAGTCATTCAAAGTATATCTCAAGGCCAAATATCTCAGCCCTTCTCCAAAGTCTATTCTGCACTCACTCCTGTATTTCATAAATACTTTATTAAGCTCCTACTGTACGCCATGCACTGTCATGGATAACAGGACACAGCAGTGAACAAAGCAAAGGTTTTTTACCTGGAGCTTGCATTGAACAACTAAGTCAGCATATATATACTAGGTCATGTGGTGATAAGTACAATGGAGGAAAAAAAAGGGTAAGAGGCTGTGGCGTGTTAGCAATGTCAGTTCCTATATTATAAAATGATCAGGGATAGCCATTTTTTTAATGTTTATTTTTGAGAAAGAGAAAGAGGATGCATGTGTGCAAGTGGGGGAGGGGCAGAGGATCTGAAGCAGGCTCTGCACTGACAGCAGTGAGCCTGATGTGGGGCTCGAACTCATGGACTGCAAGATCATGACCCAAGCTGAAGTCAGACACTCAACCGACTGATCTACCCAGGTGCCCAGGGATGGTCTCTTTGATGAGACAACATATACTCAGAGATCTGAAGAAAGAGAGGGAGGGAGAAAGTCATAAGGATATATGGGGCAATGGAGAGAGAGGAGTCAAATGAGGGGAACACCAAGATCAAAACCTCTAAGATGGGAGAGAGCATGCTTGGTGTGCTTCCAAAGAGCAAGGCATGCCACACAAATATTATTTAAATCCAAATTATGCTTTCTATCCATCCATCAATCTATTTTATTCTTTGACTAACTTAAAACTAAGTTACTTCTTTCTATTTTTTTTTTAATTTTTTTTTTCAACGTTTATTTTTGGGACAGAGAGAGACAGAGCATGAACGGGGGAGGGGCAGAGAGAGAGGGAGACACAGAATCGGAAACAGACTCCAGGCTCTGAGCCATCAGCCCAGAGCCCGACGCGGGGCTCGAACTCACGGACCGCGAGATCGTGACCTGGCTGAAGTCAGACGCTTAACTGACTGCGCCACCCAGGCGCCCCTCTATTTTTAACAAGTATTTTTATCCTGATAAAAAATTCCTAAATACTCTTCCAACATACACACTTTACTAAATACACCTACATATACTAAATAATTCCTATATAGACACTTTAAAAGAATCCAGTGTCATGGCTTATCAGTAACATACAGGAAAAATAAAATTATATTAAACACTGCAAAATACAAATGCTTGTACGCAGGTATATTAAAAAACAAGTCAAAACTTTAGATCTTACTATCACTTAACTGTGTGACCCTGAGAAAGTTATTTCAACTTTCTCGGTTTACTTCACCTTTGGTTTACTTGCTTGGAAAGTGAAAAGAATAATAGAAGCTACCTTACATGTTGCTGTAAGGATTAAGTGGGAATACATGTAAAGCACTCAGAACAGTAAGTGTTCTGTTAAGTGTTTGCTCTGCTTCCTCCAATATATGGAGAATTAGCATGAATGTGATAGCAACATGGAAACGAATACAGGAGTACAGTATTAGAAAAACAATCTTTTTCCAAAATGGTGAATGACTCTTGAAAGGTTTCATATGTAACAAAGTACAATTCTCTTTCAGTATACACTGTGGTAGCATTACTGAAAAAATTAGTGTGGATTAAAATCATGTAAAAAAACCATTTTGTGTTAAAAGTAAAAAGTAGCTGTGTTCCAGACTCAGAATATCGTAAGTGAATATTTTGCTTATGTGAATGGTTTGTTGGGACACAAAACAATTCCTCCTTGGTAAAGGACTATCCCAGATATTCCAGGACACCTAGCATCCCTGGCTTCTGCCCATGAAATGCCAGCAGGACACCACAATCAGTGAACTCCGAAATTTCCTAAATGTTCTCCAGTGTTAAGAATCACTGTTCCAGTTACTTAAACTGCCTTCAACTTTGCCTCCTCAACCAGGGTAGAGGGTCTTTGGGGCAAGGAAGATACCTTATTCTTTCTTTATACTTTCCAAAATAATTAGTGAATCACAAGCACAAAAGATTCAACTGTAAACCCCTAATCCAGTGCAGTAAAGGCGATAATAATAATGATAATAATAGTAATGTTACAGTAACATCAGGTAAAAAGTATTAAAGAAGATTTACATATTTGTAAGGAATAAGAAACATTTTTTTCTAAAGCTCTGAGCTACATTAAAATTCATTTCATTTTTCCCCTTATGAGAGACCGACTAGATGCTCCTTCTGTTTGCCACAGTAGTAGTAGCTGGCAGAAAAACTCTAGACAAACCAGAGGAGAAATTTGGATGGGGTCAGAGAGATATAATTCTTAGAATCAGACCTAGCTTCTGACAATTTTAGTGAGGAAAGTGTAACCTGGTACAGCATTTGTTAAGCACATACTATGCACCAAGAACTTTATATATCTTAACACTAACCTTTGAAACATCCTGGTTAGATAGCTAGTATCCCTTTGCAGTGGAAAGACAGGTACTCTAAAACAGTCAATAACCTGCCCAGGATATGACAAGGCTGACATATCAGGCCAGGTCTTTGCTATTCATAGTGTATGAATAGATTGTCATAGAATTACGTGTTTACAAACTCTGTGATAAATGGTATGAATTTAGGGGTGGAATCACTTATCCTTAAAAGTTTATTTATTTACATAGTTTTAGTATTATCTACACCCAACATGGGGCTCAAATTCATGACCCTGAGATCAACAGCTGCATGCTCTTGTGACTGAGCTAGTCAGGCATCCCAGCTTATCCTTATTTTTTGCACTCATTTTGCAATATCCTGAATTAAAGAACCATTGTTACTATCACTGTGGTCGGATCTCCAGACAGGGTGGATCATACTAAGCAGCGAAGTCAGGAAGCTTGTGACCAGAGACAGGCAGCCTCACCTGGCAGTGAGAAAGTGGCTTACATGTCTCACATGTAAGGGACAGTGGGACAGTGAACACTTACATGTGGGAGTGCTCCATGAACGAAACACAGATGTTGTTGCACACAGCTACAATCCATATTTCTTCACTGGTTGTCTGCTATGCTCAAACACCAAAATGACTGTATATACAAATGTGTGTGTGCCTGTACTGAAATTAAAAATATATTCTTTTTCTGTCTTTTCCTAATAATATTCCTCAAAATCTCTGGATACCACTCCTGTTTTATTCTTCATTTTCTCAGTCCTCAAATGATACCTCAAGCAATCAACCTTTCTGGATTATTTACTTAAGTTTCTGCTGATGGAATCAAGTCTTTGATACACTAACAATTGCTGGAATTACAACTTTACAACAGATGTTAAGAGGGGTAAGATACATTTTTGACTAGGGGAAAAGAAAAGCAAACCAAACTACGAAGGAACTGAGGCTCAGTAGTCAAGTGTCTTATCCCAGGTCACAAAGCCAAGTAGCAGAGCCGGGATTTAAACCCAGGCTTTCTGGCTGCAGAACATTCTAAATTGCCAAAAACAATTTAGGGATTAATCTGTAGTTAGCCTAGAGTCTATAAACAATATGTTTACTAACATAATAGATTCTAAGCTGTACACTGTATTATTTTGCTTGAAATATTCAAGAAACATTATTTAAAATAAGTGTACCGGTGACTTTTACATTTCTACAACCTAAGGGATTTTCCTGGAAATACATTGTTTTTAAGAGGACTAACACCTTCGGAAAATATTTTATTCTATAATCAATCTATATTGATTTTACATATTTCTACTTAAGATCAAAGTTCTGGGAATTGTTATTAATCAAAAAGCAAATCTGTGTGAAGTGGGCTGCCACATATCCAATACTGTTCAGCTTAACATATGCAAATCCTGTTGTTAAATGCCCCCTGAAGAATTCTGAGGCAAGAGGAAACTTCAAATATTAAATACAATAACTACTGCACACCAGTGTCTCTAAAATCACTCAGCGTTCCTTTGCTTTCACTATAAAAAGTTTAAGGGGCAGGCAATAATCTAGAACTCATCTATAACCTATATTTTAAATAACAGAATTTTAAATCTATTCTAACATTATAAAAACTACACTTTCTCTGATGAATGCTAATTACAAAAACCACCTTAACTCGAGTAAATCCAGAAAATCGGTTTGTGTTTACTGCCCTCTAGTGATAATGGATCCAAACACGATTTAAGGAACAGCTCTGTTCCTAACAGTCATCACATTTCAGAAAACAAAAACATATCTTACATATATTATAGAAGCTTGAGACTAAGAGGAACTACAGGTTGATTTTAAAAATGGAATCATTATCTGAAAAGGCTAAGGATCATTTTGCAATTAACCTAATTTGAGAATTTTCACCAAAGTTTTATTTAAAATAAGAAAAACCTCTAACATTTACTGAAAAAGGGAATTCCAATACAAGAAACTGTATTTTTGTAGGGGTGCCTGTATGACTCAGTTGGTTGAGCATTTGACTCTTGATTTCGGCTCAGGTCATAATCCCAGGGTTTTGGGATCGAACCCTGAGTTGGGCTCCATTCTGAGTGTAGAGCCTTATTAAGATTCTTTCTCTCTCTCCCTCTGCCCCTCGCACCCATTCCCACTCTCTCTAAAGTAAAAAAAAAAAAAAAATAATAATAATAATTTAAAAAATAAAAGGGAAACTCTAGTTTTGTTGAGAGGTACTCTGAGGCTGAAATAACATCAAACTGATCTGATGATAGCTGTATTTGAATTCTGCTTCTACATGGTCTCCCTGGCATAGTATTCTATAATTCTTGATTCAATGTGAATCATATATGCCAGATACAAATTTTTCTATGTTCACAACTACTGAGTAAATCTAGTGGAAACCACTACCACTACCACCATCATTATCACATCTACAAAGGACTTTTGTTTCAATGAAGAATAATTAAGACAATGAATGGGTGCAGAGACCTCACATAAATGAAACCTCCACAAAAATAATCTTGTATGAATATAGAGTTTCTACTTAAAGGGAAAATTAGGACCCTCAATTTACTTAAACTCTCCTAAGTCAACACCAATTTTCCATGCTTATGATGGCCATCATAATCACCATAAAATACTTACTAATATTCCCTCTGTACTTCGTGGTATACTTTGGAAAAATAATTTAAACAGAGAATACTTGTCTCCTAAGGCAATAATAAAAAAAGCAAATAGGCAGATTTCTAGAAATACATATTTAATCTTTTATTTTATCCACATGTATTGTGGATTTTAAAGTAATTATAAGTCATAAAACTTAGGCTCCATATTCCTTTCAACAAAGAGAATTTAAACAAATGGACATCCATTCACAAAAAAGTGAACTTCCACCTTTATTTTGCACCATATTAGTATATAGCTACTCAAAATGGATCCTAGAAATAAATGTAAAACCCAAAACCGTAAAACTGCTAGAAGTAAAAACAGCAGAAAATATGTGTGATTAGGCAAAGATTAGGCAAAGATTTCTTGGAACACAAAAGAGCATATAAAAGACAAAAATGATAAACCAGACTTTATCAAAACTTCTCTTTCAAAGACAGTGATAAGAAAACAGAACAAGCCACAGACTGAGAAGAATGTATGTATAAAATATGTATCTGATAGAGATTTATATCTTGAATTTATAAAAATCCTTACAATTTAAAAAGATCAGTAAGCACATAAAAAGATGTGCAACATCACTAGTCATTAAGGAAACAAAAATTAAAATCAAAATCTAATGCTACTACAAACTTACTAGAATAGCTAAAATGAAAAAGACGAGCAATACAAAATGCTGGCTTGGATGAAGACCAAATGGAACCCTCATAGAACACTAGTAGGATTGCAAAATGGGACAGAGACTTTGGAAATAGTTTGGCACTTTCTTATAAAGTTAACAATTATATTCATTACATGTTCCAGCAGTCCCACTCCTAATTATTTACCCAAGAGAAATGAAAACATATGTCCATACAAAAGCCTGGATGTAAATGTTTATAGCAATTCTATTAATAACAGCTAAAACCTGCAAATAGCCCAGTTGTCAACCAACTGATGAATGACTACACAAATTGTGGTATATCCATAAAATAAAAAACTAGAAAGCAACAAAAAGAAATAAATTACTAATACATGCATAGTGTTATTATTGGATGAATCTCAAAAGCGTTATGCAAAGTGAAGGAAGCCACTAACAAAAGGCTCTTTGTAACTATATGCTTTTATTCATACGACATTCACTGCTTGCCAGGGACAGTAGTAGAGGGAGGGGAATGAGTACAAAAGGAGCACGAGAACTCTTTTTGGGTGATGAAATACTCTACATATACATTAAGGTGGTAGTTATCCAATTGCATACATTTGTCAAAATATTCTCAACTAGATCTAAAAAGTGGACATCTTACCTTATGTAAATTATACCTCAAAATCTGACTCTAAAAATGTTAGGTAACGTTACTCAATTATTTCAATCCCAAATTTGCTTAACTTTGCCTAAAGAAAATGAAAGACCAAAATCTCAAGCATAGATACATATGATAAAATAACATTTTTACTTTAAGAGCTCCACCAGTATATCCCAGAAAAAAAGGCATATATTTGTCTACAGTCTATTTTAACTTTGAATAATGCAAAATATGGTAAATTCCTAGTTATACACAGTATTCAGGCAATATAATAACAATTGAAATATCCTCATAAATACTAGTATTTGAGATTTTAATTCTTTGGAACAAAACATTTCCTAAATACATTAGATATTTTCATGCTTTCTTAAGCAAACCAAACTGATCTTAATTTAATGATTTAATGGTGATCCTGGGCCACCTTTATTCACTCATCAATAAATAGTCAATTTTCAATAGTCAATAGTCAAATACAGATTATTTACTGTATGTTCACTCTAGGCTAAGCACTGTGTGAGCTGCTGGAGACAGAAAAATCCAGTAAAGCAGGAAGAGCTGTTTGCAGAAAACCCAATAGTCCCAACTGCTGTGGGTTCTTTTTGAATCCTTCCATTACTTTTTCATAGTTTTTTTTTTTCCTGAGTCCTTGTTTGATAGCCTGTTCTCTTTATAGTTAGTGTAAATCTGCCTCCTTGTAGTCAATATAGCATCTCTTTCCCTATCTTTTATGATAGGTTTTTGTCTAAGGCAGCAATTTTTAGAATGTGTTACAAAGAACAGCAGTCCGATGTGATAATTCTCAAACAAGACATTGAGAGTTAAACTTTTGACATAGTGCTAACCTTCTTGGAGATGGTGTACATTAGCATATTAAAGGCTTTGCCAAGGACCATAATATATAACCCTGTTTTACTTTGTTTAACCTAGTATTTCTCAAACTTATTCTACTACCTAACTCTTGGTTCTCTTCACATTTACTAACAAGTAAAATCAAACAAACAAAAATACCAGGGTTTCAGGAAAATAAAAACAGAAAATAGAAAAGAAAATAGGTAATTCTGGTGGAAAGCAACAGGCTTTAAATATCAGAAAACAAACTGCTTTAGAATGGTCATTTACTTATTTACTCAACAAGTATTTATTAAACAGCTACTCTGTGCCAGAATGGGGGATATAGTAATAAACACAGAAGAATTTCCTAAGCATGTAAATCTTGAACCGTTGGGGCAAAAAGATAAGAAATGAATGAGAAACATACTGAATGGAAGACAAGGGGGTAATGTGATACCATGATAGTGGACTAGTAAATTAAATAGTCAGGAAAAGCTGCACTGAGAAGGTGGTATCTGACACGAGATTCAAAGGATTAAAAAGAACTAACCAGAAGATCTAGGGCAGAGCATTCTCAGCAAGGAAAGTCAGAATGAGGGAAGACAGGTATAAAGAACGAGATTACAAGTATATCAAGGCAAGATCATGTGGGTCCTTGTAAGTCTTGCAGAGAATACAGGACACCACTGAAAGGTGCTGAGTTACATGATGTGATTTACATTTTACAAAGCTGTCTCTGTGGAAAATGGTTTATGGAAGGACAGAGCAGACAGATGGAGAGTGGAAGCAGTGAGGAAGAGTTGTCCAGACTTGAATGGAGTGCTACAAGTGAAGAGAAGAGAAGAATCAACACCTAGACTTCTGGTTTGATCAGTATATGACTTGGATGGATGTTTGTGCCATTTGCTAACATGGAGGAGACTGGGGGAGGTAAAGATTTGGAGGATGACAAAGAGGCAAAAGAAGAGTTGTATGAATCAAGTGCAAGAAAGTTTAAACACATGAAGTTTATTTTACTGTTGAGGAACCCCCTCAAACAAAAAAAACCTCTGCTGTACTTGACCTATATGTGAAATCTAATGCCCTATGAGATGAGTCAATTGCATTATGTTAGATGGAATGGGATCATCAAACATACCATAACTTTGATTCTGTGAAATACACCCAAGCTGGAAAGCTCCACTGAAGACATTTAGTCCAATCTACACAGATAGGAGTCCTGCAAGTCTTCATATATAATAATCCACTTCTCCTGGATTTCCTCCACTGTGGTGTAAGTTTTTCACTTTGAGTGAAACTAGTTTTAAACCACCAAGCTAGGGGCGCCTGGGTGGCGCAGTCGGTTAAGCGTCCGACTTCAGCCAGGTCACGATCTCGCGGTCCGTGAGTTCGAGCCCCGCGTCAGGCTCTGGGCGGATGGCTCGGAGCCTGGAGCCTGTTTCCGATTCTGTGTCTCCCTCTCTCTCTGCCCCTCCCCCGTTCATGCTCTGTCTCTCTCTGTCCCAAAAATAAAAAATAAAAAAAACATTGAAGAAAAAAAAAAACCACCGAGCTAATACTGAGGTAATGATCATTAGCTTGCATTAAGCTAATACCATTTTTCAAAAGGTCTAAAGGCCTTATAAAAAAACCCTAAAATTGATTTGACTATGGACACAGCAAGAGAAAACAAAATATGGTTCAGGGATTTTATTACAGAAATTGCAATAAGCAGAAGAGTAGTAAATATCCTTAACCTTTCATATAAAAAAACTTAGGTCTTCTAAACAGTGATAAACAGCCTAACATGAGCAATTGTAGCTTGGGCTCTTACTCTCTCCTAATAGGCAGAAAATCAAGGATATGAATTAATTAGGACGTATGAACTTCCACGTGGCATAATGAGAAAACATGACAAGAAAATGGCTTTTATATAGCTTCCACAATGCCAGTTGTGGAAGTGCTGAAGACCTTCCTGGAATTATTTCATTTATTTCTAGTAACAACTCTATGATGACTAGTATTACTCCCATTTTAAAGAGGACCCTTAAGGTCTTAACCACCAACTCTGCACAGGCAACTGCCAGGTAAGGTCCTGTCCCACTACTGGCAATCTAGTCCTGACAACTGAAGGTTTTTCTTTTGATACATGGTCTCACCTCAACTTCATGTCAAAAAACTTAACTATCTTTCACCCCACCCTCAAACTGGCTTCTAATTTTCTAGGTATCATCCTTTATATGTTTATGTGTAGAATTTTATACTTTCTTCTTATTCTGTGCAGTCCTGCTACCCCAAATCTGAGATAACTTGTCTTCCTTCCCACACAATCCTTCTCCTACCTTTTATCCCTTCCTGTTTTGGTCTATCATCACTTACTTGCCTAATTCTCTAACAGACCCTTCTTGCTTTCACTATTGCCCCTCAGTATGATCTATGCCCCGACCAGACTTATCTTTATAAAATCATTTTGTTATTTTCCTTCTAATATTTTCCTTAAAATACGAGGGTTCTTCAGGACTTAGAGGATAATGTGCAAATGGCTTAGTCTGGCACTGAAGGCACTCTTCACTGTGGTCCCAAGTCTACATTTCTCATACCTACCTCTGTTTCCAGCACCAGACTTTCTGTTTCAGGCAGGCTCACTCTTCCAAAACACCCACTACTTGCCCACTCCCACAAACACAGTAGAGAGAAATCCACAGTAGTGCCCCATCCTACCCAGCCTCATCTAGCCTCTGGAATGACATCTCTTCCTTTGTTAGCAATCTATATCAATCTTCCACGTTAAAGATCTAGCCTAAGTAACTCTTTTTTTCTGGGATGTTTCCCAATTAATTTGGTCCTCAGTGTTTAACACACTATAAACTTCCCTACAGGACCAGAACACCATGAACTATGCTATTATTCATTAACACACAACACGTTTACTTACATGACTAGTTATATTTTTAGTTTGTATATCCATATGCCTATCAATCTATTTTCTATCTTTTTATCTATCATCTATCTTTTTATATACCTATTTTATCTACCTATTTGAATACAAACATACATACAAAAATCTCATTTGTCTCTAAAAACCTCTAGAGCACATATACATTCTACAGCAACTAGCCAAAAACAAAAATCTCTTAGTGAAAGCCTAAATAGCAGATTGTGATTATCTGAAGCCAAAACAAAAAACAACAGAAAAACTTCCTAATGATTTATTTCTCACATGAAAATGGTATCTGGTCTAGAAACTGGTCAAGGATAAAACATAAATAATAAACTAAAAATTTCACTTAAAAGTGATCATGTCAATAAAGAGCAAAATCAGGGTCTTATGTCTAGCAACAAAAATTTTTATTTGCCACAAGATAAAACCTTGACCAAAACAACACAGTACTATTTTGTTCTGAGTCACTTCAACTTTCCTGTGCCTTGATACCTCATCTGTAAAATGATGGAGATCTCACAAATTTTTTACCTCTAAGGATGTATGGAATTAAAAAAGAAAAAAAAAAACCCACAACTTTTATTAAGCATACCAAAGTTTGATTTGTCTGCAAAATGGCTGACAGTAAGTAGAAAAAGGAAAGGGATCAATCACCTATTCACTGACTCATTTTTAATTCTTAGAACAACTACACTACTGGGGAATTTGCTCTCCCTCTGCTATGGCTAGTATCAGACTTATGACTAAGACTTTATCATGGGCTGAAATTAGGTTCAAGGTGATTTCATCCACTCCTCTGTTTCTCAGTGAGATTGTCATTTTAAATCTGTGCAATGATTAAAGAGTTTATTTTGGTTCCTGTTTCTACCTTCCCCAAGAAGAGTTACCTAGTTACCTGATATCATTGATACTTGACACTCTTGTAAATAATCATACTCTCAATATTTCACAGAATCAAAAAATCATTTGGAGGTGTCTTGAAGGACATCCAAGGTGAGGGAGAAGTGAAGCATAAGCAATGTACCAATATTTAGACAGAGTGGAATGGAGATCTACCTGAGACCCTCACAACACTAATAAATGTTTCTTTCATGGCTGCCTTCACACATATTCTTTCAAGGTAATCATAATTAAGGAGTCAAGTAAGAGTGTAAATAAAAATATGCTATCATAGAGTGCTAGGTAACCAAGCTAAAACTAAAGTAAACAAACTCAGTGGGCCATCACATATGCAAGCTAGTGAGGGCCCATAAATCACCATGACTGGGTATCAGGATTTCAAAGGCACACTCTGTGAGCTCTTTTGCCCAGGCCTGTTGATTCAAGCTCTAGTTGCATTGGGTCACCTATATGGCAGCATGTAAAGTTCACCTTTTAAGTTTAAAAATAGTCCCAATCCCCATCCCTACTAAAGATAGGCCACTTTATATGCCTATTATGTGTGTGTACCACTCAATGCACTTTAGTCAGGTTTTCATCTAATTTGTACAACAAGCCTCTGAGATACATTTTGTTAGTCCTGATTTGCAGAGAAAAAAGGTTCAGAGAAGATGAAGCAATTTAATTACCCAAGGTCACAACTCTAGTGTGGAGTGATACAGAAGAGGAATTGCTAAGCTCATTGGAATTTAAAAGATTTACAGGAGAATGAAGATAAAAGTTCAAATCTATCACCTGCTATTCTGTTCCACTTTACTCTTCTTGCATCTAATAACTTATACTATATTAGAGTGAACCAATCTATACTTATTTTGATGCAGTCTCTCTTCACCTTGTTCCAGCTTGTACTTTGTTGCCCCGTGTCCTCACCCCCAGGCACCCTGTTCCTTAGGGGATGGCCCAGCATTTGGATGTGACAATCCACCCATGCTGCTACTGGGCTATGACTCAAGGAGGCAACAGGTGAAGTAGAGGATGCCAGCTACCAACGCTAAAAAAGACTCTAGCCTCATGTGCTACCCTTCGTCTGTAAATCTTCCCTCTCCAGTCAGTTGCCCTAGTCACTATCCCCACAGCTGACTGTCCTCCTCTTAACCATTCACACCCTCGCCATGATCCACTTGGATTTCTTTTTTTTCTTCAAGGCTGTCCCAAAAATTCATTCCAATCAGATTTCACCACAGGAACCCTGCAGTAGAAAGTGGGCAGGAACATGATGAACCCATCAGTCTGCCTCTAGCCAAGGAAAGTCCCATCCTAGGTGAGCCCAATCAGAGAGATTTCTCCTTCTTAGACCACACCTCCCCTTCCTCATCTGTCCGAAAAAGTCATCTTTCTATCTTTCTTTCCTGCAGTCTTCATTCCTCATTCTATCCTCAAGTCTTTTTTCCCTCGCCACTTTGCCCCCACCAAGAAAACAGACCTCCACATTACCATGGTAATAGGCCATTTTAAAAATCCTGACCCCTGCTTACGCCTTCCCTGAGTTTATCCTATATCTTCTTCTGCCACGCTCTCCAGTATCAGTCAAGCTTCATTCCATCCAATTATACCCATACCCTCTCCAAATCCCTTCCAGCTCAGGATCTCAGGTCTGCTTTTGCCAGTTTGTCTTTTCAACCCTCTGACCCCATTACCCTCCAGTTTATACCTGTGCCCTGTTAACTACCTGCTTGCTAGGTTGACTCCCAACCTAACATGCTGTCTCACTATCATACTCTTTCTAGGAGCCAGAAACTAGGTCCTGTCTACCCAACCTCTCATGACGCAAAGAACAAGGGACACAGAATAGGATTCCCCTCTAGGAATTATATTTTGTTGAAACTATCCTTGCTATTTGAAATCTAGTACTTATTTAAAAATTATATTTGGATATATTTTGAAAATGCAGCCTGAGAACAAACACCTGTTCTTCTATCTCCCCATCTTTCCCCAGATGCTACATTCAGAAAAATAAGTGTCTTTATATCTATTAACAAGCACATGGATCTTATATAAGTCTAATTGAGCCTCAGTTTCATATCTTTAAAAATGAGACATATTTTTTTTTGACATGTAGTGTACTGTTTCTGGGACTAAGTTAGAAATTTAAGGCTTGAAGTACGAGAGTATATCAGGATCATACCTTATATCAGAAAGTAAGTTACATACCAGTGTTTCCTGACCACTTGTAGTCAAAGACTGCTCATACATAGCAAAGTGATAATATTAAAATGTTTGAAAATATAGCTAAGGGATAAAAAGTGATTAATCTTTCCACTGAGTTATACTTTTGAAGCAACAAATTGCTTCCAATCTATAATGATGCAAGCTCTTGGTTTTATCTCTTCTAATATGTACTCATTCATCATTTTACTGCTCGAGAACACTACAGAGAAAAATTAAGATTTAGGCCCAAACAGTACCTTCCAGGAGAAATTAATCTAAACTTTCCCCAATATATGATAAAAAAAATAAAATACTTCTAATAAAGGGCACTTGGTGGCTCAGTCGGTTAAGTGTCTGACTTTCAATTTCAGCTCAGGTCATGATCCCAACAGTTTGTGGGAATGAGCCTCACGTCGGGCTCAGCAGACTGATAGCTAGGAGCCTGTTTAGGATTCTTTCTTTCTCTCTCTCTCCCCCCCCTTCCTCTCTCTCCCTCTCTATCCCTCTCCCTCTCCCTCCCTCTCTCTCTCTCTCCCCTGCCCCGCTAGCACACACAAGCATGTTCTCTCGCTCTTTCAAAATAAATAAACTTAAAAAAAGGAATATTTTTAGTAAAACATTCCTAGGATTTCTTGTAACCTAATTATCACTTACCCTTTTAGAGATCTAAGAGACCATGCTGAGAATATATGACTTATGTAACAAAGAACAAAATCAAAGTTTATGCCCAAGATAATGTTAATTAGTTTCATTCTTATCAAAGCATATTGTTGAAATAGCCTTGAAATTCTCAAAAAAAACAAAAAAACAAAAAAACAAGAGGATCAGTGCTTATTTAAAAAAGGGAAGGAACAAATCAGCAAAAATCCACTGAATACTTAATCTATAAAAGACTCTGAGCAAATCTCCCAAAATAAAGTTCAAAACTTCAGTTCTCCTAAATCTAAATTTCTGCATACTCTTTTAACAGAATTATAGCTTTTTTTGCATCCTTTGCAATCTTTAACCTCTTTTGTGAAATAAGGTTTCCTTACAAATAATGAAACGACACCTATAAATCATTTAAAGCACCCACGACAGCATTTTAGCTCTTCTATGAAAATTGTTAAAGCCCCTTCAAATTTGAAATTTATCGAAGTTCTTGTGACAAAGCCCATCACCATTCATTGTTAAATTTGTAGTTCATTATTTATCTGAAGATTGAAAAAAAAACAACAAGCAAACATAAAATAGAAACTCTCTTGGTCAAAGAATGTACTCCTTTTCTAAAACCTGAATTTGATGCAAAAAGGCATAAACAATGGAAAGCCAACTTACTAAGAAATGCTCTTTTCTTTGTAATTCTGTAAAATTAGTATAATTTATGGATTCTTTAAATAGATGCATGATCATTTGTTTTTTTTTTATTTTTTTTAAGTAATTGTCCATTGCAATGAAATGTCTGTTCTTTCTCCCTAATGGGTTTGCATTGGATGACCAAGTGAAATTAAGGGAGAACAACAAAAGGAAAACACTTGGATATAGTCTCTCAAAATATTTTGGAGAGTATTATTTAATTATTATTAAAGACATTTAATATGTCTTTATTCATATTTAGGTCTAACACAAAAAGCAACAAAAACATGCTATGCCAACAATGGAAAAGCCTTAAAATCAGCCAGTTCTTTTCTGAAATGAAGAAGACAGATATCAGCCTGCACTTAACTCCACAGTGGCAGCCTTGCTCATCTTTGCTCAGTTGCTATGGACACGCCCTGTCAGGCCTGTGCCTTCTACTCTCTAGACCTGTTTATGACAGGCTGAGGTGTTTCCTATTATGGTGCCTATGTCTGCACAGCGCACTGCTTGCCAGTAATAAAAGCCAGAGGCTGCCACTATAGCGATTACAGCACAGCAGACCAGAGATGCTGACGGAAACCCAAGCACGCCCTGGGTAAAACTGCACAGAACACTCCCTAACAGGCAAAAGCCAACAAACACATCCTTTCTTCCCAGGCTAGCAGAGAAAGTGCTCAGAAATGTCATTTTTAGTTGGAACAAAATTATATAAGAATATTGTTGCTAAAATATGTATGGAGGAAAGAGAATAATTTAACAGCCACCAATATGGCCTGCATGGTTTTGTCTGTGCATTGTAAACTTTTAATTTAAATGAGAGGAGACTAATGTGAACATAAACTATGCTAAAATTTCTGAGACCCAAGTGTATAAGCAGAAGCGAGACGCTTAAGTGGAAATGATCAGGATTCTTACCAAAGAAAGGACTGTCTTGCAAGGCATTAACCATAGTCCATAGTCTCTGAGTCTATCAATTCAAGATGAGAAATGGCATTTACATTAACCAACATCACGCATCTGGTACTAATTTATGTGACCAAATACAAAATAATACATTGATATGCACTAGTTTTGGGCTTGAAGCCATGTCTCATCAATACTTGTAGTGGCTGGTAGAAAACTCACTGTGTATTTAAACAGTTATTAAACCAACATGCTTATCAGAAATATAGCTTGGGGGCACCTGGGTGGCTCAATCAGTTAAGCATTCGGCTCTTGATTTCAGCTCAGGTCTTATCTCACGGTTTGTGAGGTCAAGGCCCACATCAGGTTCCATGCTGTAAGTGAGGAACCTGCTTAGGATTCACTCTCTCTCCCTCTTTTCCTGCCCCTCCTGTGCTCACTCTTTCTCTCAAAATAATTAAAGTTAAAAAAAAAAAAAAGAAATAGAGCTTGTATTCTATTAACACATTCAAATTAAAAAAAAAAGTATAATCTCCTTCCCACTATTTATGAGTTAAGATAAAGGCTCTGATCCTAAATGAGGCTGAGACCCTCTAAAAAGTGAACTACAAAAGAAGTCAGGAGATTCCTTAGCTACCCCGGTGTAACTGGATAAGTTTTGGGCCTCATTTTCCAACGTACACTAGATGAGACAAATGATCACTTTTAACTTTTTTAGTTCTAAAACATAAGGTTTCAGTCTGAGATGGACAATGGATAGCAGTTAACAATAATGCTTTCAAATGCTGATCATGCTAAATACTACCAAAACTACCACAAAACTGTAGTAGACAGGAACAGATTATAATTTCACTTATTAATTTACATCTGGACTCAAATGACATTAAGCTGAAAATTTTCTTCAGCTCTTTGACCAAATTTCAGTAACTTCCTTGCAAAGGGTCTGATAAACAGTAAAATTAAAGCTAACACCCATAAAAGAATAACTTTGAGGGTTTTTAGGGGTTAGAAAATTGAAATTAACTTTTAGTCCCTGAGGACTGATCAGTAATGATTCTATAGCACTGAGAGGAGAAACACTTAAAGCTGCATTGCAAGGACCAAAATACCATTAATATGATTCACCCAATATTTATTGAGCACCTACTTAACAAGGCTTTCTGTCTAATGCTATGGGTGCTGGAAAAATGAGTAAGACTAACAACCTAGTGTACAACATAATGTCAGTAAAACTAATAAAAATATTACAGTATTTAGAGTTAAGGGAGTTAAGAAAGACATGACCACCTAATCAGGGGAGGCTGGGGTGGGAGATATGGGAGAAGAGAGGACAGAAAAAACTTCAAGGAGGAGGCAACATTCCAAATAGGCCTTAGAAGACAGTTAAGATTTGTTTAATAAATTTTTTATTTTAGCAAAGTTTTAGATTTATAGAAAAACTATGAAGTATAGAGAGTTCCCATATGCCCTTCATCCAATTTCCCCCCACTATTAACACTACATTACTATGACATATTTATCACAGGTGCTGAATCAACACTGATACATTATATTATTATTACTATTATATTTATTATTATTATTATTAAGTTTATTTATTTATTTTGAGAGAGCACCAGTGGGGTAGGTGCGGAGAGAGGGAGAGAGAGAGAATCCCAAGCAGGATCCACACCATCAGTGGTAGAGCCTGATATGGGGCCTGAACTCAAGAAACATGAGATCATGACCTGAGCTAAAACCAAGAGTCAGACACTTAACCGACTGAGCCACCCAGGAGCTCCCAACACGGATACATTATTATTAACTGAAGTCCACACTTTAATCAGATGTCCTTAGTTTTCACCTAATGTTCTCTTTATAGTCTAGGATCCTATCCAAGATCTCACGTTATATTTAGTAACGTAGGCTCTTAGTTGTGACGGTTTCTCCGATTTTCCTTGTTTTTGTTAACCTTGACAGTTTTGAGGAGAACTAGTCCGATGTTTTGCAGAATGTCCCTTAGTTAGGAATTATCTTATGTTTTTCTCATGATGAGAGTTGGGTTATATGTTTTTTGTAGAAAGACCACAAATGTAAAGAATTATTTTCATCAGAGCATATCAAGGGTATATACTACAACCTGACTTATCACTGTTGATATTGACTTTGATGACCTGACTGAGGTAGCTGTGTGTGTGTGTGTGTGTCAGGTTTCTCGATTACAGAGTCATTCTTTTTCCATACTGTGCTTTTTGGAAGGGAGTCAATATGTACAGTCCACCCTGCAGGAGGGGAGAGTTTTGCTCTCCTTCCTTAACAGCAGAATATCTACGTAAATTATGTGGAATTCTTCTGCACAGATTTTTCTATTCTTATTTATTTATTTATTTATCTATCTATCTATCTATCTATCTATCAGTATTAACGCAAGGATATTTTTTATTTTGGGTTACAATCCAATAATAGTTTATTTTCTTGATCAAATTGTTTCAGAATTTGGCAATCAGAAGCTCTTTTAGTTTGCTCTTGTGTCCCTCTGATATGCTCCCATCAACGTGGGGTCTTGTTTGAGCACCTCCTTACTTTCTGGCATGACAACATACTCCTGTCTCATTTCCTGCCCCAGTTCCAGAGTCAAATATTTTCCAAGGAGTCCTGGTTTGTTGGGAGAATGAAAACCAAGATGAGGGTGCTGGGTGTGTTTGTTGCTACTGGGGTGCCATTTCTTTAGGCCTTCTCAGCTGACAGAGCAAGCAAGTATTTGTGTACATACCAGATGGTTAAGATGTTGAGAGGTGCAATGGGAAGCCATGTCCTTAACCGGATTTTCTTAACATTAAATATTAATAAGAGATTCTGTGTCTCGGTTATTTTCAGTCTCATTCGCAGGATTAACAGGGAAGTACTCATATAGACTATTCTCTACTGTTTTATCTTTTTCCTAGAAATATTAACAGAAGTCCACACTTTATTCAGATTTCTAAAACCCAGGGAGTTTTAGATATTATGATAAAACTTCGTGTCAGTTTGAGGAGTTGTACTGTAAAATTACACAAAGAAAACAGAGTTAAACTACTTGAAAAGTCACTGAGAGAGAGAAGAGCCAATGAAACATTCCAACAGTATTCTTTGATTTACATCAACATCATTAGGCCACTGTTGCCTTTTAAAAGCTCATGACAAGTATAGGTATCAAGACAGCAAATAAACACCTTCTCTAGCCCTCACCTCACAAAATAAGAAAAGAAAGACACTATTAATTTCTGGATGGAAACGAAAGACTTAACACTATTGGGCATCTACAATGTTTCTGACTCCGTCTAGACAATTACTGTCTTTTAATTCATGAAATCGTCATACCAACTATTTAACAGATGAGGAAGGGGCGCCTGGGTGGCGCAGTCGGTTAAGCGTCCGACTTCAGCCAGGTCACGATCTCGCGGTCCGTGAGTTCGAGCCCCGCGTCAGGCTCTGGGCTGATGGCTCAGAGCCTGGAGCCTGTTTCCGATTCTGTGTCTCCCTCTCTCTCTGCCCCTCCCCCGTTCATGCTCTGTCTCTCTCTGTCCCAAAAATAAATAAACGTTGAAAAAAAAAATTAAAAAAAAAAAAAAAAAACAGATGAGGAAACAAAAGCACAGAAGGTAAGCTGTCCAATTTGCACCTAGTAAAAGGCAGAGAGTGAATCCAGCTCAGGTAGTCTAGCTACAGAAGGGTGCTGCAAATCCACAGACCATTCTGCCTGAGGAATGAATGTCTAATGAATGGGAGATTTCTGCTGATGAAGTTTGGCATTTTCTCCTTCAGTGGGGAGGTCCCGTTAATGGCAGAGAAGGCAAACCATGGGTTGTTTAAAACATATCTTTCTCACTAAAGATGACTCCTAAAATTGTTCTTGTTGTTGCTTAGGATATCCAAAAGTATACTCATCTGTGAGTGGTAAGCAAAATGCTTTAAAGTGGTACACGGGTGAACATTTTCTCACTTTGTCACAAATTAATTTTAATGTGTATTAAAAAGTGTATACTGGAAAAAATATAGCTGGGACACCAAACCCATGGTTTCACAAATATCCTTGATTAAGAATGAAGCACTCAGATGGGTATTTACATTTTAAAAATACTTCAAATAAAAACTTTCAACATTTAGCATATTTGATATACACAGAAACCACAAATTTTGAGCAACACTAACTTAGACTTACGACAGAATAAAAAGGTCAGGTTTTTCTTGTAAGAAATATTATGTTGTTACATTGCAAAGAATATATTACACAGGGTTTTCTTTATCTCTTTTGTTTAGTATATGCTAGGCATAGAATAAATTACATGTAATTTGTTGAGCATGCAGTATGTGATATGCACCAAAGTGAGCTTTGCATACATTATATCGAATGCTGTCAACAACCTTTCAATTTTATTTTCCCCTTTATTATCTCCCTGTATAATGAGGAAGTGGAGATTCAGGGAGTGACACCTGTTGCCCCAAATATTAGGTCGGAAACAGCAGAGCTGAAATGTGAAACCAAGCTTGCCTAACGAAAAAAAAATGTATATTCTTTCCACTCTATAAAGAATCACTGGTGTACATTGGCAAGCAAGAGAGGAAGTATCACTCACATTCATCATATACAACGTATGGCAAAACAATAACAAAAAGTCCAGAACACTAACCGATGATAACAATGAAAAATACTTCATGAAAAATAAAGCATTCTTTAAGTGTAAAGAATAATAAACCTGTTACTACTGCAGTTGGTAATCCAGTGTAACTAGTTTTCTAATAAATATCACAGAAGTATTTGTTGTTTAATAAAGAAATCCTGTCCCCGTTCTCAGTTAGTGTAAATAAAATAACTTCTTGAAATGTCTCTTAAAACAACTGTGAATATTAAAATAAAGGGTTGCCCATTCTCTCTATTTCTGATAAACATCTGAGACTAATAGTGCCAACTGAATGATCACTATTAGCCAGGCACGGCCCTACTATCTCAGCAAAGCTAGGCCATCACAAAATAAACTCTAGCTATTTCCAGTTTTAAAGGGTTGGCCTCTTTCTATAAAAGAGAAAATTAGATTCTACATACTTTCGGGATAATCTGAAAATCATTACATTATCAACATTTCCCATCTGCCATATGTGTGTATCTTAAGTAATAGCTACAATCTGTGTGACTCTCAGAGAGATCTTCTTAAATTGAACAATAGCATTGTCTATCATCCTTATTACTTGGGAAAAGAGTTTGTTTAATCTGACCACAGCATTTGAAAAAGTAGTGTTTTATTCTTGCTTTGAAATTAAAAAAAAAAAAAAAAAAAGGACATAGTTCATTATGCTCTCAGGCCAAAGTCACCACTATCCTATAATTAAATCAAAATGTAATAAATGAAAGTGATTTTTCTAGTAATGACTAATTTACTGAATCACAAAAATTGGAGGTTTTTGATAATTAAATGTTAGGTATATTGAAGCTTACTGACACTAAATACTGACACAAAAATGGAGTTGATGACAATAGAGACAAATTAAGACTTGTTTTAATGTTTAGTGTTTTATTAAGTTAAACATTAAAATTAAGTAAGGGCTTTACTATTCAATGAAAAATGAATATTTCTGTTAAAAGTATTTCCTGCTTTCTACTGTTACTTTAAAAAAAAGCAAAAAAGTATTTTTTTTCCTAATGGTGACCATAAAAATAAACATTCTCAATCTTCCATATTAACTTTAAGGCACTGCATATAAACTACCTAAATCTTTGCCACATCTACTTTTAATAAGTAGATGAAAAAGCAGACAGCAAACTCCAGACATTAGTAAAGTTGAATTTCTATAGTTACAGAAGATACTTTCTTTTAAAATGTAAGATTTTATGTTAGTCATCTTAACTCAACAATCCTCTTATGACACTACCAATAAATTTTAATATTTTAATGTAGAAAATATGTGTTATTTGGTATTTGCTCTTCATAAAATTAAAATGCCTTTTCAGCTTCTTTCTTAGCAAAAGTTAAACATTTATTTCTGTTCTGAGAGTTATATCCATGTAATGCTGAAATATTTTAGGATTTAACCACTCCTATGAACATTCTGTATTCATTCCAGCATCTCTCTTGCCCAGAAGAAAAAATATCAGCAGTCACAGAACACTCTAGTATATTTTATGTGTGCACTGACTATTCAAAAGCACCAGGGGGAGCAGACAGCAGAAGAACTAAGAACAAGCACCCCAGAAAAGCAATTAATTTATAGGCAACAGAAACATGATAGAGATGTTGGTTAAAAAGTAAATAGACAAAATAAATTCCGTAAAGAGGTCATGACCACATTTGCAAAGTTGGCTTATGCATATCTAGAATTAACTAAAGAAAAACCTGAAGTCTCTTGGAAGGATGCTTGAATGCTAACTTCAAGAGACTCGCAGCTTGAAGCACGGCCGTTTCCAGCAATGCCAAGCCTCGAAACTGCCCCCAAATTAGAGAGGAGAAACAAAATATATTTTTATAGTGGTATATTTTAGGAGGAAATCAAAATGATTTTGTTTTCTCTTTTAAACATCACTGCACTCAGAGACACTGAAGGCCTTCTGAAATATGTATTATTAGGTCACAGGAGGATGAAGTGACAGGGTTCCATAGCATGATCTTTGAAAGTCCTGAAGCTTAGACTCTTGGCCTGACCTCCTCACATCCTCAAGTTACTTTCCTTGAGGGAAAGGTAGCCAAAAACACTGTGAAACTATTCTGCCTTAAAAACAGTCTAATGAGGTATTTTAGCTTTGCAAATTCTGTACAAAATAAGGTATTTTAGCTTTGCAAATTCTGTACAAAAGAATGGAAATGTTTCCACCAAGTCCATTTATGTTTAACATGCTCCAAGAATTAGTAAGCGCTGTGTTTTTAGTTTTAGAGTAAAAGAGAAAAACTATTTAGCACTTCTGTCTGGATTCTGTAACTGGAACTTAAGAAGAGACTAGACTTCTAATTTGAAGTTCAAAATGTTTATATGAATACTATACCAAAAACTGTGTATTATCTAAGCATTTTAAAATAACATAGACATGTGTACTAAAGACTGTTATCTAAGGACTGCATTATAACAATCCATGAAACTTAAAATGTCAAGCAAAAATTACAACTGAATGGTAAAAAAAAACAACATATTTTGGCCAAGAAAACAATCAAGGAAGTTTTACCTAAATCTTAAATATTAATACCAGTAATAACAGGTATAGTGCCTACTATCACAAACTATTTATTAGCTAGACTGTTATATATATACACACACAAACATATATATACGTATATATACATATACATAGTCAAACTCTTACATTAACCTTTCAAATGGATATTATTGTGCTGATCTTATACAAAGTAAACTGAAGCTAAAAAATTGAAGTCATTTTTCTAACGTACGTCAGCTAGCAAGGAACAAAACCAAGATTTAAATTCCAGGTCTGTCTGCTTACAAAGCTTTGAGACCTTACCAAAACCTCCCTCAACTGTACCAATGAGGTTCCAAAGGAAATATGAACAAGTCTCAAGGAGATTAATGTGCTTATGAGGGTAAATGCTGTAGTTTTAATCACTCAAATTAAATGCCATCTGGAGTTTCTTACCCTACTTGGTACAAACATCCTATATGTATTACAGTCAATGTTGGCCTTGGCCAAGAGTTCAATAATTTTCCTGCCTCAGTAGCATCCGTAAGTATTATGCACATTACAATAGCAATCAGGAAATACAGGTAGTTGCTTCTGAAGCACCATTTTAAAACTGCAAATAACTTGGATTTCTTTAATTAAGATTTTTAAAAACACAGAAATAATCTGTTAACCCAACTGGTTGAATGGGTTGGAGAAATCAATTTCCTTCTTCATAATACCCAAATCTATCTCCACAATAAATATTCTCTTTCTATAATCACTTAAAAATCATGACCTTACTAGTATTTTTATTGTTATTTTATACTATTAAAATAAAAAAAAAATCCAAGTGAGAAGAAAACCTAAAAATGTCAGGATTTTTCAAAGGCAGAAAGACAATAACCAGAAAATACTGGCTGGTTCAAAGAAGTGCATGTTAAAATAATGGATAGTAACACAACTGAAAGCCAGAAAGCAATGTTGCAGATGTATTCATTCATCCTCAAGAGATATGTGATGCAAGCTGTCACATCTCCAATTCAGACTTAGGTTGGGCATCACAGGGACCTTAAGATCAGCTGCTCTCACTCAGTTTACAGCTCATATGGATGGGACTTATTCCTGCCCTTGTTATCAAGCAGAAGGGTGACTATACAACATTCACCAAGAGCTCTTTTTTCCTTCTATGTTAATCCTTTTTCACCCACAAAAAGTTTCACAAGTGTAGCATTCTTTTAAAAACCAATGGGTTAAAGAAAGGAAATGGATAGCTAAGAAATTAAAAGGTTAACCAACAGCTTCAGCCAAGTTGAGTTTTTTTAATGTTAAAAATAAGTGTCCTGTCAATAATCTTTCAACCACAAGACACAAACAGCTAGAATCACTACCTTTTTGAAACGTCTTTTCTCACTTAACCTGCATTTCACTTCAACCAAATAAACACACCTTTTAAACTAAATCTATAAATTAACTCAAAGTTTAATTGGGTGCCTTCACAACGAAGATTAAAAAATATATATTCTTGTCTTATTTGGTGCCATAAAGAAAGAAATCATTTTGATCAATTACTATGACCTAGAGCTGTATTTTTTAAAATCTTGAAGTATAGATAAACTAGTTACTTATCAGCTGCTGTCACTTATAACACATTATTAGATTTCAAGTTAATTTTTAAATTCAAACACAGGTCTCATCATTAAGAGTATGGATTTCTGGGGAAAGTAATTATAGCTGCTCAGGATCATTTCTCTGAAAAAGTACTGTCAAATCATCTTGAAAACATAAGTAAATGTGTGCAGATCCCTTGAGGTGCCTTCAGATTCTGCTCTTCTTTTTTTTATGTACAATTAATCAGACAAGAGAATTAAGAACTCAACCCCACTGCAGAATGGTCCCATTCAGCATGTAGGACGCTGAAGATACTAGGCATAGTCTACTGCTATTATGAGTCAAATTATTAAAAAAAAAAAGATTCGTACATCATAAAATTAATCAATAAACTAAGAATTTCTTAGCCAGCTGAGCACAATGGCACCTGATACCACAGCAGGGAGTAAGAGAGCCATGATGGGTTATTCTGATGAGAAGCCATACCAAATTTCTAACTGAGGCCCAAATAACAAAAACCAAAAACCCAAACAAGCATAAAACCCAGATTTGACCAACACTGTGCATGTGGGTTAGGTCAGTATGCTTACGGATAGGTTAGTGCCTATAGACAGTGTGTGAGGAGTCTCTTTATTTTATTTGAAGCTAACTTTTCACTGTGAAAACAGCGCTATCTATATAAACATTGTCAACAGAGAAGACAATCAAGGGGCTGATATGCTATGGTATTATAAAACACTGATTGTGGAAAAAAACAGGTGGGATAAAAACTACAATAAGCTATGGAAAAGCATCACTCGTTTAAAGATACCTGCACAAAGATAAACCATAAAATGGTATAACCTTCCTGACCTTGTAAATAGGTGGACAAAGATGTTTAAATGTCTTTAAGGGACAACTGTTTCTAACTGCCTCACAAAGTTACCAGTTTTTACTGGTTGACTCCCTCAGTCATCTGCACCTAACGTGAATTGCCTCCTTTCCTATCCCCTGAGCCAAATAGTCATTAAACACATACAACATCCCAATTGTTTCCTTACATAACTAAAGACAAAAAAAAAAAAAAACACAGGAATTCCAAAAAATAGAGTAAAACTGATAACACTATACCTTGCTTTAAGGCTGTCTCAGGCTGAAGGTGACTTCTCAGTCCCCCAAACTCCATTGGCCATCAAGACCAGCACTTCGGCATATGACACAAACGACCCATTGAAACATCACTGTAACTATATGACCTCAGAAAACTGGGTGTCTGTCCAAGATTCATGAAAGCAAAGGTAATGATCCTAACAAACTTTCTAACTTTCCTGACATTTCCTGTGGACACCTAAGGCTAAGTGAACACATAAAGGCTCAGTTCTCACAACGTACCCTGACATCTAGATAAAGGAGAGCTGAAGTTCTAAGTTCACGGAACTCGGAGTGTGAGTGCGGTAGGTAGTGACATCCTAGAGGTTTCACTGACCTCCAGCAACTCTATTTCCAACCGGGAATCCCCAAAATACCCTTAAGCATGCACTGCCAACGGACCCGCCTGGGTTTCTGCTGCAAGGGCAAAGTGTCACTTACAAGCCCACTGCTCTCCCATCCAAAAAAAAAAAAACCCACTCACTGTGTCCTGGGAGTACTGCAGTCAAACTATGTCAAAGTTGCTTCTGCAAAATGTTTGCTTTGTGTGGAGTGAACGTAAGAGACAGGGAAGGCACAGAATCAGGAACCTCCCTTCAAGGGAGCAGAACAGCCACCATGCAGCGTGACAAAATCCCTGCACGTCTTTCTCAGGACCACAGGGGCTGGCGAATTCACCGGCGTGGGAACCGCCAGTCTAGGGGCCTCGGTGAGAGGCCGAGCCAGGGCTTACCTTGTTGGAGGCCATCTCACTGACAGAGTGCCTCGTCTGCAGGGTCTCTAGCTGGTCCAGACACCAGTCCAGCTCCTCCAGGGTCTCGCTGGCCAGTTTCTGGTAGGCCTCCTCTGCGAAGAGATAGGGAAAGGGGGACTCAGTTCTCAAGCGCTTCACGGGGCCGCCAACGAGTTCAAAGGGGGCCATCCTGCCGTACCCCGCCATGCTCGGACGCCCGGTGCCCGCACATGAGGGCTGCTCCTTCATAGTGCCGAGCCTGGCACCGCGCTGGGGGCCGAGGCTCAGCTAGCGGGGCGGCCGGCCTCGGGGAAGCACGGTTGCTCCAGCTCGGCGTCTCAGTCCCGCGTCCGGGGAGGGCGCACGAAGCGCGGCAGGCCAACTTTTACACGGAGGCACGGACAAAAACCTCACGGCGCGACTCTTCGACGGTGCGGCGGGCCCGAGTGCCGGCCCCGGGAGGCTGGCGAAGGGGGCGGCGCGCGCGCCTCTGGGCCAGCCCCGCGGCGGGAGCGCCCGGTCCACGGCCGGGTCTCGTCGCCGGCCGGCCCGAGCGGCGTCCCCGCTCCCGCTCCGCCCGCCGAGCCTTCTCACGACGAGAATGAATCAGCCGCGGCCGGGTGCGCGGCCACCACGTTTCCTGTTTTCTTTCTCAACTCCCCCGGCGCCCGGCGCAGCGCCGCTCCATCGCCGCGGCTTTCCGGGAACACTCCCCCTCACGCCCCTCGCGGTCCTCGCCGCCGCCGCCTGGCCCCTCCTCAGCTCCCTGACGAGGAGCCTGCCAACTGCCAAGGCCCGCCCGCGCCCCCCGCCGCCGCCTTCCCCGAAGCCCCAGTCCCGACAGCCCCGCCGCCTCGCCGGGGCATCACCCCGCGCAGCCCGGCGCCGCTCGCTTTGAGGCCGAGCCCGGGAGGCGCGGACGCGAGCGCGTGTGTCTGTGGGGCTGCTGTGGGGCTGCGCGAGGGGGAGCGGCCCAAAACCCGGCGTGGAGCGCCTGCCGCCCGGGGTCGCGCCCGCCGCGGGGCTCAGGCGGGACCTGGCGCGCACGCGCGCGCGCGCGCGGCCGCGCACCTGCCCCACGGGGACCCCGCGCGCCCCTCCCGGTCGCCCCGACTGCCCTAGCCTCCACGTCTCCATCGTCGGCTGCCACCTGCGAGGTTTCGCGGGAGAGTCCGACGGGCGGTACAAACAAGGTTATTTAGGACCCGCGCGATCGTTTTTTGTGGGTTTGGGTTTTAGGATTCTTGAAGCTTCGTTTCTGAAGACTTAGGATTTACCTGCTTCAAGGGGACAGGGTAGTTATGGGAATAAAATTCTTTCTGTTGAAACCAGACTCAGTACGCAGCCCGGCCCCTGCTAAGTACCAGGCCTCTACATTTTGGCATGGACATAAAGAAGCAAACAAAAACAATGTTGGAGGCTTTAGAATTTACAGATTTGACAATATGCTGTATTTTCACGCTCAGAACTAAGAGTTCTCTTAAAGGAACAGCAATGTGAATGCCCATATAATATGGGCAGGTGACACATGTCCTGCATACATGCTTCCTCCGTGCTTGGGACTGCAAATCAGAGACCAGGATGATCTTGTAATGCCAAAGGAAGAAGCCTGGAAGGGTGTTTCTGCCCACCGTGCGTACAAAAAACTACAAAGGTGAGAAAATGAAAAGACCATATCCAAAGGTATCATATGGAAGCTGGTTCCATTTACAAAAGCTGACCCTAGGGACCACAGGCAGACTACATAAAAGGATCAATTGCAGACAACTTTACTGCATTAGCAAGCAGATAAACAAAACTTTCAGGGGGGAAAATAATCCAAACTCCAGAGTCGCATCTTAAAAAACTTGGTCCTTGTCAATTACAAAGACTACACTGAAAAGCTTAAGTGAAGTCGGTGAGATCCATTTTCTTTGTCTTCAAATCTACAGCAATTGAAGGAGAAGAAATTCTGCCCTTGAAATTTAGACTCCATAAAAGATCAGTGGGACAACAAAGAACTTCGCACACTGAATCTTGGCTCCTGGGATTTACCAGATAGATTTTAATACAGCATTTGCAAAAGTTAGAATAACTTTCAAAGTATTTGCTACATCTGCTACATGGCTCATTGTTATCAAGGATTCTTGGACTGTTTGGTATTCACTTTAGGGACTTAGGTTAAAATTTGTCTTTTTTATTCCTTTTTCTTTTAAGCACCAATCTCTGTAAATATATCTTTAGGTGCACCAACAGCTGCCTAAATCTTGCAAGGTAAATTAAAGAGTAAGACTGGACCTTTATTTCCCCTAACAAAAGTAACAACCGTAAAGACAATTTAAAATAATAAAAATAAAGTATTTTATCTGTGTAGCCTTTCCCTGATTATAAGAATATAAAAATATTAAATGATTCTTATAAAAATGGAAAAAGAGAAACATGACACAATGTAGAAAGTCCTTTGTAATCCCAAACCCTAAGGATCACAAACAATAATTAAGCCTATGACCATAACACAATTTCATTTTACTTAATACCTTCCATATGCAAGTATAGAATAACCTAGTTGAAATGGTAGTATGTCTACTATATGGTTTTATTTTGTTTTTGCTTTCTTCCCCCTCTACTGCATAAAATAAGGATGCAGGACATTTAGAAAGGAAATTAACTTATTTTAGGTTGAGTTGTCTATAGTAAGCACATCCAGTGGGTTAGAGATGCAAAACCATTGTTCATTGCCATCTCTCCAGTCACTGGCAACATAAAGAAGCCAGGAATCTTCTCTCCGCACCTCTAAGGGTTGGTTTTCCATGTTCCTCTCCCTTCACTCCATATCTTTCAAAGTCTGAGCCCCAAAGGGATCTTCCCAGTGTAAGTAATCTTCTCCTCATCTTCACCAACTTCTCAAACTTTTCAGAAATACAGGTCTTGGGCATAGCTGAATGTGGTGCCACATATTATATTTCAGTATTTACTTTTTAATCATCACGGGGGAAAAGTAATTCATTCAAGTTTCAATGCTTCAAGACATCATACACTTAAATATGGGACTTGACCTTAAGAAGGCAGAATAGCAACAAGAGGGACAACTTATTTCAGAAGATCTACTTTATGTTCATATCAAAAATTAGCCATTTTGACAATCAGCATTTGGGTACAATAATAGTGTGGTACGCATGTATATGTTAAGTTCTACCCACTTCTGCATGCATTGTATAAATCTAGAGAGTGGTCACTACCTACCAATAACCAAGAAAATAATTACTGACAGAGCAAAGAAGTTTGTTCTATAAAACTGTTGTTCAAATAAGGAACTATTGCTGATATTAGCATAGAGCTAAGAATACTACTTTTTCCAAATTCCTAGGTTTATAGGCAATATGGCCAGCCACAATTTTTAAGGATCATTATTAAATCTTAACTTTTAGGAATTTTAACCCCAAATGTTCTAAGACATCGAGTGACTGACCTTTTCATCCCCACTAAAAAAACCTCACTGTGGACTTGCCAGCTATCCTACAGGAAATTGAGTCACCATACCAAACAACACACCTAAACGTCATCGACAGCTAGCAGGACAAAAACAGTGACCTAGTTTAATTTTGGATTTTACCAAGAACATACACCGCATTCATTAATAAAATGCTTTCTCTCCAAAGTATTCAGTGTGGCACTACTTGAAAACACTATATGAGAGGTTTTTTTTTTTTTTTTTTCAACCATCCAAAATCTTGCTAAGTCAAGGAACTGCAAGGAGAAAAATGCCCAAGCAACAACTGTTAGCTAAATCCCATCAAAGCTAGGAGAGGACTATCAAACAGCAACAGAGAAATAGCTTGAGCTCTTGGAAGTCCCCTCCTACAGCAGTGCTCGTTTTTTGTTTTTTGTTTTTTTTTTTGTTTTTTTCAAGCCACCCTTGAACTATGTCACACCCGTGTTTCTGCTCAGGATCTTCTGTGAACAAACAGTCCTCAATTCTTGCAGACCAGCACTAGGCTTCCGTCACTGTGATGCAATCAAGGGTTCCCCTGACACATGGCCTGAAACAGTGCCAGGGGCTCCCGGAGAAGATGCTGAAGCAGCAGCTTCCTTTTGAAAAGGGGAAAAAAGTCATCGCCTCAGAGCCACAGCAGTTAGCTAGAGGCTGAGGTGGTTTTCTTGGGAAACGTTCAGCCAATTACTCTTCTCCACGTCTTAAAACAAAGCTGACTATTGAGATGAAAGGATCCATTCTAACTGATGTGTAATTGTGTGGATATTGGTTCTTTTTTATGGCCCGTATTTGAATGATTAAAGGTCCATGTAAGTTAGTGATAATTCCTAGACAGGCCTATCGGTGTAAATGAAGAGAACAGGTACAAAAAAAAAATCACATTGGGTACCATTTGTTTACATTTAATTAAAATATAAATATAAATACTAACAGTTGATTCAGATTTTGGTTAAAAAGAAACTTCACTAAATATCTTCAGAAAGCAAATACTTAAATACATGTATCTTCCTAATCAGGTCTAGCTTCTCCCATCCTAATTCCCACCAAAATTCCCTCTTTGTTCCTAAGGATGGAGTTAATAGTGTCTAAAGTAGGTAGAACTGGAGGAAAATGATTCCTATTTCACCATGTATTGCTTCAAGGGAGTTACTCCCTGAGTTTGCTACAGTAGAAGATTTGTCCAGGTTAGCTCTAACTTTTGCTGACTTATGTTGTTTTTTTTTTTTCCTTCTATACACTTTATCTGATGGGAAATACATGAAGGGATTGGATTCACTTTCAACGTATACATGTAACAGGTTTAAGCAGAGCCTTGCTAGTGGCAAGCTGCTCTCATTGCCAAGTGTATTACTGACATCAAGTTCTTGTTTTGAAGTTTTTTAAAATCTTATGAAATATATAAAATTTCACTTAGTACTTCCAGAAACCTCCAAAGGGAAGATGTACATGGTTTTGTGAGGTTCCTTTTTTTCCTTTGTCTTCCTACCATCTATTGTTGTTTTTTTTTTTCTAATGCCACCTAAGGCTCTAGTAGAATTTTTATAATGAAATAAACACAATATTAGGTTTCAATTGACTTCTACAACCAGCAGTAATTCAACAAACATTTGGTTAGCACCAACTATGTGTCATGCACTTTATTAGAGTCTATAAAAACAAGGTGACTGAAAGAGTGTGTCCCTTATCCAAGGAAAACCTAGACTTTGACATTGGAGATGATTTAAGCATACTATATTGTAGAAAGCATTCTGAAAGGAGATAGCATGTAGGCTATTGGAGAATAAAAGAAAGCTATTTAAATACACCATTCCCTGACATTTACAGGCACACAATAAATATTTGTGAGTAAATAACCAATAAGTACACATGTATTATGACAAAAAGAATATTTCTTTGCAAGTAATATTCAAGCAGTAATAGTTTCCTGGGTATGGCTCTCTAGATATATTCATCTCTACCTATCTCTTAGGCTCAGTCTACTGCTTTCTACCTCTCCTACTTGTCTCTTTTTAAAGAATGTCAGGAACGGGAGTGCCTGGGTGGCTCAGTCGGTTAAGTGGCCAGCTTCGGCTCAGGTCATGATCTCATGGTCCATGAGTTCGAGTCCCACGTTGGGCTCTGTGCTGACAGCTCAGAGCCTAGAGCCTGCTTTGGATTCTGTATACCCCTCTCTCTGCTCCCCCTTCTCCTCACTAGTGCTCTGTCTCTCAAAAATAAATAAATGTCAAACAATTAAAAAAAATAAAGAATGTCAGGAACTAACATTGCCAGAACTTTGGTTAAGTCCACCATGGTGTCTTTCTGGAGAGCAATGTTAATATGATACTTAAAATGATAGATATGGTAATACATACATAAAATGATCTTTACAAAATCAAAAGAAATTTTGAAAGAACCCATCAATACACCAGTACGCAGCTTGGGGATAACAGGTGAATGAACTAAAGGTCATGTGCCATCCTCCCAAGATCAGGAGAATGTAAATTAAAACTGGGGGTATACTGAATCTCCTACTTACTCTTGCTAATTCTAAGTCTAGCCAATCTGTAGTGCTCATGTTACTTTCTAGCAGATGCATTTAAATGTATATTTCTCTCTCCATATAACAAAATTAAATACTGTCTATCCCCTCTCCATGTGATTATTCTATGTTTTCACTGTTTCATCTCCATCATCACATTCCCATCTGCTTTCCCATCCCTGTGCCACACACACGCACACGTGCGTGCACACATACACACACACACATACACACACTGTTGGTTTTTCGTTTCTACGTTTTCCTTAGAACATGACTTTCCTGTCTTAAGAACCACTTCTTAGTCTTTATATTGTATTGACCAGTTATATTATATGATATATTTATTTTCTGTAAAAATTTTACTTAATTCCTTGCTCACTATTCTATCTTGCACATTCCATCATCCTCATTTCCTGATCTTTGTTCTGATGTTTCACAAGGAAAGAGGACCTCTGTAAATGATTGCCCATAAAGGAGACACTGGTGGAAGGTATATCTTTTGATTTCTTGCACTTTAAATTTTTTTAATGTTTATTTATGAGAGAGAGCGAAAGAGAGAAAGAGTGTGAGTGGGTGAAGGGGGCAGAGAGAGAGAGGGAGACACAGAATCTGAAGCAGGCTTCAGACTCTGAGCTGTCAGCACAGAGCTCAATGCGGTGCCTGAACCCATGAACTGTGAGATGGTGACCTAAGCCCAAGTCGGACACTTAACTGACTGAGACATCCAGGTTCTCCTGATTTCTTGTACTTTAAAAGGCACGGTGCTTCTTAACCTTTTCAGAAGTTCAATAAACCTTTGAGAATCTGATGCCAACCTCCCTAGAAAACTGGACACAAGTCGGTGTGATCAACTTTTTTATTTTCAAAGTATTCACTGACTTCCCTGAAGTCACCATGGACTCCAGGTTGAGAATTCCTATCTGAATAGGGAGGAGAAAATACTTGTTTTCATCAAGAATCTTTCATTCAGAGTCAGTACCTCTGCTGCCCTCTTTGTTTCCTTACTCCCCTCATTGTGAAATACCTAAGAGAAGTAATGCCAAAGGGTCATTCATTTCGTTTAAAGGAATTGAAGTCAGGGCTAGGAAAAAAAAATTACACAACATGTGTCCAAAGAAACAGTAGGCTCTTTTAAACATTAAGGCTATAAGCAGAGTCTCAGAAGGGTAATTTATTATGTCCAATTTTTGTTCTCACTACTTGTGCTATAAGTAGAACATGTGAGTGAGAAGCCATGTTGGCCTACTGGTAAACCTGCATTTGTTAAATGTGTGCATAATACAGAGCAAGTTTCAGAACTCAGGACCACATTAGGAATACTTGGCTTGCCTACTTGTAAATAAGTTTGGTCCATGCACAAACTTAATTAAAAGAAATTAGTTTTCTAGGTGTATGAGAGTATCTAGGGATATTTAGATTTGGATAGGAAAGTTTTTTACACATGTACAAGAATCTACAACCTATAGAGTTCCCTACCAGGGGTAGTATGACAGATCAAAAAGAGCATGGCTTTTGGAGTCACCCAGAATTTGAATTCTGGTTTTGCCATTGTTCTAGTTGTGTTATATTAAATTAGCCATTTAAATATCCAAACCTTTATAAGTAAGTTGGGAAGTTTTATGAGAAATGCATTTAAAAATGAAAAATCCCAAGGGCCATATCTGACTTATAGTAGGTACTCAATCAATAGTAATTATTATTCTGACTCACCATATGAGGTTGTTTAAATAAGTTAATCTGCAATAAGGCATTTAACACATGAAAGGTTTCTTCTTCTCTCACAGGTTCTCAATCCTTAACCAATTACTTTTCCTATCATTACCATCAACACCCAACCCTTAACCAGTTCTGGGCTGAATATTAACAAGGAATCTACGATCTAGAATAGCCTTCATAAGACCACACCAATCATGTCAAATCACTGTGTATAAAAAATATGTATAAGGTAAGTCACGGGTTAATAAAAGAACACCACTTACTATGAGGTTACTGGGAAGTTCATTCTAATATTTCCCAAAGAATGTTCAACTGATTATTACTCTTATAAGATTCTTCTTACCAAAAGAATTGTGTAGTCAAACAAGTTTGGGAAATGTTATATTTGTAGCCTCTTTGCTGTCCTTTGTAATGGACATGAACCTACCAAAAACTAGAAGTTCCACAGCAAAGAAACCTGTTTAATGTCATTTAACACATTTTACCTAAACTTATTTGATCCTGAAACAGGTTTTTTTGTCATGCAACCATTATCATCTTTTGAAGAGTACTTTGGGAAAGTTCTGTACCATATTAGATGAGTCCAAAAACATAAACACAATATATACCTTTTGTAGGCTTCCATGTATTTGCAATCTGTCATGTTTCGACATCTAATTTCCCCTCCTCAGAGCTTTGTGTACTGTTGAGAAATGGTCGGAGAGTAATCTTCATCCTGTCCTTCCTTTCTTTTTTTGTCTTTTTCTTCTCCCCAGAAAGAGAGTGGTTAAAAAATCTATAGATATTTATTGAGTCTCTCTGATGTGCTGGTGGCTGTGAAATGCAAGAACATGAAAGATTCAGCGGCCTGGACCTGGGAAGGAACTTACAATATCCCGCTGAGAAAATCAGACATGTGACCAGCTGCTGCCTAGAGAAACTGTGAGGTGGCATAGAAATCATTCAGTATGTAAGTGCTACTGTAGTTCAGAGCTGAGGGTGGGGGGTGAGGGGGTGGGGAGAGATGTACTGTAGCTAAGCATGCAGGGTTCCAGGAAGAAGGTGAACCTGGATGTAGGTCTTAGACAAAGTCTGTGGTTTGAATGGCTGTGGGAGGAGGGTACCAGCCGGCATTCTTTTCAGGTGAAAGAAATGTGTGAAGCCTGAATAACAGTTATATGTGTGGGCGGTCAATAGCCTGGATGGAGTAGACTCCTTCCAGGGAGGAGAAGGGAAATAGGGTTGAACACTTTAATGCGTGGCCTTGAGCTAATGGGTATTGAGGGAATTGGATAAGTGCACTGGTAGGCCAGGAGGATGAAATAAAAGAGTGAAAAGGACAGAGGTTAAGAATCCATTCCAGTAGTCCAGATGTATAGTGGTAAGCAGGGAGTTCTAGAAGTATTCATTTTAGTGGCCTACTCAGACAGTAATGGGCAACAGAAGCAGCATGACACTGGAGACAGAGATCTAGGTTCCTGGGTTGGCTCTGCAACTTAGCAACCATGTGGCAAATTTAGATGAATTATTTAACTTCTCTACCTCAGCTTTCTCTTTTGCAAAATAGGGCCCAAAATACATCCTACCAAAGGTCACCCCCCCAACACTGGCCATTTTCCACATCTTATTTGAATTTTAAGACTAACTATAATTTTAAAATCACTTTTCCATCTGCCTATCTCATTTTTGTTTCATTTCAACTTAAATGCATAATTTGTTTAAAAAATTATAAATATTTATCAAGTCACTTACATGTAATACATAACAGCTGCTTTCAACAGCAGTGCATCTTCCCCGCCCGTCTCTTAAAATACAAAGGTATCAAAACAATTCTGTACGCATTTTTGATAACAGTAGTAGTCAGCACCTGGATCTCTCTGAAAATTAACCCAGTTAGTATTCACTATACCTTCTACTTTAAGAAATTTAAACTATAGTCGTTTTATTAAGCAAGATTAATAAAACATGCTATTCATGTTTTATTTTATTCTGAAGATTAGATTTTGAAAATATATATTATCCCACAGCAATCTGGACACTTCTTGCCATCCATGATCATGTAACTCCAACTTTTATTTTGAGTATTCCAGGTTTATGCTTAAATGATATCTCCTTGATAAGAGAAAAAAATAATTTCATAGCATTTTATTCCCATTGTTTAAAAACTAAATGGCTACATACACACAAGCATGTACACAACACACGCACACACACACGTATGTGTGTATGTATATATTTATCTCTGAGGCATATTTACTAGCCAGAATTATTTTATTTAATGTGTGGGAATTTTGCTTTGAGATCTATTAAAGTATTAATGTGAGTAAAAGATTTTTGACTTAAGACAAGCTTGAGATCCACTAAAAGTAATTATTGTAGTATGGACTTCTGGCGACTTTGTATTTTTTTAAACAAGTTTTCTTTCCCTCTTCTCTCTTCATCCCAGTTTGTAATAAAAGTCTGTGGAAGGGGCGCCTGGGTGGCGCAGTCGGTTAAGCGTCCGACTTCAGCCGGGTCACGATCTCGCGGTCCGTGAGTTCGAGCCCCGCGTCGGGCTCTGGGCTGATGGCTCAGAGCCTGGAGCCTGTTTCTGATTCTGTGTCTCCCTCTCTCTCTGCCCCTCCCCCGTTCATGCTCTGTCTCTCTGTGTCCCAAAAATAAATAAACGTTGAAAAAGTCTGTGGAATACCAGGATTTCTAAAGTACAAGCTATCTAATATGCAGATACTTTGTAAAGCATTTCTCCTAATATGTGTGAATTTCTGGAGCACACCAAGGTTTACCAGTTGAACACACAAACAGGGATCACTCACTATGGGAGCCAGACACATCATGTGAATGAAGGAATGATGTGGTGAGTGGGGACTTCCGGAGCAGCAGGTGGAGACTTCAGAGGTCATATGTGGGAATGCTGCCCAACTGGTGCCAGATCTTCAGACTGTTCAAAAGAATCCCGCATTTGAATTTTTTAATGCAAAATCTATATTTTTAAAATTTTGACAACAATTCAAAAAAAAGTTAAACATCTTAAGGACGAAACAAAAGTCTATGGACCTTAGTGGCCAGTTTGCAACTTCTAATATCAACAGTGCTTAGCACAAGTGACAGAGACCTTCCTGAGAGCAGTACTTCAGGCCAGCCCATAAGAACATTATAATTTCAAGGTAGAGAAATTAAGTTAAGAAGCATTTCTGGAATCTAGGATGCTAATATGGTGTTGTTAAAAGACTATTTGGAGCCAAAAGGCAGATTCCTTTCCAGGTTCCAATGGTTACTCACAACTGGTCTGGCCCAAATAATCTCAGCTGTCCATGGACCAACTGGACCCCAATGAGATGTGCTATGAGGAATTAGGCCTGACCAAAAACATCTGACTCTAATGACTTAACAATTGCTAAAGACCCAACCAATCAGGGAGCACTGTTTCCCAAAGACTGCCATGCATCCTAACCCTTTCGTTGGCAAATGAATAGGAAAAATAAATCTTTCCACTTAGCCTTCATTTTCCTTTCTAGTTCTTAGTATCTTACAAATAAATTCCTGGAACACCTATCTGTTTCCTCCATTTGTAGAGGTTTTTTTCCTTTGTCAACCCCTCCTACAAAATCATATGTTTCCAAAGCACCTCTCATATAATAATATCTGTCCTTACGCAAGACCGTATCCTGGATTTTTAATCCCTATCGGCTAGCATTCAAACTTGTTAGACTCTTGAGAACTCCTCTAAAATCCATCTGACTGGACCCACCTGTCCTTGCCATCCCCTGTGGCTGATCCCACCCACATACCCACCTTTTGTCAGCAAGAGTCCCGTGTCTTCACATTTGGTCATGTTTGTGGCTTGCTGGTCCAATACTGCCCTCCCATTTTCCTTCCATCTATTCAATTCCTACCTTTCAAAGACTAAGTCCTTTATGCAAAGTTTCCTTCAAAGGAAGCTCTGCAAGAAGCAGACGACAAACTCTCCATAGGAATAACAGGAAGTTCTCTGGTGGAGGAAGTCAGTCTTGAGATCATCCAGGGAAAGGCAGTACTCAGGAGGAGATTAAGGGCAATGGGTTCCCGAGTTGGAGGGAAACCACATACTTTATTTGTTTTGGTTTCACCTGGACTGAGTCCTTTCCACAGACAAAGTTGGGAAACTAGGGATTGTTACATGATTCATCCTTATATAGTTAAACGTTAGTTTGATTCAACCAGTAGACAAATACTTGTTGAACACCTGCTGGGAGTATCCGGTAGGCTAAGAGGTACTAAACTTACAGAGCTGAATGCAGATCTCTGGCTTTAAGGAGCCTACTGCTTAGAGGTAGTGAGTGACAAACGAACAATCACAGAGATTTCAAAAGAAATGCATGTATGTAACAGCAGAAGCATGCAGAAGGTCAAGAAAACTTAGAGGATCCAGCCAGGCTTCCCCTAGAGGCTGCCCATGCTCTGCTCTACCTGCTAACTCATGGTCAGAGGTTACAAACTTGGCTGGGACTTTAGAGAACAGTGTGTCAACAACAGAAGAGTGGGTCTGGTGGCTCAGATGGGGCAAGAACCAGCTCACGGCATAAGACCTCAGGCACACCATGCACAAAAGAGTCTTTTCCTTCTCTAACTCTCCAAATTCTCCAGGGGAAGCCTAGGAATGAGGGGGAAAGGGAGGTAGGGAGCTACAACCACTGCAGCAAAAGGGAAGAATAGGCCCCAAGTCTCTGACAGTGTAGAGACTCAGCCAACTGTAAGCTGGAACATCAAGATGATAATGTTTATTCAAAAAATATAATTAAAGAGGCAACTGTGGGAGGGAGAAGAGAAAAACTGGGGCTGCCTGATAAGTGGGTGAAGAAAACCCAGTACCTTAAGAACTTGATTGTATTTTATAGCTTGAATTCCTCACTTGCTGCTGCCTCTGCCTGCCTCCTTGTCCTCGTCCTCCTCCACAGGAGCAGGCCTCCATGGCCCCAGAGTCGTGATCTCTTTGTGGGGAATGAACATTTAGAAATGAATTCATCTAGGCAAGTAACCATCGCTAAATTAATTTTCCTTCAGGTTGAGTGAGATTGGCCCTTGAATTTAGCCTGTGTGGTGAGGTCCTAGAGGAAGGTGCGGGTTCTGCCACCAGAAAGACCCTACTCCAGCTCTAACCCCACCCATTCCTTTATTTAGAAACAAGGCCACCAGGTCCTTGCTCTTTTTACTCCTTTGAATGGACAATATGCTGACCTATTCTGGTACAGAGAGGGACCTTACAAGGATTGAAAATCCAGGAGAATAGTTTTTGGGGTGAGGTAGTCCTTGTTTCCAAACCTAAGCTTTGCCACCGACTAACCTGAGACCCTCATACAAGCTCATTAACTTACCTAAGCCTGTTCTCTGATTTGTAAATGGAGAAAGCAGTACCCACATCATACAGTGATTTTGAAGATTAAATAGGATTATGAATGTAAAGCAGTGCTTGAGAAACAGTAAGTGCCCCAAAAAACAATGATGATGATGAATTTTATATGCAGGCACATAGAGTGTATTAGGACTTTTTGAATGATTTCCAGCTCACTCCAATGCTTCACTCTTCTTCCAGCTTCTCTTATCCACTGACTGACTGATGGTCTCCTCAGCATTTATTAATGTGATCAGGAACAGTAATTCTGGAAAGTACTCTCAAGTTATTTACCTAATTAAACAAACATACTTTTTAACCCAGACGCCCTAAATCTCTGGTAGCTTGTCTTTGCTGATTTGGTCTGAACAACTCAGCTGGTAGGGAAGGACTTTCTGGTTGGAAAAAATATATAATTAGCAGACTGGAAAACAAGGACCCCTGAGTTTAGAAAAAACATCACTAAAACAGCCTGATCACCCTGTTTACTTTGCCATCATATCTCATGTTAGTTGGGGACTGGGAAAATCCAGGTTACCACCCAGCAGGAGTTCCCTCTAAAAATAGAGACTGGCAAATATCATATGTGATGCATGAAAGCCAAATTATAAGTTTCACTCTTCAAGTAATTAAATCACTAAACAGTTTAGCACAATGATTTGTTTACTAGTAGACTGATTTTCTCCAGGGTTGGAACCATATCAAATTCATTTTTCAATCTCTGGTGCTGGACATCGCCTGTCACATACAAGGTATCCAGTAAATGTTTTTTGAATTTAACTGAAAAAGTGTGGAACATTCCCTTTATTATAAGACTACTTTTTGTAACGTTTCCAGACTTTCCAACACATCTGAGAATCAATAACTAGATTGCTAGAGGAATATTAATGTGGTAGAGGGGCTTGGAAACCTCATTGCCTATTACACGGTCATGGGACCTTTTGTACGGGGGACAGAAATCACTGGCAGACTGACCCAAATCTCCATTTTTCCCCTCCTAGCAACCTATAGGACTATTTATTCTCCAGGTACCTAAATATACTAATACATTTATTTGCTTAGATATCTGTTCCTTATGGGTAGGGGGTCCATACATCGCAACTGACCTAGAATTTAGTAGGTTTAAATCTGTTATTCAAGGGTAATTATGAATAGCACTGCCTTTCACTCTAAAAAGTGTTCTGGTTTGGATGCTAAATCATATGGACACTACTTTTGGGACAGTTCATCACACATCATTTAGCCATCCAGCTCTACCTCCCTTGGAAGTCTGAGCACTATGCCTGCCCAAAGCTTTCCTGTATGGAAGTGGCTCTGTCAATCACTGCATTCAGCTTTGGAACTGCCCCCGAAAAGAACAGACACCTCTCTCTACTGAGAGAGACACTCTCAGTGGAACAACAGCAACAAAAATCAATTCTCGAAATTCAAGTCTTTCCTTTCATCTTAGGTAGACCTTTTACAAACACTAAGAAACACTAAGAAACAAAGGATTCCTAATAATGACAAGCCCACATTTACTGAAATCTAGAAGACATGCCCATTTGAAAATTCTAATCTAGAAATTAAACTTAAGCTTCTCAGGTTATACTGCCCCTTAATAACATAGCTTCCAATCCTCTAATGGGATTTGGAAGAAAGGGACAGACAAAAATTATAATGCAGCTGGTCAAGGTAATCCGAAAGCTCAATTCATTCAGTAAATAACAATGGCACTTTAACAGGTTTTGTTTTGTTTTGTTTTGTTTTTACTAATTGGATGCAATTGTGCTTGGCTTTAATTTCTTATAATGATGGAACAAATTTTATTACTTCATACTTTTAGGGACATTTAGCTACATCATGTTTTGGTGCTTCCATAAACCCCAGTGGAAATTAAATTAGCTCTGTGATTGCTCATTTCCCTATTTATTGACATGTCTGCCTCGTGTCAGCAAAATGGTAACCATTGTCTACCTTAAACCACGATACTGCAGTAGATTTAAAAGAAATTACCTCTTGTGTCCCTCTCCTTTCAGAATTCCCTATTTGTAGCTATCAAATTTTGGCATGCTAGTTGGGACGCAATCTTGTTTGAACAAGCAAAGTAATTCTCATGTGAGACTTTAGGATTCTCTGTTCTGTCCTGTAAGTTCTAAATGTACCTATAATTCAAATTTAGATGAGGGTATGAGTTGGTAAGAACATGAAGAGCATCAAACAGTTTTAAGAACTCAAACGACTTGTACTTTGTGCTACTAGCTTCTCCTTTCCCCAAGTCCATGTGGACGTGCAAGTTTGAGGTAGGGAGTCAATTGCCACGTACTATGAAAAATAATTAGTCAGTAGTCTAACACATTTAATCTTGAGGCTCTTATCCAGAGCAGGTAGAATATTCTAGCAGAACTCAACACAAGTTTCCCCAACACTGTAGCTACTAAGCTCATACTGTGAAAGATTATACTATGAAAGAAATTGCAAATACAGTGTTGCAGACTGACATTGTTTAAAACACATGCAGCATTATTATAGGCAACACAATGGCAGAGACTGCTAGCTGTCCCCTAACATTGATGCTTTTCTTCATCAGTTCTATTAGAATTCTAGTTTTGCCTAAGCATATGACTGCTTAAAACTGAGAACATTCTCAGACTCCTATGTAGCCAGATGTTACCACAAAAGTTAGTTCTGATAAATGGGTTGGAAGTAGACATGTTATGTGGAAGTTTCAGGAGCTTACATTAAAATATATCTGTCATATATCTTTTCTTTTTCTTTCTTTTCTCTTTCCTATTGGCTAGAATAAGAAACTGATGGCTGGAGCTAGAGCAGCCATATTGGACCATGAGTTACATTCAGGCATACAGGTCACATCTAACAGCATCAAAAGGAAAGGCACATGTGTCCTTGAAGTCTTTGTGGAACAGTGTTGCCACATTAGCTCTAGTCAGCTTACTTTCAGATTTTAACATGATAGAGAGAAATGAACATTTATCTTGTTTAAGCCACTTGTATTTTTTTTTTTAATTTTTTTTAACGTTTATTTATTTTTGAGACAGAGAGAGACAGAGCATGAACGGGGGAGGGTCAGAGAGAGAGAGGGAGACACAGAATCTGAAACAGGCTCCGGGCTCTGAGCTGTCAGCACAGAGCCCAATGCGGGGCTCGAACCCACGGACCGTGAGATCATGACCTGAGCTGAAGACGGCCGCCTAGCCGACTGAGCCACCCAGGTGCCCCAAGCCACTTGTATTTTAAATCTGTATTTGTGCCAAACACTATCCCAACTAATACAAACACCAGTAACAACACTCTTATTCACCTATGACCTAAGACTCTATTTTAGTCTTGTTAATAAAGTGTGTTCATCTAGGAAAGGCTAAAATTTAGATATTGGATGACTGGTTTCCAGCTTACCATAATTCAAAGATATTGTACAATAATACACTGCTAGTTAAGAGCTTGCTCCAGCACTACCTCAAAATGATTTATGGAAAATACATCAAACAAAATCTATAAGAACCACCCTAGAGTTTCCCTTGGGGTTTAGATATTTGTCTTTCCAGCCAGATTTGAAAGTCACTCTAGCCTGGAAGCCATGACTAAAAAATGGTTTCGCTGCCATGAAGAAGAATACTGTCATTTTGGGGAGCTTCTCCTTTGGCCCCCTCTCCCACTCATTTATACCCTTGAATACATGAATATTTACATATTTTTTTTTTTCTGACTCAATAGTCTTTGAGCACATTGCTCTTGTTAAATCATTAAAATCTGAAGGGTCTTTTCAAAATTCTGTGATCTATCATTTAAAGCCAATGTTCTCTGGGGCGCCTGGGTGGCGCAGTCGGTTAAGCGTCCGACTTTAGCCAGGTCACGATCTCGCGGTCCGTGAGTTCGAGCCCCGCATCAGGCTCTGGGCTGATGGCTCAGAGCCTGGAGCCTGTTTCCGATTCTGTGTCTCCCTCTCTCTCTGCCCCTCCCCCATTCATGCTCTGTCTCTCTCTGTCCCAAAAATAAATAAACGTTGAAAAAAAAATTAAAAAAAAAAAATAAAGCCAATGTTCTCTCTTCCTGCAAATCCAGCAGCTTTAAAACTAAACTCTTGCAGATCCAAGTCATGTCTGAAAGGTTTATAGAATGACATACTGTGGTCATATGGTCAGGGCACAAATACCTCTGATTGTACAATATTTTAAGGCAAAACAGTTTATGTGTAAGCTCCATGAGGTTATAGACCATGGCCCACTTATTTATTACCAAATCCCCAGCTCCTGGAACAGTGCCCCTCAACAGAAATCTGTTGAATAAATAAATGAAGAATCTGCCTCATGTAGTAAAACTGTTACTTGCACACACATGAGGTCCATCTCTGTGTGTACACTGAATGTACACACATAGCCTCATCGATGACTTTGCAGTACTGAGCCTCTGTATTGTCCACCTCAGTTACCAAGGGACTCGTTTTTCATAAATGGCTCCAGCATCACACTCTCCTCCTACAGAGAGTTTTGCTGCCCATTCTAAACCCTTAAAGCACTGTCATTCTCACTTAGGTCACCCAATACATAGGCACACTGTTGGACATACTTGGGTGGAGAGGGATATGTATGCTTAAGTTCCCTTTGAGCAAAGACCGCAACTGTCAGAAATGTGTTAGTTATCAAAATTAGTTCCATAGATTATGAAACATAAATCTCAGTTTCCTGTGTTCACAGCCATGTAAACTTGCATTTTTAAGTTAAGTGAGGAAATAAAAATAGTTATAAGAACCATTTTGGGAGAGACCTACCATTATCTGTCTCATTGAAGGGACAGCTGTGGTGCAGTATTAAGACGATTCCCCACCAGACCCCTGCTCTCTAGAATCTATTCAGCATCCCCAGTGCCCTTTCCACTTCCCTACTGCTGACCATCAGACAGCTAGGCAATGGCATTGTCTAAATAAAAACTACTTTACTCTTCCAAAACTTAGAGTTATCTGATCACGAAAAGAAAAAACAGGATCAAAACTACAGAAAGGCAAGATGTTCTGTCTGACCTAGTGAATGGCGGCCAATACTAATGCCATCTGTAAGTTCACTAAACAGATAAAATGTGTTAACTAAGAGGAATCTTTATTTGTATTAATTCATCCAATCTTCCTAAAATCAGTCATTTCAAACATATTGACACACCATGTATGCTTGCAAAATTTTAAAAAATGAGTGATATGACTTTTTTTTAAAAGATAATTCAGCTGTTCTTTCTACCAGTTTTAGTATCTGTGTAAGAATTTGAGGTAAAAAGTATAAATAAGTCATCCTGAAAAGTTCAAAGACAACCAGATGTTTGAGACTGTAATGTAGTTATAAGGAAAACTGTCCATCTTCTTGGGAGGTATACATTGGGGAGTTTGAGGATGGAGGGCTATTATGTGTATAGCTTTCTCTACGGTGGGTCAGAGAAGAAAAATAGTGTGTGTGTGTGTGTGTGTGTGTGTGTGTGTGTGTGTAAACAAAGAGACAATGAAAGTACATAAAGGGGATGTTGACAATGGTGAGAGATGTGCACATGTTCTTTGTAGTAGTCATAAAGCTTTCCATTAAATTTGAAATATTTCCAAATAAAGTATATTCTAAAGGTGATGAGAACAGTGACAAAGAATAAGTCATTTCATGTTTGAGCATTTTTCCTGCTCCCAGTATAGACACACACCTCATATACAGACAAACATAAGTGACACTTACTGTACTTCCTTGCCTACACAGTAAGTGTTAGCACCGTACATAATGGAAAACTACATCTTGCAATCTATTCATGCATTAAAAGTCTAAGTGATTCTAAGAGACCTTTTAGACAATGATTTGATGTTTGAAACAATGATTTCGAAGATGCATTGTACTTCCTTATGAATGAGGCCACCCTTCATGACATATTCAACGTGCTGAATGGGAAAATCTGCAGCCAAGAATATTCTATCCAGCAAGGCTATCATTCAGAATAGAAGGAGAGTCAAAGAGATAAGGAAGTTTCCAAGACAAACAAAAACTAAAGGACTTTGTGACCAAAACACCAGCCCTTCAAGAAATATTAAGTGAGATTAATATTAATTGAATGGGAAAGAAAGTCAAAGAGTGACAAAAACTAGAAAGGAACAGGGAAAATCTCCAGAAACAATGACAAAACAAGCTATAAAATGGCAATAAATACATACCTATCAATAATTACTATGAATATAAATAGACAAAAAACTGCAATAAAAAACATAGAGTGTCAAAATAGATTAAAAAAACCCAAGACTCATCTATATTTTGCCTATAAGAGACTTATTTTAGACACCTGCAGATTAAAAGTGAGGGGATGTAGAAATATTTATCATGCAAATGGAAGTCAAAAGAAAGCCTGTGTAGAAATACCTAATATAAGACAAACTAGACTTTAAACCAAAGACTGTAACAATAGATGAAAAAGGGTACTATATCATAATAAAGAGGTTTATAGAACAGGAAGATCTAAGAGTTATAAATATTTATGCCCCCAACATGAAAACCCAAATATATAAAGCAATTGAGAAGAAACATAAAGGAAATAATCAATAATACAATAATAGTAGGGGATTTTAACACCTCCCTTACATCAATGGACAGATCTTCTAAGCAGAAAATCAACAAGGAAACAATGGCTTTGAATGACACACTGGACCAGATGGACTTAACAGATATATTCAAACATTTCATCCTAAAGCAGCAGAATACACATTTTTCTCAAGTGCACATGGGACATTCTCCAGAATAGATCATTTACTAGGTCACAAATCAGGCTGCAGCAAGTACAAAAAGATTGAGATCATGCCATGCTATTTTCTGACCACAATGCTATGAAACTTGAAGTCAATCACAAGAAAAATTTAGAAAGACCACAAATACATGGAAGTTAAACAACATGGTATTAAAGAATGAATGGGCCAACCAGGAAATCAATGAAGAAATAAAAAAAATACATGGAAATAAGTGAAAATGAAAACAAGACTGTCCCAAACCTTTGGAATGCAGCAAAAGTGGTCTTAAGAGGAAAATATAGAGCAATACAGGCCTTTTTCAAGAAGTAAGAAAATTGTCAAATAAACAACCTAACCTTACACCAAAAACAACTGGGAAAAGAACAACAAATGAAGCTTAAAGCCAGCAGAAGAAGGGAAATAATAGAGGTTATAGCAGAGATAAATGATATAAAAACAAAAAAAAAAAAAAACAGTAGAAAAAAACAATGAAACCAGGAGCTGGTTCTTTGAAATAATTAATACAATTGATAAACCCCTAGTTAGACTAATAAAAAAGAAAAGAGAAAGGACCCAATAAATAAAATCACAAATGGGAGAGGTGAGGTAACAACCAACACCACAGAATACAATTATGAGAATATTATGGAAAACTATGTGCCAACAAATTGGATAATGTGTAAGAAATTGATAAATTCCTAGCAACATACAAACTACCAAAACTGAAACAGGAAGAAATAGAAAACTTGAACAGACCAATAACCAGCAAAGAAACTGAATCAGTAATCAAAAATCCCCCCAAAACAAAAGTTTAGGGCCAGATGGCTTCACAGGGGAATTCTACCAAACATTTAAAGAATAGATAATACTTGTTCTTCTCAAAAATTTCCAAAAAATATAAATGGAAGGAAAACTTCCAACCTCATTCTATGAGGCCAGCATTACCCTGATACTGAAACTAGATAAAGACCCCATTAAGAAAGAGAACTACAGGCCAATATCCCTGATGAACAATGGATGCAAAAATTCTCAACAAAATACTAGCAAATTGAATCCAACAGTACATTAAAGGAATCATTCACCACTAACAAGTGGGATTTATTCCTTAGATGCAAGGTTGGTTCAATATTCACAAATCAATCAACACGATATACCACATTAATAAAAGAAAGGATAAGACCATACAATCCTTTCAACAGACGCAGAAAAAGCATTTGACAAAGTAGAATATCCATTCAAGATAAAAACCCTCAACAAGGTAGGGATAGAGGGGATGTAGCTCAACATAATAAAGGGCCTTATCTGAAAAAACCCACAGTTTTTGGGGGAAAAAAACTCAATGGGGAACGTCTGAAAGCTTTTCCTCTATGGTTAGGAACAAGACAGGGAGGTAGTGCCTGCTGGCTCAGTCAGTTAAGTGTCCGACTCTTGGTTTTAAGTAAAGTCATGGGTTGGAGCCCCATATTAACCTCTGCGCTGACTGGGCAGGGCCTGCTTGGGATCCTCTCTCCCTCTCTCTCTGCCCCTCCCCTGCTCACACACTCTCTCAAAATAAATAAATTTTAAACAAGATTAAAACCTAACTCAAGAGGTAAAAGATCTGTACTCTGAAAACTATAAAACACTGATGAAAGGAATTGAAGAAGAAATAGAAAAATGTTCCATGCACATAGACTGGAAGAACAAATATTGTTAAATGTCTATACTACCCAATACAATCTACACATTTGATGCAATCCCTCTGAAAATACCACCAGAATTTTTCAGAGCTAGAACAAACAATCCTAAAGTTTGTATGGAACCACAAAAGACCCCAAATAACCAAACCTACCTTGAAAAAGAAAAGCAAAGCTGGAGGCATCACAATTCAGACTTCAAGTCATATTACAAAGCTGTGATCAAGAGAGTATGGTACTGGCACAAAAACAGACACATACATCAATGGAACAGAATAGAAAGCCCAGCAATAGACCCACAACTATTTAGTCAACTGATCTTTGATAAAGCAGGAAAGAATATCCAATGGAAAAAAGTCTCTTCAACAAATGGTGTTGGGAAAACTGGACAGCAACATGCAGAAGAATGAACCTGCATCACTTTCTTACACTATACACAAAGATAAATTCAAAATGGATGAAAGACCTAAATGTGAGACAGGAAATCATCTAGATTTCCCTAGAAGAGAACACAGGTAGTAACTTCTTTGACACTGGCCATAGCAACTTCTTACTAGATATGTCTCCTGAAGAAAAGGCAACAAAAGCAAAAACTATTGAGACTACATCAAAATAAAAAGCTTCTGGGGGCACCAGGATGGCTCAGTGAGTTAAGCATTCAACTTCATTTCATGTCATGATCTCATGATTTGTGAGTTCGAGCCCCCATCGGGCTCTCTGCTGTCACCCTTCTCTCTGCCCCCACCTTTCTCTTTCCAAAAAATAAACATAAAGAAAAAGCTTCTGCATTAGTGAAGAAAACAATCACCAAAACTAAAAGGCCACCTACAGAATGGGAGAAGACATTTGCAAATGATATATATGATAAAGGATTAGTATCTGAAATATATAAAGAACTTATAACACTGAACACCCCAAAAAACAAATAATCCACTGAAAAAATGGGCAGAATACACGAATAGACATTTTCTCAAAGAGAGCTTCCAGATGGCTAGCAGACACATGGAAAGATGCTCAATATCACTCATCATCAGGGAAATACAAATCAAAACAACAGTGAGATATCACCTCAAACCAGTCATAAAGGCTAACATTAACAACACAGGAAACAACAGGTATTGGCAAGGATGTGGAGAAAGGGGAACCCTCCCACACTGTTGGTAGGAATGCAAACTGGTGCAGCCACTCTGGAAAACAGTGTGAAGTTTCCTCAATAAATTAAAAATAGAACCATCCTATGACCTAGCAATTGCACTACTAGGTCTTTACCTGAAAGATATAAAAATACTGATTCGAAGGGATACATGCACGTTGATGTTTATATCAACACTACCTACAATAGTCAAATTATGGAAAGAGCCCAAACATCCATCAACCAGGGATAACTGGGTAAAGAAGTCATATATATACAATAGAATATTATTCAGCTATCAAAAAGAGTGAAATCTTGTTATTTGCAATGGCATGGGTGGAGCTAGAATGTATTATGCTAAGCAAAATAAGTCCGTTCGAGAAAGACAAATACCATATGATTTCATTCATACATGTAATTTAAGAAACAAAACAGATGAACATAGGGGGAAGAAAAGGAAGAGGCAAACCAGGAACCAGACTCTTAACTATAGAGAACAAACAGAGGGCAGCAAGACAGGAGGAGGGTAGAGGGATGGGTTAAATAGGTAATATGTATTACGGAGGGCACTTGTGATGAGCACTGGGTATTGTATTTAAGTGATGAATCACTAAATTCTATACCTGAAACTAATATTACACTGTACGTAAACTAGCTGGAAGAAATCTATTTTGTTTATTTATTTTTATATGTTTATTTTTTATTTTAGAAAGAGAGAGAGGGCACAAGCAGGGGAGAGGGACTGAGGGAGAGAGAGAGAGATATTAAGCAGGCTCTGTGCTCAGCACAGCTCAATGCAGGGCTCGATCCCATGACCCTGGGACCATGACCTGAGTAGAAATCAAGAGTATGACGCTCAATCTACCAAACCACCCAGGCACCCCCTAACTGGAATTTAAATAAAAACTTGAAAAAAAAAATAAATGAGGCCAGCCTTTTGTCCTTTCAGATTTGGCTAGCACTGGCCCATGGTGTACAACTACCTGAGAGCACACCCTGGAAAAAAGACAGCTGAGGCATATTGCCTAAACCACAGGCTATAGAAAACTTGGCCCAAAGTGACTTGTTTGGACTGCTGACTTCAAAAGTGCTGATGAATACAATGAACTGTGGAAGATGTATGATTTGTTTTGAATGCATTTACTATGACTGATGGCCCAGATTTGGCAAGTTAGTTCACTCCCAGTGGAGATGAAAGTTTCACTGCCTTGCCTCTTTCAACATTCCTGTTGAGACAGATTTCATTCTTATTGGCCAATGTACTAACAAATCACGTAAAATTTGTAGCATAATGAATTTATTAGCTACGCTGTGGATCAATGCTGTACATAATATTCCTGAGTCAACATGAGCTCTTAATTAAATTTCCTTATTATAATGCCTCTGGAAATTTTTCTTCAGACTACTAAACTTGAAGACATGAGTTTAGGTTTCAACCAGCAATTATGCTAGTAATTTTTCTGAGATAGGCCAGGGCCATGGTCAGGTTAGAAAGTGATCTATTATGAATGGCAGGTTATAAAGCTGATATATGCGATCAAAACCACCCGTAATTGACTCAAATCGTTCTGCCTCAAGTTATTCTGATACCCAGAATATTAGACTCGGAGCAAGTCAATTTCAGTTATTCCATTGCAAATATAAAAGAAAAGATAAAAGTGGCAGAAGTGTGGGGAATGAAAAAGAAGAAAGTTAAAAATAAGTGAGACTAGGATAGTACTAGTACTTTAGTATGAAATTGAAATCCTTACTTTAAATTGCAGATCATTGAGAAGTACAAAACGATCAGCGAGGGCGTAAGAATGTAATTCTAAGGTAACTCCAAGGAAGACGTTATTTAAATAACAAATCTGACCTGGATTGTGTCCAAATCTCAAGTGTTTTGTTGTTGTCATTAATAAAGGAATATGGGAAAATATGTTTCTCTTGGTACCTACCAATAAAGAAGAAAAGTGGGAGGGAGTCAAGGAAGGGAGGAGAGAGAGAGAGAGAGGGCAGGGAGAGAGAGAGGCCGACAAGAGACAAAATTTCAGATGGTAACTAGACTTATCATGGTGATCATTTCACAATACATACAAATACCAAATCATTATGTTGCACACCTGAAACTAATATAATGCTAATATAATATTATATATCAATTATACATCAATTAAAAGCCTAAAACAAAGAGACAAAATCGGGCGAGAAACAAAAAGCTTTAAGATCCCCAAATATGCTGTCGTGCCCCTTTAAAATATCAAATTTTGCTTACATATATTAGAAATTTTTTGGAATTTTTTAAGTTTATTTATTTATGAGGGATGGAGACAGCATGAGTGAGAAAAGGCAGAGAGAGAGGGAGACACAGAATCTGAAGGAGGCACCAGGCTCTGAGCTGTCAACACAGAGCCTGATGCAGGGCTCGAATTCACAAACCATGAGATCATAACCTGAGCCTAAGTCGGACGCACCCAGGTGACCGGAGAAATGTTTTTTTTTTTTTAAATCAATTCGTAGGCCAATTAGCCAATGTTACATTTACATCCTTGGTATTCTCTCAAATCAGCTCCATGGGCTACCACCAAAAAGCCCTAGCCGAGCTCTCATAGGCCCACTTTGCTCTAGATGCTGGGTACACAACACAGGCTCTCAGAAAAAAAAAAATCACACAGCCTGATGCTCACGCTGCAAAAGTGGAGTTTGCTGCCAGGTGCTATAAGCTACCTCATGCCCGAGTATTTTACCACAATGAACCAGATGGTTATGAAATACCTAGGAACAGGCCATAAATCTATGGGCAATGAATTTTCAATATCTTGCACAACATGGTGATTTGTTAATATAGATTGAGTCTCTTTTAAACTGGTTTTTTACTCCTCTCAAAAATATCAATAAACCATCTGCTTTCACTTGTTTATCAAATAACTTTTCAAAAGTGTGTTGAACCAAAGAATCAGTAACCCATGAATCAATTCATCCGCTAGTGACAATCCCTTCTCCATGCTTAGTTTTCATTTTAGGCACTAGCTTTTGTTTCCTATCCTTCCAACATACAGCCTGACTGCCAAGAGTAAGGAGAATTTCAGTTGTAGAAATGTCCACAGGGTGCCCTACTTTCATAACAGGAAATAAATAATTAAGTTTTACTAAAGGAAAAAAAAGTCAGAACATTCTATGCTTGCTTTATATACAGACTTCAAGTTCACTCATATCCAATTTTCATATTTTGGGGGTTTTGCTTCTTTCTGCACATGGGGCTCCTTTCATTCCTTGGCTACAAAGGACAATTGTGGTCTACTTGTCACATTTGTAATGAAAATTAAAAAATCACAAAATTTTCTTTGCAGAATAAACACTTTAAAGCTAACATTTCCTTGGAAAATGAGATCAAGAAATTGTCAAGAAAGTGTACATCAAAAAAATATTCCGTCAAAGAATACCAAGTACACTGATAACCTAGATGTCCTGTTTCTTCCTTTGACTCATACTGCTTTAATCATAAGACATCATGCATATCAGTATTTGAATGCTATTAGGACATTTCAACATAATATTGTCCTCCGAATCTATATTTTGAGCTTCTCTTATAAGAAAGTCCATTTTATACCAATTTGCTTTGTTCCTTAGCAACTAAACCTCCTTTGATAAGATCTGAAAATTAATATTCATATTTCATAAAGAACACAAGAGGGATGCAGGTAGGTGGTTTTAAAGTTGGCCTCTGTCAAAGTACTTTTTCCTTGAAGTGGTCCCGATTTTTCCTGTGTGTTTTTCAGATCCTGTTCTAAGAAATATACCTTATTCACTCTGCTAATGGAAAACCATTGATTTCTTGATTCATTCAACAAATATTTATTGAACAGGTAGTAATACAGTAAACACTGGAGAAGATGCTGGACATGAGAAGATGAATAGATAAGGACCTGCTCTTAAGAAACTCACGGTCTAGTGAAGAAGAGAGATGATACCAGCATACAATCCTAGGGTACCTCTTGTGATAAGGGCTCCAATAGCACATACAGAACGCAGAGGCATCTAATTTGATCTTGGAGTTGGAAGGCTGCCTATAGGAGGATACTCCTGACATATCCAAAGACAGGAGGAATTAGGTGCAGGGAAGGGGAGCAGGGGTGGAGTGGGGGAAGGAGTGAATAGATGGGGAGGAGTCCCAGACCGATAACATGGACAAAGGCACAGAGTCATAAGAATCCAGTGCATATGTTACAGTAGAGGCTGCATGTGCAGGAGAACAGTGTGAAACGAGGCTGCAAAGAGAGGCAGAAGAGGGTCATGAAAGATGAATTACTAGTGAAGGGAGCTGGGCATGTCCCCAAGTGCTGGGGGAGCATGGAGAGATTTTTATTTTTAAGATACTGATTCTTCTCTTCTTTCTCATTCTATGGAGAATAGAAGAGACAATCTGCCTTTACGGAAAGTGAGTTGAAAGGTAGAAAACAGGCATAGGTTTCTGAAAAGAGAAAAGGATATATGATCAACACCCTGACTCAATCGGGACTTTTTTTTTTAATGCACTAAGTCATCACATACCTTCCCACATTTGTGGTCTGTATGATGGTATTGAAATATTGACTCGATTTCTGATACAGTTTCTGGAGTCTGAATGTCACTGCAGGGATGAATAAACCAAACAGATTGGATTCATATGGGTTTGCCATATGACACATTTTTTTCCACATAAGATTAGAGGAAAAACTGATTTCACTCAATTTCCTGCCTTATGTGGGTTAGAACTGAAGTCAGTGCCATTATCCCTTTGCCTATTCTTTTGTATTTAAATTTGATGTGGGATTGTACTGTTACAGAAGAAATAATTTAATACCTTCTGCTACCCCTTCTTTTTTCTCATGGGTTTAAATTTAAAAAGAAAAACCGGACATGCACTTTTCTTTTCTTCATGGAAACCACACTATTTTTGGATTTTAAGAACTTTTTAAGTTATCAAATAAACACATTTGTTAATTTATGCTAACTGCATTGTAATTACTTACAGGCTAAGTATCTTGTAATATGTGCAGTCTTTTATACTACTCGTATGTGGTCAGTTTTTAATAGCTCAAAAGTTATGAAAACCTCAGAAGACCACCTAAATGAAATTCTATTGTAGGTTCTACAGTGACAAAACATGAACCACACTGGTTTGAGGTCCAGAGCTTAAAACTGCCTACTCAAGCTCTAGTTAGAAAATCCCTATATGTATGAAATACAGAATCTGACATCTCTACAGAGTATTCTGAAGTCCCAGTATCTTTGTTTATAAGAAAGTAAGCCCTGGCCCTACCCCATACTACCAGCATACTGAAATTCCCTTAGGATACAAATTTCATTTGGGTCAACAGGACTGTTGATAATGGTAGTATATTTCACACACAAAAAATTAAAACTTAAGATATCACTGTCTATACAGACAATGAGGACAGCGAAAGTAAAAAACAGAAGTGTTGTTTTGCTAGGAGCTGGATCTCAGTCTTTCTGCTTCATTCATTTGTTCATTTGTGTACTCATTGGTTAGTTTATTCACTCAAAAATATAATGTTTCTGTGGCAGATACAGTGACAGGTGCTGGATTCAATGATGATTAAAACACATCTTGTTTCTATACTTAAGGATCTTGTGGAGCATAGAGTCAAAGGATGGTAACATATTATAAAAATTTTAAATCTGATTAACATTCTATGTAAAAATGCCTTCCCCCCCAAAAAAAAGATAATTTATCTTCCATTAAGGAATGAAGGCTCAGTCACTGAGGAAGATAAACATGTAAACAAATATAAATTCAAATGACCAGTAGGTGACATAGATTTCAAAAAAATGAAGGGGCTTTAGACAGTAAATCCTGGCTTTGGATTTGAGCTTCAAGTCTAGTCATGTGCTCTTGAGCCAGTTGTTCAAGACTTCTGAACCTCAGTCTTTTCCTCTGTAAAGTGAGAATATAAGCACCTTGGTTATTGGATAGTATGAGGATTATCTAAAGGTATGGGCAGCTCATTAAATTGCAGTTATTACAATTGTTACCTTCTGGAGTCATAGAATTTTTCACATTGGAGGGAACATTTCAACACTTGCTCTGAAAGAGCAAGTAGAGTTTATCAGGCAGAAAAAGTTTCTTAGGGTGTTCCAGAGAGAAGGAACAAAGTGTGTAAATTCATGTGAGCAGAATTAAAATGGTTTCTTGGAGGAACAGCAAATGGATGAGTGCAGGTGGGAACACCATGGTGTCTAAATAATCTGTTTTTCTATGTCTTCTTTCAACTGATAAACACAAGAAAGCATTCTAAAAATCAATTTAAATTCTTCTTTCTCTTTATCTCTTTTCCATACCCCACACCATTGAATACATACTTTTTTCAGAGTAATTCAATGTTAAGAGACTTGGTACATCAAGATTAGCAGATTTCACGGCATTAGACAAAAAAGAGAAAGACAAGATAACAGCAAAAATGTTTTGTGAGAGAGCTTGAATGCTCCAGCAGGTTCAGAAGATGCAATTAAAGGGCTTAAAAACTGGTTCAGAGGTATTTATTTATTAGTGCTCCTGTCATCATCTTTATCACTCTTTTCCACCTAATAAAAACCCATTTCTTCTTTTTTTAAAGTTTATTTCATTTTTGAGAGAGAGAGAGAGAGAGAGAGAGAGAGAGAGAAAGAGAAACAGGGGCAAGAGAAAAAGGGAGAAAGAGAATCCCAAGCAGGATCTGCACTGACAGTGCAGGGTTCGAACCCACGAACCAAGAGATCATGACTTGAGTCGAAGTCAAGAGTTGGACGCTTCACTGACTGAGCTACCCAGGTGCCCCTAAAAACCCATATCTTGTTGCTTATACTACTTGTGAATTCTGTTCCAGGAAAGGAGTTCCTTTTTTAGCCAATGGGAAAGCCCTCTCCTTTTTCTCTGGGAGATTCCTGAGCAACCACTAACAGTCAATGTGAGCATGTCGACTACTTGCATGGATCCTTTTGTGTGTGGCAGTCAAAATGACTCACACTTCCAGATGGCAGTGTTAGCCTTCATTTAAATTCCACTCTTGGCACAATTAACCCGATCTGGTGCTATCTCAATAAATAACTTTTTCTGTTATGAGAACCAGGATTTTTAAAAATTAAAACTTTTTACTGCCCTAATTTCTGAGTATGGAAGTATCCTTTTTTTCATTATAGATTGTCCGGAGAAAAGGGGTACAAGAGAAAAAAATTGAAAAAAAAAAACCCAGAATTTAATTACCCATTAAAGAGATAATCACCATGAACATTTTGATGTATTTCTGCCTAATCTTTGTTTTCTTTCCCTAAGTGGATCTCTTTGAGATTTCTAACAGAGGAATTACTAGGTCAAAGGGAATAAACATCTTTAAGTCTCTTGATGAATATCACCAAATTGTTTTTTAAGAAACGTTATACCAATTTCTGCTTTTATAGGTACTGAGAATAACATCACGTGATATTCTACCCCCAAATTATCATGAGATATTATAAATATGTAAAACATAAATATGTCATTTCTTTGCTGTAGTTTGTACTTCTTATTACAAGTAAGAAGGGTCATTTTTTTATTTTATTTATATTGTTTTCCTTTTTTTTTTTTGAAGTATAGTTGACATACAGGGTTATGTTAATTTCAGGTGGCTCAACAAGTGTGATTCAGTAAGTCTATATGTTATGCTATGCCCACTACAAGTGTAGGTACCATTCGAAGAAAGATCAATTTTTAAATTTATATTTCATTTTTAGCAAGGTTATATAGACATATAAAGAACTTAATAATACCACTAAGAAAATAAAAATCCCCTGCACTGCCTCCCCTAACTCCTGCACATACTGGTACCTTCCACTCCTCAAAGGTAGCTACTTTCAGATCTTGTGGGTGATTTATTTGCTATATTATTCTATACCTCTAAATGACATACCTGTATTGCTACTTGTTAATATTTCAATTTTAGGCATCGATTATTGATATTCAGCGTAAAGAGGGGAATTTAGCTTTTCATCTATTCATACTTCTTAACTTCTTTTGGTTAGAATGAGTCATTGTCTTTACTTTCAGTGGGGCTAAGGAAACTCTATAAGTAGCTTAAACTATGTCATGCACATTCATTAATTTTTTTTTCTTCACAAGTTTTTTTTTCTTTGTAGTTGAAGATTCTTGTCCTGGTTTGCTTCTCTGTTTGCTTAAGTGTCTATATACTCATAACTAATTCAGTCCCAAACTGTGCCCCAACTGCAAAGCTCTCCTCTTAAATACAGCTCAAATGCATTAATAATATTATCAATTTCATTTTCCTGAATAAGTCTTTCCCAAAGGTCTCTTCTAATCTGGAATAGACATTCCCTATATCTGTTGCACAGCTCTGACTTTGCGATGTTCCTTCACCATTATACTCATAATAATGTTTTTTTAAAATTTACTTCCTTGTTTTGGTTAGCACATTTCAAGCAGTTTCTTGAATAAGTTTGAATCAAGGCAAATTTTTTGAGGACATGCGTCTTTAAAACTGGCTTTACTCTATGATCACTCCTGGTTGATAGTTTGGGTGAGTAGAGAATTCTTGGTTGAGAATCACTTTCTTTCAAAATTTAAAAGGCATTGATTGTTCCACTGTTTCCTAGGTTTCAATGAGAATCCTAAGAAGTCTGATGCCCTTTTTATTTTTAATGGTTTGTATATGACCTGATGATAATCTTTCAAAAAGTCTGTTTTATATACATATTGTAGTGGATGCTCCTATTAATGAGTTCTGGAAATTTTTATTCAATTATTATTGCCTCTTACACTTTTCCTTCTAGAATTTCTATTATTTGAATGTTAGATTTCTGGGATTAGTCCTCTAATTTTCTCATGCTTTTATTCTATATTTTCTATTTCTTTGTCTTTTTCTCTATTTTCCCGGACATATCCTAAAATTCATCTTTCAACTCTTCTATTTAGTATTTTTTTATTTCTTTTTTTTAATTTTTTTTTATTTCTTCCTCCAGCATCTGTACTTCTTCTGAGTTCATCTTTTAAAATTTATTTTGGTTTCCATCTTTCATTTAAATTCTTTCCCTAAAGGTTTAAATGATAAACCTTATCTATCTATTCACATTTAGATTAGGGTGTTAAAAACTGGAATGGAAGCTCTGTTTGCATGGATAAGATTTTTGACTACAGTCTTTACCACAGAGTGATCTGGGTGGGGTATTTAATTCAACAACCCCTGTATCACTATCTTTGGGTCTTTTCTCAGGGGCTGTTGAATTCTCCACAGGATACCTCAATCTCCTATCCAGAGGGTTTATGCATAATTAGAAAATTAGTGGGGTAAAAATATTGGAATTCTCAACCCTTAAAACTCATTCAGCAAATATTTGAGTATCCGTATTTTCCAGCCTCCATTCTAACCTCTGAAGTAAAGTGGTAAATAAAATTGAAAACTCCTTATATTACTATGAACAAAATATATAAATGTTTACTTAATCCCTTTGTTTTTAATATCACACCTCAATTTTCATCTATGCCTGCTGCTCCTCAGTGTAGAGACTCTTTATACTCTTCTGAGGATAAATGCCTACTGTTTTATTTGGGTAAATAAGGGACAGTCGTACCACTCCATAGAGCATAAACTGTGATCTACATGTCTAACAGCTTCTTAAACAGTTTTAGTTTTTACCCCACTTTTTAAGGTATTGGGTATGGCTGATTTTTGTCTTTTGGTTGTTTTGTACTATTCATGGGATTGGTTCTTTTTGGCTAGCATAGGATTCAGCTTTACTTGTCTGCAAAGGCTATAGATAGTAATAAATAGATTTATTTTCCAGCTTCCAAAATTTTGCTGTTGTTACTCCTTTCCCACTTTCTTTGTCATTGTAGTTTATGCTTTTAAAAGATGTTTTAATTCTGAAAACTGTAACACATTGATTAAAGAAATTGAAAAAGACACAAATAAATAGAAAGGTATATACTGTGCTCATGAATTGGAAGAATTAATATTGTTAAAATGTCTATACTATCCACATTAATCTATACATTCACTGCAACCCTGATCAAAATACCCATGACATTTTTTTTCCACAGAACTAGAATAAATAATCCTAAAATTTGTATGGAACCCAAGAGATCCTGAATAGCAAAGCAATCCTGAGAAAGAAGAACAAAGGTGGAGATATCACAATACCAGGTTTTAAACTACTACTACAAAGCTAAAGTAATCAAAATAGCATGGTACTGGCACAAAAACAGACACATAGATGAGTGAAACAGAATAGAGGCCTGGAAATAAACCCATGCTTATATGGTTAGTTAATCTATGACAAAGAAGGCAAGAATATAGAATGGGAGGACAGTCTCTTCAACAAATGGTGCTGGAAAAGTTGGTCAGCACTCTGCAAAAGAATGAAACTGGACCACATTCTTACACCATACATTAAAAACAAACAAACAAACAAACAAACAAACAAAACAAAACAAACAAAACCCTCAAACGGATTAAAGATTAAAGACTTAGAGGTAAAACCTGAAACTCCTAGAAGAAAACACAGTCAGTAAACTCTTTGATATCAATCTTAGAGATATCTTTTTTTTGGATCTTTCTCCTCACACAAGGAAAACAAAAGCAAAAATAAACAAATGAGACTATATCAAACTAAAAACTTTTACACAGTGAAAACAAAATAAAAAAAGGCAACCTAATGAATGAGAGAAGATATTTGCAAATGATATATATGACAAGGGGTTAACCTACAAAACGTACAAAGAACTGATACAACTCAACACACAAAAAACCAATAATCCAGTTTAAAAATGGGCAGAAGACATGTACAGACATTTCTCCCAAGAAGACATATAGATGGGCGACAGACACAAGGAAAGATGCTTAGCATCACTAGTTATCAGGCAAATGCAAATCAAAACCACAATAAGATATTACTTCACACCACTCAGAATGGCTAGGATGAACAAAAAACAAGAAATCAGGAGTGTTGGCACGGATGTAGAGAAAAGAGAACACTTGTGCACTGTTGGTAGAAATGTAAATAAATTGATGCAGATACTGTGTAAAACAGTATGAAGTTTTCTCAAAAAATTAAAAATAAAACAACCCTATGATCTTATAATTCTACTTCTAGTTATTTTTCTGAAGAAAAAAAAATACTGATTTGAAAAGAGATATGCACTCTATGTTCATCAGAGTGTTATTTATAAGAGCTAAGAAATGTCCACTGAGAGATATATGGGTAAAGAAGATGTGACATATATCACTTGACCATATAATGTGATATAATATATATTAGTTGGTCATAAAAAAGATATAATCTTGCCATCTGCAATGACATGGATGAACCTCGAGGATTATGCGAAGTGAAATAAGTCAGACAAGGAGAAACATAAATACCATATTGTATGTCAATTATTCTTCAATAAAAAATACAGACAAATTAAAAATGTCCTTTTATGGTTTCAGAAGGCAGAGGTGTTAAATGAATGTGCTAATTGCTCTTATCCAGAGGTCCAAATGGTTTTTCATATTCTAACTTGTCATTTACCTATCCTCTTTTGTGAATTGTCTGAATGTCTCTGATTATTTAACATTGAAGCTTTAGTGTTTTCCTTACTTAATTTCATGAGCTCTTTCTTTGTTAGTGTATTAACCAATGACCTGAAATATCTTTAGGGTGACTGACCTCAAAGCTCACTGAGTTACCTATAGTTCTAGTGGTTTAGAAAGTATGCAGGTCATGAATTGCTAAGATGGAAGAGATGTAATGAAACTTACTCTGAATATTTTATCAAAATACATATATTTAAAATCACATTAAATGACAACCACCAATCACTACTAGACTTTCAACCTGTAACAGGCAGATATTCACCTTTAACAATATTAATTCAATAGAGTTGAACAGTTGATATGTGTGAAGCACCATATGCCTGAAAGTACAAATACCAAGGGTCTGAATCCCTTCTTTATAGGATTTTCAGGAGAAAACCGATCAATAAATAATTGTAAAACAATGAGGGCTGATCTATATCAGAAGCACAAATCTTAGGACAACTCATTTGACCTGTTAGGGAGAATTAGGGAAGTTTTGGAGCTCAACAGCTAATATTTGGGTGGACCTTGCAAGGTGAACGCAGGTTTTGCTAGGTTGCAAGGGTGACAAAAGGCATCCCAGGATGAAAAAAGAGAATGTGAAAAATGTTGCAGATGTAAAAAAAAAAAATGTGTATTTAAAGAATGGTGAAAAGTCTTAAAGCGTTGCTGAAGGTATAGAAAATAAAAAGTTGAAACTGGACTTGATTGTAAAACCAGAATCTAGCCTAGTCCCCTTAATTTTACAGACTGGAAATCAGTGGTAGAGAAGTTACAGGTTGTCAAAAATTCCACTCTTAACAACAGAACTGGGACTGGGACATAATATTCTGACTCATTTTAGAGCATTTTTTATTGTATCACATAGTTCTTTGTCTCTCATTATAGATACAGATTATTTTCCTAAAAGCAAGTATAAAAAGGACTGATCAGATAATTTGGGAGACAAATTAGAATTCAATTCTAATCTATTGCTGGTGGCAACTTTGAAGTCCTTTGTAGAGAAGAATTCTAAGGTCTACAGAAAAATACACAATTTCTTAATTATGTCTATTTACCACGGGCATAGGATGGGAAAAGTGGCACGTAATTATCTTCTGAGGATAGGAACCACCTAATGGGGAATGAGGAGTAGAAAATGAGAAAAAGAATACACCATATGTAATTTATGACTAATCTCCTTTTGGCTTAGTTTACATTACAAATTTATTCTTCTGAAAAAGTCCTTAAATTTTGGATTAGATCATTTGAAACCTCTCCCTTTTCAAAGTTAATTTCTTTTCTTGTTTTAGTTTGCTCATTTGGCCATTGAATATGCTTGCTATTCAGTATTTAAGATTACACAAAACTATTCTTTAGTCACTGTCATTCCTTTGGAGTGGAAATTTTCTTGTTTTTTCAATCTTTCAAATTATTGCTATGCATTTTTGTTGCAAAAAACACATTTCTGTCAGATTTTAGTTTCTCACTCAAATAAATAGGTATTTATTAAGACTGCATTTCTTAGAAATGAAAACAATCATCGACTGTGTTCAAGCATGCACTTATTTGGAATCAGGTACATAAGAAGGAAAAGTCTTTTTATAATGTAGAATTATTTTAAAAATCGATTATTACTTCTTACAAATGTAGAGCATACAAAAGATTCGCATCATTTTTTAAAGTGTAACATTAAGTAGACATAGGTATTATCTTTTAGCATACTATGTAATTTTTTCTAAATTTTTCCACAACGTATTTATTTTATCTGTATTTTCAGCTATAAATATCTACTTGTATTCTTTAAAGACCCATACTATTTTTCCCTATGTGATTTGACCTAAAATGACATTCTATGTATATGAGGTAATTTATTCATTCTTCTACTTTCTAATGCTTGCCAGTTCTACATGCCATTGTAGATCCTTCTAGAAAGCACTTCTGAAGAATTGTGTTTTATTCTGGCTCTCTTGAGTAACCTGTTGAGAATTCTTGGAATAAACCAGAAGGAAGGCTACAGAGACAAAAGAACACTATAGCTTCCTTAAAGTTAATGAAACAGAATCCCCTGACTCATGTTAGTAATCAAACTAAAATGGCAATTTTCACATTAATAACTTCTATTTTATGTAGAACATACTTTATACTGAAATTTATAAATAGGAAAACAACAATTTCAGCTATAATTGGAGCCTTTTAGAAAATAAAATAAAAACCTATTCCCGTTAGTAAAAAATTGGGGTTTAAACCTAGAGAACAAATATTTTAAAAATTTAATAGAAAAAAAAATCCCTGATTTGCACTCTGTGTAAACAATTAGGTTTGAGAATATTGCTGTATAACACAGAAAATACCAGCTAGACTGTCTGAAGTCTTCAATGACAGAGAAACAAACAAACAAAAAACTAGCTCTACAACAATGAAAATATGGAACTTGGGGTGTCTGGTGGCCATAAATATACACCTTTATTAGCCTAACAATTTATATACAGTTCATGCAATTAGCAAGTTTGACAAATATGATCATCACTCCTAAGTTGAAACAAATAGTCTTTGCTAAGAGCAAAGGATGGTTATTCAGCAGATGGTATTATTTTTCTTGCCAATTTATATTCATAAAACTCAATAAATGCTTAGCTTTAAAAATGTCAAATAACTGAGATTTCAGAATAATACATACCAACTAATCTGCTCTGCTTATCTCCACCCTGTCACTCTCCTCTTCAAGAGCTCAAACAAGATAGTATGATTGACACCAATGAAAGCAAAAACCTAATCTTGCTTACTGCTACATGGTCTTATCTATAATGTACCATGTCAATATCTTATAAAAGATAACATAATTCAGAGCAATAATATACCCCAAAGTGCTAATCTACAACACACACACACACACATACACACACACACACACACCCCACACACACACACACACTCACACAGTATGTAGAACATTTTTTTTTATTCCTGTTGGAATTGCCACCAAGAAGAAAACGTTTCATTGCCAGCTAAATAAGAGTTCATTTCCAGTCTGGTGTTAAAAGCTAGAGTTTTAAATACATAAAAAATTGGGTTTGAATCCTAACTGCCATTTATAAGCTGTGTGACAATTCGTCAAGACACTTAAACTCTCTGGTCTCAGCTTTTTTATTCATAAAGTTGTGAATATGGGGTTCTTCTGAATATTAAAAAGGCATTTACGTGTAGAGATCTTAGCATAATGTTTGCATAGAGTATATATTTAACAAAATGGTAACTAATAATATTGGCTTAGTTATTAGAGAACTAAAGTTTTACATAAAGTAAGGAGTTGTCCCTAAGGTGCATTCAATGCAACTTTGATTTTTAAAAATTCCTTTTTGTCACTTTGATTTTCTAGGGAGAAAACCTCACTCCATTTTTCTTGAATTTGCTTTGAATTGTAAAAGAGATTTGTAGGCAATTGAAGCAGTTACACTGTACTACATATGCAGAAAACTGATAGCTGGTTTTCAAGATTTGGCAAGAGTTCCCAACATTTTTTCTCAAACACACCTGAAGGCTCCCATGCAAAAGTGGTAAGTCAGCTGCTCTGGGAGACTGCTACAGGGATAGGGCAGGACAGGACTTAGGAACAGAACTAGCCAAGACTCTGTCCTTCCCACCCAGCAGACACTTGCCCTGTCCCTTCCCTGCCCCAAGACACAACCTTCTGGCTATAGATCAGAGGAGTCTTTCTTTTTTGTACAAGAACAACGAAAGCAAAAAACATCTTAGCAGTGTGGGTTTTTACCTGAACTACTTAGAAGCCCCTGAATTCCCCCAAATCCCTACTCTATAGTGGAATTGCTATTACGTGGGTGAGCATCTGAGTCTTTTTTGGAGTCTGATGGGACACAAGGGATAACTATTCTGTCTTCAGAAACATCTGATTCTATCTCCTTTAGTCTCCTCTTCTTTGATGCCCATCCCTCAGCTTATTGTCTTTCTTTCCAACTTTATAACTAGTTCACTGATTTAAAAATCAATAGAACAAATAAACAGTCAGGCATAACACTGTTCATTGCAGTGCTGTTTGTAACTTAAAAAGTCCTATCTACTGGTAGAGCTGTATATGTACTTAAGTGTAATAATCTCCAAAACATATTACATATAAAAGGCAGTCACAGAATAACACATGCAGAGTATCACTTTCAGTAATAATAATTCTTTGAGCGCCTCGGGGGTTCAGTTGGTTAAGCATCTAACTTCTGCTCAGGTCATGATCTCACAGCTCCTGAGTTCAAGCCCCGCATTGGGCTGTGTGCTAACAGCTCAGAGCCTGGAGCCTGCTTCAGATTCTGTGTCTCCCTCTCTCTCTCTGACCCTCCCCCGCTCACGCTCTGTCTCTGTCTCTCAAAAATAAACATTAAAGAAAATAATTCCCATAATTCTAATATATGAGTATTCATTTAAAAGTTCTGGAAGTTTATACATCAAATGGTATCATTGCTAAGTGGATACTTTTAGGGAGAGCAAATCCAAAGAAACGTGAAGGACTTTCTCATATTCTGTATTGTTTCAAGTATTTTGTGACATGAAGATACTTATATATTTATATATTACTTACACAATAAAACTATTCATTTAAAGAAAAAACAAACCTCATAGTAGAAATCTTCGGAAATACAAAAAAAGTAGAGACAATGCAGAAAAAGCACATATAATTCTACAACCCAACATTTCTTACTATAATTTTTTTATTTTTCCCAATACGTTTCTATACATATATGCAACAGATTAAATTTTTAAAGCATTATTGGGACTAATTTTATTAACCTGATTCCCTAAAATGTTTGAAATATCAAAAAAGGGTAATTTCTATTAAGAAGCAGCAGTAGTAAAAAGTGGGCAAGCAGGCTGTGGTTTCTAGCTGTATAGCTTGAAATCCAGTTGAAGAGACAATACATAGAACAAGGATGCTACAGTCATACACACACACACTCACACGTTTTCCATGTTATCAATCCCAGTCAGGTCAGAGCAGCTGAAGATTGCCTGGGGGCCTGCACTGTCTTAAACTACTGACCTAATTCTTAGTACTTCATTCTGGTCCATTTCCTGCATGACCTCAGAATGTGTCATTGTGAATTCCATAATCGACAGCAGTTGCAAATTTTGGAATGTGGATTTTGATATACAGCTCTAATAAATGTAATTGACATGACACTGAAGCTCTGTGAGCCTCAGGTTCCTCCTCTCTATACTGAACTCAACAGCCCCTTCCAGTATAAACAGTCTAATTTACTAAAAACCACAAAGAATCATGTTGAATGGACCACCACTACATGCTACTTTCAGAGATCTTAAATTAATCCCACAGCCAAGCTTCCTGCAAAATGACTTCACTGTTGCATTGTGTGGCATTTGTCTCCATTCTCCAGAATGCTCACCAGATGGTGAAGGAGTGTATCTATCCATGTTGCAACATTTTCATAGTGTTCCTTGCCACTCACTATTCAAAAGTTGTAAAAAACCAGTGGAAGCAAGTACTCAGCTGGAAAATGTGGCTTTCTCTTTAGGAATTGTCTGCAGGGCAACACAGGGGCCCCCAAACAGCTATTGTATGATGATACCTATGATCCATGGTTTTGATCTTCTTTGAAGTTTATTAGAAAACAAACTTGAATCTGTATCAATCTTGACAGGCATGGGAGTCAGAAGCACAAAGAGGAAATGTGAATCTCTCCCAATATTCTATTTAGTTTTATTATACAATCATGAAACTCATTATAATTTGAGATCTGCACTATTACTATGAAGGAGATAGTACATAAATATTTAATCTTATCACTGTGGTAAAATCTTGAGAATAAAATCATGGTTTGATACTATCAGCCATTGTGAAGGAGAAGAATAACAAAGTTTTCATCAACATCCTATGAAGTTCATGTTAGAAGCTTTTAATGAAACAGGGATAGATTAACTTCAAGTAAATAGTCATACTAAAATTGTTGATTATTTTGTTTGGAAATCTGTTGTCTATAGAACAATGAGGGAAAACCATAAAGTCTTACTATCTCCAAGGAGAAGTCATGCTTTTAATGATACCAAGCCATCCATGATATGAAAATCTTTTTATTTGAAAAAGGTTAACAATCATCAAAATGGATGGTATGGGGCCAAATATCACTTAAGCAATATTTTACAGAAACTGCAAATTTGTTGAGAGAGGTGACTACAGTATCAATTACTGGTGTTCCCTGTTTCAGAAGAGAAGTTGAATCCTGCCCTATCTCTAAAGAGTAATAACTTCCTTCTGTTCGGTTTTATGTTTTCTAAGTGTACATGATAAACAGCAGAAAAGTAAGTCTTTTTCATAGTTCTAAATTGAAGTGTGATTGACATATAATATCCCATTAGCTTCAGGTGTACATCACAGTTATTCGATATTTTTATACATTATAAAATGATTCCATAAGTTTAATTACCATCTGTCATCATACAATTTTTTTACTGTATTATTCACTATATTTCCTATGTGGTATATTATATCCCCATAGCTTATTTATTTTATAACTGGAAGTTTGTACCTTTTAATTACCTTCATCTGTTTTGTCCCCAACCCCTACAACAAACAGGTCTGTTTTTAGCACTTATGTGTAACATCCATTAAGTATCAACATGGACATTATTCTGAGTCTTATGGACAAGAAGAAATCAGATAAGGAAAGTGGATTTGTATTCTGATCTCTCTCTTAAGTTCAATCCTCCTGTATGTATTTTCTCTCTAAAGAGAGGAATGTCCTTATGATTGCAGAATTATCACTGGATGGATGGTTCAATTACTAAACAGTTGTCTATAGAATTTCCTCAAAATCATATTTATTCCATAATGTTCTCCTATAAGATAAAATTGAATCCACAATCTCTTTCCTAGCATTCAACAATGTCCCTCAGCTAGCCCATCACACTTACTAAAGAGTTGATAGTAAAACAGGACTACTAGTACAATAAGAATAAAAGAATGTTCCTCAGTGCTACTCAATAGTTTTCATTCAACATGTGTTTTAACACTGAAACAAATCAGAAATAAGACAAAGATGATCACTATCTCCAGTATTTCATGCTGCTCAGGAAATTCTAATGTAAGCAATCAAGAAAATGAATATGAGCTTCAAGTGTTTGAAAGGAGGGGGCCAAATTACATTTTAAGATGACAATTCTATAACTGTTCAGGAGAATCAACTAAAATGTGTAAGGAAGGAATAACATTATGACTTATAATAATGGTAGAACACTATAAAGTACATACACACAATAGACTTTTTATATAACAGTAATAACCATTTAGAAAATGGAGACGATTCCATTTACAATAGTCAGAAAACATATACAATATCTAGAAATAAACTTAATAAAAATGTAAAGATCTTATATAAATAATATTGTAAAACGTCATTGAAGGACATTTTACAAAACTAAAAAGTATGTAAACATATGCAATTTCCTGGGTGGGAAGACTGAGTATTACAAGGAAAGATTAATTTATAACTTAAATGCACTTAGTTTGGCCCTAAAATGTTAAAAATTTCTTAAATATGCAATTTGATTTCTGATATCTACTTTCTTCTTGAAGACATTTTTCTTGGAGCCCCGTGACAACTCTTTCTAATTTAGGCTCCCTACTTTCTAGGCCTATTATACTGTTGTCATTCTGTAATTTATTTTTATATGACACCTGGGCTAGTTCCAGCACTCGTTGTCCTCTGAGTTATCTTCTGTATAGGATTCTTGTTGTTTTGTTTGGCTGAAATATATCGTCAAAAAATGTTTTTTTCATTAGGAAGGACGTGTAGGAAGTAAACGTATAAACTTAAACCCTGTTATGTTTCATCACATGTTTAGTTTGTCCTAACATTCCATAGTTTGGCTATCAATTCTGGGTTCTAATTAATCCTTCTCAGAACTCTGAAACATTGCCTCATCTGTCCCAGATACCAGCTTTGCTGATGAGAAGTCTGATTACTTTGAAAGGTCCTTTTTTGTTCTCTAGAAGCTTTTAGGATTAATTTCTTATCCCTGGAATTCCAAAATTTCGTCATGTGTTTTGGTATGTATTCTTTTCCCCTCTGTTGAGCATTGGATAAACCTTTTCAATATGAGGACTTAAATCACTCTTCAGGTCAAGATTTTTTTCCCCCAAATATTTTTCCCCTGCCCCTTGTCCCTCCACTGCTTCTCACACTTTTCATATTTCTTTTTTCCATCACATTTTATATCCTTGTCTTTTTGTTCCACATTCTGGAAAATTGCTTGATCAATTCAATATTCAAGCATGTTCAGTGTTTCATCTAATCTTCCTATTTTTTTCAGCACCTGCTCCTATTTCACGGAAACTTAATCATACTTAATGAACATATTTTTCTCCTTAAACTCTCTGAAAACTTAACATTTTAAGTTTTTTTTCCCCCCTAAACTTTGTATCATCTCTGTTTCTCCTGGAAACAGAAGACAAATTTTCGTCAGAAAAATGCATTTGTTTTGTTCATCCATTACTTTCTTTTCATTCATGCTATTGGTTTTCTTCAAATGTCCAGTGATTCTTTCTTGACTGTGAATATTTATAATTTAAGAACTAGGAGTTTCTTAGATGGTTGGCAGGGGTAGGGGTCTCGTAAGTGGTTGTGCAGTACTTATAAATGGATTAGTTAGCAATCTAATGCAAATTCAATCACAAACTCAATGGGATTTCTTGGGAGGACTTCACAAATAGATTATAAAATTAATTTTTGTATTTAAAAATTAATACTTTTAAATTAGCAAAATCAAGTGAGGATAACTGGGGAAATTCTAAAAAATAAGATTAAGAGGGTGCATGTTCTCTCACATACTAAACTGTATTTTTTTTAGCCATAATAATTATAACATTATAATTTTGGTATAGGAATAGGCTGTAAAGATTAAAAAAATGGAGCCATTATTTCAACCATTATTACCTTTAATAAAATATAGAAGTAACATTTTAAGCCAATAAGGAAACTATGGATTATTTAATAAATAGTGTTCTGAAAATTTAGGAATCAGAGGTAAAGAATATTAGTGCTCTGACTTACTATAAAATTAATTCCATAAATATTAAAGATTTAAACATGTAAGGCAAGTCCATAAAGGACTAAAATAAAATGGAGGTATATATACATGCTGGGGTAGGAAAAGTCTTGCTGAGGATGTATAATATATTTTTATTTTTAATATACTTGTTTATAGGCTATATATTAAACAATTTAAAACTTATGTTTATTAAGGGAAAATATCTATAAATGGAAAATTATAAATGTGGGTTGCGGTGGTAGAAAAGCAAAGAAAAAAATATTCAGAAGTCGCTAAAAGCAATGTTGTATATATAGAATCATCCTGACTTGTATATATAAAATCACCCTACACCCTGCTGTATAGGGGTCTATACAGCGAAGAAAAAATAAGGTAATTTGATGACAAATTACTTCTAGTGCCCCCATTTTACACATCAGCAAATTGAGACTTGGAAGTTTACCAGACTTTCTGAGGATCACATAACTAAGAGTGAAGAGCTGTGATCTGACTCTAAAGAGTCTGGTTTCAGAGTCCATCTCTCACTCCTATGCTGTACTGCGGATTCCAGCCAACCCTCTGGTATGAATTTTATATACCTCTCTGTGAGACTTTGCTTATAATACTTCTCAACCCAGAACCCAGAACTCTTCTTTCCTGCCCTACCAGTTCCCTTGTATTTCCACACCCAGTTCCATTAAAAACTTCTCTACAAAGTTTTTTCAACAATTCCAGTCCTTCTTGGAATTCCCTCCTCCCTTGGATTTGAGAACACTCCGTTGGTTTTCTGCCTACTTCTCAGTCACTCTTTTTCAATCTCTTTGTTGGATTCTTCTTTCTCTACACATTTTTTTTTTCACTCTACTCAGTGTTTCTGTGAGTACATTTATTCCCCAAACTGTAACATCTACCGAGTTATGTTCTGAAAATGCTAGCTTTGATCGCTGTTCTGCATTCCATAGATATCCATCCACCTGAGTGTTCAGACATCACAAACTCGGCATTTCCAACACTGGTATTTATTTGTCTGCTATTTTTACTGTCTTACTGAAATGTCACCATCATTCACTCAGCTAGTGAAGTCAGAAATCCACGCATGATCTTTCCCTTTCTCAAGCCCAGGTTCGTTCTGTTTAACTCTATAAATAGCTATTGAGATTTCCCCCTCTCTTCTAAATTCCCTTAGTTCAAGCCCTTTTTGTTTCTTATGTGAGCTGGTTTTCCTTGTGCCTGTTATCCCTCTATTCATTCCAATTTGATCTCCACATCAGCATTTCTCAAATTTGAGAGGTCACAGATTTCCAAGGACACTTCTATAACTCTCAAAGGCACACAGTCTCTATATGATAAACTTTCAGCAAAAAGTTACATACTTTTCATCAGATGACAATATGTGGTTATGTGATAATTCATGCATTGGTAAATGCAAAGGAAAAATTCAGACACATGATCCAGGAAATGTTTGCATTTGATTTTTCTAAAGTATATTAAAAATGAAATCTCTACTCTGAAAACTATAAAATATTGATGAAAGTAGTTGAAGATGACACAAACAAATGGGAAGATATTCCATGCTCATGGATCAGAAGAACACATATTGTTAACATGTCCATACTACCCAGAGCAACAGATTTAAAGCACCACCTATCAAAATACCAACAGCAGTTTTCACAGAACTATAACAAATAATCCTAAAATCTGTATGGATTCAAGAAACTCTGATAGTCAAAGCTATCTTGAAAAAGAAGAATAAAGCTGCAGGCATTATAATCCCAGATTTCAAGATATACTACAAAGCTGTAGTAATAAAAACACTATGGTACTGGGACAAATACACACAGATCAATAAAACAGAGTTTAGAAATAAACCCAAGACTATATGGTCAATTAGTCTTCAACAAAGGAAGCAAGAATATGCAATGAGGAAAAGTTTCTTTAGCAAATGTTGTTCGGAAAACTGTATAGCTACATGCAAAATAATGAAACTGGAGCACATTACTATAACATATACAAAAATCACTCAATTGAATAAGACATAAATGTGAGACCCAAGCTATAAAAATCTTAGAAGAGAGCACAGTAATAATTTCTCTGACATCAGTCATAGCAACATTTTTCTAGATAGGTCTCCTGAGGAGCAAGGGAAACAAAAGCAAAAATAAACTATTGGACTACATGAAAATAAAAAGCTTCTGCACAGAGAAGGAGAGAGTCAACAAAACTGAAAGAAAGCCTACTGAATGGTAGAAGATATTTTCAAATGACATATCCAATAAAGTGTTAGTATCCAAAATATATAAAGGAATTATATATCTCAACACAGAAAAAACAAATAATGTAATTAAAAATGGACAGAAGACATGTACAGACATTTCTCCAAAGAAGACATCCAGATGGCCAACAGACACCCAAAAAGATGCTCAATATCACTCAGCATTGGGAAATGCAAATCAAAACCACAATGAGATATCACCTGATACCAGTCAGAATGGCTAAAATCGAAAACATAAGAAACAACAAGTGTTGGTGAGGGTATGGAGAAAAAGGAACCCATGTGCACTGTTGGTGGGAATGCAAACTGGTGCAGCCACTGCAGAAGACAGTAGGGAGGTTCCTTAAAAAATTAAAAATAGAAGTACCATATGATCCAGTAATTCATTATGGGGTATTTACCCCAGAAATATTAAAACACTAATTCTAAAAGATATATGCACCCCTATGTTGATTGAAGCATTACTGACAATAGCCAAATAATGAAAGTGCCCATCAATAGATGAATGGATAAAGAAGATGTGGTATATATAATGAAATATCACCCAGCCATAAAAAAAAAAAAAAAAAAGAATGAAATCCATCCACTTGCAACAACATGGGTGGATCTAGAGAATATAATACTAAATTAAATAAATCAGTCAGAAAAAGACAATACCATAATGATTTTAGTCATACTTGGAATTTAAGGAACAAGCAAACAAAAAAAGAGACAAACCGAGAAGAGACTCTTAACTACAGAGAAGAAACTGATGGTTACCAGTTGGGTGAAATGCTTGATGGGGATTAAGAGTTCACTCATCATGATGAGCACACTCATGAGTAATGTACAGAACTATTGAATCACTATATTGTATTGTGTTGTATGTTAATTATACTGGAATTAAAAATTATATTAAAACTTAAAACACAAAATTAAAAATATATATATTACAAAGACTCTTTCAAATACACAACTTTAAATGGTGTCAAAATGTTTTCATGACAAAACTTTAGACTGATTTTTCTCCCTTTGATAAATCACCACACTGCTTAAAGAAAAAAAAGCATGACATTCCAAGACATAGCAGTTCATGATAGATGGCCTCTTTTTCATTTTTCTGTCACCCCTTCCCCATCACCCCTGTGTCACCTACTGCAACCTATTTGGGGCTGTCTGGTGCCTTTCACACTACAGTATTTTCTTGGATCAATGACACCAAACCATAATACAGCTTTCCTAATCTAGCTAGTTTCTCATCCTTTAAGTCTCAGCTCAGGGATTTTCATCTCTAGGAGAATCTCTGATTTTCTTCTCTCTTTTTCAGTCTTGAAATGAATTTGTGCACCTATAGCATGCCATGGCATAAGTGACCATTTGTCCTTCTGTTTAAACCATCTTCACTGCTGGGTCCATAAAATGTGGAACTGTCTTAATGCACCTTCCAGTCTCCAAGCCTACTACAGTTTTGAGGCACTTAAACATGTTGTTAAATGGATCAATAACCTTCCAGCTATATTTATCTTCCCTTTTTCTACTGCAACTCATTCATTCATTTATCCATTCACTAGTCACTTATCTATTAGTTTCGGAGAACATAAAGAAGAATAAGACATAGCTCTATCTGCTACTGAACACTTTATTATTGTACTGTATCATCTCTCTCTTTTCCCCATATCATTTAGTTGCATTAGTCTTTCTTCACAAGAATAGTAGAGTCTCATCCTATCTTCTCTGCTCCACAAAGTTCTTAGACTGTTGTAGAAGTCCAATATATATTTGTGGAATAGGGGATATTTTGCCTTTAGGGGATACCTATTAATGTGTAGTTCTATCAGAGGACGCTGCTATGTAGAAATCTCGAACTGCTACACTCCAAAGCAGTGTAGCAACTTAGAGATTTTGTGGCATAAATGTCCTAAGTGGGCTGATGGGTGGAATTGTGAGTTCAGGAAAGAAACAGAATGTTGTATATGATTCCAGTTCATTAGCCGATCTCTGAGGGTGATACTGATTTTGTCAAGATAAATAGACTAATATGTAGTGAATTTTAGTCAGAATTAAATATTAGTTTACAATATTTATGGACTACTTATTTACATATTTATAGATAAAGAAAACAAAGCAATTGATCTAGGCTGATAGGTACAAAAAAGTATTTTAGTTCTGGTGGCTCTATCTCTTATTATTTCTGGATAAACATGTTATTCATCTTTCAATACTAGATAAAACAGAGCTAACAGTTTTTGAGCATTTATATCAGTTAAGCTCAGTTTTAAGCATTTTTACATGTATTAATACATTAAATAGTTACAATACTCTATTATACCTATTTCATTGCTAGGAAAACTGAAGCATAGACAGCCTCAGTAACTTGCCCAAGGTAACTTGGCTAGTTAGTGTGGAGCGGAACTTAAACACTGGCAATCTTCACTTTTTACAATTGATTTATGCTACTTATAAAAGGAACACTGGACTGGTTTGTTACAAAAACCAGTTTCTTTTTATTTTAAGTTTTTAACGTTTATTTATTTTTGAGAGACAGAAAGAGACAGAGTGTATGTGGGGAAGGGGCAGAGAGAGAGAGAAAGGCACAGAATCTGAAGAGGCTCCAGGCTCTGAACTGTCAGCACAGAGCCCGACTCGGGGCTCGAACTCACAAGCTGTGAGATCATGGCCTGAGCCGAAGCTGGACACTTAACCAACTGAGGCCACCCAGGAGCCCCACAAACCAGGTTTCTAATCTTGAACTCATGATACAATAGTGGAGAGAATTTAAGGATGTCATTTCATTTATCTTCTGAGTTTCATTGTCTTTGCACCCCTTACAGGCTGTGAGGAGAAGGCTTTATATATTATAATCTGAAAAGCGTTATAAATTCAAGGTTTTTTTTTTTTTTTCTACATTCAAGTTAATTTTAAGAGTCTGGGAAAGAGTCTTCCAGAAAGTCTTTGTGAAGGCAGAGACAAGGTGAGGCACCAGCACTGAATGTTCAGACTCCTACTAACCATGTTAAGCTGCACATTTATTGCTAAACCTAAGGGAGGGATTAGAGGCGAGGAGATAGAAAGCAAGAAGGTATGTAGCCTGGCTTTTAGAGTAGTATAAATTATGTTCTTGATTAGTTTAAGAGCATTAACAATTACTTCTAAGATAAGCAGGGTTAAAGGGGACTCAGGGAGGAGTAAATTATAAAAAAATACAATCAAATTATTAAAAATTATCAGAACTACCTTAACAGCATATATAGTTTCATTGTATCTTTCTTTCAAAAAAATTACGCTCTAGCTGGTTGGTATCAGCAATCGTGGTGATGAACACTCCTCATATTCATGCATAGAACAGTTGACACTATGCCTAGTGCACTTGCATTATTTGCCTAGGAGTTAGAAAAGCCCAAGTTGTGTGCCATATTGGTTCCAGGTCAATAAAGAATGGATATCTTCCTCTGGGGAGATGTGTTTTCCTCGAGTAATAGGGAGCATCTTGAAGTACCTGCCCCCTCTCCAACTCAAAGGGACGCACTGAAGATTGGTAAGACAGTGCCTGTAAAGTTCTTTGAACTGTTTACAAGATAAACATACACAGACATACTGGCATGAGAAGCACTATCCTTAACGTCCTTGAATAGATGAGAGCAACAAGAAGGAAACAAAAATATCTCAAGGCAGTCCCCAATTATAAAAAATATTGGGCAGGGATGGAAAAATGTTATGATAGAAAACAACAACAACAGCAACAACACTGAATCCAAACTAATATTTGTACTGTATATTCTACATATTCTCAGAAGGGCCTTACATTGCCCCAGAGTATTATTAGCCTTTCTTACTGGCATGTTGCCAGCGAATATTTTAACTTATGTGGTCTTTGGTTTCTGAAAAGGTGCTTAAAAATGCTTCTTAGAATACTTTCATGAATAAGTACAACCACAACACAGAAGAAGATTTAAGTATCTACTAAACATATTAATGAGTGCTCACCCTCAATTACTACTCAGGAAATGGAATGATCTCATTAGAGAATCTCCTTATTTGGAAAAAAACCCAGAAAAGTCTGACAATATCATGTGTTTCTGACTAGGATTTAGAGTGACAGGAATTCTCATACACTTTCAAGATACACTTCCATCAAACACTTTCCTTTTACCTAGTAAAGTTAAAGATATACATGACCCAGGATTCCATTCTTTGTTATTTCCCCTACAGAATGCATGCTCATGGCCCAAGATACATGTATGTATGTGAATGTTTTATAATATCTTTATTCATAATATTCCCATCTAGAACGGCTCATTCATAACAAAAGAATATTGTGCAAAATAAATTGTAGGTCCTTATATACAACACAATACTACATACTGATGAAATCCTCAGTTACACCAAACACTGATGTATTGTACAAGTATAATATTAATGTAAAAGAAGGAAAACATAAAAGCACTACAAGATTAGTCCATTTACACAAAATGCAAAAAAAAAAAAAAAAAAAGAAAAACAAACTAAACTGACTCCATTGTTTTGAGATGCGTATATAGGTGGGAAACCACACCACAAAGGAAAGCAGGAAAAGAGAAAGAAAGGTTAGGATAGTGGTTAACTCTTTGAAAAGGAAGAAACAGAAATAAATAGGGTATTTCTGAGGGATGATTAAAATAGGTATTTACTTTACAACTATTTGTTAAACTTAACACTACATTTTATGTACTTTTCTAGCTGTTTGCTATATTTCACAATTAAAAAATTTACAAAGACACTATTAAGCTATAGTAATCAAGGCAGTGTGGTACTAGAGAAAGAAGAGACAAATAAATCAATGAAACAGACTAGAGGGCCCCAAAATAGACCCATATAATGCACTCAACTGATCTTTTACAAAGAAGCAAAGGCAATAAAATGGAAAAAAGATATTTTCAACAAATGGTGCTGGAACATATGGACATCCACATGTAAATTAAAAAAAAAAAGAATCTAGATACAGACATTACACTCCTCACAAAAATAAACTCAAAGCAGTTAGCAGACCTAAATGTAAAACACAAAACTCCAAAACTCCTAGAATATAACATAGGTGGAAATCTAGATGACTTTGAGTTTGATCATGACTTTTTAGATACAACACCAAATGCATAACCCCTGAGAGAAATAATCAACAAGAAGACCTCATTAAAACTGAAAGTTTCTGTTCTGTGAAAGACAATGCTAAGAAATGAGAAGACAATCCACAGAACAGGAGAAAGAATTTGCAGTGATATATCTGATAAAGGACTGTTATTGAAAATACACACAAAAATCTAAAATCTTAACAATAAATAAATCAGAAACTAGATTTAAAAAAGGGCCAATTCCTTAAGAGACCCCTCGTCAACAAAGATACTCAGATTGTAAATAAGCACATGAAAAGATGTTTTACATACGTCATTAGAAAAATGCAAATTAGAACAAGGAGATACCACTTCACACCTAATAGAAAGGCCAGAATCTGTAACACTGACTGTGCCAAATGCCAGTGAAGAGAGGAAACAGGTGCTCTTATTCATTGCTGGTGCCAATGGTTCAGGCACATTGGAAGACAGCGTGGAGATTTCCTACCAAACTAAACACACTCTTACCATATGATCTGGCAATTGAACCACTTCGAATTTACCCCAAAAAGTTGAAAACTTTGATCCACACAAAAACCTGCAAATGCATAGTTATAGCAGCCTTATTCGTAATTGCCTAAGCTTGGAAGGAGTAAGCTGTCCTTCACTAGGTGCCCAAATAAATAAACTGGTACATCTGGACATCTGGTGGTACATCTGGACAATGGAATATTATGGGAAAGCCCTATCTTCTGCTGAATTCTGCTGTCAAACTAAAATTGTTCTAAAAAATAAAATCTATTAAAGGAAAAAACTCAAAAACAAAAAAACAAAAGCCTGAGAACTTGTGGCTTCCTGGAAGTTTACAAAAATTCCCCAAAGCTTAAAGAGATTAAAAAAAGATTAATTATTTGGAAACTTTTTAACTCTAAATCTACTACATAAGTGCTGATGAAGATCACCTGGTGAATAACATAGAGATTTTACATGAAATGTCTCCTTAAATAACATACACTTACTGGGAAGAACACAAAGTCCAAATTGCAAACTGTTAGCAAGGGAAAGAACTGAAGACTTTCTCTTCAAAACTGCCAGGCTCCTCTGGTTTAATTGAAATTGATGGCAGAGACAACAGAGCACACTTAATTGAATTTTAATCTTAATGATCTTTAAGCCATGTTTGAAACATAAACATACATGTGAGAGTTCTTCAAGATGTTGGATATGAATGTTTTCATAATTCAAAAGCATACTTTGCTTATGAATCTCTTTTAAACAAGCTTTGGCTGGGAATTCTTTTCTCCCAGATGTTTGTTGTTTCATAGACACAACCTCCATCTCTCTGCATATAATTTCAAACAAAGTTATAAGGAGTATATTTATTTTACAAAAGTAAGATTCAAATGAATTGTCTGTAGGTTTATATAGTGATGAATACTTAAGTCTCATAAAGTCCTTCAGATAGCATCTCTTCACCTGAAAAAAGACCTCATTACTTTCAAACCTAAAAGCATTTTATATTTCTAAGGTGTTATTAAATTGGCCTTATTAACAATTTTGGTAAAAAAATAGGCTGTCCAAATCATACATGGAAAATTAGTTTTTGTTACATACGTTTTCATTTAAAAACCCTGTTTAAGCAACTTACACGAGGCAAAATAGTTTGATGGTTAGGAGGATAACCTCTAAAGTCATATCTGGATTTAAATCCCAGCTTTACCCTTTACTAACTTAGACAAGCCATATTGCTTCTCTGTGCCTCAGAACCTACTTCCTGTTAGGTATGTCTTATTCTTACAAGGATGAAAAATATATCCCATGTAATGCACTTTGCAAGCTCCAAGCACAGGGTGAACGCTCAATAAATGTTACCTATCAGCAGCAGCAACATCTTCTAGAATCTTCTTGATCTTGTAACCAAACTGTTTTATTCCACTTTTTTCCCCTACTATGACGTGCTCTTTCAGGCCACCTTCCTCCTCAGCTGTGGTTCCCTTGGATTTCTAGCAAAAGGTGGTGAAGCTATACATGCTTTTCTTCTCTTTCTCTTTCTGAAACCTTACTAAAATGAAAGTAAAGAAATAAAAAAACACACAAATCCACAAAGGCAGAGGTAATGGGGAGGAGAGATCGGCAAAGGAGAGATTCCAACTGATTTTTCACAATCAGACAGTGGATAGAGGAGTGGAAACCGCCTTATCCCAATGCAGGAAAATGGAGCAAATTTGAAGAGAAAGTGAACTAATATGTTCTGGTAAGCCCAGAAAGATTCAGTACTTAGAGGCAGCACACACTAAGGAAGGCAGGAATTTACTGAGAGGCCGAAAGTGTATTAAAATTATATGGAAGCATTGGATCCCAACTACTTCTCTCTCCTCTAGGACACTGAATTTTTCCTTTCTGGAGAAAACAAGCTAGAGAGATCTCAAACTACGAACATCAGACATTGTGGTAAAGAAGGTGAGGCCCAAAGTTGAAAACAGATGCTTAACTGCGGAGTTCCCAGTAAAATGCCCAACCTCCTTATATGCATGCTCCCCAAATACCAGCTGTTAGTTAGGTAAATGCCCCTAGCCAGATATCTTCTAGACAGGATTTAGAGAATCTCCTCATTATGATATTGGAGAACTTCCCAAAGAATAAGCCAGTCATGCTATAGTGAAACCCTAGAGCTGATGAGCCCCATTCATTTTCACCCAACTTGGATGGCATTGTTATTGTTGTCATGATTGTTGTTTTATTATCTTTGTGCAGGTGTATGTGTGTGCATGTATGTGTGTATCACTTATAAATAAGAATGGACAACCTTGAGGAAGCTCTCCAGAATGAAGAAAAGAGACTAGAAATTAGCAGACCACATCAACTGAATAACGAAATCCACAAGAAACAGAGACTGGAAAACCTCTGAAGAGCTATTGTGCTGTAAGAAAGATATTGCATTCCTGGTATAACAATAGATTCTATTAAAAAGGAATCACCAAAGAACAAGACAGTATTAAAAAATTATGACCAAAATAACAATTTAATAAAAAGTCTGGAAGATAAATTGGAAGAAATCTTGCAGAAGGTAGAACAAAACACCGAAGAGGTAAAAAAAAAAAAAAAAAAAAAAAGGAAATTAAGGATCTGATCTAGGAGATCTGATATCCAACTGTCAGGAATCCTTGGGAGAGAGAGCAGAGAAAATGGAGAAGGTAAAATTTTGGTGAACAAAAAAAGCAAAAATTCCAGAGTTATAGGACCCATATGTCTGGAATGTGTGCCCGGGATAATGTAGGAAGACACAGGCCGTGACAATTGATCATGAAATATAGAAACACTAGTGATGAGAAAGTTCATAAAAAATTTGTACAAAGAGAAGTAGGTTTTGAACAGAAATCCAGATGTCATTCATGTGAGAAAACAATGGAATGATTCCTGCAAAATACGAGAAAATACATTTGGAACCTAGATTTCACCTGCAGTCAATCTATGCCTAAGAGGACCAAAGGTTCAAAGGCAGAACAGGTGGAATCTAAGTAGTATACAGAGTAGATTCCCGGAGAAGAGACCTAACAAGTCTAACTCAATGTTAGAGACACAAGAAAGAAAAAAAAAGGCACTCTCAACACCACTCTGAGATTCTGGATACCCTGCGACAAACATTTCTTTTTGGCTAACGCCACTGAATCAGGTTGTTTACAAAATGTGCCAGCCTTTGTGCTTCAGAAAAAGAGTCCTTCCTTTTCATACAGATGATACTTGTGAAAAAAACGGTCAGTGGGCAAATTGCAGCAGGAAATGAAAGCCGAATACCAATTCCGAAGTCAGTTTTGCTTAGACTTTGTATATTGCCACCAAATTTTGCAAGTTATTAAAAAATACCTAAAAATGACTTTTTACTTATTGGTTAATGACCCAACATTCAGCTATCTTGGATGACAAAGCAGAAAAGTATTTTTTTTGTTTGTATGCTTATTAAATTATAGTGGAACAATTTTATTAACAATCCCATAATGTGGTGTTTTTAGATGCTAATTCTTACCTGAAAGGACTTGAACAACAAAAAGAAAGACAAAACCAAAAATCCTTCTTGGTATTCTAGTACTCTTTTACAAAGATCCAGTTTATCACAGTAATTGATTCCCTCTCTTACACTGGGAATATTACTATATTAAATGGCTAATGGATAAACTTAGGTAACAGTGGCACTATAGTTCTTTCAGAAATAAGATAATTAAGTAGCTATGTGTGCCAAGAAAATTTGCTTTGAACATTTCTATGGTACCCTCTCATTATTTCTGGCTACATGATTAGTAGTAAACTTGAGTGACTGCTTTCTTCTGATACCATTTCAAGTCTGCTCTTGAGTTCTCCAGGCATCACTCTGACTACCAGAAAAAAAAAAAATTAAGACAGAATTTTTTTCACTAGTTAAACAATACGCTGAACTGTTTATAACATTCAGAGTTTTTCTCCTCCTAATTCCCGAAGACAACTTTATAATTGGCTAAGAATGACAATAATAGATTAATAAGTATGAAATAATCATTACAAACACTCCTACTTAAAATAAGGAGAGTTTCCAGAAGCTGAAACTGAAAGAGAATTCAAACTAAGCAGTTGAACAGGCTAATTCTGGGATTCCCAGCTCATTCCTGGTAAGGGTAGATTGCTTCTTATTTACCGCAAATATTCTTTATTCATTTCCCAAACATTACTTCACTGTGTACCATGCACAAAGCACTGTGGTAGTTACTGTGTAGGAAACCAAGGGGGGAAAGATCTAGTGTTTTCCTTCATGATGGAGACGGGTATTAGTGGCAGGGTCCCCTGAAGAGGAAACTGATGAATAGGAGGGACTGAAGAAAGTCAGGATGAGGAAATAAGTAGTGTATAAAGGTGGGCCCCAGTGACAGTTAATTCAATAATTAGTGAAATGTGGTTTATGTTTAGCCCTGCTTTCCTGGGCAATCCTCTTGAGCTATAAATAGACATAACTGGCCTAGAGTTCAAGTGGGCAGTAAGACTTCAGAATCTACTCGTTAACTCTGATCGGTCTGTCATGGGCTGATGTACAGGAGAAGCTGCCATCTCATCAAGAAATAGGACTGTATCTCTCTTTGAACAACTGGTTGTTATGGATGTCCAGCATTCAGTTCTCCTTTCTTTTGAAAACAATGTCCTGATTTCCTTACTGTTAGGTGGGACCACTGTGACTGGCTCAGGGTAAGGTCTACCACCTTTAATTATATGGGAGCTACTAGAGAGAGATGCTCTTTTTTTTTTCTGTTAAACATAAAACCTGGAGAGATACAGCTCTAGGATCCCGACACTGGTGCTGTGCCTATGTGTTTGGAAGCTGAGAACAAAGCCTAAAATACAGAGAGTAAATCCTCATGAAGGATTCTAATGCAAATGATAGGTACCCATAGTCTACTTAAAATTTCATGGAACCTCATTAAGCGGGGGATGAAGCCATCCACACGCTACTTGTAGGAGGAATGCATCCAGGAGGACATTTTGCCATGTGTGAAACAAGTGTGTAAAAACTGCTTAAGAGTATACTCTTCACTAGTATACTCCACAAGGTCAACTTTGCCCTTTAAATTGACTGAGGCATAATCACAAGGCAACGGAAAAAACAGAGTTGCTTGTCAATTTGAAGAAATATTTGAGTCAATGTAAGGTAACACTTAAAAACAGATTTTAAAAAAGGAATTGTCTCTTTCTGAAAATAATTATGGAACTGGCACACGACAAGCACTGTGATAACTGACACATGTAAGCCAACAAGCAAAACTGACCAAACAGGAGAACATTTAGGTATGTGAAAAATAAAGCAGTTCTTCTGACAGCCAAAAAAACAACTTTACAAGACCACTTGAGTTATGTATTTTGACTGGTAATGCGTCATGTTAGTACTTTTATTTAAACCACAACAACGTTTGTCTTCCTATAAATAGTTTCTGCACTTTAGAAAAGTACAATATGAAGTTGCAGACGAGTGCTGGGCTTAACATACCACCAGAGTTGTAAGAGATTTTTGAAGCCTCTGCTCACTGGATTTCACAAACGTCCCATCTCTCCTACCAGGTCCAGTCTAAAGGTACATGCAAGTAAATCACAACACCATAACGTGATTATGATTGAAGAATACCATGACATGCAAATTACAATCTGAAAAAGAGAATTACTGAAGCAAAGCTGAAAAAAATCATATAATTATCCTAGAAGAGAACTTTTTCCTTAAATGTAATTTTTCTTCCCACTGAGCACGCACAGAAGCCACCCGTGAGCACTCATGTGGTTCCTTTTTAGCCTTTACCTGTTTGCTTTAAAGACGAGAGAAGAAGAATCTGCTTAAAAGCCAAATATACTGATAAATGTTTACCGATAAAATCTTCCAGATGGGCCTACTTTCAAGGAAGGTCAATTACAAGCCTCGTGTCTCTCCTTTTAATGATATCCTTTAATGATCCCCTTCCTCTCCCAGAAAATTATATCACAAAAACAACTGTGGCTGAGAATGACCCAGTAATCCTCATAATCACATTGCAATAACAGACAAGGAGATCAAAGCACAGGTGTACTGAGAAATAGAGGTTTCCATCTTGCCATAAAATATGAACTTGCTACAAACTAAGATCAAACGTGCTTTTAGCTTCCCAAACTCCACCAATTTCCAATATTTTACAAATGCTGTAGTCTCCTTGATGAATAAACTTCCCTCGATTTTCCTCTTCCCAATTTCTACCAAACATTGGCATTTGTTCATGTATTGTAGCTGTTTTTTCATAGGTTTAAGAATTAATTAATTTTGGAAATGTGGTGGATTATGTTGAATCTCTAATTGCACTAAGACCTCCAAGTTTGTTAGTAAGCTCTTATCTCCAATATTGTAAAGACAGAGCCTAGTGATGGAAAATTATGTAAAGATAAATGTGATGCTAATATATTAGTTAGAAATTGAATTAGGCAACTACTAGTATCTTCAATAAGAGAGCAATTTATTTTTGTTTCACGTTAAGAAAATCCAGAGATAGACTGAGGCTGGAATGATGACACAATTTTCACTGAAGATCTAGGCTCCTATCATCTTTCTGTTCCACCATCCTTCACACATGCCTTGCATTCTCAAGGCCATTCAGGTTTCAGGATGGCCACTGACGCTCCGCCCATCACATGAACATCACAAGTCTATACTATAGGAACAATGGCAACAGCGAAAGGGAATGTTTCCAGGCAGGATCTCCGTCTGCTTACATTTCATTGGTTACACCTATCTCTCAGGGAGGTTGAGAAAGCAGTCTTTTGTCTGGGCAGATGCTCCCCAGTATAACTCAGATTCACTTATTGGTGAATATTGGTTACCAACTGAACACATTGGTTCACATACTGGTTACCAACTGAACAAATCTGTTGAGGATACTTAGCACTGCCAGTTTTTGCCATACCATACGTACAATTGTTGATTTCTCAGTGTGAGATGGAGTTTGGTCTAAACTCTTGCTTACAGATACAGAAACTGACAGCAGAAAGATTAAAATGTTTTCCCCAAACTATAGAATCAGCTGAGAACTGGAAGCAAAATCCAGACCCTCAATCTATCAGTAAAGATCCAGGTTTTAACCGACAAAACAAACTTCAACAAGGTTAGCCCAGGACATTCAGCTAACCAACTGAACAGTAACACATCTTACTACCTGGGTAAGACCCTGTGACTCATACTTCAGGCTTTACGGTCATAACTGCTCACAAACTGTAAAATCCACCCTCTTTGGTAATAAAGTGAGAATCACCATATTTACCACAAGACTTCTACAGGTTCATATGGCCACTAAATTACCAAGAAAATGCCACATAATGTGGCAGTATGGGTTGCAGTTTGTAGGAGAGCAGAATGTTCCACACTTGAGGGCAAAGACTGGTACTTGAATTTCATGAGTGAACACAAGGTCTTTTATGGTGGTGGCTTTTGAAGCACACACACAAACACATTATTATGGTGTGTCTTGAAATTGATGTTCTCAAAATAGCATCCACCATTATACAAAGGAGGTTTGGATGTTTTGAGCCTTTTTCTTTTTTTTTAAAGACATTGCTCTTTTCCTCTTATCTTTTCTTCAGTTATGGTCATCACTTCCTCACCCTCTCCTCCCAGCAGCCTTCTCTGCCAACCACAGTACACGATGGTAATCCAGGTACTGTATGTTTTCCTCAGCACTTTGAACTACATTTTTAGGCACTTGCTCTCATGTTTCACTTGTTTGATGCCTTATGCTTGAAGAAAGCAGGATCTGTATCTGCTTTACTTTTCTCACTACACAATACATGATAAAGATCTCAATTTTCTTCCACAATGCCATGCTCAGAACATTTCAATATTCTCCCAAAGTAGTCTCCCTCTCTGCTTCCAGCAGTTCCATGGATCCTCCCTGCTCAGCCACACTCACCATGTATCCCACCTAGGTCACCTAAACCACAGAACACGGCAAACCTGATTTATCCATACTCGGTGGTTCACCACTCTGTAAACGTACAAGTAAGATTTTTTAGGAGGTGGCCCCAATCTGCATTTACACTTGGTCTTATTCCTTGCTATTCCATCTATTTGTACCCTACTATAAGCTACTCAGAAATAGTCACCTCTTGTTTTACATGTCTCTGACTTCACACATGCTGTCCCCTCTGTCTGAAATGCCTATCTTTCTTTCACTTATGAAGAAATTCCAAAAGGCCTTCAAGGTGTAAGTGAATTACTATCTGTGAAACTCTATGCTATGTATATCGAGCCTTTTCTAAAAGATGAGGAAGCTTGAGCATATCTTTACAAGTACTTCCATTATCACACCTATTCTATTGAATTTGGAAGATTCCATGAGTTTATAATTATATTTATTTTAGTTCACTGTGAATCCCAGGTTCTGGCACATGGGAGGTACTCAATAGTTTGTGAATGAGTGTCAGATTCCCTAACTAGACTTGAATAATTTTATAGAGTCTTTCTGCTTGTCCTAATAGATCTTGTCTCATTTGATTCCATAGTCACAGAGGCTAGCATAATGCTTACATGTAAATATCTTCACATCTCTTCTGTTTTTCCAGTTAATCGTTGATCCTAGAGCTGCCCTTTCAGTGGGGAATCTAGTCTGTTGCTCCTTGAAAACTCCCCCTCCTTCAAACTGCCCACGAACCCCGGGAGTTATTTAGGCTAACATGGAGTTTTGCTCCTAAACTTTAGGTGGAGAAAGGATTGCCAATTAGCATGAAGGCTTCTGCTGTTGTTATGTGGTATCAGAGTTGAACACTGGTCCTGTAAAGTCCTGTGTCCTGCTGGTTCAGGTCTCCCCAGGCTTCTAGGATAGCCCAACGTTGGACTCTCAAGATTATAGTTCTTTGATTTCATCTTGCTTGTTAAGACAAAAGTCAGTCCTCAGTCAACAACCTTGGGCCATTGTCTTGAACAGGCATCCAGGCGTTTCCTTCCCTCCAGATTTGTTAAACCTCCTGGGCCTGTTCTATCAGCATTCTTTCCTCACAATAACTGCACAGACCCACCCAATCTATTCTAATGGGTTTTCCTTACTTTTGATAGCAGAGAGAGGTTCAGCCTCTCTTCTCCCAGTAGACTGCTGAAATTTGTAGGTAATTTGGTCTACTCTCTTAAATTTGACCAAGGGGGGAGGGGCAACTTCTAATGAAAAGGGGGAGGTATGGTCACACTCTTTTTCTAGTGAAAAAGAGGCCAGCCAGGCCTTTTATTTACATAACTAAGAGACCCCCCCCTTAGTGATTCATTTCAAAAATCATGAATATATGAACCCTTAGGATGTTTTCCAAAAACAGACTGAGTAATGGTAAGCACAGATTTAGAATTTCTGCTTCTTCAGTCATCCTCTTACATATGCAAGGAGATGCTTATTGAAATTTAACAGTCATTTTTTTCCCAAGTCTGTTTTTCTTAGGAACAGTAATTTATGACCATAAAGACAAGGTAGGATTAGGACAGTAGAAAAATCCTTGTCCTATAATTGCCCTTTCCTGAGAGGCCAAGAAAACAGGGAGTCTGATAATCAGTTATGGAAAAAAAAAAAAAAAAAAAAAAAGGTGACTGGCCTTAACAATCCAATAAGACAATAAGAGATTCATTCCATAGTTAAGATGTGGCAGTACAGGGTCATGTTTGAGTAGGATAGGACAGATACAATAACAATAAATTTCAATTAGATGACAAAGTCAGCCATAGATCACAGTGCATTTTCCATTAAGAACTGGAAAAGGGAGGCTTACCATTCAGCTTGTATTTGTTTCAAGAAGACATATAGTAATCCTTTCCCCAAACGGGTTTACCAAGTTCAGCTTTATATAACATAATCCAGGGGGGATCACCCCAAAGTGAGGCTTAATTTACTGAATTGAAGTGACTTTGAAAAAGCACATTCTTTTCCCATGTTTTTAGTGCCTCTAAAATCCACAGGTGTCTTACAATCGATGGCATCTTGGAATTGATAAAATGAAGTAATTAATCAAATATTTTTCATGAAATAAAATGCTTTAAAAATATAAAAATGGACAACCTAAAAATTGTCCATACATCCAGGTTCCAGTTCAAGGATATGACTACATTAATCTATTAAAACAGAGACACAGATAATAGTAGCAGGTGAAGATGAACTGGAGCAAGGTGGTTCTCAAAAGGGGTTCCCCATCAAGCAGACCATCAACATCAGCATCACTTGAGAAGTTGTTAGAAATGCAAAATGCTCAGGTCCCACCCCCAGAAGTACTGAATCAGAATCCCTGAGGTATAAGGCCCTGCAATCTGACCTTTAACAAAATCTCACCATTGGTTTGAGAACCACTCCTACAGCACCAAAGAAGACACTTCACCAGCATTATTTGGCATCTCTTGGAAAAGAATACAATCCTAGTATTTCAACCCAGTGGTAAGGCTACCATAAAGACAGAAAGATTCTAGGACCTGATGCAGGGAAGTACTTCTTTAAAGTACTTCCTCAGTTCCTAGGTTCTGACTCAATATTCATGAAAGCAGCTTCTGATTAAGAGTTAGCTTCCCAGAGGCTGAATTACAAGTAGAGAATGAACTGATCAGGCCAATGTGGTATCCTGTCTACTTGGCAATGCATTTCTCACTGTAAATTACTTAATTAGTGTTCTTGCTGTCACATTAAATTCTTGAGTTCTGAGTATCAGTCACAGTACCCAGTCTAACTAGGTTCTGAGAAAATCAAATTTCTGAACATGAAAAACCAAAGGTCAGTCTCTAAAATTTGCGTATGTTGTGAAGACACTGCCCAGAAGGCAGTATGACCACTGCATACATAAGCTATTTAAATGGATTTTTTTTTTAACCAGGTCAAGAGAAGCAAAGAATTAAGGACAGTTAGGTCAAGGTTGCAAACTGGCAGTCTTCTGGCCAGATGTGGTCCACGGATGTGGTTTGGCCCACACACATTGTTTAAAAATTGGGAAATTTCACATAAAATTTTGGACTTCTTCCTGCCTTAAAAAAGCTAAAGATTTGACAACAGGGAGCCCACATCCTGGCACAAAAAGAGCCTGGAACTAAGTAGAAACTGCTTCCTCTAGATGGGCTGTTCCCTTTAGTTTGCTGCAGTCCCTATGGCTCCTTGTTGCCTCATGGCCAGCCAGCTTGTCCTTTTATATTACCTGCCTGACCCCTGATGCGTTTGAGTTTGAGGACCACTGATCTACATAAATATTTTTCATGGAATAAATAATTGAGATGATTTGAACAAAATAAATTATTCAGAAAATTAACAACTTTATTTTGTACCCTTACGGCTACTGGTATATATGTGTAGGTTGGGGTGTAGAGGATAGTTATCCTTAAAAAGAGACATAGTGGTGAGAATGAAGGTTGTGGTGGTAGAATGAAAAGTGTACTGGACTGGTCCGCTAATGCCTAGATCTGGATCTGCCACACTTAGGGTTTACTGTGGTGATTAAATTAGATGATGTACGTTCAAGATCCTGATATACCATAGGCTTTAAAAAATGGTTGTTGAATTAAACGTTGGATGTGTTTTTTTACCTGCATTTTACTTTAGAAATTATACATAACACAGATAAACATAAAAAAAAAATCAAAGTTGACCCTCTGAAAGCCTTATGTTGCAACGAGCTAAAGGAATTAATGTTTACTGACTACAAAGTATAAACCGTGGGATGCTTCATAAACAGTGTCCCCTGCAGCAGTACTCTGAGTTAGTATTATCCCTCTTTACACATTGAAAATCAAGGCTGTAAAAATTTAGGTAATTTACCCAAAGTGACGCAGCTAGTGTTAACCCGGGTCCATCTCACTCCAAAGCCTTTACTTGTGAGAACTTCAGCAGTTCTCAAACCAGCCTAATTAAAAGAATCTCCTGGGTTGCTAGTTAAAAACAGAGGTTCTCCTATTCCTGTCCAAGCTTACTGAATCAGATTCTAAAGGGAGTAGCCTGAGACTCTGCATGTTGTATCAAAGCCTTAGGTCATTCTTAATAACAGCAAGGGAACACTGCTTGAAAAAGCTGACAGAGTCAAAGTAAGCAGACATAGAATTGCTTTGCATTATGCTCAATAGAGGGAAGAAAGGAAGGAAGGAGGGAAGGAAGGAAGGAAGGAAGGAAGGAAGGAAGGAAGGCAAGGTAAGGAGAGGGGGAAGGGACAGAGGGAAGACAAAGAATCCTGGAGCTAATGTCTATGCCATTTGAAGGACTCCGAGAAGGCACTTACTAGATGGGTGCTTTCTTTCTAACTGTACCCAGGCTGTTTAATGCAAACACAGGAGCCAGCCAACAGGAAGCACAGCTTGCCACTGCAGAGGAGTAAAGCACTTTGAACTACAGGCATCTTGTACACCCAAATTACATGCTGTGATACACATAGTATTTGAGCTGTTCCGCAAGACAGAAGCCAATTATTCTTGGCACATACTTCTATCGTGCTATCCAAATCACCATCCCTCACATGTGGAACTGTGCCACATCAAATGCACCAAGCCATAAATTCTTTAAACTCTTAGAGATGAAAGTCAAACATTGGAGAAAAAGATAGTTTGGTACACACACCATATAGCTGAAAAGATGTATGCTTAACTTATCACTGCTGAATCTATTAAGAGAAAATGGGCAGCAAAAGTCTGCTTTTGGAATTTTTCAGAGTGCAAACTGAACTTCTTCAATGTAATTCAGCATAATCATTGCATTTTCAATTTTTGGTGAAGTCACTTTATTTATGGTATTCATCTTAAAATAATTGACTTTTCAGCCTCTTTCTCTAAATGTTTTTGAACCCAGGGGAAAAACATAGACACTAAAACCAAGGATAGAGGCTGTAGGTACCATAAAATTTTGTTGGGAATCACAGAAACTACACATATGTTCTGATTGGTAGTGTTATTTAACAATCATATTGATTAGTTGACCCACTCCCCCATCTCTTACCTCTTATAAATCTTGAAGTTAAGAGAAGGTTTCATCAAAACTGGTAGGTGATATTGAAATAGAAATCCAATGATAATTGCTAATGTTATAATAGAACATTTAAAAACAAAGATCCTGAAAGATTGAAACAGGACGAGAGGCACTAGTCCTGGGCTTCTCATCCTTTAATTTGCTTAGTCACATCTCAGGAACTTTGTTAAAGTGCAGATTCTGATTTAGGAGGGCTGCATTTCCTAGTGCTGAAGTTCTGCAGCTCTAACAAGTGCTCAGGTGGTACTCACACTGCTGGTCTAGATATCATAATAAGAGTAGCAAGTCCACCAAATTAAGAAAGCTCACACTGGTGAAGTTGCCAGAGACATGATAAAGAATCTCCAGTAGGAGGGCTATAACGTAGCATTAGAGTCACTTAGACATAAAATGCAAAGATGAAAGATGGAAGGTTTACATAATTTCTCCAATTTCTCTAGAAGGAATTGGTTACACTGCAATAGAAAAATAATTTTATTTTTGATTCATAAAACAGGAATTCTGAGAGGGTAGGCAGATTTAAAATCACTACAACTGGGGTTCTTAAAGTTTAAAAATCTGACGAGCATATTGGACTATCTCCCCATAAAAATGTAGATGTGAACATGGACACACATTTCTGCATGCAATTACCAAAGGCTCACTGAGCTTTCTTCTGAAAAGCATGAACCACCTAGGTAGGGGCCCACAGATTTAAGATTACCAATGAACAAAAATGGTGCACAGGGAAAATCCATAGTTTTAAGAGTGACAGAACAACCACAAACCTGCTTTTGTATTTGAATGATGATATTATTGTATAAAGGATACTAGTGCCTGAAACATATCCCTTAAAAAAAAAAGCTGGCTGAAATGTATATTTTCCCAACATAAGACATTAAGCTTCTTCATGTTACTTAGGAGGAAATCACTACATTAACAAGTTAAATATAAACTGTTTGGAGAAAAACAACACAAGACAAAGCTCCAGGTATAAAAAATACTATATAGAAAAAGGATTTCTAAAGATATAAAGGGCAATTGTTTTATGCTGATGCTCCATGTTGTCTTTTTTTTTTCCCAATAGTTTTGAGCATCTCATCACCTATATATTTATACTAGTGAGAAATTATAAATACTTAACAGTTGTCAATTAAAAGGCATAAGAACGAGTTTATTTTTTCAAGACTTATTGATCATCTAATCTTCAATAAGTAGCTTAGAATCTAGAAAGGAAGCTATAATGTGTGTGTGTGTGTGTGTGTGTGTGTGTGTAACTATACACCAAGGCATGATACGAAATATAGCCACAAAGCTGTATGAGTCCTGGGTACTGAGAGTACTAACAGAAGGGTGATTGCTTCCAGAATGAGATAATGGGGAGTGTCAAGGAAACAGTCACAGAAGGAGCTTTGAGCTGGACCCAGAAAGATGAGTAGGATTTCAATAGATGCAGAAGTAAAGGGAAGGCATTTTATGAAAACAGGCTCATATTAACAAAGCATTGCAGAGGGAAATATGCACTTTGGACCAAAAAGAGTATGATACTCTCTTATATTTGTAATAATAATACAATGTGCAGAGTCTCCCCTCCTTGAATCTTGGCTGGGACTGGGACTTGCTATATGTGGCAAAATTGGTTGTGTGCCAGTTCTGGGCTTATGCATTAAGATGGCCTGGCTTTCATATTCTTGGCAGTTCTGAGCTGCCAGGAAAGGAAGACTGACTACCTTTCACATGGAGATCACATGGAGAGAGAAAGCTCTGAGCCTACATGAAGTGGACAGTAGTTAGGGTCATCCCAGCTGAGTTCCCAGCCTCCAGTCAACTGGCCAAGGGAATACAATCACATTCAGAACTAAAGTAAGACAAGCAGAACTGCCTAGCTGAACCCGGTGGGGACTGCAGAGTAGAATAGTTGCTTTTTAGGGTATCAATTTTTGGAATAATCTGTTATATGGTAATATACAACTGAAACAGAGCATTTATTCCCATTTTTAAATCAGTACCTTCTATTGATAAATATTAAACCTGCACACCTACCTGGAGATTCAGATGTAGCCCTTTCCTTCTACTCACATTAGTCAAGACTTGTTTTGAACCTTATTGCTGGAGTTTAGTATGCAAAATTCTAGCATTTTTTTTTCTTTTTATAAATCAACAATGCCTGCACCAACCCTCCTTGCACATCTCCTTGATAAGAGCACCTTAGATTACCAACGGTGTGTAACTTTGTGCGTGAGCATGTGTGTGGGTCTGCATGTATGTGGGTTGTGTTATATAGACATATCTATCCTAAAACAATTTACATTAAATAATTCCTTATATGTGACGCACACTTATTTTTTCTATTTTATTCAATTTCCTTTTCTTACTGCTTATTGTAGCCCACTGCATTTGTTTCATAATGCACGAGTAGGTTGACATCTTCAGTTTAAAAAATCCTGTCCTGTTACATGTAAAAAAATAAAACTGGACCATCTTTTAACACCATACACAAAAATAAACTCACAACGGATTCAAGATCTAAATGTGAGACCTGTAACGATAAATACCCTAGAAGAGAAGAGAAGCTGTAATTTTTCTGACATTGGCCATAGCAACATTTTCTTATACATGTCTCCTTAAGTAGACAGAAACAAAAGCAAAAATAATTAGGACTGCATGAAAATAAAAAGCTTTTGCACATCAAAGGAAACCCATCAACAAAATTAAAAGGCAATCTAAAGAATGGGAGAAGATATTTGCAAAGGATATACCCTATAAGGGGTTAATATCCAAAATATATAAACAACTCATACAACTCAACACCAAAAAATCCAATTAAAAAATGGGCAGGGAAAGTGAATATTTTTTTTTTCTAAAGCATACATACAGATGGCCAACAGACACATGAAAAGATGTTCAACATCACTCATCATCAGGGAAATGCAAATCAAAACCACAATGAGATATCACCTTACACCTGTCAGAATGACTAGAATCAAAAAGATAAGAAATAAGCGTTGACAAGGATGTGAAGAAAAAGGAACCCTTCTGCAATGCTGGTGGGAATATAAATTGGTACAGCCACTGTGGAAAACAGTATGGAGGTTCCTCCAAAAAATTAAAAATAGAAATACCATATGATCCAGTAATTCTTTTTATTGGGTATTTACCCAAAGAAAATGAAAACATTAATTGTAAGTGATATATACACTCTTATTTTTATTGCAGCATTATTTACAATACCAAACTATGGAAGCAATCTAAATATCCATCAATAGACACATGTATAAGGAGGATGTGGTATATATACACACGGAATATTATACAGACATAAAAAAGGATGAGATCATGCCATTTGAGACAACATGGATGGACCTAGCAGGTATTATACTAAGTGAAATAAGTCAGACTGTGAAAGACAAATACCATATGTTTTCATTCAAAAGTGAATCTCAGGGACGCCTGGGTGGCTCAGTTAAATGTCTGATTTTGGCTCAGGTCATGATCTTGCGGTTCCTGAGTTTGAAGCTCACATTGGGCTCTGTGTTGACAGCTCAGAGCCTGGAGTCTGCTTCAGATTCTATGTCTCCCTTTATTTCTGCCCCTCCCCACTCACGCTCTGTCTCTCTCACTCCAAAAAAAAATTTAAAAAGTGCACCCCCCCAAAAAAAAAAACCAAAAAAGCAAATGAATAAATAAACAAATGAACCAAATGAATAAAAAATACAAAGCAGAATCAGACCTATAAATACAGAGAATGAACTGATAGTTGCTGGGGGAGGAGTGGGGGCTGGCAAAATGGGTGAAGTGGTGTGGGAGATACAAACTTCCAGTTATGGAATGAGTAAGTCATGGGAATAAAGGGCACAGCATAAGGAATACAGTCAATGATATTGTAATAGGAGGTGGGGACAGATGGTCATTAACACTCGTGGTGAATGCGGCATAATGTATAAACTTGTTGAATCACTATGTTGTATACCTGAAATAGTATGCCATTGTGTGTTGACTATACTCAACTAAAAAATAAGGTACAACAAATAAATATTTAAGCAACTAAAAACACTGCCTTAAGAGGCATTAATCATCCATTGAATATTCACTAAAATTCTCTAATCTCTTGGGTACAATATTGAAAAAACAAACACAATTCCTTCTTTCATGGGCAGAATATTCATTAAATAGCAATAACAACAAAATAGGTACAAAGTATGATTTAATTCCATTTTTAATACATGCTGAGAAACTGTGATAAAGAGACCTTATTGAATCTGGAAAATTGAGGTGGATTTGTTCATGGATGCCAAGTTAGGGAAAGTCTGAAGCAACAGAGGTCAGTCTTCAGACAAAGCATTTCCCCAACTTTCTAGTCTGTCAAGGCTGGCAGAGGAGGACAGCAGGAGGCTGCTGAAAAAGTAAGTGGGTCCAAGTCGGGTCATGCTCCATCCAGTCCAAAAGATAGTTGTAGGGGCTGATACATGCCTTTAGTCTGCTGAGCTCAGCTTGTATTTAACACTTCCCAACAATTCTTGGCTTCTTGGGTCTTCTTGGGAGAAAAGACTCAAGCACGCTACATTGAAATAGTCCTCTCAGAGCCCGGAAATGAACAAAGTGAAATTGTCTACCACATCTCAATATCAAATTAAGAGACTGATCCAGAGTTATGCAAAATCATCTCCAAGAGACTCCCAAGCTGGACCCTGAGAGTAACTGGTTAAGGATGTTAACACATCTGGAGAAAGAATGCTCCCATTCAAGGTGGAGGGAGGGTAGCAAGTAAATCTGAGAAAAAGGAGAGATGTGCTGTCCATGAGGAGAGGAAGTACCTGTGTGGGACTGGGGAGGGGGCCTGTCCTACTGCAAAGGACCAGCCTTGCTGCTCATTCCAATGTCCTAGCTCCTCAAAAACAGGAGACAGTAAACATTCTGATCCAATTTAACTCTGTCTATTCTAAATCTATCATTTGGCTTTCTGAACTTACCTACAGAAGGAGATTGTGTGTACTGGTAAAACCAAAACATTTTGTAGCTTTTAAGCAATCAATTGATATTGTGGCTTTAAGACTCTGGTGAGCTTTGAGAGTGGGAGTCAGCATAGTCAGGGAAGAGGACAAGATCATTGTTCTAAGACTGTGTGTCTGAGGGGGCAAGCCTGGAGTACAGTTAATACACCAAGGAAAATACTACTCTGTAAGGACCTGTCTGGATGGCCAACTGTCCTTCCCCAGGCAATATTCCCAGGTAATTCTCTTTCCCTTCCTTCCCTTCCCCCCAAGTACCATTTTTCATTTAACATTTCTATAAGGGTAGTAACTAACTACAGCAACTATCCAGTACAACAGCAGGTAACTTGTCCAGTGTTGCCCATGTTCTAGGCATTGTGCCAAGCACAATATGGATTATTTTATTTAATCCTCATTCTAAGAAGGTACTATTATTATTCCCATTTTACCACTATGAAAACTGAGGTTAGGTACAAGGTCTCATAAACAGTAATGTCAGAGCTGGGATTCAGAGCAACGTGATTCCAGAGCTGGCACCTTGAACCTATGTGGTTTACAGAGTTCGTGCTCTTTAAAAGGAGGAGGACAAAGGACCTCAGCCTGTATGCTTTGATGACATACACACCTTTCTTGGTGTCACACAGGACTTCAATGTTTCTTCTTCTGGGCTCTCCAGTGCTCCATTTAAGTCAGAGAGAAATAGTTCAGGTTCCCACCTTCAACCTCATCTTTTCTCTTGGCTTTTCTGTGGTCTCATAGGGTATATAGTTCCTTCGTAATTAATTTGTTTCAATTTGCTTCTTTCCAGTCTAGGATCGTTCAAGCATGATCCTGGAACTAGAAAATGTGCGCTTATCCTCCAGTGAACTTTCTATAGTTTCTTAAGGTGATAATAGCAAGCTACTTAGGATCTCACTTTTGGATAGGCTCTTGGATTATGACTGTCCCCCCAGATATCTCCTAGGCAACTGGCCTAATGTAGGAATGGCCATTTACATAAACCTCAATCATTAACTAAGGCATTATTTTTCAAAAGATGTCATCTTGGGGTGCCTGGATGGCTCAGTTGGTTAAGCATCTGACTCTTGATTTTGGCTCAGGTCATGATCTCACGGTTCCTGAGATAGAGCCCCACATTGGGTTTTGTGCTGACATCATGGACGGAGCCTGCTTGGAATTTTCTCTTTCTCTCTCTCTCTCTCTCTCTCTCTCTCTCTCTCTCTCTCTCTCCTCCTCCTCTCCCACTCAAGTGTGTTCTCTCTGTCACTCAAAACAAATAAACATAAAAAAAAAGAATGTATTGAACACTGACCATGACTAAAGCAATATTCTACATAAATCTGTACCAGTGAACAAAATGGGTGAAGACCCTCACCCACAAGTAGCTCACAGTCTAGGAGGTGAAAGAGACCACCTAATAAATGCAGTGAATTATGTGTCAGAAGGAAAAATGGTATTTAGAAACAAACAGATACACCCACAAATAGAACAGGGACTGGGAAATGGGGGTGATTCAGGATGCAGTCAAAAAATATGATGGTCAAGGCTGGTCTCATGTGGAAGATGAAACATGAACCAAATCTTGAGGAAAATCAAGGAATTGTTCTGAGGTTTTTTGGGAAAACAGCAATCCATGCAGTGCCATGGTCTTAAGGCATAAGCACATGGGAGGAGCTTGACAATCAGCAAGAAGGCTAGTGTGGCTGGACCTGAATGAACAAGGGGGAGAAGAGTGCACAAGAAGGCCAGAAATGAAATAGGTACCAAATCAGGGTGGACACTGTAGGCTGCAATAACCACTTTAATTCTGAGAGAAATGGCAGCCATTGCAAGATCATGAGCAGAGGAATGATACAGTCTGCATTGGCTCCTGTCTTTAAAACAAACTGTAGTGCAGCCAAGGTAGAAGCAGAGTGACCTACTAAGAGGCTACTGCAATCATCCAGGTCACAGAAGATGATGGCTTCCAATAAGGAAGTAGCCATGGAGGTGATGGGAAAGAGTGCGGCACTATGGGCTTCAGGGGTTCCTGATGGACTGAATATGAGATCCTCACCAGCAAACAGAGCAAGAAAGACAGAATGAGGTAGAGAGGTGCAATTGATGGGAGGGGACTGGCTACATTTTACTTCTCACCATGTACAAATTTAGCTCTTGATATTAGCAGATTTAAATAATTCATAATTTTAAAAACATAATTGGAAAATGTATCAATACTTTCACATCAATTTGCATTAAAGATTGTGTTAAACTTGAAATTAGGGTTTCATTGTCAAACTGCTGGTATGTTTTTTTTTCCCCACCATATTATCAAAAACAAACAAACCAGAATAACCACTGGTATGAATGAAACATTCATCACTATCTCATAGAAATGGTGTCTTTTTGCTTCTCTGTCCATTCAAGGTTTTGATGATTTAGCTAACTATATTATTTACTGGTTTTATTCTGAGAAATTGAACACTAAGAGGTACATTCTAGTAGAAAGGCTGCCCTAGGGTAAAATAAAAAGCAGGTTAGCACTGCTGTAAAGAGTCTGATCTTTGGAACAGACTGCTCAAATTTGACTGTTGACTCTATTACTATCTACATGACCCTGGGCTACCTTAGTTTCCATAACTATAAAACAAGAATAATAATATATCCACAGATTTATGGTGAGGGTTAAACAAAGTCCTTAGAAGAGTGAGGCACACAGAAAACCCTCAATGAATGGCATTACTTATTGAGCTATTGAGTATACTTGCTACTACCATGCACCCGGAAATTCTCACCTCTCTTCCCAGGAGATTATTTTTATATTTGATAACTCTTTTTTTTCAATAGTCATTTCTTTCTTATGGAAAAAGTGAGAAAGGAAAGAAAATGGACAACTGTGATATAAATGCTCAACACTGTAGGCTCAATAACACTATTGGTTAGAACACGAACAATTTCAAAAATAATTTTGAAGAAGTATATTTTGAGGCAGAAGACTGTTGAAAATTTTTTGCTCAATTAAAAAAAAAGTGTTGTAGTGGCAAATGGTCAAATGATATTATCTCATTAAAATATACTTTACTTTTTAATTTATTTTTATTTTTTTTCATTAAAACATATTTTAAATATACAAATTTTGGAAGGAAATATTAATGGCAGTTATCTCTGCACGGCTAGATTTGTAGAGTTTTAATGCATTTTGTGACTCATTTTTGTTTTATTTTCTCAATGTGTATGGAATGCTCAGATGACTCATTCGTGTCACAAACTGAGATACAAAACAGAGGAACAAATTTAGGAGAAAAGCTAAAATTGATTTTGGGTATGAAGAATTTGATAAACTTGCAAGGTACTCAGGTAAAAATTTTCAATAAACAGACCAGTTTTCAAACTTCATGAAAGTGTCTAAGATGGACTTGGAAATGAATTATTATCACATAGAGATGGCAGTTAAAATCACAAGAATGCATGAGCGAATTCTGGAAAACCTGCAGTGACCAATGTCTAAGAAAGGGTGAAGGAACTGCAGACTAAGAGGAAAACAGAAAGAGTGTATGGCCTCACGCCCAAGAGGGAGAGGGTTTCAAGGAGGACAGAATGACCATCGCCTTACTGAAGCCTAGTAAGTAATGAGCTGAAAAGTGTCTGTGTGATTTGATAATTAGGAGATGGGAGGAACCAGAGTGTGAGTATTTGCAATAGAGCCATGGAGCTGAAGGTAACTGCAAGAGGGCTGAGAAAAGAAAAGGAAGGAGCAAATCTACAGTTTCCTTTCTACAAGTTTGGGTGAGAAAATCAGTAATGATAAGGGGAAGACACAAGATTAAAGAAGAAGGGGATTTTTTTCCCCTTAAGAATGGAGGAACTCAATGATTCTGAGGGAGAAAAAGCTACCAGTGACTAGGTCAAAGACAAAAGAAGCAGAAGAGAAGATGGATGGAATAATATCCAAGAAGAGGTATTCAAGGGGACAGAGGTTAAGTTTGAGGTTATTTTGACCTCTTATTTTTAAGTGCACAAAATAGATATCTTTCTACAGTGTAACATAAGAAATCAATACAGATTGAGCAAATTATAATTTAGCCTTTCTTGGATAACTTCATGTTGTCAATCTGAACGTCAATTACCACACTTAGCTGTCCAGATGGAGGTGCCTGTTAAGGTTTCCTAAGACAGTTTGAGCTTATTCCACCTTCTAAAAGTCCCCCAAACAGCAGTGCTGTTTTTTCTGGGTGATGTTGATAGATTCTGTTTCCTCCTTTGTTTGCAGGTTATCAGCCGCCACTTGGCTACTAGCAGTTGTGATTTTCCCTGGAATCTCCTATTCACCTTTTTCTGATTTGCTTATCTGATTTTGGAAGGCATGGACCCACTCATATATCAGTATACATTTCTCTTGCTAGCAAAGCGCATTATCTTTGGTAGGCAAAGTCTTGAACGTCTATTTTGGGTGCTCAGAGACCTCTTTGCTTCCTTCCTGGTGCTCATCTTTATTACAGGAAGAAGGGGACACTGTGGGGGTTGGGGGCTGAATTCTTAATAGCTGGGATATATACTGCTGTTAATAACTGAGGTCTACATATATATCATGTTTGCTGAGACATAATGTGTATATAGAGAAAAGGCTGAGGGAACACTGAGCTTACTTAGCAAAAGTTATTTCTCTTCTACAAAACCTACGTTGTTTGTTGAGTGATTTCATCAGAGTCATCTGCAAGCCATATCTATGATTACATAAGTAATTAACAATAGTTTTAAAATACCTTTGAAATGATTTTGGTTCTGTTTACATCCCAACAATGTAACTCCCACAATATTTGGCAGGTTTATAATTATTATTGGAAAATACATTTCTTATCTCAGAGAATTTGTGAATTAATGTTTACTGTACAGCTAACAAATATATAGACAAAATGTGTAAATGGCTAGGAAATGAAACGGAAATCTTTGTCCAATTCATTATCAACATGTTTTCAGCATGTATTATGCTAAGCTGCATTATAATGTACTTTCCTTGAGGAATGCATTTAAGAAATTAAAATGGCATAAAGCATACAATTCCCCATTGTATAATCCAAATAAACAAGAATGATTTTCAGAAGCTCATCCCATGATTTCTTTTAATTTATACACTATAGGTAACTTACACTCTATGATGAGTATACTAACCAAATTTTGCCCTCTGGACCCTGATTTACCAATTTTACACAATTCAGACTTCCTAAGACAGGATTTGAAAATAAACAATATTTGCCAACATGTGCAAGCATGCTCAATGAGCATCTATGCACATGTATTTTACTACCTTTCCTTTCTTTTTCAGTCTGAGTGCTTTTAAAAATCAGCATAACCACAATAAAAAGAAACCACAACTGCCCTATTATTGAATTACAAAGCAATGTGTGTGGGAAACACCCCTCTGGAGTTTTAAGAGAGTCAAAAGGAAGATGTCCTGCACGTACTCCACGGCTGCAGGAATTCTGGTGAAAGGAGATACCAATCCAGAACTGCTTGAACGATGACTGTGCAGCCAGCAAGAGGTGGAGGAATGACGGGAAAGCTTGGGAAGCTGATTGGCAGGCAGGAGAGGCAAGCAGGGAGGAGTGGAAGATGAAAGTCAGAAAAGACAGCAGGAATGAAAAGAGGTGCAGATGTGAAGCTAGAGTAGACCTCCTATTCCAAGTTTCCACATTTCAAGCAAGTTTTTAAAAAGTTCAAAGAAATACAACCTTCTGCAAGATGAGAAGTTGCTTTAGGGAACTGATTTTAAATAAGTAATAGTTGGTAATTACTCAATACAATCATTAGCAACAAAAATGGCAAGATTAAATACCAATAAAATACTTCACAGTACACAGTGCAGCCAGGTGCAGACTTCTTTATCCGAACTCAATTTCTCTACACTTAAGCCACTATTATTTTTGTGGCTTCACAGTGGCTTTACCCAATACTCTAGAGTACAATTTCTCCACATAGGGGTTGTTACAAAACATCGAGATTGCTGCTGAGCTGAATTACTCTAACCTACGTGAAGGAGGTCTCATTGGCATATTATTCTATTCTGGGGTCTCACTGCTACCAACTCATCTAGTTGTCACATAAATCACCTGAAAATACTGTTTTTGTCAAAATATTGCCATGCCCATCTGTGTTCAAAAACCATTAATGACTGACTATCAACTTTAGGTTCACATCTGAAACATCTTAGTTTGGCCAAGGCTTTCCCTTCTAATCTCACTCATTTGGACCCTCTACTACAGGACTATTACACTTGTCACACACATCTTTGATTCAACAACTGTGCATCTTATGTGGGCAGATTGATCCCCTGTATCTATTTAAATACACTCTACAGTAAGCTGCTTAAATGTTAAACCCCGTATTTTCCACCTATGTATCCCAGGTCTGACATGCCTGGCATGTAGAAGGTGCTCCAATCAATATTTGTTGATAGTGAATACAGCAACTTAAATAAATAAAGCCATATGTATGTGGTAGGTCTACTCTGGCTCTTGTTCATAGCACTGACTACTGTAAGGAATAGATCTCAGTGACTTTGCTACAAAGCAACCACCAGGGAACAAATTTCAAAGAGGAAAGAATTTATTCACAGTCTTATGAAAATTTTCAGTATTGCTTTCTTCCTAGGCACCATCCGGGGTACCTGACCTAATTCTCCTTGTTCTTCAGAACAATGGTCTGTTCTTCCAGTTTAGATGTTTCTCTTGTATGCATTTGTTGTCTTTCTTCCCTTTATCAGAACCAACAGCAGACACACCACAATTCAAGTGAAATCTTCTTGACCTTGGGAAATCTTCACAGTTGTTCTATTATTCTATGCTTCACACCTTACAAATGAAAATTATGCCACAGGACTTGGGGCAGTGAAAGAAACAAAGGAGGGTAAAGGAAAGCATGAAAGAATTATATAAATTGGGGTGGGAAGGATGAAAGAAAAAATATTTTTGAGAGCCAAAAGGTAGTAAAATTCTAAAACTCTTAATTCAAATTTACTGCCTACCTCCTCCTTTAAGGAAGATGGCTGATGTCATATTCATACAAGTGAGTTTCTTCCTTAATGGTCAAATTCTTATTTTTTGGTTTAAAGATCCAAGGATCCTTCTAAGAATGGGCAAACAAAACAAAAATAAATGCTTTTAGAAAAATGCTAATTAATATTAAATATCAAAAGAATAGGGGCACTTGGGTGGTTCAGTTGGTTAGGCATCTGTCTCTTGATTTCAGCTCAAGTCATGATCTCATGGTTCATGGGATCAAGCCCAATGTCCGATTGCACTGATAGTGAGGAGCCTAATTGGGATTCTCTCCATCCCTCTCTCTCTGACCCTCCCCTGCTCATGCTCTCTGTCTCTCTCAAAATAGATAAATAAACATGAAAAAAAAGAGAATAGAGGAAAGTTATGCTTTGCTTATAGAATATGTGGGTTACCAACATACAGGCTCTATCTATTGAAGTAATATTATTTGAGGAATTGAAATAATTCTTTAGACAGTCCAGACAAAATGTTTCTAACACCAGAGCAGAGGATGTAGATTAATTTTATGAAGTCTGACTTTCTTCACTGTTTATGGAACACCAGATTGTTATTATGTTTTCCATCTCATTTCTAACTTGTGCTTTTTCAAAGGTGCTTATATGACAAAGAAAATAACAGAGACTATAATAAGAAACCTTAGAATATAGTGACTTTCTATCCAGTAATACTATTTTTCAATCACTGAGCTCTGCTGTATGTTTTAGCATGAGCCATTCAGTCATGCTCCACAAGGGATAAGGTGAAAACATCCTGTGATTCATTTCAATTCCACTACTGTTCACATTCAGAGAAATAGATATGAAGGGCCTGAGATAGAAATACAGAACAAAAGAAAAGCCTACTTGTAATCTACAGTTCCACAGAGGTTGATGGGGAAAAGTGCAAAATGAAATAAAACCAGCAACACTCTAAAATCCAAAAATATTAATTATTCCTACACCAATGCATTAAACAAAACAAAACAAACAAACAAACAACAACACAACAAAACCTTGAAGGTAACTTTCATTTTGTTCATGGTTATGTTTGACTTTCCTTTACTATATCCCACAACATACGGGGTTGCTGTATGAAATCTTCTTCACTGACTGTGACCTGGGCAGAATCATCCATTCATCCATTGATCAAGCACATATGAATCCCATTTATGTGCCAAGCACTTTGAGTACTTCGAAATCCAATATCAACAAGGCATAGTGTAAACTCTAAAGAACATCACAGGCTTACAGTTAGCCAAGGCCCTATCTTTTAAAATTCATAAAGCTATACTCTGAGGTCCTTAGTGCTCCATTCTTTCTTTCTTTTTTTAATGTTTATTTATTTTTGAGAGAGAGAGAGAGCATGTGCAAGCAGGGGAGGGGCAAAGAGGGGGGTGCACAGAATCCCAAGCAGACTCCAGGCTCTGAGCTGTCAGCAAAGAGCCCAATGTGGCACTTGCACTCACGAACCGTGAGATCATGACCTGAGCTGAAGTCATACGCTTAACCGACTGAGCCACCTAGGTGCCCCCCCCCCCAATTCTTTATTTTCATCTAAAAGTTATTTACTGAGGTGACAGTCACATAATAGAAAATTAAATTTTTAAAGTGAATAATTCAGTGGCATTTAGCACATTCACCATATTATGCAACTACCACCTCGGTCTTGTTCCAAATATTTACATCATTCCAATAATATCCCTGACCCATTAAACAGTTTCTCCCTCCAAGACCACCATCAGTTTCAAGGTGTAGGAGGCAGGAAGCTTTCATTTAAAAACAGGCTTTGAAAAAACTCATCTACACAAGGAATCACTCTGAGGAATTGTGTAGGAATTATGTAGGAACTGAGGAAAATATACTGAGGTCAGAGAACCTTTCAAAATCAGAGTCAGCCTCCAATCTTAGGGTTTTAAAAATGGCATTCTTCATTTTGTTTGGGGGTGTTGTGTTTTGTTTTTTAGACATGGCCAATTTTCCAGATTCTCATTTCCAAAAGCCTGTAGATGTTGCCTTTGGTCCAGTGGCTAAGGTGTTGTTGTACTGATAATATTCTGACACACCAAATTTCTAAAGATCAATTAATACGAAGAATTTTCAGATCTGTGTGTTTATTTACCCTCTATGTCTTAGGGCTTCACCTAAATCCCAGGGCATGCATTCTGTCTTCACCATAAGCAATAGCACAGCTGATTCTAAAAATGTCTCCATGGTATCTTTGTTTAAGTTTCTTCAGCAAACTCTTCTTTGAGATTTACTTTCTTTGCCAATTCAGGTAATGGGGTTGATTAAAAAAAAAAACAACAACAAAACAAAACTCCTTCCAGGTAATCTTTTTTCCCTTTCATCGTCTGCTGTTTACAAATCTTCTTACTTCTTAATTTTGCTGAACACCTCCAATTCTTTGTTCCCAACGGTTGTTTTGCCATCAGAACATTTGATTCCAAAGCTTACGACCTTTCTAGTTCATTAAAAATATGAACTGCCAAGCTTCTTGCTCTTGACATTGTAGTTCTTACTAGAAGCATCAAGCCAAATGTTTTACCCTCAATTCTACTCCATTCCAGACATCCCGTCCCCTAATACTTACAGATAGGAAAGAGGTGAGCCCCTGTAAATCTGAAAACTTGTGGATGTAGAAGCCTCAATGGCAGAGACAGGTCAGTAACTGTTTTAGAAGGAAACTGTACTGAGGCAACATAGTGCAGCACTGTGGTTAAAAACATATTGTGAAAACCAGATGGCCTTGGGTCCACATCTTGGCGCTACTACTTACAAACTACAACCCTGTACATGTTGTTTAAATTCCCTGAGTAGCAGCTTTCTCATCTGGGCTATGTAAAAAGGTAGTATTATTTATTTATTAAAAAAAATTTAATGTGTATTTATTTTTGAAAGAGAGATAGAGAGACAGAGACAGAGACAGAGCATGAGTGGGTAAGGGCAGAGAGAGAGAGAGAGAGAGAGAGAGAGAGAGAGAGAGAGACAGAATCTCACACAGGCTCCAGGTTCTGAGCCATCAGTACAGAGTCCGACACAATGCTCGAACTCATGAACCAGGAGATCATGACCTGAGCTGAAGTTGGACATTTAACCAACTGAGCCACCCAGGTGCCCCAAAAGTCAGTATTGTTTAATGGACAGATCTTGTCTTTATACCAATCATAGTATTTACACAGCAGTCAATTCAATGAATTGCCTCAGAAACTGCTGAAAAGTTTTAACTGTTGGAAAATGTACTCATAGAGGAACAATTTTTCCTACTCCAAGCCCAGTTTCATATTCTGCCCTGAGTGGTATCTGTATATTATAACACCTTTTTAATCTTCACTTCCCTAGTTATGAACTGAGGGAGACTGAGTGATAAGTTGTATTCCTTGCATTTGGCCTCTCCTACTCTGGGATTTTATTTTACAAGAGAGGACCACTGAGGAGTAAGAGAGAGGCTGTTGTGGGCAGTGGTTTGCTCAAGGTCTCACAGAGAGGCCTGCTGCAAACCAGCTCATTCTAACCTGGTTCTCAGCAAGTTTGATTTTCACTTATGTAAACCATACTTTCTTATTTCTCTCTTCTCATTTATCACAGCTCAGCCTGACTCTAAGCTTCTTTCACTTCTACCTCCCTAAATTTTGCTCTAATAACTCTGTAACTAACTAACCTACCTCTCTGAGAGTTCTTCTTACTTAAAGTGGTTGTTCTATTAACCTCCCTAAATCAGTTACTTTACCACTACTATTCTATTGCAACCAATTAAAATTAATGGGATCTATAAGGTAAAACAGAAAAGAGGAAAAAAAATCAAACATACATGTTGGATTAAAAATTGTAAGCTAAAAAATATTAATGAGTTTTCAAAATCACAATATATTCAATTATCAATAAATTTATGCAGAAAAAAGATGAAAATGTGGACAGGATGATTATTTCCTAAATTTACAGTAGAGACTGTTCTGGAGAAGGAGGCAGGGAAATGGGCTTAATGGTGGTAGTGGGGACATGGGGTCCTCAAAATTCATCTCTATAGTTTTATTTCTTCTTTTAAAAGAACCCTGAAGTAGTCATAACAAATATTAATATTTGAAAATTCTAATTTGTGTATACAATTTTTTACATATTGTCATCCCTGGTAATTTTTTTTTCCAAATTAATTCTAAAAGAGTTATATGTGCTACTCAAAGAACTAAGACATCTTAGATCTCTCACTGAATGGTTCAAATGCTGAGGTAAGACCTGTACTACGACTATGTGTAACCAAAGCCACAGGGCTCCCAATACTTCTAGTTTTGGATTTCAGCAGTTAGAGGAGATTGGACTATTTTGTTTCCATGGCTCATTAAGCTCGGGTTAGACTGGTGTCCATAATCAAATTCACTGCATTTATCCCTGCCTCCTCCCTATGAAATCAGGCCGGACCTTAGGGAAAAGAAAGAATAAAACATACCCCAAATCCATAGTAATTCTGCCCATAAAGGAAATTAACACACCTGAAACGGATTAAATTCTTTTTCCTTTTCTAAATGATCCCCTTCCTTAAGCTTCCTCTGTCAGTTGACTGCCAACCCTATTTGCTAATTCCCATCCCTCATAGGGTTCACTAGCACTTCCTGTTGCAAATTAGTGTTCCCTGAAACTGAGCCTGACATCTCCAAAACACACCCAAACTCTGGGGGCTACTGGGCTTCCTGCTGGTGTGTCTGGTGCAAAGGGCACCCAAACATCCACAGGGGCTGATCCATCATTACCTGTGGCCTGGGAGTGTTCCTGGTGTGAGAAAGGAATAGTGAGAGACGAGAGGAAACCGTGGGTAGGAAGAAGGGAGAGGGTTTTCATTATTTTTCAGGGGAGGAAATGACCTCGACTGAGAATAATGCAGAACCAAAGGAGAGAGGTGGGACAGATGGAGAGATGACAGACACAGGAACAGACACAGGAGCAATATGGAGTAACAGGTCCGAATACTTGTAACCAAGGCAACACAGCAGTAAAGGTACAGAGAATGGTAATAGCAGGTCTGTATTGTGTTAATAGGATTAACATCAAAGTCAATTGCTTTTTAACCTTTTTGAGGACAAAAGCCTTGTGAGAAGACTCACTTCCTCCACCCAGTGTACCATCTCACACTCAGGACTGAGCAGGTGGAAGGAGGGCTCTGATCCTCTGAGAGCTGATCGAGAACCCTTCCTATAAGATCTTGGTTCTGCAGCTGCAGAATCCTTTTTTTTTCTTTTTTTTTTTTGGCAATAAAGACAGGTATTATTTTAAAAAAGAAGAAGATAAGGTAGAAAGGAAGGAAGAGAGGGAGGAAGGGAAGGAGAAAGATTCCATTTATAAGCCTCATCAAAACTAAAATCAAAACAAAACAAAAAAAATGGCCAATATGAACCAAGTTACAGATTCATTTGTGTCTTTCAAGAGGACGAGTGGATCCCTGCGTGGATAATTAGCCCTCTTTACAATATTAGACTGAGCAAGACAGGTTAAGCGTACATAGTAAACATGCTTTGCTAAAGACCTTCTTCTTTTATTCACTCTGTCCCATTAGATGGAAGAAGTCCATTTTAATGTAATCTTTATTTTTAAGGACAAAGTTGAGGGAGGGGTGGGTTCTACCCTAAAGATTCATTGTGTATTTGAAAGGATTGCTGCTTTATGCTTCTTCATTTTCAAAATGAAACAGGTCTTGGAAATCGAAGAACCGTTACATTACAGAGCTTCTCTCTCACACAGCTCCTCCTCCAGTACCGTCCATTTAAAGTAGGAATTTCGAATAATGCAGCTTATTAAATCCATGTTTTCTGCCAGATTCTGCTCTACGTGCATATGTTCTTTTGTTTCCCTCCTAACATTTCCATGGCTCAGAAACCAGTCTTTCTGGTATAGCTGAAGGATATGGATATTAAGATCAGATCAGCAAAAGATTTTATAGACTTGGGAAGCTGCCAATCAATGTTGTAAAATCAAGCAGGTCATGTAGGTGGTGATATCATCAAGTCTATTCTATGTAGTTTCAATATTGCTGTTGGAGGAGGGGCTGGAGCCAGGGTCGAGCTGGCGAACAATTGGGAGTGGGCAAGGCAATGAAAGGATTAATTGTGGAATTTGAAAGTGGGGGCAATTTACATTAAAGAATTGTTTTCAAAGACTTCCTAACCTCCAAGACATTTTCCAGTCTAGGTAACCTTTGAATCACAGCTGGAGGTGATGTTCTTGGAGCTGCCTCTGAAAGCTGAAATCACAACACGCCTGCAGCGTTCCCTTCCCAAACCCACAACTTTGTCATCTTCTCAAGCAGACACACAAACACTCAAGAGTCCACAGTACTGTTTTGGGGTGGGCGGGGGGAGAGGGTTTGTTGCTTTGTAGTAGCTCTTTTGAAGTGTTTAATTCCTCCTTTGTAATCTATTCATCAACACGCATTTCAAGCATATCAGTTTTAGCTCAAAGATTGCATTCACAGGGGTTTATTTTCTCCTGTGGCTCAGGGCCTCTGTCCAGCATCTGGGTGGCACAGTTTTGTTTTATCTGAGTTCAGAAACGTTAAGAAAATTAAATTCTTTCTCTCTCCCATCCTTTCCACTGGCCAATTCAGGCTAAGATGTCACTGAGGTTGGGTGTGAGCAAGTGAGTGTGTGTGCAAAGGAGCACCGTGTGCCTGTCTTTGTAAAATACAGGAAATGCATAAAAGAAAGAAGAGTTCAGCTGGAGCCACTGCTGCTCGCCTTTGCTTCTTTCCCCTCCTCCCCTCTTCCTCCTCCCTCCGAGCACCGGCTTTTAATTTTCAACAGCACTGCAATTGCTTGGTGTGGTTTCAAGAGCTGGGGTGCCATTCTCCCTGATGATGACTCTGCTGACGTCAATGGCATTCTTATCATGCCTAGTGCGACATCAGAAACCAGCCCTCAGAGGCTCCTCTTATTCAGGCTGTCTGGGCTCTCAGTAAAACGTGGACTGGATTTCTCAAACGAAAAGGACTTACGCTCCGATCCTAGCAAGCAAGCTCTGCCCTCAGCCAGACACCCTTCTTTTGTATGACAGCTTGGCAGTTAAAGCTTTATTCCTTAGTGTTCTCTTCTGCTCAGACTCCCTGAAGGAGAAGAGAAGACTAAGTGGAGCACAGGGCTACCTCTGTGTCTGGAGCTTTCAGAGACGTGTGTGTGTGTGTGTGTGTGTGTGCGCGCGCGCGCGCGCCTGTGTGTGTGTGTTTCCCCACCACCAAGGCAAAACTGCTTGACCTGATTATTCTTTCGGTTTTGCTAAAGCATTTGAGGTGGTTCCCCTCTATACAGTGGACCAGATCCACTCATTTAAGTACTCCTGGCTTCCTGGCTTACTTTCTGGGTCAGAACTGGAGCTCAGGTCCAAACATCAAGCCCATTTTCACTTCCAGATTGCAGCAAACACCTCTCTCCTCTTTTTTTTTTTTTTTTTTTTGTAATAAAAGAGGTTGGGAGAAGCAGGGAGATAATTATAGCTAAATAATAAGAGTAATGACAGTAATAGCTGAATACAAAAACAATATCACTGAGAATTTAACATTTTCCTCTAAATACTCATGAGTTTTTAAGAGGTCTGATCTCAAAGGCTAGAATTATAAGATAGCCACTTGATGCTAAAATCCACCATTAGCTTTCCACCCAGCAGTTGGAGAGCAACTGTTATGATGATGACAAAACTTCCTTTTGCAGTAGAGTTTATTATGGTCCAAATCTAGCCTAAACCATTTCAGATACGTCTATAGTTCAAATCTAAAGTCAAGGACATTTAACATGAGGAGAAAATGGTACATATCTAGGTAGGTTTCTTTGGCCCAATCTTTCCTATAGACAAATCAAAATGACCTTGGTATCTACCAACCACATGACGATGGTTCCTCTTAAAGATTGCTGAGCCACCCTTAATAAACTTTTTAGAAGCAACTCATCTAGAGAGAAGCCATTTAACAATGCATGACATGTATAATCATTAATTCCGTCTAGAACTAGTTGGAATCATAACATTAAGGAACATAGGCTTACACCTAGTTTAACCCTTCCACCTTCACATGAGGAAACTGAGGCCCAGAGGTAGTTTCATGATGTACTCAAGGTCATGCAAAAAAGAAGTGGCATGACTGAAAAACTCAAGCCATCTCGCTCTTTATGTATGTTCTTTTCACTTCTGCTGCTGATTATTGACAGCCCAAACTTTTGCCTAGAAGTTTTTATTTGTCATACAAATATGAATAGTAATTCTGAATTTCTTGATTGAAATGAATTTTTAGGAGTTTTTAGATTAAGGGAGTCATTACAAATTTCTTCTTCTTTTCAGGAAGTTCTACAACTAGTGAAAACATTATTAAATGGAATGGGACAAAATAATATACATTGCAATACTATGGAATGGAATTCCATGGAATGGCATGGAATTCAGGTGGCTTTTTAAAAAAGTAATGATGGAGCCTGAGTAGAGACATTGGAGATTTACCTGGACATTCCACATACCTGAGCCCCCTGCATCTGGCCATCATCCTGCCTCATTTACTACTTACCTTGCAGCAGCCTGATTGTAGCATGGGAATACTCATATAATTTATTCACTTTCTAATTCAAGCCATTGGCTTAATGTTTGCTCCCTTGTACATTTGATATTTATAGTTACCTTCTTCCCTCCCCCTCATATCAGTCTCCTTACAAGACTATAACTGCTTTGGTAAGTCACTTTTAGACACTCTCTTTTGGGCAGATGCATCATCACCCTCTGGTCCGGAATGGAGAAGAGATGAGACCAAGTTGAGAGATGCTGGGTTTAGGGTTGGAAACCTGGCTTGCTACTATATCATTATAGGGTATTTCTTAAACTTTCTAAGCCCCTGTTTCCTCATCTGTAAAATAGGAATAATGATCCCTAACTTATAGGATTATTGAAAGAGTTAGAGAGGCCCCTGGGTGGCTCAGTCAGTTTAGCGTCCGACTTACACTCAGGTTATGATCTCATGGTTCCTGAGTTTGGGCTCCATGTCGGGCTCTGTGCTGACAGTTCAGAGCCTGGAGTCTGTTTTGGATTTTGTGTCTCCCTCTCTCTCTGCTTTCCCACTGCTTGTGCTCTGCCTCTCTCTCGAAAGTAAATAAACATTTAAAAAAATTAAAAAAAAAAAAAGAAAGGGTTAGAGAAGATGTTTACTAAGCTCCTGTTAGACTACCTGGCACATAGGAGAAACTCAAGAAAGGATAATGCTGACATTGATGATAAAAAAAAATAACAGGCGGGGAGAATCATAAAATTAGTAAGGACTAATAAAGTAGAACAAACAAAGGACAGGTAGTATTTTTCTCCTTGTAAGCAGAGTTAGGCCTGAGGAGTGCCACCACAATTGGAAGAGCAATATTTCTTCAAAGATTTTTTTCTAGTGAAAAATGAGTTATCTGAACCAAATACATCAGCATAGACCTGCATGATAAATTTCTATAAAATGTTAGTGGAATGCATTTTGCATTTGGTGTTTGATTGCAATTAGATGTCAAGTAGCTACAAAACCTAATTGTCCTCTTAAAAAATCTTCAAGGATTATTTTGAAACTGGTCTGTGAGAGCTACTTTAAAGGTAAACCATTCTGGGCTGATTCAGTTTCTGGTTCTGCTCTCCCTGAGACAAACTGCCAATAGTCCACTAGGCGATAAGTCGCTTTGTGTACACTGAGATAAGAAGACAAATTAATTCCTTAAACTTAAAGGGAGACCCACATTAAGGTCACAAGGGTTTTGGAAAGCCTAGCTCTCCATTAGGGAGATAAACCATAGCATCCCATAATACAGATTTTCACATTTCACTACAAAATTGAGATCATTTCATTAATAACAAAATTTATCAAAATATAAATGCTGTCCCCTTTGCAGAAATCAATAATTTAATATAAAATAAAACTAGCATTTGACTCAGAAACAAATCACAGCCATGTCTGTTTAAGGTGGCTCACCCAAATTTCATAATAGGAACCAAGAAAAAGAAGTATGTAGATTTAGGAAAGGGTGTTCATCTCTGTGATTTGGCCCTGAAACCAATCAATTCTGCCTGGGGCAGTGCAGAAAAAAAGCTCTCCTTTCTAGTGAATCTTCATGTCTCACCCACTGAAAAAAGTTTTACACCCCATTAACAGGTTGGTCAACTTTTAACATTTGATGTCCCTTTCTGCTTCAACTCAAGCAAATAGAAAGAAAGGGTTTAGTCACATCTAACTTCTCCAAACTAGTAAGTAAAGTTAAAATGCAAATTTGATAGTGTGCTTCCCCTTCCTTAAAGCCCTTCTTCAACAATGCTCCATTCACTTAGCCAGGGGCCCAGTGGTCAGGCCAGTGTAAACCTGAGGAAAGATCACCACTTTCTAACTCACCTAGCCTAAAGGACTGCCCTTCTGTAACTTACCTGACTAGAGATGGTGCCTTTTAAAACTATGCAAAAGGTGGGGCACCTAGGTGGCTCATTTGGTCAAGCATCCCGACTTTAGCTCAGGTCATGGCTCAAGCCTGGCGTCAGGCTCTGTGCTGACAGCTCAGAGCCTGGAACCTGCTTCAGATCCTGGGTCTCCCTCTCTCTCTGTCCCTCCCCCACTCATGCACTGTCGCTCTCTCTCTATCAAAAATAAATAAACATTCAAATTTTTTTTTAAAATATGCAAAAGGTGTATTAGGTATACAAAAGGCACAGAGGCGTTCCTTCAGAATTAGCTTCATGCCGATTTGATTAGACGCTCCCACAACAACTTGCATTTTGCCTTCATGGTATTTAAGGCATTTCAATCATATATTTTTAATTTTTCGTTGCCCTACTAGACTGTAAAGTAGGAATTGTGACCACATAGTTCATCTATATATCCCTGGCTTCTATTATAGTGCCTGCTACACAAGTAGTTGGTTAAAAAACATTGTTATATAAAGTCAGTTTGCCATGTTATGTTCAATAGTTGATATGATTCTTGATAAAAGTTATTACTGAGAGGATATGAAATAATTCTATATCCTCATATGTGACTTTATCACGGTTATTCCCAAACGCCAAGGGCATATGGTATTCCAAAATAAAGTGAAATTACAACAGTAATAATGATAAGGCCAATGTAACACAGTTATACATACACACACACAAATTAATGAAAGGTTTCAATGGCTCCCTTTTGGGGATGACTGCCCTTTTTTTCCTATTTTGTGATATTAAATGTATGTGGAATGCAAGACATAAATATCCCAATATGAAATCATGACTCTAGTAAATAGCAGTCGTTCTGTTGAAAATAGCTTTATTTGGCAAAAGTTAATAAGAGTTGATGAGTTGGTAATCCTATGTTGGGCCTCTCAATTTTTTTTTTTTTTAATTTTGAAATTCCAAAGTCTGGGAATCATCGACTGAGCAGAATTTTCCCATCGGAACAGACTTGAGGATTTTTGTGATGCACATCTTAGTTTCTAATCATGTGTGGCTCCAACTTCCAATCCTTCCTACATTTACTTCTCCATCCTCATACTTTGCCTTTTGTGATACTCCCCATGACTATACTTTCTCCGAACTTTATTATTTTCAACAATCGATACCGTATAGTTCTTGTCCCCACTTACAGCCACTTTAGGCTCCCAAATCTTTGACATGGTTTATTTTGCTTTAAGAGAAATAGGTTAAGATTTTAAAATTCTAATTATATACATTATAATAACGGGTCTGATACATTCACCTGCAGGTGACTGGAATAACTAAAGGTATAAATTTTAAAGGTAAAAGTAAAGCAAGTTTTCTTTGAATTCATTAAACTTCCTAAAGATTTGATAAGGGGTAGGGATCACAGTTGAGCCAGACACTGATTTTCCTCAGCCCTTGGAGCACATGAGTGGGAGAATAAACACAAGTCACATTTACTCTAGCAGTCACTAGAAATATAATTATCTATGTGTGCCATTTGGGAAGCACTGGTCCAAATGATTTCCATGATTCAATACACATGTAAGTTGAAATTGACAACACTCAATAGCAAAACTATTCAGAGGATGTTATTTGATGGAATAATAACATTTTAAATTTTATATTCCATTATAGTACACTTTCCGGTATAGTTTTTTTGAAATGGTTAATATAGAGAAGCATACTATCAAGGAGCAGATGAAAGTAACACCACCTTCCTCCTCCCTTTAAGGAAAGTTCCTATTGGTATTCCTGTTACATATACAGGCTTGGGACTTTGTGGCATTTACGGCATATTGACATGATTAACATTTTCACTTGATTGAGGGAAGTGGCATTCATTTTTAGCTCTGCTTTGGAATATTATTAACCTGATTTGAAGATAATATATTAGAAATGTCCTTGTCAGTCAAACCCCCTGAGCTGTAGAAATGATCATGTTGTTCAACTTGTTCAGCCTAATTTGACAAGGGTAGCAAGCCAAGATTGTTCCAGGGAAGAGAGATATTCCTATTGCAGCAGGAATATCTTTATTCCTTTGGTGAAAATTAGCATTAGGATCAGTGTATGTCAAAGAAGACATTGGCATCATTTCACCCAACGCTTTTCCATTCTCTTATTATTTGGATAATTGGAAAATTCACCACAAGAATCCACACTTGTCTGTCTCTCTGTCTCTCTGTTTTTCTGTCTTTCTGTCTCTCTCTCTCCCTCCTCTCTCTCTCTCTCTCTCTCTCTCTCACACACACACACACACACACACACACACACCCCTATGAAAATCCTGCCATGTGAGGTAGAGATTTTGTTGTAAGAATGAAGCAGAAGACAGCTCCCTTCCTCACTGCTACTCAGAGCTAGAACTCATACTTTTCTAGTGGGAAGAGTAAAGTGGATGCTGACTCTATAACATAGGCTAAAGGCTTTAGAAGTAGAAAGCCCGGAGTTCAGATTCTAGCTCTGCCACTTCCTAGCTCTTTGAACACAAGCAAGTTACTTAGCTCTTTAGGTCTCTCTGCTTTCTCATCTATAAAATGGAGTCCAGAAAGTTCTGAGGATTACACAAAAGCATTTACTTGAGGCACTTAACACAATACCTTGTACAAATGAGGCACTCAAATGACAGGTGATACAGCACTAAACTATAGCACACTATATCAGGACACCAGGGAAGCTTAATTTAAGAAGTCTTGGGTCTCATCCATTCTAATTTTGTCAGTAAACTGTAGGTAAGTACACTGGGCCCCTGTGTACTTGGGGCCTTCCCAGGCCCACTTTACCCAATCTACCCCTGGGGCAGAAGCTACTTTCCTAGCTTCCTGGCCATAACAGCCCCAACAAAGTGTTGGTGATCACTGCTACTGCCTCACCTTTTCTGCCTTACCACCCTGGTGGGCCTGGCCTGGGCAAAAGCCTCTGATGTGACAGGAACCATCCAGCTACATGTCAGATGGGGAGCTTCTGGCTTCCTCAGGGATTTCTGGGAGAGTCAAAAGAGTCAAGTTCTGTAGAGCAAGCTGACCAATTTGAGACAAAAGACTTCTGGGCAGAAAAATTGTTCACCCTTTCTCCCCTGGGTGGAATGTTCCAAAACATAGAGGTTTTATACAATCTCACAGGTGATATCTTTTATAACTTAGCAGCTAGCTGTGTTTCTGGTAAAGGTGTGGCAAGCTTAGTAGTGCAAGGCCTTGGCTTTACTTTTCTTCTCCTCTACTGCTATTCTTTTCACCTTCACCCTTGCCCTCTCTCCTTCTTTCTTGGGATTGCCTGATTCCCCATCCCCTGTAAAATGGGAGCAGGTCTTGGGCTACATCTCAGGAAGTTTGGGCTAAGACTAAGACATTTAGGGAAAAAATGAGGCAATGGGAGTACAAGAATAAGAAAATTCACAGTATTTGACACCAATCTACTTATCTATATATAATTCCTGGGATTCTCTCAATAGTGGAAGCTCTTAAGGCCACATTACTGCCTTATTAACAAAGCATAACTGATCAAATCAGGAGCACAAGGGGCCTTTGAAGACAACTCATCATTCCTTTCCTTCCATAGAGTCAAATTTCAATTACAACCGAAGATAACATATTTGTAACCACTTAATCCTGTCTTTCAGGAGAGAAGACAGAGAGACTGAGAGTGAAAAGAGATTTTTCTTTTTGAAAAGTCATGTTCCTTTTTATTTAACTAAAATGTAACAGGATGCTAAAATGCAACATTGGCATTTTTCTTTTCTTCAGAAATATGCCCGCATTTTATAGAGAAAGCTATATATTGAGGTTCTGCTAAAAAAAAAAAAAAGAAAAAGAAAGAAAGAAAGAAATGCAATTTTCACATTAAACATAGATTCTAATGTCTGGCATTTCTCCTAGTGCTCGCACATAATTATCCATAATTGCAGTTTTTCCAACAGGGGACCCACGGTAGTCACTCTGATTTATTCCACATTATGTGACCCTCTCACACAGTGATAATGATCTTCAATTCCAGCAGCCCCGGCTGTCGCCTCTCTTCAACCTACATGGAACACTTTTCCTCTCATGCCTCGTGACGTCGAATATAGGAACTCTAGGTTGTTATTCAGGCTTCTTTCATCCTCATTTTCTGTATTTTTTATGACTGCTTTTTGCATAGGCACATTTGCTGAGTTGGCACCTCACAGGTGGTTTGGTTTGTGGCATATTTTAATAGCTATGAAACCATGGGTTCAGCTATTGGGTTGCAATGAATTACATAATGCATGTGCAATTCAGTGCACTAACAAGAGGATTTTCCTAAGACCCCAAATGACCCGGGAAACTGACACATGGAAGGGACCGCATCTCATCAAATGTCCCCTGACACAGATACACTTATCCTGAAGGGCACGCTCTTACTCTGAGGGATGGTGGTCTGTGGAGGGCAGACCTGGTAGCCATCCAACTATACTAAGGCACATTTCTTTCTGCTGCTATTTGGTTCATTTTACTTTGGTTTGGTTTGTTTTCTGTTCTCAGCAATCAGGCCATTTTACGAGTACTTTGGCAAGCAGGAGTCAGAGTTGTTTTCTCTAGGAAAGTTTTAACCTTTCAGCACAGTAGCAATGTGATAGACATTATAAATTCAATGAAATGTGGTCTCTGGTCCAGGTTGGTGGTAACCCTTTTTATTTCTCTTGCTTAATTTACTTAGAAATAAGTGTGATGCTCTAGAGATATCGAGATAAATTGAATGCGGGGCCTGTACGCACAACTGCCTCCGGTCTGAGGTCATTTTCTAGGAATGCTGGTCACTAGTAGAGGAGGATAGAGTCCATGCAAGCTGTATCTATTTCATTATTCTCATAGTCCATTCATTCATTCCACACATTTAGTATCTTCTGTGAGCCAGGCACCGTGCTAGGTAACACGGTTAACACGTTGAGCAAATCCCGGCCCTAAGATGACACACCGTAAGGTTCTGTTGAAATATAGGGTTTGGCATTCTTTTTCCAAATCTCCATGTATTATAAGGAGGAAAATAAGCAAACAATATTATTAATTTATTCACAAATTCATTAACCATTCATTTAAAAAAAATACTGAAGATCTACTATGTGATAGATACCGTACCAAATGCCAGGAAAGTAAGGATAAAAGAGAGCATCTATAAACCATAAGAAAAGGATGAATCTGACTACAGAAATAATTTAAAAGCCTAATTGTTAAAACACCCTAAACAAAGTTAGAGTTAAAAAAATGAAAAAAAATTGCCATAAAAGGGATCATTTTCTTAATACACCCAGAGCATTAACACATCAAACAAACTGATTCCCCAAGGATAACTGATTTAAGGAATCTTTTACAGGAGGAAACTGTGGCCAATAAACATATGAAAAGGTGATCTATTTTATTTATAATTAAACTAAGTGGCAAAATGTTTGTGAATCCCACTGTCAGTGGATATGGGAATACACACACATTTGTTTTTAAAGTTTATTATTTTGAGAGAGGAAGAGAGTGAACAAGCAGGGGGAGGGCCAGAGAGAAGGAGAGAGAGAGAGAGAGAGGGAGGGAGGGGGAGAGAGAGAGAGAGAGAGAGAGAGAGAGAGAAAGAGAGAGAGAGAGAATTTTAAACAGGCTCCACACTGCCAAGGTGGAGCCCAATGTGGGACTGGAACCCATGAACCATGAGACCATAACCTGAGCTGAAACCAAGAGTTGGATGCTTAATGGACAGAGCCACCTGGGTGCCCTGGGAATAAACACATTTTTATGCTGATGGTGGGACTGTTATTTGATGTAGTCTTTGGAAGACAGCTTGGCAATACCTACAAAAATGTTGCAATTTCACTGCTAAGAATTTGTCTAACAAATACACTTACAAAAGGATACAGAAATGTTCAGGTATAAGGAAACTCAAAATGTTATTTGTAGTAGTAAAAGAAAACTGGAAATGACCTTTAAAGTCTATCAACTGAGTTAAATGTATTATTAACTTAAATGGATTATTACATATAAGGGGATACTATGCACCGGGTAATAAGAATGAGGTATAACTCATTGTATTTATATAAACACATACAAAAGAGCCTCAAGACGTGTGGTTCAATTTAAAAGAGTATGGTGCAGAGTGGTATTTATAATACTATCTGGAAGGATGTGCACGAAACTGTGAACACTTTACTGAACACAGCCATGAACAAACAATTGGAGTTGACACAAGTGACAGCTATTTGCTAATCTGCTTTCTCATGTGATAGCGTTCACTCTATGCAGGGTTCTCTCTGAGTATGTGCTGTTCTAAGATCTTCAGATATTTGCATACAGCTAAAATCAAGAAGAAATGAAGATCAATACATGTTTTCAAATGAATTAGGACTCAGGGTGGGGAGAGAGAGACAGAGACAGAGAGAGAGAGAGAGAGAGAGGGGGAGACATAGCATCAAGGAGTAGGCAGGGGCATCAACTTACCCCAATTTGCCTAGGACTTTCCTAGTTGGAGCACAGAGTGCCCCATGTGCTAGGAAACTCTTCAGTCCCAGGCAAACAGCTGGGAATGGACTGGAACAGCTGGTCACCCTGGCCTGTCTTGGAGTTCCTACAGAGACTTGTGCATTAACCCTATGCACAGGAGAAACTGACATGAGGAACTCGCTTTCTTGCTTGCATTTTTCTTCCCTATACCTCTTCCTAGATGCCAAAAGGTCTCTGCAGTTTTCTCCATCTGGAAGTTCCATCACCGCCCCTTGGTGCAAAGATTTCGACACTTGCTCTAGAGATGTGACTTTCTGGATTAAGATTTCTAAAACTGGGGTTTTCTGGAGGTTGTATAGAGTTTACAGGAGAAGAGAAGCTATTGTAAAAGCATTGGGAGGTATGGAATTTGGGTATGAGGGAAAAATGTTACTTGTGGAGCTAGGAATAATAAATCCAAAGAGGTTTTCAAAGGTAAGGAAAAACCTGATGGTATGACGGGAAGGGATAGAGCAATATTCATTAGAAAAACTGAAATGGTGTCTATGAAAGTAAGTTAGATAAAGATGGGGGGCATTTTAGGGAAAAACTTTCAGAACAAAACACACCAACTCTTAGGAACTACTGGATGTAATCAGCAATTTATATGCTTCTGACACTTTCCATATGACGTAGGATGCTGTGGAAGGAATAGCTGACTACTGTAGAACACTGAAATTATCCCTGGTGGCAGGTGTTGGGCTGTGTGTACACGACCACCCTAACAAGGTTAAAGGAGAAATCCCTGGAGAACCTCATTGTTTTCAGTGTCCATGGCAAGAAGGAAGCCAAATATGGCCACACATGTTATACTACAATCTTGTCCAGAAAGTGGGTGATGTTTCAGATTTGAGAAAGGCATCAGAAGCATAGCTATTCAGTGCATGTGTTTCTCATAATGATGTTGGTATTCCTCTCACATGTGTCCCCACAGTAACCATTTACTGAAAGAAAGCTAATGCCATTTGAGCGTGGTTGCATTTTCTAAGACTTCCTATAGAAACGAATCCTCATGATTACTTAGAAGTCACTAAGTCTGTTGCCCTCAACATTTTTGCCCATCTAAGGGTGAGTGTACTCCTTTTTTGCATTGACATATCGGTAGCTATGCCACTTTTGCAAAACCATGTTTATTCTGTACTCTGGACCATTCATTTGATCATTTAATATTTACCAGGGAATAAGTGGGGGCCTGGGGTTTCACAGATGAGTAAGACACAGACTCCATGCTCAGGAGGTAATGGTACATTAGAAAATATAAGACCAACTAACATGACAATGTAAGATGGAAGACATGAGAGAAAGATTTTACAGCAATATAGAAGAGGTAAAGAAGATTACGCTCAGGAGGAATTGAGGAACTGTCTTCAGGGGCAAAGCAGATACCCTCCCATTTCTGTAAGAGATGAGGGTGGAGAAGACCTTGAAGGGCCACAGAAAAATGTATGCAAAAGCTACAGAGGTATGAGACAGCATGGCTTAATCGGGAAACTGCCAACCACGGGTTAAATCTGGGGGGAGCACAGAATCGAATGGCACGCATGTGGAAGGAAGCAACCAGGCAATGAGGGGAGGGTGGAAGTCAAGGCAGGCAGACTTATTGAGCGCTTATTTTGCCCCAGGCTTTTACATCTGGTATCTCACATGATGGCTTCAACAACCTCCTGACATTGTTCATTACTCCATTATGCCGATGAGGAAACAGAAGATGAGAAAGGTTACACCTGAGCTGACCCACAATTCGAGGCCAAGTGTATCTGATACCAAAGCCCCTGGTCAATTTACCACGAGCCAGTGTTTCTAGGTGAAGGGTAAAGAGTTTAAACTTCACCAGGAAGGCTCTAAGTACTTTCTAATCGGAGTCAGTAGAGAAAGATATAATTATAACTGCATTTTAGAAAAAAAATAATTTGAATCCATGTGCAGGAAGAGCAAGTGGAGGCAGTGATGACAGACAGGAGGACAGAGAAATATTTTTCTCGTTTTTTGGCAATGAAGATCAGAATCTAGTGGCACACACAGACAAGTCCAGGTTTCCTTAGGCCTTGACTTTGTCATACTTGCATTATGCTTAGAAATATGCAAGTGTCAAATACCAATTACGAATCTGAAGATGATGGATTCCAGGAACTCTGACCCATCTTAGAGGGGAGCAGGGCTGGAGAAGGGGCATAAGGGCAAAGTAATGATGAATCTCTAGGACTGAGAAACATAATGAAAATCTCTGCAGATGCAGTTCCATGAATGACTAGAGGACATCCATTCTTTTTTTTTTTCAACATTTATTTATTTTTTGGGACAGAGAGAGACAGAGCATGAACGGGGGAAGGGCAGAGAGAGAGGGAGACACAGAATCGGAAACAGGCTCCAGGCTCCGAGCCATCAGCCCAGAGCCTGACGCGGGGCTCGAACTCACGGACCGCGAGATCGTGACCTGGCTGAAGTCGGACGCTTAACCGACTGCGCCACCCAGGCGCCCCAAGAAGACACCCATTCTTAAGGGCGATAGAGATGCTGGGAGCCGGTGAAGCAGTTGTAACTTGCACTTGTGTAATTATTGCAGAGGGTTACACTTTGGTTAAGTGATCCTATTGCTTTAGAAGTCTGAGATGATGCCTGGCCTAAGAGTTTTTTTTTTTAGCTGCATGTCTCACTGTAGCTATAAATTTCAGTCAAGTTATGTCCTGCAAATTGGGCCTAGTTAAAGAGCTCAGGAATGGGGAGGTGGGGGGTGGACTGGGATACAGACTCAGGGCTGGTGGAGTTAATTTAATTCTTGGATTGAAAATCTGATAACCATTTTAATCCTCTGTGGTTTGAAAAAGTAGGTCCTTAAAATACATTCATTTGGCACAAATGAAAGCAGTAAAACAAAAATCAGGGAGTGTTGAAATTCTTAGACTAAGGGCTACTTTATCATAAGCTCTAGTAAACAAGACTAGAGACTGTTTCTGGTTGAATCAGAAAAAACATTTTCAGTGAAAAATTTCCATCTGATCTTTCTCAGATACAGTAACAAGACATCTATATTCTACAGTAGATACAAATGTTTGCTCCAGACGGTCAAGATTTTGAGATGGTAAGCAAACATTTTTAGCATAAACACACGGTTGTAGAAACTAACTTCGAGAGTAATAATATTCCTTAACATGATTTTGTCATAAAAGGTTAAAACCTTTACTAGATTTACATCTTAGGGTCAAGGAGATAGTCATTCTTTTAAAGTTGCAACGGTTTGGTTAGATTCAAATCACTAGAGTGTTCCTTTGAAGGCAAACCTTGTTCCTTTGAAGGTAAAATTTATATCTGTGCATACATGTTCCATTCGTAAAACTGGAAAGAATCCTTCACAATAAACTATAAATGGTGTATACATACTTTAAATGGATATTATACTTATATGGCAGAGGGAAAATACTAAAGGTTTGAGGATCCATAGGAGGAAGGAAAATGCAATGTAACCTGTAGATAAATGGCAACCCATTTGGTAATTTTTAACGATCATTAATAATCACCATGATTAGTAAATCATTTAAAGAACACATTTCCTACAATTGCTGTTACTTGAAGATTTACAATTAGGTAATAATCTCTTTGCACTTAAAAAATAAAGATATCCCAATGAATATATGATACCACAGTTGAATAATATTTCAGGTCCTTTTCTGTAGTGCATATGCTTGCCTCAGTATGTTGTGATAGCTGTGGAAAACAGTTCACAACTAAAACCATCTTTAAAAAGTAGTTTAGGCTACACCCATATTTCACTGATAAGGCCCAGAAAGATAAAGTAACTTTTTCAAAGTCATGTACATACTTGTAATCTGTTATTAGCAAAGTCAAGACAATGACAATTTCAGGATCTTGATTTTTGGTGCTTTCTTGGTTCTGAGGAAGTTCCTGACAGTCCTGTCCTGGAAAGTAAATAAGATAAGGAGGCAACCAGGTGGGTGGGGCTCCTTACACCACACCTGACTTCATCTAAAGCAGGTCTGCTGTGTGTGTTATGCAGAGTTAAGCATCAAGCTTCTTTCTGAATAAGGTTTACTTAAAGAAAGACCTCTTCTACTAAGTGAAATTTTTTAAATGAGTACATGCTGAACCACACTAATCTGCTAGACATGTGGACGAGAAAATGCTCTAGACATCAGTGGGCACTCTGCATGTTCTAGAAGGTCAGAGCTATGTCATCTTGGAATTTTCTCCAGAATCTAAATTGGTGTCTTACTGCATAAAGGCTATTAGGTCTGGAGGTTCTTTTAGTTACACCTCCAGGGGTTTCCTTCTGACCTCAGTTTCTTAATCACCTCCTTGTTTTTTTTCACTGATCCATGAGATGCAATTAGCTTGCACCTCTTAAGGCCAACCTTGACTTTTTTTGACATACGCACTTTAGAGTTGGGGATACATTCTCCCAGTTGGGACCCACACTTGTGTCTCTGCATAAGCCTTGAAACACATGAAAATGAATGAATGAATGAATGAATGAATGAATACGAGTTTGATTGTAACTGCAAGAAAGAGATAAGAGCCAACAAAATAATGATGAAATTGATAAGGCTGTAGAGTCCCTGATATTTAACAAAGGAAAATGAGTTCAATCTAGCTTTCCACTGGTCCTCTTAGAAATTTTTCCAGCTTCTTTGGGGTGCCTGGGTGGCTCAGTCGGTTAAGCGACCGGTTTCGGCTCAGGTCATGATCTCACAGTCCGCGAGTTCGAGCCCCGCATCGGGCTGTGTGCTGATAGCTCAGAGCCTGGAGCCTGCTTCAGATTCTGTGTCTCCCTCTCTCTCTGACCCTCCCTCGTTCATGCTCTGTCTCTCTCTGTCTCAAAAATAAACATTAAAAAAATTAAAAAAAAAAGAAATTTTTCCAACTTCTTTCTCTCCTTTTTTGTTTCCTATTTTATTCTTGAGAGGCCTCACATCCTTGCCTACCTATAATGTCTTCAGAACTCTTCCCTGAAGGTGTTTTCTTGGTGAATCCTAAAGAAACTTTTTCCCACTAAAATGGAAGTTCATCATGGTGATAAACAGTGATGTCTAAGTAAAATATTATTTGGGGTTAAGTGGGAATATAAAGTAGGATTTGGAAGTGTGTTCTTAAATTTACATTCATAAAATAACATAGTAGCAGAGGTTCTAGGGAGGCACTAAGTTCCTTTCCCTTTCCTTTTTTACCTATCACCCCTTCCTTTATTTTCCTTTATCCTTTCATCCCTCCCTTCTTTCCTTTTTAGAAGCCTCAAATGTTCACTTTTATTCATATACAAACCCTAATTTGACTGGATTTTACAGTTACCATTCCATTTTGAAGAACACTAAAATCAAATGTCACCATCAATAAATCAACTAAAGGATCAAGAAGGTTTATAACATGAGCACAGAAATTGATTTAGCATAAATTAAGACGTTATTGACTCAGCCAGAACCCAGTCTGGAATCCAGCTCTCCCATTTACTGTGCATGTCCTTGAGTGAGTTAATCAAAGTAAATCACACATCTTCCTATGAAAAATGGAGATAACACCATCTCCAAGTGTAATTGTAAAGATTAGATGATACTATGCACATAAAAATCTTGGATGTGCCTGGAACATAGTTAATGTTGAATAAATATTATAATTGGTATAGCATTACCGGACATTATAGTATCTTACACTAGGCATATCATTGTGAGTTGATAAAGCAAAAGACATTCCAATACTCCACCTAATTAAGCAAATGAGTACTTAAGCAATAATTAATTCATGTACTTCCAGTGTTGTTTACAATTATTACATTTGAATAAATGATATTTTGTCAAAACTATTTGATCCCTCAGTCGATTTAGATTTTAGGACCAATAAATAATTGACAGGCTTTACACTTAGGAAAGCTCAAGATAGTCTCAAAAATTCCATAGGTTTGAGGCACCCGGGTGGCTCAGTCAGTTTAGCGTCCACCTTTTGGTTTTGGCTCAGATCATGATCTCACGGTTCGTGAGTTTGAGTCCAGCATCAGGCTCTCTGCTGTCAGTGCAGAGCTGGCTTTAGATCCTGTCCCCCTCCGTGCCCGTCCCTCCCTCTCTCTCCCACTCTCTCTCTCTCTCTCTCTCAAATAAATAAACATTAAAAAAAAAATTCCTCAGGGTTGATGTTGGTTTACTACTTGTCACCATGTGTACCTTTTTCCTGAAGGTGGCTAGCAATGCAGAACAGAGCAAAGGTACTTCAACTCCTTCATGATCACATGTTTTCACTTTAATCCAATTATGGATATTACCACATGTTTTAAAAATCACAGATCCAAATAAAGGAACCATCAGGAATTTCTCTATGGTTTATAAAAGGGAAACATCTTTTATGACTTTATTAGTCTAATTTTCTATTATTGGTAAAGAGAAAAAAAGTATTTCCTTTGTTCTTTGTCTTGTTAAGAAAACCAAGCGCGCTGTGAGTCACGAGATGTGAGTTCTGGCCATTGACCAGCTGTGACCACTGAGTACTGAGACAAGTCTTCTCTCTAAAATGGACCCTGTGCTGATGATCAGTGAGATCCTTTCCAGCACTAACAGCCTATTATTTCACACCATGTTACTTTTCCAGATGAACTAGAAGGCTGTAAATGGTATATTCAGAGAAGACAAAAGGGGACCGAGTGAAAAAAGAGTGTAGGAGTGTCCTCAAAAAGCAAAGAAAAAACACTCAATGAATGCTATTCATTAGACTGTTAATGAGAAAAAAAAAGATAAGCAGTGTTTTGAATATTGATCTTCACGATATTTCAGCTGTTAAAATTATAGTTAATTGACTGTATACAACAGGGCTTTGTATGTCTTAGACAAGCATTTGTTGAGCACTTTACATTTAGGTGCCAGGGAGTTTGATAAAATTTGTGTTTAATGAAGTCTATCCTGCAATAGCTTGCAAATAAAGTGGGCAAGTAAGAAAAATGCAGATTAAAAAAAGTTTATTCATTTTGAGAGAGCCAGAGAGAGAGTGTGCACACGTGGGTCAGCTCAGGTCATGATCTCACCATTGGTGAGTTGGAGCACTGCATCAGGCTCTGTACTGACAACTCAGAGCCTAGAGCCTAGAGCCTGCTTCCGATTCTGTGCGTCCCTTTCCCTCTGTCCCTTCCCCACTCGCAGCTGTTTCTCTCTCTCAAAAACAAACAAACATTAGAAAAAATTATAAAAAGTTGGATGCCAAACCAGCTGAGCCACCTGGAAAATGAAGATTTAATATAAATTTCCTAAAAAGTGACACACAAGTCACATCCAAACAAAATATCATCCTAGTTGAGTAACCTAGGGTTATGACTTAAATGGTTTACATGTTTAACACATGTCTTTGGATCTCTCTTTTAGAGATCCTTTCTCTTCAACAATGTAAAAATGATTACCCAGAAGCAACTGTGTTGTTATTTTATACATGCTATTACTCTTTTAAAAAAATGTTAAAGTAATGTGTTTTTTTAGAGAATATATACCCATTAAAGATATTACAGTAGAAAATATATACCCATTAAAGATATGATGGTAGAAAACATAGAGGAGGTTTTTCTTTAATTTTAAAGAAAAGAAAAGGTAAATTTAATGGAATGACCATTTTCAAGTGCAAAGGTGTATTTGTTGAATGCTTTTTGTGTGTTGCATGCTCTCCATAGAGTCTCATTTAATCTTTGTAATAACTATGGTATTATCACCATTCTGTGTGACAGATGATAGAAATGAGACTCATGGAGGTCAAGTGATTTTTCTGAATTCACCAGGTAATTAATTAGGAAAGTATGATAGACTCTAAAACTCATGTTCTTCCTATTTTCTCAAGCCTCTTCTCATTCTTAGCACTTCTCTGGAATTGTGTGTACAGGCAGGAGGCAGAGGACACCTGCTTTTCACTTCTGAAGGACAGAAATGGATGAAGAAAATAATCCTGTGAGATTTGCTGACCAGCTTGGGTTACAAAAAAATGTATATCTATCTTCCCTGTGGGTTTTTTTGAAAAAGCAGATTCGCAATGAATGAACTTTAAATGCAATTTTCTATTTTCCTACAAAGAATGTGCAGGTCCTTCCTAGAGATTTAAGACCACTACTGAACAACAACAACAACGATGACAACAACAACAAAACACTCTGTCAGAGAGGAGTAAAAGCTTGCTTCGTTGCCATAAAAGATATCCTATCTCTAATATCGTCAAATCCTAATTGAAAACTGCTGATTTCATTTACATAGTCCCATGTTCAGGTAAAATATGCATTGTTTGTAATGGATATAAATATATTTACAAATGGATAAGAAACTTTTAAGATATGTCTCTGAAGACAAGTTTAATAGGTTTTGGAAAAATATAATCTTGTTCTTATTTTTAAATTAAAAATATTATTTATTTTTGACAGAGACAGAGACAGAGCATGAGCAGGGTAGGGGCAGGGAGAGAGGGACACACAGAATCCAAAGCAGTCTCCAGGCTCCGAGCTGTCAGCACAGAGCTTGATGTGGGGCTCGAATTCACAAACTGTGAAATTGTGACCTGAGCCAAAGTCGGACACTTAACCGACTGAGCCATCCAGGCATCCCAATCTTATTTTTAAAAAATACTGAAAAAAAAACACAGGAAGATTTTTTTCCCTATTGATATCTTTCAAAATATTTACCTAATAGTATTAAACATTTCCTATATTATATTTTTAAAAGGTTGCTAGAAAATACATATCTTACTTTTATATGCATAAAACGTGTTTACATAGCACAAAAGAAACACCATTTCAAATTTTGGAACCCTTTGAATTTTGTATTTTGAAGCATGAGGATATATTATTTATTAAAATGTTTTCAATTATGAAAAAATTTCCTAGGTTTGAGGTGTAATCCCTAAAAGTAGTGTAGGATAGAAATGTAATATTTTCAAAGCCACTGAAGACGGTCATTTCCTTGAAGTGAGTAAATGAGATAGTTATTTATTTCATCAAGAAATGGAAACGGTCTGACTCACTTTCTTCCAAATCAAATAATGCGGTCCAGTGAAAATTGTTGAAAGAGTTTTGATTCTTTTATTCCCAAATTGGATTTGGAGAGTTTCTTCTTATTCAGACTCTGTCGCGAGCAAAGCAGCAAGACTGAGACTTAGATAATGTAATTGGATAAGGCTTTACAGAAAAACTGCAGAAAATTATCATGTATGACTTTATTTCTTCAGTAAAAAACATACCTTGATAAAATATATAGAAATGCTGAAAAGAGTATATTTAAGTTAGAATTCTACTCCCCTTGAACAACTCTTTCCCACCTCTGACCATAACGTCAACAGGTAAGGACATGTCAATTCCACACCAATTTGAAAAATTGACTATTTTGCATGTGTGTTTCAAATATTCCTTACAATTCAACAAAAAAGAAATTCTTATGCTGCAGTTGAGAGGAGCGATAGGTACATTTAAAAAGTAGAGAAAGAAAGACCTCTTAAGAGCTTTCAGTTGAACTGGAGGAGATTTTTTCTTAAACCCAAATATTGTCTACACCATAAAATCATTTTTAAGAAGGATTGTTTTGAATAAAATTGATAAAATTCAGTGCTTGTCAAAGCTGCCTACATTTTTCAATGAGTTGGGCAGTGTGAGTCATCTACAGTCTCATCTTGAATTCAACCCCTGGAAACCAAAAGTTGTGAAACTCTTTAAATCTCTACTCCTTTAACACTTCTCTAAATAAATGGCATTTAGAACTTTGTAAGGTCTTGTTTTTGTCTCCAACATCCTAAATCGGATTTTAAAATCTTTCTACAGTAACTCAAAAGAGTTTTAATTTAGGAACTATATGTCCTCATATAGATTCTCTTGCCAAAATTTCTGTTTCTCTCCAATGGTGTCCATCAAGTGAGATACGGTAATTACTTCCCCCAATAAAATTCTATCATTTGAATAGTGTCTTCTTCACCTTCTCCTTCTATTGTCTCCACAATCTTTCAGTAGGAGAACTGTTACAATGTCACCCATACTAAATTGTATTAGGCCCAGTGTATGATTTATTGGTATGAGGGGATTTTCAAATGTCTTCCTAACTCAACAGCCACTGTCATCATTTATATCTGAGTTATTTCCTGTTTTTCTTAGTTCAGGGATGACTTGCTACTGAAGCCAGTGATCTTTACTTTGTAAGTTAGTCATGTCATTATTGGAAGTATCCTCAATTAGAAAAACAAAAACAAAAACAAAAACTCATTTTCCTAAACTGTTGACTGACTTGGTTGGGATTTTGGCGGTGGTTATTTTAGATTCCTGTCTCTATAATGTATAGGCTATGTGACCTTATTTCAGTTGAGAGTAGAGGAGGAATATTATATTTTAAAAGTGGGAAAGAAACAGTAAGACCTTTCAGTTGAACTGAAGAAGGCTTTTCTTTTTTCTTCTTATTGTAACTCTTCAAATATTGTCTAAACCCTCACGTAATGCCTCTTCTCTAAGTTTCTGTGTTCTCAGATGACAATGACAGACTTGCACCTCACATAGTATGGGGAGGAGGAAATAATAATGCAAGTAGGAAGCTTAGCCCAGCACATGGCATAATAAGCACTCAGGGTAAGTTATGTGTTATTACTTTGATTGGGTATTAATTGTATTTTACATACAACCTATTCTCCCTGGAATACATCCATCACCAATGAAGACTTTTTAGAAGGAACTCCATGGATGATATTGTTATTCATTGGACCTATAAATAAGGATTCACTGGAAATAAAACTATTTACTAAAGGGTGCCTGTGTAGCTCAGTTGGGTAACTCAGTTGGTCCAACTCTTGGTTTCGGCTCAGGTCATGATCTCACGGCTTTGTGGTTTCGAGCCCCCATTCGGGCTCCATGCTGTCTCTGTCTCTCTCAAAATGAATAAATAAATAAACTTAAAAAACACTTACTAAAACCAAATACAGATTATATATATCATATATATACGTGTGTGTGTGTGTGACATATATATGATATACATATGGTATAAAATCTATATATAATTTAAAAAAAATTTTTTTTTAACATTTATTTATTTTTGAGACAGAGAGAGACAGACCATGAACGGGGGAGGGTCAGAGAGAGGGAGACACAGAATCTGTAACAGGCTCCAGGCTCTGAGCTGTCAGCACAGAGCCCGACACTGGGCTCGAACTCATGGACCGCGAGATCATGACCTGAGCCGAAGTCAGCCGCTTAACTGACTAAGCCACCCAGGGGCCCCTATATATAATTTTTTAAGAATTGGTTTTGTTCTAAATAGGTTTTGTTCTAAATAATGAAAAAATATTTTCATTATTTTCAGGTACATGTGATTCAAATACACCAATGATGTTTATTGTTCCAAGGAAAAGCTAACTAATATTAGGCTGTGGAATCCTGTAATGCTTTTGCTTAATGTAAGCCTGGGCATATGGATTATGTGTAAGAAAGAGATGCTAGACCTATTTTGGTAGTAATGGTACTCATCATTCCCTAACCCTGGCAATCATTAGCTCACAGATTTTGGTGCTTTGAGCAAAGGTGTTAATTATTTCTCTCCTCCCTTTCTTCAAGAGTTCCCCTTACTTAAAGACTACCATTTTCTCTTAAACTAACACACATCCTCAGGCTTAACTAGACAGAAAACCAAACATGGAAGAAGTTGATGGGCAAACAACAATGAATCTGAGTGCATATTCCCCCTTTGATTCCAAAACTAATGCCAAAGTCAGTTTGGTCAATAGTACATATTTCCTCTTAATCACTGAGGTGTCAATAGAAACAACAAGAATTAGGGGTCAACACCTTTCCATAGTGTTAAGTTCTTTCACTAAGGTACCAGGTTCTTTCAGGTGCTATTTTATTTGGATTTTAATTTGTCCTAACATTCCTCCAAAAACGATTACAGCACACCACATCACTGTATCCATTTAACTCCCAAACCACGGGGAAACTGGCTGCAGCTTCAAACAACACTATTAAAAATACCACAGGGGAACCTTGGAGTAGGAATTCCAGGCACAAGTACAGCAGAGGGACAAAGAGAGGCTGTAAAGACCTTGAGTGATACTGGGATGGAGATTTAGCAGAATTTCAGAGTCTGAAACAACAGTCCTTAAGATTCTTATGTCGGGTTCCCAGGGCTGGTTCCGTATGGTTGTGCAGGTTTGTTAAAAGTCAGGATAAACTTCGTCTCTCCTTGCCTCCCTTGAATTTGTCTTATCAATAGATTTGTGACCCAGTGTAACTACAACTCACAAAGGCTTGGCAAAGTTGTCGAAAAGGAGGCTCCCTGTTACTGGGCCTTGCAAAGAACAGCAGACTCATTAGTGCATATTTTCTCTTTGAACCTGGATATCTTTATTGTGCCATCTAAGCAATTAATTGGAAGTCTTCTGGTGAAATCCTGACTCTAGGGGTTTAAAATGCAAGCGCAGAAATTAGCACAGCCAGGGCTACATGAGAGGCCCCAGGCATCCAAATGTGAATGAGTGTTTTGGAAATCTAGCAGACTTAATGGATTAGTCTAGAGTCCTGCCACTTGGGAGGTCCAAATTCAGGGCCTTAGATCTGGGAAGAAGATGTTACACTTGTGTTGGTAAAGGAAGAGTCGGAAGAAGAAAGAGCAAAAGAAGGAAGAGGAGCCAGTGCGGCCTTTCAAAAAAAGACACCTTTTCTGGGGGGGAGAACAGCAGAGCAGCTCATGCTTTCAAGCTCTTAAACAGAATCATTGCAAACTGAGCGTAACAACAGAAGAAAAGGGGTTTGGCATAAACGTGTTCATTCTTCTTGATTGGCTTACATGCTTCTGGATTCTTCTTAGAAGATCCAGTCTGCTAGACATGATTATTTATTTTAGCAGGAGATTCCAGGAGCACAGGAAAGCTGGGCTTCTTCTGGTCTGCCACTCTCGTGGAGTTTTTCCTCTGTATCACATATTTGTTTGGAATTTTACATTCTGCCCTGTGAATATTTTATTAATAGATACCTCCCTTCTCCTGGCTCCCAGGCTATAGGGACTCAGGACAGGGATAATGCTTCTTTTGGTCATCACTGTATCCTAAGAGCCCTGCTTAGGTCTGGCACATGGAGACCATCACAAAATTGCTTGTTAAAAGAATATTATCTAAAATGTGAAATAGACCAGGTCTGGAGATCTAACCCAAAGGCAAGCAATTCATGGGCGCACAAGTAACAATGGCCTCTAATAAATGTGCCTAGAATAAAAAATTGTCTACTTCTAGTTATAAATTTGCAGGTTTTATTTAACTGAAATTGTCAATGAGAAACTATAAATAAGGTAACTTGTGGCAGGAGAAATAAACAAAACAAAACAAATGCATGTATAGATGGTCTGAAGTAAAGTCAGAACTAGAAAAGCTATAGCAAAGCTGGGACACTGAAGAAGTAGGTTAAGGAAAAGAAAACACCAGACATGCAAACAAACAAACAGGAGAGTCTCAAGAAAGATACTCTATGTCCTACCTCAGAAGATTAACTTGCAGTTCTCTAGAACTGTGATGAGTCCTCCAAACTTTCATGCCCTAATCCTTGTAAGAATGATGTGTATTTTGATCTAGTTATTTCTGATAACTGAGCCAATCTGATGGAAACGCTCCCATATGCTGATGCGGGACCTTCGTGAATTACTGTGTGAAGATGCCTGCTTGTTGCCAGTAGCCTGGGACCTGGAGTGCTTTCTTGGAACTCTCAAGAGTGGTTCCAGGAAAAGTCACCCAATAACCTTAATTCAAGGAAATGAAACTCTTCTGTTTTGTACTGGCTGTTTGAAAATATGGTCACTTGAGTGAAATAGAATTTCTTCCAAGTACTACATCATGGTATACCCCTCAACATTTACTGCAGTTATACATAGGAATTTGACTTGTCTTGAATCTCACAGTCCTAGAGTTGGTTTCTGTTTGCTGCCTGGAGCTCACTTCCTGGTAGTGATCTTAGCAAGATGCATCATCTTTTTCAACTCACTGGAGACCATCTGGGGTTCAACAAAAACCTAACTTGCAAGATATCTGGCAGCAATGAAATTCCCGTTTATAACTGCTTTATAATCATGAACAGCACTCCTTCTGTATAGGAGCAGAGTGGCACAGGCTTTTCTTGAATCTATACTTGTGCTTAAAACCACAACCCCCTCCTAACTCATGCACAGATGTTGGGAAAACAACTGTAAAGAATGACAGAGGGGCAGGGTCTCAGCGGCCTGGGAGACACTGCGGTGAGGAATGAGGAGGTATCATGAGGGAAGAAGGGGGTGTATTCTGGAAGCTTGGAATTAACATGGTAAATATGGTAAGGAAAGGGACATTAGATAAGATATGGGAGATCATAGAGAAATAAGCGAAGGAGGCAGAGCAGAGAGTAGGAAAAAAGGAGACAGGATAAAATGAAAGGAAAAATGGGAGAAAATGCAGTGGAGAATACGAGAAAAGAGGAGCTATGGAAGAAACAAAAGTGAATGACAGTGAAATGAAAGGGAAGCAATAGAGGGTTGTTTTCTGGGTATAGAATCTGAAATATAACTACCAGGGTTTGAATCCCAGCTGTCAACTTTTCAGAATAATGATTATGGGAAATAATGACTATCAGCCTCAGTTTCTTCTTCTGCAAAATGCTGTAATAATCCTACCTAACGAAGTTGTGAGAATTGTGTGATCATGTGTGTCATCTTAGCACAGAGTGTGGCACAGAGTTGGTGTTACTGTTAATGAGGTTAGAAGAGAGGGGAACAGAAGAACGAAGGAAGAACAAGATGGAGGAAGTAGGAAGGAGAGATATTTAGATAGTAGAAGAATGAGAAAGAAAGAAGTTAATTTCTCCTAATGATTTTTACCTTTCTTTACCCATATTATAATTCAAGTTTCTATGCCCACTATATTATTTCTACATGTTTTAATGACAATTGGGAAAAAACAAGTACATATTGAATATCCTTTTTAAAATGTATTTTTATATTGAACTAACCTACAGTAGGTTGTATTTCTTTAAGAGTTGAAATTATTCCCTGGAAATGAGTAAGATCAAGGCTAGATGATGCTAAACCAGTCATCCAAAAAACCCATTTATTTTCCCTTCCTCCTTACTGAATTGACCGGCCATTTGATGGAACTAAATGAATTGACTGGTTATTCTGAAATGTGTTAACCCAGCTATAGCCTGTAGGAAGAATAGAGCACCTAGTGTTCTTGGTGATGTACCTTTCCAAGTTTCTCTCCCCAACACTAACCACTTCCTTTTACTTGAAGTCATTTTGCTTTTCTCATTAGTCTCACAATCCAGGGCTAGTGTTGGGTACTGAGACATCCCTAAGCCCAAGACCATAAAACAATGTAATGGAATTGGACCAAGTATAAAAGGAAGGAACTATGGAGTTAGTTGTCCTTACCCTCTCAAGAAAAAAAGAACAGTGGAACGGTAGGTAAAGTATGAAAAAGATATTAAAGAGATCTATTCTTTTTCTTCCAACAAATAACTTTATTTTTTTAGGTTCATTTATTTATTTTGAGAGCGCGCACACACAAACATGAGTGGGGGAAGCGCAGAGAGAGAGAGACTCCCAAGTAAGTAAGCTCTGCACTGTCAAGCTCCACGCTGCCAACGTAGGGCTCCAACTCATGGACCATGATATCATAACCTGCGTCAAAATCAGGAGTTAGACGCTTAACTGACTGAGCCACCCAGGCACCCCAAAGAGATCTATTCTTATATTAGGGAGGAGATAGGAAGCCACAGCCCAAATCAGAAGGAGAAAACGCTTCATACTTCTTCCATAAGCGCTCCAAAGCGCCCTTGGCATGGAGCTGTGCACTTGTCACATCACAGACATGCCTCCTTAGAATTTCCACAAAGCTGGAGAAATAGTGTGCTCACAGACTTGCAGTGAGGTGATAGGCCAACATTCAATGACCACGAGTTAGGCTACTCTTAAATGCCATTCAGAATAAACCGAAAGGAGTTTTATCTTTTTCACATACACATGCCCTTCCATAGGACCATGTGAGTTATTTAAAATAGTGGTCAATGAACCTAGGCCAGTTATGACACTGCTTCTCACATTTTTCTCATTCAGAGGTAAGACAATAGAGAGGTCTCCCACTGGTCCCTTCTTTCATGTTATTCCCTTCTGTCAAAGGGGTTAAGAAGCACAGTTTTATTCTATATTCTTTCCTGTGCAGGAGAAACAAAGTTTTCAGTGTTGCCTTCTACTGCCTTATGTTTTGCTTCTACACTCTATTTAATAGCAATTTTAACATGTTCTGAGAGATCTGTGTAAGGACCTCTTGACTCCAGGTCTTTTGGACACGGAAGTTGATCACGATGGTGTTCTAGCACCGTATACTGCACAGTGAAGACACAACAAAAGAATTAACATCTTATTGGGGAGGCAACAGGAATAGAGAGGCAAAAACTACAATTTTTAGAACAATTTCATTAGAGTTATGCCAGAGGTAGCTATGGGGGCTATGGGAGAAGAAGGGCCTGGCCCAACGTGGGGAACAGGGCAGGTCTTGGATTCAGGTGTCATCGTACCCAAACAATTAGGTGAACTGAGCCAAGAAATTAAGAGAAGAAAGTGAGGGGTACCTGGGTGGCTCAGTCAGTTAAGTATCATGGTTCATAAATTCGAGCCCTGCATCCTCAGCACAGAGCCTGCTTGGGATTCTCTCTCTCACTCTCTTTCTACCCCTCTGCATGCATGCAAGCTCACATTCTCTCTCTCTCTCCCTCCCTCCCCCACCCTCTCTCCTCTGTCTCTCCCTCTCTCTCTGTCTCTCTCCTCTCAAAATAAATAAAAATTAAAAAGAGAGCAAAGTGAGTTCTAGATGGCAAGAAGAGAGAAGCAAATGCAGATAGCTATGAAACATGGCACACATGGACGGAAGAAGTTGGCTACTGGAAGAGGCAGGTGGGTCTTGGGTACCACTGCCAAGGAGATCAGATTTTATCTTCAGGCTTATCACAGAAGGGTTTTAAGCAGGGAAGAGACATTCTGAGACTAATTTATCAACTATATCAATTTGGTTGCACTGCAGAGCAGACAGCAAAGTTAAGGGGAATACACAAAAGACAGACTATTTAAGAAAGTGGTTCTCAAATGTTTTGATATATAGTAAGAAATACATTTTCATGGAAAAAGGCTATGAATGTTTGTGTGTATGTCAACAATTTCAGAAAACAACACTTATCCTTGATATTATAGATGTGACTTTACATTGTATTACTTTCTATTCAATTCCATCATATATATATATATATATATATATATATATATATATATATATTTTACAAAATGCTAAATGCAACTGACAGTTTCAAAATACTACTTCTGTATTCTGGGGTGAGCTGATGAGTACCTGATCTGGAGAAATATCAGTGGCATGGAGAAGAGAGAACAGGTTTGACAAATATATGAAGTAAACTAAAAATATAGTTATTTATTTGATGGAGGAGTGTATGATTTCCAAGTTTCAGTCTAGGATAAAAGTGCTGCTTAATTGACAGGAAGAACAGATCTGCAAAGAAACAGAAGTCCAGTTTTGAACATGTTGTATTTAATTTTTTAAAAATGTTTGTTTATTTTTGAGAGAAAGAGAGAGAGAGAGAGATAGAGTGGGGGGGGGGTTAAAGAGGGACAGAGGCACAGAATCTGAAGCAGCCTCCAAGCTCAGAGCTGTCAGCACAGAGCCCAACGTGGGGCTCGAGTCATGACGTGAGCCAAAACCGAACGCTTAACGGACTGAGCCACCCAGGCACCCCTTGAACATGTTGTATTTAAATGGTGGAGTATCATCAGGCACTGTGCTTTTGTAAGAGTCTGAAATCAAGGAGGAGTTCTGAGGACAGGCAGTTTGGGGAATACCAAGTTTGAAGGTAAAACTACATAAGTATATGTAAGCATCTAGAGAGTGCACAAAATGAGAAAAGCAATGAGCCAGAAACAGAATATTTAAGGAGGGGAACGGGGGAGGTAGACATAAGAAGAAGAGTAGTCAGAGCAGCAAATACGTTCCTAATAAATACGTGTTGAATAAATACTTACAGGATAAATCAATAAGCAGAGGGTTTCTGACGAGGGTCTCTAAGATCAGGGCAGAGAAGGCAAAAAAGAGCTCCCTGGACACCGTAGTGAGGGTGGTGGGAGGAGGTGTGTATGAGGACGTCCTTCTACACTGATGTGAGGAGTGCCAGGAGGTGAGGAGGTGGAGTGGCTTGACCGAGAAGGAAAGGGCAAAGAAGCAAGCCAAGGGATCAGCAAGGGTTCTGTTACCGGGCTTCACTATTGTTTTGTTCTGTATTGTTTTTATATTGAGACAGACATGAATAGGGAAAGAGGCAGGAGAACAGGAGAGATTGAAGAAGTGAGAAAAAGAAAGGAAAATAGAAGGAGAAAGGTCCTGGAGATACTGCGAGGAGAGGTCCCAGGGCACAGATGCAGGGGTTGACTTGGAGCAGGAAAGGGATGGGTTGCATTACCTGCTGGGACCGGAAGGGAGAACAGGATGGGTATGGATGTCAATGAGAGGATACAGAAACTGGGGAGGTTCGTGTCTTCACAATGAGTTTCCTGATTAGGCTGCAAGTGAAGGCATTTGCTGAAAGGTGATGAGCAGCTGTGGCGCCAGGAGGCTTCACAAGGGGAGGAAGTTTGGAACAAGCACCAAGAGAAGTGAGAGGGCACAGAGCAAGGATGAAGTGTCAAGTGGCACCGAGGGTCCCGTTGAGGTGAATGCCTTGACTTTATTTGAATCCATCTTGGAGTGATGTGGGATTTTTCCCGCCGGAGTTCAGATAAGGATGTGGAGCAGGCAGATAAGAAACTGACAGTGTTGGGTTTTTTCCTGAGAGGTGTAAGGAGAACAGGATGGCAAAGAATTTGAAATAGAAACTGGGGAGGCAAAAAGGAGAGGAAAGGAGATGGAAATTCCCAAATGAGGGGATTGCCGGACAAAATACTCTATTTCCCAGTCTCCCTTGCAGCTACACGTGGCATATGACTGAATGAGCCAAAGGAGATATAAATAGAAGCATGCTGTGGGGTTTCTGGGAGTTCTCTTCCAAAGAGAGGGGATGTGCTATTCTTCCTCTCCTCCCCTGTCTTACTGCTGGAAGTTTAGATGTGATGGCTCTCTACATGCCATCCTGGACCATGGAGGCAAAGCCCATACCTCAGGGATGGTGGAGGAATTATCCAAAAGAATCCTAGATCCCTCACAATGCTAGAGCAGTCACACCAGCCCTGGGCTACCCACTCTGGCTCTCTTTTATAGGAAAGAGAAATAAACTTTCATCTTGATTAAAGCATAATTTTTCAGGTCCTTTCATTCCAGATGAACCAATATAGTGTGCATATATAGTGCCTGGAACACTTAGAAGGCTGCCTTGGAAGAGAATGTTAACCCTCCACTGTGTAATGCCACGTAAGGAGCACATTTTACAGTAAGCAAAGAAGCTTTGGTCTTTTTAGGAGATTACAGGCTGCTCTTGATTTGAATGGAGAGGAAACAAAAGCTGACACTTGCATTTCTTCATTAAATTTTTTTAAAATAAAAAAAAAAAGCCACATGGATGTTATTGCTTTTTTTCCTGTGATGGCAAGCAGTCGTCTCTGTACTTTTTGCAAAGAAATGTATTAAAAGTAAGGACAATATTAACATCCAGCATGACACATTTCCACGGTCTTACATTTTTTTTCCCTTCCCTGAAGGGTCAGAATTCCCATCAGGCGGCATAAAATGAGTGGTCTAAGCCCAAGCCTAGTAAATCACTGGTATTGCGTTGTTTTTAAAGTGACCAAACAGCTGTAGTTTTCAAGGTCAGCTGAATCATCTGCCAGGGTCACACGTGTTTCACATGTCAAGAAACGTATATGGGTTCCACTCCATGCAGGATTGTATGGAAAAAGACACTTGCAAACAAGTGATCTGAGGACATGTTTCCAAACAGCTGCTATGGTTATGTGGATAAGAATTACTACGTAAACTGTGTTGAGGACTCTGTTTCCAATCACTCAAAAAGAATATTCATTGCAATTCATGATGTCCACGCTGAGAGGGCCAGTTTGTGATCATGAAGACACATAGTAAGTATTCGATTAGGATACAAAGTAACAGTATATGATTGCTATTATAATCATAGTGACCTTTTTCCTGTGCAAGTGGGAAGAATGTGTACTGGGTATAAAAACAACACCAACCAAACACATAATTAAGATGGAACCTAGTTAAATAGCTAAGGATGGAGGACTTCAAGTAACAAGACTTGGCTAATACTTCTCCCTCCAATTCACGCTGCAGGCAACATTGACTAGAAGCTAAAGACGTGACTCTTGGATGCTAATAACTTCCTTAACAAGCTGGAGTAATTGGTATTATGGAGCCAGACTGATGGCACAGGGAGGGGATGACCTCAGGATTTAAGGAGTTTAGGAACAGAAAAACATGTTTTTTAAATTCACATTTTAACTCAGAGCATAGAGATGTCTGCCTTCAACAGAGAGAAGGAAAAAGCTACTAATTTTTGCAAACAGCTCCTCCAGTGGGTTGCCCTATCTCAAAATGGATAATTGGCTTTGAAGAGTAGCTCTTAGATTGAATTTTTATTCAGTTCTCATAGTGTTCTTGGTATGTGCTCTTCAAAGCCCACAATCGGCCTCCTCATCTTGTTGATATTTACTAGTCCTAAGGATCTCTCATGTGTGAGACATGTTGAATGAAGACTGCCTTCTGACCAGTTAACCCCTCTCTGCATGTTTCAAGGTTGGCTTCTGTATTCTATAAGCAAAATAGCAGGCATCTCCAAGTCAGCAGAGTGGCGCAGACAGGCATAGACAAATACTCACTCTAGCTAAGTATGGGCTCCAGTCAAGCTGGAAAAGGTCTCTCAGCTCTGAGTCACTTAGACAATCAAGTCCCTGAACATGTTTCTGTCCCTAATATTTTGTTGCTCTAGGCAACCATCAAGTCCACACAAACACTTCTGCCAACTGGAGAGGATGACGAGCCAGGGGAACCAGAATTTTCTTTTAACTCTTTGTTGAAAATTCAAAATAGCAAACGGTGGGTATCAAAGACATTCTCTAAAGGATCTATATTGGGAAAAGTGGAATTCATATATTGGTTTAGTGTATCTTTTCACCACTACTTAAGGAAGTATAATGATAGAAAATAAAGGCAATCAGAAGCATGCATTTTTTAAAAATTTAAAAAATGCACAAAAGAGCTGGTTGGATTTTTAGATACTTTTAGTAATCTGATATCCTCATTTTATAGATGAGAAACCAGCTTAAATTAGGGACCCAAGGTTAAACAGGGAGTTAGTGACAGCTGGATTTATAGCTTTGGTCCCGAAACACTGGGGTTACTGCTCTTTCTACAAGTTTCACAAGTCCAGTGCCACATGCAGAATGAAGGAATGTTAGTAAATCATAAGTAATCACCTCTTTTGTAATAGCAAATGGTCCTGGATGAAAAGGGCTACTTTCCTGGGTAGCTGGAAGCAGTCCTAAATGTCTGCAGCTATGTAGTGATCATCCAGGAGGGACACGTAACTATTCTAAACTATCTGAAAAGCATTCAAGGTCTATCATTGCTCATCTGAATTTGATCTTTGCTTCCTCTGAATTCTTAAGACACTTACTCTCTGTGACACAATCCTGGGAGTATCTAAGATTCTTGATACGTTTTTCATATGTACAATTATATCCTGCTAAGTCCTTGTAGGTAGGATTAGGTCACATTCATTTCCATTTCCCTGAAACCCAGAGTACAGAATTAAACATGTTTTTGTTCACTGGTTGATGATAAGTCACCATTAATTTTATTAGCTCTAGTAGTTTAGTAACAATCTACGTATCCAGAAATGGTCCAGGAACGTATACTATTCAATACCAGGAAATAGGTGTAAAGAACCCCAGAACAGTCAATAAATGCATTTAAAGACTTACTTGTTAAAAAGTGGAATCAGGTCTATAAATACAGAAAACAAATTGATAATTCTTAAGTGCTACTTCTTCCAGAACACCTTCCATATCTTACTTTAGATCTCCAGCAGAGAAGTACTAACATTTTCTCTGCCTTTCTTTTTAGAGGTGCCATTTGATGCTTGGGCTCAAAGAGACAGAGATGGTGGTGTGGGAGTGGCTCTCCTAGTTTTACTTTTTCTTTGTAGGGAAACACCTAAGGAGATCTGTCACACTTATGAATCTAACCTCTTTGAAGGTCTTATTTGAAAGCAGATTGTGCTACACTGTGCACAAAGGCATTTTAAATTTGCAGGTGTGACTGCCCAAATTAACAACAATACTTTGAACTTTTACAGAACCTTTCATCAAATGATATCAAAACAACTCAGCTTATAAAGCCTTAGGAAGCTGGTGGACAAAATATCCTATTGATATATAACTGGGGATTTACTGCATTAGGTATGTTAGTGATTTGTTTCAAGTTCCCAGACAATGGTATGTTTAGGCAAAGGATACTATTTTCTGCGGGCTACATCTCCAAATTGTGATATTTAATCTTGAAAAATTAAAAAAAAAAAAACAATCGTTTTCTTTTCAAATTTTTTGCTGAATTTTAGTTACCAGTTCACATGGACTTGCTTGTCATCCTTGGGCAAGTGCCGTGCTATTCTTTTCTCTATTGTTCCAATTTTAGTATATGTGCTGCTGAAATGAGCATAGAACCTAATAATTATTTTTCCCTCTTAATTTGGCCAAGCATAGCTTCATTTTGGTGATCCAGAGAAAAGCTCATAGAACACACTAAAATGGACTTCACCTGTGGTGAAGGCGAACCATACTTACCAGTGGGTTTTAAATGACCAAAAAAGTGTCCTACAAATCTGTTTGAGTCTTCTGGTTATTATTATTTAAATGTGTAGCTGTGTAGCATGTTTCTCCAAAAATGCAAATCTAATCTTTTTCTGTTTTTCTCCTTCTGGCTTCCTTCACTCTTTTTCCTCACATACATTGCCCTCAACTGGGAACAGGGGTGCATTCCTATTTTCCCAGATTTTAAATCTGTTGTAAAGTAAATATGAGCAATATGTGTCTGAAATGTTTATCAGACTATGGTTTTTATTTGGCTTTGTCCTAGCATATTAGTTTTTTTTTTTTTAACTTTTTGCCCCATTTCAATGGTTTCTTTGATGTCTTGTTTTGACCAGCTGCTGAGCTTTTTGTGGCTGTCCATTTACATCACTTTAAAAAATGGTACATAAATGAAATTTGAACAAAATGAACAGTACTTTCACATTGTTTCAAAATCAAACATGTTCCTAAGGAATCTGATTTATGGCAGATGGAGAACAAAACCTTCCAGAGGGAGGACTGTTAAATGAGTCTTAATTGCTTGCATATGAAAATATAGTGACTAAGATTGTGTGCACAATTAGGAATTTAAACATGTAGAAAAGAGCTGGCCGTGGAAACATTTTAGCAGGCATAGCTAGTTTGTATGAACACAGACAATAGAAGACAAGTTAGTAAAGGAAAATAATTTTAGAAGAAATTTAGTTGTTTACTTCATCATTCCTTATGTCAAGCTTCCAATTGTAAAGATGATTCATTTACCTCTGAAACTCAATGTACACTAAAAAAAAAAAAAAAAAAAAGAGGTTTATTTCAGAATTAGAATTTCTTTCTCAGTCCCTACTATGTGCCAGATATTAGGCTTGGTGCTTATTCATCTCATTTAATCCTTAAAATAACTTTCTGAGGTAGCTTAATTATTAACTTACATTCTACAGATGACAAATTGAGGCTCAGAGAATAAGTTGCTTCAAAGTGAAATGGCTATCAAGTGATATATCCAGGGTTCTCTGTATTTATTGAATGAAACCAAAGCCCAGCTTCTTACAGTGCCTAGCTGTTCCCCTGGAAAAACACATACCTTTCAAAAAAAGTAACACTAAGGGTGCCTGTACTTTCAGTTCTGCGTCAAAACGCTTTCCTTGTGTTGGGTGACATGGCGTGGTATGGCTGGGTGGACGGGCCAAAGTTGGTCAGGTCTGGGAGCAGGGGTTGGGACAAAGATGGCAGATTTAGACACAGAGGCCAGAGCTGGGTGGCCTCAGAAGCTCCATCAGGGTGTTGGGTTGGGAGGGCAGTGGTCAGGTGGAAGGATCTAGTCAAGAGATTCAGCGCTTCAGTGGCTCTGTAGGCAGCAACTGTGGGGGCAGCGAGGTTCCACCTGATGGTTCTGCACAGTACGTGGTACTCAGTCTAGCTCCCCACAGCTAGGGTTTGGGCCCTCCTCCTTATGATGACCCGGATGTTCCAAATGCATAGTACAGTGTTCTATCGTGAGCTTCCGTTTGTCTTCAGAAATCTAAGTCCACGTCATGCCTCTAATGGACCAAAGTGTCTTTTCCATGGGACCTCAAGTCGTCCTTCAGATTCTTTCTCCTTAGGAAATCTTCGCCTTCCTGGAATGGGGGTATAGGCTATTTCTAAGGACTTTGATGAGGGTCACTATGTGGATATCCAAAACTAAAGATCAAACAATGAATCTTCAAACAAGCATAGAACCCCAACTCATTCATATACTGGGGTCTACTTACATGTTTTTTTCTCAGAAAGTTGAAACGCTTAAAAACAATCTGTCTCTATTATTCTGTATTCCTTAAAGTAAACCCAGACCACAGTTCATTTAAATTACTATTAAGCCAAGATCATAGAAATGTAAATTATTCCTCACTTTGATTCCTTATAAGCAAACTGGGAGCCACAGATCATGAAACTCTGTATAGAACTAAGCATAAACGTGTGTGTTTTAAATGGTCAGGCAATCAAGTCACTTTTGTACCTTCAGAGGAACTGGATTCCCAGGGATACATTAATGAACAAATGTCATCCACATTCCTAAGAACCTTAATATTATAAAGAGCAGCAAGCTGAGAGATATATTAGCAAAATAAAGTGTGTTGTGGCCAATCTTCTTATCTCACTATAATCAGTAATAATTTGGGGTCCACCAACATGTATTTCTCTTTTCTACCAGTACCCTAATTTGTTTCAGGAAATTATCTGGTGTCTCCATTGGATAATTTTAATAATAGCATAGTCCAAAGTGATCAAGTGCTTCCTATGTGCCATGCATAGTGCTTAGTTTTCCATAACTATCATCTCAATTTTCTTGAACTCCTTATGAGAAAATTACTACTATTATGCCTACTTCAAAAACCAGGGACTTGAGTATATGGAAGGTTAAATGAAGTGTTTGAAGAAAAGCATCTGTAAGTAGCAGAGCTGGGATATGAACCCACATAATCTGGCCTTATAACTTAGGCTCTTGGTACTACCTTATGTTACATAGTGTGGGAGAACAGCCAGATGTCCTGTTCTCCTTTAGCCAAGACCCAAGACCCAAACTAGACCAGTTAGACCCCTTCATTGGAATTTAACTCTTAGACATATTAACAAAGAAACTCAAAACAGTTATAGGAGGCTCTCTAGATTGCTCCTGCCATGAGAATTTCCCTTCATTTGTGCCTTTCTAGCACTCTGAAGATGAATGGAGTCCTTCAACCCTGATCCTTCAGCCTCCTGACTAATTCTCAGGGAATTGGAAATTATTTCCAATATTCTATTTTACTGAAGTAAAGTAGATTCCATTTTACTAGATTCTATTTTACTTAAGTTAGCAGAGTTGGGTTTTACCTTGCACTGGAGGATCATTGCTGATGTACCATCATCTAAGGGAAGGGTATAAGCCAGCCTAGAAGAGAGCTGGGTGAGAATCCTCAAAGAATAGGATGCTGAAGGACTGTAAGTGCTCAGTGATAATGTGATAGACACAGTGAGAAATAACCTTGTAGCATAATGCCAGGTTGATTTCCTCTGCTTCCCTTTCTGTTGAAATGATGAGGGCATGGGCCCCTCTCTCAGCCAGTAGGGCTGGGACACACTGGCCTTCTCCTTTATCTCCAGGACCTTCAGCAGTTTCCAGTGAAGAGAACTGTGCTGGGAAGATCTTTAGAAATGCAGACTGTACAAGGTGTGTTGAAGAGGCAAAAAGACTCCGAGAGACCGTCGCATTCCTCTCAGAAACTGACAGGATTTCAGATGAAGCTGACTCTTTCAAAATGTCCCCTGTTATTCTATATGCTTGCTTATTCTATATGTTGCCATCACTCTACAATCCTAGGATATTGTCTTGGGATTTCCTTGCCACGTCTGTTATACTTCTTCCAAATGCCTCAAAATTGTCTTATCCCTTGGAGTGGATTCATTTCTAGAATTAGCCTGATCCAGGCTATTCTGACATCCTGTTTGCTGACTAGCATTGGTAATCATATTGGAAATAGTATTTCTTGTCAAAAGTGAAGCATGACAGTAAACCAATGAGGTGACTCTTTCCTCTCTGGCCTATAAACTATTCCCAAAACTATTTCCAAAATACTCTCAGCAGTGGCATCTGGACTAAAAACAGGTACATTTTACAAAGGTAACTACTTTGAGGATCAACACGAATGGCACAATAGCGTCTACTGATAGTTTTGTAACGCTCATTGATATATAAGGCGCTTTTCACCTTTTAGTAAGAGCTGCCATTTATTATTTACCAGACACTGTGACAAATTTTCTACATGCATTATCTTGTGTAATCCTCAAAATTAGGAGGATATTATTATGAGTATCCACCACATTTTAACAGAAAAGAGTCAGGGCATAGAGTAAGTTCTTGAAGGTCACAAAGCAGGTGAGCAGGAGAGCATGGCTTTCGTGAAACCCCGATCTCCTGACTTCTGAGCCCTTTTCTTCTCTAGGTTCCCACTTGTACATCAAATTCACAAATAAAACTTACAACAGTGTGTAATTTTTTTTTTTTCAAAATAAAAACCTGCAGGAAAAGAAAACCTAGGTCTATTTGTATGTCAACAATTCTTGTTAAACAGCACAGTCACACAGTCAGAGACTTGAAGTGTCTCAGAAGCCCTTGCCTGTTCCTCAACTTCAATCTCTCAGTTCCAGGACTGAGAGTCCTTTTCTGTCACCCTCTCTAGTTATTTGGAAGACATTTACTCTTTTACAAGTCTGTCTTCTACTTTCTCATGCTGTTAAGTTTTCCCTAAGTTCCTGAACTGGGTCCCCAGGACTCTTTGCAGTGTCTGAGCTAAAATCCCAGTGCAGACAGCTTCCTGGTTCTGTAGGAAAAAAGATCTCTCATCCTGACTCATTTCTTCCTCACTCCCTTCCTCCTGCCTTTCCTGATTTTAGCTATTTGTCTATCCAAGCATTTGTGAACCCTCTGCTTTCTTTTTTACTTAATGCTCTTTGTCAATCAACAAAACACATTTGATCCTTTTCAATTCTGAAAACTTCTAGGATGATGGTTCTAAAGCTCAGGGGAGGTATTTTATGCCTCACTGGGTCCCAGAGCCTAAACACAGTCTTTCACAACCTAGAAACAGAGAGAGAAAGGGCAAACCCAGGAGGGCACACAGAAAAGAGATTCTCCACATAGACAATTCAGTGTGCAATATACAAATATCAAAAACATACCAGAAAGAAAAAGTCATAAGCACCCATGTAGAATACAGTGAAGCAGAAATACTTCCAGACTGCCCACAGTTCCAGAAAGGAACCACAGAGAAAGAGAGAGGATAGCACACTAAAAAGCACTGGATATTTAGACATCGGAAATATCTAGAGGAAGTGCTTCTGGGGGATAGAGAGCTAAGGAACTTCATGGCTAGAAATTGTGCCCAAGAAAATATAACAGGTATGATGGGCTTATCAAGAGTCTAAAGCAAAGACATGATGAATCTTATCACTTGTAGAAAGTGCTATTTCAGGGGTTAAAAGTGGTCCCAGAAGCAAGGTGAGTGGGAGCCTCAAGCACTGCTTTTTTGCCCCTAAACTTCTGACATACTCTATGTGAGGCACTTCTCACACAGACCACACCGCCGCTCCCTGTGGAAGTTCCTGCCAGGGTACTCTCAGGAGGTACTTCAGGAGAGTCAGGAAGAGGATGGTAGGAATTAAAGAATGCTTCAAGAATTCTACATCCTAGGCAGGAATCCTTTCCTTAGCTTATGTAACTGAGTTCTTAGGGTTTCCCAAAGGTTTCTCTGTATCCATAGACTTTATCCATTCTCTTTTTTAAAAAATGTCTAAGTTTATTTATTTTGAGAGAGAAGAGTGTGTCGGGAAGGGGCAGAGAGAGAGGGAGAGAGAAAATCCAAGTAGGCTCCACACTGTCATCACGAAGCCTGATGTGGGGCTCAAACTCATGAACTGTGAGATCATGACCTGAGTCAAAACCAAGAGTCAGATTCTTAAGCAACTGATCCACCTAGGAACCCCAGACCTTATCCATCATCTAATCCTACTACCCATTCATATACATTCATAACAGGACCATATAAATTTATTTTCTGTCCTCCTTAAAAAAAAAAAAAAAGAAGAACAAAAGAACAAGAAAAATTCCTAGGGAGTCACTGTCCTAGGGAAGAGGCAGATGACGACAGATTGTATGTTTGTTTGTTTGTTTTTGTGCACATGTCAATAGACCTTAAGAAGGGAAACCTTTCCTTTGAGTCAGCTGTAATCTACACTTTGTCATTTGTGGCTGTATATCGGATCCTCATACGGTTTAAAGGAGATTATGCCTGTAGAGTCTTCAGTAAGTATTAAATGTCAGAAAATGTTACCTTTTATTAATGTCAGTATCTATACCATCTCCAACTGATGTTCTAAAAGTATTTTCTGAGATGGTGAAAGAAGGCTGCTCGAAGTGAACTCTCTGTTGATTCATGGAGTCAAACAATTCAGTGTCACATTTAACCAGTAAAATTTGGGAAATTAGACCAAAAGGAATTTTCACTGCTTTGCCCCACCACAGTAATGTATTTCTGAGTATGCCTAGAATATTTTCTACAGAATACATGGGTGGGAAGCCCTTTGTGGGTAAAGGGAGCAACTTAAGAATGCAGCTTTTGTTTTCTTTCTTTCTTTCTTTCTTTCTTTCTTTCTTTCTTTCTTTCTTTCTTTCTTTCTTTCTTTCTTTAAGGAAACTTGGTACTATGTCTAAGAACACAAAAACAATACAGTTACTAAACATAACATTTCCCAAGCCCGCTCCCACCCTCACACGCAAACATGGACATGATACTTCTCTTCTAGGAGAAGAGCAAGCTTGTCTAATTAAAATCTTGTATACATTTTGAGAGATAACAGCAATGGCAGCCCAGTAATGACGACCATGATGACGTGCTTTACACTGATAATAGTATCACCTTGTCTTTCCTTCCTAATCACACAGCACTTCACACATAGTATCTTGTTTATCTTACACTGCATTGTTTGTTACATGGGGGGGTGGATGTCACTAATACACTTTCCAGAAACACAGTGATTTTCCAGCAAATTACGAGCAACTCAATGACCCCACTGTGCACTGGCACTCTCACCCACATCATTCAGTATTCCATGATTCTCCCAAATTTGGCTGCCCAAATGGATCATCTGGGAGCACTCACAAAGACTGTGAGTCTTGTCCCAAAGATTCTGTTCTGGACTGTCTGGGAATCTATCCTCTTATTTTTGTTTTCAAGCATCCCCTGGTGATCTCTTTTGGTCAGGCAGGTTTGGGAAATACTGCCCTTTTCAAACTCAGGGCAGTAGGAAGGGATATTGGCTGCAGTGGACTTGGGTGAACATTCAGATCCTCTCTTTCCGTGGTAGCTTTGCTCGACACTAGAAGGATAATACAATAGTCAAGCCATAGGCGTCATAGGCTCAATAATTAACAGATAGAGTACTGTCCTATCTGAGGGATATATTATTTGAAAATATAGTTAATTCTTCACTGTGGCTCCCCAATACTGAGATATCATTAGGCAGCATCCCATTAGTACCTTTTCCAAGTGAGAAGAGGCAAACAGTTGAGACCCAAAAAATACATGTTTGTCACTAGAGTCTATATAAAATGATTAAGCTATCAGCCTTTGCTACTTACTAGTCAACAGCTAAGAATGTCTTAAATTTAATCCATTACACATAATTAAAATGTATTAAATGTGTGCCTAATGCCCACTTAGCACCTTATCATGTAGTCTTTAAAATAGTAGCATTTTTACATGATTAAAATTTTGCCATAATTCATGTAAAAACCTTTTTATTATAGGTTTTTATAACAAAACAGAATTCCTACAGTATTTATTATTATTGGGTTGTTTTCCATCTTTTATGCTTATATACATGTGCTGTGATGAACACCGTATGACTTCTGTTTTCACATCTTTTCTCATCACTCTTCAAGGTAATCAACTGCCAAGTATTCTCAACTCTGTCTCTGAAAACAGTTGTCAGTCTATCCCCTCATCTTCACTGGAGACACCACCACCCGAGTTCAGAGTTGCGTTATCCTTAGTGTGTACTTGACAGATAACAGCCTGCTAATGAGGATGGGGCTGCCTCCAGTCTCTTCTTTTTGGTATGTTTTCTATCCTGCTTCCAATATTGTCTTTCTAAATTATATACTTGCTCTGCTGCATAGAAACGACTGATGACTTGGGGCACCTGGGTGGCTCAGTCAGTTAAGCGTCTGATTCTTGATATCAGCTGAGGTCATGATCTCATGGTTCCTGGGATTGAGCCCCACCTCGGTGTCTGCATTAACAGTGCAGAGCCTGCTTGGGATTCTCTCTCTCCCTCTCTCTCTATGCCCCCCCCCCACTCATGCTCTCGCTCTCTCTCTCTCTCTCTCTGTCTCTCAAAATAAGTACACTTAAAAAAATGATTGATAATCTTCCCTTGCCCATAAAACAAAGTCCACCATGATCAACACTGGCTTCCAATACTCTTCACTGCTCCTGTTTTGTTGCTCCGCACACTTTCAACTCTCTTTGTCTTTTACTGTCCCTAGTCTGCTGATCTGACAGGCACCCATGCTTCCACACCTCACTCTTGCTGGCCCCTTGGGGTCAGGTGATCGTCCCTTGACTATACGCAAAACTCTACATTCTTCAAAGCTCAGCAAAGAACTTTCCATAGATAGTACCTGTATTTGAAGTTGCTTCAATTATGGCCACTTGGCTTGTACATAATCATTCATGATTCCTTCTCCCCTCGATTGTGAATTCCTTGATGCCAATAGTCACATTTTATTCATACCTTGATCTCTACAACCTACCCTATTGCAGGCCATATAGAAGGTACACAGAAAATATTTGTTCACCAAATGGATAATAATCATAATCATAATAAAATTCTAGCACTTACACTACCTACCACTTGTTGAATACATTCTTGCTACCAATCACTGACTTAGAATTTACTGATGAGAAAATGAAAGCTTAGAGAATTTATGTAAATTTACCACAGTTAAAAAGCTAATAAAAGGAAAGCTAGGTTTTCAATCTATAGGGTTCGACTCATACTGGCTGACTAAATAACATGCAGTTTCATTTAATTATGTCAATTAATGTTGTAACAAAATACCCAGAGCAGATATTCAGGCAATAGATATTCAATTAATTATTTTCCCCATGATTACACATTTGTTTTTTTCACTGTTTATAACGCCAAGTATTATTTCAATCACTTCCTGGTTGAAAAGTCATTGTGTTAGACCTGCTTCCCCTCTCTCTCTATCTCCACACACACATATGTATTTATAAATATATATTTAAATAGAAGTATAGAAAGGCAAAACAGGTTAGCTTATAAAAAAGAAACAGACTTTTATACCTCTAAAAGATTATAAGTTTAATAATCATATAGTCATACTTCAAGTATTTAAGGAAATCTTTCAATTCAATGCTTTTTCTGGAGAGGTCTTTTTCATGAAGGAATTTTTATAAAAGTAACCTCTTTTGGCTTAAAAACTTTAAAAAACTCGATAGTCAGTAGATGTGTTAAGTGTCAAAGTAAAATAAGAAAAAAACTTGCAAAAAAGTCAATGTACAGGGGAACCTGGGTGGCTCAGTCAGTTAGGCGTCTGACTCTTGATTTTGGCTCTAGTCACGATCTCACAGTTGGTGAGTTTGAGCCCCACATCAGGCTATGCACTGACAGTGCAGAGCCTGTTTGGGATTCTCTGTCTCCCTCTCTCTCTGCCCCTCCCTCACTTGCTCACTCTCAAAAATAAACATTTTTTTTTAAAGCCAATGTACAAACAGTCCCATACACAATCATTTTTCAATCACATTCCTAACAAAGCTAACTGAGCTTCCATTTCCTGCAATTATCAGAGTCTTGCTATAATGTGCTCTTATTAAAGGAAAAGGGAAAATAGGGGAAGTACATGGTGAAGTGGTGCCTGTTACTAGTAGAGTGGACTTGTGTGCAATGGATTGGTCTCCTCCTGCACGCACACCACCTTAACATGCATTTCCATCCAATGTCTCTTTGACCTCTCTCACCTAGACCCATTTGTCTTCTTTATGCATATCTTGCTTTCAATTATTATTGCACATATTTCTTTTTATGTTATATACACTATTTGTTATTCTCTCTCTCTCTCTCTCTCTCTCTCACACACACACACACACACACACACACACACACACAGACTTACAATGACTTAACTAAGTACCTAGCATCACTATTGTCACCATAAAATACTTTCTTGGTGTCTTTTCTTTAATAAGCTCAAAATGTTAAATGATTAGTCCAGATAATAACACAATAATTGTTCCAGTTAAGTACTTTTGGTATTCTTTTTGTCCCCTCGTTGGATTTTAGGAATGACTTTGTGCTTTAGAAAAACAATAAACATGCAAGGTTAAGTTTATTCTCACTGGGTTTCAACTAATTAGTACTATTTGGATAATTTACTTTTTATATCTTCTACTTACCGAACTGACTAAATTCTATTTAGAAAACACTTGGTTTTTAAGGGGTTGTGAATATTCAGGGTAAAATATGTGGAGTGGAGACTTACACCAATTTTTTTGTGGACTAAAATCAATTTTGTTTTATGCTAGTCACTGTATCACATGACTCCCTCTATAGGTAAAGTGTAAGCAATTATATTCACCTTATCACTTATAGAGAAAAACTCGTATTTTTTAAAATCTTGAGCCAAAAGACATTTGCCTTAAACCTCCAAGTTCGATTTATCTGAGAGCCTAGAGGTTATATTCAGTGAATATAATCGAAACAGCTCTAAATATAAAGACTTATCCAGGGAGGAGATAGGACATGACTTTTTTTCTAATTTTCGAGTTTATGTACAAGAAATACAGTTCTGTATCTATTGCTCATAAATTAGTATCCTTTAATACTTACACTTTCTCAACGCATACACTTCTAAAGTGGGTCTGAAAGCTACCCTAATATGATGAATGGTTTTACAGGGGTGTAAGAAGGCCCCTGGACTCAGAGATATATATTCCTGGATCCATGTCTAAGTACCATTTACTCTCACTAGGCCTCATTTTCTCAACTTTACAATAGAGAAGTTTAAATTTCCTCTGAGTTGCATTCTTGCATGAAAATCCTTAATTTGAAAATGATTAAAGGGATTGAAAATGTGGCAATTAGAAACTTAGTGAAAAGTGATACTGTGAAGACATGACAAGATTGTATGAGGTAGCTTTTCCTGAGTTCACATCATTTGAAAACGAAATGCTCGAAAGGACTAATTGTGTCTAAAGAGGCATAGCTAAACTCCAAAACCTATACAGAACAGCACAATACAGCGATGGCTTGGCCATCTCTGACGCTTTGCTGCCCCCTCATGTTTCAACATACTCTAGTTCTATTATTCACTGCCCCTTAAGGACCTAAGTAGGTGAGCCTTGCTCTAAGTCATACAAGGATTCCTAAAATGTCCTGTGATTACTGTTTAAAAACAATCATTGATGAAATGTTCCAGAAAAGCTGACACATCATCAGTGTCTTCCTCCTCTACCTTACAAGCTTTCAAATTAGCTTTAAGAACAACAACAACAATAGATGCCACACATGGATTAGGATTATAGGAAGAAACACTTGGGGAGTTACTCATAACCTGCTGACTTCTGGTCTTTGTCTAAATTATCTCCCCAAATTTCTGAAACAGCACTGAGAGTTAGCTACTCATATCTACATTCTTCAAATGAGGGAATAAAGCAAATGAGAGACCCAGGGTTTGTACTCCAGCTCCAAACCCCACATGCCATGTGTTTGTTATATCACCCTAAAGAACAAAATAGCTCTTTAGTAATGAGACTCGTTTATAAATGTACATTTGAAAATGTACATTAGCTATGGAAATAGAAACTGCCAAGTGATTTACACGCTTTAACCCTAATGATATAAAATCAAACTTCCCTGGCTTTAAAACACATGTCAAATGGAATAATCTCAAAGGAGAAAAGGGTATTGTAAGTTCTGTGGGACAAAGCTTTAGAAAACATAGTGTGACGCATGTAGACAAAGTTCTTAACTGTTCTTTTATAGAAATCAAATGGTTGATTTACGGAAAAGTTGTAGAGAGATCATTATTTTAGATTTTGAAAATGATTCTGCACCATACTTTATCGCCCACATCACAGGGCCACCAATGTGTGTGGCAGTGAGGAAAAGTAGGGACACAGCACTGGGAGCAATAGGAAGACCCACTTTTGACAGGCACCAAGGAAGTGTGTCCGTTTTGACCATTTTGGGGGGCTCCATATTTTCTCTCTTATGACCCTACAAGCCTCTTTCTCTCATTTTTTCCTCCTTTCATCTCTCTGCCCTACTCATTCCATCATCCCTTGTTCTACCTACAGAGAATAAAAACAAGTGCAAAGCAAAAGAGAAAATGTCTTGCATGCCTACTCTGTGAAGCAGGATGCTGAGAGCATCCATATGTGAATGCCCCTTACTTAGCAATAACTGTATGAGATATGATAACCAATTTATAAATGGGGAAACCAAGGCAGAGAGGGGTACGTGGCCTGCCCAGGGCCACACAGTTATCATGGTAGAGCATGATTTGAATTCTAGACAGGCAGAACACCCATGCTACACAATTCCAGGGGCGCCCATCCGTGATGTTCTAAGTGGTTGCCCTCCAGGGGCCCCTGGAGCTGTGCACCACAGCAGCCTTTTGGACCACTCCTGGACTCTGCCATATGGTGCACTGTTCCTCCAGATCCTAACCAAAATATCTAAGAAGGTCAAGTTCATCTTAAAGGGTGCCCCACTGACCCTTTTTAACACTCTTTTCTGCCATTCCCAGGACCATGACACAGGAATAGCTGGGTTCTAACAATAGGAGGCGTGAACCTGGATGTATAGGTCCTGAACAGTCAGCAGCTGAGGAAGGAGATGCACTTTTCTGTGTACCTCAACTCTTACTTCTATCCAGGTTTATGTTTTTAAGAGCCTACTTTTTCAGAGTGGGCTCAGAGACAGAAATCTTTTCCTGCCATTGCCCTCATTCCCACAGCCTCCATTCCACTTTTCCACCTTGGTTGGCTAGGCTGGGACAAGGAAAAAAGACTGCCATTCTCTAGTTAATTTCCCATTGTGCTCTGTGATGAACACGGCTGCACTAAGCAGTTAATGACAGTTAATTAGTTTCCCTTCCTAGATAAGATATTTCTGTAGCCCCACTGTCCCTAGGCCTCAGGTCAGGAGCTTGTGGGTACAAATGAGGCCATATTAACCTTAATTCTCAGATTTCAATGGCTCAAAGTTCCCTCTGGTATAACTCCTGGGCCTCAACACTATGTGAACATTTGTGGGGGCTTCTATAGGGTCTCTCACATGTGTTTAAGAAAAGTCAGTGCCCTTTGAGTGCAATTACTCTCCCTTTAATCACTTCCCAGCATCTGCCAGGGTGGTTGGACAGCTGCCTGGACCACTGACCACCCACCACCTCCTGATGGACACAGCAATCTCCACCGATACCTGCAGCTGCTCTCTGGAGAGGATGCTCCTGTGAGGCTGGCTCATATGTGACCTCAAGCTACACAAGCGTCCAGGAACCAAAATAGCACTGCGTTCTGTTCAAACTACAATGTCAGAGTCCTGCTTGTGGCAAAAATAGTAGGGGTGGGGAGGTGACCCCTCTGCGTAGGGGTCAGATCTAGAGCCTGAAGCAGGGCTGGGGATGAGCTTCCATGTGGCCTCTCTCACTAGAAGCCCCAGCTGCAGGCTCACAAAGGTTGGCCTGCTTGTCCCTCAACGTAAGAGGCAAGTGTACAGAGACAGGGCCATCCAGTTCTACACCCCTATCTCAGTTGAGACCCATTGACATTGAACTCAGCTTTCTGGGAAAAAAAAAGTTGTTAATCAAAGAACTTATTTTAATATACAGGAATTTCAGTCTATATCTTGTACAATGACAGGAAGAAATGTGATGGACAAGGCATACACTATGAAATGACACTTGAAAATCATCACCAACAAGATCTTGAAAGATAAACATAGGAAAAAGAACCAAACATTTAATATTCGTTGAAATACAAATCCCATTCAAAAGACATTCCAAAAAGAACAACATTACCAACTGTTCCAGAATCAACTCTGATGTGACCGCAAAGGAGACCAGATTAAAAGTGCTGACCTGAATGGGGAAGTTAACTTTCAAGCAAAGTGTACTCACTAATAGCTTAATAAGGAGCTCTCAAAATATTCTGAGTTGGAGTCCAAGGAAGGCACTTGAATCAAATGAAGTAATGGTCTAGTTTGGAGAATATGTTAATTTTCTTCTGGTAATAATTTTAGAAAACATAGGTTTTCTTTTCCAGGCAATTATTTTAATGAATCAATTGGGGTTTCAAGAAATGATTAAATGAGTTCAATTTGGTTTCAGGTTCAGCAAAATGAGATCATTTGTTCTGTTTTTGGTTCAGTTGAGGTCAAGCCCCATGTCTAAAATAGATTAATAGGAATTGGGATGATTTTTTTTTTTTTTTGCCCTTTATGTCCCTCATCCTTCTTTTCCCTTCTTTTCCCCAAACATCTGTTCTTTTGATCTCATTGAACTTTCCTGTGTTGTATAATTACTTCTCTCCCCTCCCAAAGTAAATTTATTCTCACTTTGAGCCAAAATCAGGATTACTGGAATGGTGTTCCTTCCTGCACACAACTGGGATATCAATTAACCAGTAAGGTCCCTTTTATTTATGCTTTCCCTTTCATTAAAACAAACTACAACACAATAATGTCATGCTGATGGCATAAGCCTGGAAACGATATGGTCAACATTTGGAAGGTAACACTATCTCTCGTAATACAAATGCCGAGAGCAATGTATCAGCACAGATTTAAATGGTCTTTAAAGACGGCACATCAGTAAAGATTTCGTAAATAATAGCTTAAATGGAGAACTTGTGGACTCAAGGATAGAAATGATAATAGAGAGAAAAAGGGAACAATTTCTTTAAAATTATAGAATTGCAATATAAAATTGGTGTTAAGTGTTATGCTGAACCTTGGAAGATATGATTTTTTTTTTTCTAGACAGAAGAAGAGTAAGCTTCTAGATCTTTCTTACCTGTTATGGTGGCTTTGTTGATGGATGGTTGGTTGCACATGGGTGATCTTCTGACAAAGAGAGAAAAGTACAAAGCAGTAAATATGTCTGCATGTTAATCTCAGGACTCTCGGAGTCATCTCCAATATGCCATTTTAATTCAAAGGATTATTTTTAAGGCAGGACATGCAAATGAAGATTTCTCTCAGACTAGCCAGTTAAGTTCCTAGTCTATAGTTAATATCACACATGTCAAAAAAGCAAAGAGTTAAATCTCACAGTGATAGACTTTGGGGAAAATAAGGCTGAAGTAAATGTCACAGGAACATGATAGAGGAGGAAGTTCTTATTAATTGACTGCATTCAATTAAACCAGGGTTTACAGAGCAAACACAAACTTTGTGAATTTGAAGAACAGTCAAGCGACAAGTGGTTTCCCTAATACAGCGATGAGAAACTTTTGTTTTTGGCATAAATTCTCAGAAGTGAATGACTCCTTGGAGACTGTGTTACAATTAGAGAAGCTATTTAAACACTTTCCTTTTCCTTTCCTTATATTGAGAAACATCTCTGATACATTTATCAGAGAGGTATATCAATGCTTTGTCCAAATAGATGCTATAGAGACTGCAGAAACACTATAAACCAAAGGTACTTAAATAGGTTCTATCTTGTATTCTCTGATTTTTCAGATGCTTGCAAAGTTTCACAAGGTGATTATATTCCCCTTGAACTGAAAAACCCTGCTCTAAAACTAACATGTATCTCTACAGAGTCCAGCCACAACGTATCCACTATTCAATCAGTGCTTAATAAATTATGTTGAAAAGAATATCACTTATGGTCTATAACTTACTTACAATTGGAAGCTTTTAAAATATTGCATAGTGATCTTTAACACTTAACTAACACTTATAAAACACTTACTGTGTGTCAGACACTGTGCTAAATGAGCACTTTCGATGAATAATCTACTTTGATCCTCAAAAGAAACCATAAAGCAGGTTATCTCATTGTTTTCGTTTTACAAAAGAGGAAAACAAAGCTTTGGGAAGTCGAGTCACTTGTTCAGAATAAGAGAGCTGAGTTTTCAACTAACGCAGTGGGATTCTAGAGCCAGCACTCTGCCATACTGCCTTATTTTTAAGATGCTTTTGTGGAAAGAGGATGAACAGCCATGCATCTGTGCAAATGACAGACTCTTGCAGAGCTGTGTTCAAATCTGCTTTCCTGAGATGGCACATCTCTTAATTGGGAGATGCAGTCTAGTGCTTTCTAAATTCTCACTGCCTTGGTTCCAGGCAGTGTCTGGCTCTGACTTACTGCTTTTAAGTTTATTGATGTCACTTTAGGATTGAAGTTTTGTGTTTGGCTGGAAATGCACCATGATCAACTGCCAAGTTATTCTGGTTTTTATTAGTAAATGAAATGAGAAAATGTAAAACTTGATCAATGTTTCATAAAACAGAAAGGGTGATGCTTTAAATTGTTACTCTGAAATAGAGCTGATCTTCTTGCTGAGAGTATATTATTCAAATAATTTATATCTTAATTACTCATTTTTTAGTCCTTGCTCTGTGAAAATCCAGAAAGCGTTTTATCTGAAAAATGGTATCAAATGAATATCTTAAGCTCATCTACAGTTTTAGAAAACCGAGTTATTGCCTTTTTATTTATTATCTTCTCTTAATAACAATCCTACAATTTGGGGACTTGGGAAATTGGTATTTCAACAAATAATGACAAGCAGACAATATTAATCACTTGATCATGGTTACAGTGGTAAATCATTTAATGAAGAATGGGTCAGAACTCACTGTGGAATTAAAAATCTCAGGGGCAAGAAAGAGCAACATGATAGAAACCAGTGATAGACTAGTAAAATCAGCAATGCACATTTGAGTACCCACAGGGGCCAGGCTTCACATGCATTCCTCATGGACTTCTTTCCTGTAGCAAACAAAAAGGGTGGATTGTGCAAGGCCTCACATGCCTTCCATGAAATCCAAGGGTAAGCTTGGAAATGTTTTAGTGGCATTGTAAGTGTCCAGCAGGGAAAATTCTGATTTCCTCATGGTCATCATGTGACAAGCCAGAGTTATACCATTTCACTATCGCTGTCTGCAGCAGAGCTTAGCTGTGTAGACTAATTTCTGCTATTCTGATACATGAAGAGTTTGATTCAATTTGAATCAGTAAAGGAGGTACAAATCTGCATTAGCCAAAAGAGAGACTACAAAGGCCTTTACTTAGAGACTACCAGCTAATATTGTTTGGTTAGATGTCACTGGACATACAATAGGTCAGGTTTAGGCATAAGCTATGAGTTTCTATCCTCCTCTAGCTGCTCTTTTCCACTTTAATCTGTTTCATCCTTGCAAATCAGTTGAAAACTTTATCTTTCAAGGGATGGGTCTTAGGTCATCTCTTTAGAGACAGAAAGCCAGTCTGCTGCCTTCACACCTGTCTGGTAAACTGTTTGCCTGACACAGGTTTAGATGTTGGTACCCAAGTGACCATGTCTGAAGGAAGTATAAAAGGCATTATAAAGTTTGTAGTTTGCCTATTCAAAGACATGCCTTAATATTTGGGACTAAAATGTTTGCGAGTGACACCCGTAATTTCATGCCTCCTGTGAAGCTGAGACTTTCCAAAGAGGAGGTGACGTTACCTATGAGTTACCAAATGCCAAAATACCCACGAGGCTGTTGAGATCACTGGGATATTATATGGCCATGGAGCACAGAAGACACGTTTGGTAATGGTAAACAAATACTGCAAGTAAACCCTCAGATTTCACATGCTACAGTATCACTTTGCTCTTCTAGCCAACAAGCACATTCAGAGTGACTGCTCTGTGCTGGCTCTTGTGTGAGGCACCAGGAACACACGTCAACCACATACACCCCCCAATGGCTGCAGGCTGACATTCTTCAGGGGTGCTCAGACAAGTAAATAGGTACCTGGAGCACAGAGGGATATGTGCTAACATAGGAGTTAGGTGCAGTATGCAGTTACACAGACATGGAAGGACGTACCATCAAGTCTGGGACCTGTGTGTACGTGTGTTATGTTGGGTGTTAGCCAGGGATGATGACCCCAAGTAAATTATATTTAAGCTGTGACCTAAAGAATGGATTGCAATTAGCCCAACAGATGAGGTGGGGGTGGAGAAGAAGGTGAGAAATGTTCAGACTGAGGAGACAGGACTGCGAAATCATTACTTGGAAAACAGGACAATTGACTGAAGCTTCTGGGTTCCATTCGAATAATTACTTGCGTTGTAGCATTTATATTGGTTTTTAAAAAAACCTTTGTTATCATAGAAAATGCATACATAGTGGCCAGAGTTTTTTTTTTTTTTTTTAATTCACATGGAAAATGTGAATGTGTCAGTTACATTATTATGGGATTTTATTTAAAATTATTCAGATCTTTCGGGGCATCAGGGTGGCTCAGTCAGTTAAGCCTCTGACTCTGGCTCAGGTCATGATCTCAGAGTTCACAAGTTTGAGTCCTGCATCAGGCTCTGTGCTGATAGTTTAGAGCCTGGAGCCTGCCTCAGATTCTGTGTCTCTGTCTCTCTCTCTCTGCCCCTCCCCTGCTTGCACTCTGTCTCTCTCTCTTCTTAAAAATAAAAAATAAATAAATAAATAAATAAACATTTAAAACAATTAAAATTATTATTCAGATTTTCCATATACTTTTATAGACTTAGATAAGTTATAATTTTATTTAATTTTATTTTTTTTAATTTTTTTTTAACGTTTATTTATTTTTGAGACAGAGAGAGACAGAGCATGAACGGGGGAGGGGCAGAGAGAGAGGGAGGCACAAAATCGGAAACAGGCTCCAGGCTCTGAGCCATCAGCCCAGAGCCCGATGCGGGGCTCGAACTCACGGACCGCGAGATCGTGACCTGAGCTGAAGTCGGACGCCCAACCGACTGAGCCACCCAGGCGCCCCGAGTTATAATTTTAAATAAATTTCTATCCACTGTTATCTTAATATTTATTTAAAGAAATGTTTTTTTCTTCTGGTAAATTATTTGGACTTGATATTTTATTTTATTATTAATTTTTTAATGTTTGTTTATTTTAGAGAGAGAGAGACAGACAGCACTAGCAGGGGAGGGGCAGAGAGAGAGGGAGACACAGAATCTGAAGCAGGCTCCAGGCTCTGAGGTGTCAGCACAGAGCCCGATGTGGAGCTCAAACTAGTGAACCTTGAGATCCTAACCTGAGCTGAAGTAGGATGTTTAACTGACTGAGCCACCCAGAGCCTCTGGAGTTTACATTTTAATGACTTGTTGTTTATTATTAATGATAGAATGCCAAAATAAGGAGCATTTGAGTAATTAGTTTTCCACTTAATCGTGAAAAATTTTCTCTTTTTAGATTTTTCACCTTTATTAGATGATTCAAATTATAATTATTTCCCATCTCAGCTTTCTGTCTTTCAAATGCTTCCTCTGTTATCACACACACACACACAAAAAAATCACAATTTTATTAATTGCTCCATGAGGCTCCTTATCTGAGATTCAGTAACAGCAGGAGAATCAAAGATCTTTGATATGATACAATGCTTCTCCAAGTTAAACTGGTGTCTTAGAATTAGGAGGATGACTTTGGATTGACTTTAAGGCTTGATGAGATTATATGTCCACGGTTAATTTATGAAGTAAAGCCAAAACGATAGAGTTACCCTGAGTGTGAATAACTGGGCAGAGGACTGATTATGCCAGGTGATTTCTGACAGATGCAGGCACCATATTGATTTCTCATACAGCTTCATTTCTGATATTAGAACCATCACTGCAAGTATTATAGAAAATTGACGGGACATCTTAGGCCTTAGTGTAAATGGTTAGACAACATGGCAACGACTGAGAGAAATCAAATACATTGCCTTGAGTTCAACCAGACTCAGAAAACACCGTCTAAAAGTTTAGCATGACGGGGTGGGGAAAGGATAACTTACTTGCTAGGTGCTCGATCTTGCAAATTAGTTAATGCAGCAAAGTTGTTTCGTACAGTTCGCAGGCTGGCCAAGACCTACAACAAAAAGGGACTCTTTAAGCTCCTTGGAACAGAGCCATCTTTAGTGCAATTTAAAATGGTTTGGTGATGTAAAAAGTAGTTTGTTAAGTGAAAACCTGATACTGCTTGCAACCTAGTTTCACATACCACTAAAGAATCTTTTAGCCCTTAGTGAAGTTTACACGTATCTATTTGAAATCTGGAGTGGTCAGACTGCAAAGATTTCCCAGGTATTTCTCCTCATTGCCAATGAATATGGTGACGTAGCAGAAGCTGACACAGTATTCCTGGATTCCTCAGCCACCAAAACAATATCTTAGGCAATATACATACAGTATTGTTATGAATTATGCAAATTAAAAATAGTATAATACAAAATAATAAGAAACTCTCACTTTAGGGGTAAAATTTTAAATATATGTTCCCAAATTCTCTTTAAATATTCACTAAGAATGTCAGATTTTCAGAGTCAGAAATCTAGGTGAATTTAAAATTTTTTTTCACTTTTGCCACATGGCTACCTAGCAAAGAAAAATTCTTTTCTTTGTTAAGGTTATCTGAATCATCAATTTTAAGATTCTGAAGGATGCATTTTCACATAAAATGGGACCACCCTATGTGCTCAAAACTGGGCCTAGAGAAAGTACTAAAGAATTTTGTTGAAGAAATGAATACATAGACACAACACACCCATATACACAAAGGCGGGACCAGCATGTCCCATCTACCTCTGAAGGTCCTTCTTTTTCTAATCTAGTGTAACTAGAAGGTGGCGAAAGAACTGGAAGTGAGGCTAGGAGAGAACATTTGCAAGAGCTTTACCTGCCTCCCTTTGCACTAGAATGGGTGAGTTTCCTTCAAGGTAGAGCCTACATCAGGTGAGATTATAAGTAATGTGGGTGACAACCAGAATGTTGAGTTTATCTAAAACATAGATTTCAATTGTCCTGTTAGGTACTACGTAACGACCCAGACTGCCTGGCTCTGTTACGTATTCAGTGAATTTAGACAAGTTACATAATCTCTGTCTACCTCAGTTTCCTTTTCTGTAACCCAGGATAGTGATAGCTGTCTTTGAGGACTGTTGTGAAGATGATATGAAATGACAGGTTAGGTGCCAAGGACAGTGCCCGGCAAACAGAAAGCACTCAAAGAATATTAGCCCATGATGGCAGCATTCCATTTGTTTAATGATCTGGCATGTGCATGGGGAGTTTACTTAGTTCCTATCATTGGTAACAAAGGGGGGTGGGGAACACAAATCCATCGTTGTTCCCACTGTTCCAGAACTACTTCCAAAATGTTTTCATCCAGCTCTGACTTAGACTAAAACCAGTCTAAATGTTTTTCTAAGACAAAAATGTCTCAGAAATTTCTGAAACGGGCATTGATTCTTGTTGGTCACTGGGGTGCTGTTTACACCCCAGGACAGTGACCTACAGCATTATCCCCTGAAGGGGTTAACGGTGCTTCCTGAGGTGCCAACCATGATTAACTCAGTCACTGGAAAAACCTGGCTCATTATCACATGTAAACAACTCACAGCACTGAAAGGTCACGCTGCCTATGACGGAGTATTCAAATAACCAAGTGCTGACATCAGAGCATGCTGTCTTTCATTAGGCATGAAGTCTTGAATGATGCAGAAATAGAAATAAATCTGATAAGTGATCCACTGTCATTAAATCATACAGGCCTAATTTAGACTTTAAGGATTGAATATCAAATATACTAATAAAATATTTTAAATGAGATTATTGCACTCCCTAAATACTCCTTTTTTCTAGACAGAATTTTAACCTCAGAATTCTGAGACCTTTATCTAATAAATTATAGTGAGTGCACTGCATTTGACACCTGGATAAACAGAAATAGTGCTGCAGCTAATTCGAGTTCTACACTCATTTGAAAGAAAACATTAGTTCATGAAAGATAGACTATAATTGTTTTTCTGTGAAACAATTTTTGACTCTGTTATAGTAAAGGTTATTAAATCAGATAATTTTGTTTCAGATATTAATTTAAATTTCATGTAGTTTTTGCATAATCTATCTCCACACAGGACAGAGTTTAAACAGAACAAAGGGTAGAATGTAAACTATATATCTCCCTCATTAATAAAGACAAAAACCAAAATTACTGTTATTTGTGAGAGGAGGCAGGTAGATGAAATTGACAACATATGCTCAGGGGGTATTAAACATATTGGTACTGTTCTACTTCTTTAGCTGCTGATTTTAGTGTCCTTTATATTTTAGATAATAACTAGATATATTCTCTTATATGCATGAATTACTTCAAAATAAAAAGTGAAAAAATAAATTTCCTTTCCAGCCCCTCGTCCAGGCATGCCGCCTATCCCCTCTCCAAATTGACTTGTAAGTTGTCTCCTCACGTTTGCTTTTACAAACACTGCTGCAGTAAATAACTTTGTAAATACATCATGCCTTTTGTGGGCTGATATTAGATCACTGTTTCTGTGGCAGGACAAATAATACTTTCTAAAATTTCTAATAAGGATTAATTATTATCTCCTGCACTACAGCACACATATGATACTGGCAGAAGTATAAATAAAAGTTCCAGACATATGCTACAGGGGCGTTGCCCTGGATTTAGCTGATTGATCCTGGGTGCCTACATCACGAATGCACGGAGTTAGTGTTTCATGCTCTCACTTGTCTTGCAGGCCACAGAGTGAAGCATCCGGAACTCTAGGCTGTGTGGGAGAACTGGAAACAGTTTGACTCAAGCCCCTCAGTAAGGATCTAGTTATTCTTTGCTTTTGTTTCAGGGAAACTCTCACTCCCCTTGAATTCAACCTTTTGAGAATTATAGTCAGGGCTTTGCAACTCCTATACTTTTCTCCACTCCTTAAGGTGTGCTAACCAAAAAGTACCTTGAGGTTTTTCCCTTACACAGCTCAATGGTTAGAAAATGAAGTCCATTTCTTTCTCTTCTGCCCCTCCAAGCAACAGTGTAATCAGTCAAGGTCAAAAATACATTTTCAATGATGACATATATACACTTTAGGAAAGAAATCGTGACAGCACTATGGAAAACTTTTGCAGAGGTGGATGATGTATTGGCCCAGGAGAAGGATTAAATATTATTTATACACATGAATCTTAGATTTTCTTAAATACTTTTAAACATTTATTAACCAATAAGATTCACTGAAAATAGCAGGAAACTATGGGTTTCATTTAAAAGTTAAACAACAAACAACTGAACATAATAGACTAAAAGAAATGTATCTGTCAATGATTTCTTAAAAAGATGTCAAAAGGAGGTTGCTTCAAACAAACAGACAAAAAAAGATGTGGCAACAACATTCTCCTTAAAAATCCCTGCTTAAAAGGTAACAAAGAATTTTGAGGATTACTTTTCATTCCAAATACACTTTATACCAATAGATGGTGCTAAAATACAGACCAAGAGTTGCCAGTGGCCTTGAGGAAAGGGAGAACAAGAAAGAATTCCTCACCTTGGTTTTACTTCCAGAAAAAAACAAAAACAAAAACAATAACAACAAAAATGGAGTCAAAGTATAATTATTTATAAGATAGAAAGGTCATTTTGATAGAAAACTTCTTTCCAAGTTATGTTTTAGTTAAACCATATGAAATTGCTCTTTTTGTAGGTCAACAGAGGTTGATTTTGATGGTTTCATATAATTAAATCTAAAAAGTACTTTGATTCCTAGAAGATGCTAGCTGTAATTTCTTTTAATAAAATATCAGGGAAAAACTAGCAGAAGCAACTGAAATGTGATGACCAACTTCTTTTACAAGCCAGTAGGGGCGCCTGGTGGACTCATCAAGCTGGAGATTGAGATGAGCCACAAGGTGGCTGCTGCTGGGTGAAATGGGTCAGGGATACTCAGGGGCCTTAAAAATGTAATACACTGGCAATGTTCTATTGCCAATGTAACAGTAATGTTCTATAGAGTTAGCGACTGGTACATTTTTACAAAATTATCCTAGGTGCTATATTTTGCTTACAGTAAAGGTAAAATGACTCGTCTGTTCCTACTCTGTATATCTCCTTAGTTTTTAACATGGGGGTTTCTCCAGGGATCCCAGATAATAGTGGGTATTTTCTGGCTTTTCCTTAGTCAAATATTACACTTCTTTTAACAAGATGAGAATTTCACCAAATGAGAATTCTAGTTGGCTTGCAGTTTTACAAGGTAGTCATATCACATATCTGGACAGGTGTGGCCAGACATAGCTAACTAAAAACCAGAGTTTGCTAAATTTCATCAGTGTTGTGTCTCACTGGTATTCCTTAGTCTACGGAAAGAACTCTGGCCAAACTGTTCCTATACTTTTAGGAGAAAAAGGCCAGTTGCAGAGAGGCATGATGTGGCATGGCATTGGGATTCCTCTCAATACCTAGCCTTTGTGCCTAAGAAAATCCCCACACCAGAAGATTTCAACAAAAACATAGGAGAATATTTCAAGATGGAAATAAGACACATCTATAAAGATGTCACTTTTTTGAGGACCAAAAAGATTTTGAGGTTATAGGGGAAATATAAGAAATTGGAAGTGGCAAAGAGTTTAGGTTAAACACCAGCAAGAATTTCTTACCCGGACAGTGTTGTGGACATGGGAACACAGTCTGAAGCAGTGTTGTAGGACCCCTTCTGAAGATTAAATCTGTCCAAATTGGTTAGGTTTCAGCCATGTCCATCAAATTGGATGTCTTTCTAAATTGTCTTATAACAAGATTTTGTTCTCTTAGCTTTACAGAAATCCATGACTGGGGAGTAAAACACGTTTTGGAGACTCAGGCAGAAAGCAATGAGTTCTCAAGTAGAGGCAGATGAGGTGGGTTTTGGAGACCTTTGACCTCTTTGGACAGTGTGAGGCTGGTTATTAAGGATTATGGAAAGGAAAATACACTAAAAAAAAATAAACCTAGGGAGATGTAAAGTAAAATGCCAATACTAGTTATTTGGGGGTTTGGAATTATGGGAAATTTCCATTTTTTCCTTTTGCTTATATTTCTTTTTAAAATTTTTATGGCAAAAGAAATTCTATTTTGAAAGGAGAATGTCTTTTTAGCCAGAATAATTTAGTGTGAAATTCTAAACTCCAAAGCATACTGGAGGAAGGGGATAATTCTTGGTCTGTTTGAACACTGCCTTGGGTGACTTGTGTAAAATCAAGTCTCCTATCCATTTGCAAAAACAACTATGACATATTAAGCCAAATAATGCAGACATCACTTCAAGTGACTAAATATCTTTCATTTTAAGCATTATCTATAATATTTAGCATTCAATGGTATTATATCTCATACTAAAAATTTAAGGTATTACTGGTTAGGTCAACAAAATATTCTAGGAGGTATCCAACAGGGCTTAAGAGAAGGTCATAGACAAACTTGCTTACTGGGCCTTTTTATCTGCTTTCCCAAAGATGCCCCATCAGTGGTGAAACTGTTCAGTACTTAACAGGATTTTTTTCTTTTTTTTTTTTAATTCTAGTATAGCTTTCCAGATCATGTACTTGAGTAAAAGGCCATTTGTGAAAATATGAAGCATTTAAAAAACAAAACAAAACAAAACAAAACAAAACAAATCTGCAGCCTCTGGGCCAATGACCAACCACCTTCCATAAGGTGTTATGAAACATTGAGCTAATCATATGTAAACTCTTCTAAATACATTCCAGGATTATTTTCAGGCATCAGATATGCCTATATACTATGCAGAGTTGGTTTATATTCAAATCCTAATTTCAAAAGTATTAAGTATATATATTTATTTAAAAAGTTTGCTAACATAGAATAAATGATTTTTTACATGTATATATTTCTCAGTGTACTAAAATTCTGTTGGTTTTTTTGTAGATTATAGGAATACCATAGAATATGTATAATTATATAGATTTCTTGGGAATTTAAGACCATCGATGGCAAGGACCAAATTGGAGAAAAATTTATTTTTTAAATAAAAGTATTTGTTATTTAATAAGTACTACTTGAAGTATCATATACATATTTTTTCTCATTTTTTACCATATATTTAGATATATTTTTCTTAAAACAATATCCAGAGACTTTAGTCAGAAGCAATAATAGTTAATTACCTGAATAAACCATAGTTGGAATGATTATTTCTATGTTTGGTGATGGTTACTTATATTATTTTACCTGATTTTAATTTCTCACCCAGCTCTCACTCTTAGAAATAAAATTATGGGTATTCAATAGTAATCAGTTAAAAATCCCTAAATTTATATGATCTTGTTATCACAAAATATGATTAAAACAATGAAGAGTGTAAATGTTTTTTGAACGCAGAAATATGGGTACTAGAAAGAATTTATGATCTCTGGAAAAACCTTAAGCAAAAAAGTCATTACTCTTCTAAAAGATATGGTGGTAACATTCTACTTTTAATTGCTGGCAGTAATGAAAAAAATCACTATTATATGGTGTGTTATTTATGGATTAACTAAATTTTTGGTCTAAGTTATAGCAATTATAAAATTTCATGAAATTTGAAAAAGTAGAAGAATTATGCATAATTCTATTATCTACACCCTGCGTTGTTTTTTTTAAAACTATTATAACATTTTAGACATGAAAGAGCTCTTACTGATAACACTGAAAATTCATTTTGTTTTCTAGACATTGTGCTGAGCATTTCACAAGTTTATTTTAATATCTTAAAAACCTCACAAAGTGGGTTCTATTGGAACTGTCATTTAGCAGAGGAGTAACCCAGGCTGGGGAAAGTTCCTTGATTTGCCCAAGGCCATTCACTGAGCAAGAGGAAGAGAGGGGGTTTGAACTGGGGTCTACCTTTATCACACAAGTCCTTCACCTTTGCTGGTTGAAAAAAGAAGCCTTAGAGAAGTTCAATGAGTTGCCCAAGGCACTAGAACTAGTTTTAGTTATAATTATGATTAGCCTTTATCATGATTTTTATAATCTATCTGGATCACTTGTATTCTCATACTCAATATTTCTTTTTAGCAGTCAGTGTTGGTTTTAAGCCTGTTTCATGCCCTGGTTAAATCAATAATACTCTATTCTTTCCCGAGTCTATCCATATCAGTGACTCTCAACTTTTCCTGGAAAAATACCGGGCCTTTAAAAAATACAGGTACTCGGAGCCAATCCGCAGATTTTTGGATCCAGTTGATTAGGGATATGACCTAGGGCCTGGGATAACAGCTTCTAGGTGATTCTAATGTACAGCTAGGGTAGCAAAGCACTGACCTATACAAAGAATATCTGCTTTTCAACCATTTAATATATATTCCAAATGCTTTAGATCATTTTATCATTTTCCAGTATTTATGTCATATGGTTATTTTCATGATTTGTAAGCCTAAAGGGAGCAAATAAAGATAAATTTAAATCTGTACAAATGACACATAAAAAAGGGAGTAAATAAAGCATTAGGTTGAACTGAAATATTAAATTTCAAGCACTGATCATGTACCTAAATATACTAAATGTAACTTAATCCATGGTATAGATTTCTGCTTCAAGTGTTTATATCAGCTAAGGAAATATGGTCTCATTTAAGTATGTCACTTAGGTAATTTGTAATCTGAAGCAAAGACATTCTTCGGGTCTATGGGTTTATAGGAAACAGTCCAATATGGTTAAGGTCACATCCTCTAACATTGCCTTTGAATTACTTAAACGAACCACAGAATTTTTATTTATACTTGCATTTGATTTACAGTGACATTAAGAACCAGAACTAATCCCCCAAATTAAATTCTCAAATCTGCGGCAAACCTGCCCGTTCACGAAACGGGGCTTACCTGAGCAAATGGAGTCACGATCAAGTCATCTCCATGTCTGAAAAACAAACCAAATCCTGGGTTAGAAATTATGATAACTCTATGACCACCTTTAACCGATATTAAATGTAAGCTCCACGTTCATAATTTCCCATTGAGAATTACAGTAATTCCATCCTTATTCTTCAGCACATGGTCTTCCCAGCCAGTGGGTTGAAAAAAAGTCTTCCGGGATGTTAAACATTGTCCAGGTGCCTTGGTGAAAAGGGGCTTCTTGATCATCAAGCAAGGTCACTGTTGCTTACTAAGTACACAGGACATACAATAGCAGAAGATGAGTTCCGGCAGCGGGGCCGGAGGTTTACTCGTGGCTTCTTATGGTAGGTATTAGTAAGGGTGCTGTGGAAGGGGCTGGCAACTGCAGTGGCTTCAGTGAGAGGCCCCTGGACCAGCTAACACTTTGAAGGTGATGAGCATCGAGTCTTCCGCATCATGGTGTGTGACTTTTGGACAGGCTGGCAACTGTAGATGAAATGGACTGCATCATACACTAATAAAAACTCGGCGAAACTTTTCGACTGACTCACGTCCCGCTGCTGTAGCTACGGGGGAATGTTACCCCGTGTGTGCTGTTGCTGCAGCAACCTCGGCTACACCGAGCCCGGGATGCGGGAGCAAGGTGTCAGCATGACGTGACTGGGAGAAACCGGGAAAGGCAAGGAAAGTTGTGCAACATTCTACTCAGAGGAAAAGTGAGGAACCAGGGCCTAGAGTTCTTTCGTGGTATCTCTTAGTGTGAGTAACTCGTGAGAGGCACTTCTACAATCTCCATGGGGTATTTCTTGATCTCGCTGGCTGAAGCTCTTTCATCAAAGGTGAATGTAATTACTCGACACAGAAAGCTTCCTGGACATGACTTTGACTGAGAACACTGCAAGTGAACTGTTCACTCGGTCATGAACAATTCTGAAACGGACTGAATGACCTAAAACAACACCCATGAAATATGCTTCAGCACAAGCTGCATATGGATGACGTCAGTACACGGATCATTACCAATGATTAGACCAGTTGTTACAGACATCATCAAATTACAGGGATCTTGGAATTCAAAGTGTGGGAAAATAAAAAGCAGGGAAAGGTCGGTACACACTTTAAAGGAAACGTGCTATTTGACAACCCTTCGCTCCGGGATTACATTTGGGGGAGGAGGACACCTGTTTTTTTTTCGGTAGATTAATCAGATGGTCAAAATTAAAGTCAAAATGAAATCCAGGTATTTTCCCAAGAGACAGTCTTCTATTTTATTTTTTATAATTGTCTGACTATAAACTTTATTTTCTAAGAACTAAGTTATCCTGACCAACGCATACCACCAATCTGAAATTGAGCCCTGGAAATAAGTCATCTAGTTTTTTACATGAATTACATTGGATGACTCTAAACTAAAAAGGGTGTGAATGTTTATTAAAACACGAATTCTTTCTTTGGTTGTATTTCATTCCCAAGCTTTGTAAAAAATATATTTAGAATATACAATATTTACGATGATTTATCAGTCTTGCTTCCCTTCCCTGTCAAAGCAGAAAGAAAGACAGTTATAATTTTAGTGATGGAGAGACTTCATTCTTTTAAATTGCTCAGAAATTGTTTTTCTCAAATATCTCAAGATTGTCTCAGTTCAGTAACAGTAAAAATATTTCTATTCTTTCTTTTTTTTTTTTAAGTTTATTCAGTTTGAGAGAGAGAGAGTGGAAGAGGGACAGAGAGAACAAATCCCAAATCCCGGTTCGTTTCAAAATGATGTAATGCTTAAATCATCCTTGAATATATAACAAATATATAATTTTTAAGTCTTTGTCTAAGCCCTCACCTCAGTATTGAAATATTTTATCGGACCTACTGTCACAAGTACAATGGTGCAGGTAAAATGTATGTTGTTTTGTGAATGGAGGAAAATAAATACTATATAAACATACATTTTAGTATGTTTGTGCGTATTATAATGTGTATATATATACACATGTGCGTATATAATGTGCGTATTATAATAAAAGAACAGAGCTGGTAAGTACGATCCAAAGAAGGTTCATTTTGTTAGTATTGATAATTTGGCTTAACGTATTTGTGAATTTTAATCACCTATAATTGTACACACGCACAAAAGCCCATGATAGAAAATGATTCTGAAACGTTGCATTTGAATAGCATTCCAAACAAGGAACTTTTTTAAACAAAGAAACTTAGCTAATTAAAGTGTAGCTAGAAGGAATTATAATAACACACGACAAGATCATGGGGACTCCCTAAAATGGGAAGAGACTGTAGGGTCCCCTATCATTTGATGAGAAGTTTGCTTCAAATTTGCAATGAGTATTGTCTGGAGACTTGAAATTGTACCTCCTGGTGATATGATTCTTCTGAAGAAGATTATGTAACAGTGCTCTCTCATTTAAATAAAATCAAACATAACAACAACAAACTTTAATAAAAAAGGAATGGGAATGCTTTCAGGGAAGAAAAAATAGCTTTTTGGGGGGATTGGTATATTTATAGGGACAGGTGGGAAGAGAATGACAGGGAATGGGTGGTGGGATCAGAAATAAAGCTCCATTTTTGACTTTTAATGTAAATATGTATGTATGTATGTATGTATGTATGTATGCATGTGGGCGATGAGATTGGGGCCTAGGTAGTAGTCACAGCATTCCATGCCATGCACCTCTGGTCTCATGATGTGGAAAGAAGTGCTCAGTCTCCTGCTGGGGCTACTATGGGCTGAAACAGAGTCACCTACTCTAGGCAGGGAGGGCTGGCTGTGCCCTCTTCCAGAGAGACATGACTGGGTCCCATGGGCCGGGAGATACAAGGCTCAATGGGCACTGTCGAATTTTCTGTTTTTTTCAAAGAGGAATGACAGTAAGAGTTAAGAACTACTCCCTGTGCCTTTGGCCATCCTTCCCCTACTTCTGTATCACTTCCTACTTTATTTTCTACCCTCATTCTTTCTGTAGTAAGAAGCCACAAACATTAGCAAAAAACCTGAAGAAGTGAAACCCAAAAGCAAACCCTTTCACAGAGACTTCAGTGGGGTCTGGAAACTATTTAAGTACTTAAATATGGGGAAAAAATGTGTGTCATCTAACAAAATGAATTCAACCAACAGCAGCACCTGAGAATATAATTTTGTAAACTAGCTCATTTCAAAATCATGCTGATGCACACTAGGGCAGCAACCTTTCCATACTTTATTATTACTAAACCAGAAGGAAAGGCAGAAGAAGTTAATGAGAAGAAAGTGTTACTTTATTAAGCAAAGATCCCTAATCCTATGATACCAAAAGCATTAATGGCCACAAAGTACCCGCTGCATCTGATTGTTATACATTGCAAACTTTAGCACAAATGGTTATATGAAATAATGCTCTAACGCAAGCCACGGGCTCAGGCTTACTTTCTAAATCTAATCTGGGGACAACTTCTGTATCTTCTGTGCTTCACTCTCTGTTGCTATAAAACTAGAAAGAAATTCTCCTCTGGGGTTTGTCAGGAGGACTAGTGGATTGATAAACATACAGATAACTGGTCTTTTGAAATCCTGGTGTCTTTTTTCCCTTTGGCTCAAAACTATCATCCGTCTTCAATTCACCCTTAATCCACTTGTTTTGGAATTAGAGAGAAACAAGTATGCTCCCGTTTCTAATATGTACATAAGCATGTTTCTGGGCACCTAGGGTATCTGACAACACCCAAGAATGAGCCACAGGACGAACACATCTACTCACCATGCTGCTCCCATGTTCACACAAGTACAGACATACACAATACACAAACAAACAGACAACACAATCTACTCCAGCCTTGCATCAGGCTCTGTGCTCACGGTGTGGAGCCTGCTTGGGAATTCTCTCTCCCTCTCTCTCTGCCCCTCCCCTGCTCATTCTTTCTCTCTCAAAATTAATAAAAACTTAAAAAAAATCTACCTCAGCTTTTAAAAAACTGATACATACAATGTGAATGTAAATCATGTATAAACTGTAGGAAACTTGGAAAATACAGACCAAAACTTGCAGAACTACTCAACAATAACTGGCAATGACATTTTCCTTCTGGATTATGTAAGCACATGTATATTATATATGATTTTTATGGAATACAGGATTTCTTACACAATTAGAGTCATGTTGTATATTTCATTTTATATCTTGCTTTTAACATTAAATATATTGAATCATGAAAAATTGTACATGCCTTTATACTTTTAAAACATTTTTAGTATTTCTTGTCTATTTTTAGTAATCTCTAAATTTTTCAAGTAGACACCAATCCAAATGTATTAAAATATAAATGCAATTCTATTTTAAAATTAAAATGATTTTAAATAATTGTACAAATACTCAAATTCATTTTAGTTTTTCATTTCTTTAAAAACAACTTAGTAAAGGGGTGCCTGGGTGGCTCAGTTTGTTAAGTGTCTGACTTCAGCTCAGGTCATGATCTCATAGATCATGGGTGGGTCCCGGCCCCACACCAGGCTCTCTGCTGTCAGCACAGAGCCCACTTTGGATGCTCTGTCTCCTTCTCTCTCTGCACCTCCTCCACTGATGTGCGCTCTCTCTCTCTCTCTCTCTCTCTCTTTCTCTCTCAGTCTCTCTCAAAAACAAATAAACATTAAAAAAAAACAACTTCACTAAAGATAATGTGCTTATTTCTGGTAAAGCACTCATAAGATAAAGCTAAGTGTTAAAATATTACGTGAAGAATTGGGTTCATTGAGAAAAAAATTCATGGAGATGTTGAATATTTTATCTTGTAACCATTTTAATTAAAATCACAAAACTATGGTTTCAGACAATAAATGTATGATGGAAAATTTGGCTACCAAGTACATTTTGAGAAACTAAATTCTATTTTTCCATAGATACCATTTTTATTTTTATTTTTTAACGTTTATTTATTTTTGAGACAGAGAGAGACAGAGCATGAACGGGGGAGGGGCAGAGAGAGAGGGAGACACAGAATCAGAAGCAGGCTCCAGGCTCCAAGCCATCAGCCCAGAGCCCGACGCGGGGCTCGAACTCAGGGACCGTGAGATCGTGACCTGAGCCAAAGTCGGACGCTTAACCGACTGAGCCACCAGGCGCCCCGTAGATACCATTTTTAAAAGGTGATCTATTTTTCCAAAAAAATAATGTTGGCTTTGAGAAACTATAAATGTCACATTTAAGAATATAAGGAACCCTCCAAAATTACTTATGAAGAAGGCATTATGATTTTGATAAACTCCTCAGTAGGCATTATATTGCTAAAACAAAGAGACAAACAACAAATGAAAAAATGTACTTCATTTGTATCAGATTCACTTGATGACACTGGTCCTCTAAAGTGCTCAGCCTTTTAATTTAGAACTGGCTACACTCTAAGTGAAAAAGCAAAATAAAATAATAAGTAGTACCTACATTTATGAACCCCAGGGAATGATGTTCGTATATAACAAAGCCAACCTCTGGCAGACCTGAATGTGATTTTCCTCCCTGAAGCTACTGCCGTGTAGAATTCATATAATCCATTACCACAAAAGTTTGGTCCTTCGGTCAAAAGTCACAACTACCAAAACTTGTATTTGGGCAAGAAGGTCTAACACTTTACTGAAAATCCAAAATAATGTAAATTAATATAGGAGCAAAATTAAAACTGTTCAATACTGTATAAGGTAGTATGTTCCAATTTCTTTTTTCACTATCAAACTCCAAGCCACGTTTGTGGGTATTTGCATATCTAGCTTTGATGTTTTTTTGCTAATGTGAACTATAGTTACCAGTCATCAAGTTGGAATGTTTACCCCAGTTGAAGAGCACCTTGGTGTTTATATCCCATACCAGCACAAAAAGGAAAAACAAACTTACCGATCTTTCCTCAATTTTAACAGAAAAATAAGCTAATATAAAAACAGGTGAATGAGGCGATTCAAGTTCTTAAGTTTATTGAGGAAACAGCCTATCTTATATGCTTTTAATCCTTTCTTTGCCCTTGAATTGTAATTTCCTAATATACTTGAGTAATAACTAATTCTGAAGACCTTTACCCTGATGCCCCACAGAATAACTCAATGTCTTATTGGTTTCAGCACTGATGGCCCTTATAATATGTTACTATTTTTTTCTTAAATGGAGCTTTCAATATAATTATTAAAAAATAAGAGTACAAAGATCTAACAAAATTATAAATAATAATGGTAACAATCACAAAGAATTATACTTATTATAAAACAGTAATGACCACTAACATTCATTGAATGACTACTGTGTGCCAGGCACTGTGTAAAGCACTTTACATTGAGTGTCTCTTATTAAAGTCTTTTTGTAGATGAGGAAAGGGAAGCCTAAGAAGGACAAAAAATGCCTGTCTATGGAGTGATGAGTCCAGGATTCAAATTTGGGCAGTACGACTTTGGTGGGTCTGCAAGTAAATACTGCAAATCTGTGTCTGTAATATATTTATCAATGCCCGAAGCACATTCAAAACAATGCCCAACCTCTAGTGCATTTTCCATTTATGGAAACCATTAGTATCAATGACTTACAAAACACACTTTGCCCACCTACTGATTTGCAGGTCCTTCCACCCTGAAATGAAATAATAAATACAATGAAGTAAAATAATTTTTGGTTTCTAACCAGGTTCTGGCTGATAGATGAGTATCATATGTCCATATTCAGATTGTAGCAAGACTGTATGCATACTGTATGTAACAAAATCCTCTTAAGATGGCATTTATGTGCATATATGTAAATATATGTAAATGTGTATGTGTGTGTGTGTGTGTGTGTGTGTGTGTGTGACCCTTAGGGAAATTTTATAGGCTATCTTTCCTTTTACATAAGTATGTTGGTCTTCTGCCTTCTGTATTTCAAATAACAGGGAAAAAAGTACTGGGCGAGAAAACCCATCACCAGCCTCATTAGTATAAATAGAATTTATTATTTTGCCTGTACAATGCAATAGAAAGAAACTCTTTAAAGAACACCTGCTCTGCAAACAGTATATTTTATGGAATGTTTCATTTCATATGATTAAAACATAACAGAGCCTGCGATTTGGGGTGGGGCAGGACATATAGGGGGAATTTCTGTATCTTCCTCCTAATGTTGCTATGAAACTAAAACTGCTCTAAAAAGTAAATTCTTGAAATTAAAAAAAATTCTTGAATATATAACTTTAGAAATGGATATGACCTGGGTGCCTGGGTGGCTCAGTCGGTTGAGCGTCCGACTTTGACTCAGGTCATGATCTCACAGTTTGTGGGTTCGAGCCCCGCATCAGGCTCTGTGCTAACCTCTTCCTCAGAGCCTGGAGCCTGCTTCAGATTCTGTGTCTCCTTCTCTCTCTGCCCCTCCCCCGCTCATGCTTTGTCTCACTCTGTTTCTCAAAAATAAATAAATGTAAAAAAATATTAGAAATGGATATGACCATAGAAGTCACTTAGTCTACTGAAATTTAGATCATTTGCTCACGTCTTATTCACATTTTAAGAATTACAAACGAGACTGATATTTGACTCCCCTAATTCTTAAAAGAAAACTCCTCAGTTTTGACTCAGGCTTGCTGTTATCACATGTCCTGATGATAAAGCAAATGGAAGTGGAGTTAATGCAACAGAAGCAAAACTTCTCTAGTTTGAAGTGTAATCTCTTTATTTGTCATAAAACAAAAATCTGGGCATCATCAGAGAAGGTACATGATGCCAGTAAATCAACTCAAATTTGTTAGTTATACTATGGCACAAAAGATAACCTAAAATCTCTAAATTTTATAATTTTTTTATAATTATACATCAAACCACTTTCCAATTTTAATAAGTTACAAAGTGTATATAGCTATAGTCACTAAGCATATTAGTTATTTTGTTTAATAAAAGCCACTACAATGGAGGGATTCTTCCAAGAGTGCTGATGTCACAAATTACCATCATAGTTTTGAATAGGGACTTTTGTGCAGGGTGAGGAGTGAAGGAGAGGGCTGAGGACTCAGCAAGCTTTCACAAGTGCCCTCACTTTGTGTTCTAGGAATAGGTTCCTCTTTCACAGAAATGTATCTTATCTGACAGTCTCATTCTTAACGTCAGTGGCCCTGCCCTCTTGGTTTTTCTCCAGGATGGGTTAGGAAGAAAGATTTATGGGGAGCTAATGCAACAATTCTTAAAGATCTTCATGGGATAAAAAGATTCGGTGTATTAAGAAAAGTGTGATCACATAGAGAAGAGTAAGAGTAAGAAGCAGTACCGTCTTATGCATGCCTACTATGTGCCAGACACTGTGCTCTGTTGGCACACAGTATTTAATTCTGAAGACTGTGCCTTAATCGGATGCCCATATTCCCATTCTAAGATAAGGATGTAGGCTCAGGGAAACTTAAGTAACTCAGTGGCGGTCATGCCCTTGGCAAGCAGCAGACTTCAGTGGTTTCCAAACGCCAAGGCGAGAGCTAGTGCTTGCCCAACAGAATGTTCATTGGTCCTTGTCAAAGTGAGAGCAAACATGGACCATGGGGTAGGGTTTCGAACAAGGCAAACACATTCCTTTTGAAAACTCTCCTTCATTCCAAGGTCATGTCCTTTTTTATTGAAATGAAAATGCCTTTTAAAAATAAAATAATTGTGTATATTGATAAAGATTTTCTTGTTAATGTCCTTTACATGGCAAAATGGCAAAGCATGTGGTTGCTGACCTGGAGGTCAGCCTCCCAGGTAGTTTTTGAAATCTTACTGGGTCACGGAATCCCAAGACATAGAAATGTGTAGTGTAGCTGGACTTAAACTCAGGCTTTAAAATGCTGTTTAGTTTCTACCACACCATGCTGCCTTCTGCATGCTTGAGTGGATTCAGACTATTGTGCAGTCACATAATAGTACATATTCCAGATTCTGAAATAGCACGGTCCAACAGAAATTTCTGCAATGACAGAACTATTAAATATTCTCTATCCATGTTATCTAATACAGGATCTACTAGCCACATGTGGCTACTTAGGACTTGAAATGTGACTAGTGCAATCGAGAAGCTGAAGTTTATGTTTTATTTAATTAATTTAAAATATGAGAAGATCATAATAGCTGATGATTATCATGTTAACCACTGCAGTTCTTGAGCAATCTGTAGAAAACTTCAGTTGGAAGTCTTCTGAGGGAAGACAATCTTTAATATAACTGAATAATAATAAAAATCTACTCTCAGCTTGGAGGCAAAAGAACATTGATACATTAAAATAACAAAAATCCCTGATTGGCAAATGGCAAAGACCCTCCGCCAAAAAAAAATTCCCAGATGCCCATCAGGATTCTCCATCCCTTTAAGCAAACCATAAAAGACTCTTAAATACAGAGAACAAACTGAGGGTTGAGGGGGTGGGTTAAATGGGTGATGGGCATTAAGGAGGGCACTTGTTGGGATGAGCACTTGTGTTATATGTAAATGATGAATCATGGCAGTCTATTCCTGAAGCCAAGACTACACTGTATATTAACTAATTTGAGGGAAAAAAAAGATTCTCCATCCCTTAAAGAGAAATAAAGATTTTAGTTTAATTGTTTTACTTATTTATTATAGTCTCATCTAGAGGCTGCTGTCCTGCCAGCAAATACCAAAGGAATGGTCTAACAAAAGCTGTTGATCACAATTATCATATTCAGGGTCAAGATACCTGGACTGTAATTCATGGTGTGTGTGTGTGTGTGTGTGTGTGTGTGTGTGTGTGTATGCATGCATATGCATATGTGCTCAACCACATGCAAAATATTTCTAAGCAGAAATTTGTGATTTCTAAAACTGAGCTAATGATATTTTTCCTAGTTTTCTTAATATGATTGTTTTGAGGATTAAGCATTAAATTTTATGGGAGAATTCTCTATCAATTATAAGGACTATCCAGATGCCAAGCAATTTTTTTAAACGCTTATTTATTTTAAGAGAGACAGAGGCAGAGAAAGGATCCCAAGCAGGCTCCGTGCTGTCAGCACAGAGCCCCATGCGGGGCTCGATCTCAGGAACTGTGAGATCATGACGTGAGCTGAAATTAAGAGTCAGATGCTTAGCCCACTGAGCCACCCAGGTGTCTCAGATGCCAGGACATTTTTAAGAACATATTCCTATCTGTATATTCTAAGCATGTATCAAATACTTGTCAAAAACTAAAGGTATGTGCTTCACTCCTCAGAGTCTACTGAAGCTTAGCCACAAAGGAGGAAACATGGTAGACCTTGTGAATATACCAAACTTAAACTGATGACTGCAAGGTCTGTTCATGAATCTTTGAGCATTTGCAAAGTGCTCCTGTGTTTGGAGAACTGGATTCTAGACAAGTTGTCTGTCTGGGAAACATCAACTCTCCTCCCTAGATAAATAGTATAAAACGGGCTACCTATAAACAAATGCAAAGCAAACAAGTGAAACCAAAAAATTGTGAAACATGTGTTAGAAATTTTACCTCATCTCTACAGTAGGTGGAATAAATGAATAGAAACTCAATGGACTGAACATAAAGAATACCTATAAAAAGACAACATGTGCAACTAACTATGATTTAATGTAAAATATTTCTTTTTATCAACTACCTTCTTTTTAGTTTCTGTAGGAATGTATTCATAATTGAAAATAATAATGATTAGATGAAAGTTTTATTCCAATGCACTTAAAAAAATTGCCATAGGGATCTTTAGAGAGCACATAAATCATAATGCTTGTTTTCTGACTTTTCTAGCAACCCCCTCCAATTCCCCCCCCCCAAAAAAAAAAGCAATCAAACAGAGAAACAAAAAATAACAAGCCAAACAAACAAGCTGGCCCTGGTGCACAGAACAAATTCAGTTTGAAGTTTTCAAAGATGCAAAACCAGGATTGGACATTGAGACAAGGAAACATGAGATCTGCATATAGCCTTGTTCTCCTTGGGAGTGAAACAATGAACTGAAAGGTCTTGGTTTGGGGACCATTCGTAACCATTTACTAGGAGACAATGTTGTCCACTGAACTGCTTAAATGATTCTCTGTGACAGTGCAGCCTCCCGCATTTTCAGAGAGGCAAGCAGCTATTCTCTCCTCCTGCTTTAAAAAAAATTTTTTTAACGTTTATTTTTGAGAGAGAGAGAGACAGAGCATGAACAGGGGAGGGTGAGAGAGAGAGGGAGACACAGAATCCGAAACAGGCTCCAGGCTCTGAGCTGTCAGCACAGAGCCCGACGCGGGGCTTGAACTCACGAACCTCGAGATCGTGACCTGAGCCAAAGTCGGACGCTCAACCGGCTGAGCCACCCAGGCGCCCCTCTCCTCCTGCTTTTAACTTGTCACTTCCAGTGAGAAGTTACAGAAACTGAAAGCTTACATATGTCTAGACATAAATTGTCCAGTCATTAATGACAACACACTTTTCTTTGTCCAGGGTTAAGAAAACCCCTGAAATCTCAAGACAGTTAATGGAAACCTGACACAAAACCAGAAAGAAATTGCACTAGGCAGGTGGAATCATTGTGCTATTTCTACAGCAAATCTCACCTGTGGTACACAGCAAGGTGCCATAAATCTAATAGCAAAGTCCAGTGTCTGATGTTCTTTACCTGTTTTTTTTTTTTTTTTTTCTGAAGAAAAACCATGGGTCTCGTTAAAGGCTTCCTTTGTCCACTTTTGTAATACTATACCTTTAAATGCTTCATATTGCAGGGATTTAGTGGGAATGAGTTACTCATACTCCCTAGTACATCTTATCTCAAGAAACACATCCCATAAATGTTCTAGCACTATGATTACTTTATAAGGCTCAGATAACAGTACAGAAGACATGGAGAATAATTCACTAAGGATCTAAGACTGGTAAGCAAAATAAATATTTAAAGTGACTGATATGTAAGTGAAAGAGGGATATATAGGAATCTTAATATTGACTGGGAAAGTCTCCTTTTCTACCTAGAATTAAGAAAAAATAAGTGACAGGAATGCACGATCCAAACAAAATTTTTCTCGTTTCCGTGGGCCTATGGTATCTTCAAACAATACCCTGGCATGGAATAGCCACTGTCAATATTTGCTGAATGAGGAAAAACATTTCACTCTGAACTAAAAATGCAGGCAATTAACACAGTCCTTTATTTGGAAAATGGTAGAAGACACGGACGTGGCACTTCCGTCAGGAATGGACGGTCTTCTTTCTCCCAGCCTGTCACCAACTGCCCATTCCTACCACCCATCACCAAAATTTAAAATTCAGAAAATTTCATTTTCGAATACACTGGAACATGGTTTTTATTTTAGTCCTCCTTAATACACAGAGGAATGAACATGGGGGAAAGGAAACCAATGAGATCCCGCAGGCCCGGTGTCCACAACTGACAGAACTAGATAGAACCTCTTTTGTAATGGCCACCTGCCCCTGACCAATCAAGAGACAGGAGCCAATAATTTCCACCCAAGTCACTCACCTGGGGCCACTCAGCACTGACAGCGCTGGACAGGCTACTGTGCTCAGTTTTCTTATTGAACATGGTTTTAAAAATTTCCTAATTTTAGTTAATTTTACTCACAGATTGCTCCAAGGGATTGTGTTCTTTGTACACACTGAAAAATAAGCTGGCTCCTCCATGACTGAGGTTGATTCAAGTTTACTCTCCAGCAGGAGTCTGATGACTCACAGAATTGTGGGGTGATCACTTTTATTTTAAGCACCTTTTCTTCTCATTTTTTTAAAAGTAGATGTTACCCTTTGTTAAATAATAAGTCTAAGGTAAGAGTATAGCTGTATCATCAAACGTTTACAAGTTTAAACAGCTCATTCTCATAGACCCTTTTTCTCCTAGGTATTGGAGCTGAAGAACACTTGGGTGACTATCTTTATGTTTCTTCCCTGTGCCCCCTTCCCCCCTGCCACACAGTTAAAACTAGAGTCCAAACAACTGAGGAATGTACAGGATATGAAGAAAATTCAGAAAGGAAAATGGCACACTAAATATTAGGGCAAATTCCCCTGAAGATGTAACAGACTGCAGGAATCTAATCACAGAAATAATGAGTTTTTAATGTTTGGTCATTCTCTATTTCTGTTTTCCCCCTGCTTTAAGGACCTGTCAAAACTAATACTTATTTTCCCACTTCCCCTAAGACCTCAAGATATATCTATTATTTTGGCACTGATAATCAAAGCCTATTTGAACAAATAACTTAATTAATTTGTTACCTAAACATGCTCACACCATATTGCTGGAGTAATGCATTAAAATCAACTCTTTATTTTTACTCTGTGGCATCAATAGACATGATCACTTAAAATGTCAGAACATTAGAACTTCCTTTTTATAATTTTTTAAAAGTATGAGATTAGAAAGAAATAAAATGTGTACTTGGCTGGTATTTTTAATTCCTTAATTCAAAGACTGAAGAAGTATGTTTAACTACTTTATAAATATTGTTTTTACCATTCATGGAATTCTTATTTTTGGTGTAGTTTTTTTTTTTTTTTTCTTGTTGTTGTTTTGGTCTCTTGAGGCAGATGTAAAATGACCTCAGTGACTAGACAAAGAAGTGGAATTATAAAAAAAAAATAGAGAAGAAAAAAAATGTAGCAAAAAAAGGTATTCTACGACCTAAGAATAGTCTGCCAACAGGCTTCTTGGTATTTAATGGCTAGTGTTAGTGTCTGCATCAATATTCTACAATGATAATAGTAATAGTGGCCAACCCACAGGGAATGGAATAAAAAGCATGGTTTGTCTGGCTCATTATCAAAATAACATTGCTTTTGACAATAATCAAAGGTTTTTGTCTGCCTGGGGTCCTAACATAACTAGAAATGGAACAAATTCTCTACTCTAGAGCTCAAGAAGTTCATGGCTTCAAATCTGTAGAGTCGTTTTTTCTTTCTCTTAACCAAATCTCTCTTCACACAGAGATTTGATTTAACTCCAATCCTAAAGACATGTACAATCACTCTAACACAGAGGTTCTCAGACTTTCTCAGTTCACGACACTCTTAGTTCTCAGTAATTGTTTATGGCAATCACTGGCCAAAAAAAATAATGAATAGCTACAAATATTAAGTATTTAGGTCCCAAATATCGAATAAGGTTTTGTCACGGCAGTTTAGCACCTATTGAGGACCCCACAACTTCTCACTTTGGAATAAGATTGGATGATGCCTCCCTCATTTTCTGTTCCACATTAACTTTTGTGTAGTACTTGCTTTTGATCACAGCAATCATAAAAAGTTCAGTTTTGCAAAGATAAGGTATCACGGAAAGAAAAAATAATGACCTAAAGTTGAAACTGGGAACTAAGTCTAGCTATTGGTTCCCAGGTGACTGACAGATGTTACAATGTTTCCCTTAAAATACCCCAGGCAGCCATGTGAGTTCTCTGCAGTGCCCCAGGGTATTGCACGCAGCCCATGTTTTGGCAATGAAAACATGGCCCTGGTCTCCTTACTCTCATACCATAGACAAAGGGTGAGGACACCTCAGTCAAGAAAACTCAGGAATTAGGTCAGGAATTATGTGGCCATTATACCTTTCTGTGTTTAATTCCAGAGGACTCTCAAAGGGTAAATGAAGGTTAGGAAGGAGATGGACTCACTGGTATAATAAAATCTAAAATCTAGCTAGGTGATGTTACGAACTTTTCACATAGATCCAGTGAGGACTAAAACTTTTGTAATGCAACGTATCTTTTTCTTTTTCTTGTTAGAGATACCCTAGTAAGACCAAGGAAGAATAATGTAACCTGTAACAGGAGAAATGAATAGATATGTAAACAATCATCCTTTCCTTTTTTAAACTCAGGACTAGAGGCAACAGCATCCTTCTACTCAAGAAGGGGCCAAGAATGGCTAGGACTGAAAATTCACAATCGAGGCTCAAGAGTTGGTGAGGCAGTTGCTAACTACTAAAGGCTCAAGAGGTGCTGAGGGGGTAGCAATTTGAGACAAGGGGTGAGAGATCATGTCAATTCGCTGGGAGAATGTCCAGAAGTGCTGGATGTCCAGAGTGCTGTGGCACTCCAAAGACATGATCAATATGGCCCTATACTTTTATGGGATGATGGGGACTAAGGACCTAGACTGCCAAGTGTGCCCCCATTTTCCGTGGTATATTGAGTCTACTCACCTCCTTCTCCTTCCCTCTTCTGCACCTTTCCCCCATATTCTGTAGCTGTAAGTATGTAAGTATGGATAAAGAGCTACTTGGATTGCCTCTGGTTCTGTACGTTGATGTTTATATGGCAGAAGATTGGGGCAAGAGGTGAACTGAAAAACTTTTCAAGTGAAGTGGTTTGACAGGCACCGTGTATTCAATAAACTCATAGTTTTGTTACTAAATTCTATTTGTCTTGACACTGATAATTCTCCTGTTAAATTTCCTGGGATATCCATGTATTTGCAAATATAAACAACATTATATGACTGGAGGAAGTGCAACAAGAGAAATCACTGTAATTCAGAAGGATAAACAAGGTTAAATGCATTTTGGAGAACTTTAAGAGGGAAAAAGCTGCATACGTTTTATGTAATTATTCATTTATTCTGTAATTTTCTGCTTGTTTCTTCATGACAGCAATCTTCTGTTATGTAGTTTTTTCTGTTTTTATAAGATACCTTTTATGATTAATGGTAGTTTAAATTTACTTTTCATGTATTTATTTCTCTACTGTACTTATGCTGGTACTTTAAAATTTTACTCTTTCTTATTATTCTTGCTAATGGGGACACATTGACCAAACTATGTGGTAGCCTTCTGAGCAGAAGCTGCCAGAAACTTCACTTTTGCCTTATATAAGCTTATTTTTTAGATGCTAAATTTAGCCTTGTCCTATAGAATTGTATGTATTTTCCAAGAGTCAGTCACATATTTTCTTTATTACTTCTTTTGACTTATTTGAGCTTTTACTTAATTTTATTCTTAAAATATAATTAAAAAACAAATTTTCATAATGCCAAATAATCCATTGGGTCAAAGGAATTTGGTTAACAGTGACTTCTGTTTCTCAGCAGATTCTGCTACAATAGTTCACAGCACTTTGTTTATAATGGCATTTTCAAAAAAATGTTCTAGAGATGATTAAAATTTTTGTTGTAGCTTTAAAAAAGTTTAAGCTCTGAGGACCTTGGATCCGTCATTTATAAACTGGTGTAATGATGTTCCTATCCATAGGGCTATTAAAAGCATCAAATGAGGTTGCAGATGTGAAAATACTTACAAAAGTAAAGGGTGACATACACAGGCAACATGTGCTATGATCACCATTATGACCATTATTAGTCTTAATTTCTCCCTATTGTCTCCACTGTTTCACTAGGATCTATTTATAGAAGATAAGATGATGATGTCCTATTAGGAAGTAATGATTTTTCTTCTCACTTTCTCAATAAATTAAACAATTATATTTCAACTTAAAGAGCATTTAAAGGTTTTCCCAAACATTCCATTCACATAGGTAATCACAGACCTTCAATGGTACTGTTTGAATTTGAAGTTTCTAAGGGATATATCTCAATGGATATGCTTAACTAGAACGATAAATATAAAATCATCAAAAGTGATTAAAATATGTGATGGTATCATTTCCTATAAAGTACAGTTGAATTATAGACACTGAATAATATTCTCAGTATTATCATGAACTAGGTAAGATAAGAAAATGGAGGCTTACATATGGCTACTTGTGGAGTCAAGCGAAGAGAAGGCATAATCCTTTACGTGTAGAAGATATAGGTACTGTCAGATTAATGACTAAAATGGTGATTATTTATTCTGTATTTTAAACTAAAAAATTTTTTAATGTTTATTTATTTTGAAAGAGAGAGAGAAACAGAGTGCGAGCAGGAAAGGGGTAGACAGAAAGGGAGACACAGAATCTGAAGCAGGCTCCAGGCTCTGAGCTGTCAGCGCAGAGCCCGACATAAGGGCTTGAACTCATGTGGACTGGAGATCATGACCCGAGCCCAAGTTGGAAGCTTAACCAATTGAGCCACCCAGCTGCCCCGGTGATTATTTATTCTATTCACCTTGCTTCTCTGAGAAACTTGATCTCCCTAGGGGAAAGTATGCTTTCCAGCAGTCTGCCACTTTATTGCTCCAATGTAAATATCCAGGGGGAATGAAAAAAAGCTGAACGTGTCAAGACATTACTTTTCAAAAATTTATAGAGTTGCATCAAGGCCTGATTAAATTTGTCAATCTCACATAAACCCAATCAGATTAAAAAAAAAAAAATGTCTTGCATAGGTACAGGGAAAAATTAGGTCATCCTTATAGTTTGCTTTAGAAAGAAAAACACAATGTAAATATAAAATATAGGCTTTTCATAAAATGCATGGAATATTTAATCGTTACCAGAATACACTAGAGGGTATAAGAGAAACAATCTGTGCACTTGTATTCAAAAATCAATTTACTAAAATTTTAGACAATAGATTACATCACTTTTCTCTACCACTTTGCCAAAGTTAATCCCTTTACTTGAGCTCCTCATTGTATTTTTGTCAGTGGCTACAGCTCCATATTTAATGCTTCCTCTTTCTCTCAGTTCACCTGTCCTGAATTTCAAGAAATTTTCCTTGAACCTAATTCTCCCTAAAGCAGCTTTACTCCTCCCTCCCCCTTTAATTTATGGACTTTGAAGGAGATGCCTACATTTGTTGATACCTCGACTTTCAATTCACTCCTCAACCCACTGGGCTTCTAATTCTGTTATCCTTACTCGGCTGTCAACACAAACCTAGCAATTACAGAAAGTAACTGGTTCTTCTCATTTCTTCTCCTCATCCTCCAGTGAGTTGTTTCTGCTCTCTGTCCCTGTCCTTTCACTATAGTCTTGTTTCCCTTAGAGTTTTATCCTCACAATGTAAGAGCCAAATTCATCTTCCATTATTTGCCATTACATTGTCTACTCTCCATCCTGTGTTCCTTATGTCAACATCACCACTCATTTACTTGTTCAGGATGAAAACTTCAGCATTCTTTTTGACTCTCTATCCACTGGCTGTCCCCCAACACACACACATGCATGCACGCACGCGTGCTATTTTGTAATCCTCCTGCCTCTGAACCAACTTCGTCATGCCACCCCCACTTTCTTGACTGAGCCTGCATCATACTTAACCTACTTTATTTCTACGAATTTCAGCATGATCTACTTCCCTGTGGTCACTTCACCCTATATAGTCACTTAACAATAGAGTAATCAGAAGCAATAAAAAGAATATAAGTGTGTTGAATCTCACCTAAAAACTCTCAGGTCCCATAGACTGTATTCACATCTTCTTTCCCTCCTGCCACATTTCACTATTCACATCAACCAGATTGTTATTTTTTAATGGAGCCATGATTTTTCTATGTCTAACATTATGCAAATATTACCTCCATTAGCCTGGCTTTCCCTAACTGTCAAAAGGTCCTTCCCTTCTCTCTGCTCCCACAATTTTGTGAATGCCTCAAGGATGATGCTGACCATATTTTATTTTACTGGTCTAAAATGTCAACCCTCCCACTATCTGCAGATTGGCAGCTTTGAATACACTATATTTGCTCAATAAGTATTTTTCTGATGGGTGAATGAATAAACAAATGTCTTGAATTTCAAATATGAGAAAATGGGACAAAAATATCATAGAAATAGGGTCATTGGGAAAAGGGAGTTGTTTTGGCATGTCTACATTTTACAATGAATTAATGACAGATATGTATTAATCATGAGGGTAACAGTTGAACAAGAAAGCATAAATTTCCAGAAGGCAATAGTGGTATAGACCTAGAGCTCACTTGTTAATAATGAACATGTACTAATTAAGGACTATCAGGTACAGCTGAATAACAAAGTACACATTTCCAGAAAACATGTAAGTGCTAGAGATATTGAGCTCAACTGAGATTGCAGGGCCAGAGATACTGAGAAGTCATCCGATGAAAGCTGATAGTTGAACCCATATACAAAAGAGTTTTCCAAAGCACAGACCACAGGTCAGGAGCTATACTTTGGGGAAGTATGTTGCAGTGTGATAAAAGATGTTGGTGAAGAAGACGTCTGTGAGCAGGAGGGAAGAGAGGACCCAAGAGTGATGAAGGCCAGGGGATGAGACACGCCTTGTGTTTCCTCTAATAACTGGTGTCTTCCTTCCACTCTGTGGGTGACTGACAAATATTACTTAAATAAATGGATTTTCTGAGGTCAATATGAACGGAAGATAGATTTCAGAATACTGAGGCAATATAGCATGGTAAGGAAACATAGATCTGTGGGATAGGGGCAGAAGGATAGGGAGACCTAGAACTTACTGAAAAAGTTTCATTGCCAAAAGGGCAGAGAAAAACAAAAGGAAACTGAATATTTCTGGAAAGATGGTGCAGACCTATGCATAAAGGTAGGTGGCTCACAAGGACACACATTAGGGCTTACATGCTATCTTTTCCAGTAATTATTAGATCTGAGACCTGTCATTCCATAAGGTTATTAGTTAACTGGGGTCAAGAACCCTGTCTTATAGTTTTCTTGTATATCCTGCAGTGCTTCAAACAAAGACAGCTACTAAATAGGAGTTTAATAATTCAGTATTTGAATCAAAATAATTGCAGTTTAGGGGTGACTGAGTAGCTCAGTCAGTTAAGCATCCAACTCTTGATCTCGGCTCAGGTCATGATCTCACAGTTTGTGAGTTTGAGTCTCACATTAGGCTCTGTACTGACAGCATGAAGCCTGCTTAGGATTCTCTCTCTCTCTTTCTCACCCCTCTCTCTCTGCCCCTTCCCTGCTCATACACATATGTCCTCTCTCTCTCTCTCTGAAAATAAATAAACTTAAAAAAATGATTGCAGTTTAGTTGGAAAGAATGCAGTATTATCATCTAACAACTATTAATAAAATGGCAACCGGAACGATACTTGTGAAAAATGGGTAAAGCACAATTTCACTTCTAGGACCTCACTTAGACCTATAAGGGTACCTTGATAATCTGTTACCATGCCAGGAATGTCACTGAACCCTCACAGACTCCATATCATCTAATTCCTGTACAAGAAATTGCAACCTGTATTGAGTTTTTGAGATAGTGTCATGAAAGATGGTGAGTGTTACTGGATAAATCTCCAGATGCAGAGGAGGAAATCGACTCTATACAGAGGCAGAATTACAAATGACAGCACAAGTCCTATTTAGAAACCTCCAGAAATTAGAAAACTAATGAACACTACAGTAAACACAAAAATGGAATGTTCTGAGAAAATGAGCTAATGACATATATGATCTGCAAATGTGCTTATCAGTTTTAACCATTTTCCAAGCTGTGCAGTGTCTTAAATGATATTCAGATCTGTCTGATGTTTTCAGCGCTTGCCTCTGGTGATTAATATTCCAAAAATGGTTTAATTTTAGGGGCTCCTGGGTGGCTCAGTCTGTTAAGCATCTGACTTCGGCTCAGATTATGATTTCACTGCTCTTGAGTTCGAGCCCTGCATTGGTCTCTATGCTGACAGCTCGCAGCCTGCAGTCTGGAGTCAGCTGCAGATTCTGTCTCCATCTCCCTCCCCCCCCCCTCTCTCTCTCTCTCTTTCTCTCTCTCAAATATAAATAAACATTAATTTTTTAAATGGTTTAATTTTAGCAAAGCCCTCCCAAGATCTCTCCAATGATATGGCAGACCAGTGCAAACATCCGTATGGTACATCAACTGGGGTATGTTAAAAGTGCTATTCATTCTAATATCTCAAGATTCTCAAACTGAGTTTAAAGCACTTTGAAATATTATGAATGTTCATGTGGCTAGGTAGCTAAAAGTCAGTTTCTACATGAATATAAGCTAATGTTTTAAGTATAAATGTTTCCATTTAAATTCTATTTCTCACTTTTCTCAGACAATGTATTCTCTGGGAAAATAAATGTTTCTTTTCAAGAGTGACAGGGTACTCAAGTTAAATCAACAATTTATTTCCAGCTTGTATAATTTTACTCACTGTTCTTTCTAACATAGAGAATGATGCAGTTGAACAAATGTCATTGGTTTTATTAGATCATCAACTGACCAAATAAATGTACTTGATTTCCTATAGAAGTTCCCTCTGCCCTTTGTTCATCATTATACTTACATATCACTGGCAATGGAGGAGTTCCGGGACATAGACTTTGGAGACAGGTCATAATCGCTGTCGGATCGATACAGAAAGGACTCCCGACGTTGACTGTGGACGAAGTTTGCTTGGAGAATTAGCCCAGATCCCGGGCTGGTCATGGGATCCAAGGGACTCCGTCCCGCAGATGTGCCATTGTCCACATCAAAACTGTGAAAGAAGAAGAGGAATAACACTGCCATGAACACTTGCATGTTGATATGGTGGTAAAGGGAGATTCTGGTTTAGGAAGTGACAGTGGGAACATTCACAGCTGATTCTGACTGTTAAAAATGATAACATTAAAAAACACAAAGGTTAAAAAAAATAATACACTGACTTCATATTATTGTCTTCCTTAAGTTTTGGGTACTTTTGTTAACTGACCAGATACAAGACACAGGTCTCTGTAAACTAAAGTTAAAAAGCCATTCTACTAAGAATAGTTCTACTAAGTTTCTTTTAGGAAAAGAAGAAATACACAGTAATTCTCTAACTACTTGGGTTCAATTCAACAAGTTCCCATTATATTGCCTAATACCACTGCTTCCCCAAGCCTGGGCTTTCTCTCCCTCCTGCCTATGCCCATCCAGTCACAAATTTCTGCTGTATCCACTTCCCTCCATCCCCAATGCCAACATATTAAGTTCAGGATTTCACGAACTCTCACCTACATTATTGTAACAGACTTTAAGTTAGTCTCTTGAATCCATTTTCCACTCTGTACTATGAGTGAGTCTTCTTAAAGTATAAATCTGACCATGATTTTTGTCAGTTCAAAACCTTTTAATAGCTCACTCTTGTCCTCAGGGTAAAGTCCAAATTTCTTGGCTAGAATGACAGAGTTTTAACTATCCACTTTCAGTCAACCATTTGATTGAATCAATGCAATCAACCATTTTCTCAATCTCAACATGCAATCCTCTTCCATCAGGCACTTTATGTTCCACTCCCTTAACCATCACATCCTTGTCTCAGGCCATCACTACCTAATCTCCTGCTCCCCTGACTACTCTACTCAACCTTCCAGTCCCCTGCCTCCTTGTTACTATTCATCGAGGACTTAACATTTACCTTAAAGGCTGCCCTGATGCCCCACACCCTTATGACATGCCTTCCTCTGTACTCCCAAGGCATCTTTCCACTCCCTATTGGTAGCATTTACAATGAACTGAAAATGCTTACCAACTGGTCTCCATTCCTAGACTGTGAGCTCCCTGAGAATGGAAACTGAGTGCTCCTAGCACTTCACATGGCACTTCAGAAACCTTTTCTAAGTGGTTTGAATGGATGATTGAATAAATGGAAGGCACTGTGCTTGGCAATACAGATTTCAGATTTGGGAAAAGACAGAGCCACAAATTTACAGTTCTTGACCTCACAGTCCTTACAATATACATAAAATTTCCACAAAGAGCTCTTCTAGTCAAATACCAAGCAGTATTAAAGTCAAGTCTTAGGTGTTCTTATGAGAAGAAGGTAATAGTTCAGATAACCCAGTAAATATGTAGTGTAAAAAATTGTTGAATGAATAAACAAATGAATCAAGTTTAGCTACTATCAATCTTTTTCCCATTACAAATTTCACCCCAACTATTAACTACCTAATTTAAAAACATTTAAAAAAAACCATTCTTTTACTTTCTCTATTGGAGTTATTAATAAATAGTGTCATCACCCAAAAATTAGAGGCCAAAGTGGAAGATCAGCAAGGGTCTTGATGTTTCATGAATCATCTATGTATTGATGACTAAATAAGAATCATTTGATTCAAAATCAATCTAACTAGTAAAAAAAGAAAAGAAAAGAAAAAACTCATAATCTAGCATGGACATTCATAAACAAGTTTTCCAATCTGAATTTTTTAAGAATTGAATCACTGTATGGGGCACTCAGTCATTTGAGTGTTTGGCTTCTGCTCAGGTAATGATCTTGCAGTTCATTAGTTCGAGCCCTGCATCGGGTTCTCTGCTATCAGCACAGAGCCTTCTCAGATCCTCTGTTCCCCGCTGTCTCTGCACCTCCCCACTTGCACTCTCTCTCCTCTCAAAAATAAATAAACATTAAAAAAAAAGAATGGCATCACTCTATAGATGTATTTATTTGGTCATAAAAGACAATGAGAGGTTGAGTTGAAAAGACTCATTTAATAGACAAAGATAACAGCTTCTAGAAAAGTTAATGGCCAAAGCTAACTAGATTTAATCATCCACTGTTCCTGAAGCTCTTCCAGCTCTAACGAATAATTATGTAAACCATAAATGTATGTTGGCAACTGTGACATGCAAACAGGGGACATCTGTTTCACCTGAACAATGCCTTCATGCATTTGGGACTTTGGGCAATCCTGAGGAAGGCCAGAAGGGAAAGGGATCTACAGTTATGAGAGACTTATTCAAGATCTCTGGCAAGCTCTTCTAGGCTATGCTTAAATAAATAAGTGCTTATTAAGCACCTATTATAAGCACACTGAGATACAAAAATAAAGGTGATGAGATTAATTCAAGTTGGGTTGAATCCAGACTTCTGAGAAGTTTTCATACAATAGTAGTATTTAAAGAGGGCTTTTGAAGGCATTCAGTATTCAGCTGAGAGACACTAAAGTCCTTTGAAAAGGGGAGATTTCTGCTCTGGGGACACTGTTATGGCAGCTCTTCAGCATGAGAAAGACCTAATGTGAACACATAAGAAAACATGTTGATTTCTTTTCAGTATCAAGATGATCATACTGTTTTAAAAAGTAAAATATATTTCCCTGCTATGCATAAACAGAAATATAAGAGATATAGGAATGTTATTTTTGGTTTGGTTTTTCTCAGTTCAACTGTGTAATACCATTATAATCCCCCAAATCTGTAAACTTCTGAATTTATTATTATAATTTTTCCAATTAAGTTAAGCAACTTAAATAAATTTTTCACTCTAAGTTTAGGGAAAACCAGTGCTAAGTATATTGAAATATTTGATATTATTTATAATAATGTTATTTATTAAAACCAAGAATTTATTCATAGTTCATAAAATGCTTGATAATGAGATATTTTAGTTTTGTTATTTTTCTTTGTAAGTTGTAATATAACAATTTGTCCACTAGATGGAGATCATTGCCTGAAAGAACATTGACTGTAAATAAAGGCCCAAACTATTTTTAAACTCAGGAAAACAATCCCTTAACTATTACCTAAAAATTAAACCTCACAATCTATAGGAAGTGATTACTAAAAATCGATAAAATTATATTAACTAGTAAATATTAGTATAGCTTTACAGATTAGGAATGAGATAAGAAACGATCACTGATGTTTTATTATTTACTCTTAAAACCAAAAAAAAAAAAAAAAAAACCAAACAAACAAACTGAGAAGATCTTTTGTTAAAAAATTAGAATTAAGGAGCTTCCTTAAGAGAAGTGATGTTTGGGACAAATCAAGGCAATATTGCTTCACCCAATGAGTAGTAAATTAACTGAGAGTTAATTTAGTCTGAAAATATAGATGGGCTCAAACAAGCTACTTATTTTTGAAGCATAACTTTATAAACAGTGCCTAATCATGGTATTATTAATAAAACAAGAAGGTGATAAGGGTTAAGCCTATCCTTAGACACTGGAACCAAAGAGATCAGCTGTGAACTTCCTAAGCACATTCTTTGGCAAACACTTTCATATAATGAATCCTCTTTTGACTCACTGCCAAAAAAATGGAGTCCAAGCAAAAAGATTAGCAGAAGCTTGGGAAAGTAAGTGAAGAATTGGGGAGGGTAATAATGATGATGGTGATACTAGTAATCCTAATGATGATAACGACAATAAAATTTTGGAACACTATCCATGAGACAGACATTGTGCTCCGTACCCTATATACATTATCTCATCAAATCCCCACAATAACCCTTTGAAGTAGGCTCTCTATTTTCCACCTGACCAATGAGTAATCTGAGTTACTGAGATTAAGTAATGTCTTCAACGCCATACAGTTTGTACAGGGTTTTATTTTTTATTTTTTTAAGATTTACTTATTTTGAGAGACAGAGAATAAGCAGGGGAGGAACAGAGAGAGGGGGACAGAGGATCTGAAGAGGGCTCTGTACTGACAGCACAGAGCCTGATGTGGGGCTCAAACCCACAAACTGTGAGATCATGACCTGAGTCGAGGTCAGATGCTTTAACCGACTGAGCCACCCAGGCGCCCCTGGAAGTGGGTTTTAAACTTAAGCTGTCTGATTCCAGAGCCCAGGAGAATGGTCCCTGTGTGCATGTCTCTACTGCAAAGCCTCTTATTATCCATTACAAAAGTATAAGAATTTCTCTGGGCTTTGTCACATGGATGGAACTTCAAAAGCTAACTCTTTGAAAGTATCATTTATACACAAGTATCTTTAACTTACAGATCTGGCATATCAAGGCTAATTCCGAGACTCTGCCTTTATAAGTCTCCAAATTTTGGAATTTGCCACATTTCCTATTTTTCCAATTTTGAATACAACAGTAAGGCGTTAAAGAGTCTATGCTGTAGCCCATTTGGTGATCTCTTTATAAGTTTGAGAGTTCATTTGGAATAAGGAGAGTCAGTGGGTCTGCAGAGGGTCTTAGCAAATGGAACTAAGTGAGGCACACTGTTATTCCACATGTTAGCTGTCCTTCATGCAGTTCAAGGATGCATACATCCCCTAAGGGAGTTGGCTTTTACCCAGAAGGCATCTGTGGAGAAGCACCGATGTGGTTGTGGAGGGCCCCCTGTGGGGGGGGGGTGGTAATGATCAGAGCCTGTTGCAATCAGAACTGTTAAAGGCCATGTGTACTAGCACTACTCAGGACCATTCACTTCACAGGCCTGTCCCTATCTAAGGAATACACTCCACACAAAAACCAAACAGATGACAAACTGAGCACCCGGCCAAACTCCTCGCCATCTCTCCACATTGCACCATGTCAGTGGAATTACTGGCTACTTGTCCTGACCCACCTTCCCTGCAGCTTCCTCCGCTATTCCTATGATTTGTGTCTACTGACCCTGTAATTATTTGTCTGCTTGGAGTCATTTCCCGTTCTTTGGCCTCATGCTAGACCCCGCTTCTGGTTTAAACATTTTGCATCTCTTCTTGACCATTATGTGGGCTCTCCCGCGAGCCACGGTCCTGCTATTGTCCTGGGTAAAGAGCTCATCTCAGGTAGGGACCTTTCATCCCCAGTGTGGAGCCCAAAGAAGGTGTGACACATGAGGACTCCAGGGGAGCAGCTGCTGGATGCCCCTATCAACAGATGTCCCATTATCAAAGCATCTGTGAAGAGCTCCCAAGGGAAGACTCTGGAGAGAACATAGCAGCTGCTGAAAGCTGTAGGCTGGTGGGAACCCTGGACGCCTCCAGTGATGCCAGGAACATCTGAGAGCTGCCTGTGTCACTGTGTATTAAGAACACTGGCCTGTTGACAGTAAAGATCTTATCGCTCCCTGTCCTGGAGTAGGGAAGACACCAAAAATGTTCCTGTTAAAACGTTACACTTGGGAGATAGAAAAAGTGGGTTAAATTTCAAATCTTGGACCTCCCGCTTTCTAGTCGTATGTTCTCGGGTAAGTTACTGTACCTCTTTAAGCCTCCATTTCTGATAAGGATAATTGCAGTGCCTAGCTCCAGGGCCACTAAAGGGATTAGAAGAGAAAATGTTTGGAAAGCACTTAGCGCCCTGCCAGGCAGCTAGTACATTCCCAGTATTTAGCGGCTATTGTCATCTTTATTGTTATTGCCCTTTAGCTTTGAGGGGGCCTCTCCATCTAGGTCATTCTCTGTACCTGCATACACTGCTTTGGGAAGAACCTAAAGGGAAAGAAGAGAGAGAATGGAGTGTTGGCCATCCAAGCCAATTAAATCAACCCTGGTGAGCAGTGAGGTGAGAGATGCTGGAGCCAGATTGCTCTTACAATTTTAGCGGCTTTTATGTCTCCACCCAACTCCATAATTCCAGTGTGATAACCTCTGGGGAGAGGGTGGAGACAGCTGATTTTTCTTGAGATATTCCTCACTGAGGAGAAAGAACCATTTCCTGCTAGGAACTGTGCAGGGCACGGAGGTCCCAACAACCTGGGTGGGGATCTAGCTGAATATGATGAGAATATAATGAGCAGAAACAGTTCCTCAGACCTGAGGTCTCCAGCCACTGGGTGTACCTCGGGGACCTCAAATCACAAGTGCATGGCTGTTTTTTTCTTATACCCGACCCTCCCGTGTACACAGTAGTCCATGCTGTTGGCTATACAATGGAAGTCATTTTGGTGGTTTGCCATTCAGAGGGGAGGTGCTTGGTTCACCCACAGGCTTAAAATAAGTGTAATCAGAGTTGGATAATTCATTTAAAATATTTTTTCTCTTTATAATAAATATTTTACCCACTGTTATTAAATACCACGAGGCTATGAAACCTGTTTCTAATTAATGCCAGTGGTATTTCCCATTCAAGATTTCTCTGCAAGTCAAACAGCTTCCCTGGAGTAAAGACAACAGTGCTTCTGAAAAGTCCCCATTTTAATATTTCTTTAGTTCAGATTACCTATAGAAACGAGACTATGGAATAAAGCATTTTACAGGGATATGCACAGACGGCATTCTCTTCCAGTCAATCAAAAACTGCATATCAAATTTAAAGAGGACACCCTGAGAGGACAGGGTATTTAGCCAGTCTGGCAGATTATACAAATGATGGTGGGCATTTTTGGCATGCATCATACTTATGTTTGCATGGAGGATCAGCATTTAAGAACAGGAACATTTTACCCTTTGTTTTCACAGGTAATTCTTTATAAACAAAAGCCCGGCACGAAGGCAAAAGGTGTATGCTTGTTTATGAGGGAAAATATCAATTCATCTCCAGAAACACACGTCCCTTGGGTGTGACTTGTCAACAGCACTCTCAAGTGACACAGGACAACAAGAAGATTCTGGGTGAAAATGACAGTGCACGTCCAATGTGTGGACTGGAAGCCAGAAGGGGCAAGCTGGATGGGAGGGAGCAGGTTTGTGCCAAATGAGATGCCCAAAGGCACGTTTTTCAGGAAAACATGTGTTAGCTCTAAAAATTTAAAAGTGCAAACCCAGAATTGTTTTACTTGAGGTTTCTAATTTTTCAACGGTCATGGTAAAGGAGTCTCTTCTTAAATGACATTCTGCTTGGCAAACCATCCCGAGTGGGTCCCAACATGAGCACGCCGTCGTGAGTCAGCGGCCAACCATGCAGCCGCTGACTGAGGCCCGTGTTTGCAGCATAACAAACAGTCCAAGTCATAAACGTGTATTTAACCCGAATATATGCTGAAAACGGGATGTGTCTGTTTTCACAGTTGTTGATGGCCCTTAATTTATGTAAACCAGTCATTCAGGCCTCTCTGTGAGAATAAAACAAGCAAGCAAGCTAGCCTTTCCCGTGTAACCTGTTCTCATTTGTGGGTCTCAAACTAAGAGAACGGAAGGGATGGAGAGAGCAGCAAAGACCTGGGCATCGGAGGCAATTCCACAACCACTCGGGTTTACCTTCCTTGTGCTGCATTTAAAGGCCTACTACTGCCAACCTGCTGTTCTCTGAGACAACTTCTAAGCTGTTACAGTCCCGAAATACAGTTTTCCTCAAAAACACGACTCAAGAAAGCTAAACCCCAAGAGGGACAGTGTCCTGTTAGCAAGGCGGAGGTGAGGGTGTTTCTGTATTTATTTATTTTTCTGTGATACGGAGGGTGTTTCTGTATTTATTTATTTTTCTGTGATAAGCCCATAGTGGAACACTGATATTTAATGGTGTGCCCCCTACGTCTCCCACACACGCGTTTCTTCTTTCTCTTGCAGACAGAGAAATACTGCAAACATATAATCAGATCTCTGCTACCATGGCTCACCATCCTCCAATGGCTTCCTATTTTATTAATGGTGACTATCTTCACAGGGGCTTATGGCCTTCCAACAGTGATCTAGGCCCCAGAGGCCTATCTAATCTTCTCCTGTACCTCTTTCCCTCTTACTCACTCTGCCTCATTCTCTGAGCCCCTGGCAGTTCTCTGAACACATGGGGGCACTCCCTCCTTGAGGCCTTTGCTCGTGGAGTTCCCTCCACCTCCAGTATTCTTTACGGAGACATCAGCTCAATGGCACCTTCATGAAGAGATATTCCCAGGCTACTCTACTTAAAATTGTCACCCTCACCTCCTAGCCTTTTCTAGCCTCCTAGTGGGAGGAACCATTGTACACATTGGTGGGAATGTAAATAGGTGTGGCCACTATGGAAAACAGTTTGGAGGCTCCTGAAGAAATTAAAAATTGAACTACCATATGGGACCCAGCATTCCCACTTCTGGGTATATTCCCAAAGGAAATGAAATTGCTATCTGGAAGAGATATGTGCATCCCCGTGTTCACTGCAGCATTATTTACAATAGCTGAGTCATGTAAACAACTGAAGTATCTTCTCAACCGATGACTGCATAAAAACAATGGAACATTATTCAGCTATATAAAAAAGAAGGAAATCCTGCCCTGTACAACAATATGGATGAAATTTGAGGGCATTATGCTAAGGTGAAATACATCAGAAAGAAAAAGTCAAATACTGTACGATTTCATATGTGGACTCTAAAAAAAAAAGAAAAAAAACCTCACAGATACAGAAAACAGACTGGTGGTTGCTAGGGGCAGAGGGACGGTAGAGAAAATAACAAAGGAGGTCAAAGGCTACAGACTTCTAGTTCTGAGAAAGTTCACGAATGCAAAGTGCAACATAGTGACTACAGTCATGGCAGAGTAACTGTATTAAATATTTGAAGACTGCTAAGTGTAAATTTCTAAAGCTCTTGCCACACACACACACACACACACACACACACACATGCACACACACATACATCCACAGGTTGTCACTATGTGTGCTAATGAAAGTGTTCACTAACCTCATGTTGGTAACATTTTATATATAAGAAGTGATTAATATATATAAAATCACTACACTGTACACCTTAAGCGTATACAATTTTTTATGTGAATTATATCTCAGTAATGCTGGAAAAAAATTCACTTGCCAGAAAAAAGTTAAATAATACGCTATCCTAATCTCCTGGCTTTTCCTAGCTTCCTTTTCTTTCTTTCTTTTTTTTTTTCCTCCACAGCATTGAACAGCCGCTGATAAGCTTTATTTACTTATTTTGTTAATTTTACTCTCCTCATTAGAATGTAACCTCTCAAAGTGCAAAGATTTTTTTATCTATTTTGGTCATTAGTATATCCGCAGCACCTAAAATAATGGCTGGCACATAGTAGTTGCTCAATAAACATCTGTATTGTGAATGCATTAATATCTTTAGATGCAGCACTACTTACTATACCCTCATTATTTACCATGGTTACCTGTGTGGCTCTATTTCAAATGGACTTTATTATTGTATTTCATTTTGGCCAGGAATCAGTCACTTTTTTTAAAGAAAGAACCCTATCAACTAATGAGATTGATTAGTTCACTTGAAGAAATTATCTGGAAAGGCATTTAAAAGCCTGGGGTTTTAAAAGGCATTTTCATATGGATTATTTTGAATATCTTTCTGTCTGACTCCCAATCAGCCATAGAAGCAGGGTCAGGATCCAGGTTTTGTGGCACATGAAGGTTACACAATTTTGAGAGTCTGTTCTGGAAAAATTAATACAAAAACAAAATCTTACTTTCACAAATTTTATAGAACCTATTACTAGGTGATGCTGCTAGCACCCCTCCCTTCTAGAACTTAGAAAGGGCCCAGGCCAGTGAGGGGCTCTGAGTTTGATGTGCATTAATTTCCCAGTTGATGTGCATGTGAGGCAATGACAGAGTAGGAAAAAGAAAGGAAAAACAATAAAATGACTGAAATTGAAAATGTAATACTGTATTTTTTTCATAACAGGTGAATTATTCTAGAGGTTATTTTTTCTTCATCCCTTTTTTTTTTCTTTTTCTTTAAAAAAATTTTTTTTTACATTTATTTATTTTTGAAAGACAGAGAGAGAGCACAAGTAGGGGAGGGGCAGAGAGAGAAGGAGACATTGAATCCAAAGCAGGCTCCAGGCTCTGGGCTGTCAGCATAGAGCCCAACATGGGGCTCGAACTCACGAGCCATGAGATTGTGACCTGAGCCGAAGTGGGACGTTTAACCAACTGAGCCACCCAGGATCCCCTCTTCATTCTTTTTTTCTATTTATGTATTTATTGTTCAAATTTTCAAACCTTACTCATATTTTTCGGGTTTTTCTTGCTATTTGCACATTTATGCTTCCAAATTAGTGATTATCAGCTGTCCTGGGGGAGTGGGGAGTGATTCCACAAGGTAGGGCATTAGAATCACTTTGATGGTCTGAAAAGGGATGTTCTTTAAACCTTACCTGTCTCACAGAGATGATGATTATCTTTTTGAGAGGCGGGCTTTTCAAATGGTGTTCTTAGTCTCATTCCTAGCTACTCGTGTATTTAGACTCATCAAAAATGATTTCCAAATGGTTTAATTGAATGAGTAAGGATTATTAAATTATGAATTCCTTGTGAAAATACTTACCATTTAAAATGTTATATATGAATTAGATTAAGTCTAAGCAAGACTATAACTGGAAACAGAAACTGGAAAAGTTCTCCTAGAATTGCTTTTAAAAAATGTAACCTTGGGGCACCTGGGTGGCTGGGTTGGTTAAGTGTTGATTCTTGATTTCAGATCAGGTCATGATCTCAAGGTTCCTGGGATCAAGCCCCACATCAGGTTCTGTGCTGCCAGCTGCTTGGAATTCTCTCTCTCCCTCTCTCTTTGCTCCTCTCCCACTCATACTCACTCTCTCTCTCTCCCTCTCTCTCTCTCTCTCTCTCAAAATAAATAAACATTTAAAAAATATATAACCTAAATCTGAACTTTTTCCACTAATGGATATGGAAACTCAAACACCATGTTTTTCTCTGAGTCTGGGCTCTCCCTCATACAGGTCAGGAAACAATTTACCAGCCATACTATTACATCTATTTTGGAGAAGTGATACTATTCCATTTCCAACCTCAATGATCCAAACAGATGGGTTTTTCCAGTTTAATGGGAGTAGAAGAGAACAGAGACGGGCTTCAGGGAGCTGTGGGGCCTGAATTAGACACCATTTCTTCAATGCTACCAGGGTAAAGCAATTATAAGAATATCATCCTATGATGGTCATAAACAAGCACTCTCTTCTGCAATTCTTTAAAAATGGATCACGGAGAATAAAATACTGACACCAAACAGCACACATATCATTGTGCTATGGGCACAATGAAATTAGATTTCCTTTGTGATTTCTTATATTGGGTGAATTGTACATGCTTACAAATGATCCTTCAAAGATTTTAAGACATTGGGATGGACAGCCCACAAGCTGGGAGATCCACTTCCACAATGATTTTAAAGAGTAAAGATATATTTTATATTTCTTTGAAATGGTTTGGTATGGAACCTGGACTAAAGACAAAACAGCCCTGGAAAAGCACAGAATTCAATAATCATGACCGTGAATGTGGCGAATTCTGCTCGCTGTCTGCCAAATCCATTCTCCGCTTGTTCCTGGGCATGCAAGAGGTCCTCGTTTCCACGCTTCTCTTGCAATTAGATTTGGCCACGTAACCGAGATATCGTCTGCCACTTTCAGGACTGGCTCAAGACTCCTTCCACATGCTCATCTACTTGCTCTTTCTCCTGCCAGCTGGATGCCTAGAGTGCTGAAGCCAAGGAGGATGGTGGAAAAACAAGATGGGAAGAGCCTGGCACCTGAATGAGAGCAAGAAATGCTGCCCTGTCCCCTCAACACCACCCTACAGAGTCAGTTGATGAAAACAGAATTATTTTTTTTATGACACTTGTTTTGGGGCATTTATTTGTTAGCACAGTAACATCTAATGCACTACGCTACGCCAAACTGAACTGGTAGTGCTGAAAGGAAAACTGTCAAACATTTCACATTCGATCTACCTTTAGCCTAAAAAAAAAAAACACACACACACAAAAAAAAAAACAAAACCCAAAAAACAAAAACGCTCCCCACAGAGGTCCAAGTGAAACTCAGGATCTCTTTAAATCTACCATCTTTTCCCGCTCTGTTTAGTTTCCCACCCCCTTGATCTTCTTTGGTTACACATATTTTCATGAAGACATTTCTTATCATCCAAGTGCTTCAGTGTTAGATAATACATTTATAATCTTTGCACAGAGTTGTAATTGTTCTGTAAAGAGCAGAAGCCAGTCCATTTCTGTTCTGCATTGATGCCAATGAGAAAAACTGGAGAGAATCAGTTCAAGCATAGAGTTGACCCATGAATGTGTCTCTGAATCACAAAGGAGATCCAGGAAGAAAGGAGTCTGCTTCCTTCAGGATTTGGAGCCATGCTCCACTTGAGTCAATGAGATCTCTGGAGTACCAGATCCAGCTAGACTAGCATTATTTAGAATGGGATTCTGGACTGAAATGACATTCTGAATGCATACATTTCTAGGAGTGTGGGCCAAAGTCCATGGAAAAAAAATTCTAGGACTATTTCATAGCTTACTCAAATCTAGAATAGAACTACTCTACTGTTATCTAGCTCATTTGCAATGGAATAAGGGATGAGCTGGTTCTTCAGGCTGGGAATGTTGTAGGTTAAATCAGTGCATAAGGCCCTTCCTGTTTGAAAGCACAGACTAAATAGCAAATCCAATGGACTTCTCTAGAGGCAGGAAAGGAAATTATCTGAGGCATTCTCTTGGTCATATAGCTTCTGAAATAATGGCTTGGGGTCCAGTTTTTGCTTCCCTTCACTAAGCTTCAATGTATTTCTGGCATGAGAAAGCAGTCTGTGGTCATCTTAGAGATCAAACTGAAGTGACCACTACATTCTGAAGGTGACAGAATAGGTCACAGAAATGAGTCTATCCATTCTGCAAATATTCATCAACCATCTACTATTGCCAGACACCTCTCAAAAGGAATGAAGTTCACTGAAAAGACACAGGATTAGTAGTTGCAGTGGGTTTCTGCTTCTAGATTAAAATGGGACATTTTTTCCCCCCTCACAACAACCAAATCCATGGTGAGACTATTCACAAATTCTAATGACTTGCCAAGCCCATAGCTAAGAAAACTACATGTCTGTTTTCTAAATATGTTTGACCTCTAGTCTATTCATCTCAAGTTGCAAAGCAATGTCATTGTTGACCTCCTCTGCTTTGACATTAACTGTTTTTGAAAAAAAGTTAAGTTTTCCTTTTTTAGCCATTAAAATTCCCTTCATTTTTATGCAATGATAGATCTCAAATATTTGGATATAATCGTCCATTTCTGCCAACTTGTCTATTTTGTGGATGGACTCTGATATTCATCTGTATATATTTTGTCTCTCTTTTTTCTTGTCAAATTTATTCTGTATAGTCCTGGCTCCGTTTTTTGGATTATTTCCCATTTATACTCATTTTGAAAAATTACCTACGCTTCTATACTGGAATTAAAATAAAAAACTTAATAAAATACCAACTTAATGCTTTATTGGGGTGAAATGAGTGAAAAGAGTCAAGAGGTTCAAACTTCCAGTTATAAAATAAATAAGTCATGGAAATGTGATGACTATGATCAATGACATTGTAGAACATATCTGAAAGTTTCCAACAGAATAAATCTTAAAAGTTCTCATCACATGAATTTGTTTTTTGTAATTTTGTGTGGTGATAGATGGTTATGACTTATTATGATCACTGAGCAATATATGTAAATATTGAGTCATTACGTTGTACACCTGAAACTAACAATGTTATGTCAATTACACTGCTATTAAAAAGAAAAAATATATATGTATATATATATATATATATATATATCCTTTGGTTTTATTTATTATTATTATTTTATTTAGAGAGAGAGAAAGAGAGCACAATAAGGGGAGAGGGACACAGGGAGACAGACTCTTAAGCAGACTCCACACTCAGTGTGAAGAATGATGTGGGGCTTTATCCCATGCCCCTGGGATCATGACTTGACTTGAAAATCAAGAATCAGACACTCAACCAACTGAGCCACCCAGACACCCAAAGACTTACACTTTTTTCATGAGGAGTCCAAAATGGTACATTGAGCTCTAAGGAGAATGTAAACAAGGCCATGTGTAATAGGACAAACTTTCAATCCAGCAAAGATTTAACTGGCTATAGATGGTCATGGCAGAAATTTTAGATATAGGATTTCCCAATAGGAACTGTAAATATTTTGATTCCTGCCCTGTAAAATATTTAGTACTACATTGTACCACCATAGTGTAATATGTGAATAGACACTGAACCTGCAGCCTGCCTATAATAAGTACCACTGGTAGATAATTTAATTTGAAATTTACTTTTGCAGGAAATAAATTTTACAAAATAAATTCTATTTTTTTTACATGTATTAAGCTGCTAAGAGGTCTAAAAAAGAATAGATATCAGTTTTTTAAACTTAGGTTGGAAGAAAAACCCAAACATGATTTTATATTTTGCTGACTTTCAAAATTTAATTTTGATCAAATATTGACAATAGGTCTGGAGACACCTATACCTGATGAAATCTAAATCAGAGTATATTATAAGCATTTATTCAGTGTAGGTATCCTTCTTGCTTTTTTTCTATCTTTAGAACTTAAAAAAATTAAAACTTAAAATGTGAGTTTTTTACCCTTCTTAATGTTTTCCTGTAAAATTTAGAACTAGAAATTAAACTTGACAAGAGGGGAGAAAAAAAATCCAAACTATGTCTGTCTAATGCTTATTGTTCTCTTGGCTTCTCCATACACAGCTGTCCTTTGATGGGGTTCAGAGCAGACTGCCCCAGAATGTGCCATTTTGGCATGTGGATTATTTGAGCTGAAGGCAGTTAAGGCCTAACAGACTCAAGAAGAGCTTTTAATCTCTCCCTTAAATGCCTAAAAAAATGTAGATAGGGAGCCTGTACCAAGAAGAGAGCTATTACCAGAGATAGTTTTCTACACCAGAAAGACATGTGCATGGCAGGGCAAACATTGGTTTACCAAACGTTTGCTCTTCCCATCTTCCTGTCGATTGTTTGCCCTCTCTTGGGGGCACCAAACCCCTTATACCCTTCTGAGGCCAGGATGGCATATAAGCCTCAATTGCCTTTGACCTTCCCATGTGAGGCTTCTTTATGGACAAAATTAAATGTGTTTTACTTCTATTAATCTGCCTTATGTCAATTTAATCATTAGACCAGCCAAAGAAAGAACCTAGAAGGGAAGAAGTGAAAAGTTTTCCTCCCAAACGCCTTTCAACATGGAGCGTAATTACGAGTTTGAACAGCATGTTTGCCACTAATGTAGTTGGTCCTAAGGCAGCAGGGAAATAATCTCTTGGGGTAGTGTGGGTGCTTTAGCCATTGTCTTGTCCATGAGCTCCAGCTGTGTCTCCAATTATGAGCCAGACTAAGATGACCAGTGCTGGGGAAACAAAGGAATTCCTCCTGAAGGCCTTTCCCTCCTGTGCTTCTGGCATGGTCCCAGTGTTTCTAAAGCCCTTTCATAGCCATTGTTCAATGGAATTCACACAGTGACCCTGGGCAATAGACGGGAGGGGGGGGCTGGGGGGGGGAGTGGATTCTTGTCCTCATTTGCGAAGAGGAAATTCAGGAAGGAGGGCAATGTTTTGCCCAGTGTCTCACTGACTTAAGTGGCTGTATTATGACTCAAACCAAAATCTTCTGATCTTTTACTAAAGATTTAAATGGAAGATTGAACAATTGGATTAATTTTAATTTCATAAAGCCTGAAACAAAGACAAATTCTTATTTTAATGTCCCCTATTAGAACTCACTTTGAGATATTATCTAGCTGCCTTGAGCACAATGTTCAAAACCTTTGAGTAGAATGTGACACTTTGCTGAAATGAATGGATGTGTTTGCATGTCTCTAAATAATAGTACGACAAAATGTTAAGAGGGATTATAATAAGGGTCCTCTACTTTGGCTACCTTGTTAATCATCTTAACCACACTGCAATGACTTACTCATTTGATAAATGTTTAATACTATTTGGGGGAGGGTATCTAAACAACAATGTGGTTAAACTTATTTAAATACATTACAGACCAGCTTTGCAAAACAAAGACGGTCCTATTTCTTCCTCTAAGGAATTTTTGAGAAAAAAGGAATGTATTTCTTTATAACAGAAAGACAAGAATGGACCCTAGGCTAAAGTACTGGTCTGGGAATTGGGAGCTCCCAGTTTGAGTTATGGCTCCCCTATTAACTACGTGTGACTTTGTCACAACTTGACGACTCCTAACTTTTCTGGGATTCAGTAATTTTAAATAAAATGAAGAGACTGACTACCAATCATTCTTGATTACGGATTTGCACCCACTCAAGAAAGATTTTTTAAAAGTAAAGATTCTTAGGTCTCCTTTTGCATACTCATGAGTTCGTAGATCTGGGGTTGGATCCAGGACTCTGTATTTTTAGCAAGCTGTCCAAGAGATTCGATGTGTTGTCAACTTAGGAACACAAGATTTGTCTGCAAGACCCCTTCCGGCTTTAGCATTCCTGTTTCCAACTGCACAGCACTGAACTCCGATTCCTGTACTCAGTGCTCACTTGGGAGGCTTAAGTATTCAGATCCAAAGTTGCTCTCAGCCAAATTATCACACCAGTTGCCCAGGTGGTGTCCTGCTCACATGTGCTGTTGGTCTACACCCTTCTCTACACTGAAGTTAGGATTTCGTATGTACACTGGCCCCAGTTCTCCGTGGTTTTGCTTTCTGTAGTTTCAGTTACCTGTGGTTGACCACAGGCTCGAAGCAGATTGTCCCCTTTTGCGGGATTATACAGATTTCAATAGTAGCCTAATGTTATGTCACAATGCCTACGTCATTTACCTCACTTCATCTTGTCACACAGTTACCATCTCCTATCACCACAAAAGAAGAAGGGTGAGTACAGCACAATAAGATATTTTGAGACGTGCCTGGGTGACTCAGTCGGCTAAGTGTCTGACTTTTGATATTGGCTCAGGTCATGATCTCACAGCTCATGGGATTGAGCCCTGTGTCGGGCTCTGCGCTGACAGTATGGAGCCTGCTTGGGATTCTGTCTCTCTCTCTCTCTCTGCCCCTCATGTGCTCTCTATCTCTCTCTCAAAGTAAATAAAAATAAACTTTAAAAAAAGGTATTTTGAGAGACACCATATTCACAAAACTTTGATTACAGTATATCTTTAAAATTATTCCATTTTATTATCGGTTATTATTAATCTGTTACTGTGACTATTTATAAATTACACTTTATCATAGGTTTGTATATATAGGAAAAAAAACAGTATGTGTAGGGATTTGGTACCATCTGCAGTTTTAGGCATCCACTGAGGGGCTTGTAATGTATCCCCCATGAAAAACAGGGGACTACTACCGTTATATGGAAGTAAGAAAGAAGAGAAGAAGGCAAGAGAGGAAAGGAGGGAAAGAGGGAGGGAAAGAAGGGGAGGGGAGAGAGGTGAAGTGGTGGAAAATGTGGTGATGTTGCTTCCTTAAATAACTACTCTTGTAGTTATCCCAACTACAAAAGAAGATTAAAATTCTTTTTTTTTTATTAAGATTAAAATTGTTTTATCATGGTCATTAAATTACTTTAAACTCTGGACCCAACCTTCTTCAAATCTCATCTCTGGCCTCTCCAAAGATATCTGGAGTACATTTTACACATGGTGAAGTGTTACCCAATTCCCACCATTTCTACCTATGAAATCTTGATTATTCTTCAAAGCTCCACACGTACTAAACTCAGGTCTCACAGGAACCGATGTCCAGTTCCTGCCCCTGCAGTTCCAAACATCTTATTTAGGTCCTCAATAAAGCACTGTCTCAGAATATTGCAGTTAGCTTTAAAAACATTTCTCCCTCTTATCAACTGCCCAGTCCAGCTATTTGAGGCTGACAGGCTACATACCATGTACTTTAAACACCATAATAAAAATAAGAGTTTCATAGTGCTTTACCATTTACCAAATGCTTTTACATCCATTATTTTATTTGCTTATAAGTTATCTATGAAAAACATTTTATTATCATCCCCTATTTTATGGATGATGAAATTGTAACTCAGAGAAATTTCATGAATTGCTAGTTAATGATGGAGCTGAGATTTGAACCTAGATCCTGTGAGTTTAAATCTTGTGCTTCCCATATAGTGCCTAACAAGGCATTAACAAAGAGCAGATGTTCAATAAATACGTATTAAATTATTATGTGAATGAATGGGGAGAAGAGGCATCATGGCGTAGGAAAATAACAGTCTTTGGTGAAGGAGAAATTCTGTGCATCTTGAATCAGCCTCTTGCTAATTGGAAAATGTTGGATAACTTAGTTAATCTGCCTGAGCTTCTGTTTCCTTGTCTATTGCATGAAGACATAATACTGCCCTAATTAAGTTGTGCATGTGTGTGAGGTGGGATATGGGTGTGGTGTATGAACTCGGTTGTATAAAATTTGAAATGTACTTTCTCCAGTGCATGCACAGAGTAAGTACTCTTTTTGTATGAGAGGCAATCTACTGTCAATTGTGTTTCAGTTCTGAACGCATAGACCTACCTGTGGAGGGTAATCGGTTTCTGAGAATTTAACCTCTTGTCTTCAAAGAAGAACTTTACAAGGCACTATATCCTGTTGGTTAAGAATACTTGGGGGCGAGGCTATCTGGGTTCCAAACTTGACTCTCTCCCTTATTAGCTATGTGAACTTGGCCAACTTACTTGATCTCTCCATGCCTTAGTTTCCTCTTCCATGAAATAGGGGAAATAGTATTTAGAACAGTACCTGGCATGCGATCAGGACTCTGTAAGCACTGGCTATTTCCTGTGTCACAGAATGGCACTTAGCTAAGAAAAGGTATGCTTAGCATAGGGACAGAATATTTGCCCTTTGTGTTTCTCAACAAAATAGACTGATAACTTCCATAAAATAGGAACAAAAGTAACACTGTAACCTTTTCATTTTCAGTTTGATTACTAAAAATGCTAATTACATAAGAATTTGGGCAATAGGTTTGAGCTCACAAATCTAGAGGAAAAAGAAATAAGAGTGTGTGTTTTGTGTTTAAACACAATGAAATACCAGTTCTCACAGATATATGAATGAAGTAAGAAAAAAGTCATTTGACTTTTGTTGAGCAGCTCAGATTACTACCTTTGATGTTGTCATCTGAAATAACAAAATATGCCTCTTCCTTTCCCCAGCTCTACTACCAAAGAGGAAAAAAAAAAAACAAAACAGAAGGAGACAGGTGTGCTATACTTTAGAAATGGTTCCTCTGAATCATTTATCCCTTTTGAATACTGCATTGAAGGCTCTATTTCACCTGAGAAATCTCATACATGTTTAAAAATAGTTCAAAGTTGTAATAAAAATATGTGCTACCCATAATGCCAAAATAGATCAAGCACAATGCAATAATCTCTTTCATTTTCCAGTATTGCATATAGCGTGAGGTAAAAGCAAAGGTATTTTTGACTGTAAGGTGGTAAGTAATGTGAGATCAATGTCCTTGGGAGTAACTAGAAACCTAGGCTATTTATTGCATAGACATGATGTTTTATGTTCTCTACTGATGTGGAGATTACCTCAGAAAAGTTATCTTTGGAATGGTGGAGATTAACTTTGCTTCTGGAAGGCCAGGTATTCCTGTTACCAAAATAAATACTGCTTAAGTAATGACACACATGGAAAAGGAAACACAGAAGAAGGGTTTTTCCCATCTCCTTACTGGAGTTCTGTTTGGTAAAGTGAAACAGGCCCAACAATTTTGGGAGCTCAGTGTTTAAGTCAACTGTTGTGTGTTGATAGACCCAAGCTTTCTCCTGGATGCTTGAAACTCTCAAGACTGGTGTCCTTGAGAGAAAGTGTGGTCTTTTAACATCTTTCATAGTTATGCTAATAGTGATTACTTTGCTGAAATGTCTCCTCACTGGAGACCTGACTATCTGTCAAGTTCTCTTTAAACCGCCCCCCCCCCCACTACTGCTTTCCCAGACAGAATTAGAGCAGATAGCCTAGCAGCTAGCCCTCCAGACAGTCCTAGTGTGGGCCATTCAGTGTCCATGGGAACCCTAGTGCTCCTATTCTCTGGGCCTTTGTTCAAGGATAACACAATAATAACAGTAGATAATAGTAATAGAAAACATGCGATTCTTAGCATTTCAAATCCATCATCTCATTTGATTCTTATTTCTACGTTCAATAAAGAAAGGTGCTCAGAGAAGTTAAGTAACTTGCCTGACATTCATGTTTTCATCCATTATACTTTAGTGCTTCTTTAGGATACTTTCTTTAGTTCCCTTACAAAAAAAAACCTGATACTATTAATCACAACTAGGTCTCCAGATGCTATTTAGCTTCCCAAAATATCATATCTTAGCAGAAACTACACAGCCTTTGGAATCAAATCTGGATTTAAACAAGCTCTGTTCCTTGCCAGATCTAGGACCTTAAGCTAAAGCTACTTAGGCTCTTTGAACAGGATTATAAAACACTCACATTTAGAAAACCAAAATGGGCTAATGAGCGTAAACGTGCCCAAGACAGTGTTTCAAAGTGGTACAGGTTGAGTAAATGTTAATTCCTGTTTTTACTCTTTCCTTTACATATATTGGAATTTCCCATCTATTTCTTTGCTATTTCAATAAGATGGTCCTAATTTGGTTCACTGCACACATCTTGAGGCCAGTGAAACACTAAAGAAACTATCATTTGCAACCCTTCCAACACTGAAATTAATGGCCAACACACAATCTCCTCAGCTCACACAGTTCACCTCTATTTTAAATGGAGGTGGTAGTATATTTATGGTTTCTATCATAAACAATTCTGTAATTACTTTGACTATAAGACTTTTACGTGGCTGTGCCTTTGTGAGAGCAGAACTAGGATGTGATTTTGATCCTGGCTCAAAAAAAAAAAAAAAAAAAAGAGGAATCTCACTACTGTAAACTAGTTAAAAACTCTTTGTTATTGAAAAGCATATTCCAATCCATGCTTAAGGTAACTGGCAGTTTTAGCAAGATAAGGTAAAGCTAAAAGGAATGTTCCAAATTTATGATTTCTCTCTGAGCTCACCTCTTACTTTCTTGCATCTTTTCTAGTTTTCTGGGTAAAGTTTATTTTGAAAGCTAGTATCAACATGGTGTTGTGGCCCAAGAAGAGATGTGGTGAAATGGCAGTGGTAGTGAATGGCCCTGAAACACTGAGCCACAGCCACAAACCTACAGATCTTCCTGGTGAACTAATCAAGTAGCTAAACTGATAACACAAGGGTAGACTCCCCAAAGGTATGGAACAGGCTGTGTCTGCTCAGAACATTCTTTTTTTTTTTTTTTTACATTTATTTATTTTTGAGAGACAGAGAGAGATGGAGCACAAGTGAGCAAGGAGACACAGAAGGAGAGAAGGAGACACAGAATCTGAAGCAGGCTCCAGGCTCTGAGCTGTCAGTGCAGAGCCCGATGCAGGGCTCAGACTCACAAACCCTGAGATCATGACCTGAGCTGAAGTCTAACGGTTAACCAGCTGAGCCACCCAGGAACCCCTCTGCTCAGGTCATTCTAATAAAAGTCCACACACACAGCCACCCTGTGCAGAGAGTTTCAAATTTTGGAGATCAGAGATCCCTTTAAGAATCAGATGACTTTAAAATTTTCACAAATGCAGTCTTCAGGAAAAAAAAAAAAAAATCACACACACACACACACACACACACACACACACATGCACTTTGGATATAATTACAGAAAGTTCAGTATGGCCTAGTGATTAAGCCAAAGGAATTTAGACTCAGATAGCCTTGATTAAAACCCTCATTCTACGGCTATGTAGTTAAAGACCTTCTGCAAATTATTTAACCTTGTTAATTTTTATTTTCCTCATCTTCAAAAAGGAAATAAATACAGTGCCTATCTGATGGGGCCATTATGAGGTTTAAATGAGATAAAGCATGCAAACTGCTTAGCACAATGTGGGGGACTAAGTGCTTAGTAAATTTTTATTATTATTTTAAGGGAGTTACAGATCCTTAAAGCCTATTTATGGACTCCATGTTAGGAATTTCTGCTATGAAATGGGGACAAAGTTCAAACCAATTAAGGACAACCAGCTACCATAAAAGCAACAAGATCCTACTAAATAAAACAACTATCAATAAAAGGGCATTAAACGACCGCTACCCTGCCTGGAGCTGAGCAAGTGGGACAATGGGTCCCGCCATACCCCGTGCTCTTCTGAAGAAGCACCAGCCTGTACCAGCCTGGCAGTAATGGCTTCTCTCTGCACTTGAGCAAAACAGCCTGCTGGCTGCCTGAACCTCATAAGGCTATTGTTATGTTCCTAACATATTCTTTACAAGGTCCTCAGTATAAGAAAGGATAGTTAGAAGGTTTGAATGAGAGAATATTTAAGTGATCAGCTTAATGAGTGACACACAACCTCTCAATAAATGTTGTCTCTTGCCATGGATCAGGAGGGAGGGTAACTAACTTAGCTTGACAAAGTCACAGCTTCAGGAGAAATTCTACTGACACTCGGGAATGGCTAAGTTACGTAGTTTAACTAAATAGGACTTGAAATAAGTAGGCCTTTGAGAGGGCTTTACTTTGGGAATTGTATAATGATTTTGCTGGTATATTTGTATTTTCTCTTAAGACATTTGCCTTTTGCTCTAAGGTATCTTATTTTAGTCAAAGTAGAGTCTTTAGCCAAATTAGTACATCTTGAAATGTTTGGAATATCTGGCAGCCAGCAATTTCATCACATTAGTCTTTAGTAGGAAGTAGCCAGAAATCGAATAGTGCCTGAAGGTTCTGTATCATATTTTTTTGTTCTGAAATATTATCACAGAAAATGGATGAATTAGATTACTTTAATATATTCATTTCTAAAAGCCCAGAACCTAATAAATTTCTGACACCATCTATAAAAACTTAATAACTATTTACAAAATTAATTTGCTGTATAGGGACCTCACTATCCACTTAAAGAAAAATTAGCATTTACAGAATATTTACTATGTGTTTAAGATTGTGCTAAATCCTTCTGCATGGCTAATTTTCTTAATGCTCACAACAATCCCAGGCAGAGAAAACTAGTATTTCCCTACTCTCTTTATAGATAAGGAAATTGAGGCAGAGAGAAGACAAAGAGTTATAGATGGATGTAGAACTGGTGTCAAAGCACCAAGGTCAGAATTCTTCATCATCATACCAATATTTCTAACAGTGTGACCCTGGACCATCTGCCTCAGAAATTAACTGGGGTGCTCGTGAAAATGAATAGTTCTTGGCCCTATCCAGAGCTACTTAATCAGTCTTAAGGATGAAGTCCAGGACTCTGCATTTAAAAAATGCACACATAGCATTTTTTTCTGTGCACCATAGTTTGAGTACCAGTGTCTGGAAAGCATGGATTTCACTGCATACTATTGCTACATGAACCAGACTGAATACAATGATTCTTGTTTTTATTGTAGAGGACCTACTGGTTTTTTTTTTTTAATTTTTTTAATGTTTATTTATTTTTGAGAGAGAGGGAGGGAGGGAGGGAGGGAGAGAGAGAGAGAGAGAGAGAATGAGTGGGGGAGGGGCAGAGAGAGAAGGAGACACAGATTCCAAAGCAGGCTCTAGGCTCTGAGCTGTCAGCACAGAGCCCGATGCAGGGCTCGAACTCACAAACTGCGAGATCAGATCTGAGCCGAAGTTGGAAGCCCAACCGTCTGAGCTACCCAGGTGTCCCAATAGAGGACCTACTTTTAAGAGTCAAAATCTATCACCACATTTAAAATGAACACTGAAATATTCTCCACCAAAAACTGTCTCAATGACTGAACTCATTTCACCAGAGAACCTAAACTCTTTCTCTACTGAATTGATAATATAAATATAACTCCTTCTGGCCAGGTTTTAAAGATAGACTTTTGGGCTACTGTCTCTTTTTTATGAACGTTAGACCTTAATTTCCCATCTGTAAAAGAAGAGTGGTGGTGCCTGGGTGGCTCACTCATTTGAACATCTGATTTGGGTAGGGTCATGATGTCACAGTTTATGAGTTTGAGCCCCACTTTGGGTTCTGTGCTGCCAACACAGTCTGCTTCGGATCAGATCTTCTGTACTCCTCTCTCTCTGCCCCTCCCCTTCTTGCTCTCTCTCTCTCTCTTTCTCTCTCTCAAAAATGAATGAACATAAAAAAAGAATGTCTAGGGGCGCCTGGGTGGCGCAGTCGGTTAAGCGTCCGACTTCAGCCAGGTCACGATCTCGCGGTCCGTGAGTTCGAGCCCCGCGTCGGGCTCTGGGCTGATGGCTCAGAGCCTGGAGCCTGTTTCCGATTCTGTGTCTCCCTCTCTCTCTGCCCCTCCCCCGTTCATGCTCTGTCTCTCTCTGTCCCAAAAATAAATAAACGTTGAAAAAAAAAAAATTAAAAAAAAAAAAGAATGCCTGACTGAATGAAGTATAAAAAAATTAAGATTTTATTAAATACCAATGACATTTTTTTTGTTTTTTTAAAGATAATTCACTATAATATTTGTTTTTAAAGACCAATTTGTTAATAAATTGGTTAAATAAAATAAATTGTTAAAGACCAATCTGTTTTAATAAATATTTGGTAAAATAGTGTATATTGAGAGATTTATAAACATCTAAACTCCTTAACCCAATAATGGCATTTCCAAGAATTTTGCCTAAGTAATTAGTCACAGATAAAGATTAAGATTTCCATTACGAATATGTTCAACGAACCATTATTCTTTAAAAAAAATTTTTTTTAATGTTTATTTATTTTTGAAAGAGAGAGAGACAGAGCATGAGCAGGGGAGAGGCAGAGAGAGGAGACACAGAATGTGAAGCAGGCTCTAGGCTCTGAGCTGTTAGCATAGATTTCAATGCAGGTCTGGGATCCACAAACTGCAAGATCATGCCTGAGCCGAAGCTGGACACTTAACTGACTAAGCCATCCATCCAGGTGCCCTGAACCATTATTGTTAATGGGAAAAAAAGGGGAAAACATAAATGCCCAACGATTGAAAGAAATGTAAAATAAATCATTTTATTTTACATAAAATAAAATCTATACCACTATCAGAATATCAATTTTTCCTAGAACACTGAGTGATATGGGAAAATGCTTATTAAAAAGGTTAAGTAAAAAATGCAGAAAAATATATATAAAAATATATACAGTCACCTGACACATAACAGGATATATCTGGTAGTCATCATGTTTCAAATGTTCAATTTCTGGGACTCAATTTTGTTTCTTCTTTATTTGCGTGTGTGTGTGTTTGTGTGTGTGTGTGTGTGTGTGTGTGTGTATGCTTTAAAAAGTGATACAGTGAATGGGTCGCCTGGGTGGTTCAGTCAGTTGAGCGTCCTTCAACTTCAGGTCATGATCTTACACTCATGGGTTCGAGCCCCACGTCGGGCTCTGTGCTGACAGCTCAGAGCCTGAAGACTGCTTCAGATTCTGTGTTCCCTCTGTCTCTGCCCCTCCCCTACTTGTTCTCTCTCTCTCTCTCTCTCCCTCTCTCAAAATAAATAAACATAATGATAAAAAAAATTAGAAAAAAGTGATGCAGGAAATAAACCAACATATTTTACTAATGGCTACCCCTGGATGCTGTAGTTACAGATTATTCATGTTTTATAACATGTATTTTCTGTTATGATTTCTGTTCCCAATTTTCTACAATGAACATGCGTTTATTTTCTCTTTAAATATGTCTTATTATAAAATAATTCAGTGAGCAACTACTTTTGGAAATACATTTATGATGCAATGAAGCATGTCTGCTTTGCCCTCCTTGCTAACAAAAAGGTCTCTGAAGCAGTCCTCACCAAGGTTCACGCAGACTGTAAATTTGGCGATAATTGTGCTGTCAGGGGAGCTCCAAACTCAAACGCTGCAATTATGAGCTTGGGCACACAAGAACATATTGGAAGTGGCAGGCAATGTCAGATTCCACTAAAATAATGGTCAAGGGATTCTGTGCTTTTGCCCAAAAAGGAAAGTAACGGGGCTGTAACTAGATATTGTAAATAAGTGGTCAAAGGATCCCTAAATAAGCAACATCACAGAAGTCTCCTTGCAGCATATTTTTCCTTCTGGGATCCATGTCAGGCTCACAGACACGAAGGCAGCCAGAAAACTGTTATCTGTTTACCTCTAATTTATTTTTATAACCGTACATGCCAGCAATGGGACAAAATGTTTCTTTAAGAGAAAAATAAAATTGGCAACAAACCTTCTGATTTCTTGAAAAAAAAATTAACAAACCAAAACTTCTGCTTATCGTGTAGTTGTCACACTTAGCCTCATCAAAACTTTATTTTCAATCGAGTATGTATGTATGTATGTATATATGTGTGTGCGTGTTGCAATCTTGAGACTTGGCCTCAAATCCTGTCTCTGCCAGTAGCTTTGTGCCTTTGTGGAAGATTCTGTAGCTTCTCTACATTTTGGTTTTGTCATCTGTAAATGGAGACAGTCTTACGCCACGCAAGGTTCTGCAGGCTGGGTGAGCGAATAAGAATAAAGTACAGAGCACAAAGCCAGGCACATTGTCAAAACTGAATAAAAGTCAACTTCATCCCATTCCCTTCCTAGTTTCTGCTTAAACAACAAGAAACCTTTGAAAATCCTTTATTGTCCCTGGTGAGCTGTGTTCAGGTGACGATTCTCACTGGTCAAAGAAAAAAACAATCCATTTCTCTTCTACAAAGTCAGCTTTGTTTAAACACCACAATGGCATCTATTCAGAAAGGTACACGTCTTTTTTCTTTTTAAATATTGAGGCAAAGCTCTCAGAGGTTTCTTTAAAACCAGTGGCAATAAACATGTTTCAACCTCTGTTTTGCTTCACTATACGCTCTGTGTGTGGTTAGGTTATGAAATAAAAATGAGCTTGACGTTACAGATAATATGTTTTAAAAATCTATACAAAATGATGTTGATAACTCTGTACTTATTATCCTAATATAAACACATAAATTTTCAAAGAGAAATACACTATTATCTATTAGGCCTTCCATCTGTTATTAAATAATAGTGGTTAATGTCACAGCTCTAGTCCAAACAAACTCTGATCTTAATAAATCTGATATAAAAACATATCGCCAGATGGGGACTATATTAACCTTATGTGTTATTTTCTACCATGATGACTAATGGTTCTGTCATTTTTATATGGATGCTCTTATTGAAAGAAGAGTAACCATTTATGAAGGAATTCTACCTCCTTGAAAGGAAGGATGGATCTATATACACGTCAATATACTAATAAAAAGTAAACACACAATGAAGTTAATCAACAATCTGGAATTGAAGTCATTTTTATAGTTCCAGATACTGATCTTTATCCAGATAAAGTGAGACTATTTTATTTCTTTTTTAGAACTTTAAAAATTAAATACTTCTATCACTCAAATACACACTCAATCACAGTGTGTGTGTATATGTGCGTGCACATAGGCTGCACATATGTTATGAGAATCCAATTTAATTCTGTTAAAATGATTTCAGTTATGGGTCATAATGCCTGTATGACACATTTTTTGGTAAAACCACCTAGACGCATGCACTATTGTAATATGGCTTTTTAAATTATTTCATGTGCTTGACCTCATTTGATCATAATAGGAACCACAATGTAATTGACATAAAAGCCTCTGCCATGAAACTAAGTCAGTTAGTGACTACAAAAGCAGTTGATTTATAGGACTGTCCTACCCACAACCATGCTAACTGAGCAAGTTAATGACATGCGTCATACATGCTCATTAAATTAGTGAATGCTTTTACATTAAAAGGCACACTATAAACAATCCTTTTAAAGCACAGTTTAGGGGCTCCTGGATGGCTCAGTTGGTTAAGTGTCCAACTTCGTCTCAGGTCATGATCTCACAGTTTGTGAGTTCGAGCCCTGCGTTGGGCACTATGCTGCCAGCTCAGTCTGGAGCCTGCTTCTGATTCTGTCTCCCTCTCTCTCTGCCCCTCCCCCACTTGGGCTCTGTCAGTCTCTCTCAAAAATAAAATAACAATAAAAAACTTTTTTATAGCACAGTTTAAATATTTGCTCAGGTACACAGTATAAATAAACAGACTGTCTCTCTTTTACATAGAAAGCATATCAGATGAGTTTATACTTTGTCATTTACATCCATTTTAAGGGTTCTAGTATACTAGCACATAGCACTTGTTCAAAGTATTTATTTAGCTAACATCTAGAAAAAAGCAACGGACTAGTGTTCATTTATCCACAATTTTATTTAAAATTTAAAATTTAAAAAATTAACCTCTTTGAGGTTATGCAAAGCAAAATAAAATGCCAAATCATGAAAATTGTGGGTTTCATACTTTGTCACAGAGTTATCTTAAAGATCTGTTCTCATGACCTATTGTACACATATGTATATACTACACATGTATATTGTAGTGACTCTAGTTCGGGTCACTGGCTACTTCAACAGAGAATTAGAAAACTTGAGAATGAAGGCTGAAGTTTTCATCTACTTCCGACTAACAATCTATAATTAAGCTCATGTATTTCAGAAGTGAAACTCTGAAATAGAAAATGTGACTCAGTATGTTGAAGATGAATTCACACTTGATCTTTCCTACAACATCTTATTGTATAATTCAGAGTCTACACCTAATTGATACAAGGTCATAATGAGGGGAACAAAAATGAAGTCCCTCAACCAATGTTTAAATAAGCACTTTAGAGTGTATGCTTTTTGTGACAGTTATCTTAAAATCAGACAAATATTGGGCATGGTTTTTGTGAAAATGGAGTAAAGTGCTGTTTTTCAGGAGGTGGGCTAGTATTTTCAATGTTTGTGGGCACCACTTAAGGTAGAAGAAGCCTACGTTCACTGAGCAAAACAAAAATCAGAGGCCCTGCCCATATATTCTCAAGGCTAAAGGCAATTTCAGCTTCCCAGAGCTTCAACAATGGGCTCTTCAGGAAGGGTGGGGTCAGGATGGCTAGACTGGAACAAATGCAATGGCTTTTTACATTGATAAAATTTGCTGTACAATTTCTATTGATGAACTCCTTCTTATAGAAATGGAGGAGTCCCTCTATCATACATTAAAATGTGCCTGAGAAATGGAAATTTGATAAACAGGTGGCCCGGACCACAGTTTCTGCAACCCACTCTTGTCTCCAGTGTTGTCGTTTGTCCCTTAACCTGATGCCCTTGCTCCTCTAGAAATAATTTGGATTTTAAGCAGGAGCAAATTTAGGTGCCCTCCTGCAGCACTTTGGGAGGATGGCATCACACCACCCTTGCCTCAGTCACCTTGAATACATATCCCATCTCTGATCATTGGCTTCTGCCTTGATTCCTTGTCCTGTCTTTGTTTTCTAAGACTCCGGTTCACATGACTTTTGGATGTGGGCTTGAGTTGCTGTTTCTGTTCCATCTCTGAATCACAAGATGATATGTATAGACCTTCCTGAGGTCGCATGATCTAGATGAGTGATCTCAAATCTTCTGAGATAGTATATTTCTATCTGAGATAGTATATTTCTAAATGCAAGATCTCCATCATGTATTTTTAATAAGTTATGTTATATTCTTGTGTTACTATACCAAAATATTCTACTTTATTTTTTTTAATGTTTATTCATTTTTGAGACAGACAGCATGAGCATGGGAGGGGCAGAGAGAGAGGGGGACAGAGGATCCAAAGTGGGCTCGGTCTGACAGCAGTAAGCCCAATGCAGGGCTCGAACTCATGAACCGTGAGTTTATGACCTGAGGTGAAGTCGAACGCTCAACCAACTGAGCCACCCAGGCACCCCTTCCAAAATATTCCACTTTATAAAATACACTACAAAGATAAATTTTGAAAGGAGGAGAAAAATATAATTTTTTATTTCCACATTCTAATAAGTTGTCTTGTCTACACCCTGCGCATATATTTCTAAGAAACACCTACTCTGAGCCACTTGTTAGAACATTGTCATGTTTTGTCCCTAACTATCAGTTGGTACCTTACATTTCCATAATCTGGTCATATGGAACTCCCTCTAGTGCCAATTAGGGAAATGGCTTCCATCTACCACCCCCACCCGCATATCACCAGGTCCCATCAATCTCTGCTTTATCTCAGTGGAAAAGCTCATCCAGGTTCCAACCACTCTCATTTCGCCTTACTCTAATATAATTAACTAATCAAGTCTCTGGGACAAGAAAAGATAAAGGTTTCTACAGGGGTTAGCAAATGGGCACAAGCAATAAAATGTTTTCAAAGGCAAATATAAAAATAGACAATTGCAATAGTTTTAATAAAGTATGTTTCAATCAAGAGGCTGGACAGGGTTCTTTTTTCTTACTAGTTTCTATTATGATGCTAATTGTAAAATGTAATTTTACACCTAACAAGTGTACACATGACAGATATTTATATAAGATTTTATATGTAATACAAGGCAATAAATAAAGTACATGATATTTATTTATCTATTTATTTATAAAGATTTATTTATTTATGTTATCTCTACACTCAACATGGGGCTCAAACTCATGATAGGTCAAGAGTCACACACTCCACTGACTGTGGCAGCCAGGCACCCCAAAGTAGGGGATATTTAACAAATGGTCCTGGAACATATGGTTAACTACTTGGGAATAAAATAAATTTATATTAAAATAAATTCCAAAGAGATTAAATAATTAGGCAAATTGGGGTGCCTGAGTAGCTCAGTCAGTTAAGCATCTGACTCTTGATCTCAGCTCAGGTTTTGGTATCAGGGTCCTGAGTTCAAGCCCCTCATTGGGTTCCACAGTGGGCATCAAGCCTACTTAAAAACAAAACAAAACAAAACAAAACAAAAACAATTAGGTAAAAATTTAGTCAACAAATAGAGAAAATATAGCTAAATACTTGCTCTCAGTATAGAAAAAGAAAAACCCTCATATTCTTAAAGCAAAGAAAGGAGTTACAAAAGAAAAAAAATGAATAGATTTGTCTATATAAGGCACATGAATTGCTTTTACAATAAAAACTGTTTTTTTCTTTTCTTTTTTTTTTTTTTTTTTTTTTTAGAAAGAGAAAGTACACAGTGGGTAGGGTCTTAAACAGGTTCCACTCTCCCCAACATGGGACTTGATCCTCTGACCTTGGAATCGTGACCTGAGCTGAAATCAAGTTGGATGCTGAATCGACTGAATCACCCAGGCACCCCCAGTGAAAGCTATTTTAATAAAAGAAAACATGTAGGGGTTAGGGTGGCTTGATGGTAAATATTTTGCAGATTGTCTGGCAATGAGGTCAAAATTAGTACTGTTTTTCTATTTTTTTAAATTTTTATTTATTTTTGAGCTAGTGCAAGTGGGGGAGGGGTAGAGAGGGAGACAGAGGATCTGAAACTGGCTCTGCACTGACAGCAGCGAGCTCAGTCTGGGGCTTGAACTCAAAAACCACGAGATCATGACCTGAGCTGCAGTTGGACGCTCAACCAGCTGAACCACCCAGGCACCCCTTTTCCTATTTGGTTAAAATATAAAGGAGTCCTCAACAACAGAATGGAGTTAGAACTTGTGAAATATTATTTCATATTTGACTTGGGGGCAAGACTTTACTGTGCTGTAGTTTATTTAAAACGTTGTATTAAGGCAGTTTCCCAAGGCAAGTTGTCTGAGACACAGTAGAGCAGAACGTGAAGGTCATAGGCTCTGGTGTCCAGTAGTGTGGGTTGGAGTTGGCACTCTACCTTGTAGTGCCATGACAGTGCACAGGTGATTTCACCTCTACAAGCCTCAGCCCAGTTGACCAGACGTCACTGTTTTCCCTGCACAGATGCCTTATCAACCCCATTTTCTTATAACTAAATAATGAGATAATGCAACAATTCACATTATCTAGATTGTAAGTGGAAAAGTGATAATATGGAATGGAGAGAATGGGATCCAGAAATAAACAAATGCCCAGCAATACTCTTGCCATTGTCTTCTTCACTGGATACCTGTGCTCTCCCAGCATAACAATATGCATAACACAATCAGGGTTCTTAGCAATTGTAACTAGATCAGGATCAACGTTCAGTCACATTCTCTAGTCATATTATACAAAAGAATATCAAAGAATTTTCTTTTTTCTTTTTGGATGAGGAAAAAGAGTAGTCAACTGTGAGGTTTTTATGACACAAAATTCTTTGTTAACTCTATTGACATTGGGCAAAACAATTACTGGTTGCCTCATAGTAGTAAAATATCTATATCTGAAAAAATGCTGTGATTACTCAGTGTACTCTTCTCTAGAAATAAATAATATTTATTTAAGGGAAAATGTATCATGGTTTAAAAGGAACAAATTTTATGTAAAATATCTCCATATTTAAATAAAATGAAATATAATAAGAACTTCTCTTTGCTTACAATCATCTTATTAAAACAAGCAGGTCAATTGGATGTAACACTTGTTCTGGTAGCATCTTTCTTAATTCCATCACTCAACCCCTTCCAACTCCAAATCCCCCTCCAACCCCATAGCTATGTATAGCCATAGTTCCTCATTCTCATACCAGGATGTAAACAATAATTACAGAAAAATGTATGTGTTTCTTCACCTAGGGTTTTGTTCCTCTGAAAAAGACTTTTTAGCTTGAAAGAATGTCTGTTTTTATTTTTTTAGTTATTTTTAAAAATTTTAAAAAATGTTTTTAATGTTTATTTTTGAGAGAGGCAGAGCACAAGCAGGGGAGGGGCAGAGAGAGAGAGAGAGAGAGAGAGAGAGAGAGAGAGAAAGACAGATACAGAATCCTAAGCAGGCTCCAGACTCTGAGCTGTCACCACAGAGCCCCATGAGGTGCTCGAACCCACGAACTGCGAGATCATGACCTGAGCCGAAGTTGGCACTTACCCAACTGAGCCACCCATGCACCCCAGGAATGTCTGTTTTATAAATTTCTGATAAAACCAAATTATTTTACATCCTCCCTTACGATTGAATTTTTATACAATATTTTCTCTATATCTTGATGTACTTTTAAGCTAATTCACATTGATTGCTGACATTACCATTTTCATTTTATAGAAATAAGTGAGTCAAAGTCATGTAATTTTCAAAATCAGGTTTGGTTAATGAATGTAAAAAACAAAAAAACAAAAACAACAACAAAACTTTAAGGATTTTGACCATTAAGGAATGCTACATTATTCTTTATCCACCTGGAAATCATGCCCTCCAATGCACCATAGAAGGAACCATGACTCACTGAGGAGTGGTGTCATAGCAGTACTGAATGAAAACGAGCTTCATGAATAAATGAGTGACTGCAAAGATGAACAAAATCAGCAAGCAAATTAATGTGAGCACTTTTGTGTCACATAACAAGGCAAGAGAACTTAACCAAAGGCAGAATTCAGAATTGATTCCCATGTTTAAGATATATCAGTATAAAGAGTGCCTGGGTGGCTCAGTTGGCTCAGATCATGATCTCGTGGTTCGTGAGTTTGAGGCCCTCGTCAGGCTCTGTGCTGACAGCTCAGAGCCCAGAGCCTGCTTCGGATTCTGTGTCTCCTTCTCTCTCTGCCCCTCCCCCACTCGCACTCTCTCTGTCTCCCTCTCTCAAAGCAAATAAATAAATAAAGATATAATCAGCATAGATTTTGTCTTAAAAAAAAGAAAAGCTCATACTACAACAGCTGATTTCCAAGCATGGGTGAGAGCAGCACAAGGCCGTTTCAGAACTACAGGACAGGTGCTGTGCAGGGGATCAGAGGTGTTCCCTCTTTCAGTCACCGGTGCACAATACTTAGACACACTGTACAGACAGCTGTGAAAGACTCCAGACCAACCAGACCTGCTTGTTAACACAGTACCTTTCATGCTCAATTCACCCATCCTTCTCTTGTTTCTCAACCCCATGATTCACACTGATGTTCACTCCAGTTTTTTTCATTTTTTCTTTTTTTGCCTTTTATGTGGATAGGCTTGTATAGGACAGTTGGGAAACATTATTTTAGAGTAAGAACTCACAATGTCTGTCTTTGAAATGATACCAAAGCTCTTAAAGATAGAAAAGCAGACATTAAATTTTGCTCTAACATCTAAAATGACATCAAATTAGGCAGTAAATAAGACAGGTTGTGCAGCACTGACCACCTCACAGTTCAGAATGACTGATACAAAGCACAGGTCAAGAAGCCCTTCATCTATCCATCATTTGTCAGAGGAGTACCAAAAAAAATACATTTCTGCTTTTTTCATGAATGAGCCGTATTTTCAATTGAAAAATTAATTACTGCACTAAAGCAAAAATCTCCTAACTTCAAAACAGTGAGTATTCAACCCCTTTTCACCTCAGATTCCCAAGCCTGTAGGCTACCTTCTTTCCAAAGTGAGCAACTACTACCATTGTCTTGAGAGCACATGCAGAAAAATGCCCGCAGGTAAAAACATATTCATGTATGCTGACAGTCTTTCCATTAAATAAAAAGTCTTTCCAATTAAATAAAAAGAAATGTTGTGCCCTAACTTCTTCATTTAAAAATATACTTAAATTGGGGCGCCTGGGTGGCTCAGTTCATTAAGCATCTGACTTGAGCTCAGGTCATGATCTCAGGGTTTGTGAGTTTGAGCCCCGCATCAGGGTCTCTTCTGACACCTGGGAGCATGGAGCCTGCTTCATATTCTGTGTCTCCCTCTCTCTCAGCCCCTCTCCTGTTCGCGCTCTCTCTCTCTCTCAAAAGTAAACAAACATTAAAAAAAATACCTAAACCGAATTAATAATGATGCAAGTTATTCAGTGGAATATTTTTCTGCAGTAAAAAGAGTGAGAATAGAGCCACTTTGGAAAACAGAAAATTAAACAGAGAGAGGTACTATTTGATCCAGCAGTTCCACTACTGGGTACATACCCAAAAGAAATAAAAACATATGCCCACACAAAAACTTTTACATAAATATCCACAGCAGCATAATTCATAATTAGCCAAAAGAGGAAAATAACTCAAATGTCTATCAACTGATTGATGAATAAACAAAATGTGGTATAGCAATATAATACTATTTCTCCATAAAAAGGCATGAAATACTGTTACACGCTACAATACAGATGAACCCTGAAAGCATTATATTGAGTGAAAGAGCCAGTCATGAAAGATCAAATACTATTTGCTTCTATTTATATAAAACATTCAGAACAGGCACATTTAGAGAAAGAGATTAGTAGTTGCCTAGGGCTGAGAGTGGGGTGAGTGAAGGGGGAAATGGAGGGTAATAGCTAGATTATCCTGTGTTTCCTCTAGGGTGACACAATGTTCTAAAATTGACTGTGGTGATGGGTGCACAACTGTGTGACTATACTCAAAATCAATGAATTGTACACTTTCAATAGGTGAATAGTATGGTATGAGAATTAATTCAATAAAGCTCTCCCAAGAAAGATCAGGAAGGCTCTTAACATACTACCATATTGTCAAGTTAAACAAACAAACAAAAACACAAGCTGCGTAACAAACTATAAACTGTTCTCCTTTTTGTATTAAAAAGGGGGGATGAATAGAATTCATATTCTCACTGTCTGCACTTACCTAAACAAACTCTAAAGGATACACAAAACTAATGAAAGTGGATAACTGTGAGAATGAGAAATCTTTTCAAATTATGACAATAATAATAATAAACAACACCTGGACAGAGCTCCATATCAGAACATAAGAGATCGTCCTCAAAACTACACAATATTCAATTATTGCTGCTCCATAAACTGTTCAATCAACCCCATTCTGACCAACATTTAGGGTGTTTCTAGTCTTCTATTACAAACAATGCTGTAGATTATCTTTGTGCATATATTTTTTCACCTACACACAGGCATATAAGCAAATACTAAAAAGTAGAGTTGCTAGATTAAAGATAGACAATATAAGAAATCCTTAAAGTAATGCAACCAAAGAATACCCCTTAAATTTGTTACAGTTGTAGCAGCTGTTACACTCCCACAGAGTTTAATTGCAATTACTGAGCAAAATGCATTTTTCTGAAAAAAGATTAAATGAAAATTTAGGATTTTCTCACTTAGTGTTGTGAGTGCATTAAAGAAACAGCACAATAAGCTCCTTTTTAAAAAATTCAGACAAAACCAAGTGGTTTATTCAACATAAGTTCTGAAATTTGAGAAAAAGAACTCTCCTTTTATACGGCATGAATTCATTATGTGGTTTCCCAAATAATGTGCACATTTAAAGTGACCTTTCAGACTCAAAGTAGTAGGCTCAGAGCAAAAGGATGAAAAAAAAAAATCTCAGTTTTAATTAAGATAAATATCAACTGATAAGCCCCAGTTAGACTACTTGGAGTCCAAGAAGGCAAAACTGTCATCAAAAGAAATGGAAAGCATCAGGACAACAGTAAACTTGGTAAAATTTAATTGTGTGAAGTTTAGATAGTATAAAGTGATATTACTGAGTTCATGGAACACAGGACTATGTTTAGAAGCATTCGTCTCCTTTTCTTTCTACTGTCTCTGGCTCATTTTGGAGTTGTTTCTAAGTAGTTCTATTTAGCTGCATTATCATCTCTGCTTAAAGAGACATATCTGGGCAGAGGAAACTTATTATCTATGGTCAATGAATGCTAAGCATTACCTAAAAATATGCTACGGTTGACAGAATATATAGTGTGCATGTATATGTGCATATATTTCTCTGTATCTATCTATTTATCCATCCACCCACCCATCTATAATGAAGGTTAGGAAGTCAGAAGAATTAGAATGCAATCTATTTCACACTAAAACCTTGTGTTACTTATTTTTGTCGTTATTATCGATTTTGCCATTATTTTGTTGTTTTATGATCCAAAAAGTACTTAAGAACTTGGATTATGAGCACAGAATTATGGCAGTGGTGATAACCGGTGATGGGCTTTGGTTAATACAGCCCAGAGTATATTTGTTCTTTGAAGCTAATAGAATCCATTCATGAACTGCTTACAGGTGGCCAGAGAAAAGAACACTACATATGTTGTGAGCAGTCTTCTCAATTAGAACTTCTGTCTTTTGTGCTATTTATTGTGTCATAGTAAGCATACCTTACTACCAGCTGAAGGTCAATATATGCTTTGGGAAGATTACACCAGCTAGCTCATATAATCATTTTTTTTTTACATACATATATCTACTAACCAATTACATTTTGAACTCAAACCTTAACTAAATTTAGCCCATAGCATCATCAGGACACTGAAATCCATGTACTCATAGCAAAGGACAATTCAATACGGATTGCTTCATGGGAAACTTGCTATCTAAAGTTAAGGTATATTTACCATGAAGAAATATAGATGCTACTTTTTTTGTTGTTGTTCTTTTGTTTGTTTCTTTGTTTTTGTTTTGCTTTGATTTGTTTTTAAGTGGTCACATTACTAAATAGTTCTTACCCATTTCTGGAAGTTCTTTCATTTCCTTGGCTGAAAGAAGCATTGGAAAATAGAGGGCCTAATAAAAAACGCCATTCAAATCTAGCAAAAAAATCCCAGGAGATCCTTACACTTTGCATAAAGAGGAGAGATTTACAACAAAGCATTGTGAGGGCACTTCTACTCTAGAAGGCTTTCCTTCTATCCCTAGGTCAAGTTCACTTTCTCTGAATTTGGCCTACCAGGGCTTGCAGGAACACATTCTAGCACCAGAGGTCAGGGTCAGATATACAAAGAAAACAACCCAGACAAAGATCAACATTGAGCATTGACAGCAGGGAACCCATGATTCTGACATTTCCAAATTTTCACAGCAAATGTGAATGTGAATACCATATAAATTCAATGTCTTAGAGGGCATTTTCTCATTTCTTTCCTTTTTTTAAAGGATTGAAAAAGATGGCCTTCTTTCTGCTCTTCATACCTACTACATATTCAAGGACTTTACATTGTAATCGTCTTCTACCCAATTTTGCTCTGCTAGTTCCTTTAGTTCTCAGCTTCCCTGACCACCTTAACAAAAGCGCATCTCCAACACACACACACACACACACACACACACACACACACACACCCCTCATTAACCAGTCTTTTGGGTATTGTCTTCACTGCACTTGCAATATTGGAAACCGTCTGTTTAATTATTTTTGCTTAGTAAGCTCTATGAAGGGAAGGAAGGAGGCACTATCATATCTCCAGTACCCAGAATGTACAAGAGACTATATATTTGTCTTTATAGAAAAATACTGAAACTACTCTATGAAAAACAACAGAAAATTATCCTAAATAAAAAGCCTGGTTGAACTACTTCCAAAAAAACTGTATATCTTCTTAAGGCCTCATTATAGGCTACTATTGAAATAGAAATCATTTATGTATATTAAAGAATGAATAAAGAAAATAATATATATTTTAAAAAGGCTGTATCAAAGAAGCTTCTAGTCTAGATTTAGCTAGCAGTGAAGTTAATTTCTTCCATATTCTTGTGAATTTATTTAATAGAATAAGTTTAGATTAAGATTTACGCATATTAATCTTCAACTTAAAGAATAATTAGGTTCTACCTAGAGCTGTCACGACATTTTCTCAGTAAAATTTCCATTATCATTGCACTCATGAACATTCTGATGTGAAAATCATGTATATGTCATATCATATACCATTTTCTAAACAGCTAAAATCCTTATATCCTCAAATAGTACACTGTATCAAAGCATAACTTGTGTCAGAACTAACAACTTTATGTTATAAAAACATAAACAAGAAAACATTGATAGGAGTTTTTTGCCTTCTGATAATAATAAAGTGGTTAATATTTATTTGGCTTGCTGTGAAACCAGCATTGTGCCAGGTGAGCATTTTCCTTTTTTTTTTTTAATAAATTTTTAAGTTTATTTATTTGAGAGAGACAGAGAAGTGTGGGCAGGGGAGGGGAAGAGAGGGAGAGAGAGAGAATCCCAAGCAAGCTCAGCATGCCAACGCAGAGCTCAATGAGGGGCTTGAACTCATGAACCGAGAGATCATGACCCAAGGCAAAATCAAGAGGCGCACCCTTAACCCACTGAGCTACCCAGATGTTCCCGGTGAGCACTTTCCATGTATTCTTCCATTGAACCTTCACAGGAACTCCATGGGTGGTTTTAACCCCTTGTCCAGAATCAAACCAGTTTGTAAGTGGTAGACCCTAATTTTGAAGTCCACTGGCTTCAGGAGCTACCCAATTTCTTCAGTAATTATGTCAGCAATTCCAAGCAGCCTTTGAATTTCATTAGCTCAGCTCTAGGTCAGGGCCTCAAGAGATAGAGATACTCTGAATGCAGTCAAGCAGATAAAGTTTGATATCCAAATGATATCAAAGATTAAAACTATCCATGGAACAAAACAGAGTATCTATAAAGCTATTCCAAGACAGGGCCATCTGGCCTATTTCTGGCACAGGAAGATTAAACATGTGACGCCAAACTTTCTAAGCGCTTTTTATTTCTGTCTGTAAAATGCTTACAGGGTTTCTTAGATAACTGAGAAAAAAGAACTCACTTTCTATTAAAGATTCCAGATTAAATATCTGTATATGTAGCATAATTTCCACCTACCCACCTACCAGTAAAAGCAACTCAGACCTACTCAGACCTTCCCCAAATATCTTTTAAGTCACCAGAATTATTCTGAGGAAACCAGGCCTTATTTTCTAACTTTTACTTCCCTTAGTCAGAACGTCTATATTACAGGGAATATTTCCTTCTCTCCAGTAGCATGAATTAATTTATTCAGGATGTTATACTAAATCAGAAATAGCTAGGATTGAGACCAAACTCTATACAAGTTTTCATGGATTTAACTCCCTTTCCCACCAAATGTTTTAGGAAATTGCAAGTTCCAACCTGAGTTGATACACAAGGCACAGACTTTTCTCCTATCTGATTACATGAATCTATTCTATCATAGCCAAAACAGATTGTCACGCATTTAAGAAGATTGTCCTGAGAGTAATTTTTTTTTATTTTTTTCTCTTCAAATAGATTCACATTCTAAGTTTGGGCACTAATGAATATAGAAAGTCAAGGAAGACTTTAAAGCAACTTTTTATTTAGAAATATTTGAGAAGACAATACGGCATTCTTTTGGTATTCAATTAAATCTACTTTATGTGAATTGAAATTTACAGAGTAGTTTATCCCTATGCAATATTTAGGAAGTGACTGAGTGAAAATGCCTAGAGCGATTGGCACCAAGGGAATTTGGTACTTTAATTTAAAATATTTTGGGAAGCCCAAGTTTGCATGTGTAGGTCTGTATTCTGTATTCTTTTTGTATCTCTTATGTATACATTCACTAATACACAAATGGCATGAATTATGGAAGCAAATGTGTTTGATGCTTTGAACAAATTATCCAGTTTATTGAAGTAAATTATCTAAAATTTATTTGTGTATTGGAAATTCAAGCATTTTTTGACTAGAAAATTATATGTGAGGATTTTAAAAGAATTACACATTAAATTACCAGAACTTTATAAGGAAAGTATAATCACCAACTAGACAAACCAGAAGTGGAAAAAGAAAAACACACAAACAAAACTTCAAAATCTAGTTATTTAAGAAGGGATGACTGGGGAGCCTGGGTGGCTCAGTGGGTTAAGCATCTGACTTCGGCCCAGATCATGTTCTCATGGTTTGTGAGTTCAAGCCCCACGTCAGGCTCTGTGCTGACAGCTTGGAGCCTGGAGCCTGCTTTGGTTTCTATGTCTCCCTCTCTCTCTGCCCCTCCCTAGCTCATGCTCACTTGCTCTGTGTCAAAAATAAATAAACTTAAAAAAATAAAAAAAAGAAGGGATGACCAAGAATACATAGGTGGAAGAAGGAGGTGATTCAAGTGTGAAATTACCTTAAAATTTACTAAAGTCTCATAAACAAAGTTTATAAACCAAATATCACACTTTTTCTGACTACTGGCTAAAGTCCATACAAGTTCTTTATGGAATTGACCACAGTTTGTACAGAAGAGACAGGGTATACTAAATGGGGTGGGTTCTGAAGTTAGACTGACTTCACAAGTAGTAGCATAGGACCAGAGCTGTTATAACTGCACAGAAATGCCTGTAGTCCAGATGTATGGCTGAGAATCATGTAACAATGTGGCTCATCGTTAAAGTCTGATAATAATCTGACATTGGCAAACAGGTTGTTTTCCATCATTCCCTTGTATGGCAGTTGTAACCTTTGTGGGCAAATCGTTTATGGTGAACTGGAGTGGGAACGAATGACGTTGCCTTCTGATTTTCAACATGACAGTTCTTTCAAAAACCCCTATTAGATCCCATTGGATGAAATGGTCATTTGCGTAGATTAACCCAGTTAAAGCCATGGATTTTACACGATGTTATAAGGGAATATAACCGGGAATATAACTATAACTCAACCATGGTAATAGTAAAATGAGTTTATTTCGTAAGCAGGCAAACTAGCTAGTGGCAGTTATCTGGGGAAAGGAGAAGTTCATTTCCCTTATTAGTGAAACAAGGCCCTAAACATTTTATAACATTTAACTAATATCTATAAAAATAAAAGTCTCCTAAAGATTATCCATAAAGACGGACATTGGACAGTAAGTTAAATTATGTTAGATATTAATTCTATGACTTACTTTTGTTTAAAATTCGCTTCTTTCCAACTATTTTTCCTGATGTTCCCCTCACATGTTCCCTTTCTATGTGTACATTAAAATTTCCCAGTTTAAGTTTGAAAAATTAAAGGCTAAATTCAACTAAGTGAAAAAGAAATGTGTTGGTTTTAAGGTTTATTTAAATAAAATAAATTTAAATATTTAACTTGGCTGGCACAACCTTGTTAGGAGGTGATTAAATAAACAATTTATTTAAAATGAAAATATCCCTCTAGCCCAGGGAAAATATTTTGGCCTAAGAAAATAAAATATTCTAGACTTATTTCATATTATGCAACCCCCTTTCCCCAAATGCAAGCAGTGAGAATAATTTTTAAGTTTTTCTGTTCACTACTGGATTTCTGAGAGCAACTGAAACACCCTTAAACTACAAATGTTTCCTCTTATCATGAAACTAAAAAATATTCCAAGAGATATAGTAGCAGGTAAAACTAGAAATCCTTTGCCCCACAGGAATATTTTAGAAAGTCACTAGATTGGAAATTTTATGAAGGTGAGGACTATATATTTCATCAATGTCTCTCTAACAGCCAGTAGGATGTCTGGGGCAAAACTGTGTTAATAAACATTGTTAAATGAGGCAATGAAAAATGCACTTTACTTTTGCAACTAATAGAAAAGCTACAGAAATAGAACACTTCTTTAAGAACTGTACATTTTAAACTACAGAATCAAATTAAATGATCCAGTGGTAGAAAATGTTTTTGTACAACAATAAAAGCAAATCACTTCCTCTATCATTAAGGGTTAGGCCTTAATTTCTTAGAATTCCAAACTATTGAAGTCTAGAAGTGTGATAAAGCTAAAGGCTAACTAATAATGGGAAGTGTTCACAGTACAAGCAGGAATTCTAACTCAGCCTTTGGAGGTCAGTGGTCAATTCCATTTGTTAGGGCTCTAGGACAAGCTTGACTCTTTGACTCAGCATCTCAGCTGTGGAATCTGCCAGTTGTGACAGCTGTGTTGGGCTTCAAAATGTTCACAGTGAAGCTACAGTGAGCCTGGAGTGGTGGTCTTAGCACCTCCCTCCAGCTAGTCTCCTAGTTGCACATAAAAACCACCCCACGGATAGAGACAGAAGTTGGCCATGTTACCTCAGTGATTAATATGTGCAACACACACTAGCATGTTCTGTTTGCCCTGTTTCTTACTAGTTGATGATGCTGAGATGAGTCATTCAGGAAAGGAGAAAACGTTGAGGAAACCTGGGAAGCACAGAGTCTAAAACAAGAGAAATATGAGGGGATGGAGAGAAGTGTTGAGATAAGAATTACCAGCGGAGATGGTAAACTACAGGTGAAAACCACAGGACAGGCAAAAGTCATCTCAGATACTTTACAACTCCTTGCACAGAGAGTAAACTCTATCTCACAACTCACTCCGTACAATCTGTAAGCAGAGTGGCATTTATTAAAAAAATAAATAAATAAACTGGGGCACCTGGGTGGCTCAGCTGGTTGAACATCAGACTCTTGATTTTGGCTCAGGTCATGATCCCAGGGTGGTGGGATTGAGCCCTGCGTTGAGTGTGGAGCCTGCTTAGGATACTCTCTCTCTCCCTCTGCTCCTCTCCACCACTTGCCCTCACTCCCTGTCTCTCTCTAAAATAAAAAAATAAAAAAAAAATAGGAATGAAAACAGATTGTAACATTTCTTTGTAATGGAGAACAAACAACTCACTGTTCTTCTCTCTTCCTGCAACAGATATTGAAAGCCCATGATGGCAAAGGCACTGTGCTGGGCACAATGGTACAAAATGAGAAAACTCAGTTTCCCCTACAACACACTCATAGTCCAAGGGGCTACAGCAGGCCACTCAGCAGACAACTACTGCAATGCTTCAAGAGCTCTAATAGAGACATGTCCCAGGTTTCATGAGGACACAGAGACAGGAGTCTTAATTCTGAACGGGGAGGTCTAGGAAGATTTCCCGTAAGAAATGTTAGGTGGGGGAAAATCTAAGCAAGAGTCTGGACATTAAATTGTAGTCAAATGATTACTGTAAAATGACAACAGCTTTAAGTGCTCATGTAGTCCTATATACCAAATTATGATTTAAACATTAGCATATCTGAGTTTCACCCTGAATTTACACTTCGGACAAAAGTTCGTGAGAATTTATGAACTACATATATATCAACATGGGATAAACACTCAAAGACCATTTTGTAGAAAAAACCACCGAGACACAAAATCGTACATACTGTATTGTTACTTTTACATAAAATTCAAAAGCAGAAAATAATGCAATTTTTGAAATCAGGATAGTTGTTACATTTGTAGGGGGTGGGCAGTGGCTGAAAGTGGCACAAAGGTGGCTTCAGGATTGTTGATAGTGGTATTTTCAATCTGGGCGGTGATTACAGGGGTGGCCACTGAGAACCAAAATTACTAATTACTTTTTATTTTTGGTTTGCAATATCCACAGAGTTTTAATGCTTTGCAGGATTCACACATAGTGTGTTCTTTCTAGGTGACAAATTACCAAAAACATGTCAAAATTTCTAAAAAATACACATTTGTATGTATGTATAAACCCTGCTTTTGCTACAACTTTTATTTGCATGCAAATTTAATGGCAGAGTTTACACATAAATAATGATTATGAGGTCATTCGGCCCACTTAAATGGCAAGCAGCTACATTATGCCCCTTTTTTCTCTAATAGATATCACCAGTTAATGGCAACAATTTTTCTCTCCAGGCCCCAAAGCAGCTCCTAGTACTTTATTACATATGGCTATTACTAACTGACCAGGGATGAAAAAGATTAGCCATCTTGACTTTAAACAATGAGGACTGTCTAGTTCTTTATTTACATGAGAAGTGTCTTATAATTATGGAGAAATTTCAGGTGTATTTCTAGGTAAGGGTATAATTTCATACCTATGTATATAAAATGGGTTTCTTAATTTCAATCACATCTCAATTAAAAGCACATTTACTAAAAGCAGATTTGCCTTTTGTTTTTTATATTACCCTAGAAAACACTTGCTGATTCATATACAATTAGATTCAGTTTTAACAAGAAGACTCAAACAATTGGGACTAATTTTCCAAGCAAGAAACTCAGAGCATCTTTAGTGGGCCAACTTTTCCCCCTAGGGTAGTTAACTGCACCCTCAATCACACCTTTTAACCCAATGTACAGTTGTTAATTATGACAAAGTAATGCCTTTACACATTATTATTGGTAAGGATTCATGAAAAAATAAGTAGATACCAGAGATACTGGAATCTAATTGCCAGATCTCACTAAGCCACTGCATTCTCCACATTTCTAGCCCCTCTGCTTTAGAGTCCATCCTGAAGTAACACTTTAGGCCCCAGGAACTGATCTAACCAGATCTCGTTTTTTAGCTTGTTGTCTTTCTAGAAACGGAGAAGGAGGCTGAAGCCCTTTTTGCTGAGCTGGGATGAAACGGTAAACTAAACAGGGGTCCTACCCAGCCTGGGGCCTGGTAAGGAGAATGAGAGTCAGGCTACAGAGAGAACAATCTGCAAACAACACAACCAAGAGTATGAGGGGAGGAGCATAGGGTCTGGACAGGTAGGGAAAGGCAGGCAGTGACATTGTTGTAAAGACTGGACCACCTGGCAGCCCTGAGTAGGAAGGTTACATGGAGAAAGTCTTCACAGTTGGACCCGGCGATAATGTTCAGGCACTGTCTCTTTCTTTCAGATTAAACCCCTGCCTGGAACCGCTTCCCTAGAGGATTCTGACCAATTTTTAAACAACAGACTCAGCGGTGTTTTAGCATCCAGTTGACTTCTTATACTCCCCCCTTCTTTGTGTACTTTATCGCTTTAACCCCTCTGAATAGAAGTATATCTTCTTTGAATCGCAGCGCTGGTGTGATTTATTCACAATATCTAGCTTTGTATAAGTGCTCAGTTCTGAGATGTGCCCGAGAAGGCTGGCTGCCTTTTGGAAAAAGAGCCCTTATAGATTAAGTCAGTGTTCACATGTAGAGTTCTTGATTTTTTTTTATAAGTTACACTACAAACAAAGGTAAAAAAAAAAAAAAAACAAACTGCATTACACAAGCCAACATTTCCTAGGCACTCACAGGAGTCAGCCACTGTGCTAAGGACATTAGGTTTACTAACTCAGTTGATGTGTTTACATATATACTATCGCTAAAGGTAATATTTTATAATTTTTAAGGGTATATGAACCCATGAAATTCTCTTATTTTCCCTGCAATCCTGGGTTAGTCAGTTTACTTCATGAGGCCTCAGTTTCCTCAACTACAAAATGAGGAATACTAATAATGGGTACCTCACAGGATTTATGTTGAGGACCTAATGTGATAATTCCTGTCAAATGCACAGCATAGTGCCTGGAACATAGTAAGCATTCAGTAAATAGTCATTACCACTATTTTTATTGCTGCAAATACTATATTGGGAAAGCAGAATTCAAGACATGAATTTTAGCTACTTAATTAACTATGTGACTTCCAAAAAATTTAATGATCAGGTTCAGTTGTCTAGGGAGGACTTTGGTCAACACAGTGCTTTGAATTTCCTTCAGGGGATTGCTGAGGCCTCAACCTCCATACCTCTCTATGCATAATCCTCTAATCCAGTTGTTTGAGAAGTGATGATGTCATTATCATGGTATCAGTTAACTTCACAGACCTAACTTTAGAATTACATTAAAGTCCCATACAAATTATAATAGCACTGCTTTCACACACTTGCCTAATAGACAAAGTTTTAATTCTCTGTTTGACTTCAAATTTCATTTATGAGTTTTTTATTTAAAAAAAAAATTAAGGTTTATTCATTTGTCAGAGACAGAGAGAGACAAAGCGTGACTGGGGGAGGGGCAGAGACAGAGGGAGACATAGAATCCAAAGCAGGCTCCAGGCTCCAAGCTGTCAGCACAGAGCCCGACATGGGGCTCAAACTCACAGACTGTGAGATCATGACCTGAACTGAAGTCGGATGCTTAACCAACTGAGCCACCCAGGCGCCCCCTTTTTTGAGTTTTTAAAAAAAATATTTCTCCAATAAAAATCTTTGCCACATAAGCACTGACATTGTTTCTAACAGTTTTTCTTGACCCTATTTGACTAGAAATGTTAAAGACTAGCAAAACTTTTCTGCTTCCAAAATGGGGTCAGGGATGGGGAGAATTAGATTATAGGTTACTCTCTGTGGTCCCTTTCATTTCAAAGAGTTTATGGTTCTACGGACTGGTCAAATGCCAGAGAGGAAGAAGGCAGTGCAGTTTATAGTCTGACTGAGGGGAAGAGTCAATAAACTGAATGCCTCAGGAACTAGCTAGATCTCCAAAAAACGGAGCCGTGTCAAAGTCCATTTTCTATTTCTTGAAACATCTGCATGGTTCATGGTTGAAGGCTTATATGAAGAGCTCAAGAAAGAAGGCAGACAAAATACAGAGATGTTCTTGAGTTGCACAAGGTTAAAAGGAAAAAGCCTACTGACTCATTTTTGGAATACCATGAAGCAGAACTGTGCATCACGGAGGCAGTTCAGAAAGTGGAGAAAAGCAAGTAAAACAAGAACAACGGCAACAATAACAAATTGGCATTTAGAATTAGATCACAGTTTTCTTTAGCTCCCTGATTAACAGCTGGGTGATTTCAGTTTTACCTCATATGATCATTCTGAGGACAAAATGAGCTGAATTGTGTAAATCACCAAATCCAATGTCTGACAAACAGTAGATGCTCAATATATTGTAGTTATCGTTACAACAGCTACTACTTGGACTATCACTATAGGCTTAGGAGCTGCTGTCCTAACTCGTTGGTGATCCAGGTACAGGTCAGTTACCTGCTGTTCCATGATAAAGCTGCAGCATCAGAGAGAGCATTACAGCAATGGCTCATTCACATTCTAGAATGCCACTGGTTAAAAGCTGACACATTTTGCTATAATTTATCCTAACTAAAACAGTATCAGTCATATAAATTCCTTGACACAAAGAAAATGTTGTGCCACATTGCAATAGCATGAAATCATGGATGTTGGGAATTATTATTTTCTCGATTTCATATATATATATATATATATATATATATATATATATATATATGAATATTCCATGCATATTAATTACAAGGAGTTGAATTCCTCATCTTGGATGTATTTCAAACAGGAAGGAGAATTAGTTACAATGGGAACACTCTTCTGTGTGAAGCCTGAAAACAATTACATATTGAAACTATGTTTTATAAAACATTTTTTTTAGCAGGTCACACTGGTGCCATCTACTTTGCAATTCAAAATGAACATTGTGTGGTATGAAATGAGAAAAGACCACAAGGTCACTTACTAGCAGTTTTCAAATGTCTTAAAAAAGAATCTACTTATCTTTTGACTCACTATCCTTATATCCACAGATTACTAGGTAGAAATGGGTTAAATTTTAAGCAAGGGAAATTAGAACTAGATATAAATAAAACGTCCTAACTGCGGATTGTAAAATATGAGGGCTGTTTTCTGTAAGAAAGCTTTGGAAGGTGCAATCCTGATATGTATATATTCTATACCTAGTTTCTAGTTTTCTAATTTCTTGTTCTCCCTCATGTGTAGTAGAAAAATGAGATTTGCAGTTGACTCCCTTTGTCCTCTGGAGGAAGTTTTTAAGGCTGAGATGAAGGGATAAAATATCTTCTACATTCAAATCCATTAATTATCACTTTTGCCCGGAAGGTGGCAGTGTGATTAAATGGGGTATGGCACTACATGGTGGATGTTTGGTTCAAAACTGGATGCAGTTCTTCCATTCTGGCCTCCTTTCTGATCTTCGCTCCAACTTCTCTAGCCACACTTCCTCACCCCTTGCCCACAATCTTTCCCTTGTATTTTTTTTTCTATTATTCTGAAGTGCAGTTTAGCTTAGCTTCCCCAATTCACATCCTCACCCATCCCCCAGGACGTTCCTAAGAGAGACAACTCCCTTAAAAGGCTGAAGGTTAATAATAAATACATATAGTTTAAATTTCCCTGCTAAGAGCGAGATAACTAAGAGAATGTATCCATAGATTCTGGCTTATCCCTACTCTCCATTCTTTTAAAGAACTTCCTATTTTATGCTAAACCTGACCATAGGGCAAGGTATTTTGAGAGTCATAGGCACAGCCTCTTGTTAGTTATCTTTACAAGATTACACTTAATAGTACCATGCCCAAGCTCACTGTCTTCCGCCCTGTGATATCCCAGTCCTTTCTGGAGCCCCTGATCCCTGGAGAGATTTGGTGCTTTTGGCTAGAATATACCTTACTTCCACTATCCATTTTCTAATAAATCTCAAACCTCAGCTTTATCTCTTGAGAAGCTGGATAATCTCTGGAAGGGCTCCTAAGAAAACCTATATTGGCTTTTAATTAAGACTGTGCTTTCTTTGTAACTACATTCTTCACCAACGTAGTTAATAAACCCGCAAGTCCCATGCTTGATACCTTTATCCAGGCTTTAACAATTCTATATGTTTAACATTAGTATTATTCAGAATATTTATACATAGCTCTCAGGTATATCTCCCTAAGAAAAATCTCCTTGAAGACTTTATTAACAGTCTTCCTTTTTCAGGTTCATCTTAATTTATTGTTCTTTTTCTTTTTTCTTTCTCTCTTTTTCTTTCATTCTTTCTTTTCTTTTCTTTCTTTCTTTCTTTCTTTCTTTCTTTCTTTCTTTCTAAGAGAGAAGGAGAGCACAAATGGGGAAGAGGGGTAGAGAGAGAGATAATCTTAAGCAGGAATCATATTCAATGTGGAGCCTGAAGTGGGGCCCTATCCCTAGACCCTGGGACATGACCTAAGCTGAAATCAAGAGTCAGATGCTCCACCAACTGAGCCACCCAGACGCTCCTTCCGCTTCATCTTAGAATCTACTTTTCTCTATCTTGATAATCACAGTTGGATGGATGCATGACTAACCATTTCTATATCTATGACTACATTCATGTCCTCATTCATTCTGACTTAGCAAAATTTACTACATGATTGGAATGACTGACAAAGGGACTAATAAGATGAGCTAAACTTCATCTTTGTTAAAAGGCAAATTTTTGTAATGGGGACAAAACTGATCTGATGTACTCCAGATCAATAGGGAGGAAAAGAGTAGAACTACATATAGGACTCAGTGGACTGCACATACATCCCCAGCTAGTTCTATTAATGTGGAGCTGATAGAATGCAGTGTCCCTGAGAAGAGTGTTGCATGGGGGAACATTATCTTGAACTTTATTCTCCAGTGACATGACAGAAAAAGTGGGTTGAAAATCCCATTGGGAAACACCCAAAGTAAAGAAACATCTTTCTTCTGAAGGATTCAGTACCAATTCATCATTTCTTTACCAACCACCATGCTGAATTCATGACATGTCAACTATGCATACATGTAATCAATGATGATTATCACATCCAAAACAAGTCTAAAATAAGTTTGTAGAAAGTAAGAAGATGCTAAATAAAATTAATGGATCTTAACTATTATAACTCTTCTGTGATTTTTCAGAAATGAGAATCATCCCATAACTTTAAAGTCTTTCAAGGTAGAAGTATGTGAACTATTGTTATTTGAACTTCCCAGGAAGTTTTATTACCAGCAAGTTTATCCTAGTACGCATAATGATACAAAAAACACAAATGACTCTCCAGTGGTAAGGTAACACTACAGAAAATAGAACTAAAAAAGGATCTTAGTAGTTCATTAGCTTAGTGGTTTTCAAATACTATTCCTTGGAACCTTAAAGCTCTTTTTAGAGGTATTGCAAGAACAGGGATTGGATTCGAGATAGTGGGAAAAGGGCAAATTCAGTGGTGATTTTGTTATATGTATGTTTATGTATTTTTACCAATATATTTCATATATATGTATGTTTTAACAATTTTACCTCTACATATCAAATATGCATACAATTTTAAATCTTCCATATATACTCACTTATGTACATTAGCATTTCATTTATAAAAAGTGGTCTATGGAGAAAAGCATATTTGAAATTCATGGATCTAGCTCACCCTCTTTAATTTACAGTGAATAAACACCCCTATAGAGGGATGAGGTGGCTTCTCCAGGGACACAGCAAGTTAGAGGTAGGCTGGACAAAGGACAAAGGACTTTTTCAGGGAATCATAATTTATGACTTTAAAGATTATATCTTTCTGTGATCCACTCTGTGCTTCCCTAGTTATGTTTTAAATGATACTCAAGGGATCCTGGGGGCAACTGGTGGCTCAGTCAGTGTAACACACAGCTCTTGATCTCAGGGTTGTGAGTTTGAGCCCCAATTGGGTGTAGAGATTATTTAAAAATAAAATCTTAAAAAAGTACTCAAGGGATCTTAATCACTTCTAAAAGTTGTGTATCTTTAAGTCTATTATATAACAGAGGTGATATAAGCTTACATAATAGGGTCAAAAAAGTTTATAATATGGTCAAAACTCTGAACCGACCTAAGCCAAGTCACAGAGTATATTGCACAGGGAGGAAGTATGCAAATTCCATTTGTTTTCCCATTTATAAAAGCTTCTAAGATAAAAGGTTAGGAAAGGGGTGCCTGGGTTGCTCAGTTGGTTGGGTGTCCAACTCTTGATTTTAGCTCAGGTCAGGATACCAGAGTCCTGGCATCTAGTCCTGTGTTTGGCTCCATGCTGAGCATGAAGCATGCTTAAGATCCTCTCTCTCTCTCCCTCTGCCCCTCTTCCCCACTCATGCTCTCTCTCTCTCTCTAAAATAAAAAATAATAATAATAATTAAATAAATAATATTTTAAACATGTAGGAAAGATGATTCTGTACCTTTTTCAAAGGTGACTTAAAACAGTATGAAACTTCATACAAAGTCTGAGATATAGTATTTATTTCTAAGCTGAAGACTTACAGAGCTTTCCAAGAACAAAGAAAGATGATCTATTCAAAACTGGGAGATGCTGAACTTCTGCTCTTTATTTCTGTAATTGGGAACACATGACCTTATTTGCTACCAAAAGAGAATATACTAGTCTAGAGGCTATAACTGCAGTAATCTCTCAAACAGCCATTTTCAACACCCATCACCATCCCTAAACTTCATAGGCTATCATATGTTTAAAAAGACAACTTCCAATCTATTTCTACAATATCCGATACTGTATTTAGATATATTCAAAAGATGCGCAATTTTAAAGTCATTAAAATGATAATTACGTAGACAGTAGAGGGAGGCAACATGCTGAAGTAAAAACAGCACTGTCTTTGGAGCAGGCCCACTTGGGTTATGATCCCAGGCTTCCCTGGCAATTAAAGGTCCTTGACCAAGTTATTCTATCTTTTAGTCTCATTTCCTCTTCTGCAGAGTGTGGATTGATAACTCTCTCAATGTGGTTATGAAAACAAAATAAGATACTGTATATAAAATTCTCCACAGAGTTTTCATTCATAAAATACACTCGTTAAAATGAAAGCTACAAGTATTGTTATTAGAAAAGTAGAAAAATGTCACTATGTTAAATGAAGCAGAACACAAAAATGGTATTTACAACAACTGATTCAAATATACCAGCTAAGCAAAAAAAATGAAAACAGTTGAGATAGGGGTAGTGAGAGTTATGAGGAATTTTCCAAAATACTAATCAATATTATTACATCTTTTTATTTTCAATTATAAAATTAGTAGTTTTAGTCCAATCAATGTTTTTCAGTGGGTGGTGTGATTGAGAAGTTATAACAGAAAAGCTGATAAGGAGAAGACATTGTCTTGAGGTCAAAATAAGAATTCTCAGCCAGCCTGAATTTTTACCTTAGGAAGAGAGAGTTGATAGAAAAACACAATAATTTATTGATCTGAGCAGTGACATTATTCAGATAATCGAATTTGCTCCATATTGAAACGCTTATTCCCCATATTTTGGACATTGAGCAAACTGTTGTTTACCAGATGTGTAGATATTTACACATAAAACTATGAGCTTGCTTCTGCACATGGTAGTTATATTTTGAATATATTTAAACATCAAGGTAAAATACTTCCTTGATGAAAACACTCACACAATAATGCAATGAAGTTCAATGACATTCCGTTACCTCCCTTCCTGCCACTTTTACCCTCACAGATAAGCAACCACTATCGAAGGCTTTGGAAGAGCTTTCCAAACTTTTTGTATGTCTTAATCCTGAGTATAATTTTCACATATTTAATAATGTTTCAAAATTTACTTCATAAAAAAACCCCACACTTATATTTTAGATAGTAGTGTCTCTTTTTCCCCCAGCATACATAATGAACAATCTTAAATAAAACAAGCATATGCCAAATAATGAACATCCAATAGCAGGAAAGAACAAAATCCAGTTTTATAAGCCAAATATCTCTTTATACTTATATTTGGAAGGTTAATAACTTTTCATTTAAACTGAATTACATAAGTCTTCATTAGACTAGTAAAAAGTATCTCTAGGATAGGTTTATATATTTTTTTTTTATTAATTTTTTTTTCAACGTTTATTTATTTTTGGGACAGAGAGAGACAGAGCATGAATGGGGGAGGGGCAGAGAGAGAGGGTGACACAGAATCGGAAACAGGCTCCAGGCTCTGAGCCATCAGCCCAGAGCCCGACGCGGGGCTCGAACTCCCGGACTGCGAGATCGTGACCTGGCTGAAGTCGGACGCTTAACCGACTGCGCCACCCAGGCGCCCCTAGGATAGGTTTATAAATGGGAAGATACTATAATATTATAGTATTATTATAATATATAATTGTTGACAGAATTTAAAGGCAGACTATTATTACTGAAAAAACTAGAAAGGCAAACAATGCCCCAATCTATGAGCTTGCTAATTTTATTAAAATTTTATGAGTGTAAGAAAACACATATATTAAGTTTTTCTTGATTTCACACATTTATACTTTTAAAGGAATGCTAAAGGATACATACTATAATCATATTCTGTTAGAACCTGGCACATACTCAGTACTCACTAAATACCAGTTCAATAAATAAAAGTAACCTAGTATTTATTCTTGTTATGTAATATTCTAAATTTCTGACATCTATACTACAAGGAAACAAATTGATTTCAAGTTTATTTTTATTTTACTTTTTCAAAATTCATAAAATTTTAACTATACATAAGGCTTTTCTTTTAAGTATATGGACTAAAACGAAAGGTATAAATTATCATTAGGAGTTTGCCATGAACCTCTTTCAAAAATGTGACTATCTCACAGGGCTGTGAACACCAAGTTAGTTCGGATTGCTTTTTCTGGTACTGGTTGGAGAGATACAGACAGAACAAAGTAAAGGAAAAGTAATCTGAAGCACTGGATTCTTGCAGAAGGCAGTTCGAAAACTTCCAAAAGATAGCATTTGGCTTGGAAGCATCCAAGGGGGACTAGACAGTTTTGGAAAAGTGGACCAATAGAACAGAAAATAGATTTACTAAGCAAACTTAAGATGGTCAAGCCAAAAGACGGGTCTCCAAGAACAAAGTATTCTGATGTCCAGAATGAAATAAAACCATATGAAAGAGGGATTACTGGTAAATCATTTGGTTTCTTTTATGGGAAGTCAACTGTAAAGAGGATGAAGTAGTCTCTGGCATCTGAAAAGGAAAGGAGGTGCAGAGTGGGGGGTGGTGTGATTGAGAAGTTATAACGGAAAAGCTGATAAGGAGAAGACATTGTCCCACAGAGCTCCCTGGGGCCTGTGCAGAGGCGCGGGGAGAACGATGCTGTTAGTTCTAAAAATTAAGTATCTATCTATATACATACATATATTTCCTCTATATACCTAATCTATAATCAGTATAGATTTCACTATAGATAAATATAAATAAAGATAGGTATAGTATTTGAGTGAAAAAAGGACATTGGAATGTTAAAACTGTAACTACAGCACTTACAACCTCAGGCCAAAAGATTTAGAGACAACAGTGATACACTCAAGCAGTTACATTATTAATAAGTCAGATGTAAGATTAATAACTGGAGAGGCATCCCCACTGTTAAGCCTAGCAATAATTAGCATAAAGAGACATTTATTTCTTACATAAAAAACATTCTGAGCCCAACACCATGCAAAATACTTACATGGAACAATATACACAGCCACAAGTCAGTATTTTTAAAAATTTACTTTGATTTGTTACCTTATTTATTTATGAGAAATACCTTATAGAATTTAGAATTATAAAATAGAATAGTTGTGGATAAAAACAGACTGTCAATCTCAGAGGAGTAAAGACTGTCACTGTTACCAGACACCTGCAATGAACCAATTATTGCCCATTGAACCTTGACTTTAAAAATAGGTCTCCTGGAAGCTTAGGCAAAAAGGGAAATAGGTTGGTTAGATACTAGTTACTCAGGTATCAGATTAGTTTTTCAAATAGCCAGGAGAGAAATCACAAATTAATAAAATTCATATATTTTATAAATTCTGATTACCCATTTATTTTGGTCAGAGATTTATATTAGCTGTGGTGATTAATAAAAAAGATTCTAAGTATTTCCCAGGATTCATTATTTGGCATAAAAGAACCATACAAATTAATTTGCAGATGCAAGATTTTCCATAAATAAACTCAGGAGGAACTTATTGCCTGTATTACTTAAAAAGACTTTTTTGCATATATTCTTTTCTAAGGAATCACAAGTGACATAAGAGACAGAGTCTGCATCTAGAGTTTTTAAAAATCACAGAAACACTACTGAAGGAACAGTTCTTGAGTCTAGCCCCCTATGAAACACTAGTACAGTAACAGCAAATGATAACCCAACAACATAAACACAGGCTGAATTCCTTACGCAAATATCATGAGTATTTGCATTTGTTTGACTGCTTAGATAATACGTAACACATTTAGCCTGTCTGCTTCTATCCTATCTCCAAACACTTGCACTCCATTATTGCTTTCATTTCCCCTATATGAAGCATAGTTATTTCCATTCCAAAGAGTGGAGCTTATTTATTTATAATCAAGTACTAAGATAAATAAAATAAGATTAGCCGCTGAAAAGTATTCTGTAAATAGCTATTCTAGACACAGAAGTCACTTTACTGGGAAACTATCCCTTAAGGGCTATTTGTTTACAAGCATATCAAATCAATATTGGGGGAAATGGTAGAATAAAATATTACAATAAATTGAACTTAAGATACTTTTTTAAATCAAATATTTGTTCTATTGTTGTGTTAGATAAACAAAGCGATGAATATCAAGCAAGTCATTTTTACTGCATCTCTACCTGTACATTTGCTTCTAGATTGAATTTATAATTTTTATAATCTTGAACTGGTACTTTTCATTAGAGTGAAAACACTAAAGTTATCAAAAAACATTACCAGGGAACATTATTAATAAAACAAACCATAGACGATGGAATGACAAGCAACTTGATTTACATGTAGCCACTCAGTTAAATTCAAGTTAGTCATATGATTAAAGATATATAACATTATTAATTTCTCTGACATATCTGTGCTAAACGCCAAGGTATCTTCTAAAGACAATGGCGTACTGTCACCTACCAGCCTGCTTGTAGCAGGCAAGAAAGATGAGAAAACAAGACCAAACCAGACAGTGAAAAAGGACAAGCTTTCACCTAAGCTCCCAACAAGTTTCCTTCCTTCCCTAAAAATCATCAGGAGATGAATCGCTGTAGTCCACATGGAGTTAAAAAAAAAAAAAACAGCAACAACTGTGGGCACCCCTGTTTTTACAGCAGAAAAAAAATGGGCATAAATTAGACAATAAAAGTGTTACCAATACCATGCTTTCTTACAAAGCCTTAACATCACACCTAACTTCTGAACTTCCTCAGCAATTACTAAAGACTCAAGTATTACGTCAATCTTAAAAGGGGAGAAGCATGAGAGAAAAAGCACATTACCAAGCTGCCTCTGTAGTCCTTAAAGAACTCGTAGACCGGGATCTTGGCTTCATAATAATGCTCATTTTGAGGAAAACAAAAAAAACAAAAAGAAAGAAGGAAAAAAAAGCAAAAGGAAAAAGGGAAAAATGTCTTCAAGTATTCTGATCAATACATTTCAGCTGTCTTTCTACAAAGATGATTTTAAATATATTCCATTTCCAAGGGAGGCTGCTTGAAGAAATCCAAATTCCCCGGAATCCAGCTGAGGCCCCCAGTCCAGCACATAAGGAAGCTTCTAAGACACAGGAGCTCTTTCCTCTTTCATGCTGAATTTACTCCAGCACCAGGCTGTTTGGAAGTGAACAGTTTCTTTTATGTTTTGCATTGCCAATGGAGGAACTGAATTTTGAATCTATTCTTCATCTGGTCACAAGGGAAACCAACACAGTGAAAGAGCCACTTGTCTGTCTTTTCTGCAAATCTCTCATAACAGGTTTAAAGATTTCCAACACTCGCAAAGTACTCAGGTAGAGTGAAAGGGAAAGAAACCGACTGCGAGGTACTGTAACACAAGAGAGCTGTCAGGGAAGTTCCATTTCAGGGCGACCACAGGCAAACACTCTTCTGGGGCAGCCAAGAAGCCAGCCAGAGAAAGGAGCCCTCCGCACTTCAGTTGGGCCCAGTGCTTTACCTGTGAATGTAATTTCCGTTGTATCCCCTGCTTAGAATCTGACTCCAAGCCTTTGTGAATGAGAACTATCATTCAATCTCTCCAGGCAGAAACTATTCCTCAAGGGCTGTATGACGTCTGTAGGAAGGCAGTTCAAAACATCGCAGGGAAGTGAGAGAGGAAAAAAAAAAAGCACCCAGCCCTGCCGCGTCAATTGCTTAAACTTACAAAGCTAAGGGGCAGACAGACGAGCGCCAGGGACCAGAACTGTAAACCTACCAAGCCGACAGACCTCTCAAAACTTATAAAACAATTTCCTTCTCTGGGAAATGAGGTGTCTGTGTTATTCAGGGTAAGATTCCCTGACCACCTTTATAAGGAACACACCCCTTTGCAAATGAGTTGTTTGTCTCTCTCCCCTTCAAAAAAAAAAAAAAAAAGTGATTTTCTCAAAGTCTCACACTGAAACTAAACACTCTCATCAGAACCAAAGTTGAGAGAAATTGAGGGCTTAGCAGTTGTTATTTTGAGCCTTTTTAATGAAATGTCACGCTTTGGGTTTGGTTGTAGAGATGCAAACTGACTCTTGAAAATTAAACAGAGGGCAGCAGGAATCATTGCACCAGGTCGTGCTGGAATGCTTGAACTGAAGAATCAAATATATTACTGCTGGACAAGTGACTACATGTACGAAGGCTGTTCCCTTGCACAATGTTTTCTAAACCTTATTTCTTTTTGAAAATCATATGCAAATTTTACTGATCTCTGTACACTGAAGGCTCTGCATTTGTTAAGTCTTCACCACTCTCCAGTGAGGAATGAAGCTCCTATCATACTATCTTAACATCCTATTATTGTGAAGACCAATCCCTGCCCCACCTCCTACAACTGCAATACAAACTGTTCTATTGTAGCAGACATAATCTAGAATGATTTGAATCACTCCTGAGAGAAGGACCCTTTGATCACCCTGGCTATCCTTCTGGACATTTGCACAGATAATATGTATTCATCTGGATATACCAACTTCAGTGACTTTGCATGTGAATTATCGACTGAAAATTATTTAAGCATCTGATTCTTCAAATTACATTAGTTAGTACGTTGGTTCTCCAGGCTGACGTGAACTTGGTATTTATTTAGCATTTGCAGGCAGGATGTTGGAGTGCAATTGTGACCCACCCAAAGGATTTGGAAAATTAATGCAGTAAGGCATCCCTCCAGGGGCTCTGGCTGCTTACTGCAACAAAAGCTTCAACTCCTCCCCTGGTCACACTTTAAGGTGCAGTTGTGATTTTGTCTCCTCTCAGGGACCCTCAGGCTTCCTAAGGAAAATGCTAATAAACAACTTTCAATATAGTTACCTCCTTAAGCTTTTCAGTTGTCCTATGACTGCTCAGGAACAGTGACACATTCTTAGCTCTGTCCCACGTTTAGTGTATTGCTGGTACTTTAAGGCAGATTAGCCAAGCACATATTTTTAGAAGTTCAAAAGAAGGTTTGTGAGACTACTCACTTTGGGAGGGGGGAAGGGGTTCATGGGAGGAGGTCTGTCTTTTATCTCCTCAGAATTTTAATGTGGGAAAAGGAAGAAAGAACAGAGTACAAGTAAGCCACTACTATTATTTATCTGAAGCACTGTTTCCTTCCAAGTAAGGTCTATGAAAAATCCTGTGGTTGCCATTTCAACAAGAAAATGACAATGATAACAGAATGTAATGTCTGAATGCTGTGTGTTAAACTTTGCTGAAATAATCCAGCCCTGTATTTTACCATCCCCCAGAAGGCTTTCTGTCCCAGCGAGATTACTTAGCTCACTGTCCCTCCCTTTGCTGTCACATACACGTAAGAGGTTAGTGCTTCCCTATAAACTTTTCCTTCGTTCCTTGCTCAATGTTCTGTGTATTCTAAGAATCTATCTCTGAAGATTCTAACGCACTTATTGGGTATCTCCTAAACACTGTATAACCATCCTATAATGTCTAATACATCATTCTTGTCCCCAAGGAAAACAAGTGTTAAGTGGAGTATCTGACAATGTATGCAACTAATCAGAATACTCAATGCTTCTTGGATGGGTACATCAAGGTTGCCATTACAGAGAAAGAAAGATGCACAGTATCATCAGGCCACTGAGATTTAAAATTTTAATTTAACTTCTACCCATAATATTTAAGGTAGTGACAGATTAAACAACTAACAGTATTCATTCAATATTACAGTGTTTCCTCCATTCTAAGGCAGTTTTTCACATGTACATTTCTGAAATAATGATTTACAATCTGAGTGTTGTGACTCTTTTCCTCTGAAAAGCTTCTCTGAATGGAGCAGATATGACATTGCCCTCCAAATTCCTGTCAGCAAACAAATATATAATAGTGTAAGGGCTGACAAAGATGTTTGAATCTAAGAGGACTAGACATTGGGACCATGCAGCTCTTGTCCTAAGAGCTTTGGAGAGTACGCATTTGGTCCAGAGGCTGCTAATATTTCTAACACTCAACTGTGTTATCAAAGTATATAATATTATATAGACTTCTCTTTGACTATTGTCACCACAACATTTCAATGTATCTCAGGTGTATAAGTTCATTTGGGTCATTTATCTTTATGTATTTTGTTGAATGAAACCAGTACATAATACAATGTTTACTGAACTTCAATCTTTTGGACGTCCACAAGTTTTGCAATATTGGCACACAATCCATATCATTACTTACTTGATATTTTTCTTCATTGACTCAATTTTTTAACTTAAATAGTATAAATTTAAAAGATAATTTTATATTTATTCAATAAATGTGTTTGATATGTTGGTTATCCCTACCCCCACCCCACCACCAATGCAAGTATTAAGAGGAAAAAAAAAAAGAGGGCAGCCGACTGGCTCAGTAGGTTAAGCATCTGACTCCTGGTTTTGGCTCGAGTCATGATCTCACGGTTTGTGGGTTTGAGCCCCGCACTATTAATGTGGGGCCTTTTGGGGGTTCTCTCTTCCTCCCTCTGCTCCTCCCCTGCTTGTATGCTGTCTCTCTCTCAAAATAAATACAAAAAACCTTAACAACAACAACAAAAAAGAGAGTCCAAATACCACCTAAAATTTCTCCCATCTACTGCATACTAGTAGATTAGGTGTACCCTAAAATGTGATTTCCCTTCTCACCATTTATCTGTTTGTTTGTTTATTGAGAGAGAGAGAGCGTGCACACGTGAGCAGGATGGGGCAGGGAGAGAAGGAGAGAGAGAATCTTTTTCTTTTTTAATGTTTATTCATTTTTGAGAGAGACAGAGACAGAGAATGAGAGGGAAAGAGGGAGACACAGAATCCAAAGCAGGCAGGAGAGAGAATCTCTCTCTCTCATAGAACACCGGGCTCAATCTCGTGACCCTGAGCTCATGACTTGAGCTGAAATCAAAAGTAGGTTGCTTAACCAACAGAGCCAACCAAAAGCGCCTCCCTGCCACCCTGCAGCCTTCTCTTATCATTTAATGGTGAGCATGTCTTATAAGCCTAATGACCTTTACCAAGCACCAAGAATTAAACATGAAGCAGTAACTGAAATCCATTAAATGAGGTGTTAAAGAATGATTCCACCACACAATGCAAATTTTCTCAGATATTATTACTTTGAAGTGCTCTGTCCATTTTGAAATCTGTACTGAGTCAACTCTTATTTCCAGATTACAGTAGACACTCTGCACTTTCCAGTCTGTCATGAACAAATTTTTGAAAATGATGTTACGAACTAACAAAACATTCAAGCCTGTCAAATGTGCTTAAATTCAGCACTACAAATACGTCAAATAACATTTTGGGAAAAATAACCACGGAGATGCAGTTTTTAAAAAGTTTCCGGATATTCTATATTGAATCCTAACATAAATAAGAGCAAGTCACTTTGAGTTCTTGTATCATTTCCTTATTATTGAGAAATAATGTGGTATTTTCCTTATCTGGAGGGGAATTTGAGGCAGATTCAAGCAGTTTCTCATCTGACTACATTCAGTAAGTATACAGTTGGATTCAAGGACTTTCCTAAATGGGTGAATCTCCTTGGAGCTAAATCCCTTCATTCCTGAGGAAAATCCCAGAATATTCCATTTTGAAGGCTTCGGACCTTCAGATTTTCTACCTCTTTTGTAAAAAACCGGGTTAGAATACTAACCATCATGATTTTTATGTCTCACATATTTTAATTTTGCTTTTACTGCCTGTGCTTTTGGTGTCATATCCAAAAAAATCCTCAACAAGATCAATGTTAAGGAGTTTCTCCCCTATTTTCTTCTAGTTTTTTTTTTAATAGTTTCGAGTCTCATATTTAAGTCTTTAATCCATTTCAGGTTAATTTTTGTGAGTGATATATGATAGGGATCCACTTTCATGCTTTTTCATGTGGCTATCCACTTCCCAACAACATTTATTGATGAGGTCACCCCTTCCCCATTATATTTTCTTGGCTTCCCTGTCAGAAATTAATTGACAATATATGCACAGCTTTACTTCTGGACTTTTTATTCTGTTTCATTGATCTGTAAGTCTGTCTTCATGCCAGTACCATACTGTTTTGGTTACTATAGCTCTGTAATATAGCTTGAAATCAGGAAGTATAAAGCCTGCAGCTTTGTCCTTTCTCAAGAGTGTTTTGGCTATTTATGGTCTTTCATGGTTCCATATAAATTTTAAAATTCTTTTTTCTGTTTTGTGAAAAAAGCCATTGGAATTTTGACAGGAATTGCGTTGAATCTTTACATCAAACTAAAAGTTTCTTCACAAAGGCAACCATAAAAAAAATTATTTTTTGCTCTGTTCCCAATTCCAATATGTGTCTGTGTTTTGAGGGGAGAGTGGGATTTTCCACACCAAAAAAATAATAATAATTCTTTGGCATCAGTAGAGTCCAGAATTCAAATCAATTCTAGCTATCTAACTAAGGCATCAGATTGGAGAGGTTAAAGGCTCAGTTCCACAAAAATGCACTCCCTCCCCTTCAGAGGCCAGTCAGAAGCCTGTGCTGTGTTATATGTGCTTCTGACCTACCAGCTATAGATTGGTGGTTCCCACAACCCCCTCCTTAGAATCAGTTGTCACCTGCACTGCTGACAGAGGGGCTATAAATCAGAGATTCCTCTCTGATCCCCTCCTTGAATCTGATTAATTTTCTATTTGCTAGAACAGCTCCCAGGACTTAGAAAACTTATTAACTCACTAAGTGGTCAATTTATTATAAAAGGATATAATTCAGGGACAGCCGATGGAAGAGATGCACAGGGCAAAGTATGGGAAAGGGTGCACAGAGCTTTTTGGTTCTCTTCCCTCAAGCCACTCTACCCCATCTCCACATGTTCACCAACCTAGAAGATCTCTGAACCCCCTCCTTTTGGATTTTTATGGAGACTTCATTATATAGGCATGACTGATTTACTCACTGATCATTGAACACTGATTCAATCTTCAGCCCCTCTCCCCTTCCCACTTCTGGGAAAGGGTAGGGGGGACTGAAAGTGCCACCCTTCTTATCATAGTTGGTTCTCCTGGCAACCAGTGCCCATCCTTCGGTTACCTAGGGGTGTTCCCAAAAGTCACCTCATTAGCATAACATGTAACATTTTTATCATTTTTGTCACAGGAAATGCAAGGGTTTTAGGAATCAAGAACCAGGAACCAGCGGATTAAGATCAAGTATGTGTGAGAAATATATTTTGTTCATTTGAATAACTAAATATATATTTCTCACGAATCACAATGTCCCAAATATGAAAAGGCAACCTATGGAATAGGAGAAGACTGAAAAGGGGTTAATATCCAAAATATATAAGGAACTCATACAACTGAATATTAAAAAAAATCCAAATAATACAATTAAATAATAGGCAAAGGACCTGGGTAGACATTTTTCCAAAGAGATGTACAAATGGCCAACAGGTACATGGAAAAGTGTTCAACATCATTAATCATCAAGGAAATGCAAATAAAAACCACAATGAGATATCACCTCACATGTATTAGGACAGCTTGTATATAAAAAAAACAAAACAAAACACTAGAGATAAGTGTGGAGAAAAGGGAACCCTTGTATACTGTTGGTGGGAATGTAAATTGGTTGGAAAACAATACAGAGGTTCCTCAAAAAATTAAAAACAGAGCTACCATATGTCCATCAATCCCACTACTGACTCTATATCTAAAAATAATATAAAAAAAATCAAATCAAATCAAATCAAATCAGTATCTCAAAGAAATATCTGCACTCCCATGCCCATTGCAGTATTATTCACAGTAGTCAAGATTTAGAAAGAACCTCAGGGTCAGTGGATGGATGAGTGGATGGAGATGATGTGATACACATATACATATATAATGGAACATTATTCAGTCATGAGAAAGAAGGAAATTCTGTCATTTGTGACAACACATATGTGGAATCTGAAAGAAAAGAAGAAAAGTTCAATTCCTAGAAATGGAGAGTCAAATGGTGGTACTAGAAAATGGGGGGTGTGGGAAATGGAGAGATGCTGGTCAAAGTATACAAGCCTTCAGTCTTCTACAGATCTAATGTACAGTATGGTGACTATAGTTAATACTGTACTGGATATTTGCAGTTTGCTAAGACAGTAGATCTTAAGCATTTTTACCTCCCCACCCCCAGTGTTTAGTTATGTGAAGTGATGGATGTGTTAATTACCCTGATTGTGATAATCATCTCATAATGTATAAATGTATCAAATCATCACACTGTACACTTTAATTTAAACATATACAATTCTAGAGGCCCTGGGTGGCTCAGTTGGTTAAGTTTTCCAACTCTTGATTTCAGCTCAGGTCATGATCTCATGGTCATGAGATTGAGCCCTGTGTTGGGCTCAGCATGTAATGTAGAGCCTGCTTTGGATTCTCTCTCTCTCCCTCTCTCTCTGCCCCTTCCCTGACCATTCTCTCTCTTTCCCCCTCTCTCTCTGTCTCAAAATAAATAAGCTTCAAAAAATTAAATATATACAATTTAATTGTCAATTACACTTCAGTACAAAAAGTGGGAAAAGGAGAAAGATTGACATTATTTTATTTGATACAATATCGAGAAACTAGAAGAGAACAGCTAATTAAACTCTAACAGTAGAATAAAATTAAAAAAAAAAACATGAGAGTATGAAACAATGACACAGAAAAAAAATACATAAAAAGGAAAAATCATCAGAGCCAAGGCTGATTCCTTATAAAGAATAATAAATTGACATACACCTGACAATTCTGATCAAACTAAATTGAGAAAACACAAATTATCAGTATCAATTCCTATAGACATAAAAAATAATGAGAAAATATTATGAATGAATTTATGCCAATAAATTTGAAAATGTAAGCAACATGGGCAAATACCTTAAAGATTGACAAAAGACATGGAAAAACTAAATCATTCTTCACTAATTAAAAACTGAATCTGTATTTAAAAATTAATTAAGAACAATACAGCTGTCACACACAAAAATAATAATAACTATTTTTTATTAATCACCTGCTGAGTATATTATATACACTATTTTATTATTTATTCATAACAATAACCCTGCAAGTTAGGTGTGATAACATTAATTTTATGAATAAAGAAAACTAGTGATTTGTCAAAGTCACATCACTGGTGGCAGAAAAAGTATTTGTATCCAGATGTGTCTGGGGTGTGTGTGTGTGTGTGTGTGTGTGCGTGTGTGCGTGTGCGCATGTGATGGGAGAAGAGTGGAGGGAGATTAAAAATTGCCGCTGTGTTATTTGGAATTGTTTTTAAGCCACCTGTCCCCTTTAGCTGAACAGTGGAAATGAATGAAAATCCATTAAAAAATATGTGTATGTTACAGGTATAACAACGGACATATTTAATAGCCAGCAAATTTTAGTTTTAAAGATATCCAGGATTAAACAATATAGTTCACTGTCCTTGTTTCTAATTTTTAGGTTTATAAAGACTATGAAGAGGGTATATATAACAATATCACAAGTTGGTTAGCCATAAAGTGTGTTATGGTTTTTAGCTAATCTCATAATGTGGGTAATGGTGGTGAGCTGTTACCTACACAACAGATGGCATTTTGATGCCTCATTAGGTAATACAGGCTAACAAATGATCATTTTAAAAGGTAACAATATGTGAGACCTCTGATAATGTATGGATTTCAACATTTGTCAACAAATGACATTTTCTACTAAAAAGAACAGAAAACAACTTTTTAAAACTAGAATCTGGGGAACCTGGGTGGCTCAGTCAGTTAGGCGTCTGACTTCGGCTCAGGTCATGATCTCTCAGTTTGTGATTTTAAGCCCCGCGTCAGGCTCTGTGCTGACGGCTCAGAGCCTGGAGCCTGCTTCAGATTCTGTGTCTTCCTCTCTCTCTGCCCCTGCCCCACTCTCACTCTGTCTCTCTCTCTCAAAAATAAAGATTAAAAAAAAAAAAAAAACTAAAATAAAACTAGAATCCGCTTTTATGCCTGGGATCAATAATGTTGACATGAAATGCATTTTGTAACTGACTTTTAAAACTTTGCACTAATTCAAAATATGAGATAAAAAAACATTGTAGGGATCAAATAAATGATCTAACCCCAAATTTCTTAAGTGATGTTGTATTTCTTTTGTATTCTAACCCTTCTCTTCTCCCCCTGTCACTCTTCATGGAGGTCTCGCTAACCAGTTTGCAGATGTTCATTCAATCCTACTGTGTGCACAGTTATCCTTCTCCCCCCCGCCCCGCCCCCTGCCAATTATTCCAAAATATCTGCTTTCTATTGGGAGGGATGTGAGGTATACTGACTATACTGAGAAAGAGAGAAGGCTCACGGGTAAGTATATGTTATACACACTTTTGCCAACTTCCTATTTTCAGAGCCCACTCATCTTCCAAAGTCCTTTCTGGGGTTCTGGGGGCAGCTCAGCTTACTTCTCTTCAGTATTGTACCCTTATTGGGTTAACTCACTGGCCATTTCTCCATCCACTTCTATCTTTACTTATGGCTGGAAGTTATAGACAGCAACTATTTTCCTCAAATATGGGATTTACCTTTTTGTTCCTCATACTACTAATTTGGGTGATGTTTTTTGGGGAATTATTGGAGTAGGAAGGTCTTTTACTCACCATTTTAAAGCTAAATCTTTACATTTTACTTTATTTTTTCTTAATTATTTGCTTTTGAGAGAATGAGAGAGAGAGCAGGGGAGGGGCAGGAAGAGAGGGGAACAGAAGATCTAAAATGGGCTCCATGCTTACAGCAGAGAGCTCAGCACGGGGCTCGAACCCATGAACCTTGAGATCGTGACCTGAGATGCAGTTGAATGCTTAACTGAGTGAGAGACTCAGGTGCCCCAAAACATTTTACTTTGAAATAAAGGAATTGTCTGTGTCTATCAAAGCCCATGTATTAAAAATTCTTTTTATCAAATAACTCTATTTTGGTTCTCTGTAGGTATAAGTCAAAACTATATTTCATTGTAGTAAAATATACATAAAATTTACAGTCTTAATCCTCTTTAGTGTACAATTCAATGGCATTAAGTACAATCACTTTTGTTGCACAACCATCACTACCACCCATCTCCAGAACTTACTCATTTCCCCAAACTAACACTCTGTACTCATTAAACAATAATTCTCTATTCCCCACTGCGTCCAGCCCCTGACATACACCACTGTACTTTCTGTCTCTATGAATTTGACTACTCTAGATACTTCATGGAAGTGGAATCAGGAAGATCACTTTTTTTTTTTATTAAAAAATTTTTTTAATTTTTATTCACTTTTTTTTTTCAACGTTTTTTATTATTTATTTTGGGACAGAGAGAGACAGAGCATGAACGGGGGAGGGGCAGAGAGAGAGGGAGACACAGAATCGGAAACAGGCTCCAGGCTCCGAGCCATCAGCCCAGAGCCTGACGCGGGGCTCGAACTCACGGACCGCGAGATCGTGACCTGGCTGAAGTCGGACGCTTAACCGACTGCGCCACCCAGGCGCCCCAATTTTTATTCACTTTTGAGAGAGAGACAGAGTGCGAGCAGGGGAGGAGCAGAGAAAGACAGAGACACAGAACCTGAAGCAGACTCCAGGCCCTGAACTGGCAGCAGAGAGCCCAACATGGAGCTTGAACTCACGAACCATGAGATCATGACCTGAGCCAAAGTTGGATGCTCAAACGACTGAGCCACCCAGGTGTCCCAGAAAGATGACATTTTAATGGTAGATTTAAAATCTGATAGTCTTGTTCTTGTCATCTAATTCTTTTTTTTTTTTTCAATTTATTTATTTCGAGAGAGAGAGAGCACACAAGTGAGTGAGGAGCAGGGAGAGAGGCGAGAGAGAATCCCAAGTAGCCTCCACATGGGCTTAGCACAGAGCCCGACATGGGGCTTGATCTCAGGAGCATGAGATCATCACCTGAGCTGAAATCAAGAGTAGAATGCTTAAATGACTGAACCACCCAGGTGTCCCTAGCTGTCTCATTCTTAAAGAGAAAAATAAGGCATTAGAAAGAAAAGATTTAAGACAACAATTCTCACTTAAAGAAATCAATGTACTTGCTTTATTCACCACTGACTTTCTATAAAAGTATTGCTTGTTATTATATAGACACAGACAAAGCCAAGAGCAAAAATATCTGCCTTGATCAACATCTGTTGTATTTTTTAAAATAATCTCTTTATCTGTTATTTTGTTTCAGTATATACAAACATTATCAGAGCATATCCAGACTAGTCACATCATTAACTTCAGTTCTGATTTCAATTTTATAATAGCCTCAATGTTTAATTAATCAAGTGTTTCCTAATTTTACCTATCCTAAGATATAAAGTAATATTCTAAAATTAAATTATGTTAATAAAAATCATTTTTATAAGATTTTTTGAAAGAGATAAAACAACTAGAAAAAAATCACAATGCTAGGTGAAGCCCTCTTTGTAATATTGGAAAGTGAATGGAAATGTTCAGTAAAGTAGGATTTGGAAAGTAGTCTGTCAGAAATGTATGCACACAGAATGTGCTCTAATGCTAATGTAGTGTCTGATGCAACAGACAATGCAGACAAAAGATTTATTAGAAAGCAAACTTTTGTTGGGCCCGTTTAATTTACATTCATGTAATAACATTTTCCCTTGGCCATGTTAAAAGTAACGGTAAAACAATCCAAGCAATTTCTCCTTGACCACACATTACAAATAAAGATCTGCTCTTTGAGATAATGCCTATTAATTAGGGAGGGCATACAGGATCAGGTTAAAAAGTGGCCTTTGACATCAGGCTGCCTGCATGCAAATCCAAGTTCCACTAATGACTAGTTGTTCGACCTTGAACAAGTTACTTAGCCTCTCCAAGCCCTAGTTTCTTCCACTATAAAATGGAGACAAAATAGGGCTTTGTGAGGACCACCTGAAACAAGGAAAACCTTGGCAAAGTGTTTAGCATACATTAAGGGCTCAATAAATAATACCTACTATTAAAGATAAACTTTAAAAGAGAATTCAGTGAAAATGGGGGAAAGCAGAAGTATATGTTACTATAATACTTTTATTCAAAATAATTAGTTTGTGTTTTTATTTTAGTTTTGACCCCAACCCACTGACTCCCTTTACATAATGGATTGTAAATAGTCCCCCCCCCACTTTGGTCTCAGGCATTGAGGGTTTAGTCTCTGCAGTGTCTCTGAGTTATCTTTCCAAGACATAAGCCTCAAAATGTTAAATTCCCTGCTTAAAAACCTCCAGTAGCTTCCCGTTCCTTATAGAATCGATGGCAGCCTTCTCTGTGTGTTAAATTACAACTTCTACTATTTGGATGCAATTCATCATTCAGCCTTGCCCTCAATAACTAATTTTTCATAAACTACAGTGACAGCCACTAACAGAGCATGCCTTGCCCCAGATCTGCCTGTGCTGTTTCCCTTGCCTGGCAAGTGTTTTACTTTCTCCCTTCTCTTCAAGCAAATGCCTTACATGTCCTTCAATTTCTAACACAAGCAGCAGTAAAGGCCACCTAAGTCCAAGACAAATGTAGAAGTTCCATCTCCTTGGCTTCATTCAATCTGTGAACATCTTGGGTTAATTGTGACGATGACGATGATTCACTTGGGTGTGATGTATTTACATTGTATGGCAGCATACACTGGAAATTATAGGGACATCGGAGTTCCTTAGTCACTGTTCAGCCACTCATTTTGACTGTGTTACCTTCAAAAACAAATTAACCTCAGTAAGTTTCAATACCTTCTTCTGTAAAATGGGACAGCACATGCACATTAGGATTAATGAGAGAACACTGGCATCTCTATCACTTTCAGACCTTTGCACATGCTTCTCTGGCAGCATCGTCCATTTTCCCATTTCCTCTCTCTTCTTTTTTGGGGGGTGGGTCAGGAATTAACTCAGGAGTCAACTCCTCTAGTCCTATGCTTTTCAGTTTGAATTATGTGCCTCAGATCAAGCAAATCTTTAGATTCTGGCACTAATTCCAACCAAGGGGCTTCCCATCTGTGTGTTCCCAGTGTCTGGCCCTGAAGAGACACTTGGACCTCCATGACACGTGATTGGTTGAAAACAGGGAATGGGGTTTATTCCCCTTTGCCTTCACAGTACCTAGCACAAGATCTGGCTCACAGGATGTTTGCTTGATGACAGAATAAATCTTTGGTCAACAGTGGCAGATAAGACTTCTACAGATTTTTCTTCCTGTGCCCTTTTGTGGCATTTGCCTCATGGTTGGAATTTCAAAACTTAAGTCTTGCCTGCTTTCTTTTTCATAAACCTCTATCCCTGAAAGCTACTGTTGACACCTTCTTTGCCAAAACAGAGTTCCCACATCCTTACAATAAAAATTTTCTCCCAAGTCCAAAGGCACAGGGTACAAAATACACTGGGAAAAGTTTTAGGCAAGCACTGAGCTGCTGGAGCATCACTGTTGAGAAAGGTTCTTTTCTAAATATTTAGGAAAAACCGTCTTAATATGGAGAAACTATTAGGTAATGTACTATTCAACTGAGAAAGAGAATATTTGAATTCTCCTAGGGACCTTTTGGAAGCTTGGTTCAAAGGAATGACTTTTCCAGGAAGAGTTTCCCCACATCTGGCAGGAAAATGGGAGAGTGCTTGTGGCATCCTATAAAATCTGCCTAACTCAGACTACCCGTCAGCCTACGAAAGAGATGGCTGTGCTCCTGGAGGGGAAGGCAACATTCTGGTGAAGTGCTCTGAAAATCTGTTTGGAGTCAGTAAGTGTTTTATATGTACTACCACATTCACTTTTATGATAAACACATGAAGACTTTATCTACCCATTCATCAGATGAGGGAACTGAAGTACAGAGAGAGTACTTGTTCATCTAGTTGACTGGAAGAACCAGACCAGAGAGAACTCAGGTCTTCAGGCTCCGGGGGAAGGAATCTAACAATGACAGCAGAACCGCTGTTCACGTAGTGCTCACCATGTGACAGGCAGAGGGTCTATACACACGTCGTTTCTTTTAACGTTTAAAATAAACTCATGAGATAGCTGCTATCATTTCCTTCATCAAACAGTTGAGGAAACTGAGGTTTAGAGGAAGTTAAGTAACATGCTCAGAGCTTTGAGTTGGGACTTGGATTTGTCTTTTATAAGAGCCAAACATCATTTGGGGAAAACTAGTACCTCAAAAACTGCACAGCATCTCAAAAGCAGAATTATTTTTAAACTTGTTTAAGCAATTTTTAGGCAAATATGATAGAGTGGATAAGCTTATCACCCCCGATCAAAGGGTGTTTTGTTTTAGGTGGGCACGACACTAAAATCATTAGAAATGAATCATTATTTTCACTCTAGGAACTAAAATGTATAAATATTTCATGTATTTAGATACAAGACTGCAGGTGTATATATGTATGTGGTATTCAACAGTAACTTTTGAAAAAACAGTGCATTTGTTTTTACTATGTTGACACTTTTCATTTTTCAAAATTAAAACTAATTTTTCCTTCTCAAGAAAAATTTCCATATGTATATTATATTTAGAGTTAAAATATTGTTTTTAGGTCAGATAGCTCCTGTCTAAGGCATAGGAAAGCAACTTAGATACTATTTAACCTGACCTTGTGTATCAATTTGTGATCTTCTAGGGAGAAAGACAGCCTGTTCATTCCAGGCATTCAGTGAACTATAAAAAAATACTCGCAAACAACACAGTACTGTGATTTTTAGAGGAACCACTCTAGTGTATTCCCTGTGTTCTCAAAGAGAGTGCTGTGTCTAGTATTTTTGCAAAATAGTCGGGTCTTAAGGATGACAATCGGCTTTATGGAAAACTAAAAGCAAATGAGTGAGAAGAGGTAATGCCAAAATACTTCGTACATGCAGGGCAGATTGCTATTCCATATGGATAGAGAATATGAAAAAGTTCCCCTGCCCAATTCCATGAAATTTAAGCCTTCATTCAGCTGACAATTCTTTGGTGAGTAAGATTCCCCCAAGACCTAAGTTATTCCCTGGCTGACTCATAGACTTCTCTACTGACAGTTAATCTTTTTCGTAAGAGTCACTTTACAGGAACTCTAAATTATAATTCATTTAAAATGCAGCCATTTATAATATCAATAAAACAAAAAAAATCTATTTTAAAAATAACAGCTGTACAAATGGGTAGTAGCTTAGGCAGGGCTATTGTAACACTTTTGTGGGTTCCATCAAACATCATATCCAACAAATAAAAATGCACCCACTTCTCACGTTTTACAGTATTTTTGCTATAAAAATATAGAAAGAATAATTATAATAATTATGTTTTTAGAATTGCTTGGTTAAAAAATAATAAAAAATTAAAAGTATTTGCTTAATATTAAATTCATTTAATTAATGACTGGCCCTAACTTCCCTGCAATCATCCAGCATGTTCAGGAATACCTGTAAGATGACAAAAATTCAGTCCACAAGTTGTTTGCAGATGTAATAAAGTTTTTTTTGAATAATAATGAATTTAATAAAGTTTTATGAATAACTTGTTTCACAATTATTGAAGGTGACACTTTATACTTTGAGTATTTAATTAAAGTCTAATCTTGGGGCGCCTGGGTGGCGCAGTCGGTTAAGCGTCCGACTTCAGCCAGGTCACGATCTCGCCGTCCATGAGTTCGAGCCCCGCGTCAGGCTCTGGGCTGATGGCTCGGAGCCTGGAGCCTGTTTCCGATTCTGTGTCTCCCTCTCTCTCTGCCCCTCCCCCGTTCATGCTCTGTCTCTCTCTGTCCCAAAAATAAATAAAAACGTTGAAAAAAAAATAATTAAAGTCTAATCTTAATTTTGCCATTTTCTTTTTGTATTTTGGAGTCAATTGCTTCAATTTTTCAATTCTCAAATATTTTTTTCTAATGTTTATTTATTTTTGACACAGAGAGAGAGAGACAGAGCATGAGTGGGCAAGGGGCAGAGAGAGAGGGAGACAGAATCCGAAGCAGGCTCCAGGCTCTGAGCTGTCAGCACAGATCTCCATGCGGTGCCTGAACCCATGAACTGTGAGATCATGACCTGAGCCGAAGTCGGATGCTCAACCGACTGAGCCACCCAGGCACCACTCAAATATTTTCTTAAGCCCATAAAAAGCTCATACGCTCTAAACACTGAGAACCATAGTATGTCCCATGGGCAACAAAACCCCTGGAAATGGGATCTGTGAGGAAAGGGAATTCTTGTAAGAGGTGATTCAGACAGGACCCCTGGGTGGCTCAGTCAGTTAAGCCTCCGATGTCTGCTCAGGTCATGATCTCACTTTGAGCCCCACAGTAGGCTCTGTGCTGACAGCTTGGAGCCTGGAGCCTGCTTTGGATTCTGTGTCTCCCTCTCTCTCTGCCCCTCCCCTGCTTGTGCTCTTTCTCTCTCTGTGTGTTTCTTTCTAAAAAACAAACATCAAAAATTTAAAATAGAAAAAAAGAAGAAATGATCCATGCAAGGTGGCATATTTAATATTTCCAGATAGTGTACTATTTCCTGCTAAGGAGGTGAATAAAGAAAGGCATCAAACATTCCCCAGAGGGACTTACTCATGATTTAGCACATCCGAGATCCCATAGACGATAAAAAAGCACAAGACATGGTTGCTACCACTGGGGACCTAACAGTTCAGTTGGGCATAAAAGTATCATTCTTGTTAAGGTTTTCTCTATAATAATCGAACACGTGAGATTGCAAGATAATAAATTCAGTGTTTGGGTACCTGAATGACCAGACTAAAACAATAATATTGTTGCTCGGTTGTAGCAAAATAATGTGTTAAATTGTCCTTTAAAATAATGGTTAGTGACTTGTGAACTCAGATAGTTGCTGGGGCCCAGCAGTGTCCCCATAGCAGAGGAGGAAGTATTAAAATCCTTATGAGGGATGATTTTATTTTCACTCAGTCCCTGGAAAATAGTTTTGAACTGGGATTAGGTTTCTACTCAATTAGACAAAAGAGAAACAGATTTTAGCCCAGAGTGAAACAGGTATATCTAAGTGTAAACCTTTGACTCCCATTCTGCTTGATTGCTCACTGGGGATGGTCAATATTTTTTTCTCTGAAACAGACTTTGTTCTCTAAGGATAACTAGGATGTAGTGTTTTGAAACAGCACGAGATATTCAACAGAGGGCTCAAGTACCAAATTCTTTTTCTCCATTGTTGTTGTCATTATCTAAATAGGTTCTATAATGGAAATAGTATGGCTACAGTAATGCTGAGGAATTCTCTCCCTTTTGTAACTGGGTCACTGTGTGTGCAGATTTGGCCACCAGGTCAAATTTTAATGTTTGAGCGACTCTCCTGACTCAATGGGAGTCACACACCACTGGGCACAGTTGGCTGTAGGGTCACCGTGTGTGCTGCTGGAGGATGGTGACTCACCATTTTATACTAAGCTCTGCAACAGTATGGAAAAGTTACCACCACTCCACTCACCCATCTCAGGGAAATAAAACTGTAAGCAACTTGTCTCCAACTGCTCAGAGATGATTTCTGACATTTGCCTTCAATTATTTCTTGAACATGACTGGACTAAAGAAATAGCTGCAGAGGATTTCAATTCACCTGGACGGACTGCCTAGCAGTATTAAGATTATGTAAAACCAATTGTAGAAATGTAATGGTCTCCTTTGATTCCTAGCATGAGGAGAGACCTAAGTAGAAGCTGCTTTTGAGGGGCAGCTAGTCTCACTGAGAATCATTTAAAGGAAGAAAGAGGAAACCACTTTGTGTGAGGGGTGATTTCGACAGAGCTACTGCATGTCTGTGCAAAGCGGACCAATGCACAGCTCCAGAGGCTATCGTTTACACAAGCTACAATGTGAACTGTCCCCTTGGAATCACACAAGACGGTGATCCTACCTTTGTGTCTCAAATAATGAGAAAGGGCAATGATATTTCCCATCTTTAAATAAATCCCAAAAGCCTAAGGTGGGGCACTGAGGCTAAGGCTCTGAGCCATACAGAGAAAGCAGCATCAACTGAAAAGTGGCTAGGAACACCTCAGACTCAGAGTGGCACAGTGTAAATCCCAACTTGGTCCCTTATCCCAGTCACACTACTTAACTTTTCTATGCTTGAGTCTTTTCAGTTGTAAAATGGGTATAATCAGGGCAGTTGGGAGAATTTTATTAGATGTTACAAGTAAAATACTTACAAGAGTACTCAGCACACAGTCAAGGACTTAAGACATGTTAAACCTGTACCATTAAAGAAGAAAGGGTCTCCTTTTTGTTCCATTATTAGGATTCTGGAATGAACAAAAAATTATCACTGACGTATTATCATGATTCTCATGTTTCAAGTGTGTTTATTGTTCCAGAGGAAAGATTTTCTGTGTGTCTTTTAGGGATTAAAACTGGGAACAGTTTAACAGGATGCTTTTGGAGAAAATGAAAAACAGCATTTTGTGATTGTCATTAAGAATTTTTAAAAGTTTGTTGTAGGAATTATGTCTGCTGGATACTTCCAAATGTAGCTATCCCTGAAGGCTAATAGAAATCCAGAAATATTCAGATGCTGACAGAAAAATAACAAGCATTCCAAAAAATAAATATGAGCAGAAACAACAAAAATAATACTATCTTCTCTGTTTTTCTTTTTTTTTCTTTCAGAAGGCACTGAAAGCAAGACAAAAAGATCACTGAACAATTTGGAGAGTTTTAGATGTTAGGGTAATCCCCCAAGAATGAGAGCCCCAATATGACCAACTTTTCTCATTTGTAAAGAAAGGTTTGAAATTATAGGAGAGACCTTCCCATTTTAAATATTTGTGCTAACTCAAAATGTAAAAAATTCTGTCTGGCCAATAGTGTGAGGTCAAACAAAATAAATTTGGGGTATGGGTGGTGGTGGTGTTACCAGGTTTTCTTTGAATCACTATTTAGGACCCACCAATACTGTTTTATTAATATATAAGAAACTTCTTTATGTGAAATAGCTAATGCAACAATGGGCTATCAGGTATTTATATTTTAATAGTAGATACAGTAAACAACAACAACTTAATGCAGTGGAATTTCCAATGGTAAACATTGCAGGCCTTTAATGAGGAAATGTTTGAATTGGAGAATTAATTGTGATGAAATGTCAAATGACTATTCCATCCATGCATAAAACCAAGCAATCCTAGTGACTTAATTTAAAAAAAATCTGTATTGTTACTCTTTAGCTAATCATTAGTCCATATCTCAGTGAGTAGTTGAATAAGTATTTGGTTACATAAACCAGCGAAGGGGAAAGAAAACTAGCATTTATTCAACACTACTATGTACTTGATTCTTTATTTTATCTTCTTATATTCAAAATGACCTTCTAAAATAGTTATGATTATTCTGTATTTTGTAGCTATAAGTTGATGTCTCGGGAGGCCAAACTCCTTTGAACCAAACTCTCCTTTTATACAATGGATGTTGATGTGGCCACATATTAATTAAGAAACTGGTTCAGAAGAAATCAGTGAAGTGTATGTGTGTGCCTGTGTGTGTTCATACACGTGCACATGCACACACACACACACACACACACACACCAGCATTTAAGAAAAGGTTAACTTACTAGGTTAGACAGGGTCACTGCCATATGCTAATTCAAAGGGAAGAATTCTCTGCTAATAAATGGAAGCTTTTTACTTAATTTGAGTCATCATGTGTCATTGTTAGGCACTGTATACAGAGAATTCGTTAACTAGAACCTCATACTTCCTTATAACCATCACAAAGATCAACACTGGGCTGAGCGTGAAATTAAACATAAGTAGGTGACTCAAACTTCCAGATCTTTCTAAAGGAAAGATGGGAGGTCTGATATGTTGGCATGGGAGGGATCAACAGAGATTAGGAGAGTGTTAAGGGACCACAGAATATGTTTTGATTTCAAAGAAAGTAAGGCATAGAGGTGAAAGTGAAACTAAGTCCTACACCTCTATGACAGTTTAAGAGGTAACAACTTAGAACAAAACATTCCTATCAACACTTTGACAATGGTTAAGGCTTCCACAAGTATAAAATATGTCATTCCTTGCAATAGCAGCTATAGTTATGTTAGCAACTTAATTCAAATTCACATAAATCCCAAATGATCAAATACTACCTATTAAGAATATTTATAAAGATGGATCAGTAGATATTTATGGGTCACTATGGTAAATACAAATGAATAAAAGAAGGAGTATTGCTTCTGGGAGTTTATAATAAAAAGAGGGATGAATGGAGTAAGAGACATACTCCCAGGGAAACACAACATTAATGTGTTTTATTTACTTCACAGGTCTATCATTATCTGAAATGTTTTTGTTCTTTGTAGATCTCACCTAATAGGACAGAAGTTCTATGACCACAGGAATTGCCTGTGTTATATCCTCCTATGTCTCCAATGACGAGAATAGTGCCTGACACATAGGAAACACTCAATAAATACTGGGGAAGCAGATGAATGAATGTATGACACAGATCATGAATGTTATGATAAGAAAGTAGAGAAGGAAAATAAATTCCTTGTGAAGTGGACAGTCAGAGAAGAATTCAAGGAGAGGGGATCCTTTTAGAAATGAGGCTCAAAATTTAAGCTGGTGGAAAGAAGAAAGCAATTCCATGTGAAGAATGGTAGAGACAAAAAGCAAAGGCAAGGCTTAAGAGGCACCTGCAGCAATGTAAAACTGATATTCCATCAGTAAATCTTGATGAAGAGATTGGGGTTATACAGAGGATTTTTTTTTTCTTTAAGTAGTCTCCATGCCCAGCCTGGAGCCCAACACGGCTTGAACTTACTACCCTGAGATCATGACCTGAGCCGAGATCAAGAGTCAGATGCTCAACTGACTGAGCCACCTAGGAGCCCCTATGAAAAGAACTTTCTTAAGAAAAACTGGATGGGCTCCTTAGGATTGGTGAGAGGGACAATTTATGAGAGAAGAGGTGTTGGAGGTTTGGGTGAAGACTATCCAGCAAAAATGTGATAGAGGGCACTCAGGCTCTGAGGAGTGAAAGGCACTTTTAAAGTTCCCTCTAACCTTGGCATTCCAGTCCTCTGTTTTTGCTTTAGTGCTGAAATGATTTAGGGGAAGTTGTGTTTGGTTGTTTGTTTTTGTTGTTTTTTGAGAAATTCTTAAAATCCCTGAATTAGTCATAAATAGAACATTGCATTTTTCTTCCTAAATCAAGAGAAAGCTGGATTAATCACAGGATTATTTTATCTTATATTGGGTGAAATCACATTTCAGCTGGTGGGGAAACAATTGTTTTACCACTTGTCTCTAAAAGCAGTAACTGAGAGTGACATTTAAGAAACATTTTTCACAGATTTCAGAAGATGATTAATTATTTTGTCTTGGGAAGGCTTATGATACGATAAAGTATTTTTAAAGCCCATTATAATTAAACAGCTTGCAGAAAAATATCTTTAAATCTCACCCTATGTTCGAAGCTTTTATTTCAAATGGCGGTCTACAGAGAACTTCAAATAAACCTATAGCTGTACATATGATTTTTGTGATACATCAAATGAATTTTCCTTCTATTTTTTAAGATCATCTTTGATGTTATATATTCAAATGCCAAAATACCAATACAAAAATGATAATAGTTCTTTTAAAAATTTTCAAACACACAGAACAAAGAGAGGCCTTGATTCAAATACTCGTACACATATTCAGGTAAAATTGACTCGGTGTCTATGACTCTCAAAGCCATTTACTTCAAAAATGTGCAACTCCCTGACAGAAGGTGATTTTTTTTTTTTAATATCCATGAATCTCTGCCTAAGCGCTATTTTCTGGCCATAGTTTAATGCTTAGCCCATAGATAAATAAACCAGAAGCAGTGGGTTGTTAATGATCCCCAGAAAACAGGTGATAGATGGGGCAGCTGGCAGAGAAGTCCCTCCAGCAACCTTGCCTCTTGGAGGAGACAGCCCTGAAGAGTTCTGCACACACTGCCTTGCAGAGGCCAGCAGTGGGTCTGGGATTCACTTTTCAACTGCAGTAACTGGCCTGATGATGCAGAATTTGTGACCTTCCGTTCTGTGCCTCACTTCCCCACACTCCTTTACTTCTTTTCCACGAGCTTTCTAAATACACTGCTTGCACTCCTTGTCTTGGGGTTTACTTCTGGGGTAACTTAGACCAGAACATGCCTCTTCCACTATTTTGTGACAGGAAAGAAGAGTCTGAATTGAGACTTGGAAACTGTAAAGTGAGATTGTTGTATGTGTTTGTTCCTTGGCAAACACTGAAATGCTACCATTTTGTTTTATTATGTCAGTTTTCTCAAGTCCCTTCTTTCTTCTCCACATCCCTGTTCTTCCTTGTCCTTTGGTCTTTTCAATCTCTGGCACACACACATATGAACTAGGATACCCTGGGGAAGGTTAATGAGAAACAGTTAAATTAAAAAAAAATTACAGCTTCACAATGCTTACAACATGAACCAAAAATACACTTTACTATTTTTGCGTGTTAGGGGGTCATGTGGATAGATCATATATTAGCACGTGAATGTGTTATTTCTAGCAGAAATGGAAATGTTAATTTATGTGCCTGGGCTTAAATCAGTGTTATTCTGAAACCAGTATATTTTCTGAAGGTGTGAAACTAATACCCACAAATGGAAACATGCACGTACAGACACACACATCTCTATACCCATGGATACTTGCTTGACATACATTTCTTAATAAAATGAACACACTAAAGATACTGTCAATCAATCAACAACAGATCTTAAATTCAGTGTTATTGCCTAAAAACATGTCCCTTTTCTAATAAGATCTGACTGTCTTAAATTTAAAAAATTAAAAAAAAAAAACACCAAAACTGGAGTTACCATAGATTTATATAGGCCAATCATTAGTGAACATGATTTAAAAGCCAGATATATCAGAATGGCTCTTGAATGTCCTAGCAAGTATTTTAACTTGGGGAGAGGAAAAAGACAGATTTTCTTCAGATGTCCAGGGCCTTTTTGACTCTTTTTCTCCCTAAATATTTAGGAAAGAAACACCTCACTCTGAAAGGTTAAGGTGTGGGGAGGGGAGCATATAGACACTTTGGTGTGATTTGGGTCTCCATTTTGCTGAATAGAAATACAAAGGAGATTTGAGGTGGTTTGAATGTAAAGAGAGAGAGAAATAAGAAAAGAAATGAGAGGACAAATAAGGGTAAGAAGTTTCCAAACTTTTCAGAATAGCTTAAATATTTGATCAAAAGGTAAACAGAGATAATGGCTCAACCCCCCACATTGTAAATGCTTGTAGCTTCAGAGCTATGGGGCTTTGCAATCACAAAGGCATTATCAGGGATCTGTATTTGGATTTGGAATCAGTATAACCCTAAGGTTCATGAAATACTGAAAATGATTTTCTTTCATGTTTACGATATAGTTTTAATTTAGTCCTTTAAAAAATACTACCTGAGCTCCATCTTTGAATATGGAATGTTTTTTTGTTTTGTTTTGTTTTTTGTTTTTTGTGTTTTTTTTTTTTTTATGTTATACAGATAGCTTAAATAGTTGACAATAGGGTAAGAGCTGCCTGAAATTGGTCCTGGCAGTGATTTTGTGGCACTCAAAGCATAGGCAACAAAAGCAAGAAATACAAATAGGACTACATCAAACTAAAAAGCTTCTGCACAGCAAAAGAAACTACCAACAAAATGAAAAGACAACCTACAGTATGGGAGAAAACATTTGCAAACCACGTATCTGAAATGGGTGAATATCCAAAATATACAAGGAACTCACACAATTCAATAGAAGGCACCCTAAATAATCTGGTTAAAAATGAGGCAAAGAATCTGAATGGACATTTTTGCAAAGAAGAACATACAAATGGCCAACAGGTACATGAAAGGGTGTTCAACACCCTTCCCTTTGCAGGGAAATGCAAATCAAAATCACAATGAGCTATCACCTCACACCTGTTAAGAATGGCTTTTATCAAAAAGCCAAGAGATAAGTGTTGACAAGGGTGTGGAGAAAAGAGAACATTTGTGCACTATTGGTGGGAATATAAATTGGTGCAGCCATGTGGAAAACAGTATGGAGGTTCCTCAAAAAATAGAACAACCATATGATTCAGCAATCCCACTATAGTACAGGGAATATATCCAAAGGAAATGAAATCACTATTATTTTATTTTATTTAATTTTAATTTTATTTTATTTTTAGAGAGAGACAGAGCACATGTAAGAAGGGCAGATGGAGAGAGTGAGAGAAAGAGAGAGAACATCTTAAGCAGGGCCCATGCTCAGCATGGAGCTTTGAACACTGGGCTCAATACCGTGACCCAAAATTAAGAGTTGGAAATTCAACCGGCTGAGCCACCCAGGGGCCCCTGAAATCACTATCTTGAAGAGATATCTGCACTCCAACGTCCATCACAGCATTACTCACAATAGCCAAGAAATGGAAATAATCTATTTCCATTAACAGATGAATGGATAAAGAAAATGTACATAGCACAATGTAATATTATTTAGTCATGTGAAAGAAAGAAATCCTGACACCAGAGACAATATTGATGAACCTGGAAGACATTATGGAAAGTGAAATAAGCCAGACAGAAATAGAGAAATAATGTAGACTCTCACTATGGAATATAAAAAAGTAAATGTGGAATATAAAAAAGTAAAACTTTTTTACTTGGAATATGGAATGGAATATAAAAAAGTAAAACTCATAGAAGCAGAGAATAGAACAGTAGTTACTAAGCGCTAGGGGGTGGGGAAAATGGAGAAATGTCGGTCAAAGGGTATGAACTTTCAGTTACAGGATGAATGAGTTCTGGATATCTAATGTACAGCACGGTGACTACCATTCAAAAAGTTCTGTATACATGAAATTTGCTGAGAGAGTAGATCTTAAGTAATCCCACCACACTCATCAAAATAAAAAAAGGGGGGAGTACTATGAGGTGATGGATGGGCTCATTAACTTCACTGTGGTCATCATTTTAGTATGTATATACATATGAAGCTAATTCATTACACAGCTTAAATACACACAATTTTTGTCTATGAATTATACCTCTGTAAAGCTGGAAAAAATAGATTGTGTTCTAGAGCAAGTGAAGGGAAGTCTATCTTGGGTTAGAAATGGGGAAAAAGGGAATGCAAATAGGAATAAGTATTTCAGCAGGTTGAAAACATCATGAAGCTCAGAGTAAATTTCCATCTTGCTGCTGCTGTGTATATAACTATGCTCAGGTAGAGAGAGAAGTAGGGAAATCATGTGATCTACATGGAAGAAGGAAAGGTTATATCCAGTTAAATTTTCACAACTATTAACTTATCCACAGACACAGCTTTGCATAAAGAACTCTAGAATGTGGATAGTATCACTTTCAGCTGTGGATGGAGAAGCCTTCTTCACCAAACTTAATTGATGGGGGCTGTGAAAGCTGGCACAGTGGGCTGTGGAGAAGAGATGCCAGCATGACCACTGGGCACCTGTCTTTCTTGGCTCTCTGAAAATGTCTGTGACCTTAATACATGGGTAGTGATAGAGAAATGAGAAAGCACGTCCTGAGACACTTAAGTCCAAACCTGATGCCAAGTTCAAGTGCTGTCTCACTGGAGTATTTCCAAGTCTATTTAGGGACTGAGACTATGGTGACTCAAGAAACCCTGGTCATGGCCTCAGTGCCACAGGACCGGCAGGTACCATCTCTTCAGTTGTGAAGCCATGCTGATAATTTGAGATCTAGCAGCTGGGGATATTCCCTCTTCACATACCAGCTGCCTCTAGCAGATCAGTACATGTCTCAGCCAAAGAAGATGTTTCTGGCACTGGTCTAAACATTGAGGGCTCTCAATGGCTTTGTGGGCAGCAAGTGGTAAGAAGGGAGACCCCCAGCCAAGGAAGGTTTTGAGAAGACCCCATTGTGGCACTTCAGAAGCAGCTGCATTCATATGACTCCTTAGAGGAAGCAAACAGAGCCCGTGTACATGTGTTATCTGCCTTCTTCAGTCAGTGTGAGGGAGGCCAGTTAATGATTTTTTCAATTCTTTATCAAAATCAATTAACACACTGCTACACTTAGATAGTAGCACCCAGGCAGAGGACCACTAGGCTTCCTCAACAGTCTTTTCATCAGTGAGATATATTTTAGGCCCATCCTAGTCTACATCACTGCAATATAACATGACACCCCAAATTATAGGCAGGACTGTTTGTCGAACAAAGGGCCACAGACTCTTCAGGCGACAGAGTCAACTTAAGTCTGACTTAATTTGTTTATTATAGTTATCAATAACTTAAGACCGGCTCACACACAGGCAGTGAATTAGCAGGAAGACACGATGTGAGGATGCAGGGATATGGGTGAGAGAAGGGCAGGGGATGTGCTGCTCACAGGAAATGAAAAGCTCTAAAGCCCAAGGCATTTCCTTTCATTTTTTCCATGTAGTTCCCTTGAGGTTATGCAGCTGAATGTTCTCAGAGCTAAGAGCAGACTGGCTTGGCATAAATGATGCATTCTACCTTCTGATATTTCCAGGCCTTCTGTTATGACGATTGATTCAGTAGTTATTCATCAAATCAAGGCACATGTGTGTCTAAGGTACCCAATCTTAGTGTCTTGGAAGGCAGAAAGATTAAAGAACATACAGAATTTTGGATGTCACTGATCTTACTTCTTCCTTTAAAGACAGTTCTCCGGTTTCTGTAAAATACACCTGGAATAATACAGTTTTGACAAATGAGAAAAGGATGAATGTCTAAATCAACCACATAATAAACATTTCAGGATAAGTCACAGTTTCTTCTGGTGTGTGATATACTAAAGACATTTCAATAGATGTCACAGGGTTACTAACAAATGTGGTGCATTGTTTCAAATTGGTCTTTTCTGTCAGATTGGAGGAAATTAAGACTAAAAACAATACTAACAATAGCAAATACAGCATTTAGCCATTACCCAATCTGTGTATTATCCACATTTCACATGTGAGAAAATTGAGGTACAGTACAGTAGGATAACTTGTTTATATCACATAACTAGAGACATATACCTATAAATTGATATGAGGGTATGAGATTGAATTTATGAGGGTATGAGATTGAATACCTATAACTTGATATGAAGGATATGAGATTGAATTTTTGCACATGCAGCAATTAACTAATTAAAATCACAAAATTTTCTGTATTCTCCTCAATTTTGGAAAAACCTGTCTGTTCACTGAGGTGCAGCAACCTATAAAATATATGCAGTAGATATAAACTCAAACTGCTTCAAATGTACAAAGAAGTCATTAAAAAAAAGAAGAAGATTCTAAAAGAGGGGAAATATTCTCTTGTAGTCAATAGAGCAGAAACAAAAAGTACATTTACAGATTGATTAAAATTCAAGGAAAGAGAAAATACATAAAGAAATATTTTTTTAAAACTGTCAACTATAATTATTGTGTACTTGTGATAGAATAATAGGCAAGATTTTTTTTTTACTTCTTGTTCCACAATTTCTGGATGTGTATGTGTGAGTGTGTGTGTGTGTGTGTGTGTGTGTGTGTGTCTGTGTGTGTGTGTAATTAACAACAGAAATAAACTATGTAAGCCTAGTTTCTTTCTGCACAAGATGGCTGCAGATGGTGTACTATTCTAGCTCAATATACATGTAGATTATTTTTTATGATCTTTTATCACCAGTCATGAAGTTGGGAAATTCTTCCTTTATTTTAAAAAGAAGAAAGAACACAGTCTTTATATTCTTTGGGGGCAGTCATTAACTAGGCAACACACAGGGAAAAGAACAGGCTACCAACTACGAAGGGTATTTATTTCAAAAACAAAGTTCCTGCTTTCTAAGTGCTTAGAATCTAACGAAAGACAAGTTAAACTAAATAGGGAATTGGTGTTCAGTATCCTTACACTATTTGCTAATTTCAAATATGGGAGAATATGTATACATTTTTTTCCAGAAGCCCTTCTTCCCTATTTAAAAAAAAATGAAACGAAAGGAAAATAAATGAAACGAAATGGTTTGGAGTTGGCTCAAACTGTGAATATTTGAATTTTAATTTGGCTCTAAACTCAGAAAAAAAAATCTACCCTTCTGGTATAATACTTTTAAAGCAAATGGAATCCATCATGCATGAAAAGCTAATCTCTGACCTTTAATGGTAATTTTACCAATTGAAAAGAGTTTCAAACACTCAGTTGTGGAAAGGAAACAGACATTTGCTCACAGTCTGCAGACTCCAGCTCAGCTGAGAGTAATTTTCCACTGATGGGGAGAAATCATGGAAATCACACAGCTATGGCTAGCTTTAGGCTGGTCCTATATCAACTGTAGCTAGGATATTGTGTGTTTTCTTTTGTGCAGGTAAAACATCAACCAAGTCTGTATAAAAAGATGTTACTAATATTTTTGAGGTGACCTATACTTACAGTATCTGTTAGATTTTTGTCTCCTAGATTTACTGACTATATATTTGACACACTTGCAATACTTATACGGGCACAGTTAAAATTCTGCTAGAAAAGCAAAAAGTACTCAGTTTTGAAATTCTTCCTACAAACTACAAAGTTTTCAGTGACTTTACAATTTCCATATCATAACTCTTAGAAATGTATTTTTCCAAATGCAGATGTGAGGATACCTTTTAAACCTTGAGCCAATTTTGTAGGTATCAAGAGAAACATCAAAGAGTAAAATAAAATGCTACACATCACTTAAAAAGCAACGAAGCAAAACTACTGTCAAGGGTCGGTGAGGAGCCACCTGGCCTCCACCCATTAATGCCAAGATAGTCCTGATCCACCCCAGACACATCTTTCTGAATCTCTGTGGTCAGTCTAGTGCTCTCCTGTTTTAGAATTCCACAGTAGCCAGAATTCCAACTGTAAAAGTGTGTGTGTGTGTGTGTGTGTGTGTGTGTGCGCGTGCGCGCACATGCTTGCGTGCACATGCACGCATGTGTGGATGTGTGTGCTAGGAAAACTCACTTGTTAGGAATGAAGTGTTGAAAAGGCTAGACAAATACTAGCCAAGCAGCCTAAATGAATTAACACATGTAAAGCACTTAGAACATTTTTTGACACTTAGTCTTTGGAAACATAGGTAACTATACATAATATCAAAAAAATTATCTTTTGTCTATTAAAACATAAAACTATCTGTTTCCAGACTTTACAGACACTCTCTAAGTATAAGGTATTATTTATGAGAAGACTTTAAAAAAGGGGAAAGTTAGGGGGAAATATTTTGAATCATAACAACTTATTGAATTTTAACTTAAAAGCATTTACTTGTAATTGTATTTATTTGATATAATTTGTTACCCAATTTGGTCTTCAGTAACCTGTAAATAACATTTGAGCTGCTAACACTGTTAATCATCTATTTAAAATCCAAAAACCATTTAATGAACACAGCACAGTGAGATGTGATAAATCTAATTTGTGAAGATTGAAAAAAAATGGTACAAGATTTACGAGGGTGTAAGTTATGAATGATAGACAACGGCTTTCCAAAACAGTAAAATTAGAACCCGTATTTTCCTTCCTGATTTCCCTCCCTTTGCTTTCTCTCCTTCATTTCTTTCCTTCTTCCTTCCTTTTCTTGCTTCCTTTCTTGTTTATTCACTTACTCACCAACTGAGCAGCAATCATTTGTTGAATTTGTTAATTTTTCACTAGGACAAACCAATTAAGTGGTCTACTATTTTTTCAACTGACAGATTTATTTGTAGTAAAAAGAATAAGTTAAAGTTATTCGATTTCTCAGGGCACCTGGGTGGCTCAGTCTGTTAAGCGTCCAACTTCAGCTCAGGTCATGATCTTGCAGTCTGTGGGTTCGAGCCCTACATCGGGCTCTGTGCTGACAGCTCAGAGCCTGGAGCCTGCTTTGAAGTCTGTGTCCCCCTCTCTCTGCCCCTCTCCTGCTCATGCTCTGTCTCTCTCTGTCTCAAAAATAAATAAAAATATTAAAAATATAAATATATTCTTAAAAAAAAAAGTTATTTGATTTTTCAAGTTGTTGCTCTAAGGACCCAGCCCAGCAGGGGAGTACTTAACCCTGGGACAGGACACCAATTCTCACAATGTTCATGTTAAACTTGATCTGATTCAATCTGTATCTTCACAGGCTCACTTTACTATATCTATTGTGCTTTCATATCCCTTCTGATTTCTCTTCTACAATTATTCCTCCAATATGGCACCCTCACGGGTTCTCAAAGCACATCTGCGATTACCTAGACTATGTCTTCTCTCTCACTCCCTGGGAGAGCACTCTTGGAAAGTGGCCTTGACAAAGACCTCCTCCTATGACAGTTACAGTGATGAATGCTCACATGTACTGCCTGCCTGGACAAGATATTTATGCTCAGGGTTGGAATCTGATTTTTCATGCACAATCCCTGTTAACAACTAATATTTAGGAGTCTCAGGAGGACTTAATATGTAAAAGATTAAACATGAATATATATCTTAAATATGGCCTTTCACTCTTCCTCCTGTCTTCATGGTTTCCCTGTTCTTTCCTCTCCCTTGAAGTCCTCCAACATCAAGGAGAGTCTGTAATGGAAAATAATCATAAAAGAGAAGCCAGAGCTTTGCTCTGAAATGTCTATGGGATGGAGAGAAGAGATGCAGTCACATATTATTGTCTTGGTGGTATGAAAAGGAACTTGGACAGAATTATATCTGGGAAAAAAACCTCTTTTTTTTTTTAACCATATTCAGTCACACTGGTCATTGTTAGCAGCACAGAATCCACAGAACAAACTGAGAAAAGCGCTGAGTGGAACTGGGAAGTAGATGGAAACAAAAAGGGAGCTCTTCTGGAATAATTTATAACTATGTCATTAGTATCCATATTAAAAGATGATCTTCTAAAAATAAGACACACACACAGTTACACTCAAGCACCACAAGACTATTTGGGCTTGAGAATTTATGTATCAATTAATGCAATTGTAGTCATATATATTCAACTCAGAAACTCAAAATAGCTAAAATTTCTTGCTTTATGCAGCAGTTAAGGAGAGATATAGAGATAGCATATTTTAAGGATATCTTCAGGTCTAAGGTATGCAACTTAGCTGCGACATGATGGGAACATTATGTCAATTCCATGGGCCACATACTTTTCCAGAGATAATTAAGATACATTATTGGTATAATAACCACCAAAAGGGCTTACCTTGGCTTTTAAAAATGTGCTAGATTTTTGGAAGAAGTCCAAAAGCTACATGTTAAGGAAATAATGAAATCATTTTTTATTGTTTTAGTTCTTATCACTCACATGTAGTGTTGATGAGGGAGGTAATACCAACCTCTAACCAGTCCTAGAGGAATAAACTGATAGTGTTGCATGAAACTAAAGGAAACTAATCATGACCATGAAATGGTCAAATTTGGTTGCTCTTCTGATTATGTCTAAGAAGCTGAGTGGATACTCCCCAGTTGAGAACCCTGATGTTCCAGGAACTATGTGGTGGATGGCTCAAATCCCATGACATCTCCAAGTTCTATCTAGCCTCGTGTCAAAGATTAGATTATTATTCGGCAAATATTCACTCCCTTCCCTGTCCTCTCCCTCCCCCACCAACTCCCTGAATGATATCAAGCTTGGCCATATTATGAGTTTTGACCAACAGCATGTGGGCATGAATAATATTGCCTATTTCAAACTGAGGCCTTACAAGTTATGAAGTGTTTCCACTTGCTATCCTGTGAGTTTTCAACTCTGCCAGGACAAGAACAGGTCCTGGGAAACCACTGATTCAAGAAGAAGGGGAAATACGAGGAACAAACATGAACACAACCTGTGCCTGAAGCAAAGGCACCCCAGCCCATTAGCAGACACACAAGCAAGAAACAAATGCTTATTGTTCTACGCTACTGATATTTTATGGTTGGCTGTTATGTAGCATTACTGTATCTACAGCTAACTAACACACCTTGCAATAAAGATCATTGTAGGTAACATGTATAATTTTTTTCTCTTAGGATCCCAGGGTTCTGACCAATGCAGCTAGTTCACAAATTATATTTTATTGTATACTTGCCCTGGCAACGGAGAGCAATGCCAAACCTCATAGAGAGTGCAGTGTTCCTGTCCCTCTACAATTCCCCTTTGTCCAGTTTCAGATTCTCCCATTCTTTTATCTCTGAGGAAGCAGCATTTTGTTCTCTAAACTGTATCTGTTGCTTGTATACTTAGCACCTTCTGAAACAAATTATAGTACCTCTAGTATGGTCTATGTTACTTATTGGTGAATATATCACTTAGCATGTGAAAGTACTCTAAGAACAGGAATATCTCTCTTGAATTTCAGACAGAATAGTCCTCTCAAACTAATTAAGTACACTTTAAATCAGTCCACTTCCCTCCAAATTGGGTTCTCCTTTCTAAATCCTAAATAAATGTTGTCTCTATCCTCTGAGTTGTCCAAACCAAAAATCTTAGTAATTATGAATCTCCACTTCTCTCACCTCCTATTAACTAAGTCCTGCTTAGTCAAAACTCCTAAATGTCAATTAAATCTATCTACCTCTCTGTCACCCCATCACCATTTCCCCCCTGGGATTATTATAATTGATTCCCACCTGTTCTTACCTCCACTCTTATCAAATACAAATCAATTTCCCACAGCAGCCAAGGATTTTTTTTAATTTTTATTTATTTTGAGAGAGAGAGAGAGTGAGAGAGAGAGAGAGAGAGAGCACATGAGCAGGGGAGGGACAGACAGAGGAGGAGAGATCAAGAATCCCAAGCAGGCTCCATACTGTTAGAGAGGAGCCCGCTGAGGAACTCTATCCCAGAAACCATGAGATCATGACCTGAATTGAAATCAAGACGCTGAGGCTTAACTGAGAGAGCCACCCAGGTGTCCCAAGAGATTTTTTTATTTTTTTAATTTTTTTTCAACGTTTATTTATTTTTTGGGACAGAGAGAGACAGAGCATGAACGGGCGAGGAGCAGAGAGAGAGGGAGACACAGAATCGGAAACAGGCTCCAGGCTCTGAGCCATCAGCCCAGAGCCCGACGCGGGGCTCGAACTCAGGGACTGCGAGATCGTGACCTGGCTGAAGTCGGACACTTAACCGATTGCGCCACCCAGGCGCCCCAAGAGATTTTTTTTAAGTGCACATCTAATTATGTCATTTGCTACCTAAAATCTTTCATTGGCTCTACAATGCAGCAAAATGAAGCATAAATTTCTATATGACTTTTAGATCTTTAATTATTTATCTCAGTATGTTTCTCCAGTTTTATTTCTGATTGACACCCCCTTTGTGTTCTGTACCTTAGGCAAACTGAATTTTCTGCATCTCCCCAAACCCACTATGTTCTCTCCTATCCCCAGTCATTTGCACATATTCTGTCTATCTGAAACCCTCTTTTTTCTCCATCACCCTTCCCTTGTTATCTTTTCATGTCCTTTATATCTCAGGTCAGGCAACTTTCTTTAGAAGACCACTCTGACCCTCTGGTAACCCTTGCTAGGTGCCCTTTTGGTGTGTTTCTATAGCATCCTGGACTTAGATGCTTCCCTGTAACACTTATTATTCTATACTGAAATTTCTGATTACCTTGTGGCTAACTCTATAGGGGGCCTAATCAAGAGCCATTTCTCCTTCCAACTAGACCCTTAATACAATGCAAATATCCACACACCGTTGCATGTACTTATGGGGAGGTGAGCCTCAGCTCTTGCTTCCATGAGGGGAACTCAACTGTCCCAAATATTCATGTAGGTACCATTTTTGTGGTAGTAATTGGTAAGGACATTAGCATGTGATGCAATTCTGAACAATGAGGCATTGAAGAGAAGGCAGACACAGGAAGTCTGTTTGGGAAAGATGTTTTTCCATCTTAAAAGAAGTAGTAAAAGAAGATCCTTCTTCTTCTTTTTTTTTTCCCCCACCACTCATACTTATCTGAATTTGATAGCTACAACTGTGACAGACACCTTGAGATCACAGGTAAACATGTCAAAAATAAAAACAAAAACAAAACAAAACAAAACAAAAAAGAAAAAAAGTACTTGAGAATGGCAAAAACTAAAGACAGACAGGACTCAGGCCTTTGATAATGTCACTGAATTGCTTATAGTGACATGAGCTTTCCACTTTAGGGTTGATTATGCTTTAATCCAGTTGAGTTATAGTTTTCTGCTACAGCTAAAAAAAATGTAACTAACACACTTGCCTATTGCCTCACTGCATTGATATTAATAGCAATTCACGCTTGTACATAGGAGCTGTAAAAGAACTAAGAATTTAAAGAAAACATCTTAGAAACCTGCATAGCATGGTAACTAAAAAGGAAGACCTTATTGATGTGGTAGCATACAGAGATTCAGAGTTAGCTTTTGAGGAGAAGGCTGTAGAAGTCTACTGATTTATCCCTTGGGCCAAAAAATAAAATGAAACTGTGATATCCCTTTGAAAAGCTGAGTATGAAATGATCACAGCGATCATATTGTAGCAAATTCATAAGACTTGAGAAATGTCATCTGGTTTTTCTGTTCTGCCCCTTTCTTTCTTACACCAGCCCTAGTTTGACTTCAAAAGCTGAAGAAGTTAAAAGAAGAAAATCTCACCAACATATTCACCTACGCTTTGAACAAAGATCCAAGAAAAGGTCAAGTAAGATCCAAGCCCACGATTACATTAACCTTTTGTGGACTGAACATCAAATAATGCAGTAGTCTCTTTGCTTCTGCAGAATTTCTTATTAGAAACAGGAATTTGAAGAATAGTAAGAAAGAGAAAACCTTTATTTTTTGTCTATAGATCTCTAAAAATAATTGACAAGCTTAGATTCCTCTGACAGGTAACTTCTTCTTACTTTCATTTTTTTTTCATTTAATATTAAGTGGTTGGCCCATGCAACCATCTATTAAATGGTATGATAAAATAATAAAACCAATTGGCCATTTTCAGAAGGAAGTGAAAAGTAATAATAGACAGTATGGATAACTAAGATTATTCTCTGATAACATTTTTAAAAATTTAAGCTTCTACTAGTGCTGGAAAGGAAACTAATTATATACATGAGGACAGTTACTTGTAAATAACAATTTACAAATTTACAATGAGACGATTGAGACAATTTACAAATGATGAAGTTCTCTCTTCCTTAAAAGTTTGGTAGAAGTTGTAGGTAGAACCATCTGAGCCAATACTTTGGTGATTTATTTATTTACTAATTTGGAGGGGAGTGGTTAAAATGGTAGCTAATGATTCAATTTCTCTAATGCTTACAGGTCTATTCTAATTTTTTAAATATCTTGTTGAGTCAGGTTAAATTTTATTTTTGTGCTTTTACATTAAAATCAAGCTTTAAAAATAAGCAATAAAAAATACTGTAGCTTTAAAAAAGCATAGTAATCTTACCCTGTGATACTAGAGATATTACCTAACAGGGTAATATACCCCAAGCCACATGTACCTATTAAGTACTTGAAGTATGGCTAGTACAAATTGAGATGTTTCAAATGTACAGTATATACTCTGGATTATGAGAACTTAGTACAAAAAATTTAAGACAACTCATTAATAATTTTATATCGATTACATCTTGAGATTCTATGCTGGATATATTGAGTTAAATAATATACATTTTAAAATTAATTTTACTTTTTTGAACCCTTTAAAAGTGGCTACTAAAATTTTTAAATTGTGATATACACTATATTTTCAACGGGTAATACTGTCCTAGGCCTTTCATTAGCTCTTCTCACATCATGCTCTGGACTATAGATACTGACACAGGTGTAATCTGTCAAACACATTATGATGAAAAGAGTATACTCCTAAATAGCATACTATTTAGTATAATATGAATAATACACTATTCATCTCTTAAAATAAAAAGGGCTATATGAGACGATTCCTAAATTCCTTCCTGATTTTCATATGCTTAATGAATTCATAATTCCCTGAATAGATACCAATGCAGGGGGATACAGTTTATGTGATAGCTCATTAGTTTAATAAATATTTCTGGAGCATCTACCATGGGTTAGGTCCTGTGATGAGGCAATTTTACGTATAAACAACTTTCACTGTATTTAGCACTATTTACTCTTGGTAACTCTTTGAGAAATATTTATGGAACAAATACATTATTATTCTGCTCTGTCTTACAGGTTAATACAGAAAGAAAAAATGCACACATACACACACACACACACACACACACACACACAAAATGACACTCCAGGAAACTGGTTGTAAATGAAATACCAAAATTTTTTTTGAAAAAATGAGTTGTGATTCTTAGCAGAAACTCAAGTGCTCATATAACTGAGTGGCTAAAAATGCCTTGCTCCTTATGAAAAATGCAAAATGCATTTTGATTCTACATAAAGAACACTCCAATTTTATCTGCCTTTGTCGTCTTTGAGGCTTGCCTGGGTCAATAATTAGCAACTCAGCTTCTGGGACCAAGTGAAGGAAGAGAATGATAAACAAGTGCAAATGAGCTACCTTGAAAAAGCAGTAGCATAAAGCAAGAGAGCACTCAAGATTTGTCCTGTCAAGGTGTTCACATTAGCCAGCCAAGAAATGAGAGAGTAAAAATTAATAAACTGGAACCTAGCTATATGCACTCACGAGACCTAGTCCACTGTTAATATAATGCATTTTCACCTTCTACTTTATTAAAAAAATGTTTATTCATTTTTCAGAGAGAGAGAGAGAGAGAGACAGAGAGAGAAGGAGAGAGAGAGGGTGGTAGCACAAGTGGGGAAGTGGCAGAGAGAATGGGTGACACAGAATCTGAAGCAGGCTCCAGACGCTGAGCTGTCAGCGCAGAGCCTGACGTGGGGCTGGAACTTACCAACTGCGAGATCATGACCTGAGCTGAAGTTAGATGCTTAACTGACTGAGCCCCAGCTGCCCCTCATTTTCGATTTTAGTGAGAACTTACAAATTATTCTAAAACCCTCTACTTTAGTGAGAACTTCTAAAATTATTCTAAATGTTTCTGAAAAAAATTCTTCTCCAGTGTTACTGGGATTCTTCTCATTTTTTTTCAAACTTTAAGACAAAAAAAATAAGGGAACAGTATTATATTCTGTAAAAAGTACTGGAGACTGAGAGCGAGGAAATCTGATTTCTGGTCTTAGAACTGCTACAAACTTGTAATGTGAAACTGAACACATTGTTTAATCTTTTTGATGTTTCGTCATTTCCAAAATGAGGATAAAGCCCTATGTATTCTAAAGACTAATGAGGGGATCAAATGAGATAATTCATAAGGAGAAACATTTAATGTTGCATAAATGTTCCACAAACAATTTTATGCATAATCATAGAGAAGTCTCTTATGAGACTAAAATCTGGTAATATTACATGTGGTCCTAGATCCAAAGGAGAAGACAAAGAAGAAATATAAATAACAAAAAACATTACATCCCATATCAGAAATAGCAAAATATCCATAAAACCAATATTTAAAAGCATATGGTGCAGCAGTTCATTGTATAGACTCTGGAGGCAGACCAGAAATATCTGATATCTGACTCTTCTCTTTACTAGCTGTGTGATTTGGAACATACCACTTCATCTCTCTATTTTTTAGAAGACCTCTCTAGTTTGGAACATATCACTTCATCTTCTCTACCTAGTTTTTACATCTGTAAGATGGGGGTAATAACAGCACATACCTCCTATGTTTATTGCTAAGAATTAAGTACTTAATATATATAGAACATTAGAACGGTGTCGGCATAGAGCAGGTATGATACAAGTGTAGCTGCTATCTGGGAGTTCATTCTATGATACTTTATACCCTAGGCGAACCTAGCTAGCATTTGTCTCACATTGTTTGAAAAACAGTAGAGATTTCCCACACGCACATCACATGGTGGAAGGATCACAAGGACATGCTGTAGCACAAAGGAAAGCAGCTGCCATACTTAATTCACAAATCAACAGCCTAGGTGATCTACACTTTCTGGGTGCCTGCAGTAGATTATCAAACAAAATTATCTCATGCAGGACCTTGGTAAAATCTGTGGCTCTATTTTTACCTTTTCCTCAGGTACTGAAATGATGACTGAAAGTATGTTGTACTTGCATTGTGATTTCAAATATCATTTTCACATCTATGACCTCATTAGAACTTCAGGGCTATTAAAGGTTGACAATGAATTTACTTTCACCCTCACATAGCTCTTTGAGGAATTGAGTCACCTGAGTACTTGTGCTTGAGTAAAAAAGGTGGGCTCTTTGACAGACACTTTCTGGCATCTCCTACGCCTGATCTTTTCATCTGAGCATGCAGCTTGGAAGGATCCAAAGGGGCAACTCATCTGCTTGGCAACTCATCTTGCTTCCCCTGTACTGTGTGGCCAGCCACACTGTCCACAAGCAGCTATCTGTCGATAGGTGAATCGTTGACTGTGTCCTCCTCTAAAGAAAGGCCATTTTGAATCTTTACCAAGTTCAAGAGTGTGAGACAGAGAAGAAGACAGACTAGTCATGGACTTTCTTTAGGATTTTCCCATTGGCTACACCCAGTGGCATCATTCCATCTGCTGGATTCAAAGGTGATTTTCCGTGAGACTGTACCTACTGGAAAGGAAAGTCTTGGGCTATTTCTCATCTAATTTCACCAACTGTTACATCAGTATTGTTGATTTAGAGCCCCAGGATCAGGCAAATATGGCAGAATTCCATGCAAATGCTTTCATGGAGTCATACCTTAAACAAGCCCACTACAGAAAAGCAATGATATAAACCATCTTACATGTCCATGTTAAATCTAATCAGAATGCTTGCTTCATAAAGAAATTGTTCTCAGAAATGACATTGTCTGATCAAGTTTCTCTGTTTTCTCTAATTATTCACTGAAATCCTTAAATATATCCTGACACTAAAATGTACTAAACACAGGTTAATCTTTTATCGTGCAATATAGTGTAATGTGTGAAGGCCCAAGACTTGGATTAATGATTATAGTAAGACTTTAGGGTTTGAATGTATACAACTGAGTACATGTGCATTCACTCTGGGACAAAATAGCATGGTTTTAAAAATTCCTTCATTAGCTTGTGCTCTTTGATTTTGGTCCTCCTCCTATGATTTGAACTTAAACCTTTAAGGGTTAAGTGAGAATGTAAAACAACATAAAACACCTAAAGGCAATTACTCATTTTCTATTTATTCAATATCTTGCCCCCAATACCTAGAGCATTGCCTGAATCATAGTAGTTATTAAAAAAATTCATAAAATAAATAGTTATCACAGAAGGTTGGTCATTCCAACCACACTAACATTTTTATCTACAGACATAATAGTGTTAAAAACATAAGGGAAATTGATCAATATTAAATAACAATAGCAAAAACATTTTCGTTTGCAGGAACATAACACTAAATTGCACAAAGTCAAAAAGTAATCTACAAATTAATTACAGAGCATTATTAAATGAGTCAAAACCATTCTATAAATAAATAATGCAGTACTTTGCTAAAGGTTGTTGCTATTATGTATAAGCCCTCAGGATGAAAACAAGGAGTCCTATTTTTAATACGTTCGTCACATTAATTAATGAAAAATATAAACAATTCATGCAAGCACGTCAGCTAAGCTTTACTCTCGGGAACCAGCAGGACATTTAGTAACAAGAGATAAAAGCAGGGAGCACTCTCCTGACATGGAAAACTAATTCTAAATTCTTGATTTTCCCTAATGGGTAGGGTTTAGGCAAGATATGGCGCAGAAGTGAAAAATATAATCAAAGCCAACTTTCCCTTAGTAGGGGAAACAGGATCCCTTCGCTATTTTGATAAGATTTGGATGCTGTTTCCATACTGGCCCCAGTCAGCCTCTTCTGTGTGGTACTCAGAGCATCTTGTCTTGCACCACACACTCTCTTGCAGAAGGAGAGGGGGCATGTCTCAATGCTCTTCCATTCTCCACAAATGCCGATTAAAATCTGTTCTTGAGACAGAATCTAATCTCACATATTCAAACTTGTATGAATTCAAATCATAACTTTACCTTTCCATGAAGTGTTTGCCTTTTTGGTCTTACCTCTGTGCAAAACACAAAGGTGAGAAAGACCCAAACACAAAAAAATTGTTTTTATTTCCTTCTCAAAAGAAATTTTAAGCAGTAGACATCAGCAAGATGAGGTCTCTTTGTTTATTTGGTTTTAAAATAAAAGACCTTTGTCTGTCACTGAAATTACATAAAAAGAAATTTAGTCATACTGTTTCAGCTCTTTAAAAGGAATGCACAATTCATTCTTCAGTGGTTCATGATCTGGCACTTTGTACTCAATATTGGCTTACTTGGCCATCTCATCACTTTCTTAAAGTCTGACACAGATTTTTGACTTCTTGATGGATGCCTGTACACTGGGAATTCAGCACCTCCTGAATGGAAACACAGCTGAAACCATAGCCATCTTTTTTTTTTTTTTCCATCAAGCTACTGTCCTTCTCAACTTGCCCATTTCCCAGTCTTTACAGCTCAGTGATGACTGACCTTTTATCTCCACACCCCACTGCATTATAGTTGCAAATTTCAATGATGTTATACCTATACAAAAGATCCAGAAACTGCCTCCTTTCTAATTCTACTTCCATGAATTTAGTGTATTACCTCACTCGTCTTATTTTTTTCAACAAAAATAATATCTGCTCATGGTATTAGGTTGCTAGGGCTGCTATAACAAATATCACACACTCTGACTTAAACAGATATTTATTTTCTCACAGTTATGGAGGCTAGAAGTCCAAGATCAAGGTGTGAGCAGAATTGGTTTCTTTTAGAGGCCTCTCTCCTTGTCTTGTAGATGGTCATCTTCTCCGTTTGTCTTCACAAAGTCTAGCTATGTCTGTCTGTGTATTCTAATCTCCTCTTCTTATAAGGACACCAGTTGTATTGGGCTAGGGCCCACCCATTTGACCTCGTTTTTTTTTTGTTTTTTTTTTTACGTTAATCATGTCTTTATAGGCTCCATCTCCAAAAAGAGTCACATTCTGAGGTACTGGAATTAGGATTTCAACACGAATCTTGGAAGAACACGATTCAATCCCTAACACTCATATTTTTCCTATAGCACATGCTCTCATCCTTGAATGCTGGAGTTCTCCCTTAACCACAGGAAGTATATTTCAAGACCCCTTGTGGATGCATGAGACTGAAGATAGTATTGAACACTATATATACTATTTTTTTCCTATACATGCATACCTATGATAAAATTTAATTTATAAAATAGGTAAAGTAAGAGATAAATTATAATACTAAAAATAAAATAGAAAAATTGTAAAAATATACTATATTTTTATAGTTATTTGAAAGTTATATGAATATGGTCTTTCTTTCTTTCTTTCTTTCTTTCTTTCTTTCTTTCTTTCTTTCTCAAAATATCTTATTATACCGTACTCACCTTCTTCCTCTTATAATCATGTGAGATGATAAAATGCTTATGTGATGAGATGAAGTGAGGTGAGTGATGTAAGCATTCTGATGTGACACTCTGAAGGTGTGTCAGAAGGAGGATCATCTGCTTCTGGGCTAATATTTTTCCCAGAACCACTTTGATAGTCTTTAGAAAAGCCACGTTCCACAGCTACAGACACATCTTTCAACAAAGCAACTCCCTTCAGAACCCAAAGCCTCTCTGCCCCATGTTGATTTCCTCATTCAAGGCCTTCTACCATCCAAATTCTTGTTTTCAAGTTTTCTCTCCTATGATTCCAGTACAACACAGCCATGCTGGATTACTCACACACAGACCTCTATACCCTACTTCTGTCACTTCCACTTACATTTTTCTAAGTGACATCATTTTGTAAGACTCTAATCAAATGCTACTGTACTTCAGCATAACCATTCTCAATCTCATATACAACCTTCCAAACAACAATGGCTCCCAGGTCCTTGAGCCATAGCCCATTTATCCGACCTTCTCCTATGTCATCTCTCTTTCTCTGCCAGTTTTCTCACTCTCTAAATCATAAGTTCTCCTTTAACAGAAGATTTGTTGCATCGTGGATACTGAATAAACAATTTACTGAGTTGATTAAAGCTGGTTTATTTGCCATCGATTGTTTCAGACGTTAATAAGGCTAAAATATCCCTAACAGTTACTATTTATTGTTGTGTTTATCTTATAGACATGGCATAAATCATGGCTTCATGACTAAGAGACAGCAATGGTTACTGTGGTTGTTTATTTTTCTCCTGCAAAGAACATAAAATTTTCACTTTAAACAGTTACAGATTTTTAATGTTATATCTATCCATGTATTTATATAAATGTATAGACTCTCTTAACCAAATTTTTGAGGGGGGCATCATTTTTGAAAACTAGGAGAAATGCTTTTATTATCTACCTTGTGGATTAGAGAACCTTAGGGTTCGTTACTGACTGGCTGCCTAAAGTTTTGTACGATCTGATGTCAAGATACTTTTTGATCATTTCTAGTTGATTTTTCCTTTGCTCTTCACTCTTTGTAAGGTTTAATCTGCATTTGGCACAAAGATTTTAGTTCTTCCCTATCCTCTTGTCCTTGAGAAAGCTTAACAAATTAACTTTAGGCTTTGAAAACACTATATTAATATAGGTCAAATGTGGTCACCTCTAATAGTCTTGTTCATATAGCCTTTTCTATCTCTCATCATTCTTGGTGCACTTATTATAGAGACTAAAGAGTAAATATTAACTTTCTGATTCTTTCCCATTAGAGATGGCCATATGGTATGGTTCTGGCCAATGGGCTATATGATGAAATCTTTTAAGGGCTTTGAGGAATGCTTTTTTGTTTCTGATAAATGTAATAGAAACATTTAGAGATGCCCCTCCTCTCCATTCCTTTTCCCTCTTCTCAACACTGCATGGAACACAAACATGTTATCTGTGGCTGCAGTTGCCATCTTGTCGTCATGAAGGATAAACCAAGAAAAGTGCATAGATGTTGGCCTTCAGCAATTGTTGATAACATCATACAACAGCTGAAATGCCTCCAGGGGCCACTTCATTAAAAGTAACTCCTCTCTGTTTGAGTCATTGTAGGTTCAGGTATCTTGTTATTTATAACGGAACACATTTAGAACTGATACAACAAAGTTGGCAGTTTGAATTTTTCCACAAAGAAAAACTCTTCTGTGGTTACAGAAGGTGCCACTTAATCAAAATCCAGTTACAAGCCCAGAAATTCAGTTCCCTAGGTCGTAAGGAGGTAAGGGAGAGTGAGTTGGCTGCTTTCACATAAATTGCTCACCAGTAAGGGGATCCCTGTTATCTTCTTTCTTTTCCCTCAGGGATTATTACTATTTTTTCCTATATTTTTCAAGATGAGGGGAAAAATTAAAATTAAATGGAAAGGAGGAACTTTGTGAGTAATTTCTTGATAGCCCTCACATAGGATTATTATAATCTGCTTCTCATAAGTGAAGGAGACATAGAAATGGTATAAAATTTTGTTGTCCATCCGTTTGTTCCTGTTTTTTTTTTTTTGTTTTTACATTCCCTGTGCAGAATAACTCATAACTGTGATCCATTGTTGACAAGAATACCATTCATATCTAAAAGAAATTCAGGAAGCTGAGTGTGCCTCCCTCGAGCTCATTATTAGAGCGATTAAAATCAGTTGTTATAATGTTGTTTTAGGGACCCGATTTTGTAATGTATGTGGCCTGGGCATTATTCATTTTTATGGGGAGATTTTGGTTCCAGTTGTGCCACATCCTAAAGAGTTTTAATTAAAGACTCCTTGGGGAGTTTTTCCTTGATGCACTGGATCCAAGACTTTTTACCAAACATCCTGCTAAGATTATTTCTGGTGGGGATGATTTTTCTTTACTTGTAATGCCTTAATTGTATTTTACACACATATTGAAATCCCAAGACAGTAATCTCATTAAGAGATACAAAATTGTATCTATAATATAATGAAAACAATAGATGGCTTAAGGATGCATGCAAATCGTTACACCTGCAGGTCTTGTTTATGCTGAACCAAAGTTGAAAAGTCATTAAAGAGAGTAATATTGCTGCTTATCTGAATAATAGATACCCTCATATATTTATTTAATGCTAATTATAGGGCTATCTGTCAGGCACAAAATTTACACATAAAATGCACAGAATCATTATATTTCAGAGCAGTTCCATATTAAACAGCATCCTTTCTCCTTAGGTCTCAGAACCTTGTAAGACTGGCAGCTGGTCAGACAAAAGAAGCTCTGTGGTGAGGAATTCTGGGAAACAAGTGGGAGGAGGTGACCTGGAGGACCTTCCCTGAAGCTGTGTTTGCACAGTTAAGCACAATGGTTTCAAAGTTGTTTAGATTTTTATGTTAGTTGTGAGTACCAGTTGTGGAAAACCAGTTCCAGTTACCAGTTGTGGAAACCAGTTACCAGTTACCAGTTGTGGGAAACCAGTGCCTTCTAGCAACCCCTTGATACCACCACTGTTTTACTGAGGTTTACAGGGAAAGCGGAACTACATTAACATGGTCATAAAGCATTCATCGGGCCTTCTCCTCACCTCCTCATTCTTTGAAATAAATGTCTTTTGCTTTTAATGTTTATTTATTTTAAGAGAGTGAGTGGGGGTGGAGGGGCAGAGAGAGAGGAAGACAGAGAAATAGTCCCAAGCAGACTCTTCAGTGTCAGCACACAACCTGATGCAGTGCTTGAACTCACAAACCATGAGGTCATGACTCGAGCCAAAACCAAGAGTTGGACGCTTAGCCAACTGAGCCACCCAGGCGCCCTGAAATAACTTTCTTCTTATATTCTATTAATTACGTTGCATGCATAGCATTTATGGAACAGATAAATCAGTCAGTCAGTCTCTCCTTAGTAAAAATAATGGAAATCTGACTCTCCCCATCTCTTCTTGAAATGTTACTGGTAAATGTTTTCCCCCTTTTTAAAACACTTTCTTCTGTTTTTCACTTGACTAATTTTTTATTGACCTTTCCTTCCTCAGCTTTTATATTATTTCCTTCCACAAGCTTTGATTTTCCACTCCCATATTAATTGGGTCTCCTCTTTATCTTTTGGGCTCTTTACTTCTTTGATGCACTTTATCTGATTATGCATTTAATTTTGGTATGACAAGTTTAATGTTTGTCTTCCCTACTCATTTGTCAGGCTTCTGAGGGTTGAATCATGCCTGTTTTATTCACCAGTGTTTCCTCAGAACTCAGCCCAGGCCAGGATCATACAGTATAAAGTGCTCAAAACATTTATCCATAGTAAAGGGCTCAGATTGCCTGCCTCATCTCAGATCATGGGAACCAACCCTGAACAATAACAACAATAGGAGTCTTTGGAGAGCAAAACACCCATTTTGCAGAGGAGGAAGCTGTGAAAATTAGAAGGTGCCCAGACTCTGGAAAAAAGCAGGAAGGCAAAGAAGAATTACGTCTTTTTCACAGTCTTGCTCATGGTCATGCTTGTGGCTATTAATCTTTGTTACTCAAGAAACATATATATTTTGCCCCTATATGCAGGGGAGGTCAATGCATAGTGACTGTAAATGGAGTTGAACCATACAATGTGCATTCATCATTTTTACCCAAGGATCAACTTAAAAGAAAGAAAGACATACGCAGAATAATAATGATGGCTTTTTTTTTTCTTGTTAAAGTTTCTGTGGTAGCATTACAAGTGTCTCCCTCTCAGGGGTGAACGACTTGGTTCTTTAAAACACACCTTTCTGTAAAAAGATGGGGGAAGGTGGAAACAGGAAAAGTCAGATGGGAGCCGACTGCCTTGGTTTTATCTTAAGCTAACCATACCCTTATTAATGAACAGACAGGAGCAGGCTTCCAATCAATGTGGTATTCACATACATAATATAAATAGTTCAAAAGATTCCAAAAATAAATGTTGCCATTTGGAACCAGTATGGTTTGGAATTTTCCTCATCTCTGTGATTCTGAAAAAAATGGTCTAGACTCAATGTCTATGACTATATTCAGATGAACCCTATTCATAAAATGAGAATACAGAATAGACTGACTACTATAACAGTGCCACCACTGGGAAAACAAATTGGCTCAAGAAGTAATAAAATAACTGTGGAGGCACCTTAAGGTAATCAATTTTGTCCTATGTCTTTTTGCTGTGACTCTGAAGAAAGCTCATTTAGTTTCTGCAAGTATTATCTTGCTGCCTGGAATTGGTACCCACAAGATTCAAATAAACTATTGCATGAACTTCAAGCTGCCCTTGACAGAAAGAAGGGCACACTCAGCTCCCAGCCACCAGGGAAGGTATAATTTCACAAGACGAGACAGTCAGGGAAAGTGATCCGCAGAGGGAACCCTTGCAGGGGAAAAAAAAAAAAAAAACAAAAAAAAACAAAACAAAACAAAAAAACCCCCACAACCTTACATTCTCTCTCCCTCTTCATCAGTAACCTCGACATAGCTATTTTGTGATTATTTCTCTATTCCTATTTATGACTGTTATCATATTTTTGGAAAAGTATTCTTCGTGGTTGTTCTTGGAAGCAGGTACAATTAATAAAAGTTTAATCCCAAGGCTAGGTATCCCAGGGTCCAAACCTCAGCTGCCTAGCTACCTGAGCCATATGACCTTCAGCCGGCCCCTTCCCCATGTGACTTCTGTTTTCAAGGCTGTGAACAAAAGGATATGTGGGTGATAATAATGCCCACCTCTCAGAATTGTTGTGAGGATTGGTCAAATTACCACTGAAAGGCCCAGCCTAAGGCCAGGAAAACAGAATGGACTGAATACATCGAAATCTCATTCCCTTTAATCTTTTTGGCCTTTTCTCCTTCCTGTTTTTCTCCATCTTCAGCATATCACCCTCAGTAAGAGATTATCTGGCTTGCCCGCCAAGCCTGCTGCCCACAGGGAAGCTCTGTGTGCCTGACACAGGATGTAGCCCCATTAGGGATTTAGTCTGTTTACACAATGCTCAGTTCATGTCAGAATGCAAATATTCCTCAGAGAAAAAAGCACTAATTCGTGTCTAAGGACTTATTTATACTTTGAAGTCTTCTTCATTTTTTTACAGTTTACTGTGAGCAAATTCTGCTAAGGAGAATACAGGGAGAACAACGGCTTCGACTGAGAACATGAAGGTGTGCAGGGGCACAGGAAGGGGAGAAGCATGAAGAGAGAAGGAGATCTCAAAAGCAAGCTGTTTGCATCAGTCACTCTGTTGAAACCTGTCCACCCCGCCGCCACCCAATTCTTAGGTAAATCAAACATGCATTCTTCTTAAATTGTCCACTGTTAGTTTTTCATATTTTACAGCCAAAATATTTAGGTGTAATATTTGTTAAGGCAGTCCCCCACCCCCACTCCCACCAGGGGATTTCCTACAAAGTGTCAAGGAAAAAACAATTCTCCATCTTGCCTGTCCCAGCAATCTGATCCATTACCAAAAGCTCTTCTAGGGAGGATTCTTTGAAACTGTACTTCAGAGACTGGTACATTTACATTGTATTAGTTCTACAGGTAGCTATGTTAAGAATTAAAAGTGAAGTAAGGGCAAGTAGAGTTGGAGTCTAGAATGTCCTACCTTGGGGTATTAGCCAGAGAAATACTATTAAAGTGAAATATCTTCCCTTTTGTTTAAAATGTAAGAGTACTGGGGTGCCTGGGTGGCTCAGTCAGTTAAGCATCTGACTCTTGCTTTCGGCTCAGATCATGTTCTCACGGTTCATGAGATCCAGCCTCTTGTGAAGCTCCAAGCTGACAGCGCAGAGATTGCTTCGGATTGATTCCCTCTTCTCCCTCTGTCTGCCCCTCCCCTGTCCTGCACACACCTTCAAAATAAATAAACATTTAAACAAAAATTAATCAAAGAGTACTAGTTGACGGTTACCTCCCAATTATTTTTAGAATAAGTTGTATCCATATGAGGCAAACACATCAATCACTAGATTTGTTAAAGGGTTTACGGGTTCTTTGTTTTTTTTTGTTTTTTTTTAATTTTTAATGCTTATTTATTTTTGAAAGAGAGAACGCAAGTGGGAGAGGGGCAGAGACACACACAGACTCCGAAGCAGGCTCCAGGCTCTGAGCTGTCAGCACAGAGTCCGACACAGGGCCCAAACCCACAAACAGGGAGATCATGACCTGAGCTGAAGTCAGACACTTAACCGACTGAGCCACCCAGGTGTCCCAAAGGGTTTATAGGTTGTAAGAGCCTTGTGTTCTCCATTCTGAAGGTGTAGCTAATCTTTATTACATATTTGAAGCGGGCCTATAATCTATGTTAAGTTTTGCACTACTTATGCAGAGTATTTTCCTGACACTTTGCTACCTGTATTTAATAAATTCTACAGGAATTTTATTTCTTAAAATTACATATGCAAACAATAGTGTTACTAAAGAAAAAATTTTGTTAATCTTCAAATGTTTCCATTTATTTATTTATTTATTTATTTATTTATTTATTTATTTGGAAGAGAGCACACTCATGATCAGAGAAGGGGCAAGGGGAGAGGGAGAGAAAGAATCTTAAGCAGGCTCCATGCCCAGCAAAGACTCCCACACAGGGCTTGATCTCACAACCGTGAGATCATGACCTGAGACAAAATCAAGAATAGGGCACTTAAGTGACTGAGTCACCCAGGTGCTCCATTCCTAAAGTGTTTTCAAAACCACACTTTTAATCATTAAGAAAATTAATTTTAATATTCTAAAAAGTAAACCGGAAAGTATGAATTTCATTTGTCCATGGGTGTGTGCTGAGAACAACTCCAGAGGTTACGGTTGATTATTATTCTTTGAATAAAAAGAAAATATGAGAGATTTAGGACCTTAGAATCTAAGTTACTGTCTTCAAGTACAATCACAGACTTGGTGAGTAATATTTTAAGTTAGGTACAGTTAATTATTTTGTTTCCTTACTAGTATCTTCGAAAAAAATAACACCTATATAAACTTCTCTAAACCCTGAACACAGAAGTGTTAGCTTGCCATAAAAAGAGGTCACGGCCATTTATTTATGCTATATTCATTTTTATAAAACACAGAACATTTAAAACATGTTGCAGTTTTGCCAGAATAGAACTTGGTAGCCAAGAGCTTATTGTCGTTTTCCATTATTAGTCCCTTTTATATTCTCTTAATAGAGCTACTTATTTCAAAGGAATAAGTACAAGTGAAGGATATTCATAAACCTGCCTCTTTAATGATGATGGCTACAAAAAGCAGCGGTAGAAGTAGTAAACATCTAATGTTTACAGGGTACTTATCATATGACAGGCACTATAGAAAGAATTTTACAATATTATCTCACTAATTCCCACAGAAACCTTATGAGTTGGGTATTACTATCATTTCCATTTACAGATGGGGACACTGAAGAAGAGAGAGGGTTCACAGCTCGGAAGTGAAGGAACAGACCAATCTGGTCTGACTCCAGAGACCAGGACTAAGCCTCTCTTGGATGAACTCAACAGAATCTACATGCAATTCTACTAGAACATTCAAAATGATATTATAAAGTCATTTTTTTCCCTTCTTTCAAAGTGATTCTTAGGGAATTCTGAGAGGGCATGGAGACATTTTAAGAAATCATAGAAGCATTAGCTTAAATCAAGGAATGCCATGAGAATCCTTCATTTTGTGGACCCTCTTACCTACCACCTCATTCCCATCCTCATTCATGTTATATGCAACACATTCCTGTAAACTACTTTTCTTTGGTAGTGGGGAGGGATGTTGTGAGGAAGAGACCTAGAGAAATCCATAAGTGAAAAATCAGGAGAACCACTAGTTTCATATATGATTTCCTATGAATGTTGAAAACAATCCCTCAAGGATTCTTTAAGGTTCCATAATCTATGATGGCCGCCAGCAAATGTTGCATCCCACAATACAACTTTATATTCCTATGCTATTTAGGAAACACATCTTATTTGATTCACACAGAAAACTTGTGAGCTGATGAGGAAAGAGAAAAATGGCCTTAACGTACAGAGCAGAGAGAAAGATCCAAGGCTATATGGCACAGTTCAGAACTAGCATCTAGGTTCTCAATCCCAATGAGTCTTTCATGAGTGCAGAGGTCATATACATATGAATACATATATATATATATATATATATATATGCACACACACACATGTTTATGTGTATAGTATTTATGTCTATATATATGGCCTATGGCTTGGTGTAAACAGTCTTCTCAGTGAACTACATTTTGCATAAGGAAACCAAGGGCTCAATAGTCTCATATCCTTGTTTAGTGTATTTCAGGATTCATTCAAGTGTCAACTCCAAAGGAGCTGGTTATCTCAAAAGAATGTCTGGCTAAGCAGAGCTGGAAGAATGCATGTCATTAGCTCTTGAAACTTGTTACCCTGAGTTCATATTCCTAAATGGTTTCTTTCTGAGAGGAAGCTAGAGGATCATGTTTTGAATCCAAGATAATGGAAGTCAGATAGACATGAAAGAAATGGGATTCAGATACTAATCAGGAACTCCAGGGTAAGTATGCAGCTTCCAAGGTCCGAGACATACATATCTTTTTAATTTTTTTTTTCAACGTTTTTTATTTATTTTTGGGACAGAGAGAGACAGAGCATGAACAGGGGAGGGGCAGAGAGAGAGGGAGACACAGAATCGGAAACAGGCTCCAGGCTCTGAGCCATCAGCCCAGAGCCCGACGCGGGGCTCGAACTCACGGACCGCGAGATCGTGACCCGGCTGAAGTCGGACGCTTAACCGACTGCGCCACCCAGGCGCCTCCATTTTGACTCTTACAAATTTCTCATTGCTGTAGCAACTATAGACAATAATCTGTGTCCATGGTCCTTGATGGCATTTTAGCACAATTTATAGAAAAAAAGTCAGAAAATAAAAAAAAATAATGTAAACTAAGAAATACATTATGAAATTTCTGTCCATTAGGTAACCAGCACCAACTGTACCGTCATTAGATTTCTGATGGCAACGATGTGTTTGTCACAGTGCCACTGCTTCTCCAAGTTCTTACTTAGAAGTTTAGTTTTATTAGAAGCAAACCCTACTCTATGTACACAGACAACAGACTCCTTGTAGACAGTGATGATCCTAAATACAGCTTTCTTTGAATCTCTCTGGATCACACACTCTGGATATTATAATTAAGAAATGCATCTAAGTTTTTAAATCCCAGGTTTGATTCTCTGATCAAGCTAGAAAGGAGCCATACAAACATCACATTACATATCTTCCTGAATATTTTATATTTTTCCAAAGTCATTTTCACTTGTTATCAATAATAAAAATCAACAATAACAGATCATAGGAAGCAGTTGAATATATTTCAGTATTTCCATACAACAGTGCTCTCTAGATGATTGATTCCAGCATGTACACATGACATGCCATAAAAAAAAACCCATGTGAAGGGGAAGGGTGTTCTGTGGTAAAATAAGTTTTAGAAAGAAATGTAACAGAATTCAATAGTTTTTAAGTAGTTCCCAGGGTCTTTAATGTGCTAATGAATGGATAATGTTCCATAGGGAAACAGAATACACAGCTTTTCTGAAAACTATTTGAGCATGAAAGCATTATTTTCCAGAGCAGTTCCAGGGACCAAGGTCTCATGAGACATTTTGTCACAGTAGCTTGGGAATCACACTGGGATGAATTCTTGTTGTAGCTCAAAATTGCTGTGCAACCTTGAAAGAGTTAATGAAATACAGTAGCCCCTCCGTTCCCCCACTTATTAGTGGTTTCTCCTTCTGTAGTTTCAGTTACCTATGGCCAACCACAGTCCGGAAGCAGATTATCCTCCTGACATATCATCAGAAGGTCAGTGGTGGCCTAATGCTGCATCACTATGCCTGTGTCATCCAGCTCACTTCATCTCATCGTGCAAGCATTTCATCATCTCATATCATCACAAGAAGAAGAGTAGAGTATAATAAGATACTTGGAGAGAGAGACTATATTCACACAGCCTTTATTACAGTATATTGTCATAAACTGCTCTATTTTATCATTAGTTATTGTTGTTGATCTCTTACTGTGCCTAATTTAGAAATGAAACTTCAGGGGCGCCTGGGTGGCTCAGTCGGTTGAGCGTCCGACCTCGGCTCAGGTCATGATCTCATGGTTTGTGAGTTTGAGCCCCGCCTCGGGCTCTGTGCTGACAGCACAGAGCCTGGAGCCTGAAGCCTACTTCAGATTCTGTGTCTCCTTCTCTCTCTGCCCCTCCCCCACTTGTGCTCTGTTTCTATCAAGAGTAAATAAATATAAAAACAATTAAAAAAAAAGAAATTAAACTTCATCATTGGTATGCATGTACAGAAAATTAAAAAAGCATATATAGGGTTTGGTACTATCTGTGGTGTCATGCATCCCTTGGGATGCTTGGAACGTATCACCCACAGATAAGGGTGGGCCACTATAGTCTAAGCCTTACAGTCTTGAGCTTAAAAAAGGTCATTTAAAAATTATTTAAAAATACTGGGGAAGACTTCTTTATATCCTTGACGTCCAAATGCATCTAGGATCTTCACAAATCTGCAAATTCACTAATACTACTATAGCATATACTTTTCCCTTAGAAAATTTACTAAAATAAATACTCTCATTGCTGCTTTCACCCTGTTACTTTATAGAAATGTTTTTAGTCTTCTTGCCTTTCCTGGAATCTGACTTCCATTAACAGCTCCGGTTTGCTAACATTTTAATTCTCACTTGGTGAACAATTTTGCACTGACTGGAACATTTCAAAAATATTTGAAAATATTTTCTCTTTCCTGAACACAAGCATATTGTGGGCTATAGTGGATTTGTTCATAGGATTTATTATTTATCACTTCAAATTTCACGCTTTTTAAATCATTTTTCTATGAATTATTTTCTTAGCTATTTTTTTCTAGTCACTTTTGTCTAGATTAGTGCTCTTCAACAAAATATCATGTGAACCATTAATAGGGGCCATACATGTAATATTAAATTTTCTAAAAGCCACATCATGAAAAGTGTTTAAAGATGAGGTAAGATTATTTTTTTTCAGATTTATTTTTAAGTAATCTCTATACCCAACATGGGGCTTGAACCCACCCTGAGACCAAGAGTCACACGCTCTACAGACTGAGCCAGCCAGGAGCCCCCCAGGTGAAATTAATTTAATAATATATTTTATTTAACCAAATAGGTGCAAAATATTACCACCTATACAAGAAATCGTAATAAAAATTACTAATGAGATGTTTTTCACTTTTGTTCCCACCTCGTACTTGAAATCTGTGCATTTTACACTTCCAGCACATCTCACATGTATTAGCCACGGTTCAAGTGCTCTGTGGTTACTGGCTGTCTTGTGGGAGAGCACAGTTCTAGATTGGTAGTCAGCTTTCTTTGGGGGCCATTTTTCTACACAGATACAAGATAAACTGATACACAGAGTTAGCTGCATTTGCAAGGAAGGATGGAGAGTGAGAAAACCATATTATGAGGTGGATACTAGATGATCTACAGGCTCCTTTAATAGTTATGTAACTTAAATCCACTGAAGAGCTTAGTTGTACATGGGCTCATCATACTTGATACGAGGCCCCAGAGTTCCTTAAAATAGCTCCATTCACTAAAGTAAAGAGGTGATTGTAATTGATTTTCAAGTAGAAAAATCAGTAACATCAATTTGAAATGTAAAAATACATAAATTCTGTAAATATATGTTGAACATCATTTGCATATATAACACTTGACTAGGTCCTGGCTTTTCGTTATAGTTAACAGATATGAGAAATCCAATTTCCCAGGCAGTGGTATGTATGTACACACACACACAGACACACACACACACACACACACACACACACAGCCACACACAAAAATACACACATGTATCCAAAGACATACCTACATGCTCATATGCATGTATGTATGTGTGATATAAATCCCAGTTCTTTTTTTTTTTTTTTAGTTTATTTATTTTTGAGAGAGAGAGAGAGAGCAGGGGAGGAGCAGAGAGAGAGGCAGACACAGAATCTGAAGCAGGTTCTAGGCTCTGAGCTGTCAGCGCAGAGCCCCATGCAGGGCTCAGACTCAAACCAAGAGATCATGACCTGAGCCAAAATCAAGAGTCAGACACTTAACCAGCTGAGCCACCCAGGTGCCCCATAAATCCCACTTATTTTTAAAGGGTCAGTGGTTGGTGCTTGTTATCTCTCTCTCTCTCTCCCTCCCTCCCTCCCTCCCTCTTTTTAATAATGGGCACTACAGAAGAGAAAGGAGAGACTCATTCTTGTTCTATAGCCAAGCTTGTTATCACACTTAAGGTTACCTTCAATGGAAAGAAATCTGTAGCTTATTCTTGCAAGTAATGATAATTAACATAAACTGACTGCTTCTATATGCCACACTACTGTATGCATACATCATCTCACTTAATACAGCAGTGGATGATGTAGGTACAGAGGCAACTGAACAGAGTACCTTTAAGAAGTTTAATAAAGGCCATATAACCCATAAATGGAACAGCCACAATTTGAACTTAGGAATCTCTGCTCAGTCATGAAGCTAAACTATTCACTTTAAATTCATGATGTTCTAAACACTCTTTCGATAACGATTTGTTTTCTAAGCTGAATTAGGTACTTGAAAGCAATGCTGATATTTCTTATGACTTAAATATCTCTGAAGATCTTAATGGGAAAGAACATTGTAAATACCTACTTTCATACTTAGCATAACCTCTCACTTTATTTTATTCCAAGATCCATCCCGGAAAAGACTCAGCTTCTTTGTTTAGCTCTAACAAATACCAGAATCTACAACATATGGCGCCTCTTACCAGGATCATTTCTCCCAGTGTTTTCGTTCATCTTTAATGTGGATATTCGGTGGTCTGCTGGCTCATGAGAGATGACAGACATCCTCTTCTGTAAACTGTGAATAACTATATTTGGACTTGCTTCTTCATGCTTTTTTACTAATCCTTTTTGTTTTTCTCATTTGTTAAACTGAAACCTTAAAATGATCAAATTTATCTTAATAGTATCTAAATTTTTGTTTTGGTACTGTGACAGAGTTTAACTCATTACTAGTTGGACATCAATCAGTTGAATCAACTGGACAAGTAAATAACCCACAGATTTCACAGTAGTCCACTTGAAAGTAGGCATCAGGGAGGTTTCTGTCTTAAAGCACCAAATAATAGAAGGTAGACAAAAGTAGTCTTCATTTTCAGAGCCATACTCTTGCTTTTACTTACTAAGTGTATTGAAAGAATAATTACTATTATTCAGAAGAATAATGTTAGCAAAAGAGTCACTTTTGGAAGTCTGCCAACCTCTGATTTAAGCAACATATATCAGACTTGAACACATAAAATTTGGGGCTTCGTGTGTCTAGCAGATCATACATGTTCATACATTGGTTAAACGAATGACTGGATTGCATACAAGTTCAAAGGGTCATTGAACTATTCTTTGTTCTTTCATTGAACTATTCATTGATCATCTTTGATCTTTCCTGAGCTTGGTGTTAATATCAATATTTGCTTGATTATGAAGAAGTATGTAGGTAAATACCCTGGGTCATTTATAGTTATTTTTACTTTTGTAATGTTATTTCTATCAACTTAAAGGGATAGAGTCGTTAAATAGTTTGCACAATCAATTTCATGTGAGAAGGCTGAGGTATATGGAAGTTAAGTACCTTGCCTGATACTGTACGATGAGCAAAGACGAGAGTGAAAATCTAGTAGAGCGAGCTGCTGCTCTTCCAAGCAAACACTGGGAAAGTTCATATTATCATTACCATATAAAAGTAACCTAAGTAAATACTGAAGTGCTGGGACTTCATCACTATGATAATAAAGAATGTTTATATTGAAAGTAAGAAATTAGGGGCGCCTGGGTGGCTCAGTCGGTTGAGCGTCCGACTTCAGCTCAGGTCGTGATCTCACGGTCTGTGACTTCGAGCCCCGTGTCGGGCTCTGTGCTGACCGCTCAGAGCCTGGAGCCTGTTTCAGATTCTGTGTCTCCCTCTCTCTGACCCTCCCCCGTTCATGCTCTGTCTCTCTCTGTCTCAAAAATAAATAAACGTTAAAAAAAAGAAAGTAAGAAATCATATTTTCTGTGGTGAGTTACACAACAAACAGTAAAGAAATGAAGTCTGATGTTGGATTGGAATATGAAAAAATATATTAACCTTCATATAATATACAAAATAATTTATGGAAAGAACTTGTTCATGGGTGTTATAATAAAACCCTTTCTATCTATTTAGTCATCCCTTAGTTTTCATTTTCAACAAAGGAAAGCTAAAAAAAATGTCTTGGCCCCTGCCTTCCTCTCTCCCCTGTAACTGATCATAAAAGATGAGTAAAAATGCTTGAAATGTGGCCAATGATCACTGAACTTTTAACACAAACTTCCTGATATTTTCAGTGATATAGGATACTGGTCAGTTTTTTCAGAAACATTATAAATTTTTCTCTGAGAATGGAAACAATACTGGAGGATGAGGCCAGGTTTCAGACTCAGTCTCTTAAATTCTTACTTTAGATATGTCTTAGGGCTCTTGTTCAGTGGTTTAAATAATTCATGGAAAAGCAAATGTTCTGGCAACCTCATTCTCAACATCTCAAAAAAAAAAAAGCTTATATTCTCTGTCTTTAGTTCTCATCTTCCCTGTCATTGGTGTGTATCTTAACACTGTTTCTATCAATGGAACCAGGAGTAGACCATTAAAAGCTACAGATATGTATTTATTTTAAGCATTTACAAGAACCCCCATGATTCATTTTCAGGGTCTACACATTTTGTCAGTGTATCAGTGTATTATGTTATGAAGTCTCTACTATACTAACAATAATTAGGATTAGTTTTGGATCCTACTAGGGGGACCGCAATTGAATTTTGACTGATTTCACATGGAGGTAGAAATTTGTATTTTATTTGCAAAATTTACTCTCTCTGAAAAATTTATTCTTTTTAAAATTTTTTTCTTTTTTTCTTTTTTTTTGAAGGAGACCATTGCTTCTACACACAGAAAACTCAACAGCATACACCTGGCCCAGTTTTGAGGCTACTTCCTCAGCCTTTGCCTCTTCTAGTCTGGAACTGTGAGCCACAGATTTTGGACACAGGATGTTCCTTCCCAAGTGATGGCAGATCTCATCATATCTGTCATTATAATTGGTCCTGATAGCTTCTACCAGCTTAGCCAGAGCTCCTTTGTCTCCTGAGTTCACCTGTGTGAAGGGGATCGTGGTGCAGATCTTCCCGTGGACCAGATGCTCCAGCCTAGTCTTCCTCTTGATAATGCAGAGGGATCCTCATCTGATGATACAGGGCAGGCAGGGAGACTACCAGCTCTATAGGATCCATATCATGTGCCATCACTACCAGCTGAGTTTTCTTGTTTTCCACAAAGATGGTGACAGTACTAACCCTGCGGAAGAACTGGTGACCTCTTAGTATGAATTTCTCCTTTGCACTTCCAATCTCCTAAACCCTTTCTACTCATCCCAGGGTCCAAGGACCAGCATCATTAGCACCATCTTGGAGGTTGCTAGGGATGCAGAATCTCAGGCCTTATTCTTGACCTACTCATTCAGAATTTGCATTGTAACAAAATCGTCAGGAGATGGGTGTACATCCAGTTTTTAGAGGCACTGGCCTAAGGCATAGAACTTAGTATTTAATTACAAAATGTCTTGTTCCTTTCAGCAAAAGTGTCAGTTTCTCTTCAGTTTCTAGTACCAAGCATAAGCTATTTATTTAATTACAATAAAATGATTGAAAACAAAGAAGAAAAGGGGAAAAAAAAAAGCTTTCTAAGGTAAAAATAAAGCCTGAAAAAATCATTCCCTTTATTTTATTTTCCAAAGTTTTATTTTGCTGTCAGATTCTTTTATAAACCACTGTCTCAGAATAAGTTCCCAAATGTAGGTCGACTGTGATCATGCCTGGTGGACTCATCTGCATTCGATGACTATAGGCTGATTATCTACTTAAAGGATGATCCTCACCCCTAGCACTCCCCTTTCTGTATGAATTTGAATATTTCATATCTGCCCTGTCCAGCAGGCAGGACAACAGGGAATGAAAACAAAGATAAGCCATTCCGGTCTTCTTTAGCAGTTTTGCTAAAAGAGTTGATAGTCTGAAACACTGGTTAAAGTGAATTCTGTAGACTTTAATTTACCATAGTTCAGTGATAAATTTTAATTTACCATTGACAAAATGATTAGCTATCCTAGGCTGCAATTTGGTATGTATTGGGAAGAACATTTTTGAGACCTGGAAGAATTAATACAAGTTCCAGTGGGATCCAAGGAGTTTCAGGCACCAAATGTTGGTTCTGAGGATTATATTTTTAGTAAAACCTCATTTCTGAGGAATTTAAAAGTGAAGCTCAAATATAACAACTTCAAGAGCCCACTAAGGTAGAGATTAAAATTTAAAAGAGAACATTATAAATCCTTAACTCCTTTCCTAATTTTCAAGTCAGGTGACATTATATAGAAACTTATTTTCAAAGTTCATGATTTAAAATGTCTGTCCAGAGGGGCACCTGGTGGCTCAGTCAGTTAAGTGTCCGACTTCAGCTCAGGTCACGATCTCATGGCTTGTGAGTTTGAGCCCTGCGTCAGGCTCTGAGCTGACAGCTCGGAGCCTGGAGCCTCTTCTGATTCTGTGTCTCCCTCTCTCTCTGCTCTTCCCCCACTCATGCTCTGTCTGTCTGTCTGTCCCTCTCTCTCTCTCTCTCTCTCTCAAAAGTAAACATTAACTAAATAAAAAATAAAATATCTGTCCAGTAATAAAGTATACATTGTTTCATGTCATGAAACCCCAAGAATACATTTCTACTGCCTTAACTTTCCTTTGTGTTCTGCTGAATATGCCGCCAATTAGAGAGACATAGGATTGGATTTTGAAAGCCTCAAGAAATAGGAACCACAGTTATTACACATGCTAAATGTCTTCAGTCATTGTCTAAAATTAATGATCACACTTTGACATGGTACAAACTGAACCAGGGTCAGCTTACTTACTTGATGTACCAGAAACCAGACTGGTATCATAAATCAGTTTATGATGAGCTTTAGAGGGAATGACATACAAAAGGGGATTATATGTCACCAGGATCTTGACATTAAAAAAAATAAATAAATAAAGACACAATGAGAAAGAAAGAGGAAAGAGAATAAAGGAAATGTACTGTATAATAACTTACATTGCCTATGTATCTGCTAGTGTGTTTAAACAGGTTAGGTTGGCTTAGGAAAAGTCCGAAACAACTTTTCTAAGAAATAATTTATGGGAGGGAAAACCTCATTTAAAGTGAGCATAGGATATATAGCTAGAACCAAAAGTAGGAGATGGACATTTTAAAACAGAATAAAATATTATTAATTGTTTTGGCTCACAATGGTTATTGCTGGGTTGACAAATCAATCTGGATAAAATGTAAGAATACGATTATAGATTTAAACTGAATATATGTCAAATATGGGGTCAATTCTGTTTCTGCACAATGTGTCATGTTTTCTACTAGGCCTTCATTCCATAGGTGTGTTCTTTTTTTTTTTTTTTTTTTTTTTTCAACGTTTATTTTTATTTTTCGGACAGAGAGAGACAGAGCATGAACGGGGGAGGGGCAGAGAGGGAGACACAGAATCGTAAACAGGCTCCAGGCTCTGAGCCATCAGCCCAGAGCCCGACGCGGGGCTCGAACTCACGGACCGCGAGATCGTGACCTGGCTGAAGTCGGACGCTCAACCGACTGCGCCACCCAGGCGCCCCTCCATAGGTGTGTTCTATTCACCACGAGGAGAAACAGAATGTGAATGCCATACTATTCCTGGAAAATCAGGTTTTATGAATCAGAATATCCATCTCCTAGGTAATCATTTATTAAGATGCTGTCACTGAAAATGGAATACCTAGATGGCCTGCCCTTTGGCAAGGATGTGGAAAACTGGAACACTGTCTCAGAAATTATATAAATGGTACAATCACTTTGGCAACTTATTTGGTGATATCTAAAAACATGCATAAACTGCAGTCCAGAAATTCTACTCTTTGGGATACATCCAGCATGTGGATATGCACTCACACTTACACATAGACCATAGTCATTTGTTTATCAGGTGACATATACTAGAATGTTCACAGCATCTCTATTCATAATAGCCTCAAACTGAAATACCCAATTATATGTCAACAAAAACATTAATGAGTAATTGACAGTATATTCACTCATGATATATTATCATGAGAATGAACAATCTACAACCACAAAAAACAATATAGATGAATGTTACTATTGCAATGTTGATGGGAAGAGGCCAAAACAGAAGAGTTTATATTATATAATTTCATTCATAAAAAAAGTTCAGAAACAGGCAAAAAAAAAAAAACCTGTGCTCTTAGAATTCTGGATAGTTGTTATCTTTGGAAGCACTGTGACTGCAGAGAGCACGAAAGGGTATCCTTGGTCATGTTTTATTTCTGGATCCGAGGGCTGGTTATATGAATATGGCTAAGGCTAAGCATTTTTTTTCCTGAGCTAGTTGCATATTCACACCCATCGTCCTGAACCGATAGATTCTCATGGAGCACTAAGGGCTATATACAAGAAAAGAGAGTCCCTTTCCTTTTTACCAATACTGGGTGGGCAACATAGTTATTTTTAAGTCATCTAGAGCTAACAGAAACATTAAGCCTTTCAAGTTCATTTCAAAACAGAAGACAATTGTCTCCCCTGCCAATAATTTCTTCTTTGCCTTTCTTGGCATTTCTGCAAGTGAGATCTCTCTGACATATCTGTTGTCTCAGTCCAAATGGATTTTCTTTAGGAAGAGGAAAACAGTGTGTAGGTTCCTCAAAAAATTAAAAACAGATCTACCCTATGACCCAGCAATAGCACTGCTAGGAATTTACCCAAGGGACACAGGAGTGCTGATGCATAGGGGCACTTGTACCCCAATGTTTATAGCAGCACTCTCAACAATAGCCAAATTATGGAAAGGGCCTAAATGTCCATCCACTGATGAATGGATAAAGAAATTGTGGTTTATATACACAATGGAATACTACTTGGCAATGAGAAAGAATGAAATATGGCCTTTTGAGCAATGTGGATGGAACTGGAGAGTGTTATGCTAAGTGAAATAAGTCATACAGAGAAAGACAGATACCATACGTTTTCACTCTTATGTGGATCCTGAGAAACTTAACAGAAGACCATCGGGGAGGGGAAGGGAAAAAAAAAAGTTATAGAGGGAGAGAGCCAAACCATAAGAGACTCTTAAAAACTGAGAACAATCTGAGGGCTGATGGGGGGTGGGAGGGAGGGAAGGGCACCTGTTTGGATAAGCCCTGGGTGTTGTATGGAAACCATTTTGATGATAAATTTCATATTTTAAAAAAAGGAAAAAAAAAGAAAAAAGGAAGAGGCACCTGACGGTGGTTGTCTGAGTATCTCAGCCAAGGGTTAGGGGAGCAGCTCACACAAGAGAAGTTGTAGAGTATCCTCTTCCTCAACAAGGGGACACAGAACAAAAACGTGCCCACCACCAGCAGCAGCACCACTGGCAGCTGGCAACTGGCTTTGCTTAACACATTTTGAACTTCATAACAAATGGCTACAGAAGGTTATGGTGGGAAAATATCCAGTCATTTTCTAGGAAATGGTAAGTATATACATACGTAAAACAATTATAGGAGCAGTAAAATGTTTTGGTCTTTCAGTTCATCTGAGATCGAGACAGTGACGCTTTGTGGAACTCACGGATGAGAACTTACTATCAAGTACAACCCAAAAATGGCAAAAGGATTTTTCTGTTATGGTTTTCTCTCTCGTATGGTGACCACTCTTTCACTAGAGAATGCACTTACATCATCAAATTAATGTGATGCCTAAACAGGACATAAATCTTCCCTTTAGATGAGAACACTAATCAGATTCAGCTAGTTTTTCACTCTCCATCCATCTAAACACTGCAATTATGTGAAAAGAAAAACCTCTGGAAACCAAGGATACTTTACAAAGTTAGACCTCTCTTCCTAGCCAATCCATTTTACTATCCTATATAAACAAATTCTGCCATTGCATTCCTTTATCCATAGCAACTTCAAGTGGATAATCCACAAATCAATTAAAGACAAGTTAATTGCCAAAAGGGATCAAGCAACAAGCATTAGAAGCATAATATTTACAGGCACCATCTGAAAATTTATGTGTTAGAGAAAAGTTGGGCTGACTAGCTCTTCCTGTAATCCAACAATTTAAATGTGTATGATAACTTTTGAAAATAAAAAAAATGCATCACATTATTTCTCCCAGCTTATGACATCTCTATTTTTAGGGCTGACATGGACAGATAAACCAAGCCAAAAAAAGGTACTACTGTAGGATATACTACTGCTATTGATTTTTAAATTTCATTTTTTTAACTTTAATATTTTATATCATGGAACTTTTTGAGGATTACACAAAACAATGTAAAAGAAAGTATGATATCCACCCCCCCTTTCCTTCTCCTCTTTGCATGTTTACAGTTAAGGAGAAGCAAAGACAAATTCACTGAGGAGACTGGAGTCTGATATGACCAAGAACACAGTCAATAATGAGGTGAATATACATGTGGTTCCATCAACTGGGTGCAATTCTTAGTTATGTCTTGCCTGCCTAGGACTGCAAATGTACTCATGGATATATGGAATGGACACACTTCGATTATATGTAACTAAATAGCTCTTTTCTTTATGAAGGCTTCCTTGATTTCTTCAAGCAGAATCTCCTGTCTCAGTACCTATGTTGTTTTATGTAGTTGTTAACTTGTTTATGCTTTCTTCCACTAAGAGGTAAGCTATGTGAGAGCAAAGATCTCATCCATTTTCTTTATCATTATGTTCCTAATATAAGGTTAATACTGTCAGGTGGCTAGTAAAACACCAGACAAAGGGGTGTGCTAGAGCTGTCCACACCAGCTGAAAAAGCAGACTCTTTCATGTTCAGGAGTATTTCTAAATTGGTTATTATACCTACAACTGTAAAAAGTTAAATGATATGGGGTACCTGGGTGGCTCAGTCGGTTAAGCATCCGACTTCAGTTCAGGTCATGATCTCACAGCTCGTGGGTTCGAGCCCCACATCAGTCTCTGTGCTGACAGCTCAGAGCCTGGAGCCTGCTTCAGATTCTGTGTCTCCCTCTCTCTCTGCTCCTCCCCGGCTCATGCTCTCTGTCTCATTTAAAAAAAAAAAGTTAGGGAGGGAGCCAAAACATAAGAGACTCTTAAAAACTGAGAACAAACTGAGGGTTGATGGGGGGTGGGTGATGGGTATTGAGGAGGGCACCTGTTGGGACAAGACTGGGTGTTGTATGGAAACCAATTTGACAATAAATTTCATATTAAAAATAATAAAAACATAAACGTTAAAAAAGTTAAATGATATAAACTTATTAAATAAATGATGTTAAAAACACTAGTAATAAACATTCAAAACTCTTTAGTTCCTAGCACTTTGACTACATTGTTACATTATGTACATTCTTGAGTTCATTTACATCAACATATCTGCCTGCACTACAATGCACCTCTTGCCAACTCTCCATCAAGTGACCTCTACAACTTGAAATGGGCCACTGGGAGGATTTGAGGAGTTTTGAAATCAGCAAATATTACAAACAGCCTTTTTTTTTTCCTTTTGGTGTCTTCACAGAAAGCTGGCTGTTAACATTTACCAGCCCAGTACTGAACAGGCTTATCATAGACATTCAAAAATAGTTTGTGAATGAATGCATTCATCTTTTATGTGAGTTCTGATTACATTTGAGTGTTTGTTCATGCGAACATTAGTTTTTAATGTATTCCTTTAGCCCACCACAACGTTCATCTTTTTCACTCTCAAGTTTTCTTTTCACAATGGGGCTTACATACTTCTTGCTCTTGAAACATCTGCCTTTCACATTTGATTGACTTCCCATAATTAAAGTACTATGTATCGACTCTGTCCACAGATCCATCTTTTCTCTGCAATATTTTAGTTGTTCCCCTTCCAAATTTACATTATCATTAGGTGTCAAACTGTACAATTTGACAAGTTTATTAGTTTCATAATAATGAAACTCCCTTGCCAATGAGATTGGCAATGAGATGACCAATGAGATTTTCTTTTGCTCTGATTCACAGTCACTCTGGGCACTTATCTAACTCAGCCTTACAGAAATTAAGAGGTTTTCTTCAGCCCCTTGTTAAGAAAATTAGAGAAGCCCTTCAATTACGGTTCAAATGTGAAAAACATAATGGAGGTTAGGAGGGGACACCGGCAAGGCAGGAGGTGGGTATTTGACAGTGGCAAAGCACACAGGGGTGGGAGCCTCCACAGCGAGAAGAAGCAAATGAAGGGGTACAGAAGCAGATGTTCCCCCTCTAGCAAAGTGTTCATTATTTGCTATGCTCAGTCTGAACAAGTCTTCTCTGGCCCACTCAATTAAGGTACTAGCCCTTAAAACTGTGTGCTAGGATTTCCTCAGTTTAATGACTTATAGCCCAAATTCTACTAGCTAAAAATCTAGAATCAACATAATGACAATATTATACATTTTATTCACCACGAATACTCACATCCATTACACTTCTAGTTTTAAGCGTAGTATGGCTCTCATGTTGACCATCAGAAATACTCACAAGCATGATTACAAACTCTCAGCAGTGGAAGGTATCTCTCCTTCTTCTGCTACCTTGATTTCTGCATGTCCTGCCAGTCCACATCTGACCGTGCTCCAGGCTGGTGTGTAGCTCCCAGCCACCTAATAGCATCTGTACTTTTATAATAACCACACACAATTTTATATCTTTCTGTCTGTGCTTGCTCCATGCGCTGTCTTGATAGTACAGAGAACTCACAAGCCCTATTTCCCCTCTTCAACTCTGTGTCTGGTCAGCATTGCTAATTGCACAGATTCCTTTGGATGTTTGAGATATGTTTCTTTCAATTTAGAAAATCTTAGCTAATGCCCTCTGCAAAAACCCTAGTTACGAAAAGGCTCTTCCAAATCCCTATTGCAGCTGTTGTAGGATGGGATTTTTAGATTTGTAGGTAAAGTGTCTGAGTGTAGTCTTCCTTAGAGGACTCTTTCTAGTATTTAGAAGCCCATCTTTTTGTGGTGGCTACCCAATTTTGACTCTCGCACTCCTCCCTAGTTGTAGAAAGTGGGCACCAAATCATTCTGTTTGCCACCTTACCAAAGACATTGATTTAAATGGGATCTACACTGAGGTGAGGGGTGGGGGGGACATTGGAGAAAAAAATTCGTGCAGAAGCACACAGAACCATGGTTTGTACAGGTCTGGCTGTGACACCATCAAATTTCATAACCTGGGTCTCTCTAGATCTTTAGGTTTTTCAATGTAAGATGATGGGTTTGAGCAGATGAACTCTTAGGTCTCTCCAACTTTAACTTTCTCTTCCATGAATTTTGCAAAAGGAAGCAGAGTGTCCCCATTCTTGTCAGTGGTCTAGAAATATTTGCTGATAGTTTCATTCATTCAATGTGTATACATCAACCACCTACACTACGTCACACACCCTTACAGGTGTTAAAGAGGTGGAAAAAAGAAGGCAAAAATCGCTGTCACATGGAACTTACATTCTAGTATTAATAATAACTAATATTTATTTTAGTGCTTTCACGTGCCAGGAATTACATATGATTAACACACTTACTCCTCACAACATCTCATTTTACAGATAAGGAAACTGAGGCAATAAAGTTAAATAACTTTTGAATGTCTCATAACTGTGAATGAAAGTATGGAAATTTGAACCTCAGCTGTATGGGTCTAGAGCCAGCCAGCTCCCAACCATCACTCCACACCACCTTCCAGCGATGCAGATGTTTGACCTGCAAGCCGCCAGCTGTATTGCTCTAATCTGTAACCAAATGCAGCCCCAATGACGATGGGTAACCTATAAACCTATCTAAGAAGCATCACAAAATTGGTGAAATGGTAAGAGAACTGTGGGAAATTCTATAAAAGAAAGAGGGGGTAAGCAGCTGATTGTTAAATACATATTTTCGCTGAAAGGCACAATGGCTTTGTGAAGTAGGCATTTATATTTTCCATTTATAGACATGGAATCTACTGATGGCAGTTAGGGAAACCACTCAGTCAAGAAAGCAGCAGAGTTGGCATTCAAACTTCATCTGTTCAGCTCTAAAGCCAAAGTCTTTCCCCCTCTACTATGCTACCTCTGCCCACATGTGCAGTGATTGTCAACCTCTCTGCTATTCCTACAATGATTGTTATGTGGCCTATAAGGTAACTATTTCTTCCCATTTTCAATAATGCTATTACTCTCCATTTGGAATATGGTTAAGAAGGCCAGTTTAATATTCGCAACAATGCCAGTGGAATAAATAGGCACGGAACAGGATGAAGTTGACCTCTTTAAGCTCAGACAATCTTCAGGCTCCACTGAACAGCTGGCCAAGAAGCAACATTTTGGCAGTAAAATAAAACCACATGACCAATGTATTTGGCCAGATGATATGAGCCAGATGGAAGCCCACAAACAAAACCCAGTGAGAGGATAGAGCCGGGCCACTTAACTCACCGATTAGGGATTGTTTGTTTCATTGTTTCTTAACATAAGAAATACTTACAATTGGGCATTCTTGCTCAATACTGCTCTAAACCAATATCAATTAGTTTAGATGACAGTTTAGGTATTATTTAGTAAGTTTCTATTTTCATTGACCACCAAGCCATGTTCTACATCAAATTGCAAAATGATCTCTTTTCAGGGAAAGATTAGGAGTTGAGCCCAGCAGGACAGTAAATCTATTGAATCGCACTTCTTGGGGCACCTGGGTGGCTCAGTCGGTTAAGCATCCGACTTCAGCTCAGGTTATGATCTCACAGTCTGTGAGTTCGAGCCCCGCAGCGGGCTCTGTGCTGATGGCTCAGAATCTGGAGACTGCTTCAGATTCTGTGTGTGTGTATGTGTGTCTGTCTGTCTGTCTCTCTCTCTCTCTCTCTGCACCTCCCCCACTCGCACTCTGTCTCTCTCTCTCTCTCAAAAATAAATAAACATCCAAAAAAATTTTAGAATTGCACCCCTCATTAGGGCACACTCCTCCCTGTGTGGCCATGAGAGGATTTGCCCAGGAAACTAGAGGTAGCAGACTGACTATTTAGAAGTCTAGGCTCTGGGACAGACTGCCAGGGTCCAAATTTGGGCAAGTTTCTCAAACTTCGCCTAGTTTCCTCAGCTATAAAAGAAAGAAAACAGTTGATCTATCTCATGGAGTTGTTTTGTGGAATGAAGTGAGACAACACATGTACCTTACTGGGAACACGACATGGCACATGTAAGTGCCTAAGAGAAATTAGATCTTATCAATTACTTACTTGTTACTTATATTACTCCAGACTTTAGTCTCTGTGTGTGTGTGTGTGTGTGTGTGTGTGTGTGTGTGCTCACGCGTCTGTGTGTGTGTGTGGCCTCTAATCCCTGAACCTTCAATTCTTTCTCCCTTATTTGGTGGTATTTCTCCTCACTTACCCTATAGAATTAATGGAGATGAGCTGTGGGACAGTAAAACAACATTTATCACATCTCTTACATCTGAAAAGCTTTACACAAATCCTGTGCAATGGGAGGCATGAATGTGGTTCTTAGAAAGTTATATCCCAGTGTATTGACTTGTTGGTGGCACTCATTTCCCTTCCTAAGGCCTGGGTTCCAGCTTGCTTTTCTAGTGGGTATTGCTAGGCTTACTTTGACAACGACTGAGGTGCTAAGGCTCAGGTTTTAGTCGTAACACAGCAGCTGAGACCGCACTCTCTTGTCCCTGCTCATGGCTGCCTCTATCAGATGTCCAGATCCAAGCTGCAGATCTAAACATAGATTTGTAAGAGCACAGGGGACGACTTAAGGTCATTGATGGTTTTTTTGTTCTAGTACATGTGGCTTTTCATGACTCTAATATCACGTGTGCTTTTGTTTCTTCATTTGATAATTCTCCTTTCCACTGATCAGTCTATTTCACGTTAAAAATATTTACTTCTTAGCCCTTCTACAAGAGGTACAGGTATGTGCAAATGAATTTAATGAATCACCTATTTAGCAGCTCTGTTAAACCGCTGGGGGAGCGATGTTGACGTCGATGTTGAAACTACCGGCAAATAGAGATTTGGAGATTTTCTGAGAATCTCAATTATTTAGAGTATTCCATGACCCCTGTTAGTATAAGAGACAAAAAAACTAGAACTGCTTTCTGCTTCTGGCTTGTGGGATGCTAGGCGAATCATGTCTGTCCTAAATGTACCTTGGATGGCTTTCTTTTCTATTTGCATACAACCACCCCAGAATCACCACATAAAATGTTTGTGTGGTTTTTTCTTCTTTTTCTTTTAGCATCCCTTTCTGAGAAGACGGAAAGCAGAAAGTTTTGTGAATTGTTCTGGTTGAAAGACAAGACCATCTCTTGAAGGGTAACTTTCTATTTAAAGTTTCCTTGAACATTACAATACTTTCAAACAATAGCAATTAGACGAACAAAATGTCCTAGTGTTGTTCCCTTGGTGAGCTGGCAGAGTTCATCAACCTGCTAATTCTTAGCTCCTCATTCTTTCTTTCCTTCTCAGATCATTTTCTGTCCAAACTTTTAGGTACTATATTTAAAACTCCAACATAAATTCACACGTTATTTCTTCAAACCTAATGTGAGGAACACATCATTCCCTTTTCACTCTCCTCAAAAACATATATGAAAGATGTGGCTCTAAGTAATAATTGGCACTCATTCCATATCCAGAGAGGAAAATTAGTCTCCTTAGTGTGCAATCCTCTCTTTCTCTCTATCAAATAAAATGTGGCTTCATACACTATATATTAATCATATTTGGCTTTTTATAAAAATGTATTTTGCCCACAGAAGACAAAAATTTTGTCACTGCTGAAAAACTACTTTCAAATCTATTTTAAGCATTGTTTAACTGTCTAAGATTGTACTTCTCAGAGATGAAGAGTCATCCAATGTATATGATTTGCTCTTACTTTAACAAATCAGACTCTAACTGAATTCCACAGATTCTAGGCTTGGCTTTCCTTTACCCTGAATGCTACAAGAAAGTGAAAACAATGCCAAAGAAAACTATTCCAGATTAAAGGTAAGTGTACCATCAGTATCATGCATTCATGTCCATTCCATCTTCAAATAAAAAAATTATATTATACTAGACACATTTCAGGATTTTACAGAATATGAAATATTTTTCTCGAGCCAATAGTCTTGTAAGGGGGAAATTCAATGAAGAAAAATTAGCTGATGCCCAGTTATGTTAAAAAATCAATTAAAAAAAATTCAGAAACAAGGTTGCAAAATTGTGGGAAAATTTAAACATTTATATTAGTTTAACACCTTTAACCCCAGGAATGCTAGGCAATAAAAATGTGCCATTCAGAAGATAACTGTAGAATTTAAGTGTGTGTGTGTGTGTGTGTGTGTGTGTGTATGTGTGTACACATACATACCTATATTGATTCACAGTGCATTTGAGGTGGTGTGGCCTGTTAAAGTTTACAGTTAGATGAGAAATATCTTTTTTCATTATTGTCAGTACACTGCTGTAGCTGAATGCATAATCTTTTTGAGCAATGACAGACCTCTGAAAATGTGAGACCAGAGTGGTCAACTGGCCTCTGACTTCCCTAACTATCTCCTGAACCCCTGGCCTCTGATAGTCTCTGATTATTTCAACAACTTGGCTTTGCAAATAAAGTAGTGATACCAACTAAGATAGTATAGCAAATGCTTCATCAAATATGAATTAATGGCACTCCTGTCACATGTAAGGGAGCCCCTGGCATCAAAGAATTTACAGTCCAAATAGAGAGACAAAACAGGACCCAAAGAATAGTGAAGACAGTTCATGCAAATAATTTAATTATTACATGGGCAATTCGCATTCACATTAAAAGTCTATCAATGAGGGACAAAGTCTCTCAGGTGCCAAAGTGGATTGGTCCATGATGGTGATTCGGGATGTCACTCTTACCTCTTGTTATGAAAGAGGCTTGTTAGAACTAAGAACCTGGGCTGTATTTTGGAAAGGATCAGAACTTGACCAACAGACAATGAAGATAACTTTGCCAGACTAAGGCAAGTTGCATAATATATCTGCAAATCATACAGTAGAGCTTACACTGCATTTTTTGAGATTTCCGAAACACTAGTCCAACATGCTATTCCTTTCACACTACCCAGTAGTTAGGCATGTATGACAGCCTGGGAAATATTACCAGATCTCGATGATGAGGGGAGTCTAGAAGCCACCATCTACTGGAAACATGCACTGTAATGTTACATATCCTTGATGAGCTTACAACAATTATGAACATGCACATAAGAAGCATGAGATCCAAATAATAAGCATGAGATGTGGATTGATTAGAATGTAAAATACATAGTAGGGCATATAATTTCTAATGTTGAACTGTATACGTAACTGATAAAGTAATATAAATAAAAATACATTGTATTTATTTTGTTTTGAAATAGAAATAAATGAAATTCCTACTTACATTTTTAGCTGTCAACTTTTACTTATCCCTTGTCAAATTTTGCTTATGCATTGTTACTATAGGTGAAGTTCATAATTTGATTTCTCTGATTTTACAGTTCCCTAATAAATTCCAAGGGCACTATCTACCATACTGCCTAAAACAAATAATTTCCTTGAATTATTTTAAACCAAAATTTGAAATTTTTTTATGCAAGTAAGTCAGAAAGTATTTTAATCCAACTTTAATGCATACTTCTATATAGGCCTAGTAATTTCTAGATGTTACATTTGGTCTAAATAAGAAAGACATTCTCAAGATTTTGCAAAACAGTTTCAACTGTATTTGCTCTTCCTGAAACAGCTTTTACTGCTACAGACTAACCAATCAGAAACAAACAAAAAAAAGTGTGAAGAATCAATTTTTTCCTTGTAAATAGCTAGCATACTCAAGTAAAGAAGGAAATCAAAGATTTTTCTGTCTTCTTTCTTTTTTCTAGTTGTTTGGTTAAAATAAGCTAACTTGGATGTAAAACAAAGTTGTCATTGACACATTATTGAGGTGGTGAAATGAAGATTCTTCATGTGATTTCTGCAGAAACCCTTAGAAATAAAAGATTAACAAAACTTTGACTTTGATTTTATGGGGTCTAATTCTCCTGGACAAGATAATTATCACCTAGATCACAGAGACAGTTTCCACTTTTCCACGTGAATTTGCCCAGAAACCCTTAGAGCATGAGAGTAGCATTTCCTTCCTTTGCTTGATTGCCTGTTTAATCAAACAAGACCCCTTTCCTGACATTTGAAGGATTCACTGAAAGTTAGTATGACCAGTGTAAGGCTATATTAACTCCATGAGGTATGTTAAGACCCTTGTTTTCCAGATGTGAGTAATAGGAATGTTGTTATTTGGTTTTTGGTTTTTTTTTAAGTTCACCATTTGACTCTCAAAATCAGCTTTTAGAGTTAGTCAACTTCCTGCTATTTCTCAGGTTCCCACACACCCCAACTATTTTAAGGTTCATTTCTTTGTCACTCATATTTTGCATACTGCCAAACTAAAGCATGTTACAAGTCACATAGATCGACACAGGGAAAAAGAATATTTGCAGGGGGAGGGGGCTAAAGCCATAGAGACTGATAAAAAAATTCTTCCCAGCTACAAGAAGTAAAAAGTGATACCTGTAGGACTTTGAGAAACGCAATCTTGTTTTGGCTCTGGGAGGTTGTCCTGGCACTGTGACTCCCTGAAGATCCCAAAGAAAAGCCATTTGTAAGGAAAGTGCCAGGATCGCTGGAAACTGCAGAAAGTCAGAGTCGGTACAGGGCCCGGGGGCCAGAGGGCCCCGCCGCGCGGAGCAGGAGGCACAGGAGGCACCGGTGGCTGAGTGAGGGCATTTCCTCTGTGTGGTGGTATGCACTGACAGGGAGGTGGCAGCCTGGCTGAGGCAGGGGTGGAAGGGATGGCCAGGACTTCCTGCTGCATGACACTTGCCCTTTGCGACAGAGCTTGCTTCACTCAGACCTTATCTCATTAATAACATGGGAAACACTCTCTCACAAATTTGCTTTTAAATATAGTCCTGATTAAACAGCAGAATCACATGGCACTCCTGAAAAGCACAACACACACACACACACACACACACACACGAAAAGTATGACTAAATGTGAGCGAACCTTTGTATCAAGTGTGAAGTTTAAAGAAAATGTAAATAGAGAGGCTTTGTTAAAAAAGAAGTGATTACATATCTACAAGGGGGAAATTCAACAAAGATTACTACATTTCACACAACTAGCTGCCTAATATAATTTTCCTTATTCCAACTTCTCTTACAAACAGGGATGGACATCATTATTTGCAAACCTTCCACAAGGATTTAATCGTCTTGAAATACCAGCACCTCCCTGCAAGTCAGTGTGAGAAGAAAACAGGCAGATCACTTTCAAAGCTGTTGGCAGCTTTCCCCTCAAGGAGATGGTGCGTCACCTTGGAGAGTCAATTATAACGCATGACTTTGACAACAAAGATCAATTTTCTTTTTCATTTTCTATTCCCTAGAAACATTTCTTAACTCCCTGATAAATCCCTTGAAACAACTTTCGTTCACGTTAAATAAATGATGAAAGCCAAACAGAGTCCTTCACATGTTTTATGAGTCCAACACATCTCAGGGAGGCATGTATTTCAAGATACTGTATGCAAGGAGTCAAAGGACCCCAATGCCATCATCAGTCCTCACCGCAGAGTGGTATTTCATGTTAACAATGCAACATAATTCCATCAGTCCCTGTCCAAACACTGCCACACGGGTGACCTCAACTGTAAACCAAGGCAGAACTCCGCTTCTCCCGGATAAGATTAGAGAGGCTTGGAGTGCCCAAGAGTGAAATTTAACCCGCTCTGAACGGGACAAAATTGGCCAAGAGTTGAATTTAGTTATCATCGCCATATCTGCCAAATTTTGCAACCCAGATAGCTCAATCTATCACTTCCATACCCAGGGGGCTCCAAAACATTCATGGAATTTCTATAAAAGCTCAAGTAAGCAAACAGGACACTTATTTTCACAACAGCATCCAGCACATCAAGGGTTCTTGAGAACACTACAGGTTCCATATCAGCTTTGTGAACGAGTAATAGAAAACATTTCTATGGTTTCACCTCTTTGTTATCTGACAGATGGGCCACAAGAGTGTGTGAGTGAGAGCTGACCAAACAGCAGCAAACTTGGAGGAACCAAGAGTTCATAAATAAACACGTTCTCTCTGAATCAACCAACAGTATTTGAACGCTTCACAAACGACAGACTCCTTTTTGCATTTGTATACGGATTCGCACTGCACAAGAGCAAAATGGGTGGCCAGCACCCAGGTATTTTTGAGAAAGACTGAGAACGTGCCTTTACCTACAGGAGTCTGCCCTTCTTGGGGTATGAAATTCCAGCTCTCATTATTTCATTCTTCTGTACTATTTAGTCTCCAGGTCAGGGCAGCTCTTAGAAAATGCAAGCACTGCCGGCAGAGTTAACAAGTTGCTGAACAACTTGGTTTCTAGTAGAGCGGCTTCATCAGCAACTGAGGTCAGGCAGTGTAGGAGAATTGGGAGTTAGGAGGATGTCCCCAAGAGCAGCAGCTGGAGCGGGGAGGGGGAACACAAACATGCTGGTGAGCAGGAGGGGTAGGTAGCAGCGCTGGCTAAGATGAGCCTCTTTTACCTCGCACCCAACACGAAACTCTCCTTCTGTCTGGTGGCATTTGGCATTTTAGAGGTGGAATAGCCTCAGTGTTTTCTGAGAAGAAAAGCTGCAGTCCACACATACAACTTTGCAAGCGAAAAAAAACATGACTTCACTGCTACCTCGAATTATACTTATCATGCCAGGGCGGACCCCGTCTCCCCAGAGAGGCGAAAGCCAGTCATAGGCATTTTGGCTAACATAGGTCTCTGTTTCCATTTCAATTTACATTAAAATTTTTTAATTTATTTATTTTTAATATTTCCTTCTTTTGAGTTTATTTGAGAGAGAGACAGAGCGAGAGCGAGAGCGAGAGAGAGAGAGAGAGAGAGAGACATGGCATAAGTCGGGGATGGGGCAGACAGAGGGGAAACAGAATCCCAAGCAGGTTCTGCACTGTCAGCACTGAACCCATGTGGGGCTTATTCATGAACACTGAGGTCAAGGGTCGGACACTTAACCAACTGAGCTACCAAGCGATCCTTCCAATTTACATTTTTTTTTTTTTAAAAATTTTTTTTTTTTTTCCAACGTTTTTTATTTATTTTTGGGACAGAGAGAGACAGAGCATGAACGGGGGAGGGGCAGAGAGAGAGGGAGACACAGAATCGGAAGCAGGCTCCAGGCTCTGAGCCATCAGCCCAGAGCCTGACGCGGGGCTCGAACTCACGGACCGCGAGATCGTGACCTGGCTGAAGTCGGACGCTTAACCGACTGCGCCACCCAGGCGCCCCCCAATTTACATTTTTAAAAGAATGTTCTGTTAATTGATATCTAACTGATAAAACATTAGGGCATATTAATAATGTAGAATGAAAATACTGTGGAACGTCCAACTTTTTCTAAAAGCAACACAATAAAGGAGATGCAAAGTTGTCTTTTTCATTACTGCCAAAGCACTCCTTCTTACTTTTCCCCCCTGATTCTTGAGATCAGACAATTAGAATCTTAAGCAGGATAAAAACAATGTAAATGTAAATGTAAAATTATGACCAGGGAAATGGATAATTTCATCCTTTTTTCCTAATGTGAAATTGGATACAGTTGCAAGAAGTATCTTCCAATGTTAATGTTATTTTTTTCCTTAAATAATTCCTTACCGCCACCTTTTCATTTCTTCTGTACAGTTATACATGATCCCCTCTTAGGTTACCAGGCCTCAGCAAGGTCATAGAAATAAGCTACTTATTTCTGATATTAATCATGAGTAAAATTAAGACTTGATTTCAACTATAAATATCAATATCCTTTTGAAGGATTGGCTAGTCTTTATAGACATGAGAATTTAGACAACCGGAAAAAATTAAAATTAAAAATTAAATAATAAGAAGTCTGCTAGGATGAACCTTTGCTGTCATTTATATTTGAAACAGTTGTTTATAATTTTCACTGCACATGTACTAGATGGTAGGAAAGGAAATAAAGTAATATTTTGAATATTTTGTCATTGGTAAACACTTATCTATCCATAAAAATATTACCAGGAACAGATTATTCAGTGGCAGAGAAATTCAATCCCGGGACAAACCCTTCTTCCACAAGTTGGAAACTAAACTTATATCCCTGGGAAAACCAGATTCTGAGATCTAAACTTTGCCACCATCAAACTGTGATCCAATAATTTCTAACATCCCTCAAATCTGAACAACATGCCCACCTCCTGCCAATAATGTAGATGTTATGCTCTGCAGGTCTAAATAAGGCATCTTACTTGCCTCCTGAGTATTTCTGGGATTTTGGTTCCAAGATTCCAGATGTTACAAGTGGCAAATTTGGGGTTTGTTGTCCGACACAGAAACTCAGCATTTCCTTTATAGGAGATAGCAACCATGAATCAAATTGAAACTCCCAAATCTAAAAGTGGAAAGATTTAAACATAACCCACATAGGCATTTGCTTACAATAAGTCACTATTTGACAGGTGGGGGGTTGGTGAGCTGAACTTGAGAGAAACAAAGAGTTACATTAGTGGAGTTGCATTGTGTTGAAATACGTTGCCTCAGGAAACCAGAGCAGGCAGAGATAGGGTCCAGGATAACGTATTTTGAAATGGTAGCTGGTCACAGACTTAAAGGTAGCACAAGTGAACTCAGGAGCAAGCAACCACACTTCAGGTTCATTTATCAGCTACCTCTGAAAGAAGTCCATTGTAAGAATTCTATTTTCAGGGTGATCCATTGCAAAAGAATGTGCCAAAAGGAAATTTAACAAGGGGACTTGCGCATTTCTGTAAACTAGTATTTATTCAGTATCGGCAACTGTGGTTTTTATTACATTAATGTATTATCAAAATCAACTATTGATTATGATTCCAAATGGAAATGCTGCAAAATAATGCTAGCATTTGCTTTGATCTGCCTTCAAATAGTCATTCTAAACCTTACATGTGTCTACTTGATTCAGAGGTCAATTCTTCCCTGTTCTAAAATGGAGAACAATTATTCTAGAAGTTGTAACACTAACAGAATGCTAACAGAACTGACAGTACCCGTACTCTTAAGACCATTAGGAAAGCATTCGCTGTGTTTTAAGCTGCTACCAATGCATACTTTATTCATATATGTCTCAGTAAACAAACAGAAATAAAATGTAATTAAAGAGCTAATATTACTAACACATAGAATAAAACAGCTGACAAGACGCATGATAAAAATCAGAATGAAAGATAAATAAAACTGGACTGTGAATCCAAATACTGTACTATACACTTAAGGTTCTCATCTACATTAGAATATTTTATAATTCTTTTTAGCAATTCAGACATAATTAAATCAAGCCCCTTTTAATCAAAAAAGCACTGAGGTCCTTGTAAATACTTAAGCAAATGGGGTTGAAGGAAAGAAATCAAGGAGAAAAAAATGAGAGGGAAGGGAAATACATTCTATGTTTATTAAGTATCTACTAAATGACCCATAGAGTCCTAGGAGACTTTTCTAAGTAGTCAACAGGAAATGTACCGAGAATCAAATTATTTTAAAATTTGGAATTAACATATGCTAATCATTTGAAATAAAAAATAAACACTATGTTTTAATATGTAAAAAAGTATTCTTGGGTTAATAATTGTCCAATTTTCTGTGCATAAAGTTTTTAAAAGTCAGAAAATTTTGTTCTTTCAATATTGTATCCATGAGTGTAGACTGAGAAAAATAACAAACAAACAAACAAACAAACAAACAAAAAAACCTCTCTCCTGAGGTCTTAACTGGTAAGAGAAAGGACAGATTATGGAATTTCATTTTGAAAGCCACTTCCTCTGACAAGCCTTCCCTGCTTTCCCGGACCAAGGCAAGTCTCCATAGCACTCTGCGCTTTCTTCTTATCACTGTCAGCACATTTGTAATTACTATTTATTTAACATCTAGCTTCCCTGCTAGACCTAACCATTTTAAGGACAGAGACCATGTCTGCTTTCCCACTGAATGCCCTGTGCCTAGCAAATGACCAGGGAAAAAAAGTCCCAATAATGTTTGTTTAATGAATGAACAAACCAATAACATCAGGGCTTCTTGAAAATAAGATGCATCACCTGTATTATATTTTTTCTGTGTTCCCAAATAGGGGCGAAATATTTTGCTATGGTAGGAGTTATTTGTTTTCTTTTTCCTTACGTGTTCCCTCTGACAAAGCCATAATTGTAGCAAGAAATAAATAAATAAAATAATAAAACCAGAAAAAAAAACATACTGTCACTGTTATGACCAAATGAATTACAGGTTTGTCCTCAGACTAGTTTTTTTTTTCTTTTTTTGGCTTAGATTTTGATGAGGCATCATTGGGAAAATATGCAGGGCAGTCCTGATACAGGGTATTAGAGGAACAGTCATGCCATCAGTTTGCCGTGTGACCTTGAGTACTGCTGCTTGACCTTGTTACGTTTCATGTCTCATCCAAAGGAAAGCTACTGGGAAGAGGTTTTGAGAGGAATGTAGGGTAATTTATGTGAAAGCTTCTTGAGAACAACCAGACTAGATTTTAAGCACCACTACTCATAATGTTAAGCTTTTGGTCTGCTAGAAAAATTATTTGTATACTGTTAGAAACACTTCCAGTTTTAAAAATTTTACAGTAAAATGGGTCACCTCATAAACATGGTAAGTAGGAATACCATTTTACCAGTTGCAAAAGGGGTATCAATCTTAAATTTTGATCAGTAATTTTTTTCTCCCATTTGAAAACTTCCTATGATAAGTATAAAAGGATAGAATATTTTACAAGTTAATCCTTCAACAGAATATTAAACTCTTACTTGCAGGATGAAAACCTTCTATTGGTTCTGCTGACTAGAAGTAAATAGAAAAAATAAGGGGCAAGGAATTCTATTAAACTAGCTCATGGAATTTTTCACAACTGTTCAAAAATCCTGGGCTTCCCCTAAATATAGGAACATTCCCATTTACTTTCTGAAAACTTGGGGGATCCTGCAGACAGGTTGTTTAACTGAAAAAGCATTTGCAACACTGATTCCAACCCATGCTGTTCTCATTGTTGACCACATACCAAATAAGGACAGAAATGGCCTCTTTTCAGCTTTTTAGAACTATGTTAACAAACAAGTAAAAGCAGTGATGGAATTACCAGGCTGAGAAACAAAATCCCTCCCTTGGGAGAAAGAAAAAGACCCCAAATACCAAGAATCTCTAAATAACAACAATCTCATGTGTTCAACTTTGGCACTGTGCATTTTTTCCATGACAGCGTTCAATATCTCGCTAAATCTGGATATCCATTTAGCGGAGGCAACATTCATAAACATTCCCATTCCTGGGTACTTACTGTCGCCCTTGTTACCCCCAGACTCCCTTCCTCATCCTGACACTCCTCATGTGTTGACTGAGTTTGTGAAGCAAAGGTTACCACAAGGTCAGAGTATACTTTTAGAATTCCATATTCTACTATGATGGTATCAACCACTAATTTGGTATTTATTCTATGATAAAGGCCTAGCATTCCTTTTATTATCCCCATAATACTGTATCTATGAGTTTAGTTGTATTTTTATTCTGTTTTACGACAGAAGAAAAGGAGGCTTAGAAGGTTGAAGTAACCTGCCCCTATGATCATACAGTCACGGAAAGGCAGATCTGAGATTAAAATCGGGGTCTTCCCAATTATAAAACCTATGCTTTTAACCCAAAAAGACCTAGAATATAACTGAGGAATGAAGGAATGAGGGGGGTGGTCCTTTTCTTTGGAGAGGTAAGTCATGGAGGAAGTTTGGGATTTTCATAGAAAGAACAGGCATATGCACAATAGTTACATAATCTTATTTCATCTTTTTCTTTTTAACTTTTTTTTTTTTGAAAGACAGAGAGAGAGAGAGCAAGTGTTGGAGAGGTGCAGAGTGAGAGAGAGAGAATCTTAAGCAGGCTCAACACTCAGCACCGGGCCTGATGCAGGGCTCGATCCCACTACCCTGGGATCATGACCTGAACAGAAATCAAAAGTCAGATGCTCAACTGACTGAGCCACTCAAGTGCCCCTAATCTTAATTCATCTTAACCAACTTTCAGGCAGACATTATTGTTGCCATCTTATAGACAAGAAACCTGAGGCTCACAGAGGTTAAGTAGCTCAGCTGATACCAGAAAACTAACTAAGGAGATGTGCATCTGAGTCAGTTTTGCTTATCTCAAATCTTGTCTCCATGGTAGCTGGCTTCACCAAGCTCTTTAGATCCCTAATTCCAGAGCCTGGAGACTGAGGCTGAGGGCAGGGCTGCATGGGCTCAGCTGTGATAGCCAGAGAGTTACAGAGGGAGCCAGAGAGAGGAGGCCTGCCAGAGGATGGTGAGACTTGGGGAAAAGTGACAGTGTCAGAGGGTTCGAATGCACCACTTACCACTTCCGCGCTGCATTTTCCCTTTGCATATTTTACATCAATACACACAGAAACACTTTTCAGTCTGTCTAACCAATGGTTGCAATTCACTAAGGAGCTAAAATAGAAATCTGGGTATTTCAGTAACAGTGAAAGAAACAATGTGTATTTATGTTATTAGTTTTTTATTTTGTAACAGGAGGCACAAAAGTTAAGGTACCATTTTCTAGCCATACCTCAAAACCACCTAAGGAATTTATAACAGACATTTATACAATTATGGCATTAATAAGAAAATAGGACACATCCTGGCCCTTGTTTCCACTGTTATCATTAATTTTAGTTCTACTGGTTCAGTGGAGTTTAATGACTTTCCCGTTTGGTAAGTGGTAAATGATGAGCCTTGAGTGAAACTCTGGCTTACCTCTAAATTTTGGAAAACAAGCCATTTATATATATATATAATTTTGAGAGAGAGAGAGAAACAGAGAGCATGTGGGGGAGGGGCAGAGAGACAGGGAGACACAGGATACTAAGCAGGCTCCACGCTTTGAGCTGTCAGCCCAGAGCCCACTGCAGGTCTTGAACTCGAATTCATCAACCATGAAATCATGACCTGAGCCAAAGTGGCCACTCAACCGACTGAGCCACCCAGGTGCCCCAGGCCATTTCTAAATTAGTGACTTCTGTTAAATTCACTGCCTTTAAAATGTAGAGGTCAAGTGGAGAAGGAACAGTTGTGCTTCATTGGTTAGGTGATATCAACTAAAGTCATCTATTTATAGCAAATTCTGATTCAAATTTTGATTTAAATTGTATATATAATAGTTTGATATATAGGTTATACCTAACTCTTAAGGGAATGAATTTACCTATGACAATAAAATAAGTTGCAGTCAAAGAAACAAAATCATAGCTGCGGGTTTTTAAGCCGTATTGAATATTAGATAACGAAATGTTTGGGGAAGTAAGTATTTTTCTTGATATTCTAAGTGACCCTAACTAAACCACAAAGTCCTAAAAGATGTGGCCTAGTAAACTAGTTTCCATATGAAATTTCGTTCAACAGCTAACTCTCCCTTCCTCCCTCCCTCCCTTCCTTCCTTCCTTCCCTCACTTTCAACTTTCCTCCTTTTTCCCTTCTTTCCTCCCATCCACTCAGAAATACATATTTGGCATCTATTATGTGCCAAGCACTATGCTATATACATGCTAACAATCAATGGTGAAGATAATTATGCCCAAACAGACCTCAGAATTGAATGAACCAAAACCGAAACTTCAGGCTGATGGGAAATTGGACTGGGTTGACATTTTTTACAAGTATCAAGGAAGTAGGAAGAGAAAGGATATAAAATATTTATAGAATTGGAAAATGGCTTGAGGTCTTGTTTATGAAAAAAAATGAGTATAACTAAAGAGATGGTAATTTTTCAGATGATCAACATTAAAAACACATCAAATGAGATATTTTAGGTAAAACACTTTGCACAGCAGCTGGCCCAGGGGAAACACTTCTCCAACAGTCAATTCATAGAGCTATATGAAGCTGGGAGGCTTGCAGGAGAGACACATTTATAACGAGGTTCTTGTTTCATGAGTAGTGCCAAGCATGGGTCTAAATCAGTGCAAGGTGGTTGGGCATAGAAAAGAAAATGGGACCTGGTCCCTCTTGAGAGAGATTTGCAATTGGGAAAAATCTCACCTCATAAAAATGTCATCTCTGTAACCTATGGTGGTTAATGTTTTCTCAATAAACTGTATCATTAGTGCTCACAACATTAAAGCTGACAAACTGTGCCCTGGCATCTTTTACAAAGAGAAAAATAAGCATGCCATAAATAGGGCAATCAGCCTTGCAGTAGTCCAGAATGAGCTGAATTACAGATGTTTAAGACACAAACTTGATTGGGCATATAAAACTTGTTTCAGAAAAAAAAATGTAGACTATGGTTCTTGCCATATCAAAATGAGATTTTTTTTTTCCAAAAGAGTAATATGAAAATTCTCAAAAATACATAAATGTTCAAAGAATTTTACAGTGAATACCAGGGTACCTACCACTTAGATTATGCTGGTAACATTTAAGAGACTGTTTCCTCACAGGAGATTATCACACTGGACTTGAACAATGAGAACTGTTCTATTATAATACTATTCATCTGAGTAATATTTATAGATTGTATATTATGTTATACCTAAGATACAAGTCTCTATGCTTTAACATCCAATCTGCTTTAAAGGCTGGACTTTGTACAGGCAGAGAGTGTGGGTTGTTTCTTTCTTTTTTTTTCTATGTCATATAAAGAACATAGTAAATGTGAATCCCTATATCTCATTAGCAAAAATAAGTTATGGTAAAACATAAACATTAAAGATACAATGAAAGATTATGAATTATGCAAATCAATATCCTTTAAGTGATAAAATGGTTAACCATGAGGGTTTTTTTCCAGTTTAGTTCTAGGTAATATGCTTTCAGAATTTTTTTATACACGGTAATTTTTAGTAAATTATGAGTTCAGTCAGGTGGTTAGGAATGGGATGATTGGGAATATTCCAGAGTTATCAATATTATACAAAATATCCTATAAAATGTATAAATCTGGTGTTTCAATAAGTGCAAATTTTCTAGTTTTTCTGTGGGTTTAATTTTTTATTTCCTTTTGTTATATTTTTAATGAATTTTATATAAATGTTAAGTCTAGCTTGTTATTGACAAGAAAGAGACTCTATTACAGTAATAAATGAAATAGAAAATCCCAACATCACTTAATATGTTTTTCACCTACTATTTCTGATGTGCCTACGGAAAAGTCAGCTTGCTACCTTCTCAGCAATTTGACATGCAGGTCAAGGTCAAACAACACCACAAGACTGACAGAGGAAACCTAATTTTAGTCTCCATGATACTGAAGAACTTAATACAAATAAGTACTGAATACTCTCGGCTCATGTTTAGAGTTGATACTTGAAAAGGAATCGAGTCAAAGAGCAAGGGATGCAGAGTCATGTCCAGAGTCAGGGTGTTCACGTGCTCTGAGGACTGTGGAGCATCTCAGATTCAGATAATCAACTTTTCAGGTACATTTAAGGATGTGTATTTTCCACTCTAATACAACCTCATTCCAGCAGTTCAGGGAGAATATCAAATATAGCTATAAAAAGTATGCAGTGGCTTTTTCAAGATGTTGGTATTAATACTTTGTTGAGTGCAGTATGAAAGCAGTATGCGTATATAATGGGATGTTATTCAGCCACGGGAAAGAAGGAAATCCCAGCATTTGGAGCAACATGGCTGGGCCTTGTGGCTTATTACGTGAAGTAGTCAGAGAAAGACAAATACTGTATAATATCATTTACATGTGGAATCTGAACAAGTCAACTCATAAAAAAGAGTAAAATGGTGCTTATCAGATGGGGTGGAGGGTGGTGTGGTTGAAGGGTACAAACTTGCAACTATTAGTTAAATAAATCCTGGGGATTCAATATGCAGCATAGTGACTATAGATAACAATACTGTATTATGAGCATCAAACTAGCTAATTAACTGGATCTTAATTACTCCCAACACAAAAAAGAACTGATAATTATGTGAAGGAATAGAAATTTTAGCTAAGGCTACAATGCAATCATACTGCAACATATAAATGTATCAAATCAACATCTTGTCCACCTTATATTTGCACAATGTTATATATCAACTGTATTTCAATAAAAAAGAAGTGAATTTTGAAATTTCTAATACTAAATACAATCTAATTACTCATGAAAAGCATTTTACAATTAAATCTAATTAGTTAAAATATACACCAAAATGTTTTCAGTGTTATGTGCGGATATTGGGATCATAGACATTTTTAAACTTTCTTTTCTGTAGTGTTAAAATTTTTTACAACAAATAGAAATTACTTTATAAAAAAAATTTTAATGTTTATTATTTTTGAGAGACAGAGAGAGCAAGCAGGGAAGGGGCAAAGAGAGAGGGAAGCACAGAATTGGAAGCAGGCTCAAGGCTCTGAGCTGTCAGCACAGAGCCCAATGCAGGGCTTGAACTCACAGACCGCGAGATCATGACCTGAGCTGTAGTCGGCCACCCAACCGACTGAGCCACTAGGCGCCCCAGAAATTACGTTTATAATAAAACTAAAGATAGGCTACTAAAGACTCAGATAGCCAAATTTCTTTTTTCCCACCAGGACTTTGAAGTTTTTAGTTTGATGAGATTTCAACCAAAGGTCCATGAATAAAAACTTTTGAATTTATATTAGTTTAAGTAGGTCTTATAGTTTACACGTTGCTGAGCTGTTAAAGGGTCACAGAGAGAAGTGCTGGAAAGCCAGATAAGCACGCACATCATTTAACACCTATGATGATATGATTTAAAATCAAATTAGATGCAGCTTGATGCGGTCTGCAGACATTATCACTAGAGAGGACAGAGCGGTCTTCCCCCTAGAGGTGGAAGATCCAGGGCCAGAAAAAAGCAAAAAGAAAAATGCCGAAAGCTTTATAGATTCAAAGAGGAACGCTTCATGCCAGTATGTGAGAATATTCTCTTCTATGAAAATAGCTAGATGTTTGCAGAGTGTCCCCTTCTACAGAGAGGTTCTCATCACTCTGCCTTCACCCAAAGAAAGAGCCAGGAGCTTCGGCTAGCCATGAAGGCTTTTGCTTATAATCCTTCACCACCTGATGAGTGACTTCCAAACCTTTCAGAGGGTGCATAGGCAGGCACAGGTGACATGCAGCCTTGGTATCCTACATCTCTGTTATTAAAGGTGTACATAAATATTCTACATGGTTATGTGTTTTTTTTAATGTTTATTTATTTGTGAGACAGAGAGAGAGAGAGAACAGGCAGGGGAGAGGCAGAGAGAGAGGGAGACAGAGGAGAGAGCCTGATGTGAGTCTTGAACTCACGAACTGTGAGATTATGACCTGAATGGAAGTCGTGTGCTTAAATGACTGAGACACCCAGCTGCCACATCATTGTGTTTTTTAATGGGCAATGCTTTAAAAAGAAGTTCTTAAAATAAGAAATTGGCGGGGCACCTGGGTGGCTCAGTCGGTTGGGCGGCCGACTTCGGCTCAGGTCATGATCTCACGGTCCGTGAGTTCAAGCCCTGCATCGGGCTCTGCGCTGATGTCTCAGAGCCTGGAGCCTACTTCGGATTCTGTGTCTCCCTCTCTCTCTGACCCTCCGCCCGTTCATGCTCTGTCTCTCTCTGTCTCAAAAGTAAATAAACGTTAAAAAAATTTTTAAATAAGAAATTGGCATTATTTGTCCCCATTATTTCAGAAACTTGTTCTTTTTCCATTTCTCCATTTGACAAAAGAAAACAAGTACTGAAAATTGGAGAATATATTCAAAAGCAAATGTTGCCTATTTATCTTAAAAATATAGAACTATTTATTTATGAAATGTTAGTATGATTATGAGTACCATATGGAAATGTATTAGTCTCCTGAAACTTCATGTGAGTCACTGATAAGAATACTGCCATTTTAGTAATGTGAGAATGGGGGTATTTTTAGGTGTTTGAGTTAACTCTTTAGTTAGGCTAAAAAATCTTATGCACATAAATGATTCCACTGATTTACAATTACTGAATAACTGCTCAGCAAGAAGAATCAAATTCTGGATATTTCCTGCAAAGGACAAATTACTGTGAAATGGGATACAATGTACGCAAGAAGACTTGTGCCTTTATCTCATCAAAACATGAGAGAGGGCACCTGGGGGGCTTAGTCTGTTAAGCATCTGACTCTTGGGTTTGTCTCAGGTCATGATCTCAAGTTTCATGAGATGGAGCTCTGTGCTGGGTTCTGTACTGACATAGCAGAGTCTACTTGCGATTCTCTTTCCCTCTCTCTCTCAGAATAAATAAACATTAAAAAAAATGAGAGAAAATGATTTGTTTTCACCTTCCCTTAAACAATTGATTGGAAATGAGTACAGTCGACGTTGGCTGCTGCTGGCTGCACTATGTCACACAACTCATGCTTCTGAACTCTGAGCCAAGGTAGTGAAAAAGTATGAGTGAGCACAAACCACAATTAAAGAGCAATGACAAGAACCAAAAGATCGCATGGGCTAGCCCTTCATAATCTCCACCAGTTTTTCCAAAACCACCTATAATAAGCATTTGGGGAAGGAAAAACAGTGTGCTTCCTACATAAATGCACATTCAAGAGAAGTCCTCAAGATCCCCTTAGTTGTAATCAATTTGTCATCAAGTACTATTCAAACTACCACTATCTAGAAATCCTGCTGTAGCTTCTGCTAAAAGTTCAGACTGTTCATTGACCACCATCAGTGTGTCTGCGTGGAAAGGAGAACATGAGGCACAGAAGAAGGAATAGTATGTATAGGAACCTACCCATATTCAGATCTTGGGCAAACGGCTTTCAAATAGTCTTGTAAAAGACTAATCCTTCCATTAGTTATATCCACCTCCTTCTTGGATTTCTAATAGTCTTCAGGTGAAATCCCCCCCAGGCAGACCCTACAAAGTCTTGGCATGGGTGTTTAATTTGGAGAGAAGGCGTGGAAATAAAAATATGCACTTAGGGCAGCAGGGAGAGAGTAAAGTCAAGAAAGTGTGCATTAATAAGCTGTGAGTAAATGGAGCTCAATCTTCTTGGGGACCTTCTAAGAGGTACGGAAATGTTTTGGCATCGTCCCTCTGGAGAGTGTGGAACCGCTGTATAAGTAGTCCCTCAATGTATGTAAGTTACCCCTAGTTCCTCAATGTATGTAGGTTACCCCTGGGAGTAGTCACAAGCTCTTCTAGGTGGCCCACACACAATCTAGTAAGCTCCTCTGTACTAGAGAACGTGTACAGGTGTCTCAGATGAGAAGCTGACTTGGCATATAGAAATCGCCCATCACACATACGGGTGAACTCTGAGGTGAGTCAGTAAGAAATGGGGTGGGGCTTCCCCTGTCACAAATAGGACTCTTACACCTAGGATGCCCAAACTGAATTTTTGGTTCATGTCTCCATCATCCCATCACTAAATCTACTCTTCCCTGCCTTTCCCCAACTCAGCAAATTAAAACACAGGTTTCTAATTTTTTCAGGCAAAAATCCTTGAATCATCTTTGGCTCATTTACTTTTCTCTTATCCCCTGTGGAATTCCAACACCAAATGCCGTCAGCTTTATTTTCAAATCATACTCAGAATCTGGTCACTTCTTACCAGTTCCACCACCACCAGCCTCGTCCAGGTCACCACTGTCTCTTGCCCAAACTACTGCAGTGGCTTCTTAACCATTTTCCCTGCCCCCGCCCTTGCTCCAAGTGTGTTCTTCACAGAATACCAGACCACGCAGAGCGACACTTTGGAAAGGTATGTCATTTCTCTCCTCAAAACCCTCCACTGGTTTCCCACTTCACTTGGGATAAAATCCCAACTCTTTACCATGACTTACAAAAACCCTTTCCTATCTCATTCCTATTTCTCTGACCTCTTTTCCTTCTCCTCTCTCATCTTGTTTACTTGATTCCATCTACACAGGTCTTGTCTGCTTGCTTGCTTCTTTCTTTCTTTCTCTTTCTTTCTTTCTTTCTTTCTTTCTTTCTTTCTTTCTTTCCTCCCTCCCTCCCTTCCCCTCCCCTCCCCTCCCCCCCCCTTCCCTCCCCTCCCCTTCCCTTCCCTTCCCTTCCCTCCATACTGGTCTTTTACCTAATCCTTAAACACAATGAATCTGCTCCTACCCCAGGACCTTTCCCCTTGCTGTTTCTGTTCCTGAAATGCTCTTCCTTCAGATATCTGCATCATTCTTTCATTTTGTTAAGGTCCAAATATCAGTTTAATAGAAAGAGCTATTTATTCTGACTGTTCAATCTAAAATAGCATCACCATCACTCTATTTCTTTACTCTGCATGATTTTTCCTCATAGAACTTATCATCACATAGTTATTTTGTATATGTTTGAAAATTTGCATTGTTTTTCTCCCTCCCCCTCCCAAAAAAAAGTTCCACAAAAAGAAAAAGAAATTAAGAGACTCTGCTTTTTTCACTGCTGTGTACCAGCAACTGGAGTAGGGACTACTAGTGGTAGGGGTCCAATATAGATTTGCTAAGTGGATGAATTCACTGATTTGACCACGATAGGAGATACATATTGACATGTAATAATCAAACACTTATAACACGGTGACTGGCATTGTCTGATAACAAGTATAAGTAGCTGCTGCTCTTTAGAAGCATTATATATCCAGGCATGAGGATGGAAGACATATCCTGTGCATGGTGAAATTATTGGCATTCTGAGGGCAGGTTATTACACACAGTGATAACTAGGAAAATGTAAGAAAGAAAGGCTGAGACTGAAGTGTGCAAAACTTCGAATGTTATGTCAGGAGTGGAGAATTTGTTCCACTTAGAAGTGAAACATCATCAACAGTTTCTCAGAAAGGGAGTAAATAATTAAAGAAGAATTTTCGAACAATTAATATTTGATTCTACTCCACAAGGATTTGAGAAGGAAAGACTAAAGCCAGGAAGATAGTGTCATAAATTTTTCCCTCTCAAATCCTCCTTTCTCTCAATATCCAAGACATTGGCCTCTGTAACAGCCATAGCTGAAAAAAAAAACAGCTTCATAGTGATATAACAGTTACACAAAATATGCACGGATTTAATATATTCAGTTTGATGAGTTTGGACAAATACATACATCCAAGAAACTATCACCACAATCATGGTAATAGACATATCAGTCACCTCCACAATTTTCCTTGGGTCTGTTTGGTGTTGGATGTGTGATGTTGGATGTGTGATGTGGGTAGTAACACATAACATCAGCCCTACCATCTTAAATTTTCAAGTGTGCCAACACAGTGTTGTTAACTATAGGCACAATATTGTACTGCAGATCACTAGAACATACTCATCGTTTCAACATAGTTTTTAGACTACTGTATCATTCCATACTTTTCATTTTCATTTAGGAAGCTTTTGTCCTTATTGGTAATGTTAACTAACACACTTTAGCTGAAAAAAAAAAAGGTCTGTCCACAGTTTCCCTGGATTTTAACATGAACCTACTACAGGTGTGAAAAAAGCTAGATCCATTCTCCTTCAGGTTATCTGAGAACTAATAAATAAGGTAGTGAAAAAAGATAAGATTGGACATGAGGACATGAATGTGCTATGGGCTGTCTGGTGAGATATGGATATGAGTAAATGGAAATAAATATGTCACACGTGTCTATGGTAAATGGAAAGTAATCTTTACTTCTCTAATTTGTTTCTTATTTAGGGCATAATGCATATTGTCATCTCCCTTTCTCTCCGAGGGAGTGCCATGAATAAAATGAGAGCAATATGCTCAATGTTCTGCTGGGCTGTGAACTTCTGGGGCCATGTAACCCTGGGACTGCCCAGCACAGTAGGAGCTAGGTAAACATATGCTACACGAATCCCTCCAACGCTTTAGAAGACAGATTCCAGAGGAATTTCATTATCTGGCTCTAAATTCTGCTATTCTTCTAAGGGATATGTGATTCCGCTTTGTTCCAGAAAGGATTAAAAGTTTCTCTATTCCCTTTGGTAATTAGTTTAGATAAGCCATATCTCATATATCTACCCAATAGACAATAGCTAATGCTCAAATATTTATAGATTTATTTGCACCTGGCTATGTCTGAGAACATTTCATATATAAAAACCAGTAACTATCACTTGAGGATAATAAGCTGGCAAACTTCAGACTATCTGAATATCTTTGTGAACAATCCCAAATGGCTGATTCTGTCAGTTTATGATATTTTTTTTAAAAATTTTTTTTTTCAACGTTTATTTATTTTTGGGACAGAGGGAGACAGAGCATGAACGGGGGAGGGGCAGAGAGAGAGGGAGACACAGAATCGGAAACAGGCTCCAGGCTCTGAGCCATCAGCCCAGAGCCTGACGCGGGGCTCGAACTCACAGACCGCGAGATCGTGACCTGGCTGAAGTCGGACGCTTAACCGACTGCGCCACCCAGGCGCCCCTATGATATTTTTTAAAAAATGTTTATTTATTTTGAGAGAGAGAGCATACACGTGCATGCTCAGGAGAGGGGCAGAGAGAAAGAGGGAGAGAGAATCCTAAGCAGGCTCCATACTCAGCACAGAGCCCCCCCTGCACCACCCAATGGGGCTCGATCTCACCACACTGAGATCATGACTTAAGCCAAAATCAAGAGTTGAACACTCAACTGAATGAGCCACCCAGGCACCCCCTGTCAGTTTATGTTAAAAGCCATTTGGTTCAAAATTAAAAAAATAAAGAGAAAATTGTATCTACAGAGAAAATTAAAGCATAAGGGCTGTTTGAAGGAATTAGCTAGTCTCAATTCCATCTCGTCACTCAGTTCTCAATCTCCTAGGCACCAGGGATTAAAAGCTCTGATGGAAATGTTAAAAAATACATAGTGAATTAAGAAAAAAAAAAGTATTCTATGTAGCTCAAACTTTGTGACTTTGCTTATGCCATGTTCACTATTTCAGATGTCTTTTTACAAAATAAAAAAGGAAGAAACTACATTTTTAGCACATCGTTCCTGCTACTAAAAGAGGCACAAGGAAAAGCTGAATTGAAACTAGTGACAAGCTTTTGCTTTGTCACATGATTGTGGCATTTTCTGTCCATATTATTTATGGGACTTCTTGTAATATTTTATGCAAAGCCACCCTATGGAATTTTGTGCTCAGAGTGCAATCCAATTTGGCATCTCAAGTCTCCTGTTTCTATCTCCAGCCCTCTCCACGCACATTCCCTGAGGTCCACTTTTAAGGAAAGTCAGGGCAGAAAGCAGATATTGAAGGAAGAACAGGGTGAGAGGGACGTGCAAGTGTGCGCATGCGCATATGTGTTTTGCATGTGGCCTGCTTTACCATAGTCCAGGGAGCTTCTGGGGAAGTTCTGTGCTAAATCTCAGCACCATAGGCCTTGGCAGCAGGCTCTTGCTTCCCTGGTCTTTTTTGTGGCCTCATTCCCCTTTAGTGTCTGGGTACCTCACCCCTAATAGAAGGGAGACAAATTAGCTTATCCCATAGAGTTGAAAAAGTGACTCTAATGATGTGCCTGCCTAACAATCAATAATTCATTTAAATGCATTTTCTGATGCATAAAATAATATACTTTTCTTATAACTGGCTTTTATCAGCACTGACCTAAGAATCAGACAGAAAAAAGTGCTCTGAGATGCTGAAATCATTTGCAGCTTGAATAATATTTTTATGATTATATAAAATGGTGAATGCTTATTATAGAATGTTTGGAAAATGAAGAAGAGCAAAAGAAGTAAAGAAAAATCATCTACATCCAGAGGTAGTTGCTGTAAATCTCCTGGCTCATTTTCTTCCTTATTTTTATGTGTACATACATAAATTTATGCATCTAAATTTAAAATTTGATTGAGATTTTAGTGTATATGATTTTGGATTCTGCTTTGCATTTTATGTTATACTATAAACAATTTCCCATATCATTTAAAATTATTTGAAAATCTTTTTAATGGTTGATAATATTCTACTGGCTGACACTAACATCAAAATTTATTTAAACATTACCTTATCGGGAAGACTTATAGTATGTTCAGGTTTTCAATAATATAAGTATTTCTGTGGCAATAATATCAGTTGTTAATCTTTATAATATCTCAGATTACCTCTCTAATCTGAATACGTATAAGTAGAATTGCTAGATGAACAGGTATGAACATTTTTGGGGCTTGAAGTCCTCATGGTTTAAAAAAAAAATGTTTATTTTTGAGACAGAGAAAGAGAGAGAGAGAGAGAGAGAGAGAGCGCGCGCGAGCATGAATGGGGGAGGGGCAGAAAGAGAAGGAGACAGAATCTGAAGCAGGCTCCAAGCTCTGAGCCATCAGCACAGAGCCCAATGCAGCACTGGAAATCAGCTGTGAGATTATGACCTAGTCGAAGTTGGACACTTAACCAACTGAGCCACCCAGGTGCCCCAGATGTCCTAAGGGTTTTTAATCACTTTTATGAAATAAAACCCTCAAAGTAGTATAAAAATCAAAGTAACAAACTATACTTGCATGTATTATTTTATTATGACTTTATTTAAGATTAGAAAGATAAGAAAATAGAAAATAATTTTGTTTTACTACAAAGAGGTCCCACACCACATGAAAACTAGAACCTACAGCAATTTCACAAATGAGTCTTCTCTTACAAAATGGGGGAAAAATCTACTATATAAATCTAAGCTTGGCCACATTGTATGAAAAGGTCAAAAGCAAGCTTTAAAAAAAAAGACATATGGCTATTATTATAGCACACAGAGTGGTCAACCACTTCAAGTTCTTGTGGCCAGTGAGGTCACTGGAGCTACAGGCCGACATTTCTGACAAATTATGCACACTGAGGTCACACTGCTCTATTGAGGCAGTTTTTCATAATTGTAGAGTTGTGTTTACAAAAATATCCTTACTTAAAAATATCCTTTTGTGCCCTCTAGTGTTTAAATTCACCAAATCTTTCCAGACATATATTTATTTTCTCTAAAGTATTGTTGAACACCATTTCATTCCTATTTATACTAAGGGTTTACCTATATATTAGAAGGTGACCAAAATACATACCTTTCCAAAAATTTTTAAGATTGCTTAAAATTTTCATTTCAAAGGAAGTTAGAGCAAGGGACTGGAAACCTCCCCAGGGCAAATCCCACCCACCTCTCTTTTTGTAAATAAGGTTTTATTGGTATACACCATGCTAATTCACTATGTATTTGTCTGTGGGTCCCTGCATTTCCTCCACAATGGCAGGGTTGAATAGTTACTACAAAGATGTTGGGTCCTACAAAGTCTAAAATATTTACTATCTTGTCCTTCACAGAAAAAGTTTGCTGGCCCATGGGCTACAGAATTTCCGTGATACTTAGATTTTTAGAGAAAGAGAGAAAAAAAAATACATGTATTTTCCCAAAGATGTCGTGGCATTTTATAACGTCCTTTAATTCTACTTTTTTCCATCAAGCAGTGAAATATTAGTTAAAAAAAAGAGCTGCAGGCTTCGTGGTTCAAGTACCAAATTTATATTTTCTCAGTGAAAACATTTGCAGTCCTTCCTTTTTTATAAGATCTACTCAGGGTGATAATATTGACTCCATCATGACTTTGACATTGATATGGTTATATTGGTGAAAATATAGTAAGATCAAAGTCTTTACCCATCCAGACCAGGGGTGCAAGAACATTTTTTACCTTCTGAGCTACATCACATCTTTCTGATTAGGCAGAACTTACACTAGGAATAGAATTAGTGTTCCTATCTCTGTTTATTTGTATACATTGAACAGTAAAGCTTGCAATAACTTCTAAAGCACATATAATCTGTTTCAAAAGAAAACCACAGGCCCCAAATGGTGCCACTTAGGTAGAGTCCTCAAACCAGAGGTTCACACATAATCTAATTGTAGTTTCAACCTGCACTAGAATTGTAGTCTTAACCAGTCAGTCAGGAAAATTCTGATGGGGACCAAGGAGTCCTGAATGTGGGCCCTCTCCCTCTCCAGAGGGAAGATGAGGTAAACTGTAGGATAAAACCCTCTGCTCTTCTCCCTAAGGGAAAGTGACCTCCTCTGAAGCAATCCTTTTCTTTTGTTAATATTGTTTGTTTTTTTTTTTGCTTCATCATTGCTCTATGAAAGCCTTCCATTTTGTACAACTTCTAGAGATCTTCTCTACTTTTAGGTGGACTGCTGCCCAATTCAATTGTTAAAGTAATTAGATTTTCAAATTTACTCAGTTGAATTTCATTTTTTAACAAATCTGTCTTTAATAAAGTAAACATACCATTTATAATTAACATAGGTTTACTTCAGTGATGTACTTAATTCAAATCTCGCACAGTCACATCTTTCACATAGGAACAAAAGCACAATGCACACCAATAATGCTACAGTCCCATGTAGGCCAAATAACAGGCTGCTTCCCTTCCCCAGTACAAATCCCAAATCTTATTTTAAGTGTCTGAAATTTTATCTTCTTTTTTGTGTATCTAGAAGGTCTAAAGAAATTTCTGTCGTCTTTTCTGCGATGGTTAATATATATATTTTTTTCTTTCTTCTTTTTCCCCTTTTCACATGGTTTCCAGGAAGTGGATCTTTTATATGGCTTTCTAACTTAAGATTTGACTTTGGTTCAAAATGGCACAGCCGTTCTTTTTTCAAAGATACATATCAGCCATACCCTGGTCAGAAATTTGGCATGATAATAGAAGAAAACACAAAACCAAGGGCTGAGAAGAGTGAATGAAAATAGTCTGCATGAACAGGCATCTCATTCCTGGGCACATATTCACGGTGTTTGTACACTATATGCCTGGAGCTGAAGGTTACTGCCCTTCTCAGCTTTATAGACTCTCACTGCATGAATATTCTTCCCTCTTCTTATATTTCCCTTACCCCCAATACGATCCCCCTCCTTTTATCCAGCACAGAAGCCCAAATAAATACCCTGCACAGACTTACTTTATGGAATCACATACTTAAAAATGCCTGACTCGAATACCTTAAACCCACAATGACACCTTCAGAAATGTGCAAGAGCAACAATAGCAACAGTAACAAAAAAATGCAGATGAAACACATCATCTCTTATGCACCACGTTAAAAGCAATTGAAATAAAGCTTAAAAAGTGACATCATACCTTTATTCCATAAGCAAAATAAATTATTTCCAAACTTACCTGTAAAAGAAAAGAAAAAAAAGCAATGAATTTCAAATCAGAGTGCATTTTAATTCCATTTACTCTAGTAAGGCAAAATTATCATCATAAGTATAGTTAATTCTTAATTGTTACTGTGAATCATTCTCTGTAAATAATGCTTTCTAGTTCTTGTAGATACCAACAGGGCTGGCAGCGACATTCTCTACAGACCAAATGTCACTATAAATAGAAACTCTTTCCATATGTAGTGTGAATCTGGCAGGTCAGTTTATAAATTTTTTTTAATGTTTATTTATTTCTGAGACAGAGAGAGATAGAGCATGAGTGGGGGAGGGGCAGAGAGAGCAGGAGACACAGAATCAGAAGCAGGCTCCAGGCTCTGAGCTGTCAGCACAGAGCACGACGCAGGGCTCCAACTCACAGACTGCAGATCATGACCTGAGGTGAAATCAGACACTCAACCAACTGAGCCACCCAGGCGCCCCTGGTAGGTCAGTTTTTAGACCAAAAATTTAACTCCCTGGACCTAGGAAATCTGTGTGTTACAAGATCGATTTTGGGAGTCAGATGAAGACAGTAGGGAAGATTGTTTCAGTCAGTCAGACCAACCTGAAGTTAAATCCCAGTTCTCCTACAGCCTGATAACTCATCATTTTATACCCCTTGAACCTCAATGGTCTCATCTGTAAAGTGTGAACATTGTATTTCACTAATTGGAGTATTCTGTGTATTAAATGAAATCATATTGTAGAATCTCAATAAATAATGCCTTTTTGCTATACTCAAAGCTTCATTTTATGGCAATACTTTGCAGAAAGATAATGTTTAGTGCAATATATAAAGCATGAAAGACCTTTAAGCAATTCACAATGGACAGAAAATATAAACAAATTCTACATTTTTCTGTCTTCCTCATGATGTTGCCAAGTTGGTTTATATGAAATATTGGCCATCTGCTAAGTGGTGAGCAATTTTTCTTCCATTGCAAGTTCAAGTATTTCACTAAAGTTCAAGCAAAGAACCGAGGGTATAGCACTCTGTAGCATGGTCTCTGTGTCTCATATATACACACTATGTCCCTTATTACTGTTGCCTGGGCTTTCTCACTGCAGTTTCACCAGCCTACACTCCATTCCTGATGAGAGCATGGATGCTCTAGCCTCAGGAACTTTGTATTTGCTGCTCCCTCTGCCCAGGAATCCATTGTGCACACACATGGCCCTCTTCAACTCTTGCCTCAAAGGGCCTTTTCTCAGTGAGCCTAACCTAATTTCACATTTGAAATTCTAACCAGACCCTCAGCCTCTGCTTTTAACTCCCCTTCATTGGCACAGTCTTTTCCCAGCGCTTCTAACCTGACACATTATATAACATAATGCCACGTCTTATGTTTATTGAGTCTCCCTGACCCTAATACTTTATGTAAGCTACCTAAAAACAAAGGTTTCTGTCTGTATTGCTTGCTGCTGAATACTCAGGATCTAAAATAATGCCTGGTAAACAGAAGGTATTAAATTTTTGTTTGTTTGTTTAAGAAATAAATATTGGATACATAAAACGGCCTAATATAAAAATGTAAATTATACCTATGTAAGAGAAGTATTTTTATTTATGTATCTATTTATTTATAGATATTTAATTTTTATTGATAGAATATGGGATACAGATATTTGTTTATTATATAAATAAATATTTAAACTTTTAGCTAGAAGTAATCATTTTATTTTTATTTAATTCTGATGACAGGAATTGTGGTAGTCATTTGAATTACTGACTAGTATTTCTAGCTCTCCATCTACCAATCACATGTAGGAGCACCTAATAAACCTCTTGTGGTTGAATGGGGCCATCTGACTAGTCCTGACCAATATCATAAAGTCATAAGTGGCCAAGAACTGAATTGCTGGTGTGAGATCCTGCACCCTTTCCTTCCCCTCTCTCTGCCAGAGAGACTAGCAAAGTCCAGGATGGTAACTCTTGATCCGCCTCCATACTGCAGTGAGGCAGCTACATGTAGCATGGGGGGGAAAAAAGGTAACCTTCGTTGTCACAACATTTTGAAGGTTGCTTGTTAAGACAGCTGGACTCAATCAATCATGGCAAAGAGAAATTATGCACATATAATTAAAAAGTTACACTCAAAGTCTTATTTAAAAAAAAAAAACTTATTTTCTGTAGTTATTCTGAATGCCCTTTAACCAAATCATTTTGCTTCTGCTGGTATTTAACTCTATATTTCTAAGTAATGTTTACATTGTTTTTTCTTGATTTTGAAATTTTTAGCTATTATCCATTCATTTCTTGTGTAATCAAGAAAGATTTAATTCTCTTATACGGCTCCCCCTTTCTTTTTTCACCTAGTTAAATCACACTTTTTAGTTAAATTTATAATACTGCTTGCATATATTTACTGTATAAATCTTATTTACTGCATGTGCATATGATAATATGTCCTTTATGCTATAACTTTTGTTTTACTTTGAGTTAATAATTGCCTTGTTTTTTTTTCCTATGAAAAATTTTCATTGTTTTAAACATTTTTTTTCCCCAAACAGTAGCTCATGTTTGCCATAGGGTCAGCTGAGGCTTCTACTGAGGCTTTAATCATCTTCCTCCCCTCTCCTAAAAGTGTACCCAATCTCAGAGCTGGCTTCCCAGAGAATCCACCTCTGACCATAACAGAGGTGTTCCTCTCATCCCTTGTTTCAGCCCCACATTGTAAACCCACAGTGTGATATATCTGCTCTCTGAGTCGTTAAGCCTCTTCAATAACATTTCTTCAGAATATTCTGTGGTAGGGACTGAGGGTGGTAATAGTGTGTGGGTGGAGTGAGGTAGTCTTCCCTCCTACTCCATTCCCTTTCTTTTAAATCCCTCTATTTAATTATAGATGATATGAGCATGTAGTCAATTTGTCACCATAATCACAAATTCACAGTTTTTAGATTATTGATACAATTGCTCTTCTCTATTAACAAGGAATAAAAACCACTTTATCTATTTAAAATGGAAATAAATGTGAGAACTTTCTCAAATGGTTGCATAGAATATTCATTTTTTAGATGTTAAGTGTTTAGTTGAATAATAAAAATAAAGACTAAAAAATAAAATAGTTTGGAAAATATTGACTTGGCAGTTTTAAGAAAAAACAGTTTTATTGCAGTCTTTCTAACAGCTTTGGGTATAATGATTGGAATGTGACTACTCTAGAAGGTAAAGAACATCTGAAGAATAATTGAACTATTCTCCCCTGGAAATCAGTGAATATTAGAGTGAATCATCTTTTTAGAATACTACTTGGGAATTACTGCAGAAGGCATCTTAAACTAAGTTTTATACCAATCACATCTTAAACTAAGTTTTATATCAATCACAGTGTTTCTGTTATTCCTACAAGAATTCTTTGACTTTAACTGGAAAGGTAAAATAATTTGCTTATTTATTTGAACAGTAAGTTGTTTGAAAAACAACATAACTGTATTGAGGAATAAAGCATGTTAACTCATTTTCAGGTGATTGCTTTATCTATTATATCAAATTATCTACTAAATTAAAATGAATCATATTTGAATTTTGATAATTTAAGGTAAAATTTCCTTTCCCAGAATATTATACAAGTCAATTTCTAAACATCCTGAGATTTATTCAAGCAATCTGTGTACATTTTAAAATCTATCTATCTTTGTATCTCTAGTTTAGCTTGTTCGAAATGTTTTGCATGGAGTACCAACTGGATTAGTTACTCTAGAAGCAAACAGAAAGTTCCATCTTTAATAAAGTTTGGGATATTCACGTAGTATCTCTTTCATGAAGATTAAAATATTTCTTTAGTCTGTTAAAGACTTTGGTAATCTTCCACTAATATATCATTTTAAATTTGTGAATCTCAGCTTATTTGACCGTAGAACCATTTTGTATGCTGCCCCTGTTAATATTATATGGAAACAACATTTCACAGAAGCTACTTTGGGATACACTAACATAGGCTACAAGGATTTTTAAGAGCAAGAGATGAAACAAAAACTATTACGAATGTTAAAGAAAAAAAAAAAAAAGAGCTCCAGTGGTCTCGCATGAGAGGTGATTTTTGTGAATGCACCTGATTTCTCAATGAAAAAGGATGAGGGAATAGAGAACTAGCAGTTTGACTCTATTTATGTACTTAGGGTAGCATATGATTCAGGACTGTTTGCTCAAATGTGTCAACCTCATAATGGCTTAATTCACCCATGGTTGTAGGTTCAAGGCTAAGATGTAATTTGAAAATACATCTTTTGTTTTGGATAGAAGGAACATCAAGGATCTTTGAGATATCATAAATGATATTAGCCTAATATCAAAATTTTATCTTTGTTGATGTCAGACACATTAAGAAACTAAAAACTATACATACTAAGATTTAGCTTAGAGACTCAAACAATATAGCAAAAATATTTCATCATGATTTTATTTACCTATCTATTTTATGAAATTGTGTGAGCATAGTGTTTTAGAGATGAAGAAATAAGGGGGTCAAAAGTTATTTTTCAACCCTAAACTTCCAGATCTTCTTTGTGTATTATATAATGTAGGAGTTTAAAGTATGAAGTCTATGAGCAGTTTCATGCAGGGAAGTTGGTGAAACATCTGAAATTATATGCATAATTTTGTATATATTTGCATTTCTCAAGCAAGTGGAACCATAGATTTAATCAGATTTTCAAAGCACCCTTAAACCTTCAAAAAGTTTGAAGAGATCATTTGAAGAAATAACCTCTAAGGACTGTTTTTCTTTTCTGATCTTAGTTTTGTAAGATTTTTTATAGACGATGCATAAGTCATGTTTTGATATTTAATACTTTCTTTGCTGGGCTTCTTATTTTTAGATATTCAAAAAATTTAAGAAAACATTGTAAAGACTACAATTAGTTTATGGGAATTAGTTAAATATGTTTAATTGTATAAAATTGTAATATACTTTTTTTTGTCTTTGTGTGGGTGGGTGGGGGTGTGTGTGTGTGTGTGTGTGCGCGCGCGCGCCCGTGCTTCTGTCATTCTGCTGCTACCATAGAGGGAGAACCACTTTAAACATCTTATTTGAGTGAGAAACTGAATTGCCCACAAGATGGCTCTCCATAATCTTGGGTACACAAATTTCCCAAACCAGTTTCTCAAAAAGTGACTTCTAACATCTTCTCTTTTCTTAAAAATCTTATACTCACAGTAAGTGATTTCTCTGTTTTATTTCCATGCTTGAAAATCTAGCAATGCCTGACAAAGCATTTGTGAATATGTTTTGAGTGACCAGTTTAATTGAACAGATGTTCTAGACATTCATGGATTATTCACTGTGTTATCATTACATTGTTATTTATCTGCTACATACATGGCCTAGTACTGTGCACAGTTGGCTGAATTAAAAACAAAAAGAGTTAAAATTAAAGAACAAATTATGGTTCTCATATTTCAGGGAAGGTAAGATTTCATACCAAAACATTTCAGAGAATATTTAAATGAAAAATGATTGGTGTAGAGAAATTATAAATATACAAAGAAAAGGAAACATCAGTGTGGGGTTCAATTAGTTGAAAGACCTTATGAGGTTACTTTGGCTTATAAAGAATGTACAATTTTCATGAGAAGAAGGTAAAGGGAAAAATATTTCAAAAAGGGTAAATAGCACAAGAAAAAACTTGGAGTTCGGCAGTCATGGCAGAACATGCTTAATTATTATAATTAAGACTAGGTGAGTTGCAGAGATTGTTGAAAGTCATTCCAAGGGAAAAGAAAGACAATTAATATTCATATAGGACATACTCAGCATGTGATTCGTTCTGTAATTAAATGATCTCTCTACCATGACAATATATGTGCCTTTTATTAAATATTGGAATTTTTGTGTTATACTTGGAAATTTTGAGCGTAGCTGGTTCTGTGTGAATTGTAGTAAATCACAGTATACAATTACCAGAGAAAGATCCTCAGAGAAAAACCTAGAATTAAGCAGGTGGACTCTAAGCAAGCAGAAGAGGAAGCTAAACTTTTCTGTCTTGATTCTGAATGTCCTGGGTGCAGAATGTATTTTTTAGAACTCTCTCTTGTGGTAAAGTTAAAATGGACACCTCTGCTGTCCACTGCGGAATGGGAGTCAGAAGTAAAACTGCTCTTAAGGGACTGACTAAATTTGTCCCATCTGACTTTTTGGCAACTCCATTCTTCCAGTTGTTCAGCCCCAAACTTCGGTCAGCCACCATTATTTCTTGTGACGAAGTATCCTCCTTGGACTTCCTGCTTCTTTCTTTATCCCTCTTAAGTCTAATTCCAAATTGGTAATCAGAGTGGTCTTGGTAAAACCTTGTTCAAAGTTCCTTGCTGGCTTATTGTTTTACTTAGAAACAAGGCCAAAGTCACTGCTAAGAGCCACCGAGCCACACAGGATTTGCCATGGCTCTGTCCCTCAGCCCTGCCCAGGAATCCCCTTACGTTTCATCTCCAACTTTGTCCCCTCTTGCTTTATTTTTTAATGTTCATGGCACCCAGGCGCTCCTCCTCTGGTACGGGGGTCCTCTGCAAGCCTGATACTGTTCACAGTTGGCCGATTTAAAAATAAAAAGAGTTGAAGTTGAAAGTTGAAAGTTTAAGTAGAAAGTTTTCTACTTTGCTACTTTCTCTCAGCCTCCTTACTGTTCCTCATCATGGCAGCAATATTCCTTATTCTCCTCCTGCCTCGTACATTCTTGCCTCACATATCTGCCTCCTGCATGTATTTATGAAATGCCACCTCTGCAATGACATCTTTCCTAATCACCCTACTTAAAATTCTACCACAGGCACACATACTCACAACCTTCTTCTCTGACACATTTTTCTTCGTAGCATTCATTTTTCCTCTAACAAGAAGCATTATGAAGGCAGAATTTTTGACAGTTTTGTTCACTGCTGTATCTCTTCTAGCACACAGAATAAAGTTCAGACATAGTCTGTCTGCAAGTAGATATTTATTAAATCACCTTTTTCTTTAAGTCTTGATTTCTGCGCCCTGAAAATCAGAAAATCTGCCAACACCGGCCTGTGTTTTCACCTGGCAATAGCTGTTGGGAGTTTAGAACAGCTGCAAAGGCAGATGAGGGAGGACTTTCCCTGTGGCCAGGATTATCACCTGTGAGAGTTGTGCCCTCTGCTGGGGAAGCCCTGGATGGAGAGTGACAGGATCAAAAGAGTATCAATACACCAGCTGGAAGTAGCAGGTGGGACCGATGAAATAAGTGAGCCTGGATACAGACTTGCCAGTTGGTGCCTGGTGTCCAAGTCCAGGCATGACTGCGTGTGAGGACTTGCGTGAGGGTGATGTGCTGGAGAATGAAGGACAGAGGAAGCTGGGTTTGGAAGAAAGATTAACAGAACTTGAGGATGGACTGGATTTGGAAATGAAGTGAGTAGCGATGACTGCAGTTCCTAAACTGGTGGATTAGGAGAATGGTAACCCCTGATGTCAAAAGAGAATTTGGGAAAGAGTCGATCTAGGAGATCAGAAGGCCTACAAATGCAAAGTAACATACTGATCTCAATGAATGCAACTTGAGTTTGAAGACACAGACTCAAAGGTATTTGATAACAAAAATGGACTTCAAGATCAAAGCCGGAAATGAGGACTCAGGATTTAACTTTACATACTGTTTATATTTTGCCTAGGAAAAGGCACATTATGATAATGACCATCTCAATAAAAGAATAACTAGAACAAAAGATAAAAATAGGGGACAAACAGGAAGAGCCCCAATTAGAGGCCAAGTGGTTAGAAAGAGATTTAAAGGAAAAACTCCTCTCCTTCCCCCACTAGACATACAGACTTATACAAATATAAGTGTCATTGATTCAGTGTGTTAAAGGCTGCTGCTTCGACATTCCATGTGTGCCCACATTTCTCCATTCTATATCCAATATTATCTCATTGTAGTGAAAACAGATTATAAATGAAACCATGTATATTTAAAAAGTTTCCCTCCTTCTTCTTTTTTGACTTTGTATTTCCAAACCATATATACTGTGTGGAAATCTCTGAATAAAGAGGAAATAGTTCTTTGTGCTGCCTTTTACGTTATTTAAAAAAAAGACTGCTTATTTTTAACTCAAACGCCATGCAAAATTCATCTTTGCCAAAGGGCATATACCAAGGACAGCACCACAAATATAATAGGTGGTCTCCTTGCTTTTCCTTTCCAATGAAACTTGAATCAAGCTAAAGTTATACTGTTCCAGAAAATATGTAATTTAGTTAAAAGTAGAAGATAAAAGTGATAAAAGTTTTCCTCAAGCTCTTTCAAGCAAGTTTAATCTGCGTAGGTTGGAAATAGTATCTTTACTCTGTTATTAAGGGACAATGCCTTGTGGGGCCTAATGTTTCAGATTTCGGATACTCATTTCTTTGGATTGAAGGTATCATGGGGTATATTTCCATCTTTAATGCTCAGAAGTGGCTTCCTTTGAGTTGCTAAAATATAGTCTGTCATTTTGGCTGCCAAACAGACCCACGGAGGCCTGCTATTTGTATTGGCAGATAAATGACAGCAGATGGAATCAAGCATGCATCCTGTCTCCTTGGCAAGCCTGCAGCCTTAGAAAAAGGGATGTGTCCCTGAAGCGTCATGCAGGTTGTTCCACTAGCATCAGTGTCGCTGTCATAGTTGGTGAAAGGGAAATTGGCAAATCACTATACATAGTAGGCAAACTGCCACCCTCACAATTCCTGTAGTCATATTTGCCTCACTCACATCTTGTCTTTTTGCCGAGGGCAGGCTTCTGGGCCAAGATGTTTTGCCATCCTAGAACTTTTTTGGCCCAGTGTGTACAAAGGTAATTAATATTATCATGAAAGTATGTGTTGCCGCTAATATCCCATCGGTGCTACCCGCGTAGGAGGAAATGAACACGAGAGTTGTTAATTACAATTTATCAAGCGTATACTATTTACCAGCTTACCATGCTATACAATCACCTTTTTTTTACTACTATTAGTAGAAATAATAAAAGCAAACACTTGTAGAGTGATTATCACAAGGCACAGTTGCAAGGCTTAAACATATATTAACTTTTAAAATGCTTACAACTTTATAAGCTTTTCATTACCAACCTCCTTTTAGAGAGAAAACTATGACGGTTATTACTTGTAGTACTAGTGGTAATGAGACCAAGCATGAGTGTTTACTAGGTTTAGGCTCTATCAATGTACGTATGTTATATGTGTGTATACATGTGTGTACATATATATGTAGGTATATATTCACACCCATGTGCATGCATATATATGCATAGAGATTGTGTGTGTGTGTGCATACATATATACACACACAGACACACATTTTTAATTCTCACAATAGCCCTGTGACTTTGGCATCATAATTTCTATTTAGGAATGAGGAAACTGATAATAAATAATGCTGATAAGAGTAATAAAAATGAATGTGTAAGTTTAATATGTATCAGCATATTAATGTATGCAATGCAGATATTATCTCAGTCTTCAAAAGGTTGACATTATATACTGGTTCTAGAGATGATGAATCTCTAAGAATTCAAGGACAAGTAACAACTAGGTGGGGGATGGGTTTTCTAATTAGAGAGGGTTCAGAGTTGACTGCTTCCCCAGTGTGCTAGACCACAGGCAATATATTCTGGAAACACAGGAGTGAATGAGACACAGAGAGTTAATACAGAGTGAAGTGTGTTTTACAACATATTACAGCATTTGGAAAATGCAATCGAAAATCTTTTTCGATTTTTTGAGGGCTCTCTATGTGCAAAGTAATGCACTAAACCGTGGGAGAAATGCAGGATGAAACAAATACACAAGTCTCACATTCATAGGAACTTGGGATCCTACAGGGGATAGAGATGTGTATGTGGATAATGCAAGAGATCGACTGAGGAGGGCAGAAATGGGAGGGAAAGTGAGAAACGAACTGTGCCAGAATGCCAGGCTTATGGTGCAGAACACTAGGGTATCACACTAAAATATTCGAGCTTCTCACTGGGCTATGTGTGTCTCTCTCTTTTGACTCCATTTACATTTAGCTCTGCTGATGTTCTTGCAGCCACTGTTTTTCTCAATTAGTAGAAAAGCGAGGGAACAGCATGGGGTCATTGGCTATAGCTCCTCAGCAATAGGACTGTACTGCTCTACAGGGAAAAGTCTGGATGTTGTGAAATTCTGTTTACTCTATTCCTGACACACCTGGCTTTCAGGAGGCCTGGAAGTCGGATATACCAGAGGAACCTGCGCTGGAAAGCCCCACCTCTGGACAAAGCACAGGACTTTTCTGTTAAATCAAGGAGCTCTCACAGTGTGTGTTCTGCCAACCATGCTGAAGGTCACAAAAACTATCTGGATGATTTTGAGCCAAAGGGAATTGGAAACCTGCAAAGAACAGCCTGGGTCATGGTAATTCTGACAGACAAAATGTGACTGTAAAGGAGCCAGATGTATTCTGCAAAGCCCTGCACAGAAAACCAACTTCCTTACGCTGTGGTTTCACTCAAGTAGGGTCAACAATGGCACGGAAATCATGGGTTTTATTTTACTCTTTGTAAAGATAATCTCATTGAAGTGTGAATTCAACAACTCACAGTGATATAGTGACGTGTTATCCTGATTATTTTACATGATTATCTCCCTTACTAGTGAGACGACTAGAGGGGAAAGTATCAGTGATAAGTCATCTCTAGAATGAGAACTGCATAGGATAACCTGGACAACGTAACTGCCTTCAATGTCTCCAACCTCACTCATCACCAGCACTAAAACTGCTGGGGTGATTGGCCAGGTTTTCATGTCTCCTTTTTCCTGAAAGGTCAAGGGAAGCCAGTCTTACCTCTGCCAGCAAACAGTACCACCGAAGCAACAATGTGACATCTATCAAGTATTAAAAGGGAAATGGAATATTCCACTCAAATACTGAACAATCCCAATTCAAGACATTTAACTGTGATCATGCCAGTTGACACAGGACATTTATCATATTGGGAAATTTGATTGCTTTGGTTCCTTTTAAATTCACAAAACAATTATTTAACTGTTTTCCCCTAATCATACTACATAAGCATAGACTAAGAAACAAGGGTTCTTTGTGCTTTGCCTCTCACTACGGGTCTCTGAAACTCTTTTAGTCCATTCTCCCTGTATTTAATGCCACGCATGTATTAACTTCCCATTATGGATAATGAATGATTTTTCACTCTTTCCCCAGCTCCCTTCCCCACTTCTCTTTTAGGTTTTTGGATTTATGGGACATGATTATCAGTGATTAGACAGCTACATAGAAGTTAGACAGCTTCTATCCTCCTACTATAGTTAGGTTTTTGGATTTATGGGACATGATTATCAGTGATTAGACAGCTACATAGAATTAGACAGCTTCTATCCTCCTACTATAGTTATGTAACAATTGATGGCTAATAAATATTCAGTTTTTATCTTATTATCCCTGGGATGTAATGTTTATTGATAAGCTACATATGATGTCATGACTATGTTTCACTTACTGAATAAGCTTTTCTTTTTTCTGAAGTTGTAAATTGCCTCTTTTAAAAAATTTGCTTAATTTTATGTAGCATTATCAGTAATTCTTCCAGAATTTCCCAATATGATTTTAAATAGCTCTTTGAAAAATGTTTTCTGCCTGGGTCAAGCATATCAATTATTTCATCAGTTCCTCACACTTGACTGATGATTTAGCTGGCTTTAGAGTTATGGGCTGCAAATCATTTTTTCTTAGAAATTTGAATACATCATTCCATTGTCTTGTAGGTATCAATGTGCTTTTGAGAGGATAAATCAATACCACATGAACCCCTATGAGAAATGTACTGTGTGGGTTTTTTTCTTCTCCTCTTAAAGTTTTTGGGACCTTCTATTTGTAGCTGTGGCCTGAAATGTCAATACGTATTTTTCTAATGGGTCTATTTGCATTATTGTGATAGGTACTCATAAGCCTTTTAATGAAGAAAAATATGTCCTTCAATTTAAGGAAATTTTTGTGTTTTTTATTTGACAAGTTTATTTCCTCTATTTTCGCTCTTTCTTTCTCTCTCTCTTTCTTTCTCAAACACCTAGTAATTAGATCTTAGACACAGAATTATTTTTCCAATCTTCCTAGCTTTTATTATCCATCTCTTTGTCTCTTTATCTGCTGGTAGATTTCTAAAACTACCTCTTTCAGCTCTCTCAATGCATTTTTAATTTTACCTATCATTGTTTTAAATTTTCATAAGTTTTTGTTCTTATTAATTTTGTATGGTATCATTTTGTTTCATAAATGTAGTAAGTTTACTACATTTTGCTTAAAATTTCTATTTGTTCCATAAATTGTTTTTATATCTTTTTTATTGTTGTTATTATTAAAATTTTCATTTGTTTTGGACTTTATGTTGAAAGTTTCTTTAAAATTTGTGGGGCTTTGGATGTCCACTCATTTTAAAGAGGAAGATACTAAAATGCTGAATGGGAGCTCTGCAGGACTTAAGTGGGCTTGGGATTGGAGAGTCTTGGGATTCAGTGTAGGGTACATGGGGAATAAAGAACCTCGCCTTTTCCCCCAGGCAGCCACATAATCACCAATGGTGATTCCATTTTTCTACAGAAGGATTCTTCAGTCTCCTGCCTAAGCATTAGAAGCCTAACTGACAGAGTTCCTGTCCCTAAGCTTCACTAGAGAAGTCAGGGCTTCTCTATTCAATTGATAGACTTTTTATTTAATCTTCCACCTTCCACTGTGCCTGGTATCTCCAAGTTGGAATCCACCTTGTTGAATAAATTTCCAATCCTCTGATGAGGATGGAGTGGAACTGGTCTCTACCTGCGCAGCATAAGAGGAAGACCTATGGAAGAACCCACTTCATATGCAGGTTTTCCAGAAATTTCTGCTAATCTTAAAATATACTTGGTTCTTCAATTCCCAAGTCTTCCCAGATGTCCACAAAGGGAATTGTTTCCTTTTCCTTACACTTTCCTCTTTAAGCGCTTTGTAATTAGCATTCCCAACCTGGCTGTTTCGTTCTCTATTTTCCATTTCTAAAATATACCTTTGCATCTCCAGTTGTCTCCTTTCTCACCCCACTATTCTTGGGGATTTATACTCTCCTATTCCCTTACCATCATTTTCATTTGTAGGATTTCCAAAGGTAGCAATTTGCCAAAGGTTGTGAGTTTGCTGAAGCTGCCCTAGCAAATACCACAGACTGTGGTTTAAACAAGACAGACTTATTTTCTTACAATTTTGGAGGCTGGATATCCAAGATCAAAGTTTCAGCAGGTTTGGTTTTTTCTGAGGCTCCTTTCCTCGGCTTGCAGACGGCTACCCTCTTGCTGTGTTTTCACATGGTTTTCTCTCTGTGTGTGTACATGTCTGGTGTCCCTCTTCATGCTTCCAAATTTCCGCTTCTTATAAGAACACAAGTCATACTTGAAGAAGACCTACCCTAATGACCTCATTTAACCCTAGTCATCTTTAAAGATCTTACCTGCAAAAACAGCTATGTTTTGAAGTACTGGGTATTAGGACTTCAACATACGTGGAAGACATAATTCAGCCTATAACAAAGGTCATGTTTTAAAATTATTCTAAAACCTGTTGGGGTGCCTGGGTGGTTCAGTCAGTTAAGCCTCTGACTTTGGCTCAGGTGATGATCTCGCAGTTCATGAGTTTGAGCCCCACATAGGGCTCTATGCTGACAGCTTGGAGCCTGAAGCCTGCTTCAGATTCTGTGTCTCCATCTCTCTCTCTGCTCCTCCCCCCCTTATGCTCTCTCTCTCTCTCTCTCTCTCTCTCTCTCTCTCTCTGTCTCTCTCAAAAAAAATTAGTGGATATTAAAAAATTTCTGAAAATTTTAAAAATTATTTTAAAAACTCTTTTAACAGTATTCCAAGCATTCAAAGAATACTGTATCTTTTTGCTTAAAGACACTACACTTACCTATCCAAGTTAATAGTATTCTCTGTGAAACAGCACACCCTTCATTAATTCATTCACTCACTTATTAAATAACCACTGTCGGGCATCTATTTTTGCAAGGTTCTTAGTTTAGTAGCACAAGGGACACAAAAGTAAGTAAAACACAATATCTAAATATAAGAGAGTTTCACTGAGAGTGACAAGAGCTAAATGCTTGAAGCACATTACAAAGCTCTAAAAAGTCTGGCACATGGCTTTTCTCACTTGGCAAATACATGGGGTTGAAGAGCACCACTACATCTTTTGCTTCTCACGGGTATTAATCGACAGAAAAATATTAATGATTAACCTAAACTTAAGCAAAGAAAGGCTATAACTTTGTACTGACAATTTTTGCCTGGGCCCTCTATATAAATTACATGCAGAATTAGTATAAAGCAGTAAGTAAACAATCATTTCATTTATTGGTAAGCTATCCTGGTCCTTTGTCAAAATATGAGGACTATCTTTGGTCTAACCTGAGTCTCCTTAATGAGAAGTTTTAATTGCTATCCCTGAAATGTTCTGTGCATATGTGCATATGAATGTTCTTTGCCCCTCCATTGGCTAGAGAGGATTTTCTGTGTGTAAATATAAACTTAAAAACAATAATTTATGCAAGGTTTTCTTTGCTCTGTGTCTTTCATGGGCAATTTTCTATATTTGGCGTGACTACTATTATGGTCCAGATATGAAATCAAGCAGACTTAAACTTTGCTGATACTAGAGAGCATTTGGGAAAGAAATAATCTAACTTTTAGGATTTTCCAATCAAAAGACTATTTTCTGCAGCAAAGACTCGTTACATATTATGTATATGTATTAATTGTATTTAACAACAGACTGTTCTTATTCTTTTTCAGGAAAAAAGAAGTTTAAGTGTCATTTGTCATTCTTTACAGCAATGTTGAGCATTGGGGATTTACACTCTATTATTCCCTTACCATCATGTTAAGAGAGGATTTTCAAGGGTAGCAATTTCAAATGTTCTTTGTGGGAATGTGGGAAAAAATAGAATTGAAAAGATTTGGGGGAAAATGTGTAAATTCTGTTTGAATTTCCTGCCACTATCACTTTGAGATATGGATTGATTTGGGAGGGACTCAAATTCCCCAAGCCCCAGTTCTTTGTGGATAAAATAGAAACATTACCAACTTGATCACAGACTGGCACCTTCTGGTAGGGATTAAATGAGTCAATATACATGAAAGCACCTCTCTCTTTTGATATCTGTAAGTATCCACATATGTATCTGTTTGTATATGTATGCCCACCATTCAACTACATGCTAGCTATAGTCCAGAAACTTGTAGTCTGGGAATAAAGCATATATTCTAGAGTGATTCAAATGACAGTGAAATCTTACATTAAAAGATATTTCAAAAGCTACATGATTAGATGCCCTATGATCAGACTAAAAATAACAGAGCTCCCATATCTCTCTGAACTCACAATGAACATCAGTATATACATTATCCTTTATATTCAAGATAACCTTGAAGCCTAGGTTTTGTTACTCTAATTACATAGAGTATGAATGTGAGGCTCAGAGAGTGTAGGCAATTTGGTCATGAAATCAGACAGTTTTACTTAGACCCTGAGCTTGGCCTCCTTCCATTAGGCTAGGCCATCTTTACACCACAGCACAGTGCAGTGCGTGAGGCTCTGCAGATGTCGTTATGGAAGAATGATGAAATAGACCTTGACCAAAGGGGAGCATTTGGGCAGGTCAAGAGGAGAGTGGGAACACCTTAGGAGAAGGGATCATGAGCCAAGGCATGGAGAGGGAAACAAGAGAAGGCATATCTAAGGCAACTTCAGACCAGTTTGACTTGAGTTAAACTGTGTGGATGAGAAGCAGAGATAGGACCAGGAAAGTAAGTTGAGGCTAATTTTCGAGGCCTTGAATGTCAGACAAGGAGTGTCATTAGCTAGCTCATACAAAAAACGAGAACATACAGAGGGAGTACTGTGCTGCATTGTAGAGACATAAGGACATAAAACAAACAAACAAACAAACAAACAAACAAAACCTGTGAAGCAAAACCAGCAACAAAACAGCATTAGTCTTTGTGGGGCCAAGGGTCCACACACCCCAGTGTGTGGAATAATGCTCTGGGGCTGTGAAGGATGTCTGGGGGTCGGATGCACTGACACATAGAACAGGGTTATCATTTGGATGCTCTATCATGGGCAAAAATTTGTCAAGAAAGGCTTCACAGAGGAGATGCATTTACTCTGGAAGTCACAGGCAGTGAAGAAAGTATTTGAACAGTGGAGTTATGTGATAAAAATACCATTTTCAGGAGATTAATCCAACAGCAGCATCTGACAGGCACAATGCAATGGTTGGAGACTGGAAGCTGAAACTCAGTACCTAGGGGGCCATTGCACTGGCCAGATAAGAGGAGCAGGTGGTGGCAATGGACATGGAAAGGCAGGCAGGCATAAGTCTCTAAGCTGAAAATTTGGGGGCACCTGACAATCACTGACAGGGGTGAGGAGAGAGGAGAATTCAGTGATGACTCTAAGGTCCTGGGTTTAGAGAAATCAGTTTTGGAGAGAAATGTGTGAGTTCTACTAAGGATAGCTGACATAAGCAGAAAGGGGATTTGAGGTTAGCCAGGCTGACACTCTGATAGTAGGACATCTAGGCAGTTGGAGATATGCATCTAGAGAAGGAGGGGCTTACATTTCTGCATGTGGTCCAGCCTCTATCTGCTTCACAAAATGAGAACTTGATTTCTGCCAGACACTCAAAGTTGATAATGTTATAAATTATGAAAGCAAAATACATGACAATAACACAAACAATAATAATAACAAAGGCATTTGTTAACAAAGGCAACAAATAACAAATATTTGTTGAGGACTCGTTATATGTCAGGCACTGTATTAAGTGTTTTATATGTATTATTGGTATTATTTCATTAATCCTGATTAGCCTTCTGATGTAGGTACTATTATTATCTCTATTTTACACATGAGGAGACTAAGGCAACAAAAAGAGAAAGGAACGTGTCCAAGATAACACAGCCAATGAGTGGCAGAGTCTGAGGTAACCCAGACAGTCTAAATATTGGCTTTCCAACATGGCAGCCACCAACTACACAAGGCTATGAAGACTTGAAAAGGGGCTAATATGAATTAAATTTTTAGTCTTATTTAATTTTTACTAATTCATGACTACATTTTAAAACCAATAGTTGATTCCATTATTGGATAATTTTAAGTACATTTGGAACAGCTTGAGTAAGTGAATTTACATTTCCAATTATAAATTTTATGAAATCTAAATAGAAATCAAGTACAATTAATGAAAAGTTAGCATCCAAATTGATATTTATATACATATACAGGATTTCCAAGACTTTAGAATAGGGAAAGCATTTGAAATACCTCAGTGATAATTAAAAAAATTTTTTTAACGTTTATTTATTATTGAGAGATAGAGAGACACAGAGCGTGAACAGGGGAGGGGTGGAGAGAGGGGGAGACACAGAATCTGAAGTGGGCTCCAGGCTCTGAGCTGTCAGCACAGAGCCCAACGTGGGGCTTTAACTCACAAACCGCGAGATCATGACCAGAGCTAAAGTCGGTTGCCCAACCAACTGAGCCACCTGGGCACCCCAATGATAATTTTATATATTGATTACAGGTTGAAATGATATTTTTGTATAGTGAGTTAAATAAAATACATAGGTGAAATTAATTTTACCTGTTTCTTTTTAGTTTTTATTCTATTTATTTATTTTGAGAGAAAGAATGTGTGAACAAGTGGGAGAGGGGCAGAGAAGGGGAGAGAGAGAATTTCAAGCAGGCTCAGCACTGTCAGCACAGAGCCTAACACAGAGCTTGATCTCACCACCCTGGGATCATGACCTGAGCCAAAATCAAGAGTTGGATGCTTAACCAACTGAGCCACCCAGGTGCCCCTCTTTTTTCCTTTCAAATGTGGTACTAAAAAATTTAAAGTTACAGGTGTGGCTTACCTAATATTTCTATTGCCCAGCACAGGCCTAAATACTAAGAAATAAATAAGAATTCAGCTGCATGACAAGACAACTGACAATGTTAATAGCGCACAGGTTATTCCTCTTCCTGTTTTGAGATCCTTTTTTTTTTTTTTTTTTTTTTTTTTTTTTTGAGAATGTCTGTAAAGAATACAGAAGTTGTCTTAATTCAATGAGACACTGAGCCCTGGATCTGGCTGCATTGCTGATGTCCCCACTCTTGTCTGGGTTGACTCCTCTACAGTTTGCAGGGAAGACAGCTGTAACTACCTTCTCTTATGGGTGTGTCTTATATTTGTTTACTTCTCAAAGGTGAATTATTTTGCTCACAGCTGTTTTCTGTCTTCTAACCACAAGCTCTGTCTTCATTTCAGTCTCAATCTAAGACTGATTTATCAGAGAAACCCAGAGGAGAGCCCAACTAGAACTTCTTGGAGTGGTTCTGAGAAAATAATAACCCCAAACTAGCAGTTATTCAATACCGACGTACAGCCATCTATGCTGGAATTTTTTTGGAGGGGGTTATAGTCTCATAGTGTGTACACACATAACTGGTGTGTTTGAGAACTTTTGATAATAATTCAGATGTTTGCCCTTCTAAAAGCTGCATGCGTGATAGATAAAAGGTAGAAGATTTTAACTAAGTGGGAAAAAAGGATGATAGCTAAGCACTTGTGAATCTTTTGAGTACTGCAAAAATTAAGGCAGTATCATTTATCAAGAAAAGAAATCTAAAATTCGACCAATTTTCAGGCATTCAGTGTATATAAAGCAATATGTCCCCAAAGTTAGAATCATCCAGATGTTTTAAATTGGTCGGAGTAAACATTTGATTCATCACAGATTCACCAGAGTCAGAAGTAGAAAATTCACATCTACTTGCCAGCTAAGTGGGGTAGTACTTTTTGCATTCTCTACACCAGCTGTCTCGACATACTTAGCATCTACTCACAGAGTATTTCAGGTCAGTGGATTTATAGCCAAATTCCATTATAAGAAACTCTGATAAAATTATATTTCCATATTTATACATATTTATACATGTATGGAATATTTCATCCTCAATGAGATCTTCCAATTTTTGAAAACATTGTCTATTAAGTCTAAGTGTGACTAATAAACTGATCTACTTCACTCATTTCTAATGTCTATTATTTTAAAGTAGTGACTAAGCATCTTTTGTTGTAATTCTCTATAAGAGATCTTAAGCATAAATTCTTTACAGATTTTAGTTATATGTCATATATATATATATATATAACATATATATAACATATATCTTATTATAAGTATGCCTGGAATGCCAAAGTACCATAATCTGTGGGTTATAGCAGTGAGGTCCTCACATAATAAGGCAAATATAAAGTAACTTCCCTGGCCAAGTTCAGGAAAAAGAAGGTTCAGGAAAAAGATAAACAAACCCATTAGAGAGGACATTAAATGCATTTGAAATGATCTCAATAAAATAGGTAAGCTCCTGGGAAAATAATGTATCTAACCGCTGATAAAAGTGCTTTCAGAACTACTAAAAGGGAGTAACACAAATACCCACATCTAGCCTATTGAATTTCCAGGAAGAAATGTTTTGTTAAAAAGAAAAGGCTATTTTCACAGTTTTTTTTTTTTTTTTTTTTTTTTTTTTTTTTTTTAACAAACAGCACAATAGAAAGGATAGAATACAATCTCATAGCTAATTCTCACTGTGTGACTAGAAGCTTCTTACTGGTGACTGGGGAATGGCACATTATTTTTGTTGGTTCCTTCTCTGTTCTCTTCTGTAATTCCAAAATCAGGTAGTTCCATCCACAATAAATATCAGGCCAATTTTTGTTGATATCTCGAAATTGTGCCTCTTAAACAAATTCTCATTTAATATTAATTGCTGAGAATGTAATAATAGTATTGGGTCATTTGTGTCTTATTGAGATTTACTTTTGTAAACATGTGTTGGTTATAAAAGTTTCAGGATTCAATATGACAATTAGATTTGAAATTAATGGGCAGTTTAAAAATGAATGCCGATTTACAAAGCATTTGCAATTTACGTGTCTTACAATTTAGTGAGCATCTGAGAGATCTCAGCAATAAAGTATTTAGGAACCAAGTCTGATTTGTTTTGGATGTTTCTGTAAATTATTTATCTTCTATTCAAACTGCATTTAGAGTTCTGCATGATATATGACAGAGTGAAAGTAGGCTCTGAATTGGAAAGAAATAAACAAGCAAAAAGCAAATTGACTTAGGACTTTGAAAAAAATTAAGCTTTGTTAAATGCAGGTGAACTCCAAAATGTAGATGTTCCCAAAGGGTCTTTGCTTGGTCCTCTTCAGTTTTCATCTCCAATCCTGACTTCTTATTCTTGGTTTGGTATTTGTTGCCTCATATTCATATTTTGGCCTGACAAATTCTCAGAATCAGTTTATCTATCAATAAATCATTATCTTTCCTATCAAACCTGCTGCTTCCTCTTCACAGTCCCTATTTCTGTTCACTCTTCAACTCTTCTCCCAGAAATCCAGGACCATTATGGTGTCCAGGTATCATCATGGTAACCGCATCCTCTTTTCCTTTCTTACACAAGTTTTCAAGTCTTGCCAGTCCTTTCTCCATATATATGTCTCTTTCCTATCCATATTATTACTACACGCATCACTCTATTTTAGGACTTAAATATTTGTTCTCTCTTAAAAAATATTTTTCTTATAAATTTTTATATAGTCACTGTAGAAAATTTAGAAGATATAGGGGCACTTGGGTGGCTCCCTCAGTTAAGTGTGTGGCTCTTGACTTCCACTCAGGTCATGATCTCACGGTTTTATGAGTTCAAGCCCTGCATCAGGCTTTGCACTGAGAGTGAAGAGGCTCTTGGGATTTTCTCTCCCTCTCTCTATGCCCCTCACCTGCTCTCTCTCTCAAAAAAAAAAAATAAATAAAAATAAAAATAAAAATAAATAAATAAATAAATAAATAAAGTAAAAAAATTAAAGAAAATATAGAAGATATAAAAAGAATAACCACAATTAATAATGTGATCTATCATCTTGTGCTAATTAGCACATTCTTACCTCTGGAGTAGATTATTCCTTAAACTCTCTACCAGTCTCTTTAGTCTTCTGCTGCTCCAGGTTATGTTTTCATTAATGCCATTTTATTCTTTCTTGAGCAAAACTAAGACCATAAGTAGGAATCCCCTGTTCAAAGATCTTCAGTTGCTCACCTTGGTTCAGAAAATATGCCTTAGCTTGGTTTTTGAGACCCTAAAAATGCAGCCTCACTATCTCTTTCCAATTTCATTTGTCATGATTGTTTCTTAAGTTATTAGGTGTTGGCCACACTCATTTATGTTCCCTAATAAATGTTCCCTTATTTTCCTATATCCGTATCTTTGCCAGATTCTCAGCTTCACATAACTAAACACAACCTGCAACACTCAGTGCCATTTTGCCCATGAAGCCTTCTATGACCTGCCCAGTTAGAAGTAAACTCTCCCTTCTCAGCACTGTTATAGTATTTTACTTCTGCTTTCTTTATGGTGCTTAATAGAACGAAGAGAACAAACTTTAGACAGATGACTGGGACTTGGGTACCAATTCTAGAATTTAAATAACTCCATGGCCATGAGTAAAACCGTTAAGCTATTAAGGCTTCAGTCTTCTCATCAGTTGATATGATATCAAAGAAGACGATACATTAAAATCTACTTGTAAACTACAGATTGCTGTATAATGTGGGTTCTTTCTCTGAGTGCCCCGTTCAAGTACTGCCTTTCAGGAGAATGCTTCATTCTCTTTCAACACCTCATTTGTAAGACCTTCTCTGAGCAGTCCAGTTGGTGGTGGTGTTTGGCTCATGTGCTCCCAGAGGGCAATTAGCATCCTTATGTGGTGTAATTTTCCCTTATAGTTTTGCTTGAGCAACTAGACTGTGATCTTTTTGAAGGCTGGGATTTGTCTTACCCAGGTTTGAAGTCCTACCATAGAGCCCTGAACTCCGTGTCTGTTCAGTAAATGTCTATTGAATGAATGAATACATAAGTGAATGAACACATGCATGGATGCCATGTCAATCTTACGGAAGAGTTATTTATGGTCAGTATTTGTCATCTCTCTTTGGACTGTGAACTCCATGAAGGCAGGCTCTTGGTGTGACCCATCTTTGTTCCCTATAGTTCCATGTACATGATATGAAATAAATATTTGTAGGAAGCTGAATAGAAAAGTGTAGCTAAGCAGGATCATGAACTGGGATGCTCCAGTATATAAATAAAGCTTTCCTGTATGGCAAGTTTTTTTCCTGGTGTGCATGTAATCTTCATATCCTTTTAATTCTGCAAATGAAGGTAATTATACTTGCCATCAATATTGGAGTTCCTTCTCAAATTGAATATAAGGATGTTTATAAACAAAGATACATTTTTTGATGGTAGAGTAATACAAACTACAGTGGGGAAATATACTACTTACTTTAAGATCTAAATTTTTTTTAACATTTTTATTTATTTTTGGGAGACAGTGAGAGCAAGCGTGAGTGGGGAAGGGGCAGAGAGAGAGGGAGACACAGAATCCAAAGCAGGCTCCAGGCTCCAAGCTGTCAGCACAGACCCCAATGCAGGACTCGAACCCACAAACTGCAAGATCATGACCTGAGCCGGAGTCCGACCCTCAACTGACTGAGCCACCCAGGTGCCCTAACTTAGTTTCAGTTCTAACTTCAATCTTTGTGGCAAAAATCTAGTATAGTAAATATCACCATGGAGAATCCCTTAAATAACCCAAATGTAAGGCAAGATGTTCACACAATGGCAGGCCTATGGGAACCAAGATAGGGAGACAGCAGAAGATTTACATATCCCACCTCACACTAGTGGATACAGATCCATTCAATGTGGTGGCGGGTGAAGAAAGTAGAATTGCACTATTTACATTGCTAGCTCTCTCTCATCTATTTCTTCAGTTTTGCTTAGTTTGTATATTTGAATTTGTATTATTAAGTGCTCAGAGAGTGCAACTATTGGATTGTTCTTTTATAGCAAGTCCTTAGTCACAATAGCCTGGAAAGATGAATGGGTCTGTCTAAATCTTACTAGCCCTGAGTAACTTAATGCCGATCATCCCTATACTAACTTAAATCCTGATCTGACATGGAAAGGAATGTAGTCAAAATAGCAATTTAGTTTTTAAAACTGCCAGTAATGCGAAGGTTAACTTTCATTTTCTTACTCTGTTTTTAGGAGACTTTGAAGATATACTGGAGACAGAGACAATGGTAACCCCAGGGCTGGAATGTTTTGCTTCCATGGGACTCATCACACTGAATTTCTGATTTCTGTCAACCTTAGGATTCAAATAATTTTTCCCTCAGAGGGAAGAAAACTTTACTAAAAACCACCACCAAAAAAACAACAAATATATTTATATTATTTATATTTATATTTATCAGAGAGAAGCACAATCTCTTCATCTCTTGCATGTCAAAATGACTAAGGACTCCCGTGGTAGCAGAGTATGATTCCAACCACAAGCAAGAGAAAGGGAATACAGGATTGTGTTACTCTTGGTGTCACAGCCACTGGATTCCTAAAAGAGAGAAGGAAAGGAGGAGAGAAAGAGGGAGAAGAGGGAAGGGAAGGAACAACAACAACAACAAAAAGGAACTCAAAGAGAACAGAAAACTGCTGGCATTCTTAATGTTCTTGTTATATACAAGAATAATTACCATGGTAACATCAGTATCATATAGCTCACCTTACATGGGATACCAGTATGTATTGTTCAGAAATAACAGTACAAACAAAAGTACATATTTTGAGTCAAAGTGGCAGGGACCAGAAGGAAATTATAAATTTAGGAAAATTGTATGCCCATCATAAGGGCAAGCTGAATAATTTGTGACTGCTCACCGGACTTTGAAACTTCTGTAACTGTCTATATACATATATATTGTTTTCTAACTTTTGCCTGGATTAAAAATCAATGACTCAATGCCACAAACTTACAGTAAACTCTCATGTATCATGACAAATTGAAAGCTACATATTTGGGAGACGGTTTACTGTGAATTCTTATACAATCATAAGCTCAGATTTCAAGAAATCTTAGGCGAATTTTAAATGTTTTCATCTTGCGAATTAGACAAAGTCATTGTTCTCTAACTCAGCCAGTCCTCAGAAAAACAAAAGAAAAGAAAAGAAAAGAAAACAAAACAAAACAAAAAACACCAGAGAGGTAGAATGTGTATGTTTATACTTGGGGTCAATTAAAAACCTTTGGAACTGATTATCTACCACCCAAAGGGTTTTGTTATACTAGTACTGTAGAAAAGTGAATAACACTGTAGCAACAAAAAGAATCTGACAAACACACATACAGCCCTTCTGGGTGGATTCTATGGAACCAATGATGTAAATATCACTTAAGAAGCTCTATTAGTAGGGGCGCCTGGGTGGCTCAGTGGTTTAAGCATCTGACTCTTGATTTCAGCTCAAGTCATGATCTTGCAGTTATGAGATGGAGCCCACATCTTGGGGTTCTCTTAGGATTCTCTGTCTTCCCCTCTTTCTGCTCCTCCTGCACTTGTGCTCATTGTCTCTGTCTCTCAAAATAAGTGGATAATTTTTTTTAAAAAAGAAGCAATAATAGTAGATATCATTAATAAGCAGGAGTAGTTAAGACAGAGCGGAAGTGACTGCGAGAAGAATTCACTTAGAGATACATGGAACTCAATGATGATAGAGGGAGCTAAGATAAAGGAAGGTGAGTAAGATGACTCCTGTGTTCCAGTTTGGATAAGCATGTAGTAGTCAAGTAAGATTTCTAACCAAGCAATAGAAGAAAAGGAATAGATTTTAAGACTAAGACAATGAGTTCAATTTTGGCCATGAAAACACCCTGATAAAAATTTCAGGCAGTGAGTATCATAAAAGTTTAAATGAGAAAAGTGGCCAGGGCTTGAGATGCACATTTGGAAGTTGCTGAAATGGATGAAATATGTTTTTCTAAAAGGTGAGCATGTACTTAACTATCTCTGATTACTTTCTTATTCCTAGTTGGAAAAACAAATTTCACAAAAACTCCTTGAATGCCTATTATATGTCAGGCCCTGTACAAAGCATTTGACACATGGTAATTTAGAACACAGGCTTAGACCTTGTTCCCATGGTCCCATAACTGAATGTGGAAGGAGGCTCTTAGACCAACAAAATACATAAATATGTGATTACAATTGTGAGAGCAGCTAAAAAGAAGATAATGGTGCAAAGAAAGTATATAAATAGATGCCTAACATAGTTTGCATGTTAGGAACTGTTTGCCCAGGGATGTTAGGGACTGAAGAATGAGGAAAACCATGTCCTACTAAGAACCACATGAATGGAGCCCCAATCACCTTTCAAACTTCAGAACACATTCCACCTGTCTGGGAAGCTGAGTATCTTTCCCTTGGACAACTACAACTTCCTTCTCATCAAACTTCTCTCCAGGATACCTCTCTTCACCACTACTGGTAGAACTATCTTCTTCACTGGAGTAGCCTTCCTCTGAGGCTCATAGAAAACATGGCATTATGGATCTAGTCCAAGGCCATCACTCTTGTTTCAAAGGCTTCCAGAAGACTGACCGACCACTGCTCTTTTTTGCTTTTGCTTCTTTCAGATATTCTATACTAATACATTAAACTATTTGATAGCAAGGTGGCTATCCTAAACCTGGAGTGCTTTGTCAGAATTCACTGTTTCATTTACCACAGTTTACAAAGTAAAATTAAAAGTGATAATAGAAGCTTTCCTTTCACAGCACCAGTTTACCTGTATAAATAATTGTGTTCAGGGCAAGAGAAAGTTATGGAAAAATTAAAAAAAAAATAACCACAGCAAAACAACAATGAAAAAACAATTAAAGTGTAAGTAATTTAATGTCTCTAACTAGATGTAGAAACATGACAAACACATGAAGGTCACTGTGATTACATATAGTCACCTGCACTTTACTGGCAGTAAACATCATAAGTATTGTAAATAGTCCTATTCTACTCTTTTTGGCACAGGTAAAGTTAGGTGATGGGTGAGTGGAGAGGGACAAAGGTTAACATTCATGACTGTTTTTATTTATCCCTTGCAGCGGGCAATGGATTGGAAAATTGACGTTTTTAAACTTCAGTTGGAAGGTATTATCTATCTACTGCTTATTTCAATGTTTTGGAATCCTAAATTATAAATAAGACACTAATAATTTGTTTTTAAATTGTACTTCCAATGAATAAATTAAATTACATAATCATTTACTGTTTCTCTCTAAAGTGAAATCAAGAATTATTCAGTTGACTCACTTTTTAAAAAGAGCCATTGCCCTCCCTCCCTTCTCCACTTTATTTTTGCCACTCTCCTCCTCCCTGTGTCATTATATGTCAGACACCTGATCTTTGTAGTTTCTTTAATGTTTCCATCAGGGCTTGGTTCACACAGTTTTCCATAGAACATGTGCTCATCTTCAGGCCTCATCATCCCCATGGGAACATTTTCTAAATGTTCAGACTATGTTAGCTATCTATTCATGTACTCTTACTGGGCCCTTGCTTCCTTTTGAGCAGTTCTCACAATTGTAATCACATATTTATGTATTTTGTAATTGCAGTGAAACCGTCCCTGTCAAGATTTTACACCACTTGCTTCTACTAGGATAGGGATTAAGTCTTTTCCATTTCAATTTATGTCACATGCCACTGCCAAACTCTTCTTCCTAAAACAGCTATTTCCATCATGCCACTCTTAAAGAGGAGGAAAGATAGAAAATATACAAATAATTGAGGTTCATTATGAGAATGCTGTGACGGATATGTAAGAAAATGAAGAGCTGCTAGCTGAAGAAGAAATTTCCATTTGGAAACAAGGAATTAGAAGAGGCTTAATGAAAAAGATCTCAGGATCAGTTGGGGTTAACAAAATCAGGGGAGCAGGGAATTGTAGGTAAACATATAGGTATCATAGGTAGTTCTTTACACCTAAAATGAGTAGTGGATGATAAGTGAAATTTACAAGAATAGAGAGATAAGAAGGGTTTAAGGGCACCTGGGTAGCCCAATCAGTTGAGCGTCCAACTCTTGGTTTGGGTTCAGGTCGTGATCCCAGGATCATGGAATCTAGCCTTGCGTGGGGCTATGCACTGAGCATGGGACCTGCTTAATATTCTTTCTTTCTCTCTCTGTCCCTCTGGCTGCTCCCCTACTTGTACTCTCTCTCTAAAATAATAACTCAAAAATATTTAAAAAGAGGGGAGTAGATGATCACCATTTGGAATTTAGACTTTTTTGTTGGCAATGAAAAGCTACTGCTATAGGCATGGAAGTGTCAAGGAAATTTGAGAAACTTCATCTGTGGATGACTAATCAGAACAAGGATGACAGTAGAATAAAGATGCCAGTTATGAGGCTAGCAGTGTTTCCGGCAAAAGAGCACTAGTGCTTGACTTAGGAGGGCATCCTGGGGATGGCAACAACGGGATGGAGGAAAAATGCACTTGACACCAGCTAGTGATGGAGTGGTTAGGCTGAAGGGAAGGAGCACTGAGGAGGACTTCTTGATCTGGCCATGGATCACTGAGGAAATGGGAGATGACGAGGGTCCCTGGGTCATTTACTTTCAAATACACTGAGTTTTAAGTTCTCTGGAGGACCTCTGGATCATAGGCAGTTGGTTGTAGTGTGGAAGTGAGGAGAGAATGAGCAATCTGGAAATACATTCTAGTTTGAACTATGACTGCCAACAATTTTTACCCAAATGAAAGGGGGGTCAGAAGAAATCTCCAGGATAATTAGAAATTTTATTTGGTTAAAAAAATAAGGGCCTTTCAACAAAGAAAGCACTCCCTTTCCCTCAGGGTTTTCTGTTCATGAAATGTGATGCTCTTCGCTATTAGGATGAGCTGAATCTGAGGATAACATCCGTATGGCCTACACGTTCACAGTCAATGGGCCCATGCACATAGGTGTGGGGATGGGTGGTGAGGGTCCAACAGAGCTTCATTATACCAGGTCAGTAGGACAATCACTTAATATTTGTTACATTCTGTGTAATTTCACCTAGTATTTTTCACTTCACTTTGAAAAGTAGATCAATGTTTAGCACCTGGCCTGGAGCTATAAGAATGTATTAGGTCATTTATTCTGCTCTCTGTAATGAAATCTTAGTAGTACCTCTACTGAAAGAATAATAGGCCCTGACAATGCAATAAAGCCACTAATTCAGACAAATCAGAGGATCAGACAGGTTGAATCACAGAATATTTTAGACCAGTTCAAAAGTGTGACAGGTGTCTATTTTTAACTAGGCTAAGAAAGCATTTATCTATTGGTTACCGTGAGAAAGATAAGAGAAAGTGCTTTTATGAATACATTAAAAAATATCAATAGTCTGGATATTAAAAATAAGGCTTTTGAGGAGCTTTGAAGTACTCCCCAATCAAATTTGTTTACCTAAGTGTTTCTCAATCTCAGTACTATTGAGATTTGGAGTCAAAAAACTCTTTGTTGTAGAGGTTTTCCTTATGTGTTGTATGGTGTTTACATCCCCATCTTCTACCTATCTTGACACCATTAGCCACCCACCAACTTATGGAAGTCAAAAGTGCCCCTACACATTGTCAAAAGTCCCTGGGAGTAAAAGTTCCCTAGCTGAGAAACACTGGTTACACTGATAATTAATTTAATACCCATTTAAAAAGACAATAGAAAAGCAAATGTTGGCCTAGGCTCTGTTTAAATGATTATAGATTCCACATGAAACAGGTTTTATTTGATGAAGATTTGTTGTTCAAAATGTGTAACTGTTTTCTTTGCTTTGTACCTAAGTAGGAAGCTTTTTTTATATTTAATATAATTTATTGTCAAATTGGTGCCCTTACAATACCCAGTGCTCATCCCAACAGGTGCCCTCCTCAATGCCCATCACCCACTTTCCCCTTTCCCCCACCCCCATTAACCCTCAGTTTGTTCTCAGTCTTTAAGAGTCTCTTATGGTTTGCCTCCTTCCCTCTCTGTAACCTTTTTTTCCCCTCTTTCCCCTTCCCCATGGACTTCTGTTAAGTTTCTCAGGATCCACATGAGTGAAAGAGAAGCCTTTTTTAATACTCTGTAATGTCTCACTCCTGGCAGGGTCAGACTCACTGATGAAATACATTTTTATGAACACAAGGACACTGATTATGCAGGAATCATACTGCAATTCCTTTCCTCTTCTATAGGCAATACTATTGAATCATTGCTAGGCACACAATGTGCTAGCTGCTGAATTGTGTCTCCTCAAAATTCATATGTTGCACCCCTAATCCCCAGTACTCAGAATGCGACTGTATCTGAGACAGGGTCTTTAAAGACATCAACAAGGAGGCCATCAGGGTGAACTTTAATCCAGTCTGACTGGAGTTCTCATCAGAAGAGTAAATTTGGACACAGACAGACACCAGGGATGCGCACACACAGGAACCAACATGTGAAGACACAGGGAGAAAGCGGCCATCTGCAAGCCAAGGAGAGAGGTCTCAAGAGAAACCAAGCATGTTGACACATTGATCTTGAACTGCCAGCCTCCAGAGCTGTGAGAAAACAAGTTTCTGTTGCTTAAGCCACTCAGTCTGTAGTATTCTGTTATGGCAGCCCTAGCAAAATAATACACCATTCAAGTAAACGGATTGCTTGATGATTGGGCAGACATCTAAGTGTGCAACTTTGTAACCTCTCCCTGAGGAGAAAATGGACTGATTAACATACACTGAAACTCATTATTTTCCTTCCGATCTTCTGGATCTTTGTATCCTGCTTTTTTCTAATCTCAGAGACAATACATAGAACAAGCCTACCTACAGGATTTAGAAAAAGAGAAGCCAGAGAGTATATGAGAGAAGTAGATGGAAACAAGAAGGAGCAAAGGACACAGGGTAGAGGCACTGAATATCTGGGCAGAGGGCTGGGGGAGGCCCAGCACTGAACTTGGCTGTGAAAGCCAGAGCGCTAGAGTACAGACACTTTCCACAAAAGTGGGACACTTTCCACGCTGGGGTGCCAGTGAGCTCTGCCTCATCACTCCTCTTAGTTTGTTTACTATTCTGATAGACATCTCAGTGGGTTTTACATGATAGCAGGACAAACAGAACCAGGGCTCACATTTCACAATTTTTGGTAACTCACTTTATTAATTTATGCACTTATATCTCATTTCTTATGGTTGCAAGGTTTCTCCCTCTCTAGGAACTCCCCTCTGCCCACTTGCACCTTGACTTTTTTTCCTCCTTTCTACTACATGGAGCTTTATATATATACTTATGAATACAGAAATGACTTCCAAAATCTGCTTTGATGAACTGGTAATAACAAAAGCTGTGATCCCCAACCACTTAAGCCAGTGGTCTAAAGTCAGTCTGTACACAGCTTCTGTAGGCAAATAAGGAAGGAGAACACAAAGGATCTAGAAGAACAGCAAAGGCAAAGTCTTGCCAAAGACTCTGTACAGTGGCACCCAGGAAGTGCTATATATGCCTGTGCCAAGGTGAATAATACACTTTCTCATCATTTATTTATTAAACAAGTATTTATCATCTGATCTATTCTGGGCTCTTTCCTGGGCACTAAACAAGACATGATAACCATGAACAAGACATAATCTACATGATCAAAAGCCCTGCGGCCCAGGGTGAGGAGGGAGTGAAAGAGCCAGATTAAATCTGGTTATTCATCCCAATGTATTAAAATTAAGACATCACAATTAAAAAAAAATTAATGTTCACTTTTGAGAGAGAGACAGAGCACATGCGGGGGAGGGGAAGAGAGAGAGGGACACACAGACTCCTAAGCAGGCTCCAGGCTATGAACTGTCAGCACAGAGCCCAACAAGGGGCTAGAACTCACAAACTGTGAGGTCACGACCTAAGCTGAACTCAGATGCTTAACTGACAGATACCCAGGTGCCCCAAGACATCAAAATTTTATAAAATTAAAAAAAAATGTTTATTTATTTTTGAGAGAGAGAGACAGAGTGTGAGTGGGGGAGGGGCAGAGAGAGAGAGAGAAAGACACAGAATATGAAGCAGCTCCAGGCTCTTGAGCTGTCAGCATAGAGCTGGACAGGGGGCTTGAATTCACGGACCGTGAGATCATGACCTGAGCCGAAGTCACACGCTTAACTGACTGAGCCACCCAGTTGCCCCAAAATTTCATAAAATTTAAAGGAAATTATATTTCTTTCAGGAGTAAAAACAGTTCTAGAGTTTGTAGAATCAAAAGCAATTAAAAGAGAAAAAACTGAACTCAAGAATATGGAAAATCCTTAGTATCACAGATGGTAGGATTGCCATTATCTTCAACATTGAGCTTAATTAATATTTAGTTGTGTTAACTGTGCTGTTAATGTCTTCACTGAAGCTTGAAATAAAAATTAAGAACTATTAAATGACCATGTGGTCACACTTCTAATAAAGCTAATTTTTAATTTGGAAATTATTTCCATGTGTTCCAAGAAAACACAGTGTTCTTTCATTAAGGCATTATAAATAAAATGCATTTGGGTTTTAAGTGAGCTATATTTTGCATAAATGGTTAGACTTCCTTCTTTTTTCTCCCAATTTAGTAAAAAGTCAAATTTCTTTTTATTACCTAAAATTTATGCTTCATTGAATAGGTTACAATATCAACATAGGCGCTCTTCCTTACATTTTTTTCTTTTTCTCTCCTTCCTTCTTTCTTTCTTTCCTTCCTTCCTTCCTTCCTTCCTTCCTTCCTTCCTTCCTTCCTTCCTTCCTTCCTTCCTTCCTTCTTCCTTTGTTCTGTACTCTAATTAAGAAAGCAATGTCCTTTCTGCCAAAGAGCACAACTGTGACTACATGGAAATAAAGTCAAAGATGCTGTTTTAGAAAAATCTTAGATGAATCCCCACAAGCATTTCTGAAAATGTAACCATTTAATTTGGGGTATATTTTAGGGAATCTAGGATGATAACACCATTCCAGGTGTAATGTTTTCTTAGCAGACTACAAAAAACTTCAAATAAAGGTTTTAAAATTTAGAACTTAAAAAAAAAAGTGCTATACAATAAAAATACATTCTCTCTTATTTGGATCTTCATTCATTCATTCATCCAGCCCCTGCAACCAATGTTTTCAATACATGTTTGTTGTTATACTTCCATGGGATAAAAGCTCTATATATAATGATTTAATGATTACATAACTTTTCACAAAAAGCCATCTATTTTATTTACTCTCTCTATATAAGCAATGCACTATGCTAAAAGAAAAGTTGGGCCTGTCATTTTCAAGGAGTCTATGCTACAAAATGCTGGTTATTGCCAAACGCCTGGCAGGAATATTCGCTTGTCAAAATACAATGTGATGTTCAACGTAAACATCAGTTATTTACCTATACACCGAGCATGCACCTGACAAGGAGAAAATAATCCATTATTTTGTAGGTCTGAATTTGCCTGAGTATGATATAATATGCTAGTAGTCCACGTTATATGCACATACACATTGGTTTACATAAACACAGAATTCTCCTGACTTATATAGAAAGTTGATTACTTCTAAGCAGAAAAACATACAGTAACATGAATAGGGACGTAGCAGCTACATGTGAACTTGGCAACTTACAGGGTTTGTTGTATCACAGAACTAATTACAGAAGGGAGTAAGGAGACAGCAGCTGTGCCATGTGCCAGGTCTTGCGTCTCAAGACATGTTTTCCTGAAGTATCTTAAAATAGTTGGTAGTTAGTTGCCCCTAGCCTGTTACAAATTCAGATGGTGCTAGAACTGAACAGAAAAACCTTGATACTCTGGGAAAGAGAATACAATATTTCCCCTCAAAAACATTTAAAAAGGTCATTCCCATAAAATCATAAAACCTTTTTTTTTTCTTTTTTTTTTCTTCAGTTGTAAACTAATCCAAGGCATTTCTGAAGGTTTGGAAAACTACTTTTTTTTTTAATCAATCAAACATCTGAATGTTACTTCATGTTTATAACCAGGTCAAACCTGACAAAATATATACTGTGTGTGTGTGTGTGTGTGTGTGTGTGTGTGTGTATAATTACAACAAGAAAAGTAGAAGAGTAAGATGATAATGATAATCTTCAAGTAAAATATGTTACTTTTAGAATTTTGGAATTTTCTTCTTAGACTTCATCAACCTCGGGAGAACTGTCATTTTCAGAGAGAATGGAACATTCTTATAAAATGCTTCTGATGTTCACTGTAAAATGCTGAATAAAATGACTGTTTAAAACCAAATTGAGGGATGATTTGGGGAGCCATGAGTCAAACATATCATCCCTGTTCTGACACTGCATAAAAATGCTGGAAGACAGAATGAGTTTACTTAGTGTACATCCGCTTTCCTTCTAATGAAATTACTGGGCTCAAGTTTGAGATTCCTTATTACACAGCCTGAGTTTGCCTGTGTAGCGTGTGTGTGTGTGTGTGTGTGTGTGTGTGTTTGCGTGTGCATGCGCATACATGCATATGTGTGGTGAGGGGGTGTATAGAGTTAGCAGAATCCTGGAACACTTATCTACAAATGGCATTTTGTTTGCCGGAAAAATATCTAACCCTATCCTGGCCTCCACAGTGACCACATGAAAATTAATGCTTTTAGTAGAATTTTAACATATTTACTGCACATTGGGCTTGAGGAATGTTATGGATAGATCAAGAGATATTGGGTATTTGGTAATAAGAGCCATTAGTAAATATACCTATTATTCGGCTAAAACCTCTTTCAAGTGTTCATTATGGAAGATTCTGATGTTCGTACAAGCACTAACAATGTTTCAAAATCTTAAAATCTACAGTCTCTGAAACCAGATCAGCTTTTGCGAAACAGCAAAGACTATTTTCCAGCTTTTCTCTTTGGTTAATATTTTTCTAACTATCCAGTATGCTGAATTTTAAAATTAATCTCTCAGCCTGACCCTCCCACCTCAGCAGACCTCCAAAGCAGCTACCAAAGGGTAACAAAACACAATTTCACTGACAAACAGCTAGAAGAAAGGAAAGCAGTTACCGTCTCCTCTGTGGCTTAATATCAATTGGCTTGTTGATTGCATAAGGCGATCCATGAACATAAGGGCTTCGGAATCTAGCCACCTTCCCCAGCGTTAGGTACTCACAGCTGGTTGGCAAACTCATTTTATCCAAAAGGCAGGAAGTAAAAACAAATCTTAGTAGTCAGACCAGCATTTCTGGGAACGCTGGAAAGAACATGTCAGATAATGGATTTCAGACATATGCTGCTCACTGGTCGCTGGGTGCTGCTTTTCTTCAAAAGTAAACGCGTGTTTCTCCCAGGCTACTCGCGCTACCTTGTTTTCTGTTCATGGATACAGGAAGCTTGTTGCTTATTTCTAACCAGAGTCATGCTCTGACCAATTACTGGCTGAGCAGATGAAGTAGAAATTCTGTAGCTCCACAAAACCCCATTTCCACTCAAACCAAGTCTCTGAGTAGGCAGCAAGGTTTAATCCATTTGTGTCTAACATCTAAAAGAACATCAACCCAATGTAACTGGTTGGGAAATCAGTTATTTACCTATACACCGAGCATGCATCTGACAAGGAGAAAATAATCCATTATTTTGTATATTTTCAAAAGGGGTAAATTGTTTTTCTAAATTGATTACAGATAGGTAGAAAATGAGATGGGCACATGGAAATGATTATGGGAGGTTTTCCAATTTTCTGGTCAAAAATTGTGGGTTCTCATTCATAAATTACTGTTCACAATAGAATGTAACTCAGCCTCTCAGGGACCTAAATGTTGTACACTAAGGTCTTCATACACTAACACTTTGATACTGATTTTTTTTATTATTATTAGAAACATTCTCTAAGAAATGTCTGCTCACTGGATTAAAACTGATTGAAAAAGAGGAAATTCTTTAATAACTGTTTGTATTTCAGTTCTTCATAACAGTGAGTGACAAATTGTAGAAACTGTAAATTATACCAGATAAGTACACCTAAGGCAGCAGAGTCAGAGCAAAGTTACAGCTTTAATTAGCTCACAGTTTTCACCAGCCCTTGCCCCATTTCCTAGTGTTCTAGCAACAAAACCACTGAGGCCCTGGGGACCTACAGAGAGGAGGAGTTCAGAGTACTGCGAAGGGTAATTTCTAAATTTGAAAAAAATTTCTTATCCAGGATTTGAATAAACACAACCTATTTATTTCCGAGTCTGGGACCTGAGCAAACACAAAGTTGCTGAGAGAGAGAGAGAGAGAGAGCTATATTCTATTGTGTAGCAGCCAAATTCAGGCACTGTTCGGGTTGAAATACAAGCATCAGTTAAATTCAGAATGTTTTCAAGTTCAAAAGGGAAGACAATGTTCCATTTCACAATAAACATTTCTATCCAATGAGTCTCTTCTTTATACTTTTTTATTATGAAATGATGCATGCTCATTGTACCATGTCAAATGACACAGAGGTGCATAAATAAAAATGTTTATTATCTTTTCCTTCCTATTAATCCTACTTTTTCTTTATGATTATGTTAATGTATATGTAGACACATAATATATACACAGACAAACACACACTGATACATATCTCCTTCCTTTTTGCACAAATTAGGCATATACTATACATAATCCTCTATAAATATTTTTGTATTTAAAAAATCATGAACCATTTTTCAGTAAATGCATAGAGATCTAGCATGCCCTTTTTAAATAGTTACATAAGATTCCACGGAATGGATGCACTCTAATTTTTCAGCCAATACTTTACTGGCAGACCTATAAGTTTGGGCGTCTATAAACAATGAATAGATTGGTAAATATGTTCTTACTGATTGGCACTTTTATTTCTGAAAGGACGTTAGATCACAAACTGCATATAGTTTTTCATTTAATAGGCTATAGTAATTTACACTCTTACAAGGCATGCAGAAAGATGTCCATTTCCCCACCAGTGCTATCTCTTGATGTTCAAAACCAGCTCTCCAAAATGCCCAGTGATTAAGTTCCTTGCTAATATGAAACTAAGGTGCCTGCAAAGGTAAAAACAGCCTATTTGAACTGAAATCTACCAGCCAGAAGTCTGGACCCTATATCAAAATGAAAGAAAACCCAAGCAAGATATAGTTAGAAGATTTTTTTTGCTTAATGTGCATAATTAAAGAAGATAAACCAGGGAAGGAGTCCCTGCTATGTTTCCACTTTTCAGTAAATTTTTCTTAATCAGGGTAATATTTCATAATTTGGGGCAAGTCACATAATTTTACAATGTGGAGGTAGTGCTTAATGGCTCCCACTTAATTGTGACGTACAACTGTGTATAATTTATAGTTTTTGAATTTAAGAGGCTCTTTGGAACTACTGCTTTATCTTAAAACAAATGTAAAGTATTTTTATCTGTAAGATAATTTAGGGGTCTTTGTCTAGTATTAGAGAAGAGCTGTTTCCCATAAGAATTTCCTTAAGAGGGTAAAAATAAAAAAAAATAAGAAAAAGAAAGGTAAGACATAAACCTCTATGGGAGGGAAATACGTGTCCTGTGATGGGTAAAATTCCTTGGTTTTCTTAGCGGGGACATTTTTGCTTGTACCTGGTCAATGATTTACCATGAACCTGGCAGGGTCTCATGGGGATTACTTGTACTTAAATTGGGATGAGAAAAGATTACTGCTAACATCCACCTTGCCAAGAATCTAGAATTTGTGAGAACACTGGCCAATCAGCAGAGAGCCGCCTCTAAAGGAAACTCAAATCAGCCTGTCTTCCGAGATTCCCTTTCTCTGAGGCTGGGCAGAGATAGTTGGGGACTTTTCATTTAGGAAAATAAAAAACATACCGATTGGAGAACCTAAATTCAACTACAGATTAGAACCACAGTCTGTAACAGGTTTACAGCAAAATAGGGCTACAATCTCACCAAGGAATGCCCAGGTTTACCCAGTAGTGTTCCATTTGCTTTTTTGTATACTGGGATTTCTGTGGTGTGATGGGCACAGTGTCAAATCTCACTCATTATCCTCATGATTCTAAGCTCTGGGGAATATTTGAACAAGGGCATTTACCACACTAGAGTATCGAGAACACCAATATTTTTCAGTATACTCCAGACTGTGATGCTGGTATTGTCCTTAAGAGCAATTAAAAGCAATTGTTAGGAGGCAATGTTTGAGGTCACAGGACTTTTCTAATATTTCCAGTATTTATTCAAGATAATTCTTTCAGCTGTTAGATCTAACCTGGCCTGAGTTTGGCAATTTGAAAAGCTGGAGGAATTCTTTCAGGACATTTGGACATCATCTGTTCATGACCATGACAGAGAATAAGAATTGACTGACTCATTTCCCCTTGCTTCTGGCTGAGAATGACTCCCTCCCTCCCCACATTTGTGTTTTCTGCCTTGCCCGCATGGGAGAGCAGTAATCCTGGGGTCCACACCTGTCCTCAGCAATTCAGGCTCTTTTCCCCTCTGACCCACACACTTTCTGGTCAATGCATCCAACCCAATGACTTCAAATACCCATTATATGCTCAAAATTTGCACATCTTTTTCCAGAGTCCACACCTTCATGATGTTATAATCAAATGCTCATGAGAAAATTCCATTTGGAAGTCCCACAGTTACCTCCTGCCAGCATTTATAATGTAATTCACACTCTTTCTCTACCTTCAAAACATATTTCTTCCTGTGCTCTCTGACACTATCCCCATTCACCCAACCATAAAGCAATCGCTTCTAATCAGGCCACAAATCCTAGAGACATGAATGTTAAATAATATAATATTAACAATAATATATTGCATTATTACAAAATTATAACAATGTTATATTATTACAACAATAATATTAAATTAACAATAATATTAGTAGTAAAAGTAGATAATAGCTAACATTTCTCAGATTATTTTTATGGTGTTAGACACTGTTAATGATAGTAATTCACCCTTTAATCTTCATAAAATTGTATGAGTTGGACACTATTGTTATGCTCATTTTGTAGATGAGCAAAACAAGGCAAAGGACAAATAAGACACATGCCCCAGGTCACAAAGAGTGTTATGTGGTGGGGTCAGAGTTAGGAGTCAGTTAGTCTAGCTCCAAAGACCAGACTAAGTTATTCCTCTCTACAGATTGTAGTTTCCTTAATACCTTATTTATCCCTCTTTTTTGCCCATATGTTGCCTAGAGTTAATACTTTCAGCCTTCTTCTCCTTAATCCTACCCTTCACTTGAATGCTATATGGATCATTTTAAAACGGAAATCTGAACATGTGATTCTCTTGCTTGGAAACATTCAATGGTTCCCCATTTCTTTAGTGGTAAAGTTCACACTTTAAGTTCCAAAGCTTAGCACGGCAATCCCCGATGGTCATGCTCTGATTTCCTTTCCTGTATCTGCCACAAGTAACCCCAGTAGTGTCCCATGCACAGCCTGCTCTTTCACACCACTGGCCTTTCACAAAGAATAAGCCCCCTGGCCAGAACTTTCTGTGTCACTTCTCTGAGTGGCTGTTTCTACTTGTCATCTCTTCCAAAAACCATTCTCCATTCCTCAGTTTGATTCAGATAGATGCCTCTTACCTATTTTCCCTCATCTACATATGACTATAGTGCATTGTTTCATAGCTGTTCATACATTCAAAACTCCTCTCCATGGCACTATAGTTCCTGTGGGGCAGGCATTCTGCTTTATTTGTACTTTGCAATTCCAGCACCCAGAACACCACTTGCTTGTTAAATAAAGTAGCTGACATTTAAGTACTGATTACACATTCCAAAGACCTGTTTAACTCTCTCCTTAGCTCCCTCACTTTAGCTACTTCCGCATAATAATAATACAATTAGATATTGAAATGCATTGGAAATTGTGGAACTATTCAAGAAACACTAGCAAACAGAATTAGTTAACAAAGAGCACCCACCATAATATGAGAGCAACATCTCTTCTCAGGAAGTGAGGGACATATATGGATTTTAGTTGGAGGCGATGGATATGTGTCTGTCTGGGTGGATAGTTTCAGTTCAATAATAAAAATGATCAAAAGTAGTTATCCTACTAGTTGAATAAGCTTGCGATTATGCTTTTATCATGTTCTATGTTTTGAGAACATAACAAGCACATTCAAAATTAGTTAATCAATCTTGTCCTTTTAAGGATTAGCCACTTGTTGGATAATCCACTTCTTAAATACTGAACATATGACATTTCGCACAGCTTGTACAGAATGGCTTCAATGAGAAGGGAATTCCCAAAGTCCACAGTGTTTTCCAAAATATTAAAATATCTTTAATGTCCAAATGCTTAAAGAAAATGTGGAATATTCACTCAATGTAACTATCATAAACCCATTAAAGTGATTGTACTGAAATACTTCTTTAACTCTACAAAAAGATATGCTAATAAATAACATGAATTCTATAGCGATATACATTTAGGAAGTTCTAGGTGAAACAAAAACAGATAGCCTTTTTTATAAGGAATCAGGAATTCTTAGAGTTTTTATGATGCTAACATTTGCTCTGAACTGTCAACAAAGTATGGATCGAGTATATGGCATCCTTCATAGGAACTTATGATAACAAAGCATCTCATGTGACACTATATTTCAAAATAATGACAGAGAGAAGTATTCATAAACATTAACTTAGTAAAAAAAATAGGCTATAAAACAGTATATTAGAATAAAATTATTTTTAACCAGGGAAAAAGATATTCATACATTGAAAAACAAGAGAATAAAAATAATATACATTGAATACTAAAAAAAAAATCTGAATAGGGAAAATTATATGATTTTAATTTTCTTTTTCTCCCTTTTGTATTATCTAAATATTCTAGAATGTCTCTTTTTTTTTTTCAAAGTTCACTTATTTATTTTGAGAATGAGAGAGAAAGTGGGCGTGCATGTGTGTGTGTGAGTGGGGGAGGGGCAGTGAGACAGGGAGAGAGAGAATCCTAAGCAGGCTCTGTACTGTCAGCATGGAGCCTGCAGGGTTTGATCTCACGAAGCCTGAGTTCAGGACCTAAGCCAAAATCAAGAGTTGGACTCAACTGACTGAGCCACCCAGGCACCCCTAGAATGTCTCTTGTGCTACTGTTTTATTTATTTATTTTTTAAATTTATTTATTTTTTTACATTTCTTTATTTTTGACAGAGACAGAGGGTGAGCATGAGCTGGGGAGGGGCAGAGAAAGAGAGGGAGACACAGAATCCAAAGCAGGCTCCAGGCTCCAAGCTGTCAGCACAGAGCCTGACGTGGGGCTCGAACTCACAGACGTAACTGTGAGGTCATGACCTGGGCCGAAGTCAGACGCTTAACTGACTGAGCCACCCAGGCTCCCCTTGTGCTACTGTTTTAATAACAAAAATGAGATTGTTATTAAAGTTTTAAAATCTGAATTCTATCAACTAAAAATAAAAAAATACTGATTGTGATCAATTAGTAAATTACATAGCAGAAAACAATAGAAATATTGATGACTGTTTCTTTGTACTTGGTGTCTGTGGCATCTTTGGTAATGTCTTCATATACAGTTGCAGAAGTAGCAGAGAATCACTCTGTTTTGATTAGTGCACTAAAAGAGAATATAGTTCTCATAGATAAAGGAGGCTCAAAAATATGGGTATCCTTTAAGACTAAAGCTAGTAAGAAATCACAGTGTGGGTAAGATTCATAGACCATTGAACTGCTTTCAAAAACTTAAACCATTAAGGTGTTCCCTTATTTATTATTAGGAAATATATTTCTATGAAAATAAATGTGCAAACTTTGGCAATGATAGTACCTTGAAATGTACTAAAATAAAGGATGATAGGATAATTATAAATGTAAATAGAGGGGGTAGTGGTCTTGGTGACATGGGAAATTATTTATAATAACAAGAGTTTTGAGTATTCTAAATCTAACTAACTTGATTTGTTTATGTGAAAAAAAATTCTTAAAGAATAATTATAAAGTGAAATATAGCGAATAGTGAAAAAGCTACATAACCTCCTTAAGAAGCTATAACTCCCCCTGATCTGATGGACATCCACAAACTTTCTAATCTATAATTTGGCTTCTTAAGTACAGTCATCTAGCAAATAGGAGTCACATGGAATTGGTGTTGTTCTTAGACCAGTTATATCATCAGTTGTAAATGATAGTGCTAACATTATCATATATAAATTAATATTATCTTGAAAATTTTATTACCATGACTTAATTCCTCGGACTGTGAAAACCAATGAGACTTAATGGCATGCCTTTTAGACTTTAAAGAACATAAAGTCCCATAAATCAGAAAGTCAGCAGGCTTAACTCAACTTTATAGCAAGGATAACTTCTATTTAAATCAATCAGCTGCTTCATTTCAAAAGAAGGCAATCTGGGGATGAATGAACCCTAGGTTCTCAGCTCCTCAAAAGTTTTATACATCTAGTAGAGTCCCCATTGGAAGCAATTTCTCCCAAAATCTTATTTTATTTCCTAACAATCAATTCTTCAAAAGCCCAGCAGAAACCTATTGATCACATAAAGTTAAATTTATTAAACTGTCTGCAATAAGGGAGACGAGCAGTTGGACCAAGTATTAATAATACCTTAGAAGAAGAAGTCAGAGAAGAAAGAAGCTAAGTTATTTCTGCTTGTTCTCAGTTTTGTTTAATCCAGGGACAGGAAATTCTGTTAGTTTCAATTTCATTCCCAATAAAATCCCATGACCACTGATAATCTTATCTTAACAAACCCATTATATATCCAAAGTTTAGGCTGAGTTAAAGTAGCAATAAAACCAACGGAATAAAATGATGCTCATTCACTGAAGTTCCAGGTAGTCCCACACAATTCATAGCTCCAAGTATTTTTATAAACAGTCTGAACGTTAAAAGGAGTGACATTTTGCTTTAAAAGGTATGAAAATGGAAACAAATGAGTTTAATATACGTACTGGGCTTTGACAACATGACTTCTTCAACAGATGTCCTACACTACTTCCCACACTTTCATCCTTAAAAAGCACAGTCTACTCGCCAAGATATACACTGTTGCCAAAATTCAGCTGCAAAAGAATCGCCAACAGTAAGCACCAGTGGAAAGAATTAAAGCACTTTTAAGCTTATTTCCAAATAACCAAATATCTTATATCATTATCAAATCTGAAGATGAAACATAATCATGCTGTAAGTTCTTCTAGTTGGTGAAGCAAAGAGATTAGTTGGTCAAGCAAAGAGGAGGTGTCTTTGGCAAAGATTGTTCTATATCTGGTTGCTAGATAATTTTTAAAAAACACATCAATTCATCCTTCTACGTCAGTTGGTTTGCCAGCCAGCCAGCATGAGTTAAACATCTATTCTATAAACAGACAGAAGTGAATGGTCTGACTCTTAACTACAAAAAGTCACATAATCCATTCAGTGTCCAGTTGATGCATTATGACAGGATGCACTTCAAATGACCACCTATGAGAAAGAAATGAAAGGCAGTACAGCGTCAGTGATCCTATCTGAAACCTTGTGGTTGGCTAATATCACATGAAGCTGACATTCAGACTATACCATCATTTCCTTCTTCATATTGTTTTGTTAATGTTTTCTCTCCTCAAGTGGGTTATAAACCACAAGATAGACTGATCATGGCTCACTGATCTTTGAAGTCTCCAGAGTCCTTGGTACGTTGCTCTACATAGAGTAGATGCCCAGTAACTCTGTGTTACAAGAAGGACTTGCACTCATGGTTTATCTTCGTTAACTTTTTAAAACTTGGGGTCCATATTACTCAGTTTACCTGAAGCGTATAAGCTGTTGTCCCAATACTATTATTAAATAGTGCTTTCTTTTTTTCTCAAAAGTATCACTGTTTAGATTATAAATTATCTGGTTATCATCTGGCTCTGAGATTGTACATGTACAAGGCTAGCTTAGCCACTAGACTGAAAAGAGCTCAAAGGCAAAGACTGAGTCTTACCCATTACTGTTCCACTGCATTCCGCTTTTTCTAGGGTCTGCATTGATGACCCAAGAAATAATAACAGATAATAGGGAAGCTCATGATATATTTAACCAGACTGAATAAATCCAGAGAGAAAACATAATGTGAAGGAGTGATCTGTATAGATAGGATCAGGTAGGTAAACATCCACCTTGATATTCTCTTAAATTCAAATGATAACAAAAGTTATCTTCTTGTATTCAAATCTATAGAGCATGGAAATTCTGGAATTATTTGTAAATGAGGGAGAGACTAATAATGAAGATGTTGGTTTTGAAGCCAAGTAACTTTGGTTTATAACCCTGCACTCCAAAAATGGGTTAGGTAACCCAGCAGCATAAATGGCACCTTTCTAATACCAGTTTCCATGACATTTAAGCTTCATTCACTCAACAAATATTTGTCAAGTCACTATTCTATGTGTTGGGAATCTGGGAGCAAATAAAACAGACAAATATTCCTGCCTTCCTGGAATGGACATTCCAGAAGAGCCAGGTGGATGGACATACAGGTGAATGAAATATATAAGAGAGGTGATAAGTTATAGGGAGAAATATGCACTAGGAAAGGGACACAAGGAGTTCAAGGATAGGGGCCTTGGGGTCAGCGTCTGGGGCCATGAGGTTTCAGAAAAGCTGCTCTTCCTGTGGTGAGTAATTCAAAGGGAAAAAAAGTGAAAAGGATACTATACAGAGGTGAGAGTGCACGTGCAAGCCAAGATAGTGCTTGGTACATTATTTGTTGACTGAATAATTAAGTGAGTGAATTAGTGAATCCCTTCAACAGATAGGAGCTGCAATCCTGAGAGATAAACAAATCTGTCACCTGAGAAAAAATTTCAAAGAAGCTAATATGAGCTAGAATATTACTGTTATTAAGATTCTACACGTTCCTAAACTGAAAGAGTCCTCTTAATTAATGGAAGATACCCATTTTTTTCTGATATGATTCATTGCTTTGTTAGTCACTAGATAATTTAATACAAGCAACTGTGATTTAGTAACTGCTTAGAATTTTCCTGTTAAATTTGATGAATAAATCCCCAACCCAGGTAACATAGAATGTAAAGGCAATTACAGAAAACAGAAAGTGGCAACAAATTAAGAGTAAATCAGTTACTCATATCATAGGCCCTTATTAGTTACCTTAATTATTTAGCAACAGAAGCTGAACTAAATTTTTAAAGAGTTATCTTCTCCTATTCCCTTCAGACAAATTGTCAGTTACAAAGTCATGGATTAGTCTTTACCAATAACAATTATAGCTCATATCTACTGAGCATTTAATTGATGTCATCAGGCACTATGCTAAGAACTTTTCATATCATCTTCTCTCATAATTGAAAGATTTGTTTTAAGTGATTGGAAATGCAGTCTTCTAATGCATGAAAACCCTCCAGGGAGAAGCAGGAATCTGCTCTTGGGTGAATGCATCTTGGTATGAGAACAGCCCTGCTTCATGGCACAGAATGCTTACTTTGAGTAGATACCAATATTGTAAAGTTATTTCTACTAACCTAAATTTCACCTTTGTAGAAGTACTGTCTCTCGACTGCAGATTTGGAATCATTCAAAAACAGGCATAATTCTTTTTTTTACTCCAACAGCCTTGTGATCACCTAAAGAGAGCTTCCATTTTCCCATTTCTAGGCCACCTGATCAAAGTTCTTTTGATTGTTCCTATCTTGCTTCTGGATTTATCCTTGTTTGTTGATTCCTCTTGAAATTAAGCCAACATTCTAGGTGTGATATGACTATTCAGGGGGCAGAAAGAGATAATCATGTCCATTTCTCTGTTCATTGTAAATCTATGAATGAGATTTAAGACAATTCTCCTCACACTCTTAATTCATGAACCACTTCCCTTAGGATTCCACTATCCAATTCATATTAATTGTGAATTTGAATTTGCAATCATTTTTATTAGCAAAAATAAATAACTGTTGATCCTGACCTTGCATTCCACTGTATTCACAGTCACTTTCAAGTCCACTTTTCTGTACATCCGAATGGATGAATTAATCTCCCAAGTAGGCTAACATTTACTCTTTATTCAATGCTTCTCATCTATGTTGTTCAACTGGTAATAAGTCCACTTATCTGCATTTTCATCTAGCCTATATATCCACTAACCCTGCAACTATAACTCAAGAGACTTTTTCAAATACCTTACCAAAATTTTTTTTTAAATGCTATTTCTACAGCATTTACTGGATTTACCAAGCAATAGGGAGATTATGACTAATTTTGTGTAAACGGAGAAATGCAAATGATAAAAGTGGGCTTTGGGACTAAACATTTGTATTAATGAGACTGAATACTTTGTGAGAGAGAAGTCAAAGAAATGATAGGTAGCATCTTGGCAGATCATTCAGATATTAAATTGAATATGAATATTTTTTCATATGAAAAACCAATTTACTTGAACCGAAGCAGTGTAACTTGTGGGGAACATCAAACAGTGAATACAAATGAGGAATGACAATGTGGTTTGCCAACAACAAATGTACGTAACAGATAATTCACTGATAAATCATGAAGTTAAAAGCTCACCAGAAAAGCAAGAAGGTCAAACTGGTGATGAACAGGGTCACAGCATGAGGGTCTTTGACCTCACTTTCCCTTTATAGACTCCCTGACCAAACGAGAGCCCTCCCTCAGTTTGAAGAAGGGCACTCAGAGAACGTTCATAGAAGAAGATACTGGGACTGAGAAAGAATGTTCAAATAAATTGGTATCATTTTGCCTAGAGACGAGAAGGTACAGATGATTTAATGCATGGTTCAGATACCTTTTGCAAATAATAATGATGCCTTCTGAATTCTACCCTCTCTTACGAGATAAGGTGTGATTTTAAAGAAAAGCCAAGGAATGGAATACAGCAATATAGAAAGGTACCTGGCAGGAAAGGCCTATTAAGCACCAGAAGTTTGTTGGAAAGGCTTTCAAAATATCCTCAAGGTCCCTTTCAGCCACACCCTAATGCCACAGAGATTCACAGAGGAGCAGCCCAAGTTAGAACAGTCTATATACCTGAGTTAGGTGTGGGTAAAAGAAATCATTAACCTTCACCGTCTACGACATGTGCCAACTTAAGCAACAACTTTTTAAACCTTTTCCCCTATTTTACAGCATTAAAAATCATGTACTCATTATTTATTTTTCCCTTAGAAAAGACTGCAGAGTGGGAAACTTTGAGAGACACAAAAGGAAAATCAAATGGCCACTGCCCTCACAAAGCATACAATATGTTTTGAGAAGAAAAAGACTCCAACACATGAATAAATTTGCTGTCATTGAGAGAGAGTACATTGTGTGTGGCTCAGACATGAAATGTTGTAAAAGCTCAGGGAGAACAAAATCAATATCCACCCTGAAGTAAACTCATTCAGTTTACACAGAGATGCATGCTCTATATCTTTCCAGACAGACAACAGAATCCCAGAAGATAATTGATTGCATAGTTCTAAAATATGCATAAGACAATCTGATCATTTCTCCCATGAATTTACATAAAGAAGTAGATAAAGACAGCAAATATTATGCTCAAAAGCTTACATAATGTTACCTTCAAAGATGGCATATGTTTGCACTTTGTTTTTTATTTCCATAAATGAAATGTTCGAATTCCTGAACTGATACTCTATTTAAGAAACACCATGTACTCAGTTGTTCTCCTTTCCGATATGAGAAAATCAATGATACAATTACATGGAGAAAGAAAAAGTCTAGGTCATCTGAATGAACAAGGTCACTGCTATTATGAATGACAGTACAGTTTTTAGAATTTATTTAACATGTGATTATTTTGCTATCATGGATAATGTCAATACCCAAGGGAACAGATGGTATAAGCATATTCTAAATTATTCAATGAAGTGTAGTTTTTAAACCAGAAATGTGTGGTAGCATAGTGGGTTTATTTAGCACTTAATCCTTGCTTATGCTTTTGCCCTCTTATATTCTAAGAGATAACCCTAGTCAACTGAGAAGTATCTCTTTTTTATTCTTGACCTTTTGGATACCAAGGTAACCAAAAGTAGGTAATCAGGAGGTGGGACCGGGGAATCACAAAATTTAGTCGGAGATTGGAAAAAAAAAGAGAGAGGGAAACAAGAGAAAATGTACAAATTTTTTTTGGTTGGGACAGTGGGGGAACCATGAAAGACAATCTTTTTTTAGCAAGTCACTAAGAAGTAAAGTAGTTGAGATCAAGCAGGAAAGTACTTAATCCCATTCTTTTGTGCCTTTCTTTACGAACACCCTTTTCACATGAAACATACCCTCATTTTAGTAACTGACCTGAACGTTTCAAGGCTCACAATGGCCAACGTACTTTGTCTTTTTGTTTTGGGCTATTTATCCTTAGAGCTTGGTGAGAAAAATAGGAGAAACCTTCTGTGCATTTTCTAAAGATATCAGCAGTAAATCCAGAACTTGGCTATAGACCTTTGGCCTTGCGCATAGCTGTAGACAAACTGGAGTCTAATAATTATACTTCTACATAAGGGAAACACAGGAAATCACTCCAGCACCAAAGAGGTGTAGGCTGGGGTGGGTGAACTGGCTGTCTTTGAGCCATATGTGGCTAGCAGACCTGAGTTTGACTGACACACTGTTATTTTTTCCTTTTTTTTCCTTTCTTTTTCAAAAAAATTTTTTTTTAAGTTTATTTAAAAAAACTTAAAAACAGAGTACGAGCATGAGCTGGGGAGGGGCAGAGAGAGAGGAAGACACAGAATCCGAAGCAGGCTCCAGGCTCCAAGCTGTCAGCACAGAACCTGACAAACTCACGAACTGTGAGATCATGACCTCGGCTGAAGTTGGACACCTAACTGACTGAGCCACCGAGGCACCCCATGTTATTTTTTTTTCTTTTCATCCAACATTTAAAGCACTGAGGGAATGTCACAGTCACATACAAGGTTAGATTTGGCTTCTTTTGAAAATTGTAAGGTCTAACATGTGGGACCTTCCCCCCATTCCTATATGATGGATGGAAACCAGAGCGGAATATTCACTATCTTCATTACAAGGGCAGGAATTCTTCAAGTTGACACAATCCCCACCCCAGTCACATAACGCTGATGCGTTTTCTCCTGGTTTCTTTAAGCATTTAACTTGAAGTGAAACTCTGAGGTGGAAAAGAAGTATATCTGCTCTCACCTGGTCAAATTCTAATCAAAACATAAGCACTCAGTTAAAATAAGGCCTGGTCTTCCCACCACATCTTACCAGTCCCAGAAACCATACTCCACTCTCAACAAAGAGCTCTTTACACAGTCTACAAAGCTTTACCACAGCCCTGGCATTACCTCATTTGGATGTATCAGCGATTCTCCATGATATTAAAAAAAAGTTTTAATTTACCAATACAGATTTGTATTTAAACCGAGATCAATAAATATAATCAATTGTTGTGAAGGAAGGAATCATTCATTTTTCATGTACTGAAGAAACATATATTGAGTTTATGCCAGGAAATATTTTTGGGTCTGGTTTATGGTGACATGTCCAAAGTTTCTAATAATTCTGTTCTCAACATTTACTTGCCATTAAATTGCAGATTAAGCTGCCTGAATATGTAGACCCTATTGTAGTTATAAAGTGAGTCAATTATTTAATGAGAATTTAAGAAGACTGTCTACATGATATCAAAAATACCAAATGATTTAGCCAAAATTATACTTTTCAAATATGTTCAGACAGCATGTTGGCACAGCTTAAATCGAGTCTTAATCAAATGCTTCAGATTCATTAGCAGAAAATTTCAGAGTTTGGGAATTACATTATTTTATATTGCTTATATACATATGTATACATGTACTATTTTACATATATTTGTGCAAAGAGGACACATAACACTTTACGAAAATGCATCACTTTCTGCCTTACAGTGTAATTTATTTTTAATGGCTAGAAATGCTAAAGAACAAAAAGTATGATACATAGCATACTATGGATAGTTGAAAGTAGTCCCTGACTATCCCACATGGTAATACATAGTCGAGGGTTAAAGAGTAAAAAGGAAGCTCCATTGGTCTACAGATACAACATGGAATAATGAAATAATTTATCGGATATTATTTGCCTGTTAGGAATTTCTGATGCAACAGAGGCATTTGGCATTTGCTTAAGAGCATAATATGGATTTTTTTTTAAATTGGAAACAGCTATAAAAGAATAATTTAATTTGCTAATTGGGCTGTGTGAATGCATATATATATATGTGTGTGTGTGTGTATGCATATATATATGATTCTGTACATTTCTAAAGTTATATAAATATTATATATGACCTATCATTTTATTAATATTAATTTCTAGCAATTACTAAGAAAACTCCCTATAAAATAATGAGAATGATTTTTCTATGGATAAATAGAGCTTGCTTGTTCAATGAATGCTATCAGGGCTGATGACATTTCTGGCATAACCCCTTTAGGAATTATCATCACAGGCCATTTCCAACGTGCATAAGAAAACAGCTTCTTGATTTTACAGTCACTTCCCATTTGCCCAAGACCACATTAGCCAAATGGATCATCCACTTTAATCATCAGACTTCATGCCAAAGAATTTTTGGCAGCTTCATAGAATCAGATCCACCTTTAGCAGATGGAGATGTGTCAGCAGTGAATTAAAAAGAAAATGTGTAGTACAGGCTCTGAAGGTAAGTTCAAAAGGAGAATCCCCCAAACATGTGAACAATGGAAACATCCCTAGAAGTGGATAGCTTCCCATAGGCATCATTTAGGAAGGCTCAAACTTCACTGATCAATGAAGAAAATCTTGTGTGTTGTAGTCAATGTCTTTCCCTTTTTTCTTTTCACATCTGTTTTGAAAGTAGTAAAACAAGATCTAATTGCCAGATTCAACATGAGATGTTAATGCTATATTTAGACTTTTTGATACGGCAGATTTTCATTAATGAGTAAGTAATAAAATGTCACATCAGAAATCATGAAAAATAGTTACCGATTTATACATTCCTTTAGTGACTTTATGTCATCTGTGCAGGTGATTCAAGATTAGTTTTCTGGGGGGAATCTAATAAGGGTCAGACTTGTCAGACTGGGTACTGCACTAGCAGTTTATTGTCTCAGTTCCTTAGTGCTCTGGGATGGGTCAGACTTCGCAATAACCAAGCTTAACTTTATATTGACTCATGTTCAGGATGCAAAATTCAAGAAGAATTTTACCTTCACTCAACAATAGTCCAACTACATCTATCAACTTTTCTTTCCTTGAATTTGCCTCCTCATACTTTTCTATGGAGCGAACACCAAGCCATTCTTTAAGATTCCACTGCAGTTTCTACTTCTTTTGCAAGATTGCTTGTTGGAATGGAGCAAGGTGCAAAGGTGGAGAAGGCAATGCAAACAGTCCCTCGTTTATCTATTAATTCATGAACTGCCAATAGCTACTTATTAGGGTTTTTGTTATGTGCCAACCACATGCTAGGGACTCACGGATGACTATCACCTTGCTCCTCCTCTCAAGGTCCCACCATCAAGTAACGGAGAGAGGTGAGTAAGCCAAACAGAACAGTGCTCCTGGGTAATGTGTGAGTTTGTAAGCATAGCTAAGGAGAAAAACAGAAGTAACTTATCACAATGAGAAAGTGTCATTAGGAACAGAATGAGGGGTACTACACAGAATATATGTTAAATTTTTTAAGTCATTTTTGAAATTAACTTGGAGGATTGCGATGGATTATATTATTTAAAAAACATTTAAAGGATTTCTAAAGCCATTCCTATCCAAGAGTCATATTTCCTGCCTCATGGTTTTTGAGCGTAGCCATGCAACTTACTTCGGCCAATAGCATGAGAGTGGAAGAGATCTGTGGCATTTCTGAGCAGCAGCTCTAAAAGCCATTGTGTGGCCCTGCCATCTCCCCTTTCTTGTGCCTTCTCAGGATGGGCTGTTCCTTAATGAAAATGGTAAGGAAGAGAGCACCATGAACCAGCTAAGGATGTGCAACAAGAACAAGAAACAAAACTGTGGTTGTAGTCAGTGAAACATCAAGGTAGTTTGTTACCTCAGCATAACTAATCTAAACCAACTGAAACAAAGAAAAAGTTCATAACTGTCTGAACAGGTTGTGGGAGATCTTTTTTTTTTTTAATTTTTTAATGTTTATTTTATTTTTGAGAGAGAGAGGCAGAGCATGAGCAGGGGAGGGGCAGAGAGAGAGGGACACACAGAATCTGAAGCAGACTGCAGGCTCCCAGCCACCAGTACAGAGTCCAACGCGGGGCTCAAACTCAGGAACTGGAGATCATGACCCAAGCCAAAGTCAGACGCCCAACCAACTGAGGCACCCAGTTGCCCCTGTGGGGAGATCTTTTTAATTTTCTTTACACAAAGAAGGCTGACAAAGGGAGCTTGAGTTAGTAAAGATTACAGCATTTTGTAAAATAAAAGGATTCCTTCTCTAATTTCTCATGTTTTTTGGTGATGAGCTCTGAGAAGATCCTCTGGCTGCCATTTGAGGCAAAAGTTCCATGCTTCAGCACTACCTCCGCCACATTGAACAGAAGGTTTTTCCTATTTCCCTTCTCTCAATTCCCTTCTCTGGGCTCTGGGCTCTGTTCTGCCAAGTGCCCCAGGCATTCCTCTCTTCAGGCTTTCAGAGGGCTGGTTGAGTTGGGAATGAAGTTCCTTGAATTTTCAACACACCAGAGGATCATTCCCATAATCATCTCAACAATAATCCACGTAAATTTATAACCAAAGTAATTGCGGCCACAATTCAAAGAACAATCTTTACAGTGGTAATTCTCAAAGCTGTTTTGTTTTGTTTTGTTTTCTGTGCCAACACAGAGAGCAACGGCAGGGATGTTGCGGTTTGGGAACAAAAATTTAAAATTAGAAAATAAAAAAGCTCTTCCCCAGGTGTTACAACCCTCCACCTTCTGACCACATGTTGTCTGATGACTCTAATTCCAGGTTGGGAGGTGGAGAGGACCTGCTTCACAGGACATCTGAGAGATGACTCATCACAAACAATGCTTGTGATGTACCAAAAGATACAAATACTACCATTAGCAGACATGTGCTCAGATGTGAATGGCTTTACTGCCCCTTACCCAAGGGTATTCCGCTTTGCCTATGACCTCCCTGCTCTGCCTGAGGTAGCCCTGCTTTTACCTGTTTTGGGGTTTGCTTCTGTTTTCCTGTGACATTATTAATAGTCCCCCTTGTACTCCTGGATAGTGAACTGTTTGGCCACTCCAAATCTAGGCTCATTACCAAGCAATGTTTAGGCAAAGGAAAACTTATGTCAGGGATTTTCCACAGGGCTCTCTGAGACCAGGCTTACGTGGTTTTCTTCCCAGGTCTACCCCTTGAAAAGTGCTTTGAAAACTTTTAAAATATCCCACCCAATTAAATCATGAACTAAGTGTCCAAAATAACCTTGGAGCCTTTATATTAATTATTCATATTGAACTCCATTTTCATACCTGTCACTAATTCCTGGCAAGTACAGAGGCATATATCAAATAATTGGAGTTTGGGGTTCAAAAGGACAACTTTGTTTTCAGTGCTTTAAGAATGTCTGTTATTAACTTGGTTCCATTTTGTTGGTTTTCTTAGTCTAACATCTCATGTTGGGGCCTGGTGGGAAACATAAGGAAGTGACAGCTGCAGGAAAAGGCCACTTGTCATGGTCCATTCCCTTTCCCAAACTTCATTATGAAACAGTAAGGTAACTCCACAGAATGACTTGAGTTCCTTGAATCACTTCAACTTAAATGGCACTGTTTGCAGAACCTTTTCAAAAGCAAAGATTTAGACTAATATCTGATAGTTCAGTTACCCAAGAGCTCCCATATGTTTACCAAATGGGAGCTGACTGACGGAATTCAGTTTCTGTGTGGTGTTTGCCATTTGGAAGCTATTTTTCTAGCATTCTGGTTATATGTACCATACTGACATCCAGAGAAATGCATTTTCTGGTTTATTTTCAAATAAAATGCAAAGCGAAAGCTCTATTCTGACTATGCAAGTGATCTCCCAGTGCCAAATCATCAGCATTTTTAAGCAAATAATTTGGAAGAGATGGTATGTTATGCATGTTACACTTGGTGTGAAGGCAATTCGTGTGTTTCCTAAAAAGGTTGTTGTGGTGCTAGAGTCTTTCTCTGCCCCATAAACTGTATGTAAAATTGAGGGATGTGTTATTTAAGATTTTTTTCCTTAAAAAAAGGTCTTAATTCACATCAAGAGGTTAATATGTCAATTTACCATCTTATCAGTCAGTATTGGCGGGTAACAAAAGGAACATGGCAGGTCAGCATTTCATTTATTTTTAATGTTTATTTATTTTGAGAGAGAGAAAGAATAAGCAGGGGAGAGGCAGAGAGAAAATCCCAAGCATGGAGCCTGACATGGGGCTCCTTCTCATGATCATGACCTGAGCCAAAATCAAGAGTCAGACACTTAACCAACTGAGCCACTGTTGCCCCAGTAAGTCAGCATTTTAGCACAGAGTGATCATTTCAGGCTAGCTGTCAAAAGGGTGAAAATGTACTCAGGGAGGTTTAGCAGTAAAATGCAAAAAGGCAAGGCTGCTAATAATTCTGAAATAACTATAATCCAAGAAGCTTACATTCATTTTAAAATTCTAACAACTATGAATCATCTCGCTCTCCCATTTTCCCTAAAGACTTTAGAAAATATCCTTTCTTCTTTTGCTCAAATACTTGCTCCCCACTTTCCACACACAGTAGATGATATTTCTCTTCAACAAGGAGAGTAACCTTCAGAAAGGAAAGTTCTCCATGTCCAGCCATCAAACTGGCAAATTTGTCTGCACCCATATTCATGATTTCTATTTTATCCTCCTGTTACCAGTCAGGCAAAACCTGCCACCTGGGCTTGGGGTCTCAGTCACTCGCATGTCCTTAGGAGCCCGGCTTCATCAATTACCTCCACTACTGTCTTCCTCTTTACCAAATCCCTTCCATCAGGATTCAGATGCAATCAAGTATTTCCCATCTTAGATAAGCCATGCCTCAATCCCTACTTCTTTTTGCAGCTACCTTCATACCTCCTTCTCATTCTGGGCCAAATCTTGAAATAATTTCCTTTATATCCACTGTTGTGACTCTCCCTTCACACTTACACCTCAGCTCACCATAATCTGGTTTCTGCTGCCACCACTAAGACCTCTCACAGGCCACCAACTGACGTTTCACTCATCAATGGATGTTTCCAGAACTGCTGACCACTGCCTCCTTTCTGAGACACTTATTTCTCTTGGCTTCCACCACAGACACCTAATTTTCTTCACTTAACTCTCTGCTCATGTTTCAGTTTATTTTTCAGCCTCTTCTTTACCCTCCCATTCTAGTGTTGGTGTTTTCCAGGGCTCAGACAGGGCCCTCTTGTTCTCCTCATCTTGCATACTGTTTGGTTGATCTCATTGACTCAAATAGCTCCCATGACCATCTGTGGATGGACAACTCCCAATCAATTTCTCTACTTCAGATCTGTCTCCCGAGCTTTAGACACATATACCATACCTGACATCTCCATATGGCTATCTCTCACACATATTTCAAGCTCAACTTTGTAACTCTTCCTCCTCCAATAAGTATTCCCTTTGTGAATACCACCCCATTTATTTACCAAAATATTATTTATCAAAATAGTTGCCCTATTTTGAACTCTGGAAACAATTCTAACTCCATCCTAAACCTTATCTGCTGAAGCCGATTAATTACCAAGACATGCTGACTCTACCTTTATCTCTGTCCCTCAAATTGGTTCACCATTCTCTGTTGTCATGCCATCATTCTATTCCACTCCACCATCACCATCTGCAACTGTCCTAAATGGTCCTTTGCCTCCTTTCCAAAGAATTCTCTACACTGTGGCCACTTTAGAAAACAATAATGCCCATATCACTCTACTTTCTACTCTCATGCTTTCCAGTTGACTTGAATTCAAAACCCTTACAACTTGAAAGCCTTACAAGATTCTCACCCTTCCTCCCTTTCTCTTATAACCCGCACTCCAGTTATCCACATGCTTTTAGTTCTCAAAATGGGCCTCATTTTCTCTCCTTTCACCACATGATGTACAATATTTTTCTCCATCTCCACTGATAGATTCCTACTCATACTTGAGGTTTTGGCCTAAATTTTACTTTCTTGGATACACCTTTATTGACTGCTCCTAATGTAGGGTCTTTGTCTGTCACTCTTACCAAAGCTGTATCAAATAGCACCTAAGAAAATAGAAACACTGTACCTATTTCAAAAGGGTGAATTTAATATCATTTACTACACAAGGTGATAGGAGAGTGACATGCCACAGACGGACTGTGAGGCATTCCACGGGTTGGAAAGGCTTGAAACAATAGGAAGCCACTACCACTCCTGATCTGAAGGAACAGAAGAAGAGCTGATGCTTCCAGAACCTGGGGTCACCTCACTGAGGCACAGCTACTGCTTGATATGCTGCTGCAGGCAGTGCCTCCAACAGACAGAATCCATCTAACCACCAACGGAAGAAGCCTGGAAACCACAGCCTTCAGGGGATAGCCTCCCATAACAAAGGGCAGAAAAGGGAGGAAAGCAAGAAATGGATCTGCTATCAGGCAAAAGGCCAGCACAAAAACATTCATTGTATTTAACATCATTGCTTACTAAAATTTTTCTTCCGCTACAAACTTCAAGGGCCACAAGGGCAGGAATTCAGGTGTGTCTGGTTTATCATGCTTTCCCTTTGTTCTAACAACGTAAGTGATATTCAAGCAGTGTTCCAAAAAAAAAAAAAAAAAAAGGCTGAGCGCATTAAAATGAAGGCAGCACCAGTGTTCACATTTTCAGATGGGGAGAATAAAGCCCAGAGAGGCAAACACAGTTACTAAGAAGTGAACCTTCAATTTGAGTCTAGTGTATCTGAGACCATACTCTTGTTACGATACTATATTGACTCTGTGACCTGCTTTATTATTATCACTGGTATTGTTATTATCATTATTTTGCTCTCTGAATTAGTTTTCATAATACATTGATGAAAATGAACACACAGCCATTCTATGGTGGCTGTGATTCATATCACTGAGATTGCTTCTTTCATCCTTTTACTTACTTCCACTCAAAGATTCAGTGACTAGCTAATAGGTTGGTCTAAACCAAAAACTCTGGGTGGAAAGAAATTATCAGTTGTGCTTATCACTGTCTTGCCAGAGCTTGGGACAATGTCTTAGCAATTAATAAGCATGGCAGGGACTCCATTACGTACATTTGGTGAATGACATATTACGTAAGTAGATTTTAACGCCACCTGCTGAAGACTCAGAAAGACAGCTCCTGACATTAGGAACTCATGGGAAAACTTTACTGGAAAGGGCATATGAGTTAGTCAATGGGCACTGAAAGATATTGAACTTCAAAGGATTTATATATGAAACAGAGCAGGCCCCACCTCCCAGCCTCCTGAGCTCAAACTGCTCCATATGTTCTCTGGTTTCTGTTTGAGGTGGGTTCCCAAACCCCTCCACACCTACTAAACTGATTTCTCCATGCTAAAAATAAAAAAGAAGAGAAAGAAAGAAAGAAAGAAAGAAAGAAAGAAAGAAAGAAAGAAAGAAAGAAAGAGGAAAATAGAGGCGCCTGGGTGGTTCAGTCGGTTGAGCACCTGACTTTGGCTTGGGTCATGATCTCACGGTTCCTGGGTTTGAGCCCTGTGTTGGGCTCTGTGCTGATGGCTTAGAGCCTAGAGCCTGCTTCGGATTCTGTGTCTCCTTCTATGCTCCTCTCCCGCACATGCTCTCTTTCTCTCTCTCTCTCTCAAAAATAAATAAAGATTACTTTAAAAATTAAAAAAAATACATCTGGAAAAGAATTACACAATTGATAAATGAGTGATTTTAAACCATTATCAAGGTCTAACTACCTCAGAGAGGCACCAAGAGACAGATGGGCTGACTGTAAGCAAAGAAATTCAAATCTATTAGGTAAAAATCAGAGGTAATTGTAATATTCTCTTTTGGAATTCCTATGATCCCTAAAATAACTTGGTTAGAATTTTCCACTTTGTTGTTATTTTTCATTGTACTGATAATCTTATAGGTTTAAAGATAAACAATTAAAATAATTTCATAAAAATTAAAAATAGATTTGTAAGATCATAAGAATCAACTATAATGCCTTGTAACTGAACCTAATTTCCCATTTCCTGACTGGGAAAATAAGAACGAAAGTGCTGCGTGAAACTGAGGACTAGGGATTATCTTTAAAAGAAAAAGATAAATACGGGTCAGTTAAATAAGCCAGGGAAAGAAAAAACAGTCATATTGGTACCTTGTTAATCTATAACTATTTTTAGACATAGTAAATTCTTAATCTCTCCCCTGCCAAAATAAAATGTCATGCATAAAAAGAACGCAGAAAGTTTAACTGACATAGTTCTGTCTGTTTGAATATGCTAGATCTGCAGTGAAATCTGATTATTTTCACTTCCATGAAACTTGTGATTGAGATCAGTTTCCTTCACCAACCTTATAGTTTATTGGTAATGAAGAAAGATATAATTTACATGACATTCAGAAAGTAGTAAATTAGAAAAACTAACCACTTGAGAATAAAAACTGTTCTCAGTGACCTTCTTAGCTGGACCTTCTTTAGTTTTGCTGTTATCAAAGCAGAAAGACTGCTTACTTCATCCCTAAGTAATTGGAAGGGAAAATTGTGTTAAAGTTTAAACAATGGTATTTCAAAAGACCAGGTTAATTTTTAAAAGTTTTGGGGTATGTGGTATCTTTATGATAGGTAAAATATTCTCATACAGGTAAGATAGAGGTGAGTTCTTCAATTTTTTTTTTTTTTTTTCTATCTTGATCGTTCCAACAGCACTTACCTATTTCATGTTCTATTCATTCAGGCTTCAAGTCCAGTGGTTCTCAGTGCTGGCTGCACCTTGACTTGACCCCAACCCTGACCATTTAATAGAACCAAAATCTACCAGGTAGAGAGGACTAGGCATCAGTATTTTTAATATTACCCAGGTGAAACAAAGCATATAAGTAAGGTTTCAAACCTTGGCTGGTCGGATGTTCCTATGAGATTGAAATCATTCAAACAACAACAAAAACAACAACAACAATAACAACCAACATGCCAAAGGTGGCTACCAAGTTCCAGGAGTCCAAAAATCTAATTAACTTTATGGCGGTAATCAGGCACTCACTTAACTTATTCAATCTACTTTGCTCTTTTAGCTATGAAAGGAGAATTAACTCAGTCCTGTGTGTTCTTCACATAGATCTCTGACCATCTGATGAAGTTAGGGATACATTCTCCAGAATACTGCACGTTTGTACAAATTTTTATGTACAATTTCAGTGTCCCCAAACGTGTGAAACCAGCCACCTCTTTCTCTAAGGTACAAAGCTAAGAACATAACTAATTTAAAATCAGGCAAACTTCAAATTGGCACAAAAGAGAATTTATAACAACTAGAGTTGCCCCATATTACAAAGGCATTAAAAAAGGAAAATGATGGGGCGCCTGGGTGGCTCAGTCGGTTAAGCGGCCGACTTCGGCTCAGGTCATGATCTCGCGCGGTCCGTGAGTTCGAGCCCCGCATCAGGCTCTGTGCTGACAGCTCAGAGCCTGGAGCCTGCTTCAGATTCTGTGTCTCCCTCTCTCTGACCCTCCCCCATTCATGCTCTGTCTCTCTCTGTCTCAAAAATAAATAAATGTTAAAAAAAAATTTAAAAAAAAAAGGAAAATGATGATCATGTGAAAATATATAGAAAACAAACATAAGTGGAAAAGGACAGGGCAAAATTATATATACAGTTTGGTTAAATGTGCACGTTATATAGATACAGATTGGAAAAAATGTAAATAAGAAGAAACATAGGAAACGAATTAACATTTTATTGTAAAATTCTTTAATAAAATTCTATTTCCTACAAAAATTGTTAACAAGTTATTACACTACTTAAAGCAGTGATTTTTATAATCTTGCCTTTGTGGAAGACATGGCAGGATTAAACAACACCAAATTACTTGGAAGAAAGTGATGCAGAAACCAGCAATGTTAGAAAATTAAACAGGGGTCACCCAACCAGGAAGTAGGCCAAGATGTCAGTTTGGTTACTATTCAAGCCTGTCTAGGAATAATGATTTAACCAGGAGAAGACCATGTGTGGCAGTGTCCAAAAATGACCTTGATAGGTCACACTGGGTTGTTTGAACAATGAACTAGCTGTTGGCAGTTTCCCCATTCTCTCATCTAGAGAGGTTTCTTCCACACTCAACTTCCCACGAGACCAGTAGCTATCTTTTCCTGGCTGAAGGGGCTGCAACTTCCCATGCTTCTCTGAGGTCTCTAGGGCTGGCAGCTGGCGTTCCTACACAACTCCTTTAAAGAGCTGGCATGTACACCAAGACAATTCAGCAACAGAAAATGTTGTCTATATCCCACGACAAAGTTCTTCTCTCCAGGTGTCCTAAAAAATGGGTCAGCTGGAGGCAAGACGCAGAGAAAATGGACCATAGCTTTCTCTCTTCTTACCAACACTTGAATAGTAAGGTACTCAAAGCCTGTTCCTTAAATAGTACTGTTGGAGCACATCAGCTCTGACAGGACATGTGGCAACTACAAAGGAATCCACCTGTCTGGGTGGTTGGCCAAGGGGGGATGGTGAGGACGATAGCTTTCTCACGCAAAGCCAGGCATAGGTTGACCCAAAGTTTATAGACTACTCTTAGATACCAGGGTTTCTCTTGGAGAGTGTACTGCTTTTGTTCTACTTAAAAAGCTTCACAGACAGCTATATATCTACATCAGTATCCACTACTCTAAGAAATTTTAGGCTAAAAAAGTTTGTTGAAAAGCGTGTTGTGAATTTACATTCAGTTAAAAAAATATATATATTTACACATACAAAAAAGTATATAGATAGATAGATAGATAGATAGATGATACACACACACACACACACACACACACACACATACACAAAAGCTCTTAAAAATAGTTATTTAAAGAGAGGGGAGGGAAGATAGCAAACATGCATTTTTTACCTAAGTCTTACATTTCTGCAATGTTTGGATGTTTTACAAAAAGATTGTAGTACATATATAATCAAGACAAAATAAAATAGACATCAAAAGATTCAAACTTCTTGGGTTTATCTAATTTAATTTATTTAGTTTCCATTTTTATTTTACAGAGCGAGACAGAGTGAGGGAGAAGGGCAAAGGAGGAGAGGGAAGGAGGCAGGGAAGGAGGGAAGGAGGGAGAGAGGGAGAGAGAGAGGGAGAGAGGGAGAGAGAGAGGGAGAGAGAGAGAGAGAGAGAGAGAGAGAGAGAGAGAGAAAGAATCTTAAGCAGCCTCTGCATTCAGCATGGAGCCTGACATGGGGCTTGATCCACACTGGAATCATGACCTGAGCCGAAATCAAGAGTCTGATGCTCAACTGACTGAGCCACCCATAATCTCCTCTTATTTATTTTAGACAGATTTTTGAAAGTTAAGTTTCCTACAGGATGATACAAAATAGTCATTTGGCAATTAAGAAATTACTCTCTATACCATTCTGGATGCCTACTAGGCCAAAATGCTTTCGCCCTTTTGCCTACATTCAGTTCAGCTATAAACAATGCAAAGTGATAAAAACCTAAAAAGACTTACAGACGAAACTTTACATTTTTTTTTCCACAAAGTTGGACATTTGCTTGATTTTACCAGCTCAGTCAAAATGTTTTATTTACTTACTTATCTTTTTGTTTTATATTTACTTATTTATGAGAGAGAGAGAGAGAGAGAGAGCGAGCATGCATAAGGAGGGTAGGGGCATGATGGGGGGTGGCATGGAGACAGAATCTGAAACAGGCTCTAGGCTCTGAGCTGTCAGCGCAGATCCTGACTCGGGGCTTGATCCACGAACCATGAGATCATGACCTGAGCCGAAGTTGGAAGTTTAACTGGCTGAGCCACCCAGGTGTCCCAGTCAAATTTTTTTTTTCACCGGTGTATTTGTATAGACTTGAATTTATCACTGCCTCAGAGAGAACTAGACTTTTCCCAAAGGATTTTTCTTTAGATACCTAATTTGTTTTTCTAATCTGCAACTTTGTAAATTAAACAGATTTTTCTATAATCTGGTGATCCTTTCCACAGACTCAGTAATATCTCCCACTCATGATCGTATCTGGTCCCTATTTCTTGTCATTTTAAAGGTTCTTAATGGGAAAATCGATTGTTTATGATTTCATGTAACAATTACTAGTACAGTATTTTGTTAACCAAGATACTGGCCTATGTAGTTGGTATTTACAAACTTTCATTCTTAAGAGGTTAGCTATGCTACGATGGTCAAGTTAAGTAATAGAAGTGAGTAACATAAGGGGCGCCTGGGTGGCGCAGTCGGTTAAGCGTCCGACTTCAGCCAGGTCACGATCTCGCGGTCCGTGAGTTCGAGCCCCGCGTCAGGCCCTGGGCTGATGGCTCAGAGCCTGGAGCCTGTTTCCGATTCTGTGTCTCCCTCTCTCTCTGCCCCTCCCCTGTTCATGCTCTGTCTCTCTCTGTCCCAAAATAAATAATAAAAAACGTTGAAAAAAAAATTTAAAAAAAAAAAAAAAAAAAAAAAGTGAGTAACATAAGATAGCATTCATAAAATTGTTTGGAATGAGCAAATTAACACATCAGTTAAGGCAATTATTTAATAGGAAATTGTTATTTTTCTAAAGCTGAAAAAAATACTCTGAAAAGAGCAAGTACAACAATTTAACCTAGTGTCCATATCTCTTTCCCAAATTATTTTAGTCTTCACTATCTTCTCGTATCATCTAATTGTGTCACTTGACAAAAATTTTTTTCTTGGATTCTATAGTTAAGCCTGGCAAGATTAGCTAGTATCTATAGATGGTACCAAGATACGCCAGGTGTCTGGGTTCACACGGCCAGGCATACATCATACAAATGATGGGCATGCCGCTCCTCTAATTTACAAACCAGCACCTCCCCCAGGTCAGAACAGTTCTGAGCATCCTGGGACTTTGTGAGAGTCAGATGAATACAATACCATACTATCTTATCACATTTTCTTTCACATATGCAGAAGTCAGTCTGCTACACAGATGTATTTTTCTTCTTAAACATCAAACATATCACCACAACGTTTTTTTTTTGTTTGTTTGTTTTGTTTTTTTGTCCATGGATGGAATTCACTTGTGTATGTTTCAGTTATTTAGGTCAACATCTTGCATGAAATCTACTAAATGGGACAGAAAGGAAGGAAGAGGAACCTAGACTGGTATACCAAAGATATGTCTTTGGATCTATGGACAGGTGGAGGACTTGTGTGTGTTGGCTTTAAGCGTACATACTCCAAATTTTTATCTTCTTGCAAAAGCATTGGAGGACAAAACAAATCTCTTCAAAGTATAATTGTGAATATAGTAGGGAATTCATCTTTTTACCCACTAAAGCCTGGTATTGGCTTCCTATAATTCTTGGGATAGGAGACAAACTCCTTAATATATAGTCTCCATGGCTCTGCATAAATTGACTCCATTAAGGAGTACCATCCTCTCTAGCTACTATCTTACTTTTTGTTCTTGCGTCCCAGCCTCACTGGCCTTCTTTGCGTAAACTGCACACTCCATCCTGCTTCCATGGCAAGACTCCGCACATGTTGCTTTCTGAATACTAATCTTTTATTTATTTATCTTCCTGCCTCTCCTTTCCACCACCACTACTACCGCTGTGACCATAACCCTATTACTACTGGAAACACACACACACACATGCGCGCACACGCGCGCGCACACACACACACACACACACACACAGAGAAACACATATACCTTCCAACCTAGCTCGGGTGTTATATTCTATTTAAATTTTTTTAACATTTATTTATTTTTGAGACAGAGACAGAGCATGAATGGGGGAGGGGCAGAGAGAGAGGGAGACACAGAATCGGAAGCAGGCTCCAGGCTCTGAGCCATCAGCCCAGAGCCCGACGCGGGGTTTGAACTCACGGACCACGAGATCGTGACCTGAGCTGAAGTCAGACGCTTAACTGACTGAGCCACCCAGGCGCCCCTCGTGTGTTATATTCTAAGAAATATTTCCCAACATCTTCCACATGCTATCAAAAAAAAAAAAAAATCCCAAACCCAAACCAAACCAAAAAACCAGGTCTCCCCATTACAAAATCTCCTAGCTCTGCATAACACTTATTATTGTTCTAATTGTACATATATCTTTGGACCTTTTAGTTAATGCCCACCTCTCCATGAAAACTGAGACTCTGCTTCTTCTCATCATTATTTAACCAGTATCCAGCATGAAATCAGGGTATATACTACCTAAATACTGTTGAAATGTGAGAATGAGTGAACCAATCGACTGCTCAAATCTGCACCCCTTTTCTATGACAGATGTTTAATACACTGGGAAAAATTCAAACTAAAGGAGTGATTTAAAAAAGGAACATTTGTTAAACTCCACTATTTTGCAAGGACTGGACTAACTGCTATGCCTATCTTAATTTAATACCAACAACTACCCAGTAAAACTCATCAAGTAAGAGAAAAAGCATCATGGTTCTACTGAACTTTGGTGGGTTTTGTATTTTCTTATGATTTTCTATAAAATGTGGAGTCATGTTTATAACTACATTAAATGAGCATTTGCATAATTTGAATTTAGGATAATTCTATTTTAAAGCACTGAAAATACTTTATAAAATTTTTTTTAATATTTATTTATTTTTGAGAGAGAGAGAGAGACAGAGTGTGAGTGGGGGAGGAGCAGAGAGAGAGGGAGACACAGAGTCCAAAGCAGTCTCCAGGTTCTGAGCTGTCAGCACAAAGCCTGACACGGGGCTCGAATCCATGAACCATGAGATCATGACCTGAGCCAAAGTTGGACACTTAACTGACTTGAGCCACCCAGGCACTCCAGCACTGAAAATACTTTTTAATGTCAGCTCTAGAAATTATGGAAAATGGAATATAACAAAAACTGAAGTATACAAACAAAACCAACATTTTTAGTGTTGGAAATTTAATGAGGTAATCATCTTACATAGAAGTTAGAATGTATGCATTTAGAATTATTAGTAAAGAATTAAGTGGGATTTCAGAACTTACATATGATTTCAAGAACTAAACTTTATTTTAGTTCCAGAACACTCAATTTACCACCTTGGAACCATTAATGTGTTCATGGTTTTACTCTCCAGAAACCTGCCTCTAGTTCAAAAGACTCTTAATTAGGTAATTATTTTCCACAAACCCAAATGGTCCTCTGTGGTATGTGCCCAGGTTCAACACCCTTTACACTTTCACCCATTTGCAGAAGTCAGCATTACCCTTCAGCGGCTTGCCTCTACTAACCAGAAAGCTGATGGGGCCCCCAGGAATGAAACAGACACCCTGCATTTTCCCAACACCTTACCCTGAAACCTAAGGCACTGGTTTCCTTCCACCAACACAAGGGAGCTCAAGTCATCAGAAATTGACTAAGGGTCCCTCACTTGGTCCTCTTATCCTAGTCTTTCCAACATTTCCAGACAATAAATATTTGTTATTTAACATTATATGTCTGGCCCTCTAGGCACTATGAATGAAGTAAATAAAATTTAAAAAATGATCAGTACTTATTTTTGAGACTCATGTTCTAAGTGGTGAGGACAGAACTAATTTACATAGAATGATTAGAAAATTTAAGTGAAAAACTGGAATATGAATGGTTATGGGCAGAACCCATACACTGAGCCCCATGGTTATGGGGTTGTGCCCCCCCCCAATTCATATGTTGAAATCCTATACCCCTTGTATCTCAGAATGTGACTGCATTTGCAGATAATATCTTTAAGGAGGTGTTAAATTAGAATTAACTTTTTAGCATGGGCCCTACTCGAATATGACTAGTCTCCTTTAACAGGAGGAGATTAGGACACATACAGAGAGGGAAGGTCATGAAGATACAAGCAAAAAACAGCCATCCACAAAGCCGGGTAGAGAGACGCTTCAGAAGAAACCAATGAAGCTGACATCTTGATCTCAGACTTCCAAGTTCCAGAACAATGAGGAAATAAATTCCTACTGTTTAATCCACCAATCTGTGATACTTTATTATGGCAGCCTGAACCAATATACACAGACCCTACTGAACAATAATTTAGGACAGGGCTGAACCAGGATGTGTTGGAGTACTAGAGAAAGGTTTGGGGCAGGATAAGGGGTCAGAATTGAATACAGACAAAGCCAAGTGAAGGAGAGACAGAGAGATGACATTTCAGGACAGCAGAAACTCGTTGAGTTAAGCAGAGTAATTGATAGAGAAATTAATTCAGTCACTGGCAACAGTCTCTAAAATCTTTGGATCATTGCCATTTGCTTGTATTAAGTATTAATGTATTTCTATTAACATATTTTGTCACTTATATTGAATAGAAAATCTCAATTTACATTAAACATAATACATTGTTAACAGGGCTATACTGACATTAATATAAGCATATACTTTTATCATGCATATTTAAATCTTGAAATATACAGCCAAATAAAGAATGACTGTTCAGGCAAAATACTATTGAAGCATTATAAATTCAACTGTATTTTATATGTTATTTCGTATGTACCTGGGAGCTACACTTGTAAAAAGAGAGAGAGGATCCCTGCAATCCTAGACATGAAAAAAAGAAAGGAGGAAACTATCTTTGATCTCCTTATCCACATTATATTCATTTATCATCCAAAGCTTTAAGAATTTTTTTTCTAGATGAAGTTTATACATATATTCATGATCATATGTTACTGAAGCATTTAACTAGATAGTTTCATGCCAATTCAAATAAAAATTAGATGTTAAAATACTCTTTTCTATTCTTGACTCCCTTTTAGAAACAAACTGACAGACAGAGAGATAGACAAAAACTTGCAAGCATTGCCCACATCTGTTTACATTTGTGATTTTCAAAAAAATGTTTAAAAGTAGCATTTAGGTCAATAGTTTTCGACTGGGGAATGGCGAGCCAGCTCAGAACCATCAGCTGTTCATCTACCCAAAAAGCAGGTGAGAATAAATATTTCATGAACATTCCTTACAATCTTCTAACTCTCACAGCAACAACCCCATCTTTCTGTACTGTTACTCCCCTTCCTTAGAAAAGAGAAGAACATTTGAAGGCCACTTACAGTTCTTACTGGTATCAGGTAGCGTGTCATGCTTTACTGCTCGTGTTATTTTTTATCTTTTGGTTTTTGTGTTTGTAAGCCATTTGTTCTACATCACGCAGGTGCATTTTCTCTCAGCATTAAGGAGGAGGAAAACGAAAAGTACTTACCTAAAAAACAAAACACGAAAAGAGAAGGATTAGAGTGAATTCCTGGGACCACTTGACTGCTTGACAAAGCACTGAGGTTGGGGGTAAAGACACTGAAAACACCTAACAGACTGAGCTCTCTAGCAAACCAAGAGCACGAAGCAGCCCAGGAATGTACACAGAATATGCACGCTCTTCTGTAAGTGAACAAAGAAAGGTGTATTCCTTATTATTGAAAAAAAATGAATAGGTAAAGCAAAGTTATCATTTGATATTCTATTCAATTTTCTAAATAACTTAGATTATCACAGACTCCACCCTGTGTTTATCATCCCTCTCTGTTCTAGAACAGGTTTTGTTAACTGCTTATAATAATGCTTTTAACATTCTAAGCCAGGAGGCCTTGACCATGGACCTTAAGTCTACTGCACATCAGAGCCTCAGTGTTGTGTCTCCCAGCAGCACCAGGAAGAGAGGACAGGGACGTGCTAGACATTGATAAGTTATGACAAAAACAAAGGCTTTGCTAACAGCTATCTTCATGGCTATGAGGTTTCCTTTAATATGAGCTGTTGTGATGTTGGTAGAAGGGTCCCTTTATGAGACTGGGGGGCAGGATTAACAGAGATGCCATCCAAGTTAACACACAACACCAGGTGCAGCATACAGCAAAGAATGACAGGTTTTATATGCATTTAGGAGAAGCTACATTCAAATCCTAGATGGCAAATATCTGTGGTTTTCATCAATGTGTAAGCTTTGTATATGTGTGACACTTTTGACAATATGCTGATCACAGAAAGCCCTCTACACTGGGAAAGCAGGAGACATGCTTGGCAGGGCTTCAGTGAGTGACAGCTCTGGAATGGTTGATAGAAGGCACAGGACATACCACGTGGGAAGAAATTTGTTCACTCTGTCAGTTATCAAAAGCCAAAGGAACAGTTCCTTCAGAAGTAATGATTTTCCTGTTCTTTCCTTGACAGACAAGAGCCAAGCAAAGGAAGAGCTCCAGCAGAAAATGAGACTTTTGAGAGAAGAGTAGAAGAGCTCCCATTTTCTATGAGGACATGGCGCCCAGCTAGAGGTGCCCACTTTGGTGCTGGCTGGTAAACAGAAGCAAAGGGCAGATGCACAAAAAGGCATCGCTTTCCAAGCCTGCAGTGTCTCCCAACCACCGTGCCACTTGGTAAAAACATGACATTCCTAGGACTTACCTAGACCTATTGAATCAGTGTCCCTGGAGGTGACATCTTGCACTTCCCATTTTAAATCAACTCCCTAAGTGGATTTTATCTAGCCAGCCAGATGCCAATCAACACACATAGTTTTAGGTACTACATACTAGAAGGTGTGGCCCCTCTCCTTTAAGTGCTGCTTGTCAGAGATCATTCTCTGAGGTGACTGAGCTATATCAGTGTGTCAGAATTTAATAAAACATCCTGATTTCACAAAACATCAGTTACAGGCTCTGTCTCTTATTTATTTATCTTCACCAACAAACTGCTTAAAAGAAAAACAAAACTAGCACAACTTATTATTTTCATACTTAATAGTGGCCTGTGCCACGAATCAATGTTCTTTCCCATTCCTGCAATATACTGATTCTTGCTAATAAGATGCATTCTGCACTCCCACCCATAGAGGGCACTACTTTCTTATTGGTGCCTTCTGTTGTGGGTAACAATAACAAACAAAACACAGAGAACCCTTCCTCAGTCTCATCGGGGAGTTGATCCAAGAACTAGTTCTGAATGTTACAGAATACAAAGCAGAATCTCTTTAGTGAAAACTCCCATGAGCCTGAGTGGACTGTAGCATCCTTTATCTAGAATCTGTAGACCTGGTATACCTTCATTTTCACTATTTAGTCTTTGAACTATTTTTACTTACTAATGCAAAATGAGAAGCTGGTTTCTTTTTTTTTTTTTTCAGAAAATGTTTTGATTGCATTCTAATATTTTTTTGCTTTTGACATTTAGAAATCTTGATTTCACTTATAGGATGTTCTGGCATATTTGAAAGGATGAAACAATGCTTCACAGGAGTATATCAAATTTCATACTATATCCAAAGAGATGCTTTTTCCAGACTAAGGTGCTCTACCACTAAGGGAAAAAAAATAGTCATATACCAGCAAACTGTGAACTGACCTCAATATTAATACTTATATTCATCAAAGGCTAAATGGAAATGGATTTATGTTTCATATTTGCAGTTGAACCTGGACTGCGATTTTAGAAGATTTTCTACATGTCTGTCGTGGCATGTAAGCATTCATTTCGTATTGCTTACACAAGTGAAAAGACAATGAATACTCAATCAAAGAAGTGAATAGGGTTGGCCAGAGCTAGGAGACTTTGGGGTAGAGGTCAGTGCAATACTTTTTAGAATATCTCCCACGTTTTAAAACATAAAAGTGGAGTAAAGATGAAATATTAACTGACACAGGGCACAAGGCGGCACAAAGCAGCACAAATAGCTTTAAAGGCTTCTGTAAATCCCAAGGATCATTCTAAGACTCACATCCCTCCACACTCCTCCAAATCATGTTATTCGCTTCTTTTCCCTTTTCAATTGCCCAAGTGGCAACAGCTACAAAATGCATCATCCAAAGGAAGATGGTTAGAATGGCCTGAAGAATATAAAGTGACATGCCGTTTGGCTCTGACTGTTGCCTTTTTCTAGTAGCACACAGAGTGTTGTCTCCCTTTCCTCATTTTTAGGTGGTATACAGAACACATATTATAGGTCTAAACCCATCACAAGTAGCCAAGCTTCCAGAGGTAGCCACACTGTTCAAAATAATTTGTTAACAGTACAGATTTCATTTTTGTATTTATGAAAAAAAGGTTAAAAACATTTGTTAAAAATATTTATGTTAAAAAATCATAACTTGCTTTATTCCACATGAAAATGGTTTAATACACACATAGTAACTAGGGATATAATGCAAGTATCCCTACCAGAGACAGGTCAGACAGCAGGGACATAAGGAAAACAGACAAGGAGAAGGGAAGGGCTACTTTAAAAAAAAAATTGCACATTCTTTTAATTCTGCATATTCTCTTTGAAAGCACAACACTTTATTAGGCTCAAATTAAGCAGGCTTTGTTCAAGTTTAGCCAGTTAAACTACAAAGATTAAGTAAATATAAACCTAAAGCAAATATGCGTGTTTACTGAAGCATCCAATGCCAATCTCATTAGTGAAAATCATACCAAGAACACACATGACTGCAAGCCAAAGCCATGCAGTGTTTTTCATATACAAAGGCTGATTTTATACTGGAAACAGGAAAGGAGTAAGAGCCAAAAAGCTGGAAGAGAGATGTGCCACGGTCAACCCGGCTCCCAAACCAAGATGGTTTTCATATGCTGTAAATCATTTCCCCAAAGGCAATAGCCCATTTCACTTGCTGACACTGCACTTGAACAGCTTGCCTGACAAATAGCTTTCTCATTAGCTTTCAAAGACATATCTTATCTGCGCCCTTCCTCTCCTGCAAATGCATGAATATAACCTTTCTGTCACCTTGACTTTTCATTTCCCCTTCAAATAGGAATCTTATGAATTGTTTTGACAGGTCATATAAGTCTTTGAACACAAGTCACAAAACTTGTCTTTTCATATGCTTTAAAAATTAAGATTATAAACCAGTTCCATATTTTCACACTAATGCCTACCTGAAACCTATGCTGAAGACAGCAGGCTAGCCATACTAGGCCTCATTAAAGGGCTAATATTTCAAAAAATGATTGAAAAATTACTGGAGGCTGAATATTCCTACTTGTTAACAGCTTAAAAGAAACAGAAAGAACTGTGACTAAAATGCTCTCAACATACATGGAAAATAAAGACTAAAAGCAGACTGTAGGAGGATTATTTTCTTGCTCACATGAAGCTTCCTCCACACCTCTTAGTCCCACCAGGCACTTAAATAGGAGTGCATTTAATCTAGCAACAAGAACATAGGTTGTCTTGTCAGAGACAGATACATTCATGCCCCTTAATCTACTCATATCTAGTTTGAATTACTCTATTTTCTCATGAACAAAAAAAATGGAGGTGTGGAGGGAAATATAGGAAGGAAGGGGGGGGGGTAGGGAGGAAGGAAGGAAGGAAGAAAGGCAGGCAGACAGACTTAGAAGAAAACCTGGAATATGGTATATATAGAATAGATTGTGTTTGTTAAAGTGATTAAGGGAAAAATTAGTTCAAAGCACAAAATTAGTCCAAAATTGGTCTAAAAATAGTCCAAAGGGTAAAACTTTAGACTTTTTAAGTAAGGATAAAATTCTGTGAAGAGTCTGATAACCCCTGTTGTGTTTAAATTTTTTTTAAATGTTTATTTTTGAGAGAGAGAGAGCGCGCGAGCATGAGTGGGGGAGGGGCAGAGAGAGAGGGAGACAGAGAATCCCAAGCAGGCTCCAGGCTCTGAGCTGTCAGCACAGAGCCCAACGCGGGGCTCGAACTCATGGACCATGAGATCATGACCTGAGCTGAAGCTGGCCTCTCAACCGACTGAGCCACCCAGGCACCCCACCCCTGCTGTGTTTAAAACTAGATTCTCATAAAAGAAATTTGTGAAACACAGGTAGGTTGACCTAACTTGGAAGGACTCTTTTTAGGCCTTTGTATATGGTCTCTGATCTGACATATAAATAAACTCCAAGCTAAACCTCTTCCCTGACAAGTGATTACCTACCAATACTTTGGAATTAGCCACTTAAGAACATGCATCCCTTCACTGCTACTTGTCCCAGAGTGAAAGTGCTTCCTTACAAGCTATACAAGTCTATACTATGAAGAGTTGGTTCTGCTGGTTCATTACTTGTGGAAGGTGCACTTTGGGAATTCTTTACTCTCTCTTGTTTCCTCTTTAGCTTCTTAATGAAGATATTCTCAAGACTGTTCTAGGTCTTTCATTTTATCACATAAACTAGCACAGCAAACTAATTTACACTCGTGTTTTTAACTACATAATGTCTCCCACATATTCAGTTCAGACCCTAATTTCTCTTTTTTAAGTTTCTATATTTATTTTTGAGGAAGAGAGAGAGCATACATGAGTGTGAGAGGGGCAGAGAGAGAGAGAGAGAGAGAGGGAGAGAGAATCCCAAGCAGGCTCTGCACTATTACTGCAGAGCTGATGCAGGGCTCAACCTCAAAAACTAAGAGATCATGATCTGAGCTGAACTCAGAGTCCAATGCTTTGACTGAGCCATCCAGTGTCCCACAGACCCTACTTTCCTTTTTTTTTTATGTTTATTTATTTTGAGACCTAGAAGAGTGAGCAGGGGAGTGGCAAAGAGACAGGGAGACAGAATCCCAAACAGGCTCTGTGCTGTCAGTGTAGAGCCTGATGTGGGGCTCGCACCCACAAACCATGAGACCATGACCTGAGCCAAATCAAGAATTGCACGCTTAAATGACTGAGCCATCCAGGCCCCCCAACCCTATTTTCTAATCAAAGCTGTGTTCTTTACTTTCCAGTGGTCAGAGAAGAAACGTCACATAATTCAGCATGTTATTATAATAATAATACATGCACTTTCACCAGGAATTTTTGAACGGACAGATATGCACTAATAATTACATCTAAAGACTATAATTAGTTGTGCTAGTTAGAAGATCTAGCCAATGCCTGATCACTCCATCAAACCTGCCAATGACACCTTTCCTTTCTCTGGCAAATGGTCAAAAAGACTTGGTCAGAATTCTTATTTATTTTGCAAAGACAAGAATTTCTTGCTTGTTGTAGCTACCTCCTCAAAATTCTTCTGCTTTAACCAAAAGACCTCTGTGCTAGGGCTTTTCAATGTCCAAATTTCCAGATGTTATTATTCCTGACAATGGATCTGCATTGATTTCATATGTGTTTAAGAAATCTGTGAAGCCAGAGCTCATCCAACCTGTCACCATCACTACTCATCACCCTCCAGCAAATGGTCAGGCTGAAATAACAGTGCAGCCCACTAAGGACACCCTAAAGTGAGCTGTGAGAGGAAAATGACCAATAAGATTTGCCAAGTTTCTCATCACTCAACATGTCACTCCAAGTGGGACAAGAGGAGTCAGTTCTGCTGAATTAAAAAAAAACAAAAAAACAAAAAACAAAAACAGAGCAATTCTGTAATTGTTCCTTTGACAGTTTCCATGTAGAGCTTGCCTTAGAATTGAGATAGACTAGAATGTATTGTGGATGTTGTAACATTCTTAATTTAATTTTTCCATTGAAGTTGGTCTTGACTGAGAATTTTATTTATAGATTTCTTAAATGTTTAAGAAACATTTAAGTGGGGGTGAGTGGGGGTGGGTCAGAGAGAGAGGGTGAGAGGGAATCCCAAGCAGGCTCTGTGCTTTCAGCACAGAGCTAAGCAAGGCTCAATCCCACAAACTGTGAGATCGTGACCTAAACTAAAATCAAGAGCTGACTGCTTTACCTACTGAGCCACCCAGGTGCCCCTTGCCAGAGAATTTTAAAGTTAAATAGAGAGGGACATGTTCCTACATAATTGAAATCACAGTGGATGTGATATTTTAAGGGCTAGACTATCGATCACCTAGGATGAAATAATACTAATAATAACAATTTAGTGTTATGGTCAGTTTTGTTTTTAAAATCCTGGTTCTATTTTATTTCTTTTGAGTTTATTATAGGCCATTGTGTACCTGCTTATTTTAAGTTCAGGTTCATTATATAATACAGTTCCCCTGTAGTTTTTTTTTTTTTTTTTTTTCACCAAAAATATGAGTTAAGGCCTTTTCTCCTACTTAAATGTAACCAGATCTCCAAAAAGTTAGGAAAAAAGGAGGGAGTCCAGAAAAGAATAACATCATAATGTGTCTACCAAATATTCTTAGCTTTTCTCTTTCTGGACACATGGTAGGATTGTAGCCTTCATTTCACCCTCCAATCAGTGTGGAGCACTGTGCCTTAAACTACAAGTTAGATTGGCAAAGCAGGAACCCTAAGTTGCAAAGCAGGAATTCTAACCAGGATGTTAGTTAGAATTAACTTCAAAGGTTTGTAGAAAGTGTCTTGGAGGGGCTGAGAATTCTCAATTTTCTTTTTTTTTTTAATTTTTTAATGTTTACTTATTATTGAGAGACAGAGAGACACAGAGCGTGAGCAGGGGAGGGGTAGAGAGAGAGGGGGGACACAGAATCTGAAATAGTCTCCAGGCTCTGAGCTGTCAGCACAGTGCCTGATGCGGGGCTCAAACCCACAAACTGTGAGATCATGACCTGAGCCAAAGTCGGTCGCCCAACCAACTGAGCCACCCAGGTGCCCCTCAATTTTCTATCTTATCTCTAAAGTCTACTCATGTCTTCCTCTGAAAAGACAAACAAAGAAAGTTTGGCTTAGCCTCCTACACATTGCTTTTTTGACACAATGCTTTTTGTTTAGTTTTTTTGTTTGTTTGCTTGTTTGTTTTTTGTTTTTTGTGTTTTGTTTTTTTGGACTGTCACAATCTGAGATTTCCAGGTACATCAGCTATGGAGCTCAGCTTGCTGATCACCAGTCCACATGCCTCAATGTCCCCAGGCTTCTAGGGTGTTCCCACTGGCCACCCAAGCCCAAAAGGAAATTACAGGGCAGGAAAGTCCTTTAAAAACAGTCTTTTTCACCCTACATTTCTGTTTCCATTTTATCATTAAAACTACAAAATAAAGTTCTATGATGAATGTGTAAAGTATCCAAACTACATACTTTTCAAAAACTTCACCATGTCACGTAAAGAAACAAAGCAAGGCTCACAAAGCCTTGGTTATGTATGTCATAGTGTACAGAATGAATGAGAAGTAGGAATTTCTTCCTAGCAACCTATTATTCCTCTCTTCCCTCCATTTTATGGATAAAATGGTAAAATTAAAATCTAAGTTCTATTTCTGGCTATGATAAAATATTTAAAAACAACAACAACAACACTCCAATCAAGAACATATAGTTGTTAAGAAAAAAAAAAAAAGACAAAATGTAATCTAATGTGATAAAAGGCAGGATTTTGGTTACTCTTGTGGGGTGAGGTAGAGACTTTGTAACTGAAGTATGGTACCAGAGATTTCTGGAGACCTGATAATATTCTATTTCCTAATCTAGATGATAGTTACCTACTATATGTTCATTTTGTGGATATTCATCATGTTGTGCACTTACAATTGGGTGCTTTTATGTAGGTTTTATTTCAGTAACATATTTTTTTTAATGTTAACTGATTGTGGGGCACCTGGGTAGCTCAGTCAGTTAAGTGTCTGAGTCTTGATTTCAGCTCAGGTCATGATCTCACAGTGTGTGGGTTCAAGCCCCACATCGGGCTCTGTGCTGACAGCTCAGAGCCTGGAGCCTGCTTCGGATTTGGTGTCTCCCTCTCTCTCTGCCTCTCCCTCGCTCTCTCGCTCTCTCTTTCTGTCTCAAAAATAAACATTAAAAATAAATAAATAAATAAATAAATAAATAAATAAATAAATAAGTTAACTGATTGTAGTAAGCCTGGTGACTGCCTGGAAATACACTATTAGCAACATGTAAGCATAAGTATATTTCCTCTGAGGGCCTTAAATTTTGGTCATTTTGCTGAATGTGTTCAAATTTACCCCCATTGAAATTATTCTCCTCTGGCACTTTTAAAATAGTCTTTGGCTGGCAATTTCATGTGTAACATAATCTTGTATAAAGCACTGCCCATTGGGCATTGCATTTGCCTCAAATATGGTTTTGGGTTACATACTTTGGAAAACAACATTGCATATAATCTAACGTCTATCTCCCCCTACTCCTGTAATTCAACGCAACATCAACTCAGCATCAGTTTCATGTTGGAAAAGGAGGATATTTTATATAGAATCCATGTAGTCTGTAATTACAAAATAAATATCCTGTACTACACTTTAAATGGACAAAACTTTGAAATATTGCTTACAAACTACCCTTCTTAATGCATTACAACATGTAACAATAGATCATTTTAGAAGACAATTAAATTAAATCTCAATAAATTTCAACAGCCTATAGACAAATATTCAAAGGTAAGTATAATACATAAAAAAAGAACAATAGGACAATCAGTCTATAAAAACAAGCTAGGGAACAAACATTTCACTATTTTCAAATTCAGTAATTTGAATTTCTATTCACAATTGACAGGGAATTTCTATTCACAATTACAATTCTAAGGCAGCTGTAAAAATCACCTACAGAAATTAAAATGAGAATATTAATTTTGCTTTAGGAAGAAAGAACTTGATAGTGATATTAAGATAAATATTTCTATAAGTTGCTTATTTCACGGAGCAATAGTGGCTACTAAATTGATCTTACATAAAATAATCATATGAATATATTCACATGATTCAATATCTTTTATTCTTGAAAAGCAACAAGAGACAGATTATTGATAGTATAAAAATACTAAGGAAAAAGTATGCTCAACAAAACAAATCAGTAAAGGCTAACAGTGTATATACTATAATGAGATGAACAGAAGTGGATTCAGGCAGGTTCAAGTAACAAACTCCTAGAGAATTAAAAATACTGGATTTAGTTTAGAACATGTACTAATTACCATATAGGAATATTCATATCTTGTTTTCTTTTAGACATTAGTAAATTTTGCCAGTGTTACTAATTAGAAATGGTAAAAATCTCCGTAAGCACAGAGCTAAGGTTTGCAGCCAGACAACTTTTTCTCAGATAGATCAAAAACATCTACACTAAATTTTGGAAAAAGATTCCAGAGGCAATGTTGAAATTACCTAAAAGAACAACCTGTTTTTAAGAACTTAAGTGCCTGTTTATGTGTGAAAAATGGATATGCTAACTATAACATTTTATCTTCTTATTAAATTGGGTACAGGAAGATCTTCTATTTGACAATACTTTAAAACTCTAAATTAGTTTACTAAATGTTCAAGAAACTGTGGAAAGCAGGTCAGTCATTACATACTGAAGAGATTAAAAGCTATGGTGTGTGTGTTTGTGGAACAATTTTACCTAAAATCTATGACTAAGTTAAAGAATTCATTTTCTATTTTGAAAGATAATAGATAACATATCTGAGGATTATTTAAATGAATTATTTGAATAAATATAAATTCTCAGAACCATCCACTTTATGTAATTAGTAAGATTTCTCCTGAGCCATATTCAACTGGCAAAATAGTACTTAACATATAACCTGCTCAATGGATTCTTTATAAGATTTTAAATTAACCATAGCTGTAATACCTTAGTAACAAGGATCCTAAAATGTAAAGTTTAACAATGTGCATAACAATGTGTGTTTACTCAATCTAACCTCAGTAATTTTTAAACATTTATTGCTCTTGGGTGATGGATATGATGCATCTGAAAAAACAACACAGAAAAAAATAATTGATAGAATGGCAAAAATATTCAACACAAAAAACAAAATCATGGACTCAGAATGACCGTTGATGCTCTAAACCCTAACTACATATTAGAGGTAACTGGGGAGTTTCCTAATAATCCTGATACCAGGCCTGGTGCTCACAGATTCTGATTCAACTGGCCTTCATTTTTCAGTGTTCCCCAGGTGATTTCAAAGCACTTCTAGGGCTGGGAAGACCAACTCCACAACAACTTTTAGGCAGATACTGTGTACTAAGACCATAGTCTGCCCTTACCAGCTACAGTTAAGTCTAACAATTCCAGATCAGTATCTAATTACGTTTTAGACTAGTTTCCTTTGATCTGTCCTCAGAAGAAAGAGAAATAAAATAATAAAACTTTTGGGGCACCTGGGTGGCTCAGTGGGTTAAGCGTCTGACCTCAGCTCAGGTCATGATCTTGCAGTTCCTGGGTTTGGGCCCCATGTTGGGCTCTGAGCTGACAGCACTGAGCCTGGAGCCTGCTTCGGATTCTGTGTCTTCCTCTCTCTCTGTTCCTCCCCCACTCACAATCTGTCTCTCTTTCTCAAAAATAAAGATTTAAAACAAATTTTAATAAAGTATTAAAATTCAACTTTCTGTTTACTAATCTTACATCCTTGATTGTGTTTTCAAATTCCGCATTTGGAATTTCACCTCGGGTCAGTATATTCAAGTGTGGACTCATGACCAATGCTAAGGTTGTGAAACAAATGACATGTGGAAAGAATAAGGATGACTTTGTGAAAAAACTTTTTCCCAGTTAAATTTGTATATCTATGTGTGTGAATGAATACATGTATTCTGATGGGCTCTCAGCCAATTCTCCTTTCAAAAAATTGATACACTTCTATAACTTCACGAAAATTAGTATTTTATCCAGTCATAGTTTTAACCAAAGCAGTGCTGAACTAAAAATATCTTCTAAGGGGTGCCTGGGTGGCTCAGTAGGTTAAGCATCTGACTCTTGATTTCAGCTCAGGTCATAATCTCACTGTTCCTAAGATCAGGTCCTGCATCAGGTTCTGCACTGACAGTGTGAACCCTTCTTGGAATTCTCTCTCTCCCTCTCTCTCTCTGCCCCTCCTCTGCTTGTGCACTCTTCCTCAAAATAAATAAGCTTAAAAAATTCTTCTAGTAGAATAACCATGGCATATATCCTGTAAATGCAGACTGCGGTAGGGAGGCTATACAAACTCATTTCTAATCACTGCTAAGGATTTTCTTCCCTTTTTTCTAAATATTTCACTAATATCTTGCAGCAAAGAAAATGGTCTTCCTACTCACAGGGGACATTTTTGGAAGCTGTGTTTTTAATTCTGTTTTTTTCAATAGTGAAGATTTTTATAAGTGTGAACACTTCAGTAACTTAATTAAAGGAGAAATTCTCTAAGATTTTTTTCACGAATATTCTAGGAGTTTTTTTAGTTAACTATTCAGTGATATTTTTAAATTTACAAAGTTATCAAAAAAAGGTGGGATAGTTTATATAGGAGAAAATGGTGTTGCTTTTGGCAATATTATTGTTCAAGCACATGGAAAGTATGCATATCTCTTAAACAAACAAACAAACAAACAAACAAACAAAAACAAACCTGTCCTTTCAGGATGTATAGTGTTAACAGGGAGATAATGCTTCCCAATGTTCTCTGAAGGGTCTAAGATAAATATTGTTGGTCAATATCACAGATGACATCCCTTATTTGCTTTCCCACTTTTACCCAACATCTAGGTTCTGGTCCAGTCTAGGGTATTCAAGAACCTTTCTATTTTTTTTTCATTCATGATGGGCATTATAGTTGTACTATCAGGGTGCATAGCCATGTTGGGTCACTGAGATTCATTCGCAGCAAAGTCAGTGGAATCAACATGCTAGGATGGGGTACCTTGTGAAGCTAGGCTTACTTATCATTATGTGATATCATTAAAATCATTTTGTATTACTCCAATAAATCTTTTTACCTGAGCTAATTTTAATAGATTTCTGTTCACTCATTTACTTACTGAGCCCTACTGTGTGCCATACTGGTAATAATGTTCAACATGGCAAAGTGGTCCCTGCTTTTTTGGAGTCTACTTCCTCATAAGCAAAGTGCCCCTACTAAAATAATGAAATCATTCTCCTCTCTTGAAATGGACTTAACGTCAAGTTATATATGCTTTGGTGTTTGCAGAGTAACCAGGACAGCAACCACCAGGATGCACCATGCACATGGTATACTTGAACTCAGCAGCTGTTTGTATATCACGGTGTTTGCAGGGACTCTTTCTCTCCCATTTTACCAGAGGTCCTAAAAAAGCTAAAGACAAAGCAATAGAAGGCAAACAATCCTTGCTAGAGGATCTTGTACGATTTGCAAAGGTGCAGCTTTTGTAATCCTTAGCTGACATCCCACATTCAGCTTTTAAAAGAGGCTAGAAGGACCAGTAAAGACACAAGAAATTCAAGACAGGATTTCTTTTGAGAGAGTTAAAGGGATTTTGAGTCTCACCCTTCCATTGGGTTTTAAAGGCACTGGAGGAAAAGACAAGTGTTTTCTGACTGTTCATTAGGGTAGTTGTGCTTTACATTATTTTATTTTTTAATGTTTATTTATATTTGAAGCAGAGAGACAGAGCACAAGTGGAGGAGGGGCAAAGAGAGAGGGAGACACAGAATCCAAAGCAGGCTCCAGGTTCTGAGCTGTCAGCACAGAACCCAACAGGGGGCTCAAAATCATGAGCCATGAGATTATGACCTGAGCTGAAGTCACTGATTGAGCCACCCAGGTGCCCCGGTAATTGTATTTTCTAATAAATTGAGAAGCAATAGAATGTCCGTTAAAACACACGCACACAGAGACACACACACACAAATCAGGAAGTCTAGTCTGGGATTGACACCAACTAGCTGTGTATCTTTGAATGTATCATTAGCCCCTCTGAGACACACCTGCTTCATCTCTAAAATGGGACTGAATGAAGCCTGTGGAATGCTCCAGATGTAGATCTCCCTAAAATTTCTGGCTCCTCTTCTCTGTTCTGCAGCTGCCTCTGCCTAGGGGTGGGGAAAGGGCGTCCCAAGGACACAGTCTGAAAACTCCTTAGACAGAATACTGTGGTCTCTTCCAACATGAAGATACTATGATTTGACTTTTTTTTGAAGTAAAGCCCTTGGTCACTGTGGTGTTCCCATGACTGTCACTATTAACATGCCCTCTTTGTCAAAACTAGTCCTGATTTTGTGGGCATGATTTTCTTTACATTCTTTATGCACATGAAATATACTTCACAGGAAAAATAACAACATACCAAAAGGACTGTAACTCTCATGTCTTCAGTCCATACAACAGACTTAATACAGTAAACTTCCAGTCATCCAACATCCCTTCAATATTCACACTCTCTCCTGGCTGTCAACTAACAAACGACAGATATTTCTTCTAAGCTGGATTTATTTGAGGCTTCTTATATGCTATAGCATTACATGGTTTGACTCCTTAAAAAAATAACTTTGGATAACTGCTCCAGCAATGATGTTTTTATTGAAATATACATGCTGGTTCAACTATCATTTAATACTGTCTACTTTCTAGGGAATGAGATGGGAATGGCATTCTAGGGAATGTTAAGGGAAAAGAGAGGCAGCATTTAGTTTGGCACTGTTCTTTAAAATCCACTCTTCAAATTGACCTCTGCTATGGTGATGAGCTCTACAGAAAATCACTTGGCAATGCCATTTCAAATATCCTGAGACAGAATCATCTTTACAGTACTTAGCGAATATGTTCTTGGAAATGAAAGATTTTTCATAAACATATATCAAAATAAATTTTAAAAAAATCAAAATGAAAGAAAAACATTAAATGATACACTAGTAAATAAGGACAGGCTTTAAAAATGTGCATAAATCATTATCATAACAGTACAAACCTTTTTGGCTCTTGCTTAATGATCATCAGCAAAGACATCTCTCAAATGACAATTACTTTCGTATGCTCATCTTTAATAGAACCCCACATTTTGCTATATCCCATATGAATTCAATCATTATGTACCCATAAATGTATATGGTTGGAAATAATTTTTAAATCTTTTAAATAAGAAAATATGTGAACATCTCACATGTATTGCCTTGAGACCATCCCCTTATTGAAATTCCATAGATAAAAATATCCATAATCTTTAAAGTATTTTACTATTCTCAAGGACCTGCCTAGAGCAGCAGAGTTGCTGAAGGGGTACTCTTCCCTGGCTCCTTTTATCTGAGTGATTCATATCAACCAGGGACTAGAGGAGGTAGTGGAAGGGGCATTTCAGTTGGTGCCTAAAAGACCATACATAACACTCACCAGTCTGTATTTCCTGTTAAGGCTCGTTGCCTGGCAACAGTGGCCTCTCCCCAAACTGTACTGAGGATGCAACTTAGTGTTTAGGGACACACTTGCACCTCCCTTTATCTCTAAGGCTGTGTCTTTACTAGAAAAGAATATGCTCTCTTCTTCCTTATTCAGGCTAATAATGTTAATGATCATTTACTAGATGGGCAGACATTCACAGTATAAACACTGAAATTGAACCAATGTGGCAAAGAATATTATGGTTTCTGTTCAAGTGGCAATGTAGCTACATTCCAACAGGAAGAACAGTTAATTGGGGTTTGGGGACAGGCACATTCTGGTTTTTACTTGGGTCTCTTCCCCTTATGGGACACTCTTGACACTCACCTCTGCTCTCTCCCCTGGTTATGCCCTTCTCCCTGATAACATCAACTACAGAGAATTCCAACTAAGTAAACCATTTCTGGATAATTCCACTGGCATCCAGGTTTGTCCATGACTGGAAGGTTCTTAGAAGGCAAGTTAAAACGGTGGTTCTCTAGGGGCTTCACATTTGCATACTTCAAGCCAAATGTATTTCTCGTAATACCAATACTAACTAGTGATTTAGTGGTTGACAAATAATGTTTTTGTTTTCATGCCCAACATGTAATGTACTGTGGTTGTCTAAAGCCAACCAACTGGCATATCTTTATTTTCCCACAATGGTCCTATAAATATTATATCTAGGAAAATGGCATCCCTGTAATTCAAGACTTGGTGACTATGGAGTTCTGTACTTTGAGATAGTCTAGGTAATCCTACACCAGTCAGAAATCCCACTAAGATTTGCAGAACGAGATCTTATTTTCTTATTTTCCAGAACCCCATCATCATTCTAGAAAAATAACATGGACTAGGTACGATGGTGATATTTGTGCCCCTTCCTTTTTCTCATCTTTCGTCAAAAGCAGCAACAAACCCAAGATACTGTGTCTTCATTCCCATGATGGCACTTTTAATCCCACACATTTCTGTGATGCAGTAACACTAGAAAGAACATCCGATCTCAGTAGCCTATACTTGAAGCCTCGGTTTTGACACTAACTAGTTGCCTCATCTCGTGAAATCACTTGGTTATTCATTTCACATGTTCTCTTGTGTAAGCTATAACTTGAGCCAGCTCTAAATTTCTCTGAATTCTGAAACTCCTTGATTTTATGATTCATCAACCACTGCTTAACAACTAGTAATATACACCATGATGCATGAGACTGAAGTTAGTAAACCAGTTAGTTAAACAACCACCACAACAAACTCAGCTCTGGCTTTGGATCACTATTTTGTTTGTTTGTTTGTTTGTTTGTTTAGAGAATGTGCACAGGGTGGGGGAGGTGCAGAGAGAGAGTGAGAGAGAGAGAGAATCCCAAGCAGGCTCTGCACTGTCAGCATACAGGCGGGGCACTAACTCAGGAACAGTGAGATCATGACCTTTGATGGGGTTCTGGAGCGGTGGTGAGAGTCTGGAGGCAACAGCCAAGATAGAATTCTTGAGATGTCTTTGTTGCAAAAAAGGTGATTTCATTAAAGCACAGGGCCAGGACCCATGGGCAGAAAGAACTCAGTTATAAGTGTGAGGGGTGAATGATTATACACCTGGGCATTGAGGGAGGTAAGGAAAAAGGGAAGTTCCCAAAAGGACTTTCATATGCTAAAGAGGACTCTAAAGATACCATAGGCCTTGCTATTGTCAAGTTAATGTTGTTTTCCCTCTAGTAAGGAATTAACATTAAGACAAGCCACAGTTTATTGGAGGCATGTTTTACTGTACCTGCCTCAAATATTTGTCAATGGGTTGCAGGTTAGAAAGAAACTTAATGGTATTTACATTTTCTTCTTGCCTTTGTTTCCCACATCACTATGGAGGGGAGGGTAATGTAGGCCTCTGGGACACTGAGTCTCTAGGTTTCTGGAGACCAGGCTATTGATAAGATTGCCTTTTTCTTGTCATTTACTAAGACATTTGTAAACCAATGGAGACTCTTGTCCTGCATGACTGTGATCTCTATCAGTTAACCACTAGTTTTTCCTTTTCCTTTGTTCTTGGACAGCCAGGAGTGCCTGAGGAATGTCATACATATCCTACCTAGGGGATGGAGAGGGTTGCTAGCTTTTACTTTACCTTCCGCTTGCCTTATGCTCCCTCATCAACCTGAGCTTAAATTAAGAGTCAGACACTTAACTGACTGTGTCACCCAGGCGCCCCATGGATCATTCTTGAAAGTAAGTTCTAGAAACCTAGGCAAGCCTAGAGCCCAAGGATAATAGAGATAAAAGGAAATGATGTTATGGTAGTACATGGCAGTATGTTTTTAGAATCCACCTGGTCAGTAGCACAGTGCTTAGTTCATAGAAATCACGGTAGTTACTTGTTATTTGATTGAAGGGTAGGAAGATGATCTGTATCATCTATTAGTATTCAGGAAACTAAGGAACGACTATATAGTACATCCAATGATTTCTGCAATGTGTCAGCCATCTGGGCTTTATTTTCACTGTATGTCATTGTTATTTATTAAAGAGTATGAATAATTAAGACATCTGGCCCTGCCTATATACCCACACTGAAAGTTTTTCAAAAAGATATACACAGGAAATTAACATGGATACTTGGACATAAAAGGCTGGCGTAATTTTTTTAAGTCCCTACCAATAAGGCTTTACAAAATAACCTCTCTTCCCAAGAATGATGCCTTGAATCAAGACTTCTATCAAATTTTTAGATGTGTTATATAGGTACATATATTTATTGTGCAGCTAATACAGTCTTACTGCAGAACAGTTTTTCTAGAAGAAGTGCCCTGACCAAAGACCAAGAAGGTAATGTTTCTGAGTGCTTTTATTTCTGCATAAGATAAGAGCTAAAGCTGTCAGAAAATGATTAACACTCAGACATTCTCACTTACTGTCAAAGTCATCCCCAAAGAGGCAGAACACAGGATCGCCCTGGGCTTTCCTAGCTCCCTGATGTCAATACTGATCAAACTCAGATAACATGTTATGCCAACTGCTTGATTCTCCCAGGTTCTATGAGTATACAATTCTCTGCAAAATGAGGTTGCCATCTAAATGCCATCAAAACTGCTTTGAAATATTGGCAAAAGGGTTTAAGCTTTTTCTAATGTCTTTCACCTACCACAAATGCAAGCCTGAAAAAAAATGATCAAGTCTTTTCTGTTCCCTTCAACTGAGATCACAATCATAACATAAAATATTTTTTTCTGGATTCCATTGTTCGATTTGGAGGAGAGACAATGGGCACCCTGTTAAAATTGACCTCATATGGGTTCATGGATATGATTTGGTTATGGGCTAATGCATGTGCTGCCTCTGAGATTCTGAATGCAGTGTGGCCTAGGAAACCATATTATGTGAATCATTTGCTCCCCACTTCTCATTTCCCATCCTTACTTTCCTCGGTCTTTTCTCTGTCACTATGTAAGGTCACGATAGACTATTCATGGTTGTTCCTCAGAAATGGAAATAGGCTTTCAAATATTGGAAATATCATCACAACTGTTTGTGCACTAAAGCTGTAAACTTTTTATCTTAGTTACAATAGATGTGTTCCTGTGCTATCTTAAATTAATTATTAACAAAGAAATAATAGCTAACACTTAAAAATATTATGATGTGATATACTATATGGATTATACAAATGTATTATTTCGGTTAACCATTATAACACCTTTAAAAAGTAGATATTATAGGGGCACCTGGGTGGCGCAGTCAATTGAGTGTCCAACTTCAGCTCAGGTCATGATCTCATGGTCAGTGATGGGCTCTGTGCTGACATCTCAGAGCCAGGAGCCTGCTTTGGATTCTGTGTCTCCCTCTCCCTCTGTCCCTCCCATGCTCACTCTCTGTCTCCTCTCTCTCTAAAAAACAAATAACCCGGGGTGCCTGGCTGGCTCAGTCGGTTGAGGGTCCGACTTCAGCTCAGGTCATGATCTCGCGGACTGTGAGTTCGAGCCTCGCATTGGGCTCTGTGCTGACAGCTCAGAGCCTGGAGCCTGCTTCAGATTCTGTCTCTCCCTCTCTCTCTCAAAAATAAATAAAGATTTAAAAAAAATTAAAGAAAATAAAATAAAAATAAATAAATAAAAAACAAATAACTATTAAAAGATAGACATTATTTTCCCAGTTTTATAGGTATGCCCATAGCTGTTGAGTTACTTAAAATTTTCATGTGTGCTCAGTTAAGCAGAGACCAAGAGAAAATGAGGAAATATGATAGCAAGGTGTGCACAGGAAGGCTAGAGTCAGGATCCAGGGCTTGCATGCCTCTCACGCAAGAAATTCACTGTGTGACATTAGACAAGCCACTTAAATTTAGCTTTCTTATGGCTAAATGATGCTATCAGTTATATCCTTTTCTTAGTTTTTTCTATTCTCTTATACATGTTCTTATTCGAAAGAAAGGGTTTAAAGCAGTTTTTAAGGATACATACGCTCAAAGATTTTTAAAAGGTAGATCAGGAAGGGGAGGTGTCACGAAAAAGTGACAGAAATGAGGCTAATATGAAAAGACATGTCTTGAAGAATTAGACCCTGGCTATGAACTTGAGTCAAAGCTTTAAAGCAATCATTGAACAAGCAAAACCTGGTGAGTTGCACAACTGCAGAGGAGAAATAATCTGCCTCCTAGCATTGCAAGCAAATCAGTGAGATCTTGCAACAACACACGTTAACTTCCCCACCCCTCCTCTGCTCTATGCAATGGCAGGCAGTCCTGGAGCAGCTGAGAAAGGAAGCCGGCCAAGACCAGCCCTTTAGGGAAAAAGCACAAGGTCCTTCCTGCCACTCCACTCGCTGCGTCGCTCTCGTCCTGTAGGTCAGACACTCACTGTGTGGGCACAGGGGGCATTGCTTTTCCACTCACACTGCCATTGCCCTTCTGTGGGAAGGATTCTTAAGCAAATTACTTAGACTTGACTCTGATAGCCCCTGGCTCTCTCATGGTTTAGACATCTCACACAGATCTTACGACATCAGCAAGAGTAAATAAATAAATAGATTAATTAATAAGATTGAACCATTGAAGCAAAATAAAATATAACAGATTCAGAAGTGCTACAATTTTTAAGGCCTGGAGGTCACTGAGTCTATAGCTTTCATTTCATTTTTGTACCTCGCATTTTCATGCATTACCAGTACCAAATAATTTGAGCTATTCAACTGATGCAAGCTGAGGGATAAAGAAAAAAACAGCAAAGAGATGTGCATCTTGTAAGATTTGAAATACAGCTATGTAATCTATCAGAAATGAATTTACAGTAGATAAGCTGTTTAAATATGCATTTGAAATACCATTACCAGGAACATCTCTGCTACGTTTTGTGGTTTTTTAATACAATTGGTAACGGTGGCATTAGCGTGTGGGAAGCTGTGCGCAGGGCTTAGCAAACAGTTATTTAATGCCAAGATATGCATTCAATAAAAATAACTAGACATATATTTAGTACATCAATAAACTTTTTAAAGAAATGTAATCACTGGGATAATCTTTTTTTGTTTTGTTTTTGTTTCTGTTTTGTTTTTTTTTTTTTTGTTTTGTTTTGTTTTTTTGAGGAGTCTTCAGAGAACTTTCAAAATAGGGTTGGGATATGCATGGTTTCGGGATATTTGTATGCACTGAAATACAACAGTTGAATTATCACCATGATAAAATATTTTTGGATATATTAAGATTGATGGTTCAGCTGGTAAGTAAAATTTAAGGGTGAGTGGGAGAGAGACAGATGTAGAACACATCTGTGCTTTCCAAATGAGATGAGTCAAAAACAGGAGAAAAATGACAAACTTGTCTGGCAAATAAGTTAGGGGTTGTTTTCCAATCTAAGCCAATTTCTTTATTTTAATATTAATAAGAACCATTGTTGCTGTTCACTCTATAATACTGCTGTTCTCCTCCTGAGGCTTATACTTACTTAGGCTCTTTTGTTTTTCACAAATATTAATAAAAATATTAATTAGTTTCTCTCCTGATATGTCAGAACTATTCTTTAATTAAATGCAATTTTAGTTGATAAGTGGAATTACTTTGTTTTTCAGACCTCGATACTTCTAGGGGGAATCCCATAGAAACTTGCTGGAAAAAACACACTTGTTTGGCATAAGAATCAGATGTATTTGTTACTTTAATGAAAGCAAGTATATGGAATTTCAGTATTTTTTTCTTCACTGTTTCAAGACTCTCAACAATTTAATTAATAATATTTGGGGTGGTTTAGCAGTGGGATGAATTTGTATTAATTTCTATATACCCACATAAAAGGGCTCAGAATGACTCATTAGTAGGAAAGAAATCTTAAAATCAAAGAATTGTGTCATGGTTGAGTCTCAAGGAGATTTGACAATTTCATGAAATTATGTTTTCTCCTTATTTCTTTACATTTTAATATTTTTGTTTATTTTTGAGAGAGATATATAGATAGAGAGAGAGAGAGAGAGAGAGAGCAAGCGGGGGAGTGGCAGAAAGAGGGAGACAGAGAATCCAGGCTCCGGGGTCTGAGCTGTCAGCACAGAGCCTGACACGGGGCTCGAACCCACGAACCACAAGATCATGACCTGATCCAAAGTCGCACATTTAACCAACTGAGCCACCCAGGCACCCCATTATGTTTTAATAACCTACCAACTCTTCTTTTCTATGCAATTGTTTTCTCACATGTATAGTGGTGATAACAGGATCTAAGATTTCAACTTTTTAAAAGTATGAGTTTAATAAAATCCCTGGTATTTCTCTGAAGATCATGAAATTATAAAACAGCATTGCCTTAATAAAACAACAATAACATTTTAATAGTACTGCCTGTGTAGCAAGAAGATCATTTTGCAAATATTTGTTTATCTCCTTGGACTCTCACATGCCCACAAAAATGAGACACCCTGTGAGTAAAGTTGATTGATTTTTCCCCTCTCTTTTCTAAATCAACATTGGAGGATATACCCTCTTAAAATAGATTTCCATGTGCCAAATGATTTTTAATAGCAGCTGGTTGAACTTGGTCAAACAAAACTGTTTAAAAATATTTGATATATTGGCTGTTACCCAACCCCACCATCACATGCAAAATAGTTTTTTTGTTGTTGTTTTCCAAGTGACCATAGCAAGTAAGTATGGAGTAATTCCTTCATACCAATCACTGTGTGAAATGCCTTCATACACATCATCTTAGTTCTTTATAGGAGGACCAGGAAATATATATTATGACCCTCACTTTACACGTGACGCTAGACAGCTGAATAACAAATGTGAAAAAGAAATAAAGCCAACTAAAAATGGCTCCTTAACTTAAAAAAAAAATGCCATTCAAAGAATATTTGCCCAAGCTGAGAATGTAAACCACTCGGAAATGTACTATTGCTTATCTGTTATGGTCGACGTTTGTCATTTTTGTGCACTCTGATGTTCACCTGCATTTGTACAGGATAATAACTAATCGTATTAAATGGAAGCAAATGAAGCTAATATGACTAAATTATCTTGTTCTCTTGATGTGGTACAGAAAATAATTGAACAGGTGCACATACAATACTTTATTAAGTGCCAAAATTAATTGGAAACTGATATGGTACCACAAAAGTAAAAGGCTCGATCACCTCCCCCACCATAAAGCAGCTCTACAAAATATGTTTCTAGTGCAGCTGTTAGTCCCTTAGGGAGAACAGAGAAAGTCTGTACAGTGGAGGGAAGGAGCATGAGATCCAGACCCCACTGGCAGCAGATCCAATCTCGGTTCTACATACTAAAGGAGAGAATTTGTGCAAGGTACTTCATGTCTTCTCAACTTATCTTTCCTCTGCTTGAACATGTAGGGGCAAAAATGGTAATATTTTACATATTTCTGAAAGTCATCTGAAGCAAATTTGCCCCTTGACAAGATGGTTCAAGTCAGTTACTTCTATGCAGTGGCTAGATGTATGATTTTATATTGCCTTCTGTGCTTTTCCATATGTTTGAAATGTCTCCGCTGTTTAAAAGAGAGTCAAATGAATATATAAATAACATGGCAACTGACAGAATCTCCTTCTGGGTGGAGCGCTGAGGTAAACTTTAAGTCAGATATCATATCTAAAGTAGATAACACAGAGCAGTTACCTGTTCAAATACCAGTTCCCCTCTCCATTTACAATTATTTTCTGGCAACACACCATGACCTTCTACATCACCAGTTTGAACCACAAACAAGAACACGGACTTTCCAGTAAAAACAAGCCAGTAGTGATGTCAGTAGCAACTCATAAAATACTAATTAAGTGTCTACAACACAAGAAAAGTCATATAACATTGAAAGCATATTTTGTTTAAAAATTTCAGAAAACCTCCATACTCTCATTGTGAATAGTAACTGTTAACTAGTTGTATAAACTCAAATATTTTTCTCAGTATTTTCTGGAAAGAGGAAATAAAAACTTAAAGCACTTTCATTCTCACTGTTTACATATATATACATCCATACAGATCCAAAAAAGGAACTCAGATACCTTATTTGTTACTTTATCTTATTATAACAATAATTTCAATAGTTAAATATCATGAACAAGATATTAAAAAGTTGAATGTCAGATCAGTCCCATACTATTATTTTATTTTTTTTCCTTCAACAGTTGATTTCAGGAATTTTGGAAAAAATGCAAGACGTGCATTAGGCACGTAAACAAAAAAGACTATTCTGAAGAAAAAATATTTTTTTTTTTGCAGGTGGCTAAAATTCTTGGTAAAGATTCAAAGATTAATGTAAAGTTTCTGAAACATGATGAAGCCTCATTTTTCCTTATCTTGTCTCATTCTCACATTGCCTATTAAATGACTAGTTATAAATAGCAATTAAGTATTTTTTTTCTCAAATAAGCCAGTAACTCAAGTTATGGGGCCCAAATGATAGGTGTCCTGGTGTTTAAATATATTATTGTGTTTGAATGTGTAGATAAATTACTAGGACAGAAACAGAATGATTAACTACTGATCAACGTGGCAGGGTATTTTAGGATCCATGGTAACGGGAGGACTGATTCTATCTACTTCTGAAAATATATAATTGTTTAAGTTAGGTTCATGAAGCCACACAATTCCGGAAGGATATGCAGCATACCCGAATACTGGAGCATTATGGAAGAAGGTAGGGCACATGTATCCGCATATGAAACAGTGATCTGATCACAATTGACCACATTACAAAAAAGGTCACTTTTTTCTCAGTTATGTTAAGGACTGCTTCGAAAATTAAGTGGCTCAATATACACCCATGGAAATAGGATTACAAGCAACATGGGGGCGCCTGGGTGGCTCAGTCGGTTAAGCGTCCGACTTCAGCTCGGTCACGATCTCGCGGTCTGTGAATTCGAGCCCCGCGTCGGGCTCTGTGCTGATGGCTCAGAGCCTGGAGCCTGCTTCCGATTCTGTGTCTCCCTCTCTGTCTACCCCTCCCCCGTTCATGCTCTGTCTCTCTCTGTCTCAAAAATAAATAAACGTTAAAAAAAATTAAAAAAAAAAAAAAGAAACAACATGAGCTTTGTAAACTTGTCTTTGGTCCTAGTAACCCCAATTAAGATTAGAGAAATATTTCCTTTAACAGTCTGCAGGTGTGCTGTCAAAAATGCAGTGCAACCCAGTAAGACAATGTAATGCTCTGACTGTTACTATCTGGTGTGAGATTAAAAATGCAACGTGACCTAGTGAGATAGGCAATGCGATATTCTGAGTGTTACTACCTGGTGAGTTCAGACCAACAATAACAGGGAAAATATCATCTAAGCTGCCAGAATTCTTTGTGCTCCATTTGTGAACATCGCAATGTGTCAGACATGAAGGAGTTTTCTAGAAGATATGTAGCCATTAAAAACTTTGAAGGTATTGCCATGTCGCTAAAATGATGGACTATAGATTCCAAAAAGAAATACTTGCTAGAATTAAGATACAAATTCAGCTCCTGAACATCTGTTAACAAAATTAAGTGTCCTAATTTGACACAAATATCAGATCTGGGCAAAAAAAAAAAAACCAAGAATAAACCTGAAAACTTTTTTCCTGATCCACATTAATCCTTATAGAAAGGGAGACATCAGGAGAAAAGTTGAAATGTTAGTCATAATTAGTCAAAAGATTGCACAACAATCTTTTAAACTATTATTAATTATCCCTGATCTCCATCTTCCAAAACACCAGAAAAAGCTCTCAACATCTAAGAGATCTCTTGCACCTGCATTAGAGGTTTGAAGCAGCCCCATCAGCAGGCGGTGTGTCCCAACAAGACCAGAAAAATATCATTCAGTGATAAAGAGACTTTGAGGTGTATCCGAATCTTATTCCTCACTTGAAGCCCCAATTGGAATGAGTTTGTTCTATACATTTCTGTACCAAAAAGCTAGTTTCTAACACAAGATCCTGTGTTCAAACCCCCTTCAGGCAACTATGCAATTGCCAACTAAGGCAGAAATCTCTCTGGCTGCTACTTTGGTCAATGTATTCTTTTTGCCATATTCAGCCCATTGAAGGCTTATCTCCTCCACCAACAGTTACCTTCCAATGAGCCTTCTCTCTGTCTTCTTTAGCCTTTGTGATATTGTAAGTGAACTCACATATGTACCTGATCAATTCTGAAGATAATTTGTTCAGGCCCTTGACCATGCTGAAATCAAGCTTTCCCCTGATGGCAACTTCCAAAACATTTTCTACCAGAAGTGGTTTCCTTCTTTGTTATGCTTCTTGGAATCCATTAGCCTCTACTCTTCAAGAAGGCTTGCTTTGCAAGCATATCACACCTACCTCTGCCACTCTCTCTGTGCTTATCATGTATTAGTCTCTGGATCTTTTGGTTTCGTAGTACAATTTATCATCCAGCTTCAAAAGTCTCATCACAAATCCTCACCTCCAAATTTCCCTTCCATTTCCATCCTTCAGAAGTATAGATGTCTCTCCCACCCTGATCTGACTGGTCACTGTATCACTTTTAAGGATGAAGTTAGTAAATTTTAATTGCTCCCTTTCTCCTCTTGTTCATCCCTTCTGATCTTCTCTCCTCATCCAATGTCACTTCCACAAGTGTATTTCTTTCTGTCTTATTGTTTCATATTAGAGCCTCAGGTACTAGACCAACTTACTTTTTTCCTTATTTACCTCAAACTACAGAATTCAATTTTCCAACCACATGCACACTAGTGCTTTTTTTTTAATATGAAATTTATTGTCAAATTGGTTTCCATACAACACCCAGTGCTCATCCCAACAGATGCCCTCCTCAATACCTGTCACCCACCCTTCACTCCCTCCCACCCCCCTTGAACCCTCAGTTTGTTCTCAGTTTTTAAGAGTCTCTTATGTTTTGGCTCCCTCCCTCTCTGCACACTAGTGCTTTTGAATCTTATCCTTGGTCTCCAGAAGCCCCACTTTGTGAAACTCGCACCCTCTCTCATTATAGCATTCTTCTAGGTTATAAAAAAGTCTTATCTTTGAATATTTGTTATACATATTTCCCTCAGTCTACCTGCCTTCTAATTTGGATTCTGTTTGTTCATATAGCTTTTGTTGTTGTTGCTGTTTTAACTTGGGCAGCCTAAAGTATAAGCCCTTTATTCTTAAATTTTTTTTTTTTCCAACGTTTATTTATTTTTGGGACAGAGAGAGACAGAGCATGAACGGGGGAGGGGCAGAGAGAGAGGGAGACACAGAATCGGAAACAGGCTCCAGGCTCTGAGCCATCAGCCCAGAGCCCGACGCGGGGCTCGAACTCCCGTACCGCAAGATCGTGACCTGGCTGAAGTCGGACGCTTAACCGACTGCGCCACCCAGGCGCCCCAAGCCCTTTATTCTTAATTAAAAAAAAAATAAAAAAAAAAAAAACAGTGGCGTATCCTTTATCTATGCTAGCACATGGGGAGTAGTACATAGATGAACTTGAAATTCAAATGTGGTCACCTCAACAAACATTTATTAAATGCAAATACACTAGGAAGAGTGAATAAGGAAAATACTAGTAGTTTTAGGTCTTAGAGAGCTTGCAATCTTTGGGGGCAAATAAACACAGAAGCAAACTTCAATATTACAGAGCAAGTGCAAGGATAGAGGAGTATCAGCATACAGAGGTACAAAGGAGGCATCAAATGCCTCTTGGAAGGCAAGAATTTGACAGTATGTATCCAGAGGTAGATGGAATTTGAGTTGAAACTCAGGAAGTCCGAAAGAGGCATCTGTGGAAGAAAGAAAGTTAGATGTTCCACAAAGAGACAACAGCAGGATGTGTATAAACTATAGAAGTACCTAGTATGAACAAAGAATAGCGTGGCCATATGTCCTATCACCTTCTGAACCTGCATCCCCAATGTAAGAATTAATAGTTTCCTCATTTATTCTCAAAAGGTCACTGTTTCAACAATAAATTAAATCACATTACGAGTATTTAAAGGGAAAAGCTGAAGGAATTTGATTGGAGAAGTTACTGCAAACCTTCCTACAGTTTGGGGACCCTATTCTGAAGAGCTGTAAGCGGAAATGTTGTCTGGTTAGATTTACAATTTTGATAGGTTTCTCCCATGCCTGTGTGAGCAATGCATGTAAGGGAACAGAAGATTAGAGGAATGGAAACCAGTTAGAAAGCCGTTATAAGGGTCCCATGAGGGCTGATGAGGATCTCAATGGGCACAGTCATGATAGAATTGACAAGAAAGGTGGGGCCTGATAAATATGTAGCATATAAAATCAACATATTGCAGTGAATGACTGGATGCACTAGCTAACTGTACCGGGAAAATACAGTCTTTTGGCAGCAAGAGGTCAGGGGAGTGATAGGATTTCATGTTGTAACAGGTGGAGGCTGAGTTGCTAATTGGAAATGTCAAGTGGAATAGACAAAGAGTCTAAATATTAAGGGAGAGTTTTGGGATGGAATAAAGCCTGAAGCAGCATGAACAACTAAGCTTCTGAAATTACCTGAAGCTTCCCAAGGAAATATAACTGCCTTTGGAGACCTGGAGAAGCTATCTTATTCTACTAATCCCTTTCCTTTTATTGGTTTCTCCTCAGTGTTATATTTTCCTGAGGATTTGGGCTATGCTTACTCCATCTCTATAGGCCTTATATCTCCCAGCACACGGTATTACTCTTAGAAGAGAACAATCACTCAATGAATGTTTATTCAATTAAAACGTTCTTAATAGTATAGAATACCATTTCAGTCCACAGAAGACATAACTAATGACTGGATTAAATTTATATGGGATACCAAAGGACAACAAAATGTAAACATGCATCTGTTCTATTAATAGATAAGTCCATCTGAGACTCTAACCCAAGGCAAAGAGAAAGAAGTCAGATTTTCAAAGGTGAAACACCCACCCAAATAGTTGCCTAAAAGAATTAGATATTTATTCAATCACCTCTAAGCTGTGGGACTTGGGTCTGTCTCAACCAATGTGACTCAGATTCAGAAAGCTTGCAAACTTGAGCTCTGAGCAACAGGAGTTTCCTCAACATGCTTCCACCCGATTAAAATGATAGAAAAGATAGAAACATTTTGTTCACTTGGGGAACAAGACACATTAGGCGTGGATAATTATTGGAATGCAATTAAGAAAACTAAAAGCATCATTAGTTTCCACTTAGATCACTTCTTTATCTGTAAAGGTGTTTTTGGTATTGTTATTATTTGCATTTTTGGTTGGTGTTTTGTTTTTATTTTTATCGTGTAAGACACCCTTGAGGGACATACTGTGAGAAGAATTTTTCTTTACTTTGACACAGAAACTAAAAATGGAGAAATTTCAGTGAAAAGAACAAACTAGTATTTGATCCCACACTATTTCTAACCCTAAATCACAGTATCTTGATGATACAGAGGTATTTTGTAGGAGATTAAAAGGCCTAAAGGACTTATTTTGTTTATTTATTTCTTTACCTACTTATTTTTGGCTGAGATGGCTTTAAATGGATTGTTTTTGAAGAGGTTAGTCTCAATCTTTTAACTGTCATTTATCTATGATTTAAATTCTGTATTAGGAGAAAACAAACTAGAAGGACCCATAGACAAGTGAATAGCATTCAAAAGTATAATTTAAAGAAGGTTCTGCTGTGGAGACCTTCATTTCAGTATCCTTCAGGGTAAGAAAAAAAGAAGTTACACTGCAATATCCCTGAATGTTAATTTCATGTTCTGGAGCTCTAAGGTAATTTTACAGACTGTCCAGAGTGATAAAAGTAAAATAGGTCCATCATCTATGACCACTCCTGGAAAATCTGAGGAGAAACTACAGTTGGATTCTTAGAAATATGTGTTCTCAAGCGAAAGGAAAATTAAGACAGTAAAATTACTCAATGCAGTGATGGATGTCTGGGGGCAGATTCATCTCAATAGAAGTGTTCTTACTCTTGGTACATAACAAAGGTTCTCAGAAAAATGAAGACTGCACAATACGGTGCTAGGTGCTGTATATCCAGTGATTCTGCCAGAAGTATAACTGGATAGGGACATGTCATCTAAAGTACTTAGGTGCTATGGTTCATATAATGTCTATATGACAACTACCCAGTAGAAAGGAATGCACAGGGGAAGATTTATTTCAAGTTCAATGAACTTGAAAGGTTTTACTTTCTCACTTTCTAAAAACTTTAGACTATATGTTCCCAGAATTTTTTGACTATGTTTTGTTGTGATTTTCAAGCTTGGTTTCATCCTGGATTTTGACCTTTTGGTGAGCCAAAGCAGCAGTAAGGCTCTGAGTGCTGTAGGTCAGCCCACCTGAAGCATAATGTTATTTATTCCCTTGATATGAGCAAATACTTTCTCTGAGTCAGGAGTCTACAAACGGCATGTGATAGAAGGTAAAACAAGAAGCAAATAAGGAATCGATGGCTTTCTTCACTATCATGATGTATCTATCCTGTTAAAATATATTTATTTATAAAGGTTTTGGAAGTCTCAAACAACACATCCAGGATAATAAGTATACTTTTCTACTAGAGACCTTATAACATTGCACATCTGTTATTTTGTATTCTTATTTTTCCAAAAGACTGTGAACTTCTTAAGACAAGGACAAAATACTAATCTTTTAAATACTGGATCTGGGGTACTTGGGTGGTTCAGTTTGTTGAACATCTGACTCTTGATTTAGCTCAGGTGATGATCTCACAGTTCATGGGATCGAGCCCAATGTAGGGCTGTGGGCTGACAGCTTGGGATTCTCTCTCTCCATGTCTCTTTGCCCTTCCCTTTCTTGTACACGTGTACATGCTCTCTCTCGAAAAAAAATTAAAATTAAAAAAAATATACTGTAATTGAAGCATGGTGGGGGAATAGTAAAAAAATCACTGAAGGAACAAAAGAAATACTGAATAAAAAATAAGCCACCAGTAAACACAATGACATGTGATAAATATACACCTGACTTGACATCACGCCATGAAAAATAGAGTTACATAGAGCCCCTATGGATACCAGTACTGGCTTCTCATCCTATTTTTTTCAGAAAGTTACATGTTATATGATTTCATAACACAGTTGGAGCAAGTATGAGTTATAAACATATACATATTTGGAAACAATGTATTTTGCATATATCAGTAAGAAAAAGTATATTATCTTAAGTATTTCAAAACAGAATTATTCCTACTTGTATAACTGAAGTTCAGGGGAAAAAACCTAACATCCCGTGTAATACAATTTGGTTAAATAATGTGTACCATCAACAGAAACACACGCTTCTAAAAAGCTACTCTAGTCTCATTTCTAGGAAATGCTGGTTGTGTATCATTATGGACCATTTCTCTGTTCTCATACATCTTGATCTCTGTAAAAGGAGTCTGATTCCATTTTGTGACATTGGCTGATAGTCCTCACATCTCACCCCTCCCTCTTCATCTCTGCCCCACATTGGGCAAGCTGATAAGAAAACCTAGTTGTTTTCTCCTTTGGTATTGAGGAGAGATTCAGTTCTGTTGTTGTTGTTGTTGTTGTTGTTGTTGTTGTTGTTGTTGTTTTTATGCCATTTTCTTTCAAAGAACCAGTTCTTAGTTTTGTGGATCTGTTCTAGTGTTTTGTTGTTGTTGTTGTTGTTGTTTATTTGTTTGTTTTTGTATCCTTTTCTTTCAAAGAACCAGCTTTTCCTTTGGTGTTGGTGAGAGATTCAAACCACACAAACCTCTCTACCAAGGCACACCCTCAGCTTGGGCTCCATCTCTAAAACCCACAAAATCCTCAAGGCAGTCAACTTGCCCTGCTGTCTCCAGAAAAGTCTCACTTCTGTAGGTAATAAATATTTTCATAACCACTGTGTGTGTGTTGGGAGATATCACTGGTTTCAACATTGAAACCAAATTTTGGGCTGGAGTTCATCTAAATCTACACCATGGCTGTAACAGTCTAACCTCCTAGATTTTGCTTATCTGCTTATCCTCCTCTGCTCTTTTTGGAGAGAGCGCCCCTTAGAAGGGGAGCAAAAAAGCTGAAATAATATAGATCCCAGTTACACTCAGAACCTGGCCAAAGGGAACTGAAGCTTTAATACAGCAAGAACTCAGGGAGACGTGCAGAAGTGATATTGTTATTAGCAGAATTTAAAAACATCCACCTGCCTAATTCTCACTTGGCTCTGGGATCAACAGTCTTTGTAGAATATGTTCAAACAGCATTATTAGTAGAGCACGCTAAGAAGAGCAGGAAATTACTCTTTTTATACCTACATTTGATTGCCTCTTGCAGTGCATTAATATAAGGGTATGTGGCACCATTTCCAAAACTAATGTTAAGGAAATTATCATGGACAGAAGAAAAGCAAATTTTCAACATTTCAATAGCACATTTTCAAGAGTCAAATGCCCACTTACGGCTTATTCATAACACAATAACTGTTTAAATTCAGCTTAGAATTCACTATGTGCCAAGTACTGTGCTGAGCATTTTATATACATTATTGTTTTTATCCTCATAAAAATCCTACAGATGAGAGGTTATTATTACTGAGATTCATATCCAAAGTCCATAATCACACATACACAGTATATGTCTTCAAATCTACATTGTTAAGGCTGTGAATTTTCTTGTTTCCTGACAATTTTTACAGTACAATAGGCCTTTATGAAGCTAACAGACTGCCAAGCTTGAGGAAGGAGAGACTTTTTTATAATGTAATGTAGGGAGACATTATCTGTCACAGCTGATTGAGGAAAGAGATATAAACACTGCATGGTAGAGTGTATTCATTTCAACTACACCACCCTAAAGAAATGTCCACCATGAATGTGGACATAGCCAGACAGGTGAATAAATGCATTTAGATGTTTTGCAAAGGCTTATTACTGAATTATGTCAATATTCTGGGAACTGTGATAAAGTAGAGAAAGGTACAAGTCATGTTGTTGACTTTAACATGTTTACAGTATACCTGAGAAATAACATATGACTCCATAATGGGTCTAGCTTTTAATGATTCAATGTGTTAATGTATTACATTAATACAAATAGCTTTATATGACAAGTACGTTTTTTAAAGCACGACTTTGCAAGTATTACTTTTAAATTTCTTTTGTCCTCAGTCAGTATCTAAATTGATTGACACCCTCTGCCTTTGGAAAAAGGAAGCATTTCTGTTTAAAACAGCTTATCATCTAAGAATTCATCATTTTAAAGATACTTATGAATAATCAACAGTTATCCGATTTAAGTGGAAAACAGCAGGGGGAGCTCAAAGACAGGTTGGACAAATTAAAGGTTGACTTCAAGAGGACAGAAACAATTAGTTTAAGACAGCTTCAAAGGGAAGAAAAAGAAATTAACAATACAAATGCATAGTGAAATTATTAGACGACATTTTACTCAGGCTAAAATAATTCCTAGCAAAATGGCGACTTAGCTACACAGAGGAACACTGTCCAACAGAAAACACTTCAAAAGGCTGAATAAACACAGCTAAGAAAAAGAAGTTTTAACTTGCGCAAAATCACTAGACATCAGGGAAATGCAAACTACATGTACCATGACATACCACTACATACCCATAGGAATGGTTAAAATGAAACAAGACAGACACTAACAAGCTTGGCAAGAATGCGAAGCAATTAGAAAGTGGAGACAACATTGCTTGCAATCTAAATTTGAAAAATTACTTGGGAAAGCTGTTGGCAGTTTCTTCTAAAGCTGAAAAGACTTAGGACTCATGATCAGTCAATTCCACTTCTGGCTATCCACCCAACAGAAATTTAAAGTTATATACACAAAAAGAAATGTATAATAATGTTCATAGTAATATGATTTGTAGTAACCTCAAATAAAAACAAAATAAAGGCTTTTCAACAATAAAAAAGATAAATAATATATGGCATACCCCATGAGGATGAAAATGAAACAGAAAAACATATATAAAGATAGAGGAATTTTCCAAATATAACGGTGAGAAAAAAAAAAAAAAAGCCAGACACTAGCAGTACATGAGAAGCTAGACACTTAAAGGGGACACTTCGTTTAGCAAATAATGTCATCGATGGTGTTTGAAGTCAGGTTGCATTTCCTCCTGGGAGATCATATGTGGAAGAGGGCACCAAGGGATGATATGGTAATGTTCTGCTTCTTGAACGAGTTGCTAGTTATGTGAGCAGGTTCGTTTCATGACATTGTCATGCTGTACATTTAGGTTTGTATGCTCTTCTCTATAATAAGTCATCACAATCTGCTAAATTTTATACTAGATGATTGTTTTAAAGCATTAACTTAAAAGTTATAATTTGAGGCCTGCAAATTAAAAAAGAATAGTTCTACAGAGATAACTAAGCACTAGAGTTGATGTTTACCCTGAAGGCATCTGGCAACCCTTCGTGTGCCAGGGAAAAAATCAAAGCCAGCGCCTACATAGAGAGGAAAGTTACATCCAGACTCCACATGAAATCTCACACCTAAAAGTTAATACCCGGAGTGAGTGTACTAGGCAAAAAACTTCCACATAGAACAAGATGTATCTTGGTTCCAGGTAGCATATTAAGGAACAAAATGTCTCTTTTGAAAATTTCTAATCACAAGTGTGTACTCATAATGGGATTGGATACTTGTTTGGCCTGGAAGTTGAACGTTTAGTTTAAAGTAGGTCTACGGCTGGTAGATCATGCAGTTACTTGGTGTAAGCAAATTCCCTCTGGAAAAATTCACTTTAAACACAATTCCAACAGGTAAAATACTAAGGAGCATCACAGAAAAATCACTGAATGCATAAAGAAGTAAACTCCCATGTGAAACAATCAACAGAAATAACATACTACAGAAATAGACTAAAAAGATTACAAATTTGGAATTACCAAATAACTATAATAAAATACTTTCATCTATTTAAAGGAATACCAGAAATGATAGAAAATCTAGATGATGAGCAGGAAACGATCAAAAAGCATCAGACATATTTAAAATAAAAACAAATAGAACTTCTCAAATTGAACATTAAATAATTGAAATCAGAAATTCAATAAACAGATTAAGCAACAGAGTAGACGGACATGAAGGTTGGAGTAGTAAGCCAGAAAACATAAATGAATGAATATTCAGAATGAAATACAGATAGGAAGAAACAAAAAATATCAGAGATGTTAAAAGAAGTGAAAGATAGAGTCAGAAGGCCAACATACATCTCACTGTGGTTTCAGAGGGAAGATTAAAGGGAATGGTAGTGAGTTAACATTTGGAAGTGCAATGGCTAAGAATTGTCCACAAGCAATAAAAGATACCTATACTCCTATGTATGAAGGCCAGTGAATTTTTTAAAAAATTGTTTTAAGATTTTATTTCTTAGTAATCTCCACACCCAATGTGGGGCTCAAACTTACAACCCCAAGATCAAGAGTCACATACTCTACCGACTGAACCAGCCAGGTACCTTGGAAGGCCAGTGAGTCTTAAATAGGGTAAATTTTAATAAAATTAATATCTGGACCCATTAGTTGACTGTGTAACAAAGATAAAAAGAACAATTTAAAAGTAACCACAGAAAAGAGACAGAGCAAAAGAACACTGATTAGAATGGAAGGTGATTTCTTAAAAGTCAATTTAATACTATAATAAAGCACTGAGAGGAGAAGTTGCAACCTACAAATACACACACAACAAAACCATCTTTTAAATAAAAATGCAAAGTAAATTTTTAAGAAAATCTAACATTAAGAAAATTCTCTACTATGGGACACTAGAAGAACTTCCAAGAAGACATATTTTAAGAATAAGAAGGGCTGAGATGCCAGGAACAGTGGTGAAAAAAAATACACATCAGTACTATTCAGAAAAGTAGACTTATCAAACTAATAATAATGTCTAAAACGTTAGGTAAACATGAAGAGAGCTAAAATCCATTTTTCTTCCATTGTTGAGGGGAAGGGTAAAGACACTTTAATTTTAGCCTTTAATAAATTCAATATAAAAGGAAAATTTTTAGGCTTATTATTGAAATAAAGAAAAATTAAAATTAGAAGGAAAAAATACAATGAGAAAATGATAGAGATCACTTTGATCCAAAATTATATAAGAAAGAAAGGAAGTAAAAAGAAAGCAAATATAAAATAGGATAAATAGGAAGCCTAAAATAACATATTTGCGCATTATAATGACAAATTAGCAAATATTCATGAATCAACTAATATCTGCAGTTAAAGCAAGTTTCTATACATGTCAGAGAATAAGTATTAAGCAGATATCTTCTTTGATAACAATGAAACAAAGTTAGAAATTAGTAACAATATAAATACAAAAATCCTTTTCCTTTAGAAAGAAATTTAAAAGCACTTCTAAATAATATCTGTGGCAGAGGCAATATCACAACATAATTTAGGAAATACTTACAACTGAATAATAAATATACTGTGCATCAAATACATGGGATGCCAGTAAAGCAGTAAAATGAATTGAACATATTAGAAATAAATGAAAGATAAAATCAGTGTACAAGGTAACTTACTTAGGAATATGGAAAAAAAATAGAAAAATAAACCCAAAGAAAGTAGAAGGAGAAAAACAGTAATGGTAAGGGAAAAATAATCATAATGTAGAAAACCTATAGTAATAGAAATTTAAAATTTGAAAGCTCTTTGAATAAACTAATAAAATAGTCTGGCAAATTGACAAAAAGAGAACAGAGGAAGAGAGAAAACAATAACTTTTTTTAGGTGTAAAGAAAATTTGGAAAGAAAAAGAATGGGCAAAATATGAGAGACAGGTAAGTAGATAGGGTAGGCAAAGAGATAGATGGATAGATAGAGAGATATATCAGTTATAGTGAAAACTTCAAGGAGGCATAACTTACCCAGAAAAATATAGAACAGGAAATGTAGATAAAAGAATCAGTTTGCATGTACGTGGAAAAAGCAAGAAAAAGCAATGCCTCTGGGTAAAGAGTTCTCAGTGAAAATTGCTGAGCAAGACAAAAGGAACACAATGAAAGTGGTCTCACCACTAATTCTGACAGATATGAGGGGAGCTTAAACATATAACTATACTTTGTATCACTCAAGTCTTTCTTTTTTTTTTTTCAGTCTTTTTTCTTTTTACTATAGAACTTAAATCTAAATTTTAATACGATTTAATTATAGAAAGAATTTGACTCATCTGTGATGGAAAACAAAATAAGATTGAAAACTAAGTTAACAAGCAGGTCTTAATCTACAGCATTTTTTTTGGTTACAAAATGGCAAGAGACATGACTATGACCAGAGATTTTGACCTAATGATTCTACCACTCAGAATCTACCCTAAAAAAAATACGATGAAAAACCTTCAAAAGGTGTGTCCAGAATCATTATTTGTAATACTAGTAAATGAGGCAAAAAAACATAAAATATATATAAAAGTAAACATACACATAGAAAATTTCAGTCAAGTCAATATTATATGGCAATCAAAATGATATGTGTATGGGGCGGCTGGGTGGCTGAGCTGATTAAGCTTCCAACTTTGGCTCAGGTCATGATCTCAAGGTTCGTGGATTTGAGCCCCACGATGGGCTCTGTGCTGACAGCTCAGAGCCTGAAGCCTGCTTCAGATTCTGTGTTTCCCTCGCTCTCTGCCCCTCCCCTGTTCGTGCTCTGTGTCTCTCACTCTCAGAAAGAAAAAAACATTAAAAGAAAAAAATGATATGTGTAAAGACTGTGGCAGATTGCAGAAAAGGGTTTAAGGAATAATGTTAGCTTTCAAAAGTGGGATAAAAACTCACACATGATTATATCCATATAAAATCCATATACCAGCAAAGAACATTTGGAAGGGACAGAAGAAATGAAAATTGCTGCATTTTAGTGGTGTATTTATGGCTAAGTAATTTGAAAAATCTATATATATATTTGGAGACTAATAATTTTTTTAAAAAACTTTTTACTGCTGCTTGTTGACTAAATACATAATTATGGTAGAAACAGAAAGACCAGGGACTCCTGGGTGGCTCAGTTGGTTAAGCATCCTACTTTTGATGTCAGTTCAGGTCACTATCTCATGGTTTGAGAGATTGAGGCCCACATCAGGCTCTGTGCTGACAGTACATATTCTACTTGTAATTCTCTCTCTCCCTCACTCTCTGCCTTTCCCTCCTTTGTCTTTCTCTCTCTCAAAATAAACATTTTTTGAAAGAAAGACCATTAGTTTGTATTTTTATAAATTCACAGGAAATTCACAAAACTAGGGAACAAAGTATAAAATTATTTAACAGGAGATCCAAAAAATGCTATCATTATGTTGTTTTCCAATTTTGTTTAAATAAATATAAAAATGAATAGTAATTTTCAAATATATAGAAAAGCATAAGTTATAAGGCAGTATCTGATACAGATTTATAATGAACAAATAGTGTCCAATTAATTCAATGTCCGTAGGTGATATAATAACAGCCCAAGTTAGAGCCAGTTGGATAAGATGACTTTGGGAGCTTTCCCACATGATATTCTCATTAGCAATATAAAAACAATGAATTTCTGTTCCATGGATTCAGATCTCCATGAGATATTCCTAATAAGTCTTCCTTTAAAAATGTAGTAATTTGAGGTCTACATCAAATTCAAAGATATAAGACAGTTTAATGTTCCAGGATATAAACAAAACATAAAACAGGTATAGATGTCTAAACTTTTGAGTATATCCAATCTTAACATCTGGTTGACATGCTCAACTGCTTACAGGTACATAAAATGTCTAAACTTTTAATGGTTCAGTGTTAAGAGTGAAAAAAAGAAAAATGAAGTTCAGCCATTTCATAGTTTGTAAAATATCCACTTTTAGAGTTCTTAAAAATGTTCCTGGACAGCTCCCTTTTTGAGGATGAGTTATTTATCTCCTGGAAGGAGCAGGTTCAGTCAAATTACCTAAAAATGTTTTCTCTGACTTTGTTTCCATTAAGGCTACATGTCTGTCTGAGTCAGTAATACTAATCTGTGTGTGTGCATGGCTATTGCAAAATCACTCATCTATCAAAACACTCTTTTCTGCTGAGTCTCACAACCCCACATGGCTCATAATCTTTATAAAGACATATTCCAGGAAACCACTATCAATCAATGAAAACAATTTTCAACCAGATCTAATTAAGGAGAAGAGGACTAGATGAATGAACATGAGGTGAATATTTTGAAATGTTTCTCCAATTTCACTGCAAGAACATTCAACCTCATTGAACTAAACCAAAAATTCTGAATTCACAGAGGCAGACCTCATCATGATTATATGGTTTATCTTCAGGTTTTCCATATCAAAGGAACAGAAGTCAAGAAGATAGTATTCATTCAGAAATAAATTTATGTAAGTCAAATCAAGAACATTTGTAAAAAATTAATTAGTTTAATGCTCAAGTACAGGTAGGGACAGTTTTGCTAATAAAATTTTGTTTCACAGAATGGCAATCACACCAAACAAGTGTGAAGTAGTATCAAGGACAGAGAGAGAAAGTTATGTCTATTTTTAAAAGAAGTTAGGTGATGGTCAGTATTAAAAGGAAAACATACCAAAGTACAAAACTTAGACATTTTATTTGGCCATAGAGTTTAGGTTGCTTTTCTCATTGCCATCCAAACATATCACACGGAACTTCCAAAGTCTAAATGTGATTTTAAAAGATCAGCGATGAATATGAAGGGCAAAGTATTCACCTCAAGACTATGATGAAGATACAGAGGTTTCTCATACCTATATCAGTTTACTTTTTGTTAGAATAAGTTAATATTATTTTTTACTTAGTCCACTAAATCTAGCATCTCAAAATGGTCAGTGGGAATATACCCGAAAGAATAATCAAGGTTTGGAACTATATTCAGCAACTCTATATCCTCTTAATAATATTAATGAGATTAAAAAAAAGTAGAGTCAACACTGATATTTACAAAAATCAGTCTGCCAATCATCTGGATAACTGGTTTCCCAACCTTCTAGGAAAATGATATATCATATTGATTATGCATATTTGTGCTTTAATAAGAATATACTGTGTAAGGATGAGCAAAATCTGTAATGGTAGAGCTAAGAGACAGGCGAGAGACTGTCTAGTTCAAACTCCTTTCTCAGATGAGGCAAGTGAATTTTTAAGAGATTAAAAAATTGTGCAAGTCATAGACTTCATGGGCAGGATGTCTCCTCCATTTTCTGCTGCGTAATATCTGTACAGCAAAGAGCAAAAATCTTTGAGTTTGTATTAAAGTGGCAACAAGTAAATAAGAATTTAAGAAAAAAAATATTGATAAGAAAATCAAACAATCAAACACTGAGTGGTAACAGAGTAAATGTATATTAATGAGAACAATAGGATTTCATGAATGATTATGATGGGTTCTTCCATCACTCTAAAGTTGGATGTGAAAAGACAGGTTTAGTATAAGAAAGAAACGTTGAGGTTCATTTACAAAGGAAAACTTCTTAAAGTTGAAATTAGTATGTTAGCAATAAGAAAAGTTATAAAAAGGATAGATGCCTACATATTATTTAATTATGCTAAGTCACTGCTGAATTCACAGAAAGGTCTACAAATTAAACAAAACCATTAGCTTTTGCATAGGCCATTCAGCTATAAAGCCAAGGAAAAGTATATTCTTCAGTCTAAAATCCAGAGTCTATTCAGCTGCAGCAATTTCCTACTTGACACATCTCCAAAGGCAAGAGAATTAAAAGCAAAAATGAACTATTGGGACCTCATGAAGATAAAAAGCTTCTGCACTGCAAAGGAAACAATCAACAAAACTAAACGGCAATCGACCCAATGGGAAAATATATTTTCAAATGACATATTGGATAAAGGGCTAGTATCCAGAATCTATAAAGAACTCACCAAATTCCACACCCAAAACAACAAATAATCCAGTGAAGAAATGGGCAGAAGATATGAATAGACACTTCTCTCAAGAAGACATCCAGACAACCAACAGGCACATGGAATGATGCTCAACGTCACTCCTTAACAGGGAAATACAAATCAAAACCACACTGAGATACGACCTCTTGCCAGTCAGAGAGGCTAAAAATGAACAAATCAAGAGACTATAGATGCTGGAGAGAGGATGTGGAGAAACAGGAACCCTCTTGCACTCTTGGTGGGAAAGCAAACTGGTGTAGCCGCTCTGGAAAACAGTGTGGAGGTTCCTCAAAAATAGTTAAAAATAGATCTACCCTATGACCCAGCAATAGCACTGCTAGGAATTTACCCAAGGGATACAGGAGTGCTGATGCAGAGGGGCACTTGTACCCCATTTTTTATAGCAGCACTTTCAACAATAGCCAAATTAATGAAAGAGCCTAAATGTCCATGAACTGATGAATGGATAAAGAAGATGTGGTTTATATATACAATGGAATACTACTTGGCAATGAGAAAGAATGAAATCTGGTCATTTGTAGCAACATGGATGGAACTGGAGAGTAAGTGAAATAAGTCAGGCAGAGAAACACAGATACCATATGTTTTCACTCATATGCGGATCCTGAGAAACTTAACAGAAGACCAGCGGGGAGGGGAAGGGGTAAAAACGTTACAGAGAGGGAAGGAGGCAAACTATAAGAGACTCTTAAATACTGAAAACAAGCTAAGGGTTGATGCGGGTGGGGGAGAGGGGAAACTGGGTGATGGGCATTGAGGAGGGCACCTGCTGGGATGAGCACTGGGTGTTGTATGGAAACCAATTTGACAATAAATTATACATTAAAAAAATAAAATAAAATAAAATCCAGAGTCTAGCACCACTGCTTGATAGAGGTTGGGAAACGGTTACAAATTACCAAGGAACCCTCTTTTGCTGGTGGCCTGATAAACTTTTATTTTTTTCCCCCACAAGGATCTAGAACTGCTTTTAGCAGCCTTGAAAACTGTTTGGAACTGAATTAATGAATTCAGTTCAAGACTGAAGGAATGAATCAGGGATTAAAGTGTGTGGTTTTTTTATTTCTTTATCATTACTTTCATTGTTCAATAGACACAAATTAATGACCTGTAGCTTCTTCATTTTATTAGCTGTGTGACTGAGCAAGTTGTGGAACCTCTATGCATCCCAGTTTCTAAATCAATAAAATGCTGGCAATAATAAAATGTATCTCAAAATATTATCATAAGGAATGAATTAAATATAAAGAGCGTAAGAATAAGAAGGTATACACTTAATTCACTTTATAATGATATTTTTTAAAAAGAGAAATCAGCAAGGATTGAATATAGTCAAAATCACAAAGGCAGGTTAAAAATTCTAAACCGAATATTAGCAAATAAAGCAGCAATAAATACATATATATATATATATATATATATATATGTATGTATACACATGTATAGAAATGATATGTATAGGTATGCATGAATAATATGGGAAACTATAAACATCACAAGTTCCAATCATTTATGACACTGATAGATTAAAGGAAAAAAAATAAACATATCTCAATAAATGCTGAAAATCCCTTGGCAAAATTCAAGAACCATTCATGATAAAACATTATAGCAATTTTGGAAGAGAGGAAAATTTCCAAAACTGGAGAAATGTAGAAGCAAAGTATGCCTTTCAAACTTAGAAACAAGACAATAATGCTTGCTATCTCTATTTCTATTTAACAATTTCTCAATGTCTAGTATCTCCAACTAGCACCATCATCATCATCACCTGGGAACATGTTAGAAATGCAGACCCTTGGGCCTGAACCCACTACTAAACCAGGATCTTCATTTTCATATGTTCTCCAGATGGCTTACAAGGCATTTTAAAGTTTTAGAAGTACTGGCCTAATTGGGGTAACAAGACAATACATCTTTTTACAAATGGCATAAAATATAGAGTATAAAAATTAGAATGGAAGAAACAAATCCTTTTTATTATTCACAGATGATCTGATTGTCTATGTAGAATACTTAAAAGAATTAGAAGAAAAATGATTAAAAGTATAGCAAAATAAGGAATTTTCTGGATATTTGGAAAATACAAAAAATTATGTATTTGCATATAGTTGCAGAAAGCACTTAGAAAATGAATTTTGAAAACTGTTGCCATTTTGCAATGACAACAGAAGGTATTCAGTACAAATGAATAAAAGATTCACAACCTCTTTAGAGCAAAACTATAAAACTTACTGAAAAACACTAAAAAAGAACTGATGGGAAATATGCTGAAATTACAAATAGTTCTGGGGGTGCCTGGGTGGCTCAGTTTGGGGGTTCCTGAGATGCCTTGGTGGTGCCTGGATGGCTCAGTTTGTCGAGTGTCTAACTCTTGACTTCAGCTCAGGTCACGCTCTCACGGTTCATGAGTTTGAGTCCAGAGTTGGGCTCTGCACTAACAGCTCAGAGCCTGCTTGGGATTTTCTCTCTCCTCTCTCTCTGTCCATCAAACGCTCTCTTGCTCTTGTTCTCTCTCTCAAAATAAGTAAATAAACATTAAAAAAAAAAGAAATGGGGTGTCCTGAATACATAATTTTTTTCTTAAATTGATCTACAGATTCATTGAATTTCAAGCAATACCATAGTAGTTGACTACAGGGGATTTAATAAACTGATTCAAAAATGTTTTACGAAGGTCATAGAGGGAAAGAACAGCCAACACATAACTGAAGAAAAACAAAATTAAGCAGGGGGCATTCTTTACCTGATATTCATTATCACAATCTTGTAGAAATTAGGGCCATGGGGATTTGGAACAGAGAGAGAGAGAAAAAAAAAAGGCAAACGAAACAGAATAGAAACCCCAGAAAGAAGGCAGCAGAGTTAAGAAACTCAATACATGTCAGAGGTAGCACTACTAGTCGTAGGAAGTGAGGGAGTAGTCAATCAATGGTTTGACATGTAGAAAATGAACATAAAATTAGATTCCTTCTCACACCATATGCAAGATTCCATTCAATATGTCTAATGACTTCAATGTAAAAGGCAGAACTTGAAAAGTTTTTATGAGAAATTCCTGCCAAAAAAGAAAACTCCTACTTCTAAAAAGCCTCCAACAGTGACTTACTGAGAGAAGATATTACCAGCACTTACCATCAACAAGGAATTGCAGACTATATAAAGAATCCTAAAAATTGATCAGAAAAAGACAGCCCAGGAGAAAAATTGGCAAAAGACTTGTGTAGAAATCTTATGGAAGAGGAAACATGAATGACTAATAATATGCTTTTATTACTTATTTATTTATTTATTTTACTGTTTGTTTATTTTTTGAGAGAGAGAGAGAGAGAGAGAGAGAAGAGTGCGAGCAGGGGAGGGGCAGAGAGAGAGAGGGAGACACAGAATCCAAAGCAGGCTCCAGGCTCTGGGCTCTCAGCTCAGAACCTGACGCAGGTCTTGAACCCACAAGCTGTGGGACCATGACCTGAGCCAAAGTCAGTAGCTTAACAGACTGAGCCACCCAGGCGCCCAATAATATACTTTTAAATGTTCAAGTTTATTAATTATCAGGGAAACTAAAATTAATACCACAATTAATTTCATTTTATAACTACTAGTTTGAAAGAATATTTAAGTCTGACAAAAAAAGAAATACTTAAGAGTGCTCTGACAAATTGCATATGACCATATGCCACTTGCTCTAACACTCACCGAGAATCTCTAAATGCTAAACACACGTATACACACGTACACACACACATAGTCATTCAAGGTTAAAATCTGGTAGCATTTCCCAAGTCCTTTAAAAATTATTGTGTGTTGATTTTTCATCTAAAATTTTAACTTCCTTTTCATTGTGTGAAGTTAGTTGTTACTGAGAAGTGAGAAAAAATACTTTCTTCATTTAATACTTTTCATACTGTTTATAAAGGGAAAAACTGTTAACCACAGAGTTTTCTTATTTTAATATTATATCAGTTAAAAGTATTTTACAGAAAAGGCATTTCACTTCCATTTTACCAGTCTATATTTATAAAGTTCTTTAATGTTGTAGAAAATGCACTGATGCTGTTTGAAAATCTCTTTTCGTAAAAGTAGAATACCAGGATTTTAATGTAAATCACAATCAACATTCTGATTGCAAATGCCATCAAGAAAAGCAGATCGGGGCGCCTGGGTGGCGCAGTCGGTTAAGCGTCCGACTTCAGCCAGGTCACGATCTCGCGGCCCGTGGGTTCGAGCCCCGCGTCAGGCTCTGGGCTGATGGCTCAGATCCTGGAGCCTGTTTCCGATTCTTTGTCTCCCTCTCTCTCTGCCCCTCCCCCGTTCATGCTCTGTCTCTCTCTGTCCCAAAAATAAATAAAAAACGTTGAAAAAAAAATTAAAAAAAAAACAAAAAAAAAGAAAAGCAGATCAAGTTGACTACCTTTACAGATCAAATGCTCACCCTCCAAACTGTGTTTTAGGCGCTGGGACTCATTTGGAGTGGTTTTATGTACTTGGACCACGTTTTCCTGAGGGACTGAGCAGCATTCAAATACTTACCAGTTGTATGACCTTGGGTAAGTAACTGTGTCTTCTAAGTTTTGATTCCTCATGAGTTAAATGAGGCTTACTGGAGCACCTACCTCTTAGGGTTATGTCATTTATAGGAGTTAAAACACACAAAGTGCTTAAGCAGTTCCTGGAACAGCAAGTGATCTATGTGTGTTAGCTATTGTTACACTATTCACATTTAATAATAGATCATGCTGCAGAAAATGTCATGAAAACTATTGTCATGTCAGGCAATCTAAGTGGCTTTTACGCTTGATAGTATTTTCTACTTAAAAGTTTCCAGTAAATATATAATGCTAACCCCATTTAAAATAGTAAAACAGTTCAACAAGATCTTCCTGTGACAACTGGCATATCTAAATATATTAAAGAAATTAACTTTGGTTTCCTACTTCCACTAATATTTCCATGAATGGCATCCTATTCTGGTCAGTATTTTTAGCAGATGTTCTCAAGCATTCAAATTAGATGTGCTGGAATTTGGCCCCGATTATCTCATGATTTTGCCCTAGGGATTAATTTCTCTTAACAGATGAAATATGCGTATTATTTTTACTAGTGGCAAAATAGTGATTTCAGTTTTTCAAGATGAAATAATGTTTGCTCTCTGTTATGATTCTTTAACTTAAAAAATATGTAATCATAAAGCATGCCTAGGTGCTTTGGCAATCTGAACACTCTAACCCCAACCTTTATTGTACAGGTGAGTCATGATGAAAATAACAAATGTCTATTATTAGTTGTCTGTTATATCACTCATAAGGATGTGCAATGTGGTGGTTGCCTCAAAAGAGGGGGAGCAGGTCATAACTACTCAAATCAAGGATCTTAGGACAGAACTAAAAGACCCCAAACAACGGCGACCCATACCAAATAGTTTCAGGTCAACCTAGGATAGTGTACAGGAGTCTAATAATAAAAAAAAAAAAAGGAAAAAGAAAAAGAGTTGAGGGGGGCAGTAGTCAAGGAAGGTTTCATGGATGAGGTGGGAATTGCAATAGACCTTGAAGAAAAGCAGAATTTTTGAAGGTCAGTTACCCCTGACTTCAGGCATTAGACTACTAACTTCGTATTTTGTCATATCCACATTTCTTCATGATTTTTGGTGTGTCTGAGTTTCCCCAGGCCATTATTTATTTTTAAAATTCCGAAACAAAAAAAAAGTATTTTGAAAATCCTAAATATTTCTATCTGCAGGCAAACTTTATAGTACTCTCACAAATGGAAAGTCAATATCTTTTGCCATATAAAGAGGACAGTATTTGAAAATAAGTACAATGTAAACAGAACAACCATATTAGCTTCTATACGGAAAATACTGCTTTCCAAAGGCTCTCACCTAGAGGCCAGTTTTGTCTTTGTTTAAAAGAGATATTAAGCAGATATTGAGAAGTGTTAGAGACGGTAACACTAACATGAGACTTTTTCCAGTCCTTTCTTCCTCCCTATCATCCTTCTTCCTTCCCTCTCTTCTTTCCAACTTCCTCCTTCTCCCCTTCCCTTTCTTTTTCTGTCCTCCCTTTCCATTTTTCCTTCCTCCCACTCTTCCTCCCTCCCTCAACCCTTCCTTTCACATTTACTGAGCACATATTATTATTAGTTTTTAAAATCTTTATCTTTGAGAGAGAGAGAAAGAGAGAGAGAGAGAGAGCAAGAGAGCAGGGGAGGAACAGAGAGAGAGAGGGAGACACAGAATCCAAAGCAGGCTCCAGGCTCTGATCTTCCAGCACAGAGCCCGACATACGGCTCAACCTCAGGGACTGTGAGTTCATGACCTGAGCTTAACCAGAAGCTTAACTACCTGGCCACCCAGGAACCCTTACTAAGCACATACTATGTGCCACGTACCATTCTGGGCACCAGAGGTGCAATGGTGAAGAAACAGACAAAAGTCCTTGCCTTCACTGAGCTTATATTTTCACTGGAGGAGGATAGTCAGCAAATAAAGGAACTACAAAAGGTATAGTAGATCATAGGTGTTGTGAAGAAAAACAGAGCAGAAGTTTGAGGTGGCAGAAATAGTGTCGACAGGGAAGAATTCACTGTAAAAGTGACAAATAAGCAGGGATCTGAAGGACAAGATGGAACCAGCCATGCAAATAGGTAAAAGGAAGGGATTACCCAGCAGGGGAACAGTAAGTGCAAAGACTGTGGTGCAGAATACACCTGGTATGTTCAAGGAACAGCAATGAAGACAGTCGTGGAAGCAAGAAGTATGGGGAAAGGGCCTGAGAAGAGTTTGGGTCCCTGGGAGGTGGATGGCAGAGATCAGATCACACACAATTTTAAAAGACCCCACAAGAATGTTGAATTCGATTCTAAATGATATTGGAAACCACTGGATTTCTTTGAGCAGAAAGCAAGACAATATAACCTACCTACCGGTTTTGTAGAATAATTCCACTCTGTAGAGGCTGGACTGGAGGGAGCAAAAATCTAAGGAAGGAAATTGGTTGGGGCGGTGGGGAGGGGTTGCAATAATCTAACAGAGAGATGACAGATACTGAGTCCTGGGGGAAGCACTGGAAACAGTCAGAAATATTAGATTTGTGTGGCAAAGGGAACCCATTCTCTTGCTCCCTTCACCCTATATAAAAAAAGCAATCTCTATTTCAGCATTTATGTATTCACAGGTATATTTTCCCTGTCCCATCACTGTTACCAGGGACCAGCAATCATGCCTTGTTCATCTGTAATCCTTAGTGCTGACCACAGTGCCTCACAAAGGTGTTTAAAAGGTTTGTAGAATTGAATTCCAAATGAGTGAAATAATGAAAGGCACAGAGGCAAGGGTCACAGTAGGTATCTGGGACCAGACCTACATGGAAGAGGAGAGAGAGCATGAACACTGGGGAGAAGTGACTCTCAGGGAAACTGAAGCCCATAGGAATGCATTTTCCACAAAAGAAGGAGAGCTAAGTGCAGCATAAGAGAAAAGTAGATTTAAAATGATAGGAAAGAGGGACAGTTTCAGGGAAACTTGCATTCAAAGAAAAATGTAATATGGGTAAGGAGGCATAAAAGGGTGCAGGATTTACTACACAGCTTTTATTTTTAAGCCAGTAAAACCCTCTTAAATCCTAACGTTCACTGAGTAATTCATTAAATAATGTCAATATTTTTTATTATTTTGCTGACTTTTAGGAGAGGAAAAAGAAGTGCTCATAACCAATGAAGTGTGTGTGTGTGAGTGTGTGTGTGTGTGCATGCGCACATGTGCGCACTTTCAAACACTGGCGTGGAATTTCTCCTTTAGTATACAAGTCTGAGGTTTACAGGTATGCTGGCATCATGAGGTTCACCAAGGTTAACCTTGAGGAGTACTTCAAGGGATCCAAAGGAACAATAGGGGATCATACCTACAAAAATCTCCACTGCAAAATAAAACTAATGGGAACTAAGTGGGGAAGGGACAGCAATAGTGAATGACGTGCAGCAAAGAATGAAGAAAGAGGAAGTGAGGCCTGGGAATCAGGAGGAAGGATGGCTGGAGGGAACACGAGGTACCTTGACTTTACATAAATGCATTCCTGAGGTTTAGTCAGAGAGATGTGGTCGACACTACATAAGGAAACCAAGTCAGAGTAAAAGGAGAGATACATAGAGACTGTAGCATGGGAAACCCAAGTCTGGCATGGAGGAGGATGGGGCCAACAATCATTTTACAGGTAAAAGACAATGGTTTCAGTTTCCTAATCCAAGCCATCCTCATCCCCTGCCTTTCCTATAGACATGATGTCCTAATTGGCCTTGCACATCTACACTTGCTCCCTACATGCCATCCTTCACCAGCCAACCACAATGGCCGTGAGTGATCCTTCACTAAATACCAAACTCTATATAATCTGGCTCTCCCTCATTTCCTAAAAATTCTACCTTTTCCTACTCCCCAACTCCCCTAATTACATAACTTCCTGATAAATTTTAGAAAAGTTACCTGTCCTAACATCATCCCTCTGCCTCTTCCCCACACACCTCTACACTTACGTTTATGTTCTCTACTTACTTGATCCTGAGGTTCCCCCCTGCTGCCATCTCTGTTACAATATTTGATTCACTTATAATTCCACATCTGTCTTCCCCAGAAGGTAGAAAAGTAAGCACTTAAATGTTTGTTAACCATTGAAGGCTGAATGTTGACTATTGATGAACATGAAGATATGAGGACAGTAGCTGATCATTTATTGAGAATGTAAAAGGTTTTTATATTCATTTACATTTCAGATAAGGTGCAGCTGGCTCTCAGATATATTAAAAAGAGTGCTGAATGAATAGAAACAAGCTTTCACTGAGACTAAAAAAAAAAAAGGAAGCTCCGGTTTGGGATCATTATAGAACATTGCATAACCTCCCATATTCACAAATTAAAACAAATAAATACAGGGTAATTTAACAAAATAAAGTTTGTGTAAAGTATGTTTGAGAATCAGTTTAGCTTCTTACAAGAAAAAAAATTAAAATTTAACTGGAATAGTCACTGTGTGGCAATCATTTAAGTATTTGTTCTTGAACGGAGACTAAGTATGGAGAAATGTGAGAAAAATTAAATTTAAAAGGGCTTTTATTTGGAGTGTGTCTTAAAGCAAGTCCTATGAGGCAAGGTCAACACTCATATATGTGTGCTCATGGGACTGGAGTGCACTTTATTCCCCTATAAACCCAAGTCTTAGATACAGTTGCTAGTTGCACATAAACAGTTTCACTATTAACTGTTTTACACAAACAGCAATCAAGTAGCAAGAGAGGGTGATTCCCCAGTCCCGAGTTACTTCCGGGTGTGTATCCGATATTTAATCTGCACATTAACTAACTCATTTAGGCTACCAGAGTAACACTTAATGCACGGAAGCTATAATTTGTGAAGGCTATTTTATCTTCAAGAGAACTGGAGAAATGGCCAAACAATTTTAGCACTTGCTCTTAGTAAAGTGTAAATTCTGGGCAAAAAACCTTATGGTTCAGTGAAGTAGCTTATGCCACTTGACATTAACAATCTACAGGATGTGATTCTAAACGGCCTGTCATTCTCAGAGCATTGCACATGGAGAACTTTCTTAACTCACAGAAGGACTCCACTGCTCTAGGGATGTATTTCTGTTAACCTGAGTAAAAAAAATATCTTTAAAAAGGACAGGAAATCTCAGGAGCAGAACACTGACTTTCCGACATTCATAAGGCATATGGTTTATAAATATTTAGCCTTGAAAGAGAGCCTCTTCTATCATTGTCAATATGAATATTTATGAAGCGTCATCAGTAGGCTTAACTCTGTTCCTGTCCAGTCAGCTTATAATTTAATTAGTCCTAAATGCAAATCCTCTAAATTGGGGTAGTTGGCTCTGAAATTGATGTCAATCAGTACCATTGTCAGTGGCTATTGTTTGACTCTTTTTCACTTCTTTTTCCCCCTTTCAACTTATTCATATATTACACACACACACACACACACACACACACACACACACACCCCTCCCTCAATTTTATCTCACTGAGAAGATGTAAAAATCAATGTGTACCTGTAAAGGCACAGATTTCGTGGTCAACGCAAAACTTTAAAATCCACAATACTGTTTTATACCTGAAAATTATGAACATATTTTTGAATATTTATAGAGAATTTAGCACATATTTATACCATTGTCAAATATCAGGTTTTTTGTCTTGTTCTGTTTTTTAGACAGAGAGCATATTCATGTGAGCTGGAGAAAGCGGCAGAAGGACAGAGAAAGAGACAGACAGAGAGAAAGAATCTTAAGCAAGCTCCATGCTCAGCATGGAGCCTGACATGGGACTCAATCCCAAAACCTTGGGACCATGACCTGAGCCGAAATCAAGAGTCAGATGCTCAACTGACTGAGCCACCCAGGTGCCTCTCAAATATTGTTGTCAACCATGAAAACATTCCTAGGATATTTATACAAACTGATTTCTACATAGAGTTTTCTGTTTCCATTTGAATTTCACACATCTGGATTCCCAACATAGTCTTTGAGAGCGCTCCATATCTGTCCTGGTTCCTTGCACAATATTTCTTACAGGATTGGATGATCTACCACTTTGTTTTGTGTTACCTTCTCTCCTGAAAGACCTCAGCTGTATTACCACTTGTGTGTAATCAGTTGTATTACCATCCTAGAGGATCACTCACTAATACAGAAAGTAGAAAAAACTCTGCCCCTAATAAAATGTACTAACTTTATTAAGCTGCTTCATTTAAAAAAAAAAAAAAAAAGCTACACTTCGCTTGAATAAAAACAAACTATTCTTGCAGTCACAAACATTTTCATTTTGAAGCACTATGAAAAATAGACGTGCAGCAAAAATTCCCTATCGTTCTTTTCTACATAGTGGAGTCTGTTGTCCTTGCTGAGGCACTGAGGTACTCATCTCCTGATAAATGTGTTCCAGTAACGTCACAGGGCAAACAGTCCCACGGAAACTGACTACACAGCTTCAAAAAAGGATATGCCGCAGCCTGATATACAAACCACAATGAGGCAAGAAGGAGAAACTTCCTACCACTGTCAATATCAAAGAATGTTTCTTTTAAGCCCTCAAATCTCTAGCTGGTTCTTTGTAGACAGGCATCGATGACAGCTAAGGGACCAGGCAGGGGGGACACAAACTGACGCCTGCTGCTTGCTATTCTGTTAATGGTTTGATGCAAGGACATTGAAACTGAGAGCTATTATTAAAAAAGAAAGTATATGTTTTCTTCAGTGGACTTTTTTCTCTCCACGTTTATTTTAAAACTAGGGAAAGCTAAACGTTTATTCGTTCTTCTTATTTGTAATGGTTACTATTTCAGGAAGTTAGCTTATCTTGTTACCGAATACCACAGGAAATCTGCACGTAGATCAGCCTTTAAGATGACCACAAGAATGTTTTCACATTGCTTAATTTTATTTCTTAATTTTCCTTTTTTGTTTATGTAGCCATTCCCCTATTGATACATATTTTATTCACTTCTATTTTTCATTAAGCATGCTTTGGAGAAATTTTTAATTAAAAATCTTATATTTTTCTTCTTATGCCAAGATGAAAACTTATAAGAGAAAATACAGCAAAGCAAAAATGTGAATATTTAGAAGTGTCTACAATCCCACTTACTCTGAAATAATTCCTATATAGTTTGGTGGTGTGTGTTTGTATGAGTATGTTCATACCTTTTCCTTTACTGAGTACAAGCATAAGTGTAAATTTGAAAATTTAAATATATGTAAGTAAATGCATGAACTTATAAAGTTTAGATGGTACTAAACATACTTCTTATAACATGCTGATTTTTAATCCTGTGAGGCTTCTTAAGTATCTAAAACAGTATCCATTTTCTAGCAATATAGTTATAAAATTTGCATTATTTTAACCCCCAAACTATATTGCAGTGGGCAAAGAAAAGCTTACTTTAAAGTTATCCTCCTAATATCTGAGAGACCTAGCATAGATAAGGCTTGGTGTACTTGATTTAAATGAGATAGAGTGAAATCTAAGTTAAAATATTCAACTCTTTTTCACAAAGTAGAATCCAACCTATTTTTATTCCTTCAAAATGTTACAAGGTTAATGAGTTAAGGTGTCTCCAGCTGAAAGGGATATATTTTTATTTTATTTTATTTATTTATGTATTTTGAGAGGAAGAGAGCAGGGGAAGGACAGAGACAGAGGGAGAGAGAGAATCCCAAGCAGGCTCCATATTGTCAGTGTAGAGCCTGAAGTGGGGCTCAAACCTAAGGACCATGAGACCATGACCTGAGCTGAAATCAAGAGTCAGACGCTTAACAGACTGAGCCACCCAGGAGCCTCTGAAAGGGATAATTTTATGGTCTTCTAAATTTTACATAATTCCTCCTGTTTTGATTCTGCTGTCACAGACATTTAATTAGTAAGAGTCACTGCAGCAAGGGGTTTGTCTATAATTTGATTGAGTCACCCATTTCTGAGTCATCTACTTCTGATTTGTTTTAAAATCAAACGCAAGATCAATCACCATGGGCTAGGAACTGAAAAGAATAAACCGATTATAGCTTTCTTTGATGCACATCTAACCTCATTTGAACCTTATGTTTTGCTAACAAAAGTTAGGGTTTCATTCATTAAAAGGCATTTCCTAAGCATCCATCTGGTATATCTGAAACACCAAGTCCCCAACTCACCCTTTTTTATTAGTTAACCATCAACCGTCATCCAGAGTCAATAATATAAACTGTGTACTTAAAGGTAAGCAAAACCGTAAGGAGAAAACAGAAGACCCTTGAAAACAGGAGTTTGTAATCTAATAGAGGAATTACGATTAATTGACATATGTAAGAACACATGCACGTGTGCCAGGAAATAAATTCCTACTTAGCAACATTACTTACAAAGATCGTAACAGACATATGATTAAAGCTTACTTAAAAAGGATTAAGGGAGTAGTTACAGACTTTATTAAGGAGAGGGATCTGGCTTGGGGAACGGATTCAATGACTTCAAGCTGGGAAGAATAGCTAATACAATGCATGATAGAATCAGGATATAAAAAGAGCTTAATGGCCCAAATGTAACCATCTGGAATTAGATGGGGACACTTTTGAAGTCCTGCCCTTTGGTTAGAATAAAACCATCTAACTGAGCAGTTACTAATGGGGAAGGAGATGGTTGCTAAGCTGAGAACGTTTAGTGAAGTGTCTGTCAATATGTGACAACAATAGGACGTGGTAGCAAAAATCTGATTTGAAGTCACATTCATTGGTAATGTCCAGGATGAGGTAATAAAATAAAAGATAGCTGAGAGTATTGGGTTACATTTTTAGTAATTTGCTCATTTCTGGGCCACAAATTGAAAAAAAAATAAAAGGGCTGTAAGATTGGAGTCAATCTAAAGGAGAGTCAATAGAATACGAAAACAATAGTATAAGAGTTGGTAACTCGAGGATGAGAACAAGTGGGGACAGACCTTATGATTAAAAGTACAAAACAGGTCAAGTAAAAGCAGAATTTCATTTGTCTTCTGTGTCTCCAAGCTTCAGCAACAGGGGCATTGGGCCTTGGAAGCTCCATACAGGCAGAAGTGGATTCAGTGAAAGCAAGAACAAGGCAACAACACCCAGCTAGCCAACAACGCATAAAAACTGCCTGGGAGAAAGGTGAGTTCCCTGTGTGAGCATGGGTAGGGGGATCAAGCGTAGGTCTTTGAAACATCAGGTAATAGCTTGCATTACCTCTGAACCTGAGGGCAATGGCTTCCTCTTGCAACTTGAAAATTCTGATTCAACAAGAAGTTTGTACTCTTCTCCCTTACCCTCTGTCTTTTCAAGTTACCTTCCTCTAAACCAATTTAATGCCGACACCCTTCATCCCTCAACTTAAACTGTTGTAACTTTAAAAATATGTTAGCCAATTTAAGGTTTGAAATATAAAAAATTTGAGCCCAGGTTTGCTTATGTCTCAAAAGGCCTAACACTAACTAGCTACTTCCATGCATTTATTTTCCAGAGCTGTAAGACACTAAGCTCCCTGATGAAAATAGCTGTGCAAAATATGATATGCCAGAGCACTGAATTCAGATAATGTGAGATCATGTGCACCTGCCAAGATCTAACGACCATAAAATACTTAGTGGCAAGATTCATAATGAGAGTTCAAGCTACTGCCTCGGTGTGATGTCTTTTACTTAATGTGCATACAGATCACCTGAGATTTTTTTAAACTGCAGCTTGTGATCCCAGAGGTCTGGGGTAGGGTCTAAGAATGTAGATTTCTACCACTTGCCCAGGCTGCTGGTTCATGGACCACACTGTGAGTAGCAACGTAAGGCATATTTCCTGTGAAATATTATTGCAGAATATCTATTTTGATGCTAGTAATTACCTGGACATTTATTTGCTTTATATATTAACATTTCTACTGACACAGATCACAGAATTTCTATTCTCCTTCCTTTGAAAATTAAAATACATGGTATAATAAAACAAAAAAAAATCAGACATTCAGTTCTTCTTTTTTCCCAGGTACTTAAGAGGATAGCTATACAAAACCATCAACCTGGTCTCTACAATCTGATTACTTTAAAGCATTAACAGACAATTCTATCAAGATTAATGATCAGTGTTGCACAGAATTAGAAGTCTGATTTTATTTTTATTTATTTAGTATGTGAAAGACATTCTTTGATAATAAAATAATTACAATAGCTTCCCCCCACCCAGGCACTTAATTTATTGTAGCAATAATTCAGGGTCACATGTTGTCTGAAATCCCTTTACAGTGCTATAAACTGTTAATTGATAATAATGTTTAGTAAATAGTCCAAAGGACTCAAGTCTGATGGTTCCCAACTTGTTTGCTTTAGACCAAGTTTTCAGGTATCTTTTTTTTAAGACAGTACAAATTAAATAATACTGAATTTATTTTTTAGTACTGAATTTTTTCATGTATTCTCCAGAAAATATGAAAAAGTAAATGATGTTTCTTAAGCCAAGATGTTTACCTCCTTATAGAAAAATCAGAATATTATCTTTTAAGTTCTGAGCTTTTATCTTAAACACATGGTCACTGGGGGAAGCTGGGCTATTCTGGAACGATAATTGTTCTCTTGATATTGATATTCAGGATCTAGTTATGAAGGGTCATTGTCCTAGAGTGAGAAACTTTGGCCTCCTCTTCTCTCTGTTTGAAATATCCTTTTCCTCCTTCACCTCCTTCAAATCTTTACCCAATGTCAATGTGGAAGCCTGCTGTATCCAAAATTGCATTCCTTCCTGTTCTGTCCCTGACTTACTTTTCTCCTTAGCACTTACCACTATCCAACATACAATATATTTTACTTACTTTTCTTGCATATTGTCTGTCTTCCTCTATATTAGTCCTCTATTGCTGATTCAACAAATTACCACAAATCCAGTGGTTCAACAATAAAAAATTTATTATTTTAGAGCTCTATAGGTCAAAAGTCTAACACAGGTTTTACTGGCCTAAAATCAAAATGTTGGCAGGGCTGCTTTCCTTTCTGGAGGCTCTGCCAGAGAATCTGTGTCTTTTCTTTTGCCAGATTCTAGACGTCACCCACACTCCTTGGCTCATGGACCCCTTCCTCCATCCTCAAGGCCAGCAACACTGCATCTTTCTGACTCTTCTTGTATCATCATGTCTTTCTCTTTCACAGTCAGAAAAGTTTCTGTTTTTAAGGACTCATGTGATTGGACTGGGCCCATCAGGATAATCTAGGACAATCTACATCTCAAGGTTTCAATCATATCTGCAAAGTCTCCTTTTGCATTAAAGACAACACAACCATAGGTTCTGTCCGTTATTCAATGAAGTCTCCATCCCCTTCACTGGAATGCAAACTCCATGAGGTCAAGAAATTTTGTTTGTTTTGTTGTATCCTAATCACTTAGAACAGCATCTCGAACATAGTATGCACTCAATACATATTTTCTCAGTGAATGAATGAATGAATGAATGAATGAAACAGAAATTTAGTTGATGATGAACACCTATTTGAAGTGCAGGAGCTAGAACACAGGCCTCCACTAGCTGCATTTGAAGAGTGTGTCACTTGAATTAAATAAACCTTAGCCCTCATTTGAAAAATGATGTGATCACTTTGTCCAATTGACAGAGCCAATATGATTACATTTAAATGATTTGAAAATGCTTGAAGAAATGTAAAGTACTAACATCATACTTTTTAAGTTGGTCTCAGTATCATTAACTAAAAAATATAAATTTCTGTGAGCTCAAAGTATCAGCAATTCTGGTCAGAGGTTCTCTCTCCAGACTTTGGGAAACCCCATCAAAGAGGCTAAAAATGATTCTTGGGAAAATCCTATAATAAGGCTGTATCATCCTTTGGTTTGTCTTCCCACTAAACAAGCCAACCTGAGGGCCACAGCCCTAGACAGAGTGCAGGATACTTGGACCATCCTTGGAGATGGTGGAATAGCAGCAGGTTATAGTGTGTCCCCACATCTCAGTCTACCCCAGGCTTTTGACCACTTGGAGCATGCCAATGAACCTCTCCAATCCACCTTTCCCTTACAGTCTCTCTTTCCAGTCACGTGTTACTAAAAGGTGCTGGTAAATAGTACAAAGGTACACTATCAGCCTTATGTTTTGTTTCCTTATGACAGAACTGGGACATGATTTATTCAACATACTGGCTTCAGGTAACACATGGTAAATATGCCAGCAAATACTGGTAGAATTTTTTTGCTGAGTTTTCCAAAAACAGCAGGTGAAAATGTTATCACTTATTTGTAGGATGTCTATGCAAAGAAATGGGTCTCTCCAATTTTATTAACAAAATTTGCCAATTTTATTAATTTTTTAAAAAATCCAATATGTCTTTAAAAATAGAGGTTGCCTGAAACTCGCATGTTTATGTTTACTAGAAGAGTGAAAATCAAAATGTTTAAGATAGAATCTTCTGTTGTTTCAAAAAAAAAAATCTGCTATACTAAGATTAGAAAACATTTATTTTTCTCTAGGATTGATTTAATTAAACACACTAAAGTGGGCCAAGACAGCAACAACAGCAAAACACTCTTAATATAGATATGGTTTGCTTCTATGGGTCTATGACTATATATGGGTATCTGGAAATGTTAGGATATCTGGTGACCATCAAGCTAGTCACTGTTAGTCAACAGGTACATGCACTGTAGTGCAAGCCCAGGTGCTAAATGATAAAGACAATCCAGTCATTCTCATAGTGTGGTCCCCAGACCAGCAACACCAGAGCCACTTGGGGACTTGCTAGATGAACACAACTGAGGGCTTACCACAGACCTATAGGATCAGAAACTCTAGGGAAGGGGCCCAGCAGTGTGCATTTCAGTAACCCCTCCAGGTGATTTTGAAGCTCACTAAGGTTGGAAAAACCCTTAGATGAAGTCACAGTGAATGCCCTTTTAATTTTCTAATTCTAAAATGTTGTGTCTTACTGTTCTGCACAGTAGTCTTGTTTGATCATATATATGCAAAAGCACAACTGCTTGTTAAAAGGTAAAAATTGGAGTCACTGATTAGCTACTTGGGCTGTTATATCTAAATCATGTGGGCAGATTATTTTGAAAGCTGGATATTTGAATCTGTTGAAAACATAAGAGCTCCCCACAATCCAAATCTACAAGTCCCATTTATTCTTCAAGAGTTAACATAATTCACTCACGCAAAATAAGTTACATTATATTTTAAAATGCTTTTTTAGGTATTAATAAGAGAGCTGACATATTTTATTTGAATTCTTCTCTCATACTTTAGGCATATTTTCCAGATTGGTTTTCTTTCTCAACAAGAATCTAGGGGTGACATGTGAAAAAGCAAAACCAAAAAATAAACACAATTTTATTTTTTTTAATTTTTAACACTTACTGATTTTTTGAGCGACAGAACGAGACAGAGCATGAACGGAGGAGAGCGGGGGAGGGGGGCACACAGAATTCACAGCCAGCTCCAGGCTCTGAGCTGTCAGCACATAGCCCGATATGGGGCTCGAAGTCACTGACTGCCAGGTCATGAGCTGAACCAAAGGCAGACGCTTAACCGACTGAGCCACCCAGGTGCCCCAATAAACGAAGTTCTATTACATGCAACTATATTTTAAAACTCTTGGAGTCTTAAAAAATATGGGTATTTTCTTTTTTGATTTAAAGAAGCACAAACTATATATACTGTATCGTCTGTAGTTTTATTTTAGTAACTGAAAACACCATTTTAATTGTATAACTGTTGTTATAATAAAGGTGAAGCCAAGAGCTGAGAGAATCCCAGAGCAGGTAGCAGCTAATTCTTCCTGGAGAGCTAGGGACAGGGGCCCAGAAGAGGACCTATTAAGCTATGAGATGGTGAGTTTCCAGGGTACAGAATGAGAATGAAGACTTTCTCCCCAAAACAGCACACACACAAGAACACCCCATCATGAAGTGGTGGGATGCATCTGCCAGCAATGGAGTTGCATCATGCCAGACTTCCTGAGTTAAGAGGTTTATGTGAAGGCAGTGGAGAGCCAATGAGAGTTTCTAGGCAGTGGATTTATATAACACAGTCTCTTTTAGGAAGATGGGCGCTGGCAAAAGCATGAGCTCTGGACTGAATCTCATACAGACTGTTGTCAGAGAATCCTGGCAATTTCTAACTTGACAAAAGACCAGGTCAATGCAGGAGTGGTGGCAATAAAGACAAGAACCTGAGAGACATTTGAGCTGGGCGTGAATGTGATGGTCTGGGGGGTGGGGAAGAAACAAGGTGGAATTGTAAACTTCTTATGAAGTATCTCTTAATATTAGGTGTGATGCTTATTTTGCATTAGTTTTTCATGCCAGTTGTTGGAGGCTAAAGTTTTTATGCTTATACTGGAATGGGGGGGAGGGAGAAAGTACTCCTCTCATGTATCCAGCTGGTTCAGATGATCACTCTTCAAAATGACAGGAACAGGTGGAAAGTAGTAACACTGAGAGGCAGAGCAGGTGTTCTGGATGCATTTCTTAAGCAGCACTCCTATGGGTACAGGTTGTTGAGTCTTTATAGCAGTGTAGTCACTGGAGGAGTTAAGTATGCTGTGTCCTGGGTCCTTTTCCCAGAAATTCTGATATCATTGCTCTGGGTATCTGGCTTAGACATGAGATTTTTAAAATTTCCCCAAATGATTTAAGGTGGGTGAGAAATACTGCTTGAAAATGTAAGTGAAGTCTTTTTCAGTTAGATAATGTAAGCTTTAAAATTTCATTCTGTTGATTTGCCTAATAATCTGTTGTGATGTTAATGAAACAAGAGTGTCATATATTTACCTCCTAGGGATGATGCAAAAACAAATAGGATAATGTGTGGTATGATAATATGAGCTGGTATTTATGTGGGATCAATGAAGGCTCTGCTTAAGCATGAATCTCTGGGATCACAGGTCTTACCAGACAGAGTTCTCCAGATCCCTGGGCTTGACCCAGGAGGGCACTGCAGAGGTGATGCAGTGGTGGCTGCCAGGGTGCCCCCAGCACACCAGGGCTTGGTGAAAATGGAAGATGTGGCCCTGGCTTTCTCCCCCTGAGTGGACACAGCTGGGTTCATCTCGGGGATGCTTTCACAGAGATGAAAGGCAGGAAAACTGTGGTGGCCTGACTTCCCTAGGTTGTGAAATACAGGCTAAGGTCAGGGACCTGCCTCCAGATGAGGAACATTCATACAAGAGCCCAGGGAAATACCATGGCACTTAGATGAAGACAGTGCCCGGATGCCTGCAGGTGCAGCAGCTAGTGAACATGAGGGCAGGTTACCAAGAAAGCAGAAAAATGCCACAGGAAGTAGGCAGCACTATTGTCATGAATGTGGAAAGTGTTTTGCTCAGAGTTCAGGCCTGACTAAATACAGGAGAATCCACCCAGGGAGAAACCATACGAATGTGAAGACTGTGGCAAGACCTACATCGGGAGCTCTGCCATCGTCATCCATTAGAGAGTCCACACTGAAGAGAAACCATATGAGTGTGAGGAATAGGGCATGGTCTTCAGTCACAGTTCAAACCTCATCAGACACCAGAGAACCCACACAGGGGAGTGTGAGGAGTGTGGGAGAGCCTTCAGCAAGAACTGCAGCCTCCTTGAACATCACAAACTCCACACAGGAACGGAGCCATACTAGTGGAGCAGGTGTGGCAAAGTTTTTACTACCTCCTGAGACGCCAGAGGATCCATGGTGATAAAAATGCGCAGGATCCTGCAAGTGGAGAGACCTGAGACAGTCCGGGGAAGGGAAGGCCAGTGGAAAAATGTTGAGGCTCCTGTGTCTTACAAATACAATGAATGTGAGAGGAGTGTCACTCAGAAGAGAAGCCTTATCAAACATCAGAAAATCCACACAGGTGAGAAACCCTATCAGCGTGACACACGTGGGAAAGCGTTCACATGAACTTCATACCTCGTTCAACATCAGAGGAGCCATGTCGGGGAAAAAAACGTCCTATCATAGTGACCGATGTGGTCCATGCCAGAGTGGGTGCTCATTCCTCATTGAACTGAAGCCACCCTGGAGCCCTTCCTGACCACAGAAACCGGGCTGGGGCTTTACTGACCACTATGCATCATCTTGTGTTAGAAGACACAGAGTCTGGCTGAGATGAATTCTCTTCTACATTCTAGAAGGTGGCTGGGAAACAGCACGTTTGATCGGAAGCTATGGGAGAGTTGTCTGGAAGATGTAGGACCTGAAATGTTTGTTCTCACCTATTGAACTGAAATGGGCTTCCAGGCTGATTAACCACCTCCAGCCAGCACTTTATGATGAGTGGTGGGCAGATGGCTCTGACGGGGGCTGCTGCTCTGACCATTTTGCCTGTGATCAATCTTTCAGCAGTTGGTCAAATCTGTGATATCTTATGCTCCCCATTGTGCCCTGTGTATAGGTGCTATAAACATTTATTAAATACACCAGTGAGGTGAATACATAGGGAAGGGAAGGAAAAATAAGATAAAAACAGAGATGGAGACAAACTATAAGAGACTCTTAGACACAGAGAACCAACTAAGGCGTTGTTGGAGGGGAGATAGGTGGGGGGATGGGCATTAAGGAGGGTACTTGTTGGGATACAGGGTATTATATGTAAGTGATGAATCACTAAGTTCTAATCCTGAAACCATTATTACACTATATTTTAAAGAACTAAGATTTATTTATTTTTTTTTTAATTTTTTTTTCAACGTTTTTTTTTATTTATTTTTTTTGGGACAGAGAGAAACAGAGCATGAACGGGGGAGGGGCAGAGAGAGAGGGAGACACAGCATCGGAAACAGGCTCCAGGCTCAGAGCCATCAGCCCAGAGCCTGACACGGGGCTCGAACTCACAGACCGCGAGATCGTGACCTGGCTGAAGTCGGACGCTTGACCGACTGCGCCACCCAGGCGCCCCAGATTTATTTATTTTTAATGTTTATTTTTGAGAGAGAGAGAGAGAGAGAGAGAGAGAGAGACAGAGTGTGAGTGGGGGAGAGGCAGGGAGACAGAGAGACACAGAATCCAAAGCAGGCTCTAGGGACATGGGACTTGAACTCATGAACCACAAGATCATGACCTGAGGCGAAGTCAGATACTTAACCAACTGAGCCACTCAGGCGCCCCAGAGGTGTTTCTAACTCTTAAAGTCCAATAAGGGAATTGTAGCATTCCAAAGACATTTGTTTGTTATGCTTGGGAACGAATCCTGGGATTGAGTGACAAGAAATAAAATATGGTATGGCATATATGCTGCTATAAAGAACTATCAGATAGCTAGCATGTACGTGGCTTAATTTAATTTTAATTAAAAAATTTCACTGTCCTCCATATTTCATATTTTAACATAAGTTAAATGATCAGGTCAATAGGTAATACCCCTTCCCTCTCATTTGTATGCCTGTGAATGGCAAGGGAGAATACTGTTAAATTTTTTTTAAATAGAGAAAAAAATTCTCAGAGCAACTCCTTTTCTAAAGCAAGCACACTTTTACCTGTAAGTACATATATATAAAGGTATCTTGTTGACTTTATCATATATTTGCTCTTAAATATCGTAGCATCCCCTGAGTAAAAAAAAAAAAAAAACAAAAAACAAAAAACAAAACAAAAACAAAAAAACAAAAAACAAAACATACTCATATGCACACATATACATATTTTAATGAATAGCTAAGACAAAGTCATGATGATAAAACATGATGATGAACATTGTCTTGGCTGGAATAAAGCATTTATTAGTGAGAATAAAGGGTTCAAATGACCTAAATGAAGACAAAAAACTCAGAAGAAGAAAATGGGACTGCTTTAACAGTTTGACCAGCTCACAACTTGTCAGCCTTTAATCTACATTATGTATGACAGGGATTTTGTATTTCAAATAGAACTATTAATCAGAAAATTAAAATTAATTATTAATCAGAACAGTTTTCCATGTAGTACATCAAAGAAGTAGGCTTAATTGTCTACCTAATAGATTACAGTAATGCAGGTGTTTAAAAGAATGCATCCTCAGAAATAATATTCTACATGCTTCTTAACATTTTCTAATTTGGTAACATTAATAAGATTTTACTATTCTAAATTTTGTTGAAGACACTTGCTCTCATTATTGTGAAGGTTAGTTGAAATTTATGTGTCTGCTTGTTAATTTGTCTGACAACTTGTGGTTTCTCCGAAATAAAATAACTTCAAACTTCCATTCATTACGGAGAGAATTTTGGGTAAAAATTTAGAGTGGTTAATATATATGAGGTTTTTCTTCAGTTTTTGACAGCCATTTACTTGGACATACAAATATTCAGTAAATAAGATGCCCTCAACTTCTTTTTTGGCATGACAAAAGAAACCTTCTAATATTCTAATTTAAATATTTTATTTGAAAATGCACTGCTACAACATCAGTATAAAACTAAGGACAGTTGTGTGATAACCATAATTCTTTCTCAAAATAAGAATGCTTGTTTTATGCTTTAGCTCTTATATTCACCTTTTCATTTTTTAGGTATGCTCGCACCAAGCAACAAATCTATAGGAGATGTATTTACATTTTACTGTTACAGGGAGATGATCTGTGATGTAAATGAGGATAAAAATATTTAAATTGGGGTTAGACCATTCTAGTTCATACATACATTCCATTATTGAAATAAAATACTGACTGAAAGGTAATATAAATGGTTAGTTGGTCAGCAAGTTTCATTGAGTAAACCAAATTGCTTTCCAGGATTTCTTGCACAAAAATTCTGCACACTAAAATTCACTTAGCCCCTAAACCTGGTAGCAAAACTGGTCCCCAATCACTAGGGGGACAATCAAGGACACAAAGAAAGTTCTTTGGTTTAAGTTTCTGCATGATAAAGCTTGGAAAACATTTATGAGGACAGAGTGGCCTAAGAGAAGAGCCCAACTCACTTGTGCTCCAGACCTACCCCACACTGCATTTCCAGCAGTATGTCATGGGCAACCACAGAATACTTGGGCTCACCATGTCCAAATGGATGTATCATTTCTCTCTAAAACCTGCCAGCTCTCCTGAGCCCTAAACTGAGTGAATAGCCCACTAGTTGCTCAAGGTGTCTCCCTCTCCCTCACTTCCGTACCTAATAAATCACCAGGTCCGAATGAATCCACTTTCTAACTAGCTATTTCTAAATCTTTTTATCTCTCTGCATTCTCACCTTGCTGCTGATCCAAGCTATGAATATTTGTTGTCTGAATTATTACAACACGGTCTCCACTGCTCTCCCTTCCTCTAGCACCATGCTTCTCAGCCTGTACAGAGTGCAGCCAAGTCCTACAACCTCAAAGGCTTTCCGTTTTGTTGGAATAAAGTCCTGAACTCAGTGTGGCTAAGACTTTTATTTTATTTTATTTTATTTTATTTTATTTTATTTTATTTTATTTTATTTTATTTTATTTTATGTTTTCCTTTTCCCTGCATTCTTTACCAGTGTCATCCCTCTCTTCTCCAGAACCTGTGCAGTCACCACCTGCCCCCCATCTCCACCAGATGGGGCTATGGTCAGTCACTTTGAGGGGACTAGGAACTCCCTGTATTTGGACTTTGCATTTGTTCTCAGTCTGCCCTTGCTTCATCCGGCTAATTTCTTCTCAGCCTGTAAATTCTAGTACCTCCGTCATGAACTCTTCCTGACCACCCCAGACCCATGCCCTCAAGTCCAGGAGAGCTGTTCTGGCCAATAGCATTGGCCTCATCTGAAAGTACTAGACTTCCTTGTTATTGTTTGTTTCCTCATCTAACTTTCCTACTGGACCTCTGGCTTCACAAGAACCATGGCTGTGTCTGTCTTGCTCACTTGTCCAGCCCTGTGCATTATAGTGAGAAATTCATGGTACATGTTACACAGATATTTGTGAAATGAATGAATCTGAATGGAGTTACCTACGAAGGCCTCAGAGTTAAAATTTCTGTTTATGCCCTTAGCTGTCTGGTCAAAGTAGACAGGAAATAGTACACGGTAATTAGCTGTCCACTTTTAAAAAGTTACCTTCCTGCCTCAAAGTTTCACTACTCTCTCCCCAACCCCCTCCAAAGTCCAACAGCTAGCTAGATTTAAATCTCTTGGCCTTCTTGGAGGCTTGGTAAGAACTGTAGCAACCATCATTATATTTAAGAGAATTAAATTACTAATATCAGTCTACCCCTTTCTCCAAGAAAATGAAATTACTTCTCTACAGAATTAAAACACCATTTCCTTGAACTTGATGAAGCAGCCAATTTTCTTTTGTGTTTCCTGCCTCAAAAAAGAATATGTGTCTAGACATAATATTAGTAAACTTTTTTTTATGAGATACCCTTTCCATTAGAACAAACTCCATTATTTCCACACAACTACATAAAGAGCTCACTGTACCTCTTTGCTTCTTAATAAAAAAAAAAAAGAAAAAAGAAATTTTAACTCATATCTCCAAACATAGAATTCTGCTTAAAAAACAAAACAACAACAACAACAACAACAAACCCATTGTGGATTTATATACCATGCTCCATATTTCTAAATATTATCATCATTCATCTGGAGAGGTGTCAAACCAGTTTGCCTTGTCATATTTTTATAGTAGCAGTTCTCAGACTTGAATACACATCGGAATCTCCTGGAGGGTTTTTTTAATGCAGGTTTCTGGGAACACTCCCTCCAGGTTACTGACTCATTAGGCCTGAGACAGAACCAGAAAATCTGCATTTCTAACAACTTCCCAAGTGATTTTGATGCAGATGGTCTGAAGACCACACTTGGAGATTTAACTTACACAAGGAACTTACGGTAGAGAAGCACATTGTGTCTCTTTGTAGTTGTATCATGGCATTTTGACACACACTATGCCATTCTCCTTTCTTTTATTTATTTTTTATTTTATTATTATTATTATTTTTATTTTAGAGAGGGAGGGAGTGAGAGCGCATGAGTGCAGGAGGAGGGCAGAGGACCACAGAGAGAATCTTAAGCAGTCTCCAAGCTCAGTGCGGAGCCCAAGGCAGGGGCTCCATCCCATAACCCTGGGATCATGATCTGAGCTGAAATCAAGAGCAGGATGCTCAACTCACTGAGCCACCCAGGCGCCACCCCCCCACCCTTTTTAAATTTTTGGTCATCAGTATCCAAATCACTTTTGCTGTCTAAAAATGTGAAACATGTGCTCACTGCTGAAACTTAACCGCACAACGACACATCACTTTCCTAAACAGAAGAGGCCTCTTTTTGCAAGCTTAAAAAAAGAAATGAAAAACAACCCAAAGTGAGGAAGTTTTATCTTCCACCACAAACATCTTTTGCCTCCGTTGTGATTCCTTTGTTCAGGAGCCAAGCTGGCAATTAAGCTGGCACAAGGAATAGGAGCCGTGTGTTTAATATGATGACAGTATAGCCCTTGTAAGCCCTGCAACAATGAAGGCCCACACATAAACTCATCTGTAGTTCTAGTTCCTTCTCCCTTCTTGCTACCTACATGGTACTGCCCATTCTGAATTCTCAGAACCACAAAGGTAGGGAAGATTTTTGATCCTGTCACATGCTACCCCATTTAAACTATTTTATAGCCTTAACTCATAGGAGCAACCTTAATTAATCCTCTTTAAACCACAGAGCTAATTGTTAAGTCCATCAACAAAGTGGCACTTTGGAATCTCTTCACTGAGAAGGCTATTTCCATTACCTCTGTCTTCCTCTGCAATATCACCGTGCTGAGAAGAGCAAGTTGAAAAGCCTATCTTGAGTTGAGCTTGTTAGGAAGGTTATTTTTGTCTTACAGACTTCTTTTATTTTAATCTTCTTAAAATTTCTTACCAAGTTCTAATTCCCATCAGTTCTAGCATAAGCTGAGTGAAAGGGTATCAGGATTTAAAGAAAGTGATGCCCTTAGTAAGGGCCTCTGAGGAATCAGGCACACCGTGCTGTGACCGTTACAAGGCACTATGTAAGTTCCTGCTCTTCTCAAAGCTTCTTTCACAGTGGGCATCTTTGTGTTGTTCACTGCTATATCCCTGTATTTTAAAATGATGCCTTCACGGGGTGCCTGGGTGGTGCAGTCAGTTAACTATCTAACTCTTGATCTCAGCTCAGGTCTCAATCTCAGGATCATGAGTTCGAGCCCCACATTGGGTTCCATGCTGGGCATGGAGCCTACTTAAAAAATAATAATAATAATTACAAACTTTTAAAAAATGAAATAAAATGAATAAAATGGTTCTGTATTCAAAAAGTGTCCATACTAGTAACACATTTTTATTTTTCTCTTTAAATTGTCTGTCAGTTTATAAATGGAAAGGAATTCCACATAGGACCCTCCCACCCTTTATGTAGGGAATACAGTTTTGGCTAAATACTTTCTCAGTTTTGTAGAAGGGCATATATTTGTTAGGAATACAAATGCAATAATCATTTCTTTAACACCAATGGTGTCCTCAAAGCTTCTTCTTCATTTTGTAGCTATATTAGCTTATCTATCTTTACAGCCCATTCTACTCTCTATTTATTCACCCTCTCTGTGTTCATGAAAAAATCCAGCCAGGGGGTGCGTGGGTGGCTCAGTCAGTTGGCTGTCCACTCTAGAGATCAGCACAGGTCTTGATCTGAGGGTTGTGGGATGAAGCTGCGAGTTGGGCTCCATGCTGAGTGTGGAGCTTGCTTGCAATTCTTTCTCTCCTTCTGCACATTTCCATAGCTCGCTCGTTCTCTCTCTCTCTCTCCCCCCACCCACTCTCTGTCTCTCTCTCTCTTTCCCCAACCCCCAAAGAAGAAGAAGAAGAAGAAGAAGAAGAAGAAGAAGAAGAAGAACAACAACAACAACAACAACAACAACAACAACAAAGGAAAGAAAAGAAAAAGATTCCAGCAGCCAGGGAGGAATCCATTAGAACATCAGCTACAACTAGGTCATGCTACTCAGATATTCAGATATGGACCTAGACGTCAGCTTTGACTGCTGGCTCCTGAATCATCTACTCTTCTTTCCAGATTATTCAACCCTGAGGTCTGCTTCACGGACGCTAGACCTTGCGTCAGACGCCCAAATTGGGAGAGCCTCACACCGCAATGCTTTATTGCCCTTTCTAGCTTTGGATCTCCTGTAACCCAATACTACCTAAACCAAGCCAGGCTCTCTAATGCCCTTTGGATATTCTTCCTCTAACGAGTCACAAGTCCATTCTCCTGAATCTCTTCTAGCACCTAAGTTCTAATTTTTTTCCTGCAAGTTCTCATTTTTTCCCCCATTTCCTGTTGCTGGAATACCACCAAACCCCTCATGGACACCCTAAGTATTGGCAAGTTACAATGTTGCTGTCTAGACTTCACTTTCAGGGCCCACGGTATAGGAATGATCAGGCAGTCAGCATCCAACAAGCAGAGTGGACAGACAGGACAGCAATTGGGGTGGAGGGAGGTCATAGATGAGGCCCTACGTGCTCTTATTTCCAAAGAATAATGTAATTGGTGAATTCTCCTAACCAGCAAGGATCAAAGTGATGTATTATTTTAGCACTCCCACAAGAATTTACCTACGTCATTTCTGCACAGAATTTTATTTTATGGAAACGTTCCACACTTTTTAACATACTATATCACCTCCTCATGCCAAGTAATTTCATAGTTTAAGAATTATAAAATGTACTCATCAAAAATTTGACAAACCATGTGTTATGTATTACGTGTTTATATATTTTAAAAATCCTGAACAAATCTCTCGAGATTCTTTTTAAAAACAACCACCGGCACAGCGGGAAAGAAACACAGAACAACTCATAGAAGACCAGCACCTGTCCTACAGGTCCAATACTTTGAAATTTTGTTGAAATACTTGGAAAATTAGGGGTACAGTACATGAGAACAAATGCAGGCTACAAGAGTCCCTTCTGCACAACACAGAAGCCTCAGAAATGAAAGGTCCAAACCTCTTCTAGAGATAATAATCAATGGAGAAGAGCAGCCCCGAAAGCATTAATACAATCGGTGTGCATGCTGCCAGCTACTTTACAATCCACGACAAGCAGCACCAAGCGAGGGCGTCTCGTGTTTGCTCTTCTGATATAATAGAAAGGATGAAGGTGAACATGACCTGCTGAATCCGATCATGTTTGACTGAGGAGTGACAGAGGAGTTTTCTTCAATTAATTGCCAGCTGCGTTACTTGAGCTAATGCCAGCTGGGCTTTCGTCATGAAGTGACACCAAAACAAATTATCCTGTACTCAGTGCTGGCTGGGATGCAGGTAGTTTGTCCATCCACAGGCGAAGGAGGGAGAGGGGCAGGGGCTCTGCTACCTGAATTTTGGGAGCATATTTTGGCAACTGTTTCAAAAAATAACAGAGTTCACGTTAATTACTAAAATGTCCAAATGGATCTGTTTAGGCTCAAATACATATTTGGATGACCAGATTCTTAGAAGGGATAAACCAAAGAGGAGAGAAGTGGCCTCACCAAGGTCATGCAGATTTCTTTTGCCATTAGTGAAATCCATATTCACATTCAAGTCACATGGTCAAGAGCAGGAAGAGGCAAAAAGGGTTTTATTGAGGACATCCATATGAGGGGATTCTTGAGGGGGTGAAAATGATGACTACAGTGACGTAAAAGAAATCCAGTGTAAGAGTTAAAGGAGTCAAAGGCCAGCTAGTACATTCAGAAGAGATTAACAGGCCCAGCTGCTGGGACTTTTCTAGCGAGGTGCCTGTCCTGGTGGTCACAAGCCCATGTGTCTTCTGGCTGCCTAGACACATTCCTGTCTGTCTGGATGGAAGAGTGCCCACCCACAAGCCAGACCTTTTCATTACAGGAAAGTTTCTGAGGTTCCATGTGTCAGGCAAACTTCACTTACCATCACTTCATGTAAACACCTCTTCTACGGAGATTTCTTACAGAAAAAAAAAAACAAAAAACAAAAAAAAAAACCCACTTGAAAACATCTACCCAAAGAGGTGAAGGTCAGAATAACAGAAGCTACAGAGGAATCTAGGTATGGAATCTACAGACATAAAATAAGTGCTCCCAATGAGGAAGCAGTAGCAGCTTGACCTCTGAATTCTTTGCTATCTATCTGTTTGCTCCCTCCGTTTTCAAACTGTAGCCCTGGAAATATAAACATGCTATTCTAAACATTCACAGGCCTGCGGCGGCAAAATGCCACAGGCCAGCTTCACAACTGGGGCACGCAGACCATAAATCGTGTGGTGGCAGGAGGGAGGTACGGAAATGGACATCACTGGTCAGCGCCCTGCACCAAAGAACACTGGGCACAAGCAAGAGGCCACTGGCAGCCCATTCCAGGATTCTCTCATTCAATGAAGAAGGAAGGACCTCAAGGATTGAATTACCCAGTTGACGCTGGTGCTACTCATGCCAGGGGGCGAGAGTTACAAGACTGCCAAAGGCCAGAGTTGCTTTGGATTTCGGCAGAATCGTTTGGTCTCTATTGTGGTCATGTGCACTTCTATTCTGATACAGAATTTAGAGAAGGACTCGGGACAGTCCTCCCAGGATTTGACTCTATCTCTGTCACCAGGAGAGAGAAACCTATTTGGCCACATGAGACTGATGAGAAACAGCCTTTGTTACTGGCAACACCGAATGGAAAGTGTGAAACAAGAAAACCATCACTACTAGTTTCATTCAGAGCAACAGGCATCGATGTCTACAACCACCTGGTTCAGTCAGTGGTTGGTTAGTCCAGGAGACTCTAAGCCATTAACCAAAATTATCTTCAGAGTGGGTCCAGGGGGGAGGTGATCTGTTAGCAAGCAGATTTAACAACACCTTCTTCAACTGCCATACGTAGAGGCAATGGGCACCCCAAATGTAACTCCCTTCCAAGTCAGCAATTTTTAGCCAGAATACAGGCAAATTTCTAGGTATGAGTATTGCATGACATTGTTTCCCAAGTATTAGCTTACTTCTTTCTTGTAACATGAAACACTTTATTTTCCAGCTCCCTCTACATCACAACCAAATATATAACTGGAACCAGAAAAATTCCGATCATTCCTGTTTAAGAACTTTGTTTTGTTTCTGTAATCTTTGGATGGAGCAGAGACTCTATTTCTGGGATAATCCCTATACCTGGGATAAATGCTCCGTGTGGATGTATTAACAGACTGCCTAAAACGCAAACATATATAGTTCATGAAACATGACCCTAGATAGTCTTAGTGCTATCATTCAGGGCCTGATCATTCCATCAGTGATTCATCATCTCCTCTATCCTCTATCATTTCCTTTTGATATTCTCTTTACCAAAAAAAAAAAAAAAAAAAAAAAAAAAAAAAAGGAGTGAATGAAATGGAAAGTACCGTGCAAAAAGCATGCCCCTGGCTTGATGCTAGATAACATTTATGCATTTTGTCTTCAAACCTAACCTTCTGAGGGTAATATCCAATTACATATGGAGCAAAAAAAAGCTCAGTGGCAGAGAGACCCACTAAAATATCACTTCCTCCAAGTTTCACCTGATGGAATGACCTGATTTAAGAGCTGTTCATATAGGAGCACCTGGGTGGCTCAGTCAGTTAAGTGTCTGACTCAATTTCAGCTCAGGTCATAATCTCACAGGTTCATGAGTTGGAGCCCCATGTCAGACTCTGCATGCTAACCTCACAGAGCTTGCTTGGGATTCTCTGTCCCCCTCTCTCTCTGCCCTTCCCCCACTCGCTCTCTCTGTCTCCCCCCACCCCGACCCTAACACACACAAAAAAGATGTTTAGGATGGCCAGATACCCTTGATCTATCCCATCATTCACCTCATAAGCTCATTATTTACTGTCTTCCTTTTAAACAGTGATTTCCTTGGAGGTAGGAACTGTGTCTTGCTCATCTTTTCACCCACAGTGCCCTGACACCTGATGCCAGAAGTAAGTGTAAGCCATGTGGCCAGTAAGCAAAAGCACTGGGCTTTCAATCTCGAAGTGTCTGATTATAACACCTACCAAGTAAAATATGTTGGAGTTTTATCAGTTATGTTGCTCTGAGGTATTGAGGTATTGAGATGAGTTTATCCAGTTCATTCTAGATACTTCACCACCAAGACATTCTCAAGACATAAATGTTGACAGAATTCAAGTGTCCAAGTTAGCTCTGTTTTCCAAAACCATAGGTAAATGGAAACTAAAGATTCAGGTAAGGGTCAGCCTTAAGGAAGGAAGAGGAGTCTTCAGTGAACATATGAATGAGTACTTACTTTGTTAAATTATAGGTTGGCTTTTCAGCTGGATTACAGGAAAAATACTCCACCATCAACTTTACTTTGAAGAAGTATATTGAGTAAAACCCCAAGTGTTCTCTGCATGAAAAATTCTAGTTTTTCCTTACTATACAAATTCATAATGTAAATATAATCGCAATGGCATTTCCTTTTACAGCATTATTTAAAAAAACAAACCTTTGAAGAACAAGGATTTCAACAAAGTAAGTAAAATAGCTTTAAATCCCGTGAAAAGAAACTGCAGGCACAAAACCTGAGAAGGATTTTCAAGAACAGCTTTGGTGATGGAGCATAATATCAGCTTATAAAAGCTTATATCAGCTTCCTTTCCAAACCCTGGCTTCCTGCTACCCTCCTTACAACTAATGTTAATAATAAAAATACATTTAACAAAATGATAATAAAAATACATTTAACAAAAGATAATACAATAGGTAGAAAAACGTTGTTTGGCTTAAAATGTAACCAATGTAACTATGAAAAGGTCAGTTTAACTTCTCTAGTAAGCACAGTAGGTACCTTGCCCAGGGTTCTATTAGGAACCCAAGAAAATGTTTTAATATCTTTTAAAAAAATGAACATGATCCAGGTTAAATTATATTTGTTTTATACCAATGTAGTTGTAAATTATAACAGAGAGAGAGAGAGAGAGAGAGAGCAGCAGAGTGCAAGTGGGGGAGGGGCAGAGAGAGGGGGAGATTCAGAATCCAAGGCAGGCTCCAGGCCCTGAGCTGTCAGCACAGAGCCTGATGTGGGGCTCGAACTCATGAGCCGTGAGATCACAACCTGAGCCGAAGTTGGATGCTTAATCTACTGAGCCACCTAGGTGTCCCAATAATTTTTAGTATTTTTTAATGGAAGAAGAGGCCCACAAATTCCAAATGAATAGAGCCCACAAAAGTCAGAGTATGCCCCTTAGCTAGGCTAATTTTAATCTGTATGAATTTTTTATAACATAATTATTTGTTGAGATGCCACGGACAAATTAATGTTTGACTTTTATTTCTTCTCTCCACTATAAAAGCCAACCTCTCAAAAAAAATTAGAAATGCTTATCAATTGGATTGGATATAAGTAGGATTTTTTAAAGTTTATTCATTTTGAGAGATAGAGAAAGCATGAGTGGGCCAGAGGCAGAGAGAAAGAGGGAGAGAAAGAATCCTAAGCAGGCTCTACATTGTCAGCACAGAGCCCAATGTGGGGGTCAAACCCATGAACCAAGAGATCATGACCTGAGCCAAAAGAAACCAAGGGTGAGACGCTTAACCTACTGAGCCACCCAGGTGCCCCTGGATATGGATAGGATTTTAATAAATATCAGCCACAAATCCAATTCTATGGGGCCATGAAAGCAAAGGATTTCCTAATAAAGCCTTCCCTCTCCCTATCTCACATCTTTTATCTGGAAATCAACAACTTAGAAATAGTCACAATTTCATAGGTATAAATCAAGATGAACTGCTAGAACACTGCACATTCCTCCAAAGGATGGAGCAGGCCTCCATGATCGGATGCACAGAGGCCTAGTCAGTCACGTGGTTGGTCCAAGTCTGGCACCTAAATCCACTGCAAGTCAACTCTGAGTCTCTACTGGAATCACTGCAAAATATAGGCTCGCATGCCCCTGGAATTTCTCCAGGCAGAATTATGCCAGGTGTTGCCTTAGCTTTCTTTACTACCACATAGGGAAAACCTGAGAAAGACAGTAATGCAGAGGGGGAGAGAGAGAGAGACAGAGACTGATGTCCTAGTCACATTGAAAGAAACAAATCCTAAACCCATGACAACCAGCTGCACTCCTTGGATTTCCCAGTTTCAAGATCCCATAAACTGCCTTTCTACTTGTTTAAATCAGTTGGAATTTAGTTTCTACTACTTGCAACTAACGTGGGAGAAAACTCTAATACAATTATTTCACCATATGGATCTTTGTTCAGTGTTAAGGAATACAACAGAAATCTTGATGTGATGTAAATCTACTCTTGATACTTATCCCTCTCTTTGTTGCCTTTGTATCTAGATGACAATAGAAGAATACAATCGTTTGTGGCACCACTGAGGCAAATGCATCAGTTCATTCATAAATTCAACAAACGCTTACAGCACATCTATTATGTGCCAGGTAATCAATGAAGATTCAGAGTTGGAAAAAAAAAACAGACATATGGCCTACTTTCATAAAATTTACAGTCGTGTGGAAAGGAGTGGTCACTTAACAAAGAGATGGACCATGTATACACATGTTGGAAAGCTACATGTGGTAAAAAGAAAAATAATGCAGGAAACAGAACACAGAATGTCTGGGTTTGATGATGGGTTTTGTATTGTTGTGGGTTTTTTTAATTTTTTTTTTTTTTAATTTTTTTTTCAACGTTTATTTATTTTTGGGACAGAGAGAGACAGAGCATGAACGGGGGAGGGGCAGAGAGAGAGGGAGACACAGAATCGGAAGCAGGCTCCAGGCTCTGAGCCATCAGCCCAGAGCCCGACGCGGGGCTCGAACTCACGGACCGCAAGATCGTGACCTGGCTGAAGTCGGACGCTCAACCGACTGCGCCACCCAGGCGCCCCTTTTTAATTTTTTTTTAATGTTTATTTATTTTTGAGACAGAGAGAGACAGAGCATGAACAGAGGAGGGGCAGGGAGAGAGGGAGACACAGAATCTGAAACAGGCTCCAGGCTCCGAGCTGTCAGCACAGAGCCCGACGTGGGGCTCAAACTCACAGACCGTGAGATCATGACCTGAGCCGAAGTTGGACGCTTAACCAACCAAGCCACCCAGGCACCCCTGTTGTGTTGTTTTTTAGATAGATAGGGAAGGTCTCATTAAGAAACTGATATGTGAGCAAAGACCTCAAGAAAGAGAGTTAGTTCTTTACTGAGGAAGGTATGATTCTGGGAACAGAATATAGTAAGGCTCAACTCAGTAGGGTGGATGGCAAATTTTCTTGACCTATTTACACAAGGGAGAGACTCACATTGATGTCCCACTAGAACCTTTAGCTGCTAGTGCTCTAAGGGAACTGGCATATTTGTTTTGTTTCACTGGGCAAACAGAAGTATGACTTAGGGATGGCTGTAGGGTCCGTGAATCATTGTTATTTTCAGTGTGCACTCTCGGGCGTAAGAGCTGTGATGTGAATTGCTGACTAATTTTATAAAGCACCTGGGGCTCCTCAGGGCAAAGGCACTATGTCAATACCAACATTAAACAAATAGCAGTAATTGGCCAAATCCTCCCGTGGTGTAAGGCAAATAAAATATGTTCCCTCTTGGAAGTTCATGACGTCTGCCAGGTTTACCACTTGGCAACCCGGATGAAGCAAATAGGAGGCAGAGCAGTTTTTGAGAGCCACTTTTGCCACCATTGCATATGGCCTCCAAACAACCACTGTGAGATGTTGAGTATTTAACAGCAAATTAAATCTGAGAAGGTTTTGTTTTTTATTTCTCTATCACAATAAGGTACTTGAAATATTAGGCCTTTGCATTTTCCAGGCAATTTCACTATTAATCAGAAATAAGAGTAGAGCAATATTCTTCAGATAAAAGCAGAATCATTTTCCACCAATTTTAGAGCACATACAAATCCCTATTTAGCAAAAGCACTTTTTAAAGCACTGCATCTCTTATAATTTCTCAATATGAATTTTGATTAAAGAAAATTTTTTTTTCTTTTTTTTTTTTCAACGTTTATTTTTTTTGGGGGACAGAGAGAGACAGAGCATGAACGGGGGAGGGGCAGAGAGAGAGGGAGACATAGAATCGGAAGCAGGCTCCAGGCTCCGAGCCATCAGCCCAGAGCCTGACGCGGGGCTCGAACTCACGGACCGCGAGATCGTGACCTGGCTGAAGTCGGACGCTTAACCGACTGCACCACCCAGGCGCCCCTTGATTAAAGAAAATTTCTAAAAACAAGTACAGCTGGTAGGGTTCTAAATGATAGATGAAACTCTGAAAATGTATATAACACATTAACAAGATGTCTTTGTGTTTCTAAGAATTCTATAGGGAAAGGTACCTAATTTCAGTGCAATTCTTTACTCACTCTACCCCACCCTACACAAAAATAGACATGTATAAATGAGAAAGAGCATATACACATATATATGTGTATATATACACATATATATGTATATATACACACAATTTATATATACATATATATGTATATATATACACACAATATATATACACATATATATGTGTGTGTATATATATATATATATATTTGTACACACACACACAAACTTATAAACCAACACTGAGATCTGAATTTTAACTTAATAAGGGATAGCTCAGAATAACCTGGTTTCACTTTGTTAACTCCGAATTTCAAAGGAAAAAAAAAAAACAAAAGCCTTAAACCATTTTCTCAAAGTTATTAAACTATCATTACTCTTAGAATTATGAGACATTTTTGCTGAAAGACTTTAGGGTTAATCTAGTAGGACTTTTATTTCACAGATGGAGAGGGTAAATCTCAGAGCGGTCATTTCTCTAGGAATATACAAATCAACGATCATACCTTGAGCCATAGCTACTGTTGGTATTTTAGAATGTCCTTCACGAAAGATGTTTTCCTGAAAATTACTACATACTGGTAATTAAAAAAAAAAAAGTCTCTCATTTTACATATTGTTTTTATATTGTTTTCCTTTAACATAACATGAATATCTACTATGTTAAAAATTATCCTTGTATATCAGTATTCCACCACATGCATTCACTTTGATACATTAACCCTCACTGTGGGATGGATAGTAGACTCATCTGCAATTTTTAACTATAATATACAAAGATGTAGCTAAACCTTTTTATGTATTCTTAATTATTTCCTTAGGATAAATTTTAAAACAGAAATTGCCTTCATGGAGTATGGATTTTTTTGGGGGGGGGGCGGGGTTTTAGTTTTTGGCAATTATTATTGAATTGCCTTTTAGAAAAGCTAATCAAATTTTCACTTTCACTCTTGGTGAGTAAGAATGTCCCAATTTGAATCAATATTTGGTTTTATCTGGATTTGTTATTTTAATCTTTTAACACTTTCATTAGACAAAATATTGCCCTCCTATTGTTTAATTTGCACTTATCTTTAATTTTGGGCTTTTATTCACTTTACTGGCAAATTGGGTTTCTCTTCTTATGTATTGATTGTGTGTTGTTTTTTTCTGTAAGGATGCTCATAGTTTTTGTTATTAATTTCTAAGGACTTTTTAACACATTAAGCTTAATGTCCCTTTAGCTGTGTTAGAAATTGATCCCCTGATTTGTTATGTGCCTTTGCATTTTATTTGTGGCATTTTTTAATGTGCAGAAATATTTGATTTTTTAAAAGTTTTTATTTTAATTCTAGTTAGATAGAATACAGTGTTATATTAGATTTAGGTGTACAATACAGTGATTCAACAATTCCATATATCCCCAGGTCCTCATCATCACAGGTATACTCCTTAATCCTCATTACCCATTTCACCCATTTCCCCCACTCAGCTCCCGTCTGCTGACCATGAGTTTGTTCTCTATAGTTAAGAGTCTGTTTCTTGGTTTGACTCTCTCTCCCTCTCTTTTTTTTTTCCCCTTTGCTCTTTTGTTTCTTAGATTTCACATATGAGTGAAATCATAGCGTATTTGTATTTCTCTCACTTATTTTGTTTAGCATTATACTCTCTAGCTCCATCCATGAAAATATTTGATTTTTTATGTACACATATTTATTAGACACTTCTGCACATTGTCTAGCTCTGGTGATATGCTTAGAAATACCTCCTCACCTTGGGGTGCCTGGGTGGCTCAGTTGGTTAAGTGGCTGACTGCATTTTGGCTCAGGTCTTGATCTCAAGGTTCCCAAGTTCAAGCCCCTCATCGGGCTCTGCACTCACAGCTCACAGTACAGAGTCTGCTTCGGATCCACTGCCTCCCTCCTCTACCCCTCCCCCACGCATGTGTGCACATGCACTCATTCTCAAAAATAAAAATAAATGTTAACAAAAATTTTAAATCAAAAGAAGAAATTCCTCCCCACTTTGAAATTAAATAAATATTCACCCATGTTTAGATTATAGTAATTTAATACTTTTTAGTTGTTACATTAATAAAATTATGTATTATATATTAATAAATAGTGTTTCTATTTTAATTTTAATTTTTTAATGTTTATTTATTTTGAGAGAGAGAGAGAGAGAGACAGAGAGAGAGAGAGAGAAAGAGCGTGAGCGGGTGTGAGCAGAAGAGGGGCAGAGAAAGAGAGAGAGAGAGAGAGAGAGAGAGAAAATCCCAAGCAGGCTCTACCCTCAGTGTGGAGCCTGCGGTGGGGGCTCCATCCCATGACCATGAGATCATGATCTGAGCAGAAATCAAAAGTTGCACACTCAACCAACTGAACTACCAAGGCACCCCTAATTTTTATTTTATTAAAGTATAGTTGGCATACAATCTTCTTTAATTTCAGCTATACAACATAGTGATTCAACAATTATATTCATTGCTACTTGCTTACTACAGTAAGTGTAGTCATCCTTGGTCCCCATACAAGGTTATTACAATATTGTTGACTATATTCCCTATGCTGTACTTTTCATTACCATGACTTATTTATTTTATAACTTGAAGTTTCTACCTATTTGGACCCTTTGCTTATTTTGCCCATTCCCCCACCCCCTCTGCCTCTGGCAACTACCAGTTTGTTCTCTGTATTTATGAGTCTATTTCTGTTTTGTTTTGTTGGATTCTACATATAAGTAAAATCATATGGTACTTGTCTTTTTTCTGACTTATTTCACTTAGCTTAATACCCTCTAGGTTTATCCACGGTGTTCCAAATGGCAAAATTTCATTTTTTTTTTTTTAATCCCTGAGTAATCCTTATTTACGTATATATATCACACCTTCTTTATCCACTCATCCATTGATGGATGCTTGGGCTGCTTCTATATTTTAGCTATTGTAAACAATGCTTTAATAAACATAGAGATGCAAATATCTTTTCAAATTAGTGTTTTTGTTTTCTTTGGGTAAATACCCAAAAGTGGAATCACTGGGTCATATGGTATTTCTATTTTTTATTTTTTGAGGAACCTTCATACTGTTTTTAATTCTGGCTGTACCAATTTACTTCCCACAACAGTGCACATTTTATTTTACTTTATTTCATTTTATTTTCATTAAAACCTTACCTAATATATATATATATATATAATATAATATAATATTTATTTATTTATTTATGGAAAATGTAAGGAAAAAATCTGTTTATATTATTTTCCCAAATTATTAGCTATTGTCTCAACACCACTTATTGAATAACTATGCCTTTTCTCATTGAATAAAATGCTCAAATGCTATTTTAATCATACAGTAGGTATATATGTATACCTATGCATGTACAGACACATACACACATGAAGTCTAATTAGGAGTCTATAGTCTTTTCAATTGATTTTAATCTAGTTCTTTACCTGAACCACTGTCCTAATTCTCATAGTTTTATAACATGTTATAATTTCTGCAGTGGTGACTTCATCTCTCCACCCTCCAACCATTGTGCTTCTTTTCAAGTTCTTCTTGGCACTCTCATGTATATGTTCCTTTAGATGAACTTTCTTACTTTTTTTTTTTAAGTTTATTTATTTTGAGACAGAGAGTGCGAGCAAGCACAGGGGTGGGGTGGGGATGAAAAGTGGGGGGGGGAGGAGAGAGGGAGAGGGAGAGGGAGAGGGAGAGGGAGAGGGAGAGGGAGAGAGAGAGAGACAGAGAGAGAGAGAGAGAGAGAGAGAGAATCCCAAGCAGGCTCCACACTGTCAGCACAGAGCCCGATGTAGGGCTCAAACTCAGGAACCATTAGATCATGACCTGAGCCAAAATTGAGTTTTGGGCACTTAACTGATTGAGCCATCCAGGTGCCCTAGATGAACTTTTGCAACATTTCTTCAAAATCAGGAATATATCTCATTGGTATTGAGTGTAACTGAATAAGTTGTGTAGAGTAATCAGCCAGAACTAGCCTTTTAAGTTTCTTAAATAGGTCTTCCAGTGGCATAGTAAGAATGAAGTTCAGAAATAGTCTGCATAGATTCAATCCTAGCTTCAGCTTTTGCTAGCTCTGTCATTTGGGGCAAGGAGCTTTAATTTCCCTGAATCCTAGCTACCACATTTGTAAAATTGGAAAAATAACACTAGCTCCTTGATAGGATTGTATAAAATTAACAGATGATTTAATATGCAATGTGCAAGGCACTTAAATCCTTAATTAGTATGAGACATGGTTATGATGCCTTTAAGTTTTCTTTACTAAAAATTGTTTTCTTCATTAAAAAATCTTTCTGATTTCTTATTATTTTCATTCCTAAGTACAATATGTTTTGTGACTGGAATCGTGTGCTATTTAAAAGATATTTCCCATTACAATTTCTAACTTACTCTTCTTTTACAGAAACATTAACGCATATTTGCTTATATTTTGTACTTGGCCACCTTATTGAATCTCAACGTTATTTAATAATATTTCAACTAATTACTTTGGCTCTTCCCTATAAATACCCAGATAGTTATAAAGTCACTTTTTATTTTATATTCTATGTTTCAAATAATTGTACTAATTAGAACTTCCCAAACAATGTTACATAAAAATATTTTAATATTGCATAATAGCGCTTATAGGTAGGCTGATTTTAATACAATACATTTAACACAACTCTTGTCAGCTATTCTGCTGTTATTTCACTTCTGTGCTGTTTTTAACAATAAATGGATATTAAATTCTAATCAAATGCCATTCTGACATGTGTCATTATAAGCCTACTGCTCTTCCTTTTCACCTATTAATACGATGGATTCTGTGAGCAGATTCCTTCACAATGAACCAGGTGTGCACTTACAGAATCAACCTTATTTGACATGAGCATTATTTGTTTAACAAAATGTAGGGTTCAATTTACCTATATTGTACCTAGAATTTTGTCTCTTTATTAGTAAGTAGTAATGGTAATTAATTAATTAATTATAAGTCATTAGCAACAGTAGGATGGATTGAGAGATTTCTTATTACACTTAGGTTTAGTTCATATAGTGAACTGTAAAGTTGCTTCTTTTCATAGTCTTCAGAAAATTTTAAATAACATACTACCTTTTTATTCTTCAAAGAATGTAAATACTTTCAAAGAAATTCTCTCAACTTGATGTCTTTTGCAGGGCTGTTTTTCAAAAGCAACTTTTCCAATTTTTTTTCCAATAAATATTGCTTCATCAAGGTTATGTAGTTTAATTTTTGTGAATTTTTGAAATATATGTGTATATATATACAAAAATAGTTTTTTTTAAATAGAAAGGTATCATTTAATGAAGACTTTCTGGTAAATATTATTCTATCATGTCTAACTAATAAAATTTCCTCTCTCTCTCTCTCTCTCTCTCTCTGTGAGTGTGTGTGTGTGTGTGTGTGTGTGTACAAACTGTTACATATATATGTAAGTATATACACACACATTATATATGTAACTTTCACCAACTGTTAGGTATTACTGTGTCTCATTTTCTCTCACCATAGAAAACTGGGAAAGACATTTTAGGAGGTGAGAAATAAAGCATCCTCTCTCAACTTTCTACCAGCTCCCAAGAGAAACATTATTGTCTCATAGATGGGTCTCCGTGCCAAAAGTGCATACCTCTGGGTTCATTTTCCCTAATCACCTGGGAGTAATTTTCCATTTTCCACTTTAAAAGAGTGAACAGGGATCCTTCTCCTCATAATCTAGGTGCTAAGTGATTTAATAGGTGTTTCATAAAATTCAAAAGCAGAAGTAAGATTTATAACAGAAAACACTTCTCAACTGTCTCCATTCTCACATCCTGGCTCTGAATACAGGGAGTTCGTTAGGCCTAATTTCGGAAAGAACATGTACTTTTTTTTTCATATTGTATAACATTTGAGCAACATTTAAATGAATGCTCGGTGAGATTTTTCAAATAGAAATTTAAAATATTCTTATGTTACTAAGAAAGGTTAACAGAGCAAAATAAGCCATACTTAATATTTCAGAAACGAGTATAGAAACTACTGTTTAAAAAATAAAAGTCAAGGTTAGCATTACAAAGCGAAAAGTGAAACCTGGAGGAACCAAAGATTTTAAAATAATTAAACCTTCCCTCTAGCAGACCCTCATGGAGGGCTATGTTACTTACTGAGTTGTAACAAATGGAGCAAAGTAAGGAAAATAATAACAGCTACAGTTTCTTGAGCACTAGCCACATATCTGGCACAATGCTGAATGTTATATGCATTAGCTCTAGCCCTCAGAGACAACCATAAGGAGGCGTAGCAGAGGAGAGCTGACATTCCCTACCTACGCTTCCTAACTGCTAGGCACCTGGACCAGTGAGTTCTTTGTAGGAACCATCTCATTACACTTCCACAATCAACTTGCAGAACAGCTATCATTGTCCCCATTTTGGAGATGAGAAAACCGAGTCTAAGATCCGAAGTTATAGAGCTAGTAAATGACAATTAATAAGACAGAAGTCCACACTGCTTATATTGTATCACTGTTTCGGGTTTGACTCAACTTCTTTCTGAGAAAAATGGCTAACTTGTCAGTGACTCAGAACATGCCAGGCACTGTTCTAAGTGCATCCCCTTCTTAAATCTTCGCAGCCACATTAAAAAATAGGGCCTAGGAAGGACCCCGTAATTCTGACTTAATAGAGAAGGACATTTGAGACTGAGGTTGACCTGCCCAAGGTCACATAGGTGGTGAGTGCCAGGGCCAGGACATGCACCCAGACTACTTAATTCCAGACTCCACGCTTTTAATCACTATACTTTCAGAAATGCCCACCACGAAAGATGGCTGAATTTGGGGAATACTATTTATAAAATATAAAGGAGCGTGAATAAATTAGCATTCGGAAGAGAAGTCTATGATTTCTAAGTTGCTGAATGGGCAGTTTTCCTTAGATGGCAACTATGCTGACTCTCCACTGAAGGAAGAACACAATGAAATACAACTGAAATGGTGACAGGACAGTGAACCATAAAATAACTGTAGGCATCGCAGTCAGAAACAGGTCTCTCTCACTTTTCCAAGAGGTAAATTATGTTACACCTGACTACAAAGATTTTAGGATCCTGTTTCTGCCTTTAGCAGAGTAATTTAGAATGACTCAGTAAAGATAAGAAAAACAAAGGGTAGATAAGTATCCAAATGAATGTGTTTCCATTCTAAACTTCTGAGGGAATGGGGGAGGGGAAGAGGATGAAACACACAGGGCAAAGGTAAATTTATTTGTGGAAAAGTATAGGAAAAAGAGCAAAAGGAAACACTGGTCCCTGGACAACAAGTCTGACTCTTTTCTTAAGGTCTTCGAGCTCATCACTTCTCACCCCTAACTTGTTACAAAACCTTAGGAGTTTTGACCTTCTGAACCCTTTCCATTTCAGTCCCCAGAGGGCTGAAGCCAAGAAGTCCCTGGCACTGGTGACGTTTTCAGATGCTCAGGTAGATATGCTAATTCATCCTGGCCTCTTCCACCACTTTCTCTAAACTGTAGTGAGAATATTCCAAGGCAAATGAGGATATCTCAGAATCCCCACTCCTCATGAAAAAAGATGAAGCACCCTGACCTTGTTTCCAGCTAGTGCTGGGATGAGCAAGTGCTTCATTAGAATGTGACCCACCGACCTTCTGTGCTCTGTGAAAACCTGGTCCCTGCAAGGTATTTGCCGGAGGAGGTGGAAGGGTCTTATTTCAGGTGAATTAATACATAGCTCAGGTTTCCATAATATTTCTGAACTGATTCCAATGTTTTATGTACTTTCTTGTTGGTTTCCAGAATTTATGAACCCTATCCGAGACAATTTTTTTCTTAGAAATAAGCTTTTTAGAGAATATCAGTACTTTTTCTCCATTTTCTGACTATGGTGAGTCCTCTTGAGGGGCGGTGAATGTCACATTACACTAGGAGAGGCCTCCACACCTGACACAGTGCACCTCTTGAGCACCGTGGCAGAAGTGCAATCGAGTTTCTAACCTGCATCCTAATGTTCTGATTCTGACGTTTTATTCAATTTGTCTCTCATTCTCTAAGTATTTACTTTACTCTAGGTGCCCACCATGCTAAGTGCTTCTTGTTTAACCAGCAAAACAATCCTCTAAGAAAGACATTTTTGGTTTCTAAATACCAGAGCAGGGAGATGGGAGGTAGAGAGAGGTTTAAGTGACTTGCATGTGGCCACGGCCATGACTTGGGGATTCTGCTTTGTTATGAAGTCTTGCTAAAGACTATTACAACACTGATTCTTTATCCAAATAGTGTGCCATGAGAAAATACACTGCAGGGTCTGATACAAGGAAAACTTTGTCTTCCCCAAGAAATGGATGTTGTGTTCTTCTCATCTAACATTTGTCCTGTTTTACTGCTGAGTTTGGCCACTCTGTAGCTATGAGATAGATTTCTGGGCTCCTTCAGAGGAAACACAATGACGTGTATTATTGGAATATTCACTTCCTTTTCATCCAATTTTCTTTTTCAAAATCTAAATAAAAAGAGAAGATTTTATTGCCTTTGTACTTTTTGCTAAGATACTTGAAGTCCTTTTTTGTAACTAGGCAGGGCATGAATAAAGGAAGGGAAGGAGGGAGGAGAAAAGCAGGCAAACAAGGAGTCAAACATATAAAACGGCTGCCATTTATAGTTTTTAAATGATGGAAAGATTGTGTTCCAATAGCTGAAACCTTAATGAAATTCCGTGCAGAACCACTATCTCTAGGAATCCTTTATGTAAAACTGTGTCAAATAATAAAGTGAGTAAGAATGGAGTGCTGAAATAAATGAACTTTTTGTAAGCAGCCGAGTCTTTGATCTAATGTTCCTTGTTCACTACAGCTAAAGGTTCCCCAAGAGTGAACATAAACTGTGAGGATTTTTGCGCACTCTCGTCTTATGATAAGCACTATAGTAAAATAAAATGTATAACTATGATTTACACTCTCATCATGACAATCCTTTAGAATATTCTAAGCAATGTTGTAATAACAACCGAAAATACTGCATGGTGTGATTTTACACCAGTTTGCAATTCAGGTTAACTTTCCTCACCCCCTACATTGTTAGATAATTGTGGCAACTGTCCCACATGGTGAGTGTTCTTTCCTGGTCATGTCAGCACTGTGGGACTGAGAACCTTCACAAGCCAGCACTGCCATCTTTGACAACTGACAATATGTCTAAAAGCCACAGAGACGTTGAAGAGAGCTAAAGATTGGGGGAGCCTTTCTCACTTTGTCAAATGTTTCGAATACAATGAAAGTTTGTAGAATATACTTTAGAAATAATTTTTTGTCAGTAGGTTATGTCCTGTGAGTTAATATAAGCATTTACACTATCGTAGTTGGCATACCCTTCTTTTTAGTCGCAGACATCCTGAGAGAACAAAGCATTTAATTGAATTAAAGAATGAGCTAAAATAGCAATGTGAGAATAAGGAAAATAAACATCAAAGCCACACAATGCTAAACACAGATCAGCACTGCTATATTTGCAAATGAAATCAGCTAAAGGAAGGAAAGTATAAACTTACAAGGCAATGTACACACTAGGTAAAATGAGAAACCGGGGAAGGAAAGAACCTAGAAGTACCTTCCTTCAGGTCTTCCTGTTGAAAAGGACTAGTGACAGGGTGATCTGTCATTAACACTCCACCTCCTTATAAAATGATGTACATACTTGGTTGTGCAGAAACCACAAATATTAGGAATACGACTATACAATTAATGCTTGCAGATTTACAACAGAAGAAACAGATCCATTTTTCCTACAAATCTTAACTGAGCATCTACTATATACTAAGTGCTGTTCTAGGTTGAGGGATCTAATAGGAAATACAACAGACCAAATGTCTTTTCTTATGGAGTTCATATTCCAGTTGGAGAAATATGAACATTAAAATAAATAACTAGGGGCACCTGGGTGGCTCAGTTGGCTCGGACTCTTGGTTTCAGCTCAGGTCATGATCTCACAGTTTCATGAGTTCAAGCCCCACGTTGGGCTCTGTGCTGGAGGTGTGGAGCCTGCTTGGGATTCTCTCTCTACCTCTCTCTCTGCCCCTCCCCTGCTCACACTGTCTGTCTCTCTCAAAAATAAATAACCTGAAAAAATAATAAAATAAGCAAGTAAATTTTTAGGTATTTTAGCAAGAGATAAGTTTGTTAGAGAAAAATACAGCAGAGAAGTCTACAAGGGTAGGAGTTAGGCATGGAGACTGCAGCTCTCAATCTGTTGGTTAAAAAAATGCTACACTGAAGTGACTTTTGAGTGAAAACGTGAAGACAGTGAGCCATACACATATCAGGTAGAAAGCAAACTATTTATTTCCTCATTTGGATATAAATGTGCTGGGGGAGGAAAGTATTTTCTATGCTCCTAGACCATGCTTCTCAAGCAGCAGCATGTAGATGACAGAATAGTAGAAGGGGAATCAAAGCCAACAAGTGGAAGAAAAAGAACACATTTTTATGTTGAAAAAAAAATTGAGAAAAGTAAAGGATCAGAACACATAGATTTTTAAGATAAAAATGGAGGCGTTAAAAAAAATTATATTTGACACCATAATTCCAGGCTACTCCCCCGGACACCAGGCGCACATGTTCAGTTTCTTCTGGCATGAAAAGTTTTAGTGTAAGAGTTAGAGAAGTCCTCATCTCACTGCTGCAGAAGTCAGGTTATGGTGATGACTGAGTTTAGGGGAATTCAAGATCACTAATATTCAATGGGTTCATCCTATGTGCAAGACATCATGGATACAGCATGTGGACTGCTCCTAATCTCACAGTGGTATGCTTGGATTTTACATAGATCTAAGCTGCACTAAATAGGTGGGGAAATCAGTGAATGGAGTGGGAAGGTTGTGAATCTCAGAACACAAGATAGGCTTCTTTTTTTTTTTTTTAAACTAGTTCAGCCTTGACTGATGGCAGTGGAGGAAAAGAGACCATGAGCCAAAACGACTGATATTCAAATAAAATCATGGCTCTGTCCTCTGGGGGCATGAGGTCTGCTTAATTTCAGATACTTCATTTTAAATGAGTTATGCACCAATAATACATGTAAACTCATGGTACTTATCCACCTTTCATCTTATGAGACTAATGGTTTAATATCTTTTAAAGAAAGGTGTTTGGGGAGCCTGGCTGGCTCAGTCAATTAAGTGTCCAGCTTCAGCTCAGGTCACAATCTCACAGTTTGTGGGTTCAAGACCCGCGTTGGGCTCTGTGCTGACAGCTCAGAGCCTGGAGCCTGCTTTGGGTCCTGTGTCTCTCTTTCTCCCCCTCCCTGCTCATGCTCTGTCTCCCTCTATCTCTCAAAAATGAATAAACATTAAAAAATTTTTTTAAATAAAAAAAAAAGGTGTTCATTGAAGAAAAACCAGTCTGAATATATGTAACTATTTTTCTACTTATTATTATATGTTTAACATGAAATGTAAAAAATCAAAATAATATAATTCTTAGTTCAAATGAGCCATGTTATGATCTTCAGTAATTTTAGATCCATCAATAGGTGTGATCCATTACAATGTTGTTTAAAAGAGATGATTTCATTTATTATATGAATGTTGTTTAAGGAAATTAGTAGAAAAAAAATAAATGTTTGTTCTGGAGAGATTTCATGCTATTAACTTCAAAGTACCTCCAGTGACCCTCTTGAACCTGAGCTATAGATATGAGTGTGAATGACGCGGATTGTTCTGGGGTGGAAACATTTCATGAAGTCACTCTCAAAGTTCACCTATAATGTCAAAGATCAACTATAGCTGAGAGCTCTTGAACATATTCCCACAATACTGAATACATTGTTAAAATATACTTTCAAGGCTTTTCGAGTAGGAAAGCTAAAATTTAAACTTTTAATTTAAAATTTAGCACTGGGTGTTGTATGGAAACCAATTTGACAACAAATTTCATATTAAAAAAATAAAAAATAAAAAAATAATAAAATTTAAACTTTTCCTAGGACTATACTGGATGTCTTCAAAAGTTGCTTCTAGCACTCAAGAAGAATTTCTGTCTCCTTGTTTTTGTTTTCTGGAATGATGTCCTCATGGATCAATCACATTCTTTAAGGGCTATGTATATTCTCAAAATATCCATTTTTTTCCATCCAAAGCACATGTGAATAATTTGCATATAAGTGAAGAAACATGCTACCCTTTCAAAATGTCATTTTCTTGACATACAGTCCAATGAATTGCTACAATTTTAAGGCTTTAATAGATTCCAGGTTAAATTAAATGGCATGTTATTTAAGAAAGGGTTTCCAAAGCACACGGGTTGCCTTGTTTTGCAGACAATGTTTCTTAAATATTTGGGTTAGGATATGACACCAGAGGCTTTGGCAGTGAATACTCTGTATAAATGTAAAGTCTAATAAATCTGTGAAAATGAGTTCCAGATGTGGCTTATGGCCGATTCCCTCTTCTTAAACATATCTAGTATATAAAGGCTAACTGTAATAGCAGAAATCTATTGCTGAGTGATAGAATGAGGTAAATTCAATTAATTTTACCAATTTTTGCATACTACTCTATGAAATCCCCATTGTAGGTCCTATAGGCTGTAAAAAGAAATAAAACATACTTCCTGAAGAATATGAGCAGTCAAGGAGAGTAAGGCAGGTAAAAACCCATTCATTTATTTATTCATTCATTGAACAAGTAAGTATACATTGGGCCCCCACTCTGGGTTAGATACTTTCGGGGTGATATCAAGAGAAGTGAGATTTGGTTCTTGTTCTCTAGTGTTTTTTATCATTAGCAGGGAGGAGAGATAGGTAAACAGCAAGAATGGTGTTAAAATTTGCTAATGAAGCTCAGAAGAGCAGCCACAGCAATAATCTAATCCTCAGGTCTGGGGCCTGAAGGAGGCAGGTGGCATTTTAAAAGAAGAATTACTAAAAGAGATGGATATGAGGCTGGTTAGGGAAGGGTGATCCCACCAGATGAAGCTGGCTGGCAAAGGTAGAAGAAACAAGCAGGAAACAGAACAATGAGTTCCTTGTTCCTACAGGGAGTGTGATGGGACATGGCAGACAGAGAAAGAGATCACTTGTGAGAGAGGCAGGTGCTGGGTGACTGGTTAACTTCGGTTATAGCCGAAAGGCCCAGCTAAAGAGTCTGTATTTTATCTTCAGGGCTCTGGGAAGTTGTTGAAAGATTTTAAGCAAAAGATTTTGAAAAACCTGACAGTGTAAGATGATACGATCATCCTCATTTATAAACTAAGGCAGACATTTTCAACAGTTGACCAATTTCCTGACCCCATGGGAGACCTGTGCTTCTCCTGACCCCAAGGGAGACTTGTGCTTCCCTGTGTCCTTGAAGTAACAAAGTTGCATTGCTTTGAAAAATAAAATAGGATTCCTATTTTCTGGGTGGAAGCATTTAATTGCAACTGCTTGGATCTCGAAGCCTTTCTTCTGTCATGGGGATTATAGATGCCTGTGGTTGATATGGAGGTGCTGCTCTAAGGGATCATGTGAAGACTGCTTGCTGCCTTGATAGGTACCCAGATTCAAAGCGGGACTGTTTGTTACTGGAATATAACTCTGTCTACCCTGACTAATACACCTACCTGAGTAATAAGGATATTCTTATAATGAACAAGCTATTAGCCCTATTTTGCAATTTGTTCAATGAAAACCAGTTAAATACATTCCTTCTTAGAAATGTTCACCTGTCAAAAGTAAGTCCCCTATACTGCTAAACCAAATAATTCCTGCTAGATTCTGGGAGTGGCAGTTGATAGAGCTTTTGTTTATTTATTTACCTATAATAAGTTCTTGTTTCAAAAATGCATAGTACAAAGAAGAGGGTTTATATTTATTTTAACAACTTTTAGAAAGAAGCTGCATCTTGGTAATATGGTGTCAATATTACAATATTTTAGAAGAATAGGTTAGCTTCTAAAAGTGAGTCTTATACACGTTTGTATGCATTTTATTCCTTGTACTTTCTGAGTGCTGCTTGCTTACTGCCTACTTCTTAGCACTAATTGGTCTCTACCTCATATGTCAAAAAATGTTTAGAAACGTTGGAAAATGTAGAGGAAGCCAGAAGTCTTCTTTCTAGGGGATTCATCTAAACATCTCCTTTAAAAATGGGAAAGGTCACACTTATAGAATCAGATAACTTACCCCATTTAAAGTATTACACAGGTTAGGTCTCAGGAGAGGAATATACTATGCCCATGTACTATACAAATAAGATATTTTTGAAAAGACGGTAGTGCAAGAAACACTTCCTGAAATGACAAGATATAAATTTGCCTGTAAAATCAGCATGCCTTCGCTGATCCTTGGAGATTTGGTCAGGATGATCCCGTGGGTAAGGAATCTAACCCTTTCGAATTGCATGAAAATTAGAAGACAAATGAAGATGTCATGGATGGAAATTCATTTTCAAATAAACCACTGGGATGGAAATCACTAGAAAGGAAGCTATTTTTAAAAACTATTTTTTCCCTGTCACTCACAATTAATTTCAGATGTATGCGCTTTGCATAAAGCATAAAATATACTTAGGTTTGAGCCCTCATTTAGAAAAATCTCTTAGAGTTGTTTTGCTTTTGAAAAAAAATACTACTTTAAACAAAGAAGCATCTTAACATGAAACTGATGTTAGTGGCCAAGGAAAGCATTTTATTTTAAATCTTCTGGAAAGGGAAGGAAAATCTATTTCTCACTCTCGCATGGTAACTGTATCTCAGGAGAGCTAAGTCCTCAGGACAATAGGGCATGTTATTGTGAGATATTTTACACTCGGTTTAGCCATTTTGCAAAATCACAGATAGTGATTAGCCCAGAGGATCTTTCTCATTTCCTTTTCAGTGGTGTTTTGCTATTGATAAATATTAAAAAGCGTGATCTGGTTGCCCAATTCAGAGAAAGAAGCTGTGGGTTTGCTGATTCCAGACTGCGTTGCCAGAGGGCTCCAAGCCGGCGTGGCCCCTCTGGGTGTTGCCAGGTCACAGAGGAAGTGGCTGTGCCTGGTGGCAGTAGGTGTCAGACACGCTGCTGAGCAGAGGATCTCAGCAGGTCTGAGGGCAGAAGAGAAAGGCTGCCACATGAAGGGCTTAGCTGAGATCCCAGAGGAATCTCAGAGTCAAAGAAATTTGAGGAGAAAAAGGTTTCACAACATTTCAGTTCCCCAGGGTTGGAGCAGTAAGGCTTATAGATAGAGAAGCAAATCAAAGTCCCGTTAGTAAACATAACTCTTCAAAAAAAAACAAAAAAGAAAAAAACAATGCAATCCCTGGCAGCCACACCATCAGGGTACGCTGCAACAGTCACTCAACTGAGATTCAGGGATGTCACTTAGGTGCAAAGGACATCTAGCTGTGAGGGAATTACAATAAGTGACATTTACTGTGTAGTCATTAATGCACCAGACACTGCTGTTAGTGCTTTTTGGGCATTAGCTCGTTCAGTCTTGACAACCACGCTCTGAGGTAAGTGTTATAACTTGTCCCATTGTGCACATGAAGAATGAGAGGCACAGAAAGATGAAGGAAATTGCCCAAGGTGATATATGTTCTACTGAGGACAGCCAGAATATAAACCTAAGAAGCCTGCCTCCAGAACCCTCGCTCTTAACCACCAAACTTTACCAGCCACCAGAGAGGAAATTACAAAGCAGAAAATCCCCACTTTTTGCTTCCAAGAGGTGACACAAGTTATATACACGAAAAGATAACAACTATGAGATTACAGAAAATGATAGATGCCAAGTGAGTGTCAAGAAATATCTAGTTGTTGAAATAAGTCCATAAGAAAAAGAGGTAAGAAGAAGCAAAAACTTGAGAAGTGGATCCTTGAATTGGATGTGAGTAAGTAGGGACCACGTGCTGTGGAGAGAGAAGGCGTGTGGACTAGTCTCTGAAGCTCATGCGTTCAGATCCCAGCTCTGCCACCTGCAAGGTGTGTGCACTGGTGTCAGTTACTTGGTTCTTTGTGCTTTAGTTCCCCTGTCTTCAAGGATAGCAAAACTTACTGCAAGGGATCTTCATGAAGATAAAGCAAGATTTTTTAAGTATAGGTCTTAGCATGGTGCCTGGCACAGGGTGAACATTTAATATATTTATTATTCTCCAGTTGAGGGTTGATGGGAAGAGGATTTCAGATGAGGGGGAAATGCATGTAAAGGAAACCTGTAAAAGCCAGAAGTAGAACTTCCATCAGCTCAGTTCAAGCTGAGTGGTTGGATGAGGTGTTTGATTTGAGCTTAGAAGAGAGAGAGAAACCGCCTTGGACATTCACTAGGGGGTCCCAAAGCTGTGAAGAGCTGCATGTGGTCATTTTGACTAATTAGCGCTGTGTGATTTGTGCAAGCTGGTGAGTGTAGGAGAAGAGTTATAAGGGAAGCCTATTCTATTTGTGGTGATACAGTCTGGAGCATGGAGAATGGAACAACTGACCAGAAGAGCAGAAACTGAGGATTCATTCCTTAATCAAAGAAACATGTGTCAGATACCAAGCAGGTGCCAGTCTCTAGCTGGCTGTTAGGGTGAGCAATGGATGAGGTAGAGATGACTAGGAGGCCCCAGGAAACTCATCACTGGGAGGGAGACAGACAAGAAAACAACATGCACAGTCCTATTTAGGAACCCAAACAAAAAGCAATGTACAAGCAGCAGGGGGTGGTGAGTGCATAGAAATTTGGGGCACAGCACAGGGGTGGGTGGAAAACACTTCTAAGAAGAGATAGCCTGCCACTGAGTCTCACAGGAAGGGTCAGGACTTACCAAGCGTATGGGGGGAGGGTGGGGAGACATCCTGATCAGAAAGAACAGTGGGGAAAAAAGCTGCCGTGAAATAAGAGGACATATTTAAGGAACAGAAAACACTTCCCATGGACAGGGTACCATTGGGGTACAGCACGCAAGGTTGAGAAATCATGTTGTAAAGACTCTGGAGACCCATGGAAGAATATGTAAGAGAGGGATGGGCTTGGTTTTCCCCTTTAGAGAGGTCCCCACGGAAGAAGAATGGGGTAGGTGGTGAGACTAGAGGCTTGTACGCTTTACAAAGTCATTGCATGCAGCTCAGGTGAGATACAGTTTCAGTGTCACTGGGTGACAAAAGGAGGGACTCAGTTGATAAACTATGACATAAGCCTAATGAAGAAAGGTAGATCACCACAGTCTCCTTAGCTCAAGTAAAGATGGCAAAGTGAGAGGGAAGAGGAAGGCCCTTGACAGATGCTCAGGATGATTACAGCTCAGTGCAGCTGACCCTTCCTACCGCTCTCTCTTCTGTATTCTGCCACATTGTCCTTCTCCTGCCTCTGGGATTCCTCCCCTTATTGCATAACAGAGAAATGCAAGTGGAGGGCAGGAGTCCTGGAGAAACAGCCCAAACAGCAGGGGGCAATACAGAGAGAGAAGGAGATAAACCAAAAAAGATTCGAGGAGACAGGCAGTCTTTTGCTAATGTCACTAAGAAAATAAAATATGAAAACACATCTTATCTATAAACACAAACACATGCCTAGATTAAACAATGATCTCCCCTCTCGGCCAGAATGGTCTTTTCTAACATACTGAGAAATGGAGGTGCTAGAGACTTGGATGGGTGGCATTTGGTTTCCCCCTTTGAAAGATGGGTTATGTTTCGACTTTTAGATGAACACAGGTGAGAATGCATTCCTGATCTGGGGAACGCGGTGGCTGCCCATCACTCTCAGGATCCTGTGAGGGACTTCCAGCAAAGCCAGCAAGGCCTGGATGGGCTGGCCCTGCCCACCTGCGTGGCTGCATCTCCCACTTCTATGCCCTGCTCCACAGGCGGGGGGGGGGGGGTATCTCCCACATCTGTGTCCCGCTCCACAGTGCAGGGTGCATCTCCCACTTCTGTGCCCCTTTCCATGGGGGTGGTGGGGAGGCTTTTTGACTTCCTTTACATTCACCACTCACCACTTGGTCGTTTACCACACCAGGCTCTTTATTGTCTATCTTGCCCTAATTCTTATTGATTCTTCAAATGACAGTTTCAACAAGTCTTCTTCAGGGAAGCTATTTCTGATCTTCCTAAGCAGGTCAAACACTTCCTAATAGAGTCTCTGAACCCTGTCTGCTTCTCTTACAAAGCATCTGCCCCAGGTCTAGTTTTCTGTGTGTGTGTGTGTGTGTGTGTGTGTGTGTGTGTGTGTGTGTGTGTGTGAGAGAGAGAGAGAGAGAGAGAGAGAGAGAGAGAGAGAATTTAATTAATGCTTCTCTGCTCTACTTGATTGTAAATTCCATGTGGGCAGGAACTGGGTCTGATTTTGCACACCATTTCATCCTCAATGTTTACAAATGAGTGTTAACTGGAAATCAGCATGTGGGGCATAGGAAGATAATGTCAGATTGGGTAAGAGGTTGAGGGACCTGGAGCTGAAAACTGGTGTCAACAAGTAACTTTATTGACCATTTTGCCTACCCCTGTTCACACTGTATTTCTTTTTTCTGACTGACTTGGAAAATAATGGCTATTTAAAGTTTTACTTTATTATTATTATTATTATTATTATTATTATTATTTTCCTAAAATCTTAGGCTACACACAAACGCACTGCTGGGTAGTATACTTTTGTTAGATCCCAAGGGGAAGTAGGTGTTCCTGAATCCTATAATTGTTACCTTACAGGTTTTCTATATTAACTATTTTGTGCAAGATCTTAACACTATTTCCTTTAGGAGAGTCATGAAAGTATGGTTCATTACTGAAAATAAATTCCTCAGTGTGTTTCTGTCTTAACAACCAAAAAAAGACTTGATTTAAAGTCTGAAACCAAACTCCTGCTTTCTTTTGTGATTACAAGAACTTTCAGTAAATCAGAGCATGGCTAAGGTCCAATTACTCAAGATAGGTCCTGTATGTTACTCTTCTCCTCAAGCTACCTACAGGAGATAGCCAACATGTAGTTCTTTGACATACAGATATTTATAGGTCAAGAAGATATAATTCATATTAGTCAATTTTCTTATTATAGCTATAGCTATCATGTAAAGAGCATGCTTGTTAGAAAAGACACTTAAAGCAATAGATACACTTAAATTGTGGAAATATAGGAGAATTTACATTATCTATAACTCATATTACTATGTACAATATAAAGCTGACTATATCAATATTAACATAGTGTAAAGTTTCTGGGACCCAAGATACTATTTTAAAATCATAAGAGCTTGCAGAGTAACAAACATTCTTTTTGGAAAAAAATAATTAATTTTCCAAAGGCTTTGAGAAAAATTCAGCTTTAATTATGTATTTCAACTCTGGCCACAGTAAACGGAACAATCCCATAGGAACTGGACGGTGGCAAATGGCAGGAGCCAGGTTTCTCACTTTTGAGGTAGAAAGTCACAGATAAGTGATGGGAAGAAGCTATAATAATCCATGTAGTAATGGATTAAATTTGGAAGCAGCAGAATAAACTCATGCTTTTTTATCTATCAATATATAAAGATAGTACATATAGACATATTTATAGATATGTGTCTATACTGTTAGTATATATTCCTTTGCTCTGTCAGGCAAGATGGCTAAGAAACAATGACAAGCAGTAGCAATGAGCATGCCTAGCACCCAAATGTTGGTTTTTAATGTCATTTTCCAATGAAGGAGACCAGAGACCCTTGGAGAAATTGCTGAATAACATGGGGAATAAAATGTAAAAGACGAGCCTACATCTTATAATGGCAGAAAGTAAAAAAAAACGGGGGGGGGGGGGGCTTCAAACAAATCACACAAAATATGTCAAAGGGACACAAGAGCTAACTGAAAAAAAAAAAAACCCAATGGATAAAGCTGGGACAATGTAAGCAACAATATATTATTGAGTTATAACCTAAAGTATAGAATCAATATCTATAGGCCCATACTACTATTCACAAATGATTGGATAAATAAATAAATGGAGGAGAATAGAATAAATGGAGAAGAATTCCAAATACTTTATGTGGATACTCTGCCCTCAAGGAGGTTGAGCATAATCCCCTCCTCCTTAAAATCTAGACTGTTCATAATAACCTATTTTTCTGAAGAATATAGTATGAAAATAAAAACAGAAAGTCTATATTGGAAAACCATGATGAAAAGCCACTTCAGCCAGGTGATCAAGGTTGACATCAATAGCACTAAGTTATATTGATAGTGTGATGAGATGGCACTCTATCATCTGAGGTCTTCCTCCTCAAACATGAGAAAAACATCCAAAAGTCCCAACTGAGGGATAGTCTACAAAATACCCGATCAGTAGCCTCAAAATTGTCAACGTCATCAAAAACCAAGAAAATCTGAGACCCTGCCACAGCCAAGCGGACTCAAAGGAAACATGACAACTAACCATAATGTATATTCTTTTCTCAGAATAAAGAAAGGAGGGGCACCTGGGTGGCTGACTAGGTTAAGCATCTGACTTCCACTCAGGTCATGATCTCGTAGTCCATGGGTTCAAGCCCTATGTTGGGCTCTGTGCTGACAGCTCGGAGCCTGGAGCCGGCTTTGGATTCTGTGTCTCCCTCTTTCTCTGACCATCCCCCGCTCATGCTCTGTCTCTCTCAAAAATAAATAAACATTAAAAATTTAAAAAAAAGAATAGAGACAGGATATCAGGTAAAACTAAGGAATTATGAACAAAGTGTGGACTTTAGTTAATAATACTATGTTAATACTGATCATTAATTGTGACAAAAGTATCACACTCATATAAGATACTAATAATAGAGGAAAGTGGGTGTGGGGTACATGCACTCTCATTGCAATTTTTCCATAAATCTAAAACTTTTCAAATAGGAAGTTTATTTGAAAGAAACCCTCCAAGTCTATACATTTAATTTAAACTGGTAGAATTAAATACTAAGATCTAATTTTACTAATATAAGCTGATATTTAAGTATTTTAAACAAAAAGACATAGTATTCCTCATATATTAACCTCTATGACCAATTGCTTTCTCTACATTTCTTGAGAAAATATTAGCTCAAGTTAGACATCATCAATCAAAGCCAGGTTAGAGTGTTAGGGAACTGCTGAACATATGACTCATTTAAAGAAAAGCTTACTTTTAAAAGGCAGAAAACATTTACACATGATATGTATTATCTATACGAATATATCTTTCAAAAGGACAGAGGAGAGTAAATAACTGTTTAGTGTTCTAAGACACACACACACACACACACACACACACAGATACACACACAAGAAAAAAATAGCACAAACTAGGAAAGAAATATAAAGTTTTAAACCATCCAGAAAATGGATAGATTTCAACAACCTGATACGATATTATCATTTACTCATGATTTTTGATCCTAGCAAACAATTCATGTTTGCCTATCCCTACATCCCAACCTGGACCCATGCAAACTGTGTCTCATGAAATGCTTCTGACCATGAAAGCAATCCAGACCCATTCTAGGGTTAAACCTCTCTTACTGCAGGTGCATTCACTAGTTATATTTCAGAGTTGCAGCTACAAAGAACCAGCATCATCCAAGTACCAGTCCTTCAATTGCTGCATTGTTTTCTTTCTTCTATTTAACAATTACAGTCCTTCAACCACTTTATATGTGACAAGGCATGAGTTTGCTTCCATCCTTGTCACTCCTTGGAGACATCTCCAATAGGTGTGCAGCCCCCAAAGTGAGCACAATCCTCCAGCTGATGTCTGAATGATTCAGGGTCAAGTGCACTCATTACTCTTTATTCTGGGTCATTTGAGTTCTATGAATGTAGCTCAATTGTTATGTGAAATCTCCAAAATAGCTTCCATACTTTACCTGCAAAACTGGACGGTAGATACAAATTATAACACTATCTGTGATGACTGTGAAAGAGGATAGTGCATTATTCTTTGGTTGTAAATATCCTACTTGGCTTCCTGGAGGTGTCAATTATTCCTGTATCAGAGCCCTCCTATGATGACACAGTCAGAGGTGCTTTCAGATGACACACATTCTATGCTTCCCTTATTGTATGTGTAAAAAAATCCACCTTCTGCTCTGTTCGTTCTAGCTACGCAGATACAAAATCAGAACCGAACCTAATGGTGGAAAGTGAGCACTCTTTAACTCAGTGCTTAACCTACTGGTATTTTCTGAACATCATAAACTACATGTATTCCCATAAGAAATATTACTTCCTGTCTAATAATGAATTCATACAAAATTAATAATTTAAAAACACTTTCAAGTTCAAGTGCCAAAGAATAGATTTTTTTCTAATTTTTACAGAAAATGGGTAAAATAGTACAAATTTCATTTGTAAATGGTGAAAACTGTGATGGAATAAAATGATTTAATGCAGATGGTAGGTTTCCTTGAAATGCACTTCAAGTCCTGTTATTGATCCATCTGACTCAGCCCCATCAATTCTACTGACCAAGATACAGATATTTTAAACATTAATGCTCTCAGGAAAACACAACACTAATAAATATGCCAAAAATGAAAAATATCCAAGGAAAAAAGTAAGTAATGCATGCCAGCTAAATTTCCAACTGAAATAAGTAAGCTACTCAGTGATAGTATTGGTATCGTTAATCTAGAAAGACAAATAACATTAGTCTTAGGAGTTTATTTATAGTGGACTTAGATTAAATAATACAAGTAACAGCTATAGAATTTGTAGATCAGTATCAGAGGAGAGGAAAAACATATTAATCAAGTAGACATGTTAACAAAATAAGAGATTAGTCGAGATTACATTTGAATAAATTAGCAGAGGAAATATATATCCATAAAAATATCTAGTTTTTAGTTCCTTACAAAAGAATGGTCTGTTTTGCAGACTAATTCATACAAACATCCAGGAAATAAGAACTCAATCCTACTCTTCATATATACTATGGTATATATGAAACAACAATATGCTTCTCCCTAAAGAAATTTTATTTGAGATTTTTTTTTCAGGAAATGTGGGAATGAAGGAGATTCTTTTCCATGCTAGACACAAGGTTCCTACACATACTACTTGGTTGAGGCAAAGCACAATGCAAAAAACACTAGGAATCTTAATTTAAGAACAAGAGACAGGAGACTGATGTACTAGTTGCTCCCTGAACTGTGTACTCAGCAGTTCTGGAGCACTTATCGATGAACAGGTGTGAAGAATCAAGTTCTGCAAAGCGATTTTTTTTGGAAATGAAACCTTTTTATCCCCCCTTTTATGTTTGCTTGTCTTGACAGAAGCTCTGAAGAAACCAGGGCTATTGGAGGTGTGGGGAAAGCATGCAGCTCAGATTACCCAAAGGAGCCACTCAGGTCAAGTCTGAATGAAAATAGATTCTGAGGAAATAAAGAGGGGGGGGTCACCACAATCTTTAAAATTCTTCTGATGTGTTATTGCTTTCAAAGTAATGGATTTTCTCAAGGTAAAGCTGTTTGATACAAATGAACTCATATGCCAATCAAATATATATATTTTTTTTACTCATAGCCAAGTCAAACACTTGACTATTCCAATATTAGAATCAAATTCTTAGTGTCAATATGTAATAACCAATTCATCTCACTGGGAGAAAGAAATTAAGAAATTATAGGAAAATAGAAACCTACATGGAGCCTTTATATCCTATATTCTAGAATCCCATTCTGTTTGCTTTATGTTGTATGTTTAAAACTATCAAAGGAAGTGTTTTGGAGAGAAAATAGGTAACAGTCCTATCACACATTCTTAAACAAACAAACAAAACAAAAACTTATTTAAACTGGCCTGATAAATGTCAATGACTTAAAAATTGCCAGAATCCTTGGCCTTTGTCTATATATTCTTTCCAGGTTGCTTCTCATTTTATAATCATTTTCATGATTTCCACTATGCTTATTATAAGAATTTGTTCTTGAAACATTTCAAGTACAGGGAAGCAATCTTGTGAATTGACAAGAACTGTCAGATCCGAATGGGAGCAGCCTCTCTCAGACGTTTAACTTGACCTTCCTTTCTTACACAACAAAAGTCCACATACAGACTCAAGAACATCTGGCTCTAAGAGGTCGTTCTCCTTAAAAGTCACACCAGGCTACATGACTCTGTACTAATGTTGCCATTACAAATGGAGGAGACAGGATTCTAAAACCCTGTGGTATGATGGGCCATGAGAGGCAAGAATGGGAGAGTGCTTTTAACTCCAAGACAATAACTTAGAAAAACTGAGCATTTTTCTACAAGAAACATATTTTTATTCAGATTATCATTTTATGAATATCTCAGTATTTTCAATGGTATTTAATGAAATTTTAATAAAATCTGATATATGGAATTTCTTTTGATTATTAATAGCTGACAGTAGCTTTTATCATTTCAAATAGCTTTCAAATATACTATGACCTTCAGAGAAACTTGTGGGGAAGGAAAGGAACAGGAGGGGAAGTGAAATGCATCAAACACCTTAAGTATCAGGTGCTATAATTTTTATATATCGCATTCCTCTTTATGTGCTTTCATAGGACAAACTTCCTCCCAATCAGTAGCACAAGGTGTGCTTCCTATGGTGAGCCAGGGAGTGGCATATACCTAAGGGACATGGGGATTTGTGTGTAAGCTTCCTAATTTACACTAGCTTCTAGAAAGCTTAAGGAAAACTTATTTTATTTTATTTTTTCTACAGAGAACTTTATATTTCATCTGGTATACTCTAAAACTTCATGGCCTGCTAAACTCCCAGAAGCTGGAGGGTTCTCTGTCTCCCTTGAGATTTAGACAAATTGGTTTGAACTTCTCAATTTGATGACCAGTAAGAATCCCAACACTCAAGGCTTGATCTGTGATAGTCTCCTGCAGGAAGGGCTCATAGACTCTCTTGCTAACTTAACATGACTCCTTTTAGATGTGCTACCTCTATCTCTACCTCTCTCTCTCTCTTTCTCTCTCTTTCTCTCTCTTATCTCTCTCTCTCTCTCTCTCTCTCACCTCTCTCTCTCTCTCTCTATCTCTCTATCTCTATCTCTCTCTATATCTCTCTATCTCTATATCTTTCCTTGCTGGGGAAGGTTGTTTATGCACTAAGAACACAGAGGGTTTCAGCCTTCCTTAGGCTTCCTCTCTGCCCCTCCTGTTTTCTAATGTCTCTTCCTCATCTCCACCATTCTAGTTGGCTCTGTAGGACCAAAGTCGCCCTCTCGTACACAGAGTGGCTTTCACCCTCAATTCACCTGAACACCTACCTGAAGCCAAATTCTCAACAGACTCTCTTCCTACACCAATGCAACCTCAAAGTATCTCTTACAGAGTAAGCATTTCTCTTCCCCAAGATTTTGGTGCCATTTGTTAAGATGATGTAAGTTTCTTCACTTCATTGTATATGCATGTGAATATTAACATTATGTCCTGTTTCCTTCTTCCCTTCCCTCATCATTCTTCCCTAAAAGTTACAGCTATATATCTTTGCTGCTTGCCTTAAATGCTGCCTGGAAAAAGGCAAGGTTTAAACAAACAAAGAAATAATAAATTATCTCACTGAATCCTGACAGCAAATCTGGCTGATTGGTACTGTTGTATTTTGCTTTCATGAATGAGGAAAGTGATGCTCATGAAAATCCGGTAATTTTCTCAAAATCAACCAGTCAACATCAGACTTGAATGTGGACTTAGCTCAGTATGGCTCTATAGCATGGGTTCCTTCCCTTGCATCATACTATTTATCTGCTAAGAGAGATGGGTATGAGACCTCTCAAATGCTTTGACACAATACACGTGCTATCTCCTCTTCCTCCCTCCCTCTTCTTCAAGCCCAGATTCCCATACTCCTTGCTATTGGGATGGAAAAATCAGGGCTGGATGGGTTTCTTTGTACAATCTCTTGCAGGCATTTATGATTACAATACAACTACTTCCCTTTAAAACACCTTCTCCTGAGGTGTTAGGGTAACTCAGTCGGTTGAGCATATGACTCTTGATTTCAGTTCAGGTCATGATCCCATGGTTGTGGGATCAAGCCCTGTGTCAGGTTCTGCACTGAGCATGGAGCATGCTTATGATTCTCTCTTTCTCGGGGGCCCTGTGTGGCTCATTTGGCTAAGTGTCCAACTTCAGCTCAGGTCATGATCTTACGATCCATGAGTTCGAACCCCACATTGGGCTCTGTGCTGACAGCTCAGAGCTTGGAGCCTGCTTTGGATTTTGTGTCTCCTCTCTCTGCCCCTCCCCCACTCATGCTCTGTCTTGCTCTGTCTCTCAAAAATAAATAAATAAATAAAAAAGATTCTCTCTCTCTCTCCCTCTCTCCCTCAGTCTCTATCCCACTTGTGCATTCTCTCTTTCTCTAAAATAAAAAATAAAAATAAATAAAAAACACCTTCTCCAGCCCTCACCATTTCCATCACTTTGAGAACCAAAGGTCTATATCATTAAAATGTTGGAGTTTGAGTTAACTTTCCAGGATATAATCTTCCTGAAAAATATATAAATATACAAAATAATTCTCTTTTTTCACAATAAAATATGAGTAAAACTTTATTCTAATATGTAAAGAGATTTCAAGTTTTTAATTATCATTTATCTAGTAGATATGGTTGATATTTTAAGTGAAATATGAAAAATACTACATATTCTACCCATTTCAAAGGTTCAATTGACAAGTTATTTTTCATATGAAATGCCAATATTTTCAATATTTCAAATATCAATATTTTTCTTCAGATGTCATTTAATGTCTACTTTTAACAACAACTAAAATGAAAACAATAGCAAAATCAAAAGTAAAGAAGAAGAAAAATTTGAGATGATATTGAGTACTTCAGAACTGAGAATCTGGCAAATCCTGTTGATTGAACACCTACTTTCTGAGGCGGACTGTACTAAGCATTGTACTAAGCATACAAAATCTCATTTAATCCTTACAGCAATATGATGAGGTAGGGTTCTAAGCCATATTTTCTAGATGAGGAACAAGAGAAGCAAGTATGTTATAGAGTTGCTAAGGGTCATAAAGCTCCACAGTGGAAGAACAGGGACACACCCATGGTTGTCTAACTCCAAAGCTCACCCACCAGAGCCTTTCAGTATTTAGTACTGCTTACTATGGATGATGTGGCCAAGTCTGTGGAAAAGACAAGCAATATATAAGACATAAATATTTTTATTTAGCATTAAAAGATATGTCAATTATGGAACCTCACCAGTCAGCAGATAATCAAACACTAAACTGTGCAGTCTTCTTTATGTTAATGGCACTTTAAAGAAGTGAAATATCTGAGGTCAAAGAAGGTTACATGGAAGAGATGAACTGGTGGAAACAGGACTTGGAAGGATAGGTAAGATTTCAATAGGAAGGGCAGAGGGCAGAACATCCCATGTAAGGAGATCAGATGGTTTTCTTTGAGAACAGTTGGGGAGATTGACATAATTAAAAAGGAGAAATCTGGTTCAGGAATCACGAGAATTAAAGACAGATTTGGGGGGCAGGGCACCTGGGTGGCTCAGTCAGTTAATGTCTGACTTTGGCTCAGGTCATGATCTCATGGTTGGTGGTTTTGAACCCTGCATCGGGCTCTGTGCTGACAGCTCAGAGCCTGGAGCTGTCTTCAGATTCGAAGTTTTCCTGTCTCTCTCTGCCCCCTCCCCGCCACTGCTTCTGCTTTCTCTCTCAAAAATAAATAAATAAACTTAAAAAAAAAAAAAGGATAGATTGGGTGAGACACAATTGCAGAGAGCTTTGAAGGTCAAGTAGAAAAAAAAAAAATCCATGTGTTATATCACTTACTCATCCCGTAAAGATCTATGACATGGGCCAGGGAAAATAAAGAGAACAGAATAACACAGAAAGCCCTGAAGAGTTCTGTTCACAGTTTTGCAGCAATCACTATCAGGCCCATATCCCTTTGGCAATACCATCCTGATGGAATCCTAGTCTAAGCATGGACAGTACTCCACGTAAGGTCTTGCCTGCATGTAGGCCAGGCTGGAAATGCCAGGAATTAATTCCTAGAAGTAGCCATCAGCCTAGTGAAGATGAAGTTGGATGATAAATTCTCCAGTGTCTTTGTCTCTTGGATAGGACAATTCTGAAGCAAGTTCTACGTCATCTCCCAGAGGTCCTAATAGGATTGAGCCCAGTGGCCCAGCTCAGTTACTTGAGCATTAATGTACCCCGTATGGGCTTTTGACTCCCTTTTCTGTCTCACTTCCCCACTATCCCACTAGTTTTTCCCCAGATCACCTCCTGAATAAGACATTTGTACTTGAATCCTTCTCTTGGAGCTTGCTTCTAAGTCAACCCAACCCAGTACCAATATACAATAGCTCTAGTAACAGCTCACCTGGAAGAGTACCAGTGTGCCAGCTACCTTTCTAAGCACTTGACATATGGTACAACATCTCATCCTATCGACAGCCTCTGAGGTACAAACTATTATTACTTCTCCTTTACAAATGAGGAAACTGAGGCAGAGAGAGGTAAAATAATGTACCCATGGTCACACGACTAGAAAGCTTGGATCCAGGTTTGAATAAAGCACTCTGGATTGAGAGTCAGTGCTCTTAGTCACTAAGTTAGTTGTCTTTCTGTATATGAATATGACCTACTGTAGAGCAACACAAATTATGCTGTAGGAAGTACAAGGCACTCTAGAGTAACAGAAGGGGGATTACACTCTAGTAAAGTTCAGGGAAAGCCAACCAAACCAAATTCTGATGGATTAGAGAGTTTGCTATGGCAAAAGGCAAGAGGGTGGAAGTGCCTTCCAACACGAGGTCCGTCACACCACAGGGCACTGTCTTCTGACACCAGGGAGCCCCCATCAAGGGTGTTAGAGCAAAGGGTGAAGGGAGACCTGGTGGGGCTATTGACTAGACAGGCTCCAGCTTGTCCAGCCCTTCTTTAAAAGTGCAGCGTTTATGTAAAGTTGCTCCTCAACAACTGTCAGATCTTTATTAAGTATTAGGTCACTGCCAAAGCTTTTACCCGATGGAAGGTTTCTGTGACTTAAAAATAAATGTTTATAGCCTCTATGCTAAAGAATGTGTATACCTAGGGGCACCTGAGTCACTCAGTTGGTTAAGCATCTGACTCTTGGTTTCGGCTCAGGTATGATCTCACAGTTCATGGGTTTGAGCTCCACATCGGACTCTATGTTGACAATGTGGGGCCTGCTTGGGATTCTCTTTCTCCCTCTCACTCTGTCCCTCCCCCATGCTCTCTCTCTCTCTCTCTCAAAATAAATAAACATATTTTATATATATATATATATATATACACACACACACACTGTATATATATACATATACATATACATACACATATACATATACATGTACATATACATATATATATTTATATATATATGTATATATATATATATATATATATATATATACATATATATCTACTGTGTAATAAGGAGGGGAATAACACCAATACTAATAGAAGCTAGCATTTATATATGGAGTTAGAAAGGCAGAGGCCAGAGGAGGCAAGGCCTTATGCTTGCTGTCTTGTATGCAATGTAGAGCCAATACATTTTCTAGGCAAGAGAAGAGCTACAAAGGATATGATTCTTTTAGAGTGTGATCTGATAACACAAGATGGATGAGAAAGAGAAGAACCACAGGTGGAGTCTGGTCTCTATCTGACAACTGTATCCCGTCTTTTGAAAAAAATAACTAAAATGTAACATAAATGTTATAAATGAAGAAACAGACATATAAATGAAGAAACGGGCCAGCTGCAGAATTAAGTTACACACTTTTTTTTTTCTGGCCAGAAAGATAAAACACAGATCTCTTCAAGAAAAGAAAGATTCCTATAAATAAAGCAAAAGAACTTGTTATTAGTTTTACAGAAATAATTAGTGTCTTAGAGAAGGAGGTGATTCGTAGCAATAGCATTTGGATTTTGTAGGTAAACACATTTCAGCAGGATGGCTACCTCTGCAAACGCTGCTAGACTCTCCCCAGTATCAGAAAGCAAGATGTGTGGGGATGATTTATACTCAAGATGACAATTTTTATAAAAATTTTACTTATCCAAAGACCTGGACTGTTTCCTGGAAAACAAAAACTAATCTTGAGAGCACTAAATTCCAGGTACACAAATTTGGAAATGTAATTTTGCACTCTAAAGCACCAATCGAGCACCTACTATGTGCCAGGCACTGTGTTAGGAACAGCAAATCTAATAATGAAGGACATGAGTAGGACAATCCAATCCCTAAGGTGAAAATTCATCCTGTATGAAGCAGGAGCTGATTCAAAACAGGAGAGCACAGCAGCTTTCCAAGGGTAGGTGATTCTTGCTGGGTAAGAGAGATGAGGAGGAATGCATTATTCCCCATAATTCAAGGGCAACCCAAGGCGGTACGTCTTGTATATGCGGAAAAGTTCCACGAAGGTGATACACAGAAGAAGTTTTGTCCTCCAAGTGATCTAGAGCTGGTGGGCAGCCCGAGGCTGGAGGGACCTGTAACTGAGCAACTAGATTACTCTAGGCAACCTGGCTACCCTCTCAGAGCCTAGTCTCCTGATCTGGGCGGTAACAGTAGTTACCATTAATTGGTTACTTACTGGGTGGCAGGTGCCCTTCCAAGCATGTGACAGGTTTTCTCATTTAATTTTCACAGCAACCCTATGAAGTGAGAACTATTTATTGTCCCTAGTTGACAAGAAGTAAACTGAAGCACAGAGAGGTTAGATAACTTACCAGAGGTTGTACCCTTAGGAAGTAGATAGCACACCCTCAGGCATGGATTTGGGGAGAATCTTCGCCAAATTAGATAATTATATAAAAAGCGTAGTACCTTCCTGGCATTAAAGAACCTTTCAAAGGTGATATTTATTATTATCTTTATTATATGTATAGCATATGTTTGCTTGTTTCATCTCAAACCATGGCGTGATAATGCTATTTGAATAATGCAAAAAAATTAATATTCCAACTGGGTAATTTTTATTACTCATCCTTTTCACCACACACACTCATTTATTGAGGACAACTTTGCAGAGCACCTACTATAAGTGACACTGTGTCATGTGCTAGGTCTATAAAATAGAACAAAGTAGTCATGGCCACTCATGAATAGAATGCAATATGATTGGCTACTATGAAGTCTCAAAGGTTAGCCTGGTCACAGAAAGTTCCCCGAAGTGAAAAGATATGCAGTAAAGGCTCAGCAGAACGTGGTCATCTTTAACATGGTGACACCCTGATCTACCTTAGCATTCAACCCGTCTCAAAAATCAAACCTGTGTGGATTACTTTCCAGCAACTGGGATTTTTCAACAAGTATTTTCTTGTTTTAAAACCCGAATGCCAAGGACTCCATGCCCACTTATGACTTGTGAGGTCTCTTCCACTACTCTTGACATGGGTTTCAGTGTGCCCACTCTCCACTGCCAGCTTCCCTTTCTTCTCTAAAACATGAAGCGCTTCTCCATAATTATGTAAATTATTGGTTTTAAATTTACTGAGCAAATACGCATACACAAACAAGCCAACGGCAAGGTTTCTGATATTCAGAACTTCATTCCATGTTGTTTCTTTAGACTGGATGGCAGCTAGCTGAGGGAAGATCCTGAGATCTTTGACGAAGAGAAGAGTGGGGAAGACGTAAGGGACACATAAATGGTATGTGACTAATATTTTCTAAGCTACTGTGAATATCAGCCTTAATGGACGGCAGGTTGACATCTGATCCCTGAATAAGGCTGATGTGTAAAGTGTAGCTGTGTGAAGACGGAGTTATGCCAAATGCCTAAGGCTGAGAGATTAAGGGTTTTCCTCAGGAGGGAGCAAACACTTCAGGAAGGCATCAGGGTTCAGTCTCTGCATAATTTGTTGATCACTGAATTACTGCTCAGCGTCCCCTTCAGACAAAGGACAGTTAAGCCCAAACAATACAGAAATGAGTAAGTTAATCAGTTAAGATACAGAATCTTAGGTTTTATAGCATCGTTAGTGATCATTTAGTTCAACCTCCTCACCTTCCAATTTAAAAGGAAAACATGACAACTCCAAGGAAGGGAATAATGAAGCTCCCTTATAAGTGACTGGGACTGTTTCGGGCCTTATTTAGATGTTGAGAGCTGCAGCAGAAATCTCACAAAGAAAGCCCATGCAAAGTAATTATGTTCACGGAACAACAAGAATATTAAGGAGGAAGCTCTACTGACCTCAGAGAAAGTGCTGATGATTAGAAAAGATGAAAGGAATTCATAACATCTTCTCAACTCACTATACACTATAGGGTTTATAATTAACAGCCTCAAAAACCTATTCGAGAAGTTGCTTTAATTTGTATCTTACATTTCACATTCTTTCCCCTAGATATCATGGAAACATAAAAGATAATGTAAATTTATAAATATTTAAAAATAAGTTATGCCAGTTCTGGCTAAAGTCGTATTATGTTTTGTCATTTTCAGTAAGTTTCTCAGAGACGGGAGACACTTCCAAGTCAACTTCAGAAGGGTTTTGAAGAAATCTGTGTAAAAGCAGGTCATATATATATATATATATATATATATATATATATATATATATGGATTTTTGACATCCCAACATAAACCACAGAAAGGTTCCTATTAAAAAGTGAACAAAACTGAATCATTTTTCTTTCTCTTCCAAATGTGATTTTTATGCATTTGAAGGTAAAATTCAAAGCAAACATCTTAGAGCTTCTATTTGTCACCCATGAGTTATTTCCAGGAAGCTTAGGAAATCTCACATTTCCAAAATTAGGTCATAACACTGGAACTGCAATCTAATTAATATGTTCATACAACAGCCTCCACTGCTACCAAGTAGAAAACGCCAACAACGAAATCAATTCCACATTCTTTGGAATCCCCAAGAACATAATCAACAGGAGAAATGCTAATGACAAAACAGTTTCCCAATTTAGTCATCAAGAACTGCATGCATATTTCTGTCACTTATCTGCCCATTTTCCTGACATAATACTTAGTGACCTTGTACATCCATATCACTGACTTTTTTCAACCTGCTTGATATCATATACTTCCCTCTTCAGCAGCCTTTCCAACTGCCCACAGAAACTGTTCCACAACCTGGCCAACCTCCTTCACTTGCTTCCACATGGTCCTCCCTCTGAGGTACAATCTTGAATTCCATTTCCCAAAGAAAACAGCATGAGACCAAAACTCCCTCAGCTTCTCCTTCCACCTCCCTCAACTCTATGTTATTCGCATCCATCCTCCTTTTTCTCCCTCCTGTCTGGGAGGAAATCATGTCCTTCACTTCCCTGATCCTCTCTCTGGACACTTCCTTTGGGCTGTGCCCTTTGCCCCTTAAAAGTACCCGGTATCCCTTACTAACTACTCTGCCCCCCACTCTCTCTCCCTCCTTCTGTCCTCATCCAAAATTTTGCAAGTAGTGTGCATTAATTTTCTCCTCTTTTATAACCCCTGAAATAGAACTCACTCTGAGATGTTCCCTTAAACCACTCTCCAAAGGGTTGCCAGTAACTTCTAATTCTGAAATCCATCAGGTATATTTTTAGTTCCTCATTTCTAGACTTCTTTAAACTATTTGGACCAGCCATTTGTCTCTCCCTTTGAATTCCTGTAACACTTTGTATATACCTATATGTTCCCTACCATTCTGTACTTATTTGTTTCTGTGGCTGTTCTTCTCAATAGTCTCTGAGTATCCTCAAGGCAGGACTGTTATCATATGTACGTGGGTGTCCCCTATGCTTAAATGAATCAGTATGTTCCACGTGTTCTAAGCCAATTGAATAAGAATGACATTTTTTGGCAGCTAAGATATTGAGGCAGAGAAAGAGAGGGAAACAGAATTCGAAGCAGGCTCCAGGCTCTGAGCTGTCAGCACAGAGCCTGACATGGGGCTCAAACTCATGAGCCGTGAGATCATGACCTGAGCTGAAGTTGGATGCTTAACTGACTGAGCCACCCACGCGCCCCTGGAAAGTGTTAATATATATATATATATATATATGTATATATGTATGTATATGTATATGTATGTATATGTATATATGTATGTATGTGTATATGTATGTATATATATGTACATACATATATATATGTATGTATGGTAATGACGTGTAATTAGAAGATTTTGAAGAAAATAATAATGATGTAACAAAACCCAAAACTTACATGACCTTTTATTGTCAGCAAAGCACTCTCAAAAACATCTCATCTGACGGTCAAAACTGCCCTTCAAGGTTGAGGTGGAGCCTACGTCAAAGCAGGGCAACGGCTGTGCAGTTTGATCACTGCCCAACAGCACAGCAAGCCAAGATCAACTCATGCTTGCTCCACTTGCTGATTAGATGCCCAGAGGAAGGGATGTCTTTTGCTTTGCACAGAGGCTCTATCCATTCATGAAACACCACACTCGGCATTTCTAATTCATCTGCCTGAAGTGGGGCATCTTTCCTAAAATATCTGCCTAGAGAAGCACCTTTCTCTAATCCACAAAAAGGACCCCATAGACCAGAGTGCCACTGGGAACATGATTCACCTCAAATTCCTTGTAAAATTTCTGATTCGGAGAAAACACAAAAAGAGCTGCTAACATGGCTGAAGGACAGATCATATGCTAACAGGACCAGGAAGGGGTTCTCAGGGAAAGGCCGCTGACATTCGCTAGGCATCCCATTTACTTACCCCACTTGCTAACTAACAGTGAAATTGCTTCTTTTCTCTGCTCTTACTGCTAATCTGCTTTCCAGAAGGTCCAGAGACAGAGTGCTAAGGCATCTGCCACAGAACAACATATGGTGATAAAAACACATTGGGTTTTAAATTGAGGCCGGACTGGGGTTTTGAGGGGATCAGCAACCCTAAGTAATAGATATGGGAACTTGAGCAAGTTATTTTCCTGATATGAGCATTACTTTCCTCATCTGCAAGCAGGAATTCAAACAAGACCCACCTCTAAAAGTTGCCATTGCCATTAAATGATGTAATTTACGTGAAAACAGGCAGCATGTGCATAGGTGGGTGGTTGGGAAATGGTGTTCAATCAGTGTTCTTCTATGAAGTATGCAGTGGTTATATTTGTTACCTATATTTTAAGAAATTCACTGGAGAGGTTTTAGCATGTCGTGGTTTAGCAGTCTGATAAGTTATCATTACCTACGTGCTATGAGAGTTTTTTAACAGTCTACTCTTCAACACAAAGCAGGGAAGAATCTGCTGTAGTCACTCCACACAGGTGATGAAGAGCTCAGAGAGCTTGCACAAGGTCATATAAAACATTAACACCAGAATTTAGAGCTGGAAACCTGAGGCATTTTTGTTTTGTTTGTCCCTAGGCAATAACCTAACTATATAAAATCTCAGTTATCTACCCTTGAAACAAATACATATCCCACAATTTCATACAATATAATCTCTAGTTGAAAATCTTAAGTATGTTTAAGGCTGGTTTCTCTAACAACTGGAAACACCATCCAAGAGTCCATCAAGTGAGAAACAGCTACAGCAGTTAATTTATGGCTCAGAGACATTTGAAGCTATTGTAAAAAAGATGGGAACGATGCTACAGGTAGACAAGGTATTAGTGAGCATTCATGGTTGTGGGGTATGATCAAAGGAGAAGAGGAAGAGATAAAGTGTGGTTACTATGGAAGGAAGGAAGGAAGGAAGGAAGGAAGGAAGGAAGGAAGGAAGGGAGGGAGGGAGGGAGGGAGGGAGGGAGGGAGGGAGGAAGGAAGGAAGGAAGGAAGGAAGGAAGGAAGGAAGGAAGGAAGAGAGGGAGGGAGGGAGGAAGGACGGATGGGGTTTCTAAACTGTAGCAACTTAGAAACTGTTTAAGGTTCCTCCTTACGATTTTCTTCCTCTCAGAATTCTGAACTATTCTCCTTTTCTTTGACTTGCCTATTTTTCTCTGAACCCAGATACCTAAACATTAGTGGAAGGAACTCAGTAATAGCTAAAAGGGATACAGAAACTAGGAGGTTGAGTGGGAAGTGAAGAACTTAATACCTTTTCCAAAATTCATAAGATTTCATTTTCACATGATGGAGAGTATTTTTTCCCTTTCTTTCTTTCTTTTGTAAGGACTGTCTAAAGCCTTTCTGACATGGGCCCCCCACTTGGCCCATTGAGGATGTAACCTGTCAGCATTTGAAAGTGCACAATTTTACTACAGTGGAAAATCTGCCAAGACTAAAAATTACATTTAATTTCTATAAGTTGTGGGCATGCTGATATGACTGATGGCCACTGTATTCCTCTGTCATACCACCCCATAAACGATTTCTACAAAAAATGTGACTTTTTATTTTTATTTTAAAAGTGTAAGATACTGCCAACAGACACTAAGGAGAAAACAGCTAGAGCCAATAAAAGAGAGTAAAATAGAAAACCTAGAGAAAAATTATGTGTTTAATAAGATCAACATTTCATCTAAAGGAAAGGCTTTGCTCTATTATTCCTAAACCTGAATTTCTGCCTCAAACCATGGCTGACTGCGATTGAGCCACGGGAATTTGTGAATAAGATAAGATTGTATAATTATGATCTCTACCTAAACTCTACTGGCCATAAGTTGTATTTGGCCCTAACAGGAATTCAGAATCAATCTGAGAGTTTCATATTAGCATTCTAGAATTTATGAATAGTTTTGTCACTCTGGGGAAGAGGTGGTTTTGAAACGAGAGCAGCAATGACCTGAAATCTCGTTAGAAGACAGATAAACACTGGCAGAAATTTTAGGTTGACTAAAATTGAGCACAGCTCAATTTTGTCCTTCAACGCAAATATAGTCATACACAATGTTTCTCCCACTCACTAAAATTCTCATCAGACAAGTGAGATTATATTGGCCAACTTCTAAACTCTGAACAATGCAATTCTTGGCGGAGTTTCTATAGTTTCAATACATGAAGGAAAGGAGAACTTAAAAGATGAGATGCTAAAAGGCTAGACAACAAGGATGATCCTTTCATTAAGAATCAGGCCAGCCTGGGGGTGCCTGGGTGGCTCAGTCGGTTAAGCCTCCGACTTTGGCTCTGGTCATGATCTCTTGGTTTATGGGTGCTGACAGCTCAGAGCCTGGAGCCTGCTTCGGATTCTGTGTCTCCCTCTATCTTTGCCCCTCCCCCCCCACACTCTGTCTCTCTCTCCTTCAAAAAATAAATAAACATACAAAAAAAAAAAAAAAAAGAATCAGGCCAGCCTACCTTTCTCTGATTATTTATTAACTGAATTTTCTGGTGAAATATATATATGCACATAAACACATATATGCACATATTGTTGATACATTGATTTATATCTTGTTTCATTCCATAAGTGACTTGGATCAAAGAAAACAAAATGAGTGAGTATGCGAGTTTAACCCTTGGTTTATACAAGAACAACCAAAGTATGACTTGCTAGAGTAAACCTTACTAGGAACCTGGGAAGGTAAGACCAATGAAAGGATGTGGGGGCCCAGAAAAAAGGGAACGAAGCCTCACTGGTGATTCAAGTTACCATAATCAACCTATTCTGCCTATTGATTAGAGTCACCTCTCAGCAACACAAAGAAAGTTTGATAAAAGCTTTTAAAATCCTAAGCACCAAATAAGTAAGATAGTTAATCAATCACTGTCCATAGTCACGAATCCCAAATCTCCCTCAGGTTTCCTCAAAGAAGCACCTGAGATTAGCACTGTGCAGCCTCCTGTGGCAGGGCTGTTTGGCTTCTGTTTCCCAATCTCTTCTCTCAGAGTCATCTGAGTCCATCATGAAAAGGAGGCAAAGATATTTAATACCCTCCTAAATCTTGTAAGTATACGTTTCAGTTGCATTTGACATAGCCCTGGTGTTTCTGCTATAAAATTATAGCATTTTTATAAATCAGATCACACAAAGTTGTTATACTTTAACGTAAGGCAAAAATCTATAGACATATGCTAGGAACACTACGTTATGTCATTCCTGTTGGATGCCTGCATACACTTCTATGGCATGATGCTTCTGAAGAGTCCTCTTAATTGCTACTAAATGCAGTTTAAATTCCTAGAAAGCTGACGTGCATTTCCCTTCTTCCAACCATGCAAGAAGAACCACTCCTGTCTTGCCCGACTATCACTAGAGTCTCACAACTCACCAGAATACAAAATAAGAAGTGCCCCATAGTACTTATTTACCCAGTGAGGCAAACCCTAATCTTTGTTTGGCTTGGAAGTAAAAAGGTCAACAAGTGTAATGGAAAGAAGCCTTCGCAATAAAATTCTCCAGCAAATATTTCTAATGGAGCTTTAAACAAGAAAAGCACATTCTTCGTGCCACTCTCTTAGCACTTAAGGATTAGTGTTCTATTAAGACAAGTAATAAGACCACTTATTAACTTTAACTTGTAACCAATAAACAATGAACTTGTAATACTATTGCTCAATTCTCAACACACTATCCATAGGGCGGGAGGATGACAGTCCAAGTATGAGCACTATACATGGGTTTCTATTTGAATCCAAGGATTCTGATGAATTTTTGAAGACCTCTCTAGATCTCAATTTTCCCTCCTTCTTGCTCCTCAAAAAGCAGAAGAGAGAAAGAGCACACACCTCTTTGTCCTGCCTATCCAAAGGGTTGAGAGCCTTCAGAGAGATGAGCCAGAGATGAAACCAAAGCACATATCTCCTTTAAAATGTTTATTAGTCCCTGGCATTGATCTGTTGCCAACTTCTGATCTGCCCCTTTGTGGAAAAAAAGAAAGAAAGAAAAGAAAAGAGAAGAAGAAAAAAAGAAGAGACCTACATGTGAAAAGGAGGAAAGAGAGACTTTGGAGAGGAAAACGGAGAACAACCTGGCAAATCCTATCTTCTTAGCACAGTAATTCATGAGCACGGAATCTAATCCAATAGGGACTCTTACAGCAGGACAAAGGAAAGGAAGGTTTTCTGTCAACAAACACCTAGAATCTCTTACTGCAGTACTGAAAGGTGAGGTTATAAATAAAAGGAAAACAATTGGGCAAGTTGAGAAACAAGCACAACACTAATTGGGTCACCTGGAAAAAAAAAAAAAAACACCACCTTCTTCCTTTGAGGTCAACGTCTTATTAATGAATCCTTCTAGAGGGCCCAGGCAAGAATGGACATACAGAACACTCACACTCCACATTGGCTCAGTTTGCCACAACAACAACAACAACAACAACAGCAACAACAACAACAATGACGATGACAAGAGATTGGCACATGATGCATTGAAGTGTACGAAGGGCTACCTAGCTTCAGGCACAAAGGAAAACCACCAGGACTCTGACTTCTTTTTACAGCTTTCAAACATATATATTACAGATCTAGAGGAGCATGAATAAGCACATTTGCATTCTTTGAAAAACTATACAGTTGAATAGCTCATTTCTTTCTTGTTAAAAAGTAGAGGCGAGGTAAATGTAACAAAGTAAGAGGTGGTTATAATGAACATTAGGTATTCAAAGAGCACCTGCTCCCTACCTATTGCAACATAAACAAATGGGTCCAAACATCAGAGCTTAGGCAGAACAAAAACTGTTGCTTTATAGCAAGGTGCACTTTTTTTGGAAATGAGAACGAGAATTTTCCCCCTAAACAAGTTGCAGGACCTACAAAATTAACCTTGAAGAAAGGCAAAGGAATAGAAGAGAAAAAATAAATATTTGACAAATGCCTACTACGTGCCAGACACTGTTTCCAAGACCTTTGTATCCTTAAGGTTAAAAACTATTTATGTGAATGATTCTGTAAGAATGACAAGGACCTTATTGCTGAGGCCAGAACCTCACCATCAGGATCAGTAAGGCCATGGGTCCAAAGCTCACCTTGAGTTGGGAGCTCGGGTGATGCATTTGGAAGGGGGCCATTAAGGTTTGCAGGCATGTCACCCAGACTCCCTCCCCAACACAGTAGAGACTGAGGACGGTGGCTCTGGAAAGCAGAGAAGGAAGATACGCCACAGCGTCAGTTCTGGATGTATCTGGTACTGATAGAAAATAAGTACCTTCCCAGAGTGACAGAGGATGTCACCCACCCTTCTCTACAACTGACTTTCAGCTAACAAGTTCAAACGTCTATAACAAACCAGCAGATGATGGTGGCAGAGCCCTAAGATACCTGGAAGCTTTCATTTGAGACACTGTCATAAAAGCAGCTGGAAAAACCCTTAGAAATCTCTATTTTGGTATTTTTTCATGTATCCTGAGACTGGCCAAAAAATTTACCTGGAAAATATACGTTCAAAATAAGATACATTGCAGTTTCCAAAACAAACCATGTCAGTAGACACAAAAACCTTAAAATGTGCCCTCCAGCACTGACAAAGTTTTTGCTATGAGATTTAAATCCAATGAACCCAAAAGGTGTGGTGAAATCATGCAATTTTAAAATAATGAGCTCTGCCCTTATAATACCCTCAGCAATTATTTCCTATACACATTTAGTCATAAACAGTAATAAGAAATGGTACATGATGTCACACGTCCTGGGACCTTAAATGCATTGCATTGAACCTTAATACACAACAAAATATCAATGTACTAAGCAAATTCTTTAAAAGTCTGAACACTTCATGACTCATGTGTTAGAATTCTATTAAATTGGTTCATTCCTGTAGAAATATTTCTAAATAGTTAAATTATTCCTTAAATGTGGGGTACCAACACATCTTAGTATTATTTTAAAACTGAGGCCACATTCTAAGTTGTCCCTTAACCTCCTTTTGGAAATTCAAAAAGAACTAAGGCCAAACAAGTTGACTTTCAGTGTCAGAAATACATGTGTGTCCATCCCCAGGGAATTTTCAAATCAAAGAAAACAAAACAAAAAATAACCTCCCTTTTTCTTTAATTTATTTGTTAAATATCTGCCATTCTCAAAACTACTGTTTTTTTGTTTTTTGTTTTTTTCTCTATGAAATGTTAGCAATTGTAAACGTCCTCTTATTTGGGGATGTTTTTATATTAATAAGTAATTTGTTATTGCATAATCATGACTTTCTCAGACAACATTTGGTTTTAAACATGTTTTACTTTTCCTCCTCACTTGATACCAATATTCTTCTTCAAGAAAAATCCACCTCTGGCACCTGTCATGGAATTTCATAATCCTGAGTTTTATGAACTGAAGGGGGTATTGATTACTTACCATATCCAGGAATGCCTTCTAAAGGGGAAATTATTCACATGCATCATGTTTGCAGATCTTCTGTCATTAATATTTTCCTTGTCTCATCTGTTTGTTACATGAAGTGATTTTCATAGATGAATTCCAACTCTCCCGTTTGAGCAGCTATCATGGGCAATTATTGCAACAAGTATTGAATTCCAAAAAAATCCCCCCCAGAAACAAATGGCAACAACAAAAGCCCTTCCAGGATTTGGAAAAAAGAAATATCACAGAGCACTGCAGGTATGGGTCCATCCATTTACGTTCCACTTGGTAGTTGACCCACTATAATAACCAGTTCAATCGCTAATCCTAAATGGTGGCAGATATTGTCCTGGTAAAATCCAACTGCCTAGAGTGTAAATTAATGCATCCTCTCGGGAAGGACTCTGGAATGTGGGAAAAAAGGAGTCAAAAGACAGTTTCTTGTTATCCTTGTTAAAGAAGTGTGAGAAGGGAAATGGAAAACTTCAGGTTGCTTTGCCATGCTGTCCTTTAGAAATGAATATTGCTTTTTCTTCTTTCTTAGGCACATATTCATGTGTGGTCACTTTAACGCAGAGATGCCTTCTGAGACACGTCGGACAAAGACGTGGGCAGAGGGGCTAGAAACCATGTATCATCAAAGCCAACTTCTTTCCCAAATCTCACAATTGCTGGTTTTCAACGGTAAAAGTAGGAAGGCAAGGAGCAATTTCTGCTTTGCAAGACAGGATTACCATTAGCTACCATCATGACTTCAGAAGGTGCTGTCATGAGGAAATTCATTGCTGCCGCCTAACCCCATAATAAGGCTGTCTGCTCTCTTTAAGTAAAATGACTAAGCTATTGATCCTTTCACTGCAGAAACCCCTTTAATTTGTTATCAAAACCATGTGCGGGCTTTTCCTATGTTGATTTGGAAAGAAAATGAATTTCACGGCTGCAAGTCAGACGTTGTCTAAGAATTTCTTCCCCCGCTGTTTTTCTCTTCTCTTCTCTCTCTCTCTCGGTCTCTCTCTCTCTCTCTCTGTCTCTCTCTCTCGTTTTTATCCCAAATTCAATTCCCCAATAGGTGTCATTTACTCTGATGCGCTGACATCTTCTGAAAGATTCTCATGCCCAAGCTATACAGACCTTGCATGCTTTTAAAACACAAAGGCAACAGGCTCCTGCTGGGGTCTCCCAGCTCCGGATATCCAGCAGAACCTTTGGAATCTTCGCAGTCGCCTTGTCTGCCCTGGGCTGTGCCGCCCGGCTGTGAGCAGCTCAGGACACTTGCAGGCTCCGTGGTACTGTACATTAACTCTGCAGCAGCCCGCTCGGCTGCAGAGAAGCTGCCTGACAAGGGATGTGCTGGCGTCAAGGGGGCCCTCTAGGTGGGTTCCCAGACACTGCAGCACGCCCTGCTCGCCTCCAAGGAAGAGGGAGCCAAAGGGGTTAAAGGAACAGTTCGCCCTAAAGAGCACATTTCTTTCAGTAAGTGATTATCAGGCAAGACAAGCTCCGCGCTAAGAAATCTGTAAATTACCTCCCAGGGAAATGACACCTTGAACAAACATACTACGAAGGGAGGGTTTTTGTTTGCCTGTTTTCATTTTTCCCTTCTTACCCAGTGAAAAGAATGGGAATAAAAGAAGTCCAGGGAGAATTTGCAAATGACGGGGTTTGGTCACTTGATCTTCTTTAAAAAAAAATAATAAAAAAATATATATATACACACATATACATATATATGTATGTGTATATGTATACACACACACACACACACACACACACATATATATATATATATATATATATATATATATTGGGCTAGGAGTGTCTTGCCAACTTTACTGATTTGTAACCATTTAGCTACAGATGACCGGGGGTAATTTTTGGACAGGAAATCCTGTGGAAGCCAGTTCTGCAGAAGTCGGTTATAAGCAATTGCGCATGTCATAAAGCTGCTTGTTTGATTAGGGGGTGTGTGGATTTGAGGAGTGCTGAGATAAAGCATTGCAATGCCTCCGGTTAATATTTCCTCAAGCTTACCCTTTGTTGCAAAAATTCTTCAACAATCCCCTGAAAGCACCCCATCGCTGTTGATGCCATTTTGGAACAAGAATAAAATAGTAAACTCTTGTAATAGTAGGTTGGCACTTAAATGGTGTTTGTTGAAGATCAGTGAAAGAATGGACCTTACAAGGAGCAGTGTACTCAATATAAATGTATCAGTTTTATCTTAGGCATTTTATAAAGCTGTTATGTAATTGCTTAATATTAAATGGAATATTGGCAACATTTAATACATCATGCCATTAGCTTCAGTTAGGATTTCCCTAGTGAGGCCCTGTCATCACAGAAAATATTACCCAGAGTTGAGGGAAGCAGGGAGATATTTCCCACAAATTCAAAACCAGGTATAAATTTAGTCTTGAAAACTGCCATGATTTTGTGGAGCTTTAATTTTGATCAAATGCTGATCCTAATGGAAGTATTCCTGGGATGAGGAAGAACTGAGTGGTTCCTTTAAAAGCAATTTGAACTTATAGGTTCAGATGGCACCACAGCTTGAAAGAAACTTGAGAATATATTTGGGGATTTCTTGTACCTATGCAGTGTCTTCATGACCTCCTTTTTCTAAAAGGAATAAATCTCTTCCATTAGGTCATTTGTGATCTGAACCAGAAAACTTCCATCTGAACTGTTTTTTGTTTGTTTTTTAATTTTTATTTTTATTTATTTATTTTTTTGAGACAGAGAGAGACAGAGCATGAGCAGGGGAGGGGCAGAGAGAGGGAGAGACACAGAATCTGAAGCGGGCTTCAGGGTCTGAGCTGTCAGCACAGAGCCCGACACGGGGCTCAGATTTACGGAGCGTGAGATCATGGCCTGAGCTGAAGTCGGACGCTCAACCGACTGAGCCACCCAGGCGCCCCTTGTTTTTTTTTTTTTTTTTTTTTAATGTTTATTCATTTATTTTGAGAGAGAGCATGTGTGGGGGTGGGGAGGGGAGAGCAAAAAAGAGAGAGGAAGAGAGAGAATTCCAAGCAGGCCCTGCACTGTCAGTGCAGAGCCCAACACAGGGCTCTATCTCAGGAACCATGAGATCATGACCTGAGGTGAAATCAAGAGTCCAACACTTAACCAACTGAGCTACCAGGTTCCCCCATCTAAAGTGTTTTTGACAAGCTTTGAATGCTGTGAATCAAGTGTTACAGAGTAATTCAAAATTTGATATTATATGAGATATTTAAATATTACTATTTCAGAACAAGGAAAATTTATGATGCCCTCCCTGCCCCTGCCCTGGGGCCCTGTACTAAAGGCTTCACCACATTATTTCATTTAATCCTCACAACCCTATCAGGTAAGGACTATTATTAGCCCTATTCCACAGATGAGGAAGTTGAGGCACTGTGATATTAAGTAGTATGCCTAAGGTCAAACATCTAGTAAGAGTCACAGTTTGAACCAAGAAAGTTGGGCTCCAGAGCCTGCATGAATTACCACTATATTAGGGCCTCTATAATAATAATAATAATAATAATAATAATAATACCACTGCATTAGTGTTAATGCTTCCAAATTTTTTTTTTTGTAGGTATTATTTTAGCCTCACAGAATCATGCTGAGGAGAGTACGGTATTTTTTATGAACAATTTTGGAGATGAGTCTCCAAAAGGATAGTGTCTCTTCATCATTACATATCATGTTAGCAGTAGATCTGGAAGGGAATTCAGACAGACAGGTCAGTGTTTTGTTTTGTTTTGTTTGATAATGATGATGATGATGATGGTGATATGATGATGAACATTAATTTCAAACTAATACTTAATCCTCACTTTATGTAAAAGTAGGTCTCTGTGGAAAGGGGTCAGTACAAGTATGTAAAAAATCATGCAGAAATTGATTTTTCCTTATGATAGATAACATCTATTTGAAATTTCTTTATTTTTTTTTAGTTCATCCTACTGTACTCTGTTCATATGCCAGAGGAATGCCCATGAGCCACAGGATATCCCAAATATCTCTAAATCTTTCTCAATTATCACACAGTTAAACACTCTCTACTTGTTAGTTATGTTTCCGTTTGTGGGCAATGGTATATGCAAAGAACTTTAGAAATAAAAAACACTCGTACGATTTACCCATCAGATTACTACAGGACATGGAAACTTAAAATACATGTAAACCAAGAGGAGACGTCAACTGAATGTTTTTCAAGTGGACTTTTCTGGGCTTTTTATTTCTATTTTTACAAACACAATTCTCTAGAATAAGGTATAGCAAATTAGAATGAAAAGGCACACAGCTGAGAAGTTATGATAAATAGTAGAAAAGCCAAATTTCTGCTTGAGGGATAACAAAGAAAAAATGTAATTTATTTCACAGTTCAGAGAACTAAGACTATACATTAATAAACAACCCTAAATTGAGAATTTTGAAAACTCAAGGTAATATATATGGCAAAATGGACTTGCTTAGAGGATAGTAATAGCTTATTTCCAGCATTTTTTATTCTATGTATATTAGAAACAGGGTCTTCATAGCTAGAACTACTATTTTACAAACAGATACTTCACAAGATGCACTATTTTACAAATGTGTAGCTTTCAAGAAACAACATATGGGCAGAACTAATAGGTTCGTAATTTAAAAACAGATTTTCACCAATGAATAACACTGATAGACTAGAGTAATCAAAATCTGTTTTTTTCCCTACTAAAACATAGCCTTCCTTTCATAGAACTTCTAAGAAATACGAGGACATACATAGAAGACGACTTTTATGGCTGATCCCAGTCACCTAAAGGAGTTCAGGGCATCATAGATCGGCACAAACTTGGTTAGATCCTTACAGCATTGGTGCAGGCTTAGCTTTACTGGCACAAAGGCTGGTTTCTCTCTCTCTCTCTCTTTCTCTCTCTCTCTGTCTCCCTCTCTCTCACTCTCTCTTTTAATCTTAATCCCACAGCAAACACAAGAGTAATCAGTCTTTCAGGGAATGACTCACATTAACCATCCTCATATGAGGCTGATGTAAGAACAAATAAAAAAATGTCAATTATTGATGAAGTGTAAACTACAAACTCAGTATAAACCACAATACTCTAATCAGCATTTTCATGAAAGATTGTTTACTGCACTCAGAATCAGAGAAGTATTTACTAGTTAGAGTCCCCATTCTCTTTTCCAATAATTACAGTCCTCTCCTACCCTGGCTAGGGTATTATGCTTGCAAGGGTGATGGTTTTTGAACTAAATTCCTGGGAGCCCTGTGGTTTTGCAGATTCATGGCAAAACAGGGCATAGGGGAGGCCAGGTTTCAACCAGAGCCCCTTTGCTTCTATCTGTTTTGTTTCAAGGTTTGGTTTGTTAAAGGGAATCTGGTCCTTAAAAAACGTTTACAAAAACATAATGGGGTAAGGACACAAAATCAACACTTTCTAAGAAAATTCTTATCTTTCTATTGCCAGTTTCAAGACTCCATTCTCTTGAGACCCCTTCAAATGATAGGCTTCCCTGACAATGAGTATAATACAAAAGATTAAGTTTGACCTTTATGCTAATACAAGCTTAGCATAATACAGACACACCCTAGTTTCTGAACTTGGGTGTTTCTTAAACTCTCCAGTCACTTATCTAATAGGGAGGGTGTAATGACTTACCTCACTGGTTTCCCTGAGTTTCATTTTCAGAATGTAACTGTATTTTCAGTTGCTAAAGTATATCTATCTGTCACCATCACACTCTGCTGTAACTGTTGGCTAATATCAATGACCACCTCTTAATTAACCTAGTTGAAATAAAACAACTCTAGATTTATATATGAAATGTCAAGGGTCCAAAAGGTGATCTCTTATTAATCTTTTATGAATACTAATTATTAGTTCAGATATTTCAGGAAAGTGTCCCATTTTTTCAGAAGTCTGCATAACTTTTGTCTCTTAGTTGTCAAATGAAAAACAAAATGATCCCTCTATTCTACATACGGATTTTGTATAAAAATATGTACATATGTAAATACCTCTATAAACTCTTTTCAAGCACATTCTCTATATTTGTAGTATAAATATATTATATCTTAGGAAATAGAAGCTACAGTCATTGGATATCTTGGGGGATATGACTTTTTCACCTAACATCAGAAAAATAATATATTTTTTAAATTGTCCAATAAAAATGAAATTTATGTGTACTTCTTAAATGTGTGTGTGTGTGTGTATATATATATATATATATATATATATATATATACACACACAAACAGGTGAGAGTGGCATTCCAATACATAGAATGACATGCACGATTATTGCGCATTCTCCACCTCTACCTCCCAGTAGAGAAAACATTCAAGACCAAATTCTGTCTCCCACCCTTACAGAAAACCAATCCCTCTGGAAAGAAACAGCATCTTCCTCTGTGTATTTATAACACCAAAAACATAGCTGGCACTCAGTAAATGTTAACTAATGACCATGTTGATAGTGATGACTTCCCACTTCTGGCAAGTTGTAGCAAAGTCTGAAGGCATTTATAACTTCAGCACATTTATAACTGGAATAAGAGGAGCTCTTCATGAAGCTATGGTTTTGATTGCTAAGTCAGGGAACTGTGGCATGTTTCAGCAAGTTGCTGGCGCATCCGATTTCTACGTATTCTACAACCAAGGATATAGCCACTCATTGAAAAGTGGGAAAAAAAAATCATGAAACACCTATTTTGATCACCTAAATGCAACAGTTGCTTTGGTAGAAACATTCATGATTTAACTAACACAAATCATTTTGAATCACATAGCCATCATCTTCTCATCTTAAATGATAAACAAATATATTTACAGGGAAAAAATTCTCATATCATCAAACACAACACATTTCATAATTGGAGTATTTAGAATGCTTCCTAAATTCCACTCAATATTTTTGGAAGTAGAAGAATTAGGATACCTAATGCTAGAATACAAAGAAAGCACTTCATATTTGTTATTCAAAAATCAAATGTGAAAAAAAAACACAGCAACTTTGAAAAGAAAAGTTGAATTTGCATTCTGTCTTTAGGTCTCAAAACATGAGCCCTTAATTTCAGGTTTTGCTTTTTACTTTTTGTGTAATTTTGAACAACTCACAAAACCTCTGTGAGACTCAATTTCCTTATCTGTAACATAGAAATAATAGCAAATTCATAGGCTATTGTAATTTTTAACTTACTCAGGTAAATTACAGAAAAATGCTTTGTAATGAGAAGACAGCTTTTTAAATGCTGTTCACATCTACTTTAAATTCAATCATTAGAAAATGTAATAAAATATGGACGCTTTACTGGGTCTGCAACTTACTTAAATTGAAATGGAAAAAAAAAATAGAAAGAAAACAATGAGATCATATTGGAAGTGACTTATGAAATGGAATTATATTTTATTTCTACCTTTAACTTTTCTAAAGGCTTTGTATCATATTTGTTTCAAAATTCAAAGGAGAGCTTTAACATATACCCATGTTTAAGAGATATTATAGATTCCAAAGAATGACTTGGAAAAATATCTGAAATATTAGGTAAAAAAAAAAAAACAAAAAATAAAAACCAAACTCAGGTTTTCAGAATAATATCTTTAATATGAATTGTTTGATACAGTTAAAATAATTTTAAATATACAGGTATAAATAAATATAGATTTACGCCAGTGTAGAAGAAAAGAACCAGAAGGATATATACCAAACTACTGGCAAACTAATTACCTCTGAGATAGGGAAGTCAGAGTGAGCCTCATTAAAAACTAATTTTACTTTTTACTTTACATGTTTTTAAATTAATTAATCTTCTCAGTGAGAATACTTCCATGTAATATTTGCATAATGAAAACACCAACGAAGAGAAAAAAAATGTTTAGTATTAATTAAGGAAGAATACTCATTTGTAGCTGATATATATGTATTGGAATATAAAACCCAAGTTTCTAATATTTGTCAGACAGAATCTCTGATAGACTTGAGAATCCAACTTCAAAACTCGGAGCTAAACAGTCAAATTCAAAATTTATATTCAAGAATTCAAATATACCACCAGTATTATTCGGTGAATCAATGCTAAGTGTTAAAAACAGAAGTAAATAACTGATTCATTCTTTTCCCATATTGAAGGGAACACCGCAGCTGGGGCCAGAAGCAGCACGCGTTCAGAATCAGAACTATCAACACTAAAGCCATGTCTACCTGCACAACGAAACTTAAGATTATACATCTTGGTAATAGTTCATGTTTAGTTTACTCCAGCTCAAACATGTGAATATGCTCAAACACTAACTTCGTAATTTTGATCCACTTTTGTGTCTGCTGGCATATTTATTTTAGAAAACTTTAGGTAGTGGGGCACCTGGGGGGCTCAGTGGTTTAAGCGTCTGACTTCAGCTCAGGTCGTGATCTCACAGTTCCTGGGTTGGAGCCCCACATCGGGCTCTGTGCTGACAGCTCAGAGCCTGGAGCCTGCGTCAGATTCTGTCTTTCTTTCTCTCTACCCCTCCCCTACTCATGCTCTGTCTCTCTCTCCAAAATAAATAAACATTAAAAATATATTTTGTGTGTGTGTGTGTGTGTATCTATCTATCTATCTCCTCAACCTAATTTATTGTTCTTTAATACTCTAGCAATGAATCACCATCAATCCCGGGTTTTAGTAGTTTTTAGTTGTATTTTTGGAGGGTATATTTTCATAGTCATTTTAATAGGAAGTTAGAGGCTACATCAAAGTGTGCAGGCCAGATGTAATTTAAAAGGAAGACCTCAACTGATGCTCCCAATATACATACACATGTACACTCACACAACACTTAAAAGAATAAATAAAAGCAACTGTAACTGTGATATTTACAAAATAACTGTAGTTATTATATATATATATATACACGCACAAACATATATATACGCACACACACATATTATTTCAACATCTTGTATTCATCCATCTATATGGAAACATTAATATTTCATTTTGTATTCCAGTTATCATTAAAATAGATGGCTAAAGATTATCATTAAAATGTAAACTCCACAGGGGGCCTAGGATTATTTTTTTTCTTTCTTTTTGTGGTCTGTTTTGTCCTTGCTATATCCCCAGTGTCTCAAATAGTGTCTGGTATACAGTAAGTGCTCAGTGAAATACTGGTTGACTCAATGATTATCACAAATAAATCAATCAATACACCAAACATGGTTATTTACATCTGCCTACATCTCCTTCTAAAAAGCCTGCCTCCTCTACATCTTACCCTTATAAAACCAGATTGGAATACGTGTGAAAACTTGACCCACTGCCACCTGTTGCATTCGTGGGGTAGCAAATATTAATATTCTATCTTTGGCATGTGAGTTGCCATAAGAAAAACAAAGACTCTAATCAGTTCCAGATGGGCTTGAACCAAAATATCATGGGGACTTGGGGGCTGAAGTTGCCATTCTGGGTCAAGCGCAAAGTGATGACAAAGGAAATTGTGGCAACTACAGAGAAAACTGTCAAAGAGCAGAAACAAATAGACAAATAGGAACGGAAGACAATATGACCACAAAAAGAGTAGCTGCCTCTGTTCTCCAGTTTTACATATCCATCAAAGCCCAGTCACACGATGCTCCTGTGGATTTCAGTGTCTTAACTGTAACTATTCCTTCCTTTTTTACAGAGGCTAGTCTGAGTTTGTTTCTTTTCCTTGCAGTCAAAATCTGAACTAGACCATTCACCACACAAGAGATGTTATTTTTCTGTTCATAAATCCTTTCCTTCCCTCCAAAAATAAAGCAGTTTAAAATTAATACTCTATTGTAATATTGAATAGCCACAGTGAATTACCTTGACATTGAAATAACGGTTACTCGATCAAGAGGCTTAAATTAAAACACACGCAGAGGAACTAACAATTACTGTATCTTCATCTGTATCCACATCCAGAGCTTCTGGAGAAAGCATTCTTTTTCTATGACTGACATCTAGTACAGTCCCAGTCAAAATATTAGCTTCTTTTTCTCAAACCCCTTTCACCATTTTCTTCACAGAATTTTAGTTTCAGATAAGGAGGCCAAAGACAGAGAGAAAGAGAGAGATTAAGGACAGGAAAAAGTACTGTGATTTTCATTAGCTTTATGGAATAGGAAAATTTAGTACTTGAAAGGCATAATTCCTTTTTAAGAGGAAAAAAGCATATATATATATACATAATCATTTACAAGTTTTAAAATATTAAAATGTATGAAAACCAGAAGTCAATATTTTGGAACAATAGTTGTGAAGTCATTTTGATATAACTAAGTAAAACGTTCTGTGTGTTTGAGCACAAAATAAATTCAAGGGCAGTTATTAAATACTAGCTGCCCATTTTAGATAGATACGCTCTCCCTCACTTAGCATTTTATACTCTCCGCTCTGCGTCTTTAATTCAGACTTGGGGATGAATTCATAACACTCAGTACTTGAAACTATCAACTAGCTTACCTTTCTCTATAATTGCCATATTGCACACCTAAAAACATTACCATAGACTATACAAATCACTTAATAGATAAAAATGGGCGAAACATAACACAGATCCCAAAGTGAATGAGACAGAAAGCTATTAATATGAAATCCAATCGCCCAGCTATATATCTTCTACTTTTCTCTACAGAAATCATGTAATGAGTAGGAAAGAATTGAAGGTGCAATATAACATGATTTCATCTGCTGTTCTTAGTTACAAAATATAGAAAAGGGATGAAGATCTAAATGAACTTTAAAATTTTCCACAAAATTAAGTAGCAAAACTGATCAAATACTAAATTTATTGTCAAGATTTCTCTTCTTTCCTCCTTGACTCTTCCCCTTCAGATCGGTGACAGAACAGGGGGCGGAGCAAAAGTCAAAAGCAGAAAGTGGACAGATGAGCATCTGGTGCTATGTTGTCAGGACTCAAAGAAAGCTTCCTTTTTTTTTTTTCAATTCCTGCTTCATTTTTTTTAAATATATATGTTTTAAAAGTTTATTTATTTATTTTTAAAAAGAACATGAGCAGGGGAGGGGGAAGGAGAGGGAGGGAGAGGGAGGGAGAGGGAGGGAGAGGGAGGGAGAGGGAGGGAGAGGGAGGGAGAAGGAGGGAGGGGGAGAGAGAGAGAGAGAGAGAGAGAGAGAGAGAGAGAGAGAGAGAGAAAATCCCAAGCAGGCTCTGTAGGGTTAGTGCACAGCCCAATGTGGGACTTGAACTCATGAGACTGTGAGGTCATGACCTGAGCGGAAATCAAGAGTTGAATGCTTAAATGACTGAGCCACCCAGGCACCCTGAAATTCCTACCTCATTTTTAAAAGGATGAAAGTTATACAAGAAACAGGAAAAAAGTTAATGAACTTTTTCACTTTTCTCCCTCTCCCCAGTGATTACCCACTGATTACAGGTACAGACCATTAGGGATGTGTGTCGGGATTGAATATTTTTGTCCCAGAAGGAGAAGGACCAAGGGACTGTTGCCGCCCTGAATCCCTGGTGGCCTCTCCTCATAGACTGTGGCTATAATGAGCACATGCCAGTCTTAAACTCCCAGTTCAAAGGAGTCTGAAGGGAGACAAGGTTGAGGAAGGACAAGGAAAATGACAGATGTCTGAGCGGGACAGGAGGGACAGGACACTATACTAACTTTCCCACTGCCCTTACTTCCCAAATGTCTTACTGCTACCAACACCTCTCCTGCAGATCTACCATTAGAGCTTTCTACTGGAGTACAGGTGTTTTAAGGATCAGAACATTTACTGGATGGTGTAAATAATTTTCCTTGATTTTTTTCTCAAATATTAGAGGATATATATGCAAGTAGAGATACAAAAGTATTGTGGTGTTGTCAGGATATTTAAAAAAATACATCTAAAACAGCATCAATATTCTAACAAAGTCACTGAAGATAAGGACATGTGATATGTTTTAAACACATTTTATGTTAGTTTCTTACTACCCTTTTAAGTTTTATTTATGGAGAAAGTCTTAGGACTTTTCTGGGCACTCTTAGACAAGAGAGAGCTTTATATCACTTTTTAAACCATCAACCCAGATTCTATTCAGAAATTAGAATGGCCATTCCAAACCGTAATCCAAAAATCTAAAGGTGATTCAACTCAGATTTTCTTTCAGCTTATAGCTACTGGCAATAAGGTGAGTGGGTGGGGCAGGAAAGGGCTTATCCGCCCCTTTCCCATCTATCCTAACTTGCCAGCTGTTGGTAGTGAATACTCTGGGGTCAAAAGAGCAAAGGGAGAGACACTGAAAGGAAGGAGAAGGTTTTTCTCCTTGAATTGGCATTGTTATAAGATGGCATCTTGCACCAGGGGCCTGGCAGATGTCGAGAGCTGCCTCCTTGTCTCGTGGGCACTTTTGTGGGTTCATCAGCTGCATCCCTGCTGGGCCCCCTGGCTGCAACTCCTATGACTCAGGCAGAGCTTTGCTTTCAAAGTGCTACTTGTTAATCAGCCCCCCACCAAGCCCCTGGTTTTCTAGTGGCCCAGTCCCTACAAACTCTTGCTGTTGGAGTCCAAGTGCCTTTTCCAGATAGTTCTCTTGGAAAAGACATGAAATGGCTTGAGGCCAACTGTCTCTCTAGTGTGGGGTACATCTGGTCTGTGGGAAAGCTTCCCACCACTGAACCCTCTCTCTGGGCTCAACGTGAATGAGAGGACAGTAGCCCCCTTTGATGGGGGAGGGGCAGCACACACAGCAATGCCCAATCCTCTCTTGCTTCAAAAGAATAACAGAAAAACAAACAAAAAAACACCTTTTTTTATAAATTACTCCTCCTTTTCCCTCTCTGAACTCTTTTATAGTCTGTCTAAGCTAAGGGCATTTGTGTAAGGGGCCCAAATATCATGAAACTGATTCTTGGCCACCTATTTTGAAAACTAGAATTTAGGATTGGGACCACACTTTGAGCTGCAGCTTCTATTTTTATCTCAGTGACACTTAAGGGTGAACATTTGAAACCATGTGATTAACATCACGGTTCCTTTACCATTCCTGGTAATTTACTCAATACCCACCCTCTCTTCCTCCTTACCTGCAGAAAATCTATTATTTTTTGTAGGAATCTACTTTTTGAAGCAGCTAAGTACTCAACGAAGGGGGTTCCAGCTTATGCTGTTTAGGGATAAATCCTAAACAGTCTAATTCCATTTGTTGGCCACTAACTCATTTATGTCCTAAGACCAAACCTAGCCAAGGAGACAAAAAGTGAAGTTAGCTGAGGTGCTTCTGGGCAAAGTGTTCCATAAAAAGAGAAGCACAAGGAAGAGCCGGTTCATTTTCTACCTGTGAACCTTGTGCCTGGCAGGGGCCATCACCTGGTGATAATGGGGACAGTCAATCAGAACAAAAGGATAACAGGCTAACATGGCACAGAAGGATCCAGAACCTACATGATATTCCCAAGCCTCTTAATAACCATCACTGGGACACTCTACCTTGTAAACTTCATGTCATAGACAGGAAGCTATTTTCATGTTCATGTTCAATCACTGAGTCGGCAGCTCCAAATCTGTGCCAATGGCATCTTCACTGAGAAATTTCACCATGAAACATTTGTTGTAATCCAAACAAGGGCACATCTCAACAGGTAATCAAGTTAGACAGTAGAGGGCAACTTCTGTTTTCTCACTTTTTTCTTTCTAAATTATGGGGCTGGGGGGTGAGTTCATCTGCTACAAAAAGCACCTTAAGATCAGATGTTCAAGATAATTCTTAGAATTGAAAATGCTATTCTTGAACTAAAACAACAGTTGTGATGACACCTGTGATAACAACTGTAAATAAAAACAAAAGCTATGCTCAATTTGTGAATCCATCATTCATCAGTAGGCTTAGCTCTCTCTTGGAGTTCATGGGGGAAAACCAAGAGATTTCTAATATTGCAAGATACTGTCAATATTCAGGGCAATGATCACATTCTAGTCTTAGCAAATCAGAAGATTATGTGTGTGCCAAAAGCCCCTTGGAAATTGAATCATACTTTATGCTGAATTCCATTTAGAGGATCAAGCAAGAACCTACTTTCCTATTCCATATTATGATGTGGGTGTGCTTATATTAAATCACTTTCAGAGAAACACTAGGTGACTAATTTGTGACAATGATATGTTTGCAGGCTAACACATTCATAAGAACAGCAGAATAATGAGCTAATTTGTAAAGTACCAGATGGAATTTACTGAAAGCTGGTGGCCTAAGCTATCATAATTGTCCTTTACGCTCCAAGAAGACACTTCTAGAAATCTACCCATATTTTTGCTTTTGGATAAACAGGCCAAGGTATAACTAATCCTCTTCCCACAAAGGCAGGTCTCCAGTGTTTGAATATATTTGTTGCCAGGAGAGCCTTATGGCAGGGCGTGGGCTATTTTGCTTAACTTAACTCCACTGTCTGAATGGCATTCCATAAGAGGGACCATCAATCTTAAATATTCTCCAATCTATGTTATTGTTGTTTGGATGTTATTTCTTTGATATTTCATAAACACTAAGGGGCATTCACATTTACACTTGAACTCTCTTGTTTTCCTCTATGTTTGCATGTTCCAGCTCACTGATGAAGGCACCATAGCCTCAGTACTTTTGACAATGCCTTTTCATTTTCTTTTTTCTTTCCAAAGTCAAATGAGGAATGGCTTTATCGCTCTTTAAATGAGCCTCATCCTCCCGACTTTAGTTCTCAACCAAAGCTTGAGATTGATAAACGTAAGCCCCAGTTTCAGCTCTGTAGGCATTGTATCTCTTCTGAGCGCTAAGAATACTAGAATGTAGCTAATGTGTGCTGTTGGATTAAGAGAAGTTTTCCTGAAGAAAGCATGATCTGATGGAAGAAGTACTGGGTGCTGGTATCATCAGACAGCCCCAAGGCCTCCTAACACTTCATTTACTGTGGGTTCATTTCCTCACCTTCACTGAATCTTCATGTTTCCCTCTGGAGGGTAATGATGACCCAGAGGTCTTAGATTTGTTGGGATTACATTGAAAGGTATAGGTTAACCACATAGCACATATAAGAAATCAATGCATATTTGTTTCCCTTGCGACCCTCAAACATTTACCATCTAAGCTGGCAGAATTAGGAAAGAAAAAAAAATGACAGTGTAGTAATGTGAAGAGACGGCATAACACAGGCTTCTCAAGCAATTACTAATGAAAAGTGAATTAGCAGAGTAGGCTATAAATGTAGCCATGGTATATAGCTTTTGTATTGTTGCCTTAAGGAGAGCCTATACATTAATTAGAATAAGACCAATAACCCAAAAGACAAATTGGAAATGGATGTGAGCAAACATCCCAGAAGGAGAACTACAAACATCCAATAGCCTCTTGAAAAGACATTCAATCTCACTGGTAACCAAAGAATAAAATTACAATGAGGTATTTTGCCTACACTTTGGGAAAAATTAAAGACTGAAAATATCCAGAGATGGTGAGGGGATTGGGAAACAGGTACACTCATACACAACTGGTGGAAACATAGATTGGGAAAGGCTTTCTTGGAGTATATTTTATTATACTTCTAAAAATGCAAAACACAAACACCCTTGGCAGAAGTCTATTCCACAAAAGTGATTCCTCAAGGGCGCGTACACACACACACACACACACACACACACACACACACACACACATACACACACAGATATTCTTTTTGTCATCGTTTATAATAATACAAGAATCCCGTTTCTCTTCCTCTGATCAGATGCTGAGTTCTGGAAGAAACCATACTTTTATCTCTCTTTAGTAAATTCTAAGTCCTCAAACATATAATAAGGTTGAAGATGTTTAAAAATGTATACTAACAAATACAAATAATAACATATGATCAAAATACTTTTATTATGAATAAAGACAGTAATATAGATTTATAAAATGTGTAGGACATTTGCTGTTTCCAGAGATAAAAATAAGTATTTAATAAATGGGAATCCAAAAGTTTCTTCCTTTTTTTCTAACCATTTAAAAACTTTGGAACACTGTGTAATATAATTGATTGATACTCAGCTTTCCAACCATATATAAAACATATTTATACTTTTGATTATAAATTTATTTCTAAAGGCTTAACATATTTAAAAAAATCAAAACATCCTATAAAACTCTATTCTGTTTTTATGTCTGTGTTTCTTGTTTTATTCTCCACCCCTGCCCCCGTGGAATATACAAAGCTTTGCTTTGTTGACACACATTTTCCAACATCTGAAAAACATTGGGAATACTGTCATACTAGGCCAAAATTGATCTCATTTACCCCAAGGATACAAAATTTCTCAAATGAGTTCCTGTTATTACAACTCCTGGGCCCTGTTCTTTCAATTAGAATCTAATTTTCTTGCAACATGGGATGAGGAGGGGCGGTGGTGTCTTTCAAATACAAAGACCATACTTCTGATATCATCAGCAAACAATGCTTCTGGACCACTTTTACCAACAGTGGGATTGAGCCTCTTCAGTTATACCATCCGGACCAAAACGGCATGGTTAAGAGCATCCATTAATAAACTGATTGGCCTGGGCCATGAAACAGACTTAATAGGACTTAACCAACAGGGACTCGTTAGACCAGTGTTCAGTCAGCTCAACTTCACGATTATAAATAACTAAGATACGGGATTATCAAAGGAAGTAGTACTCTATTTCTTAAGGAGAAATATATAAGACAGGAAATATATATATATATAGATATAGATATAGATATAGATATAGATATCAAGCAATTACTAATGAAAAGTGAATTAGCAGAGTAGGCTATAAATGTAGCCATGGTATATAGCTTTGATATATATATAGACATATATAAATAATATATATTTATTAAATATATATAATTTATATATATATAGATATAGATATATATATAAATATATATATAATTTATATATATATAGATATATATATCTCCTTTTATCAGTGTGAGCTCCAGATCAGGCTGGTGTCAGCCATGTATCTGTATATCTTAACTATATAAATTGAGCTGAGCTTCTCAAAAGAGCATTGTATGAACTGAAACATTAAAATAAGAAACCAATTAGCTTCTTTCCACCTACCATTTAAAAACATGCAATAGCACGTTGTAAATGAGGGGAGAAGGTAAAGCTAACTTTTTTTTTAAAGCTAACTTTTTTTTTTTTTTTTTTGAGTCTCCTTTCTGGGGAAGGTCTTGTGTACTGAGTTTTACACAAGTTATTTCTTTTAATACTTGTAATAACCCTACAAAGTGAGTATTAACACCCCCCTACACTTTATAGATGAGGAACCTGAAGAACCTAGAGGGGTTATTTATCGTCCATAGACCCAGAAAGTAAGTGGCTGAACTGTGGTTGGACCCCAAAACCCACTTTACCCACCACAGTATGGAGAGCAGTCTTGCCCTGTGAAGTCAGACATGGCTGGAAAGGACTGGTGATGAGTGAGGTGCCATTAAAAAGATAGTAGTTGTAGTAATGATGATCACGATCTATGTATTTCACAAATGCCAGACGCTATGCTAAATGTGTGACTCGGCCTTTCCACGTGTAATCTTCCAGATCAGCACTATAAGTTGTTCATTTGCAGTGAGGAAACCAAAGCACAGAATAGCTAACCAAGTCATTGATAGTTAATGCAGCTAGTTAATAAATCTTATGGTGTGATAATATTTCATGGTTTCTTTTCCCATATCTTTTTTTCATATTTCTTTTTTTACAGAGGGAAAAAACAAGTGACATTTTACAGTTTACTGATTTCATATACATTTGGGAGTTCTACTGCCTTTCAGATAAAAAAATAATGTTTTTCTCCATCCTTGAGATGCCAAGATGCTATTTGGGGATATCGGGAGGTACTTTACTGACGTCCTGCTTATGTCAACAGATACGCATAGAATAAGCCTGCAGTTTGGTTCCTAACTCTATCACTGACTTTCTAAACTCTCACCAAAAACATCTTGTTTTAGTTCCTCCATACACAAAATTAAAACAGCTAGGTGTCTTTGTTTAAAAATGCTAACACGTGATTTGGCAAAGGCCGATACTTTATATTTTCTCCTTGGCTGGTGTTTGGGGATTATTCATCTAGCACTGAGCATCCAGTGCCCAAGCCCCTCCCCTTTTCTATTTATTATCAGGCTGCTGCAGTGCAGCGTTGAAACATCTGATCATTTAGATCATTAAAAATCAATCCAATGACCAAACATTTCTGTACATTTTAGAGAAATGACAAAAAGTACAGTATTAGATTGCTATTAGCTTGCTCTGGGTTTTCTTTTTGCAGCTGCCAGGAAAGTCATTTGGTAAAATTGATTAAACCAGCATGCCAGGAGGAGAGAGGAAAAGAGCAGAGAAACGTAAACACAGTGAGCTTAGAGGGGAGGGTGATGTTTTTCTTGGGAATGAGATGAGATGTCACTGGGGGAGGGAGGAGGAGGTGAGTAGGAGGAGAAACACTGCATATAGTGAGCATACTATAATTTGGGGTACAAGAGATTCAAGATGGTAGGATAAAAGCAACCAAAGTGCACAAACAATAGAGGCAGAAGGAATGAAGAAAGAACACACTATCCATGTGCTTCTAAACAGGCTGTCTGCATTGGTCACACTGCATGGTCTGACTGAATTAATCCAAAAGACATCACTGGTGCAATGATCAGATCCTGACTTGAGGAATTCAGTAAATCAAACTCTTTTAATATCAGGAGGAGGTAGGGAGGAGTGCCTAGTTTCCTGCACAGTTGGGTTTATTTCTGTAGCAACAATTAACAAAGAAAATAAAAGAAATCTTTCTACTTGTGCTCAGTAAAACCATGAGTACATGGAAGTTCACATAAACATTCCCTTATTTTTTCTTATAGTTGCCATACATAGTCCCTTCCTCCACATATGAACTTCCTTCCCCTTACAAAATTGTGTTTTCCATCTAATATCATTCAATGATTTCTTGATTAACCCAAAAGAAATGTGGAATGTGGAATCACGGAGTGCTGACAAGGATAAATTTTAATGTGGGTTTTGTGTGGCCATTCCAGTCTTTCTAATCCTATTTAAAGTCACGCTTAGCTCACACAGCTCATGCTTCTATAGAAAGGGGCAGGAAAAACTATCAAATATTTATTTGCTATATATTATGTCTGCTTACATTTAAAGTACAACCACCTAAACACAAATGACTTAAAAATAGTATTTAAAACATTAAAAATAGAGCAAATGTTCTGTGGAAGAGCGAATGTACTTCCTTGGATACAGGACATGGAAAATGATAAGATACAAGAACCATTTAATTGCATAAAAGAAGACTAACACTAGTCTAAATGAAGTGACCCCCTAGAGAGAAGTTCTAAATTATATTTGCTTTGTATTGGGTATGCTGCTTGGCAGAAGCTGAGACTCTGGAAGCATTTATTTGAAGCCATGGTTTACACAGGAGGCAAGTATCCTTCTTAAAGGAGAGTGGTTGTCAGATTCCAAGACGGCTCCCGATAACCCACCTTCTGGTATTCACATCATTGTGTAGTCTGTCCTCCCACATTGTACCAGGCTCGGTCATCTGGCAAAAGGTAATGACATGTCCCATTCAAGATAATATTATAAAAGACTGTGACTTCTATATTGAGATTATCTCTTTCTCTCTGATCTCTCACTGTGGGAGATGTGAGCTGTCATATTATGAACAGCAACTATGGAGAAGCCAACATGGTTAGTTTCCGTGGCCTGACAACTTTCTAAGTGACCTTAAAGGAAGTTGATCTCTGAGAAGAGTGAAACCTTAGCCAACAACTCGAGACTTTATCCAGAGCCACTAACTAATATGGGGGAGCCATGAGCCATTTACATGATGGAAGCTTATACATAGATATGTTGTAAGGGGCAGGGTAGATAAGGAGAGGGGGCAAGGTTATAGAGACAAAATGTCATGGAAGGAGGAATAATCATTAATGTTGTTTATCTACATTCTCAGTTCTCCTCCTTCAAGGCACAGGCAGAATTACATTTCCTTGTTCCTTTAAAATAGGCTTGCTACCCTGACTGATTTTGGCTAATGAACCTTGAGCAAAAGTAATACATGTCACTTCCAGGGTAAAATCATTAAGAATTGGTGTATGACGTCCCCTACCCTCTGCCACACTGATTGGAAACTTTCCCAAATGATGTAGTCTCCCATTAGTCATGTCCCTAAGTAAAGAACAGAATTCTCCTCTCTCCACTCCCAACCTATGATGAACATACAGCATGAGTGAGGAATAAACCTGAAATTTTGGAGTTTCTTGTTGTAGCATGATCCAGACAATTCTCACTGTAACAGACGGTAAGTCTCTGGGTATAATTCACTCTAAGGAAAGGAGAAATCTACTATGAATAACCAGACTCAGCGACAAAGCCTAAGTTTCCCAAAGGTGTAATAATTTTGGGTAGACTGTGTTGGTTAGTTGATTAGCATATGAACTCTTTCAGTCATATCCTGGTAGAGCAAATTTCACTGAACTCCTAAGGCTTGAGATTTACAAAAACAAACAAACAAACAAACAACAACAGTAGCAACAACAACAACAAAAAAAAAACACTGCTATTGGACCACCCTGAGAGAACACGATAAAGGGAGAATGCATTCTCCTTTCCACCATGCAAGTGAACAATGTCATGGCACTACCCTAGATGAAAGGGAGAGCATTAATAGCTAGAACAAACTTGCTGATGAATGCTGCCAGGCAGACTGAACACTGATGAACATGGGTTGAGGTCACTGGTAGAGCCAAAGTTAGTACACAGTGGTATCCAAGGCAGATTCATGCAGAAGTGATTGCTAGGTGCCCATGAGAGTCTTGGAAAAACATGAATGAGAGACTGTGTGAGTCTCTGGGATATACAACAGAATGGACAGACATGCTGCTACCCAGAGTGAGAAATTCATTTGAATGTTGACCTAATTTATGCCCACTGGCATGGAGATTAAACATCTAAAAACCCACCTTTTCCCATATATTATTAATTTGGTTATTTATTATTTACTCTTTATTACAACATCCATTCCACATCCATCCTGTGTCATATATCAATACATGGTTCTACCTTGATCAGATCTCAACCTAAAAATGTAAAATCTTTTTGCCAAGAGCCTTATTTTAGTTTAGAATAGTTTAATCTGTTCTCAACTGCCACCTCTTACAAGACAGTATATAAATAACATGAAAATTTAGTCATTATTTTAGGATACAGTGGCTTACGACTTAGTATAAAAAGACATGAGTACTTGAAGCAGAGGTGTAAATAGTACAGCTGAATCAAAACTTTGAGTATAAGGGCATTAGTTTTCTTGACAGATCTGTCTCAGAAACCCATTTAAACACACCTGGGTGAAGCAAAAAATCAACAAGTGGGAAGGAGGGAACTAAAGGAGGCTTTTAGCAGTGAGGAAATGAGGTCAGAAGGGCTGGGAAGAAGAGTTGAAATATGATGTTTTAATTTTAAAATAGCAGAGGCTTGATAATAGCAGAGGGTGGGTAGTGAGTGGAGAAAAACAGAAAGTATCAGCAAATGGAAACAGGGATGAAGGGTAGAATGTCTCTCAGAAAGCATAAAGAGGTGGGTCTTAGATCATAAACCTGCATGTCCTTATAAAGGATTGGCATACACAGCTTTATAGAGGATTGGCATACACAGCTTCTTCAAATACTCCATGGACTGGGATTGAACCTTCAGGGTGGCTTCTTATCACAACCTGGTTTAACACATGTGGCTCTGTTATTCTCTCCACTAGTACCTCTCCACTTTTCCCTTCTAGCACTCACCACACTTTGCACTTATATGTTTATCTTTCTACTCCATGCCTACCACTTCAACTAGGATAGAAGCTGCATGAGGGCAGGGATCCGATCTGTCACAGTCACCCTCCCTGGCACAGTCCCTGGTACACGATAGATGTTCTATAAATATTAATGGACTGAACAAATCAGGATAGGCACAAGAATAAACTTAAAATTATCTATCTTCTCTGATGAAAGTTCTAGGACTGGAATTGTTCTAGTCATGCTTTGGTCTATCTGCTGTTCTCATTTAAATGAAGTCCTAGAATCAATTGTTGTCCAGCAGTCTTTGTACCTTTGTAAGATCTTGGTGATATGTGGGGGTTTTCAATGTACTTTGGATGACATAGCAGCCAAATCTATGCACATCACTAAACCCAATCAGCCAGACTGTCATTCTCACTCTGATGCTATTTAGAATTGTGCAGTGAGCCACCCGATTCCACTTCCTAAAAACTAATTTCCCTAGAGCTTTTGCTCTATTATTTCATCAATGCCCCTGAGGTCAGAAACTATGATTTCTTCTCTCCTGAATAGTACAATGTCTCATTAAAACTTCTTCCCATAAGCCTGAGTATTTCTTTAGAAATTCAAAGAAGTTTCAAGGATCACGAAGGACCTTTGGTTCGATATCAGCTATATTTAGTGCTTTGAGAGTAACAGTACAGTCAAGTTCCTTAATGACCCAGAAACAACTAATTCAATATAATTCTGATTTCTTGATTGCCAGTGTTTTTTTTTTAATTTGAAAAAAAGATAACAGTGTTTGACCAAGCTTTTAAAAATGCCTATTTTTATAATTACTTTACATATTCCAACAACCACACTGGATTACTATATTCACACATAAGTATGGGCAAGTGTAATTGTCTAATAATTTAGATAATATTTCCATATTTTTATATGTCATACTCCTACTAAGGAAAGGAAGATGGGAAGTAATCATTCAGTTATTCCCTCAACAAATATTTATTGACTATCCCCAAGTTCTAGGAACTAGTTGTGAGGCCAGGGGTATAGCAGTGAACTATAAAACAGCCTAGGGGCTTTCAGTATAGCTGGAGGAGGGTCAGAAAAGAAAATGAATGAGTAAAATCTATAAACATATATATACATATATATACACATATATATGTGTATATATATATATATTAATAAGTTCTAGGAAGAAAAATTAAAAAGGAAGGGATATGGAGAGCTCCAGGAATAGGGATGGTACAGATATAAATATCAAAAAAGACACAGAAGCCATCACAAAGAAGATCTTTGAATAAGGAGTGACAGATTTGAGGAAGTAAAGGGGTATTGGGGAGATTCAGGTTCTCGTCTGAAGTAACAGAAAAACAGAGCCCCTGAAGCAGGACTGTGCTTGGAGAGCCAGGAGAATAGAAGGAAGTCAGTGTTCTGAAGCAGTAGTAGGAGCTGAATCAGAAGTGACAGGAACCCACAGGTGGCAGGTTACTGTGAGGCTTTTAATTGTGGTGAAGATCAGAAGTCACCAATGGGTTCCGGGCAAAGGAATGACCCAACATGACCTGGGATTTACAAGTGCCACTCTGCTGATGTGTGAAGAGTAGACTGGAGTGAATAAAGAGGGTAGCAGGGATACTGGTTTTGGACAGTTGTCTCACAATCCAGATGAGAAAGAATGGTGGCCGGGAGCAAGCTGGCAGCAGTGGAGGGGATCAGAAATGGTCAGATTCTGGCTTATATTTGGAAATAAAACTGGGTGGGGTTGCTGACTGGATTGGATGAGGTAGGTGGGGATGGGGAACAGGGGAGAGTCAAAGATAACTGTAGAGTTTGGCCTGAGATGGGAAGTCCATGGAAGGAGTGTTTTGGCAGGGAAGAGCATGACTTTGGTTTTGGAAGTGTTGGGTTTCATGCCGACAATAGACAACCAGGTGGAAATGGCAGGTAGGCAGTTGAATATTAACGTCTGATTTCAGGAGAGAGGTCTGGATGAGTGGTAGAAATTTGCCGATGGCATATAGATTTTAAGGCTTTGGGATTAAATAAGATCATGCAGGAGATACACAGAGTACAAAAGAGTCCACAGACTAAGCTGGAGACATACCAATGCTAAGAGTTGAGGAGGAAGCAACAAAGGAGAATGAGAAGGTGTGGCCAAAGCATAAAGAGGTAAATGAGGAGAACAAGATGCCCTGAAACTATAGTGAAGAGAATATTTCTTCTCTGAATGTTAATATTAAGGCAGCCATCAATTTATGTTAATAATGTCACACACTGGAAATTATCTTAATCCTTGGCTCAGTTTTTTAAAGATAGATGATTTGAGTTTTAATTTATTAAAGGAGAAAAACATTCCCCATTTACATTTTGCAATTTACTTGTGTAAGCTGAACTTATTTCCAGGCAACTACATAATTTAAATAGGTGCTGGCCCATTTCTTAGTTTCTGCCCTAATGGAACTGATGTGACCACGGAGTTAACAGTGAGTTCAAACACTGCTCTACACTTATACTACTCCACAGGAAAAGGCAATTTTAAAATGCAAATATGTAGAATTAGGAAGGAAGACAATCATAGTGGGCTGCACATCTTATTTTTAAAGGAAAACTAGAATGGGATTTTATGCCAATTATAATATCCAAGTTTCATGTTATAACAGGAATTACATTTTTGTTTCGCTTTGTTTAGTTTTTTAATAAAAAACCCAAAGATTTCTTGGAAGTGTGGGAAATACAGATTTAAAGATAAAGTAGAGTTGGGTGGATAAAGGCAGCATTAGCCCTATTGCCTGCGATCACAGTTCAGAGCTATAAAATGATATAGAATATGCAAGTAAAGTGACAACATGCAAAGTTACATATAATCCTCATCTCCTATGGAGGTTCTTCAAAAAATTAAATATATAACTACCCTATGACCCAGCAATTGCACTACTAGGTATTTATCCAAGGGATACAGGTATGCTGTTTCGAAGGGACACATGCACTCCAATGTTTATAGCAGTGCTATCCACAATAGCCAAAGTATGGAAAGACCCCAAATGTTCATTGATGGATGAATAAAGAAGACGTGGTATATAAATACTCGGCAATCAAAAAGAATGAAATCTTGCCATTTGCAACTACGGGGATGAATCTAGAGGGTATTATGCTAAGCAAAATTAGTCAGAGAAAGACAGATATATGATTTCACTCATATGAGGACTTTAAGACACAGAACAGATGAACACAAGGGAAGGGAAGCAAAGGTAATATAAAAACAGGGAGGGAAACAAAACATAAGAGACTCTTAAATATGGAGAACAGAGGGTTACTGGAGGGGTTGTGGGAGGGGGGATGGGCTAAGTGGGTAAGGGGTATTAAAGAATCTACTTCTGAAATCATTGTTGCCTTACATGCTAATTAATTTGGATGTAAATTAAAAAAAATAAAATTACAATTAAGAAATTAAAAAAATAGAGATAATAATACCAGTCCCATGTACCTAATCAGATGCGGTTATGTATTTTAAAGCATTTGCAAACAAACAAACTACAGAATATTACATAATGTCAAAGGACTAATTCACTGTGACTTTTTTTTGATGGGTGAAAATTTTAAAAGCACCAGTTGTTTTTCAGTCACTTGGAAGGAACTTATCTTTAAATCCACACATCCTCAGGCCACTCTGCAGATACTCAATTAAATTGAGTTATTTAACATGAGATTTTTGGATATTTATAATGTTAAACATTCTTGTTGTAGCCCTGCAGTCCTTGGATGGATGTCATTAGTATATATAAATGTTAGAATAACATTTATACTTTAGAAATTATGAATCAACTCCAAGATTTCCTAGGATGTATTAGACAAAATGAAATTGACCCCCAATGTGTTTAAATTCTCAGTATTCCTGCTATACCGTGACTTTCTGGTTCAGAGATGAATGCCTTAAATGGCCTCATAAACTTGAAAGGCCCTTGGACATTCAATATCTTCCTATGACATTTTGATGAGTCTAGTGTAAATGAATCAAAAGCACATGGATTAAATTTCCCATGAACTACTACTACTCTTGGCTATGAGACACCTTAGGGAAAGTGTTTTGGCAAGGGGTCAAATATGCTTTGCTGACCCCTCAATATTTTCATGATTCTCAGTGGACATAGGCTTAGTCAGCATACTCAAAACAAGATAAAAGTGACCAGAAGTGCCCATGTTTGCTTGGACGTCACCAGTCTTCCTGTCTCCTTCAACTGGGAGGAAAGGGAGTTCTTCAATTGCACAGTCTCTGTAAGCCGGGGCAACCTGACCTCCTGGTTTTGCTATAGGTTTATTCTGAATGTGAACTCAATAAGTTTAAAATTCTTTAGACTGCCCACCTCACACTCTTAACTAGCTAGTTAGCTAAATAGAAGTGAGTTTAGACCAAAAATGGACTGTCTTGTGAATTATACTGGATTCTATCCTTGAAATATTTAAGATTTTATAAAGTATCTCCAACTTTTTATGAAGTTCTCCCCTCCCAATTCTTTAAATCAATAATAGTAAATAAAAAATATTTATTTATGTTTGATCCATTCAGAATTGGGTATTTGAGATACTGTAAGACATCTTATGGGTGAAATGATCTTATAAAGAGATCAGTACTTTAAAGACTTTAGAAAGGATCTGGTTTACACCAATATTAGTCCAATATTTAGCAAAGTATGGGAAGTTTCCAATATATTTAATAAGTTATCACAGAAGTCCTCAAAATGGCCTTCTAAGTCTTAAAAAAAAAGTAATTATGTTTTCTTTCAGCATCCACAATCTGTCTCAATAGTAAACCAAGCAGTAAGGCTTTCTAACTTCCAAGGCAAGTCAAATGTATTTGCAAACATGCTGTTTTTTTTTTAAAACAATATTTTAGGCTATAATTTACAATGGAATTTCAAAAATGTAGTCATTTCCACCCATTTGATTCTTATTTTACTTTATATAAAACCAGTCATTTTTCAGTTTTAAAGAATTCAGCATGGTATTTAGGAGCCTCAGCACTTTCCTTCCATTTTGAAAATGTGCCAAGTATTGATGTGGTCAGTTCTAGGATTCCTCAAACCATTAGAAATTACAAGTGTGTGATAAATATACCAATTTTCTAAACTGGTAACTCATGTTGAATTTAAGAATAGGAGCTACCTACAAAAAACATTTCCAAGTCACCATATGTCTGTCCCTGCAATAGGGAGATGCTCCCTAGCAATTCTTCCAATTGATGTAATGATTAGCTGGCCCTTGTCATTTCAAATCTTATCTCTGAAATGAAAGTAAACTGCTAAAGTTAATTTAAAATTTAGTTTTCCAACAGGTTTCAAACAGAACTACTCCTGTGGTTTGTGGTATAATGTTGCTACCATGGAGATTATAATTCTTTTTTTTTTCCTTTTCTATGAATTTTCAGAGCTGAAATTTGGTTAGGGCAGTCTTCTATATAGACTCTTTTATTATGTATATATACATAATAAAATGTTATGTATATTTTATATATATAATATTATATATATAGTATATATATATATATATATATATATATATATACATACATACACTATACTTTAAGATTATCAAGAGTGATATAAATCTCTTACTTAGACCGGATAATAATACATCTATCCAAGATTTTAAAGTATTAGATAGTACAGGTGCATAAGATTTTATGCTTTTTTTCATTTTCTTTTAAAAAATTATCCATCAGTTTTCTTATCTCCCACTGCGGAGGGTACAGATTGTCTTCTCATTTTCTGTCAATAGTACGACTAAAAAATGTATCCGCCAACATGCCTACAAGCTTTATTTTAGATAGGGAGATTTCAAACCTTCTTTGCATGTGGATGATGTAGCTAGAGAGCTACTGTGGCTGAGGACCTCTTCATCCCCTATGTCCAACTGTGGAGGGCACAGCTTTGAAATCAGTGTTGCAGTCCTGCACAGTGCAGGTCATTTATGCACCTCTCTTCCATGGCCACCGCAATGAACATTATGCTATAAAGCAGACTCTTAAAGTGCGAGATTAAAAGTTAGTGTTGATCTATGAATGTCTGACCATAGAACTAGAAATAAATCAAAGAGTCTGAAAATTATTCAGTAATTCCCACTTGCTATGGATTGAGTTGTGCCTCCTCAAAATTTATACATTTAAGTTCTAGCTCCCAGTATCTAAGAACATAACCCCACATGGAAATAGGGTTATTGCAGGTGTAAGTAATTAAGATGAGGCCATACTAGAGTAGATTAGGGTGGGTCTCAAATCCAATATGCCTGGGATTCCTATAAAAAGAACACTATGTGAAGAGACAGGCATGCAAAAAGGGAGAATGCCACGTGAAGACTGAAGTTATGCTGCCAGAAGCTAGAAAAGAATCCCTTTCTAGTACCTTCAGAGGGAGCAACCCGACAACAACTAGATCTTGGATTTTTCAACTTAAGAACTGTGGAACAATACATTTCTGCTATTTATACCTCTCGGTTTGTGGAACTTTGTTACAGCAGCCCTACTAAACTAAAATGCCACCCCCATCCTCAATTTCCTGCATTCTGGCTTCAGCTCTTACCATGCCAATGAAATGCTTTCCACCAAGCAGTAACCTCTATTCAGGTCACTCAGCTCCCTACTTGTAGCTTCTGACCTGTTGATCGCCCCTCTTTGAACCTCTCTTTACCATTACTTTTTAGTTTTTGTTTTCTTAACATTTCTGAATACCTCTTCTCATCTCATTTCTTCAACAGTCATTGACAGTTTTCTATGCGTCATGGCAAAAAAAATATTGTGCAATAAATAAGAGTCTCTGCTTAAGGAACATAAAGTCAGGTGCGTGAGAGAAGTAAATCATTGAGTACAGTCTTATACTATAAGAAGTCTTGTGGTACAAGAATATGTAGGAAGTACACCCAAGTCAAACCTGTAGATTTTGGCAAAGATCCTTTAAGAAAATGACATATAAACTGAAATATAAAGGGGGGTTACTGATGAAGGAGTGGAAAATGGGAGAGCTGGGCCAAGGGAAAGGGGTGCTCTAGGCACAAGGAGCAAGAAAGACCTGCACTTCCAAGAGGGTACAATGAGTGCACAAGAAGAGGATACAATGAACCTTGAGAACTGTGATCAGAGCTATGTGCAGAGTACAAGGGAGAGAAGAGCCTGTCCAGAGAAGAGAGCAGGTGTCATATCCTTATGGGCTGCATATATGTCAAGTAACAAAGTTTGGACTAGATTCTGCAATCAAGCCATAGCCATGAAAATATTTACGCAGAAAATATATATCATCATATTTACCTTTTAGAAATAAATATACTGAGTATTGTGGAAGGAACGGACATGTAGAAGTAAACAAGATGGAAAGCAGAGGCACCATTAGGGCGTGGTTGTGGTATTTCAGAAGAGAGATGATGGTGGCTTAGCCTGAGGTAGCACCTGTGTACTATATGCAAAGCAGTGACTCACCTTGGAGAATACTAGAGATAGAACTGATACGACAAATGATTGGACAGGGAGGATGAAGGAGAGAAAAAATTCAAAAGTAATAACTAAATTTTCACTTGTAAGATTTGGTGAAGACTGATCATTCATTGAGATAGAGACACAGGGCAGGGAACAGATGGGGGTGTGACGAGAAGGGGCTGGAGGTGGGAAGGTAGTCTTGGATATACAGAGTTTGGAGATGTTGTGTAGATAAGTTTAGAAAACAAATCTCACATTCAGGGGAGAGATCCAGATGAAAGTGGAAGACTAGTAGCTGCTTCTTAAGTTCTTGAAATCATCTGTGGAGGTTTTGAAAAATACAAGTTCCTAGGCCCAACGAACCTCTAGTAATTCTGCTTCAGATGGTTAGCATAGGGAATGGACTGCTGTTTCCATAGGATTTACAGGTGATTCAGATGCATGGCCATGGGTAGGCACCCCTGAGAATTGGAGTGAGAACACAGAGCACCATGAACAAAACACAGTGGAACACTATCATTTGCAAGAGAGACAAAGGATGGAGAAACTTCAAAGAAGATGGATAAAATGAAGCAGATGGCTAGAAACTATTTAAAAATAGAGAGTGGTCAATACTGTAAATACTGAAGATGTTCAAGTGAAATAAAGACTGGAAACTATTCACTGGATTTAGCACTAAAAATTTCCATATCTATAATGGGGGGAAATGCAATATCAGGAGAAAAAATGTAAAATCCTTCGGTTGCAAAGATGAGGAGGGCAGTAGGTGGAAGGGGAAAGGAAGGCTAATGAAACTTTGTTTTTTTCATTGTTTTGGTTTTGCAAAGGAGTATTTTGAGCATGTGTATTTCTTGTAATTTTTTCCAGCTTTCCTGATGCATGATTGACCAATAAAAATTATATATAAAGTATCAATGTGAGGTTTTGATGTATGTATGTATTGTCAAATGATTACCACAATCAAGCTAATTAGCATATCCATCATTTCACATAGTTACCATTTTTTTTTTGTGAGGTAATAAAACTTGAAACTTACTCTCTTAGCAAATTTCAAGTATACAATATAGTAGTATTAACTACAGTCACCATTATGCGCATTAAGGTTCCAGAATTTTTCTAAGTGAAATTTTGTACCCTTTGATCATTATCTTTCCCCCTTTCCCTTACTGCCCAGACTCTGGTAACCAACATTCTATTCTTTATTACTATGAGTTTGACTATATATATATATATATATATAATATATATATAAAATATATTATATATTACATATATATAATATATATATTCCACATAATACATATATTATATATAATATATATCCACATATATATATTCCATGTATGTATATATACATACATTCCACATAAAAGTGAGATCATACAGTCTTTGTGTTTCTGAGTCTGGTTTATTTCACTTATCATGATGTCCTTCAGCGTCATCTGTGTTGTGACAGCTGCTGACATTAATGAGTCAATATGTGCAGTGATGCAAGAGATACAAGTGAAGTGACAGGTGAAGGAGGAAGTGCACCAAGGAGGCAGAAGGGGATAGGATTCGAAGCACATGTGTAGGGTTCTCCTTCAGACAGCAGAGATGGAAGCTTCCAAGTGACAGAAGGGGAAGGGTCTTAGTGTAGGAGAAATGGAGACAAGGTCGACTAAAAAAAATATGTGCAGATGTTGGTAGCATTGAGGCTCCCTTCAGTTGAGATGAGAGACCATAAACTTGCCATGGTACCAGTATATGTGGCAATGATTTTCTCTGGAAACTGTATGGGTAAACATGGAAAGATCACACAGCTAAATTAATCCTGGCTTCTAATTTTCCTATTCAGGCACAGCAGAATAACAATGAAGGGCTCAGCAAGAGAGCAGCTGAAATAGACTACTGGGTGTTTAACATGTTAAGAGGAGCTAGAAGGAAAGAAGGGTATGTTGGGGGTATGGGACATCTGAGTGTAAGATTTCAAGGTTGGCTGGGGCAATTCTGGGGGATCACAAAGCTTGAAAGTGACCATGGGTGTGGATAGTCAGAGCAGAGCTAAAGCCAAGGTCAAGGGATATTAGGGGGCTGGAGATGAGAGAGTACAGGTTTGCTTTTCATCCTTGGCTGTGCATTAGAAACACTTGGGGAGCTATAATATCTCTCAATACACAGGCCCCAGTGAAATCAAGATCATTGTGAACAGGATCAAAGCATGAATATTTTTTAAAGGTACAAAGGTTGAGAATCACAGAACAAGTGCTGTTGCCTTTTTGTCTAACTGGGTTCCAAAGTCACACAAGATGGTAAATTGCATTCAAGATGAGTCCTTTTGGTTCTAAAACTCTTACTTAGGAAAACATTAAGGGAGATGAGGGAAATGGCAAAACAGCCAGCATGGGAAAGTAACAAAGAGTCCCAGGAACTCTTAAATACTTTGTGGTTTATGTTAAAAAGTAAATGCAATTTGAATGGTATTGTTGGACCTCTTCCTTACAGGAACCTAGAGAAACTTCCTATAACCTCATTACCCCTCTTCTTGAAAATTAAAGACTTGAAAATTAAACATATCCCCACTTTCCTTCCCTTTAAAAGTTCAATCAGACAAGATAGAGTCACCAGCCTATAAAACATTACCAGATTCAATTCTGCAATTTCCAGCCTTGACTTCAGAGGTGTCTTGAATTTAGTTTCTTAGACTGAGGACAGTCCTGGCTCGTGTCTCAATTACCACCCAGTCCCAGAGCCTGGAGACTTGGTCAGAACCCTTCCAGAGGTTGCATATGAGCATAACCCTTGCTTCACAAATAAAAGCTCAAAATTAGTAGATGTTCTTAATGTTTCTGGAGACAGCACCTTTATCCAAGACGCACTGAATAGGAAACAGCTGAGTTCCTCTTGTGACCATGGTGTCTCCAGTACCTTGGAATTATAGGTTTTCATAGGAGTTTACCCAGATTAAGGCTTTAAACATGATCAGGAATCAAATCTAATAGGTCCATATATGACGCTTCATCTTATCAAAGCAGCAAAAGAATGATTGGGTATCCTTTGGCACAGTAAGTAAATCACAGCAGTTTCTTGCGGAATAAATCTGAGGGATGTTTTTCTCCTTGTTCTTTTGCCTACAGTGACAGAGGCCAAGGCCATTACCCTGAGAGGTCTAGGGTGGCAAAAGATCTTGTTATAAACAAAAGCACTCATAATCTTAGTAGCCTGTAGTCCCTACCTAGTCTGGCTTTGAAGGTATTGAATAGTTATTTAGACTCAGGTAACTAAATCATTTTATTTGATTGTTTTTCTGACCTAATAAATCAGCTAAGAATAAGGATATTTGGCTAATTAGACTGTAACAGTGGAGACCAAGCAAAGGATTTTTAGGGCAGTAAAAATACTGTGTATATTATAATAATGACTATATGTCAGCATACATTTGTCTAAACCCAAAGAATATACAACACTAAGAGTGAACCCTGAGGTAAACTATGGATTTGGGATGATTATAATATGTAAATGTACGTTTCTCCTTGGTAAACCATGTACCATTCTGTGTAACATTGATAATGGGAGAAACTGTTCATGTGTGAGGGTAGGAGGTATGAGGAAATCTCTGCACCTACCTCTCAATTTGTTGTAGACCTAAAACTGATCTAAAAACATAAGTACTTAGAAAAAAAAAGGGGGGGGGGTACCTATGATTTCAAAAGATGAAACTTGCCTGAACTTAAATGTGAAATTAAGTGGCCTGCTAGAGTCCAAGTTCAAAATCTGACATTTTCACTCAGAAAACAGAACTCCTTCTGCTATACTCCTTTTATATAAATGTATATGCATACTCACACAAACATATACGGATATATGTATACATACACATAATTTTAAGAGAAGACAAACATTTCAGAAGAAAAAAAGTATTACAGTTGGTATCAATAACCATGTGGGATAAATTTAAAAGGTAATAATTCTAATTTTCTACAAAAAAAGTCATGGCAGAGTCATTAGAGTGCCAATAAACAAAACAAAGAAAGCAAACAAACAAAAACATTGAGTTTCAATATGACTCTGCTGGGACTGGTAGTGTGTAGCTCATTTCTATCCAAGTTCAGATCTCAAGTCTAAACCTTGATGTACAGCTAATGTTAAGTATCACAATGGCTTTTCCTTTGTTTCAGACACACCTCTGTTTCTCTCCCTTTCTACTGTTTTTCTGCACCCAAAGGAAAAGGACTATCCCTTCAACTCTTCTGTCTTCCATGTCCAATCTTAAGGAAGCCATGCTATAGTTGTCAAAGCCAGCTCAACACCATCCAGGAGAGTTCTTTAGCACAAGTGAAGTCATTAGCCTGAGACCCACCATCAACCCAATTCTCAAGTCAATAGGAGGACTGAGAATCTTGAATCAGATACCAGAACCTGACAAAGTACTTGAAACTGCTGTCAGTACACCATTACTAAAAAGATCCAACCGGTACCTTAGGGCTAGTACTTTCTAAATTTACCCCATTTCCCATTACCACCACATCTCTCTAGTCCTCCTGTCAACACTCCTGATTCTTTATCTTTGTGATCACTACCCAAGATGAAAATCCCTTTAACTTTGTTCTCACCATATTTCACTGATATTAAGATGCCTCTGATTGTGAGATGCATCATCAATTTGTTAATAGCTTTTCAGAAGAAAAAAGCCCTACCTTATTAAATGAGCACATCCACTGTATGACTCATCCTAATTTCAGAAATGTTAAAATAATAAAAGGATACTTCAAAATTGTCAAATACAGACAGAATGTCCTTGCTTATAGCCTTATTAGGTATAGTTTTCTTCCGCTCCAATATGTTCTGTAAGGCCCTATACTCTCATTTCCACTGTACCTCCAGTAAGGCACTACCCATTAGAATTCCTTATGGTGATAGAAATGTTCTAAAATTGGTGCTGTCCAATATCCAGAACCACATGTGGCCATTGAATGTTCCAACTGAGAAATGAAGTATTTTATTTTATTTTAATTTAACGTGCAAATGTCCACAAGCAGCTAACAGCTACATGTATTGGTTAGCACAGTTCTGGAACTCCAGATCTAGCATCCTCAGGGTCCATTAAGTGGGCACTACTTCTCCAACAGTTCTCAAAAAATGGAATTATGTGTTTCTTTGTATTACTATGACTTAGGAGTGCTTAACCAATCATAGGGCTCTCCACTGCCCTTCCACACTACCATTCCATCATCATCTTTCAACTAAAACTGCCTGCTCTGAGGTCCACACCATCTGTTGTTTCCTGGTATCTAGAATCCCCTTCTAATAACTGCGTAATAATCTTATACGTGCGTCACAATTTTTCTTCTTGTTTTAATTTGTGCTGTTACCCTCAATAACAACCTTTATCACGGGGGCAGTTTCTTCATATTCAGCCCACTTCACATTGGAAAGCCAAAGTTATGAAGATGGTCATCTCTACCTCTGCTTTTTAATACTTTAAACTCTGTGGTTACCCCCTCTATCTTCATGTTAAGGTATCTGAAGGTACTTTTAAATTTTTGAAATTGTAAAATTTAAAATACTGCCACAGTTACCATCTCTGACTTAATGTATTATTTTAAATCTCCTGGTTCACTCTGAATTTTGGATTCACCCTGGTAAAAACAACCAGACCCCAGAGCTCTTACCTCTGATTTTTTGTAAACCTTGATACCCATCCTTTCTTTGTACCTTGTAGAATGTTAAGCATTGTTAGTAAAAACATTAACCAGGTGACTGGATGCTCCATGAACAATGCTGTTTACTTTTCCCAAGGGCTCAATGTTTGTCAGCAATACCATTACTCAACAAGTTATTAAAAAATCTTTATATTATTTTTAAGTTCACAACCTCATTTTCCTTTACTATTGGTAGAAAATAATGAGAATACTGAAAATAGCTGATATTTCCAAATATTTATAATGTGGCATGCACTATTCCAAGCATGCTATATGTATTATATCATTTGCTACTAATAAACATTATTTGATTGTGTTCTATTGATCCTACTATCTTTCGTCACTTTAAAGAGAAGAAAATATATTTAAAATTTTCTCATTAAATGAAAGGATAAAAGCCACCTCACATGACCTGGCTTGACATGTCTCATCTGAAGCCACTACTCATCTTCTTTCCTTTTTCCTGTATTTCAGAAAAATAACGTTTCTCCTTTCCAAAGGAAATTGATCCACAAAGCCTCTTAATTCTTTCCCCTTTTTATCTTTCAAGACCTTTCTCTTGCTTCCATCCACACTGTCATGCTTTGGGACCTTCTCTTTATCTTTCTCTGGCACCTTCAGTCCATTTCTCCCCTCCTTCCTATGCCCTCATCCCAGCACACAATGATTCTTCTTTTTAATCTATAAATTATCGTTAAAAAAAAAGTTCTCTCTCAAATCCACCTGTTTCCCCGCTTCATTATATTTCCTTTCCTTTCCTGCTCCTTCAAACTATCTTACGGAGTATAGGGGCAATGTGGGACTACACAGAAAGAATGACACCAGGCAGTGGTGAGGTAGGAGGCCATGGATATGTGGTGGCACCAATACAGTAGCTTTCAGCTTTAATATGCGACAAACTAAAATGTTCACTCAGATTGCTGGATAGAGGTGTTAGATGGAGTCTGCCACCTGATCCAAACATCAGGACATCTAGTCCATATCTTACACTTAAGAACTATTTCAATACCTGGTCATGTCTTCATTTTACCTGGTAGTTCTTCATTTCTCAAATAATAAAACCTTCAGCGTTCCTTTAAGCTCTTACTGTTGGATTTCTGTCTGTATCGGTTCTGATCCCTACATTTTAATTCCTCAAAGATTATCATTTGGCCAAATTTTATGGCTGTTACTCTATTTGTCTTAGCATTTACATATAAGATGGTTAGTCATTCCAACAACCACCCTCCTTCTATGTTCTTTCCATCGTTTAAATTTCTTGACAAGAATGATATATCTTGGCTGGTGCAGAATCCTAAGATGGCCCTGTTACCTTCAGACCGGCTGTTACTCCATGATTATATTAAGGTAAATGGAAAAGGGAGTGTTTGTAGCCGTGCTTAACGTTATTAATCACTTGGCATTATGATAGATTTGGGGGGGGGGTATGTCTAGCCTAATCACATGAGCCCTTTAAAAGAGGCAGTTTTCTTTGGCTGGAAGCAGAAGAGGAAGTGAGACAGATCAGAAATGTGTAAGAGATTTGGCTTGAGGGCTTTCAATGATGACATGGAGATCACCATGGGCACCTTAGTGGCCCCTACAGCAGAGGGGACCCCAGCCAACAGCCAACAAGGACATAGGGACTTCGGTCCTATGACTGCAAGGAACTGAATTCTTCCAGTGAGAGGAATGAGTGTGGAAGATGAGCGCATGCTACAGACAAGACACAGCCAACCAATACCTTAATTTCAGCCCTGTGAGACACTGAGCTCAGCCCAGCCTAGTCAACCTTGGTTTTGGTCCTAAACACTGTGAGATTAAAAAAAAAAAAAAAAAAAAAGTGCTGTTTTATGCTGCTAATTTTGTGGTAATTTGTTATCAGCAATAGAAAACAAATACAGCCAAAAGCATCTGGGTAATTTGTTGCCCAGATGCTTAACTAAGATACAAGATCCTCTTAACTAAGGATTCAGAGTTACAATCTCTGTAATTACATTCTCTGTATCCTTAGTTAAGAGGGCCTTGTATATCATAGCTTTAAAACATAAATTTGTGAATTTTTTCTTAAAATGAAGTCTCACTTCAGTGTTACTTAGAAAACATAGGGTTTCTGGCAATTGTCTCTTTAAAATATGTTAAATTACCTTTTTAGTCATGGATTCCTTACAGCATTCCAAAATAAGGTGATTTATTTAACTAATGGCTAGTGTCTTTATTTGGATCTGCCAATGCATTAAAATAATGTTTGTTGAATAAAGTCACAGCTGGACTCTGAAGTATTCAATGAGGTGAGCTTCCCTCATCTCAAACACTCTAATAAAAGTCTATCAGAAAGTCAGATGTTCAAAACAAAATGGTAACCTGGAACCATGGACATTGTTACTTAATGGCTATTACTTTACAGAACAAATGGGTGACTTCATTAATTTCTTAATTTGGAGAGTCTATTATATAAATTTTCATTAAATAGACTTAAAGTTTGAGTTTGCAAGCACAGAAACAGAGCATTTTTTATAAAAAACCTGTAAACTAAAGTAAAAACATAAGAAAAACATTCATATTTAGATGTTGAAAGGATGAGCACTGTTTTGTTTAGCTTTCAGCAGTAAAGACATATTAAGATCCAAATCATGTCACAGGTTATTTGCAGCATGAGAATAGGATCAATATTTTGATTGAATAAATTAAGATAATAACCTTAATGAGCAGTGAGCTAAAATACCAAAATGAAGTGAGGAATGAAGGTGTTTTGAGAGCGTGTGGAGGCATGAACTTTTATTGCTTTCTGTTCCAAAAACCTAAATAAGATCTTTAGTCTACATCTTAAGAATTATTTCTTATAAATATTTTCCAGTGTTGCTTTTTTAAACTCCATAATCCCCAAATGATAAAGATTCTGCTTCTTTTGAAAAATGTCCTGACAGACTTACCGTAACATTTTGTATTTTGCACACATTTATTTTTTCACACTTTCCCTATCCAGTTGCTAGAGAAGATAATGTTCTATAACCACATTTAGGTAATAAAATCTCAGTTACATACCAACTTAGAGTCTAGGCCCTCAATAGTACTTTTTTTGTTCTTTAAAAAAAAAGAACATATTTTTTTTCCCACTAAATATCCCTGGCTCACTGGAGGCAACCAATTAATGTTCCTCATTAATTAAGGAATTAATTAAACTAGATGATGATGAGTCTGATGATGTCAGTGGTATTACAGTAGGAAATACCCTGAGACCACCTATTATTCTCAGAAAAGTCACTAAGCCAGTGGCATGGGTATTTTTGCTGTTCAAATAAGGATTAAAACAATAAAAATAGAAATTATTAACAATGTACTAAATCCTAAGATTATTTTTCCCAATACAGAAGCGTATTGTAAGTTAGGTGTTATATACATTGTATTTATTCTTATCTAGGCACTGAATTTTATGCAAACAATATGCATTCGATTACTGACTGCATTTTGCATTAATTATGTCCTCTTTCCCTCTACCCTTTCTTTCAGTTAGCAGGTCATACCACTGAACCTATCATCAAGGAGCATGATCTGGAGTCAATAATGTATATGAAGACACATTATTACCCTGAAGCATCGGGGAGATTTTTATATGAAGTCAGAAGAGTTTTCCCGAAACTCTTTTTTTTTGTGTGTAGATTGTTATTCATAGCAATGGTTCTCACCGCCAACTATGAAAGATGTTCGTTAGCCTTTGGGTTGTTTTCTGAGCATGAAATCACCACAGCATTTGCTTGTACCTATGGCAGAGGCTGGAGAAGGGTGGTGAAAATCTGTACTTCCCAGGGTTGAGGGAAGAAATGAGCTCACATCAGACACGTGCTGGCTCCTAGCTAGCCACACCTGCACCTGCATCTATATTTTATCCTTAGGCAAGAAATAACTCAGTACGGTGTCCTTAAAGACTTTGTTTCTCAAAGAGCCATTTGTAAGTTTTGCAAAACAGAGTCTGTAGATTAATCATCTACACCTACCTCTTACTTATCTAAAGAGGAAAGAAATTAAAATAAAAAAACTGCTGCTGCAGAATCCACAGCAAGTATGTTAATGCGATTCTCATGACAACCCCTTTGCAGCCCTTTGAAACCTCAAGTTATAGTTTTAATTTAATAACTGAAGAAAGGAATGTTTGCAATATACCTGTACCACGAGGAGGAAAAAAGAAAGGAGAACCTGATCAGGGGCATAAGAAAGCAGCAGTTCAGGGTCATGGCATTCTATCAGGCAGAATTGGCTCAGTTCTGCATTATCCCTAATACCTTCGTTAGGCTTCCATGGTTCTCTCTGTGTGTACGCCAGTGTCTCACAGGGCATTCTCCAATAGCAGAAATGTTCTATATCTGCACTGTCCAGTACAGTAGCCACTGGACACAAGTAGCTATCTAAGTTCAATTTATTAAAACAAAGTTAAAAATTCATTTTCTTTCACATATGGCTAGGGACTACCATTTTGAATAGAGAATGGTACTGTTTAAGATATCTTTGGGGCGCCTGGGTGGCGCAGTCGGTTAAGCGTCCGACTTCAGCCAGGTCACGATCTCGCGGTCCGTGAGTTCGAGCCCCGCGTCGGGCTCTGGGCTGATGGCTCAGAGCCTGGAGCCTGCTTCCGATTCTGTGTCTCCCTCTCTCTCTGCCCCTCCCCCGTTCATGCTCTGTCTCTCTCTGTCCCAAAAAATAAATAAATGTTAAAAAAAAAAAAAAGATATCTTATTGATAACACAGGGACACCTGGGTGGCTCAGTTAAGTGTCCAACATCGGCTCAGGTCATGATCTCACAGTTCGTGAGTTCGAGTCCTGCATCGGGCTCTGTGCTGACAGCTCAGAGCCTGGAGCCTACTTTGGATTCTGTGCCCTCCCTCTCTCTCTACCCCTTGCCTGTTCACACTCGGTCTCTTTCTCTTAAAAATAGGCATTAAAAATATTAAAAAATTAAACAAAATTAAAGATATTGATAGCACCTATCATTGATTAGGCCCTGATCTTAAGCCAGACCATATATCTTTTTTTCCCCCACAAATATTTGTTAGGGATCTATTTTGTGCCAGGTGCTATTCTGTGTCCCAGTATAGAACGATGTACAAGACAGCGAAGATCTGGAACCCATGGGGATTTCAGACTAGTGTGGGCAACAGAAAAGGAATAAGAAAATAAATAATAATATTATTTACTTTTATTTACTTTTACATATTATGTAGGCAAGGAACTGAGTGTGTAGGGGAGGGCTAGGAGCATTCTTAGAAAATGTAGTCAAACACGATCTCTATGAGAAAGCAACCTTCCAACAGTGTTACGGACTGAAGTTTATACGTTGGAATCCTGACACTCCAATACCTGAGGATGAGACTTCATTTAGAATTCAGGTCATTGCAGATGTAGAGAGACAGCAAAACTACAGGGGGAGGACCATCTCAGCCAAGACGGGGGCCTGCGACAGAGCCTTCCCTCATATCCCTCAGAAAAACAAAAACAGAAACAGAAACGCTGCCAAAACCTGGATATCAGACTTTAGTTTCCACAACTGTGAGACAATACATTTCTCTTATTTAAACCACCCAGTGTGTGGTACTTTGTTATGGAAGTTCCTATTAAGTGATACAAGTAGACTCTGATGGGCAAGTCCATTTAATCCGCAAAGTTGTTCTATGGGTTAAGCACTCCTGTGGCCATACATCAGATGAAAGTACAGAGTTTAAAGACATTAAGTAATTTGCCTGAGGACGTTTTGCTGTTATGTGGCAGAAATATGAGTTAGTCTGACTCCTATGCCTGAAAGTCTTTTAATACTATTCGCTTTGACTGCTTTGACTCATCTTTTCCTGACTCCACCTATATCTGAGTCAATGAAAATTAAGTAATTAATTTTGTATGTAAATAAAAGTAAGCTTACAATGTAGTTTCTTTTCCCACATAAAATATTAAAATCCAGCTGAAATACCTTATTTGCCTTTTTTGTTTAAAACGAATTCTAGGGGCACTTGGGTGGCTGAGTCAGTTAAGCGTCTGACTATGGGTCAGGTCATGATCTCATGGTTCGTGGGTTCGAGCCCCACGTCAGGCTCTGTGCTGACAGCTCAGAGCCTGAAGCCTGCTTCTAATTCTGTGTCACCCTCTCTTTCTGCCCCTTCCCTTCTTACACTCTGTCTCTCAAAAACAAATAAATGTAAAAATAAATAAGTAAATAAAGAAAGAAAGAAAATGAATTATCTATTTAATTGACTCAACAATCTATAAATCTTGGCCTTTGTAGTGCTTATAGAGCTCTTATTTATCTATCAATTTATGTACCATGATAGACATACATGCATATATAGGTAATGTTTAGACTATTTTAAATTTTAGGTAAATTAGAGCAGTGTTATTTTGCAATTCTCTTATCCTGCATGTGGCCGGGTTAACGTTCGTATTCTATCTTGCTTCAGAAGACATCAAATTATTTTAAATCATATTTCCATATGGACAGATAATTCCCTTATGGGTGAATGAGTTTACACATTTATAGACCTTCATCTTTGTCAACGAAAGGATGATGTTCTCTTTTGGATGGTGCACAAAGTTCACTTCCAAAAATATCAGTTCACACTTGCCCTCCCGAGAATAGGGTGGCAGAGAACCCTTATAAGGAGATGGCCCATGATTCGGTTTGTTCAACTGGTGAAAAGAAACCATTCCAGTGGGCAGAGACATCCATCCACATGAGAAAGGCTTTTTAGAAATGTTCCAAATACGGCCTCACTTTAATCAAGCAATGCCATCTGTTCAGTGAGTGGCAAGGTTGCAACTTTCATAATAGGAATAGCAACCAGTGCCAGAAATGAACATACAGAAATACAACTGCCGCCTATACTAAATATGCCTACTTATATTCTAGGAGGTATATAGATATAGCAATAGATAGAGATACAGGAGTAGATACAGATATAGACACAGACACAGCCAGATACAGATACAGACACAGACATAGATATATCCATTAGCATCTGCTGTGACCTTTATTGGAGATACTTTGGTCCTAGTGTTGTTACTGACACGTTGTAGAACCTTTGCTAAGTCACTGAACTTCCCTGAGCCTCAGTTTACAAATTCTCTGGGCCATCTTTGTGGTAAGGATGTAATGAGGTCATGTTTGTGAAGGTACTTTGTGCACTGTCAAGTGAAATGTAAGCAAAACACATAATTTGTACTAATTGTAAAGAAAGGCTCTTAGAAAATTTACAAATAATTTTAAAATATCTTTTGAGTACCAAGCACACTGTCAGTCACTTTACATGGATGGCATTATCTTGTTTTATCTCATAATGACACAATCAGTTACGCACTATTACTATTGCCATTTTTCAGAGGAAGAAACCAGTTTAAATAGCTCAAGTGAGTTGCCTACAGTTATTCAGCTAGTAAATTCTAGAAAGGGGACTTGAGCCGAAGGTATCTCATCCCAGAGACTATTTTCCTTTCTTTCTTTCTTTTTTTTATTGTTTATTTATTTTTTGAGAGAGAGAGTACGAACGAGAGCTGGGAGGGGCTCAGAGAGGGAAGGAGACACAGAATCTGAGGCAGGCTCCAGGCTCTACACAATCAGCACAGAGCCCGATGCAGGGCTCGAACTCATGAACTGCAAGGTCATGACCAAGCCGAAGTGGGACGCTTAACCAACTGAGCCACACAGAGACTATTTTCTTAAGAACACTTCCTCTCCCCTTAGCCTGTACCCCTAAAGAAAAAGAGAGAGAGACAGAGAGAGAGAGAGAGAGAGAGAGAGAGAGAGAGAGAAGTTTTTTTCTTTGTTTTAACTTTTGTTTTGGAGAAAAGGTTTTGTTTTTGGAGAAAAGGTTTTTAAGATTCATAGTTAATTTTTCAAATTCTAAAGTAAAACTAATAAAGGTGCATAATATATACATATGTCTTTCTATAAGAGAAAAATATATCCTTATATTGAAAATCTTGAATTTTATTTAAGATGGAGTATTTTAAAATACTATCCTGTTTCACATTTGAAAGACCTGCCTTTTAGAAATCACAAATCATTATGAAAATACCAAAAGTGCTACTATTAACTATTTTCAGCTTTCTTTTTCAGAATTCTCCACCAATTTTTGTGCATAGATATTTAAATCAATAAATAGTTTCTATGGCTTGACTTAATATTATCACTCATGCCAATTATATTGTATGGTATCAGAGAGATGTGAGGTGGGGAACAGATGGGAAACAATAAAGAAAGTAAAGTGTTTTGAGAAGAGATTAAGGTCTAATCAGTTTTTTCCCCTGACAATGATTAAGGTATTTGCTATGAGGCAACCGGTTATTGTAAAATAAAAAAACAAACTCCTAACATACCACACTACATAGTATTTAATAAAAGCATCTCTGTAAAACAATGAACAGTCCCATCAGGGTCAAAATGTATGCCAATTGCAAAGCCACTAGGTATGTGTGCACATGCACATACATGAGAGCTTGCATGCACATGTGACCGAATATTGAGCCTTCATCCCTCAAACCTTTTAACTGAGCAAGCCTGTATATAACACCAGATCGTACCACTGGTACAAACCTTAACAATAAATGCTACTTAAGAGGCAGGAATGAGCCAATATAAGCGTTTCAGAATAACTATCAGGAGCCTTAACTGAGACACAGAGAACTGAAAAATGGAGGGAGAAGGGCTTTGCCTGACACTTTCCCTCTCCCCCAATCTTTACATCATTGGTTTTCTTGGCCTTTAAAGAGAAGTATAAACATAGCTTTTGTTTGTTTGTTTGTTTGATTTTGTTGCAAAAAAATGTAAAGAGAGCACACAGTGGTGAATAGAGTGAACCAGAGTGAACGGAGAACAGTACATGATATTCCCTATCAGAAATTTTACAATTTTTTTAAATGGGGCAGATACAGAATGTTCTGAAGACTCGGGTTTTTATAACTTTTAAGGCCCTAGTGGATTTGTTGTGTGGCATTTCACATTTGTTGTGCTAAGTTACTGGATTTGGGCTGGTTTTTGACATCCTTGTCCGAAGTGTTACTTTTTATAAAGAGCCACATAGCAGGGTTTTTGTTCTGTTTTAGTTTCACTTTGCTTTTTTTTTGGGGGGGGGGGGGCATAAAAATTCCTGCTGATTTCCACCACCTAGAAATCTCTGTTTATAATATAATTTGGTCTCCATAGCTGTTTCTATGAACATTAGTCAGTTATTTGATTTTTTATAATTGATGTCATCAATTATTCTGTCATTAAATACAGATCTTTAATACCATTTTAATGCTATTTATAGTATATTGTTATAATTAATCCTGTATTTGGGCACTTAACAGAATTCTTACTTTTCCTTCCGAAATGATACTGTGGTGAACATATTTGTAGCATATACCTTGGCTAATTTATCTGAACACACCCTGAAGTTAATTTATTACAGGGGAGAGAAAGCCTTGTGTTTTGGGAAGATAACTGGTGTTTTAGAGTGATAGTAATTGGTGGTAGAAATCTGGGGAGAGATTGATCAGGGAAAAGAGACTAAAGACTGAGAAGCCTGTAACTTAAACTCAGGCAGTGGCAACAAAAGCACAGATGAAGAACCTAGAAAAGATATTTGGAAGGTGAAATCAACAGGATGTGGAGAATGATCCATATGGGGTAGAAGAAAGGTTTCAGGAGAGAGAGGGGTCAAGGGTGACCTGAAGGCTTGTAGCTTGAACAACTGGGGAGTAGATAATGAGTTCCAAATTGACCATGCTGAGTTTGAGGTGCCTTCAAGGCATCCTGGTAGAAACGGTCACTGGGCAGGCATAGGTAGAACCGTGATGGAATCCCAGGGTAGAGACCTGCTCAAATCTATACAAACACGGTAACATCTAGTTTTATTTCATGATACTTGCACTGCTATCACATGCCCATCTGCATGTTCCTATTACCTTCTTCTTTCACCCCCCAAATTTTAAAGACACAATGTGTGTAAATGTCCTTGGCTGTTATCCAAAGTCACTGAATTTGATGTCACAGCTATTTTGTTTTTTTGCATCAATACTTTGACCTTAAAGAGCAGCTTCAGTTTTACTATAGAGTTTACTGATTGAGGAATGAAAAGATAGTTATAGATTTAAAACAAGAGTGCATACAGAACAAAAAGAGAAAAAAACATTATTGGAAAGAAACAAAAGTAGTGTTATATTTTGAAAAATATTTATACATGCACTAGGATATTTGATTTTTACCATAACCTTAGAAGGTGTACAAGTTTTTATCACTAATTTACAGAAATGAGGAAACTGAGGTTCTGAAAAAGCTAAACACTTTATCCTCTTGTTTGACAGCTTGTAAATGTCAAAGTTGAGACTTGAACTCTGTGCCGGAGTTCTTCCCCCTATCTTTCACCTGCATCAAATACATTTTTCGTTACTCTCTATTCCTTCTCTTTCTCTTCTCCTCCTCCTTCTAATCAAGATACTTTGATTTAGTTGTCAATTCACAGTTTATCTCACTCTTTTTAAATATCTGCTTATTATTTACTTCGAGAGAGAGAGAGAGAAAGAGAGAGAGAGAGAATATCAAGCAGCCTCCGTGCTAGGAGCCCCATGTGGGGCTCAATCTCATGAACCTTGAGATCACGATCTGAGTTGAAATCAAGAGCCAGATGCTTAACCGACTGAGCCACCCAGTTGCCCCAAAGTTTACCTCATTCTTAAGGCAAAGAAGTTTTCACGTCCTTTAAGGAAAATGTATACAAAGGTCTCCGTGCTGCATAGACACGCAGTGCACCACACCTTCAGGCAGCTCCCAGTCTGAAGCTTCAGTGTGCTACCTCACTGGGGTAGGGGGTGAGCCCTGGTAGACCCACGGCCCTGTGTACATACCTGGCATCTCTTCTAGTAATCTGTTCTTCTAGTACACTCTTCAGTCATCTCCACTCCATAAATTCTGCCTTATAGGTTTGATTGCTACTCAAGCTCATACTTATTTTTCAAGTCATTCAATTGTTACCTCTTCCACGAAAAAGAAAGATTTTTAAGTATACCTCTTTCTCCATACTGAAATCTCTAAAAACTTATCATAAGGTCATTATCATTCTTTAACTACATTGTTCAAGTTTAAAGCAATCCTGTATCTCTTTCTCTCTTGCTTTCCCTGCCTCAATTCCAGAGATTTATAGACTATAATTATCACACAATGCTACTCAGAAGTCCTATTGGTTTTTCAGTTTTTTTGTAGACTGAGTCTAATCTGGAAGCTTTTATTTTACTGGTTCGATTTCCTTAATCTGAAAGGTGAAAGTTACTTTCCTTGGGTTCCCAAGTGATTTTAGAAAGCCATCATAACTGTGACAGGAGAAATCTAACCAAGATAACACAAAAACTATTCTGATCAAATTCAATTTTTACTTTAGGCTGCAAGCAGTTTATTGAATGCCTGCTGCCACTTTTTATTTTTAAATAACAGCGTTACTGAGACACAACAAAGACAATAAACTGCACATATTTAAAGTATACAACTTGACAGGTTTTGACATATGTATATACCTGTGAAAACATCACCACAAGCAAGGCAATGAATATGTCCATCACTCTCAAGACCTTCCTTGCATTACTTCTGAACCCCTTCTGTCCCTTCCACCCTTGCCCTCTCTTTGCAGACAACCTCTGAGACACGTCACAGTCAGCCATCAAATCCTCTCCATTTTTTCCATAAACTCAATTTTGTTTTAATGAAAACCACAGCAAGATTCCTTTAAAATGTGACAAAATTATCTTGGGAGGGGGAACTTTTAATATGAGTTGTTACAAGTTAGAAAATAAAAAGACGAACATGCCAATATGAAACCAGGCAAAATCCATCAGCAAAGAATGCCTCATAGCACAAAATGGCTGAGAAACAAGTTGAAATCTAAGTAACAATCAAATAAATGCCAATTAAACTAACAGAGTTACTAATTTGTATTAATCCTTTTGATAAAAATTTAAAAGATAAGATAATTCAAAGGGTTTGATGTGCTTTTGAAAGCAGACACTAATATATTGCTGGAAAAAAGTGCAGATTTTTGGAGGGTGATTTTGGCTGTAGCCATTTTTTGGCTACATCACACCTATACTTATAGTAACATGGCTATACTATATTAAAAGCCACTTGTTTAAAAATTAATATTAAGAAAATAAACAGTGAACAATATCAACAAGTTAGGAGAAACATAACTGTGTGTCATTAGCAAATTGATTAAATGCACATGGTTCATCCATACAATGAAATAGAAGCCATTTAAATGGCCGAGCTTGGGGCGCCTGGGTGGCGCAGTCGGTTAGGCGTCCGACTTCAGCCAGGTCATGATCTCGCGGTCCGGGAGTTCGAGCCCCGCGTCAGGCTCTGGGCTGCTGGCTCAGAGCCTGGAGCCTGTTTCCGATTCTGTGTCTCCCTCTCTCTCTGCCCCTCCCCCATTCATGCTCTGTCTCTCTCTGTCCCAAAAAAATAAATAAATGTTGAAAAAAAAAATTAAAAAAATAAAATAAAAATAAATAAATGGCCAAGCTTATCTGTATGGACTAAGATGGAAAGAAAAAGAGTAAAAGAGAAAAGGAAATATACACAGAATGGTTTTTTGTATGGAAAAATACTCATAGTGTATTGTGCATGCATAGATACAACTGTGGAAAATAACTATATGACATTTAACAGAAGTCCTCTCTGAGAGTGGGAGTAAAAGCACAATGTTCACTACACACACACACACACACATATATATATACACACACATATATACATGTACTTTATAAATATATACGTTTATATATAATTTTACTGAGAAGTATTTACTACTTGCATAGTTTAAAATATTTTCACCTATCAGTATGTATAATATGTTCTTATATTTTTCAATATTCTATAAACATCTAGATAAGAAAGTTCTAAAAAAAACCTACACAATGTTGACAGTCATTTCTAATTACAGGAAATATTTTTTAAAGTTTATTTATTTTAAATAAAGAGAGAGAGAGAGAGAGAGAGACAGTGTGAGTGGGGGAGGGGCAGAAAGAGGAAAAGAGAGAATCCAAAAAGGTTCTGCACTGTCAGCACAGAACCCTATGCAGGGTTTGAACCCACACACTGTGAGATCATGACCTGAGCCAAAACCAAGAGCCAGATGCTTAGTTGAATGAGCCACCCAGATGCCCCTATGGGAAATATTTTTAACAATTTTTGTTAATCTGGGCTTTTCTAATGTTTTCTTACAATGATTTATTAAAATGTGTAACAAAATTCTTCTAATAAGCTTCCTCTGTTTAAGAAAAATCAATAGAACAAAAGAAATAATCTCTATAATGCTCTTTCCAGATGCTGACCATAACAATCAAATATATATGGTCACTGGGGAGATTTCTGCTTCCTGCCAAGATGGAGTAAAAGCAGCCAGGTTTACACCTCCTCATGAAAGAATTGCAAAACTAGACAAAATATATGAAACAACCATTTTCAGACATTAGGCAACAGATCGCACAGCACAGGACAGTGAGCACAGAAAAGGAAAATACATCAAGCGAGTCTCATGATTGCCCCAGCTTTCTGTCTACAGAGAGTTTCTAGGCCTCAACACAGAGACGCAAACCCAGCCAGAGCCTGCCAGCATCCCTAAACTGAGGAGAGAGCCAGGAGTCTGAGGAGGTCAAAGTAGATAGTTTGCAGAGCAGAGTGATGTAAGAGAGAGACAGCAGCACATACAGAGACCTTGGGACATTTGCCTTAGCTTCCCTTGAGTCTTCATGTAAGCATTGATCAGCTTTAGGAAGGTAGGGTTTCTAGAAAAGGGCAGGAGTCAGGGATGGCAAAAGGGAAAGAGGAAATTTTAGGGGTGATTGCTATGAGTTTCATGATCACTGTCACTAACGGAATCAATGCTATCTATTGGCTCAACAGAATCTTTTTCTTTTTGTGCAAATTTAACAAGGAGCCTATCAAATGACACTTGCTTTTGCCTCCTTTTAAGGATTTTGTTGAAATGTGACAGTGCATTGACAATCACTCACAATCTGGCAGAGTGACTGAGAGGGAGGGATGGAGGGAGGGAGAGAAGAATCACTGGGTCACTTGTGATCATGTTAAATACAGTGTCACATACTTCTAGTATTATAAGACATCGCTTATTAATCAAGTAAAAATTTATTAGAAATTTTTGTTTGTCTTGCAATATACTCGCAGAACAAGTTACTTGCATATGGTATGTGGTTTTATCTCAGTGGAGCTCTTAAAATAAATTTGTAAAGAAAAAATACACAGTGAAAAATGAATTGATGGAATAAGGTATTGCTAAAATGAATGCTTTTGTATGCACAATACAACTTAGCATTAATTTATATATCTTCATGTTATCCAGTGATACTGTAAATAAAGCAAGTGAGGATGCTATCAAAATATCTATATACTTTGCATCCAGATATAGCAAATTACTTTGAAATGTCTTGGTGGTTTTCCCTACTGGATCAAAGTTTTCCTAACATGTGACTATTTAATTGTGACTTATCATGCTAAGAAACCATAATTCACTAAAAACACAAAAGGTCATAAGCTAGAGTGTACCTTCCACCTCCTCCCATAATACTGGTAACACCTAGTGTCTTTAGAAGACATGTCAATGTTCTAAACTCCAAAGGGAAAGAATTCTATGTCAAAATAGGTATAATCATGCATGGGGTAGAGTCTAGGGAATTACAACAAGCCTTGGGTTAACTGAACATTAAGAACCATTCTTTGACTAGGACTTGGGTAGGAAAGCAGGAAAGCTATGTGACTATATCATAGGGAGCTGGTCTGAGCTGTATCTACATTGTGTTGCATGTTCCCTGAATCAGCAAATTATCAGTGGGACAAATTTATCTATATTGACTGCTCTTCACCAAATTATGCAGGTAAAATAGTATCTTGGCAGCCAGCTGTGTGGATTTGGGGTACTGCATCGGTCTCAGTAATGTATTATTGATCTACAGTTAAAGTGATCTGAAGGTCAAACTTCTAGGATTTCTCTGTCTCACATTCTGAATCAATTGTTGTCTTTTAGGAATGGCTATATTAGAGGCTCCTGAGTCATCTTTAGCCAGAACAACAGGAACAAACCTGGTGTTGCAGTATGTGGGCTGTAAATGCAACAAAATTAGCGCCTCTATATTTTGCCTTGCAGATTGTTCCCGAATTATGGCCCCGGAGTCATGCTGCATTGTTCCCTTGAAGTTTCTATATTGAGAGAGAATTTAAATAGCCCATTTGTTTACATTGAAACTTAGTCCATACGTTCTCATCACCATTCATTTTGTGTTTTTTGGATGAACAATACTGCCTATTAATATGTAAGTTTACAGGGAATTTTTATTTCTTATGTCTGTCTATGTATGTGCGTGTGTGTTTGTGTTTTAACCAGAGAATGGTGGATTTTCAGCTTCTTGCCGACTAAACTGGAAAACCTAAAGAACAAGCCAGATCGTAAATAGCATATTCTACTCCCTGAATTGGATTTCCATCCCATTATCACACAATACCATTTGTGCTTTAAAATAAACCAAGGGGAACAATTCACATAAAAGGTATTACTTCTTACTATGCAGGTCCCCCTACTGGGAAACAAATGAATGTTTAAAGCCTACCAGAGCCCAACCATCTTCCCTCTCAAAAGATTATGCTATTCAATGACTGGGGTGACTTTAAAAAGTAGTATAATAGGCAAAATATTGGCTGTCAAACTTCTAAGAAGGAGAATGCATAAAAAGAACTTCTATGAAATATCTGAGAAGTGGTGGCTAAACTCTAGGAAAAATATAACTATTTTTGTGTAACAGGCCAACGTCTGTATTTCCTCAGGCAAGCCAATTTGCTGTGGTCTAGAAATTTTACAATCCACCATAGAGTCAGGTTTGTCATGAAGCTAGGAAGCTTAACCCACAGCCTCTTTCCAAGGCACTGGGAATGGCTCTAACACTGGGGAGACGCACTCAGATGATTTGGGAATTTTACCAAAGCAAGATATTTCAACTGCAGTAGTTTAAAACTAACGTCTGCTTGCTAGTTTTCGCACTGCTGGCTTTCCCTTAGGTTGGGTGGTACTGACTGACGATGGGCCTTTTTGGGATCTGGCTAATTAGAAGTTGAATTAAAGGCACATTTAGTTTTGGTTTGGTGGGATTATTATTTAGTAGTTCTCAGTTTCTTCCACATATCCTTGGGTGGCTTTCGAGAACACTCCCGCTGACCACAGCGCCAGCTCACAGGGCACTGCAGCATTGAAGGAGCAGGACCCGAGACCACACTGGGACACGAACCTGCTCAGAGCTCCAGGTACCACATGTCTGTGCGCAGTGGAGGAGACACAATGTTTAAAATGTAGAAAGCCAGGAGCTGGTCTTTGAAAGTTTTTCCAAATTTTATGGCTCAAAAATGAATGACATTTAACAGAGGTTTTCACAAATTTTGCCACAGTCTCAAGAATATAAATGAAATGGGGTGCCTGGGTGTCTCCGTGGGTTAAGTATCCAACTTTGGCTCAAGTCTCGCCAGTTCCCAAGTTTGAGCCCTGTGTCAGGCTCTGTGCTGACAGCTCAGAGCCTGGAGCCGGCTTCAGATTCTGTCTCTCTCTCTCTCTCTCTCTCTCTCTCTCTCTCTGCCCCTCCCCCACTTGTACTTTGTCTCTGTCTCTGTCTCTCTCTCTCTCTCTCTCAAAAAAAGCAAAACAAAACATGAAAAATATATATGAACGAAACAATAATAAATGAGACACTTGATATGAATTTTCTAAAGCACCAATAATAAAATATTAGATTGTAATCAACCATGCTAGGAGAAAGACTGCATTATCTTTTTATTCTCTACATAGAGTAATGAATGGTCATATGAAAAGGCAATCAGAAAATAAACAGCCAAAAACTATAAACCGCCCCTCCTGATCCCAGACACAAAATCACAGAAGTGTGTCTGGCAATTCATTTTGTTTTTAATTAAGGTATTTTTATTTTTTAAAAAAATGTTTTTTAATGTTTATTTATTTTTGAGACAGAGAGAGAGACAGAGCATGAACGGGGGAGGGTCAGAGAGAGGGAGACAGAATCTGAAACAGGCTCCAGGCTCTGAGCTGTCAGCACGGAGCCCGACTCGGGGCTCAAACTCATGGACCGCGAAATCATGACCTGAGCCGAAGTCGGCCGCTTAACCGACTGAACCACCCAGGTGCCCCTAATTAAGGTAATTTTATACATCTCGTGATGCCTGTGTTTGTCAGCTTTATTAAATTTGTAAGTTGTTGTGATTCCTTTTTTCATTCTAAATAAGTGTTCAATTGTTGCCTCATGTTGTATACATTTCTCTCAAAGTGGGATCCCCGAGTTGTATAATACATCAGATGCAACAAAACCTGAACCTGCCCCTTGTCAACCACAGTAGCCACCTTGGGATATGAAAAGGTAACTTCCTTTACATTATGACTAAGCGATACTGTGAATATGAATCTATTTGTTAAACTCCAAATTGTGATATTAAGCATTTTTAGGGACTGATTCTAGTGGTCACCCAGGAATATACCAGGCTTAATCCTACTGCCAAACTAAAAATAAATAAATCTATTACAATTAGAAGACTGCCCTTTTCCTGATGGCACCAAAATTAAAAATATATATATATTCCTCATAGTAGGTTTTGAACTTGATCTACCTTATAAGTGTTGGTTTTATATGCATAGTGCTCCAGCAATTTTTTTTTAAACTTTATATAAAAAATACAAAGTTTATGTTCTCAGTGTATAGTAATGTGTTTCGACAATTCCTTGGTTAACTATTCACAAACATGTATAAACAAGGATTGACACTGTGATGGGCTTTGCACATTCCTTAGCAAAACTGATAAATCAATATACTTCACAAATCCATCATAATTGTTCAGCTCCATAACCCTTTGTACAAAATGTACATGGTTCAGTATCTCTACAGCCTTCAAGATGAAATGGAACTTCCATCAAATTCAGCAAATTCTATTTATCACACATGACAAAAGATGTTACTACAGAGCTGGTATTACAGATCATTTTTGTGTAATCATTTATGTGTTAACATTGGTAAACTAAGTAAGTCACGGATTTAAGAAGTACAGCATAGGGAATACAGTCGTTAAGGTGATAATATTGTATGGTGACTCACTGATCACAGTGAATATTAAGTAATATATAGGACTGTCAAATCACTATGCTGTACGCTTGAAACTAATATAATACTGCATGTCAACTATATTCAATAATAAAAATAAAAATAAATAATTTTCTAAAAATTAAAAAATAAAACAAGAAAAAATATGTTGCTAAATTAAGGTTAATATTTTTAAAAAACACTAATAAAACTTTGATCTTTATCTAATAATAGGATTATTATTTTTTAAACTATAAACCTAGATATGCTGAATAGCTGTATGCTTCATGATATTATTTCCTATCTTTCATTGTGTACCATTTGTACATATACATTTTTAATTTATTTTTGAAGTTGGAGATTTTCAAAACTTTTGGAAAGATAAGAAAAATAGTGATTTCAAATATACCTATTCTGGTATAAATATACTAGTAAATATACCTGCATCTGCCTATTTACAGGTATATTTATACAGGTAGTTACACACTTTAACAAATTAAAATTTGGGACACATGGGTAGCTCTGTCAGTTAAGTGTCTCTTAATTTCAGCTCAGGGCATGACCTCCCGGTTCCTGAGTTCAAGCCCCACCTCAGGCTCTGTGCTGACAGTATGAAGCCTACTTGAGATTGTTTCTCTCCCTCTCTCTCTCTCTCTTTCTCCCTCTCTCTCAAAACAAATAAATAAACTTAAAAAAATAAAGAATTAAAATTTGTCCTAAGATATATCTTCTTCCATTTCAATAATATGTGTAGGACATAACTACAGATAAGACTTAAGAAGTTTGGAGGTTGAGAATTTACAGAGAAAAATATTTTTAAATATTTTTAATTATGAAAATTCTTGAAGAAAGCATTCCAAAGAAAAAGTGTATATCATAAAATTATATAAATGTATTCACATTAAGGAACTCAATATTCTACAAATAGAAATTTGAATACAAATTAGTTTAGGAAATAATTTTGCCTTAAAAGATCAGTGAATGGAGTTATTAAACACATAACTTATTAATATAAGTTTATTTTTACAACTCTTCTTAGGAAGAGATATATGTAAACTGACGTACAACTAAATCAGAGATTTTCAACCTGGAATCACTACCCTGTAATGGAAACATGGATATGATTCCAGTAGCACCTGTCCGCCTAAAATTAAAAGCCAGCTCTCCGAGTGGTCTTATGTATCTGTATAGTTACCAAGAGAATATTGACAGATCTCATTAGATTCTTAGAGGATTCCAGAACCCCTAAAAGAGTAAAAAACATAAACCTAGCCTATTCTATTTTCCAAATGGAATAGAGTGTTTTCACTGGGAGAAACAAAGAAAAAATAGTTCTCATTGCGATAGTGATGGTCCAATCACACCCACACATCAAAAGACAGGGTGAAAAACAAATCCAAGGAAGATCTGATAATTTCAAGGAGCAAAGTGTTCAAGAGACATATTCAGTGAACAATTCCCAAAGTGCTCATGTGTGAGCAATGTGAAAACCCTAAAAATACTGTTCTGTGACATCACAAAAGTTCTTCAAAATATTAGACTAAAACACAGAGTCTTTTTCCAAGTCAGTCTCAATTATGATTATGTTACTCCTATGTTTTTAGAATCATTGCACAATATTAAATACTCTTTGAGTCACTGAATATTAATTCTATGCATATGAGCTTTTGCATCCATTAAAATATAAAAGACAATGCTTATTCATCTGTTTTAAGGTTATGAAAACTACCTTCAATAAGACTGACAAATAGAGCTAGCGACAGCAACATTTGGATCAACACTGACAGCAAGACTTTCTGTGAAGTTTGCTGGCCAACTTGTATCAGAGGTGCAGCAAGATGAGACTATGAAATTTTCCACTAGAGGAATTACTGAAGCAGCTTGGACATCTAACCCCAAACAGAAAAGTTTTAATGAAGGAGATTATGGCTGCATTCAGTTGTATTTGCAAAGTTAGGAGAGATGATTAGAATTATTTTGTATGTTTCCACTGACATGCCTTGTATCAAGACTAGGAGGTGTTAGAGCACAAGACTTGAGCACAAAGACTACTTTTCTCAAAAGAAGTCTTCTACAACAAGGAAAGGGCTTATCTTTGTGAGTTGACTTTCTCTCCTGACAAGGCAATTTAGGGATCAGGAATGTTCTGAGATGGATTTCTATACCGAGTGGGAAGTTGGATTCTTACATGTAGGGAATCCTTGTCTGTACTTAAATTGTGTGGTTCTATGATATATTAAGAAAAATTGCTTGCCATCCAGAGTACACAGCCTGGTGATAAGGCATTGGCTGAAGGAACACCCTTAGACAGCTACAAGTGAAACCTAAAGTGAGGTCAAGGAACACAGAGGTTAGTTGTGCACAAAACCCAGAATTTTACCTCTTGTTGCATTGGTGAATTTTTAACCACAGCTCAATTACATTCTTCTCTGAGAAGATATAAGATTAAACCTCTTCAAGGCAAAAGCATTATAGAAACCCAAAGCATTCTCTCACTTTGGAAATGCACCTGCACGTAGAAGCCTGAGCAAAGGGAGGAATCAGAGGTGATAAGGAAAAAGACGTAAGCAGGGGCAGAGTGGCAAATGGCCTTCAAGATAAGGATAAGTAATTTGAAATTGGTTAGGGAAGTAAAAGGGAGCCAGTAGAAGGAATCCAAACGATGAGTAATGGAAGATTAGAAGATTAGAAAAGCAAGGTACATTACCTGGGGCGGGGAGCGGGGCGGGCGGGTAGGATTTTGGAATGATTACAGAGTATAATGGCCAGAGAGGAGATTAGAGAATTGAGATAGGAAATCAAAAGACAAGGATGGAGAGACATACTCCTGAAGCAGGAGTAATACCTCCATTAGGATCAAGGAAGGCAGTTTGTAAACAAGACCCAGGCCTTAACTGAAGCTTGGGCATTACACAGCACTGATCAGAGAAATGGCATATACATGTGCCATTTGCTAGACATCATCTATCAGGGAATGTTTGTTGCATAAATGAAGAAAAATCGAGTTCTATGCTTACATACAACAAAAAATTAAAATCAACACTTTGCAAAACAAAAATTGACCATTAAATTAGAAAGTATTGATAGTTTATGCTACAGTTTCTTTTAAAGAACTGCTTAGACTTTTATCTATAGGTAAAAGAAGAGCAACAATTCTCAAAGTCTAAATCTGAAAACAAAACGTCTTTGAATTTGTTTCCAATGTACAGGAGGTTTATGAGAAAAATACACTCAAGCTAACATTGCAAATAACAGGTAACTTTAAACAGAAAAAAAAATCCAGTACCTCTCCCTGACCTTTTCAAGCCAGATTCAGCAGTTGGATTATTATTGTATTTATTTATTTATTTATTTATTTATTTATTTATTTATTTAGAGTGAGCATGTGTGAGCAGGAGTAAGGGGAAGAGAAGCAGAGAGAGAGAGAGAGAGAGAGAGAGAGAGAGAGAGAGAGAGAATCTTAAGCAGGCTCCATACCCAGTGTTGAATACAATGTGGGTCTTGCTATCTGACCTGAAATCAAAAGTCAGATGCCCAGCCAACTGAGCCACCCAGGTGCCCCTACAATCCGATTAATCTTTCCTTACATGTTTGCAGAACTAAGATGAATGAATAAGAAGAATGGTTCCATTTAAAACATCTTTTCCCTTTTTGTAAGTCTAACACAGTTGTCGATAAAACAACTATGCTTTTAGTCACAGAAAAGCTTAAGAAGCTGCTCTCATTCTCCTATTATTTTGGTTAATGCAAACTATATCTGGAGAAAACGAATTCCAGTAGTTAATGGCATAAGGTAGCTGAAAATGGAGAACTCCATGCCTTGAATTATCTCTGTGTGACTCTGCTGTGCTGTAGAGCCTGTAACAAGTTATCCTCAACTGACTGAGGCGTGATCTTCAAAGAAAGCCATAGAAATCCTGACAGACTCCAAAGACATTAGCCAATATCTATTCTTAAGCGCCATGTAAGCGGCTCTTCCAAGTCTTTTAAAAATATGTAATTAAAGACAACTTCAAGCATATAAGAAGCCTTCTGCTTGGTAGTTTCTGTACTGTGTTTAATGGTAGAGTTGTTTGATTGTAATGTTTGCTAAAAATCAGTACTTAATAAGCAAGATCACTTTGTTTCCAATTCGATATAGTGATTTTATATATCATTTACTAGCTTCTCTACCATTTGATATTGTTTGGATGCTTCAAAAGCCATGCAACAGCTAAATAAATACCCCCCCCCAAAGTAAAAAGTCAACCAAACCAAAACTCAGCCCAGATGAGTATGCTGCCGTTTTTTATAAAGTGTTATATTTATACACTGTATAACAAACTTTTATTTCATAAAAAAAGTGGTTAAATGAGAACAAGATATGTCAAATCAAGATACTATTTTATTTTTTATCAACTTTCATTACAGATAAGAACGATCCTAGAAACGACAGTGGGCAATGAATAAATGCGCTTTTTTTTCTTTTTAAAAAATTTAAGTTTCTTTCTTTTTGAGAGAGAGAGACAGACAGAGACAGAGTGCAAGCAGGGGAGGAGCAGAAAGAGAGGGAGACACAGAATCCAAAACAAGCTCCAGGCTCTGAGTTCTCAGCACAGAACCCAACACAGGGCTCAAATTCACTAACCTCAAGATCATGACCTGAGCCGAAGTCTTCACTTATGCGACTAGGCCACTGAAGCAGCCCTCTTTTAATACAAAAGAAAAAAGTAATTTTATCTGGACCTTCCTTCTGACATCCGGCTGTCAGGATGTTAGCTAGTATCATGCAGATAGGGACTATGACAAGAAGTACTTAGATCATCAGATATAGTAACTAACTTTTCCATGGAATACAATTATGGTTGTTGAGTAATAACAAACTCATGTGTTGACATGAAAAGAATAGGTGCATTTATGATGACTGAGAGCCTTGTCCTATAAAGTACTTTTGGGCAAACACTAGATTGGGAGAGAGAAAGGAGAAAGGGATAAAGGAAGCAAGGAAACTGTCTATATGGCATTTCTCAGTGCCTGCCAGTTGCAAAATAGCTCGCCATTTGCAGTGGATGATGTGAGGATAACCCCTTCAGGAATGAATGACTCATCTTCCTAGGTTCGGGAAGTGCTGTCAGCTGTCAGCCCACTTTGCAAATTGCCTCAGCTAAAGAGGGGCACCTTGTTCAAACATTTAGTACCAAGTCAACAAGACGGTACAAAGGCCCAGCTCCAGAGTTGTTTAGGGTAACTGTGAAGGGCTGGGGGCACCTGGTGGCTGAGTCAGTTAAGCATCCGACTTCTGCTCAGGTCATGATCTCATGGTTCATGGGTTCAAGCTCCACATTGGGCTTGCTGCTGTCAGTGCAGAGCCTGTTTTGGATCCTCTGCCCCCTCCCTCTGCCCCTCACCTGTGTTGTCTCTCAATTTCTCCCTCTTTCTCTTTCTCTCAAAAAAAAAAAAAAAAAAAAAAAAAGAGAGAAAAAAAAAAAGAAAAAGAAAAGATAACTATGAAGAAAAAGAAAACTCTGAAGGGCCAACCCGGCTTCAGAACTCTCTATTGGGTCTGCTGAGGCCTGCTTAGCAACTGTATTACAGACCAACTTTTTCTTCTCCCTCCTCCCCTGATTCTGCTTTCTTCCCTCTCCTCCCAGAGGTGGTAGTCAAGACTCTTAGAGTCTGCTTCTCAGGAAATCCAGTCTGTGAATGAATCACATTAAGAATACCCACTTAGTCCCTGCTTCTGACCATTCATTCTTTGTAAGAGTTTACTATTTAAACTGAGCCCCTGAATAAATGAACTCTAGACATGTCCAGTTCTCCATATTTTCCCTTATGTACATCTCTGCTGATATATCACCTATGCATTCACACATACCAGCAGAGATTCTTTGCTTGAACAATAGGTTTGTGTTGCCTGCTCAGGTTATGTAGTGATAAGTACATAAAATAGGCTAAGATAGAGCTTTCCCCATGCAAAACAAATAAAACTCTTATAACAAATATTGATAACTATATAAAATAGGTATCAACAGTAATATAATCGAGAGGTGTGCATTTCACTGTGGCATTTTTAACTTCCTTATTATTGTGCATTTGTTTGATAGTAGAGATCTCAAACTTTATTGCCTACCCATTTTTTTTTCTCCCCAGAAAAGCAATTATAAACCTTGACTCTTCAACCATTCTTCAAATCTCTAGACTTCCATCAATTTGAGGTCAGGAAATACTCATTTAAATACAGAAATTCAGATCTACTTCTATGTTCATTTTTTTTAAAAAAATCCGTTGTGGAAACTGTCAGAAATATAAATGGTTGACAAACAAGAGATGCTGTTTTCCCTTATTTGTTAAGCCGTGATTTGCTCATGCCCAGGAAGCTAACTTAGATAGTATTCCATGATATATAAATACCACTTATCTGACTCTGCTTATTCAAAACAAATTCATGGATATTTAATAATAGTAATTAGAATTGAAGTGTCACATTCTAGAAACATTTCACTGAAAAAAAGACACTTTATAGAAATATCAGTTTTTAAAACTGAAAGATATAATCCCACATTTCAAAACTGAAGCCAACAAAATACATCCATTGGTTAGGTTCCCATGGCTGCATATTGAGCTGACTATTCTTTAATTAAATGTTAAGCCAAAAAAAAAAAAAAAAAGGAGTGGGGGGGGGTCTTAAAGGCAGTGATTAAATATGAGAATGTAATGGGAGTATACATTCTGTTCCTGAGAGATCATCTGAAACTACAGTGAATGTGCTATTTGTTGTAAGGAGGTGGAGCAGTGTAGAAATGGTAAAGACTATAGGTAGAACATACCACTCTATAGGAGTGGAAATGGAATTAGAAGTCACAGAAATAGAAGAGAATGAGGGAGGGGCACCTGGGTGGCTCAGTCGGTTAAGCATCCGACTTCGGTTCAGGTCATGATCTCGCAGTTTGTGAGTTCGAGACCCACGTTGGGCTCTGTGCTGACAGCTCAGAGCCTGGAGCCTGCTTTGGATTCTGTGTCTCCTTCTCTCTCTGCCCCTCCCCAACTTGTGCTCTGTCTCTATCAAAAATAAATAAAATATTAAAGAAGAAGAAGAAGAAGAAGAAGAAGAAGAAGAAGAAGAAGAAGAAGAAGAAGAAGAATGAGGGAGTTCATATATACAAATCCTTCCTATTAGTAATTCGGCCACCGAGGATTCACTCCAACACTGCACTTACCCTAATCTTGTCTAAGAAAATGCTTCAAAATCACGGAAGCAAAGAAAAGTTCCTTCAAAAGTACATGCAACTATAATTCTTCTAAATTAATTTATCACAATAGCAATGTATGGGGAAAAGAGTTCAAGAGGAATGGAGAGGGAGGAAGAAAAAAAAAATGACTGTCCTCACAATGCATTTCTCAAAGCCTGCTGGTTCCAGAATGGAATATATTATCATACAGTAAAAAGTTGAGGGGTACTCATCTATTCACTACCACTGGTCATCCAGTCTTGACAAAAGCATCAGTTTCCAGGCAAGCTTTGTAGTTTGGAATGCTTTGTTAATAAAACCATCTCTTATTCTGTCTGTGTTTGCCAATTTGTATCAAGTAAGCTCATGACTGGCTCCTCTCAGAACTATTGGTAGAGTCATTGGGGAGGGTTCACTACATAGGAAAATTGTTCTGTATTTTTTAACAGTTTTATCAAGACATAATTCAAGTACCACACAATTCACCCACTTAAAATATACATTTCAATGGCTTTTAGTACATTCACAGACTTGTACACCCATCAGCATAGTTTTAGGACACTTTCATTATTCCCAAAAAGAAATCTTTCACTCCATAGACATCAATCTCCAATCCCCCATGCTCCCTCCAGCACTATATAACCACTAATATACTTCTTATATCTGTAAGTTTGTCTATTATAGGTCTTTCATATAAGTGGAATCATGTAATATGACATTCTGGCTTCTTTCACTTAGTATGTTTCCCAAGTTCATCCATGCAATAGCATGTATTAGTAGTAAATAAATTTTGTTGTTAAATAATATTCCATTATGTGGATAACATATTTGTTTATCCATTCATCAGTTAATGGACATTTGGACTATTTCCACTTTTTGGCTATCATGAACAATGTTGCTATGAACATTCATTTACAAGTTGTGAGAACATATGCTTTCAATTCTTCAGGGTATATACCTAGAAGCATAATTTATAGATCACATGTTACCTCTGTGTTTAATCATTTAAGGACTGGCTGTGTTCTATATCATTTCCAAATTCTTCTAATATGATACAGTTTGCTGCCCCATGTCTTAGCCCAAAGCTCTGAGTTAAAATGGCCTTGGCTGTTCCAAAAATTAACACGGTAAGTGCTTAATATCCTAGACATTCACTAGATGTGGAATTGGAACAGCCTAAGTCTTCCTCATCCAACATACCATATATTATCAATAAATATTAAGTTTAAAAATTCCTTGAGGATAGAAGCATATAATGATAGATTTCTTATAACAGTACCCTGAATGTTATGTATTTGTTTTGGACTTTCAATATAAAACACTTCGGAAAAATAATGTCACCACTAATAAAAATGGGCAGTATCTTACATTTATGTAGTATTCTAAAGTTTATCAATAACTTTAACCTGAACATTATTCGTTTAACCCTCATGACATTTAAGTTAAAAATTCTCCTCTTGCAGAGATGAGAAAACCATCAAATTCAAATAGGCTAAGCAGCTTCCAAATATTAAATAGCTAGTGACAGAGCTGGGTAGGACTTGATCCCAAGACTCCAAAGTTCAAGTGTAAATACTTTCCATTATAATTATTTTAGTAAAAGAACTCCAAGCTATGCCCGTTTGTCCAATCTCCTCTTTTGCCTTTCTTGTCTACATCCCCTACCTCCCACACATCACACATAATACTGAAACCACATGCTCAGTTCACACACATGCATACACAACACACATACACATGCACCACACACACCACAAACACATATATACATACCTCACATTCACCCCGCACACACCAACACCTCACAAACACACAGAAGAAAGATGCTCCCCCATACACGCTCCACAGTATCATACACACAAAAGTTTCATGCACACGCCATTCAATATATACCCATACACACAGACCTCACTCACAATGATACCTAACACATACATGCAAGCAACTCTCACACACACGAACACAGATCACAAGGCTGTAGGCCAAGTTCCCTGGAGAAAGGACACACTGTGCCAAGGGGACCTGCTGCACTCCCTCTTGATCTTTCTTCCTCCAGGGCTGCCCAGGTAAGCAGAGTCCAGGTGTGCAATCTCTCTTGCCAGAAAGTACCACTGAAGTCCATGTGTCATGGGTGACAAGAAAGCAATTAGAGCTAAAAATTTGGATATGGGCTCTAGGGACAGAAGACATCCCCCCTCAGACCAAAACTGTATGTGGGATGCATCGGAAGATGCATTAGAGATTTATTAAACTTCTATACCTCGGTGTCTTTATTATGATAACAAGAGGACCTATCTCCTACAGCTGTTGTAAGGCATAGGTGCAAATACTCTGCATAAAATTCTAAAGACAGAGTAAGGGCTAAATAAATGGCAGCTACTGCTACTATTATAATTATTTTCATCCCCACAAAATACATACTTAAAATTATAGTTGCAATATACATTTTCTATTTTTTCCCCTCTCTTGCCAATAAGTGGACCTTTTCATCACCAAAAACTTAAGGATGTGCCTGTTTAAAGCTCAAATTAATCTATAACACTAAACAGGTGAAAGTTTTAGATTAAATTTCTATTGAAAAATATATTTTATCATTTACTTCCTAAAACATAATTGCAACTTTATTTTTTTATCTGATGTATATATTATATGGGGTACATAAATGGTATAATACACATGTTATATAATATATACCATCTAATTATTTAACTCAATGATGAGGATTGAGATTTGTGTGCTGATCTACTTGTATTTAGATTCATCCAGAATATTACTCAGTAAAATCTTCTTCCTTCTTCATACTGGTTTACCCACATGTCTTTAGGTCATAACAGCAGATTTATAAAGCAAATATAAAGATAAATCTTCTTCATGACAAATAATGCTAAAACACTGTGTGTGTTACAATAAGGCTTTTTCTGAATCATACTTGTATTATATAATCATTTTCTAACATACAGCAATCTAAATTTAATCAGTGTCTGTGTTACTCCCCTTTGCAAATTAATATAGCCCTTATAATGACAAACATAAAAATATCTGAATTACTTTATTACTTTAAAATGCACATTGGCTTTTACACCCCCCCCCCCAAGTATCCTTATAAACAGGTTTAGGGGAAATTTTAAATTATTCTTTCCTATATTATTCTTTGCTGTATCATCCTTTGCTATATTATTCTGAATAACTGTTGAGGTAGAATCAACACATAAGAAAAATAATTACAAATACCACTTATTAAAAATAAAACAAAAATACCACCTCTTGTTCGTTTACTCTATGCCAGGTATAATAGTAATCAGTTTTTAAATACATCATATGATTTAGTCCTTAACAAATTAAAAATTCCAGGGCGCTGGAATTCTCAGTTCTGCTGAATTTAAACCCCGAGCTTTGAGACTCTCTACTTTCTATCAACTACCTAAGAGCCCAAAGTGGATGGCAAGGTTTTCAAATGGGCCACTTGGTGTTTGATATTGCCTGAATGACTCCACTGGTTCATAATTACAATGCCAAGGCCAAAGATTCTCTTTTACTGCATGGTTTACAAACTTTTTTTTTTTTTTTAGAAAATGTTGATGCTTCTTCAATATTTTAGGGCCAGCCCTCACTGTACACTCAAAAGCTACAAACTCCAGGGGAGATCTCGATGCTAGGAAAGGATGGGTTTGAATAAAAGCAAGTTTTGCAAATTTCAAATATATGTCTGATGGGGGGAAATTGATTAGAGTGAATCACTTAGGTGGATGAACAAACTTACTGGTTCCTCCTTGGCAAACATAAAGTATATGCTATCTTGGTCTTTCTTTTTGAGAACTAGAAGAGAATCTGTAACAGGGGAAAGAAAGCCCTAAAAAATGACCATGTCTCACAAAAGTTGAAAGAAGCAGGCAGAAAATATCTCTAAAGCTAAGCAGTTAGGATCAGAGTGTCAGTAAAGAGAAGTGACTAACTGCATTTTGAATTCTTCTGAAACCAGCTGAATGGGGAAAACTATGACAAAAACCAAAACCACAAGTGAGAAATGCTTTTATTCTCCAAGTGTAAATTCTAGGCCTCCCTAGTAGTAATGTTATAAGGGAAGGGATTGAGAGTCTTAACAGGTAAGGAGTCTGAAAGACAGGCTATTCAAAAATATTCTTTTTACTTAGTACTTTGTTCTAACTATGTCCCTCATCTGACAGTGTTCAACTATATTAACATCTGTATCAAATTGCCTAAAGAGTTTTAACCATATTGGAATAACTCCTTTATTATAATGACCCTTTCTCACCCATCAAAGGATGAGCCTTCTCTTCTAGTGTATACAACATGGTCTGAACCACACTGTGCATCCTTGGGTTCCATATGCATCAAGAGATAGGTAGAGAGAAGACTCCCTGTCCCTTGCAAGTGTCTCATAACAACTAGATATTTAAAAAGAAACCAAAACAATGAATCATGTCAATAACATCTGGAAAAAAAAGCAGGAAAAAAACCCAATGAAATAATAATCTTTCATTTCAAACCAAGACATATATGAGAGAGAGAGAGAGAGAGAGAGAGAGAGAGAGAGGAGATAAATAAAGGTAGTTGTTTTAAGTATAGTTTCCATAAACACAAATGAAAACTCTGAAAAGATAAAATTTTATCTGAAGTCCAAAGGAAAAATGACTTCTGTGTACCAAACACTGGACAGAAAGACTTCATTAGAATAAAGTACAATCACCTCCAAAACCACTTACTTTTATTTATTTTTTTCTGCCTCAAGGACAAATGACCATGAGAACTCTTTTCCCTTTTTCTAATTTCTTCTTTCCAAAAGCAATTTATTCTCTAAAATTAAACAGCCACCAGACTAGAGAACAGGTCCTATTTTAGGGTAACTGAAACCGATTGTATATTTGCCTCTTTAAAAAATTAGTGCTGTGACTGAATTCCTATCAGGCTTTGTGTTCTAGGATGTCTGGAATCCAAACTTCAAGGATGGAGAATGCTACCCAGGAAAAAAGATACTAAATTGGGCTAGAAGGTTACTTTATATTTTGATGTATAGATTTAATTTAACGAAAGCTAGACAATCAGCAAGGTTGAATACATGAATTATTGAATAGGTCACATGGTCACATGCATGGGACAAAAGCTGCCAAAACAGTATTCAAAGCAAGTTCTCATAAATTTTGAGTATTGTAACCACATCCACACTGCAAATACGTATTTTAAAAGATGTCACTTATTATTTCTTCAAGCTTAAATCCACCACTCTAAGATCATAATGCCTAGAGTAACCCCTGCTGGCCAGTCTACTTTATGGCTAGCACTGAAGGATACAGGAGAAAGGAGCACTTCACTGACACAATTGTACCCACAGGAGACAGAAGACTGTTCCAACACTGCATTCAGGTGCAATATTATTACCTATTTTCTTTTTTTGTCACCTAGCTTCTGCAATGATCCTCCTGAGGGTCTTAGCATGTTTCGCCTTTATGAAGTCAAGTTTTAATACACGTATTAGAAATGTAAAATTGCTGGCAATATAAATAATGTTTAAAAATCAACAGATAAAATTAATTTGCTCAAACTAAATAGCTTTTCCTTAGAATTTATTTCTGAAGAGGTAAAATTTCCCAATGATGTTCGAAAACTTCATTATCTGCTCCAAGTTAAGAGGCAAGACAAGGCAAAGAATGAATTCAGTGAGGGTCTGTCATCACAGTGCTAATTTACATGGCAAAAATGAACGAGAGGTAAGATAAGCAACATGTTGACATATCCAGCTCACACACCCTGCATTTTGTCTACCTGCAAAGTGGCATGTACGACTCTGTGTTTTGCATAAACAACATGCAAATGCCCCTCTTTATTGCATGCTCTGGTTGCCAGTAACTGACTTGTACTTTCTGAGCAAAACTTCAGTAAATAAACTCATACATAAGGGATTTACCATGCAAGCCCATTAGCTTTCTGTATCAAGATATCCAGAAATGCAGCAGCACCCAGAGTCTAGAATAAATCACACGTACAGCTATATTATTCTCACTTCTTCCTGGCTCACTATATCTCTCTTGCCTTCCTTTTACATCTGTAAAAATCAGATTAAAATGAACTGTGGGTGGTTCATTTTAGATAAGAAGATGCAAAGGAGCAGTGTAGTACAGGAGAAAGCAGGGAGCTGGGGATAGGCATTTTGGCTCTTCCGTCTGCTCAGGGCTGCTCTATTTATAAACATTACAAACTGTGGTAGATCGCATTATTGTTCCCAACAATTCACTCCTCTCTCTGTAAGAACATTTGCTGACTGAACCCCTAAGCCTTCTGGTAGAGGAGATAGATACACTGCTTTGCCCTGTTGTCTGGTTGGCCACGAACTTGTTTGGCTCAATGAAAAGTGAGTAGAAGGGACAGTATGTCATTTCAGAGGAAAAACTCCAGGAAGCATCACGTGCTTATACCAGCCTCTTGCTCTTTTCCCTCTACCACAAGAACAGCGTGCCCCATGTAGGGGTCATTCCTTTAGCATGCATCCCAGAATGAGAAGACACATGGGGCAGAAGAGCCCACTAGCTATCACCAACGTGTAATAAAACAAGAGATTCAAGTCTGGAATTTTCAGTCACTGAGATTGGTCACTGCTTGTCATTATAGCAAAGCTGAGTGCTACATAATTCTTTATCTAACTCTAAGAAAGATTAACAGAAGAATAGCACTGGCTTAAGGGACCTGCTTCGTCTCTCCAGTAACTTTCATTTTCTTTGGGCATTAGATTGAGAGTCCATCAGGCTTGGTTTGGTGGCTTGATGACAGCAACAGTAGCAATGCAATGATTATCGACTCTCCCGCTGTTCCCTGTAGAAAGTTTCACTGAACCCTGCCCTCCACTTTTTTTTTCAAGGAATCTAATGGTCCAGCCCACTGAATTAATGGGAAAAACAAGAAAATACTTCACAAAGAATTATTCTACATCATTTCAGGAGAAATCCTGGGCAATTCAAATTTGTCTTTGAAAATCTTACCTGTCAATGGATAAGGTACAGAAGGAGAAAGAACAGGTATATGCAACATCTGGACATCATTTTGTTGCCAACGGTGGAGCATATGGAATGATTATCTGTAGCCTTACTTGCACTTACCCTGAATATCTGTTGTTTGTCAAAACAGTTTGAATACTTTTAATTTTGGTTTTCCACACATATGATCAGATTACTCACAGTTTACTTTTGAACAGATTTAAAACAAAAAGTCATGAGAATTAAACACCATTAGTGCACTGAGGTTGTTATTCCTAAAATAATTGTATAAATTCAAAACAAACAAAAAAAGCAATCTTTTAAGGAAAATGCATTTACTGTCTTTTAAATAGCATCTAAAAAACCAGGTAAATCAGCCGCAATGAAAAGAACTTAATCAGGTACACATTAATTTATATTTTAATTTCATAAAATTTCATATGTCAAACAATGGAGTAAACGTGAAAAGACAGACAGAGGCAGAGCAGAGTTGAGTGCTAAATTCCAGAAAGATAACCTTTACCTTTGCTATTTATTATTAATTTTCTTCCTTTCAAAATAGGGTTTATCAATAGCAGATATTTCTAATTCTACTGAAACCCATCTATAAAGAAGGCATTATATCTACAAACAAACAGACATCTAGGATTCTTTATAAATGATTAATTTCAGTGGAATGTGCCCTAGGCTTAAAGGAAGTATTTATTACAAGCCAGTGCTTCATATTAAGCTTTGCTGTTTGTCTCCCTAGTACTTCTAGAACAAACTTATTGGTTTCTTAATCACTTACATAGAAAATAAGTTTTAGAAATTACCCATTTTCTAATTTCCACTTATATTTTTCGATTAGAAAAAATTTAGGTCTTTTCTTTGCCACTTGAAAAAAAATGAATAATCATTTTATTTAATCTGTCTGATGCTTGCTTGGTTATATTTTGATATTTCTAACTATTTATATTTTTCTGAGCAAATGAACTATTTCACCATATGTTCAATCTCCCACGTAGTCTCCTAAATAATGGTATCTATGAAGCAGAATCATTTATTTATAAATGAATTGCATTTCCAGTATCATTGCTGGCAGCATACTCCTGAACAACTGCTATGGAGACAGAAAAGTATCAAAATATACAGCGGAAATTTGAACCACATCGAGCCAGTGGCCTGACAAAGGTTAACAGGATAACGTAACATCCAGTTCTGCTTCTTTTCTTACGTCTGCCTCATCTCAACACATACGCAGGAAATGTCTCCTATTTGCCCCCTCCTTCATATCCTAAAGAGGATGTTCTGCTTTGTTTTAAAATTGAAGCCAAAGTAACCAATGTTTCCCTGTTTTTAAAAGCATTTCCTTCATTCTGATGCACGTTAGTCATTATGTTGAAGAAGCTTGGTAGAGTCCATGAAAATTCTGATGTGAATACCAACATTATATTCTCTGTTGCTCTCTCACTAAGTTCCCAAGGACTGATGTATATAAAATGCTAAAGAACCCCACACATGCATTTTATCCCACATTCCATCCAAAAAAATTTAAATCTTTGTTTCTTGATATTTTTGTGGGGAGAATGGTGTAGATATTTCATGCCACAGAGTGGCTGTCATGTTGGTCCAACTGAGCTCACAACACAACCAAATCCGTGAGTGACTAAGGTGTCATGGATTAATACATTTATTTTGACAAGTACCAATCATTTAATATTTTGACAAGTGCAAATCATTTAATAACAGCTTCATACTTTTTTTTTTTTTTTTTTTTTTTTTTTTTTTTTATTTTTTTTTTCAACGTTTATTTATTTTTGGGACAGAGAGAGACAGAGCATGAACGGGGGAGGGGCAGAGAGAGAGAGGGAGACACAGAATCAGAAACAGGCTCCGAGCCATCAGCCCAGAGCCTGACGCGGGGCTCGAACTCACGAGTGCGAGATCGTGACCTGGCTGAAGTCGGACGCTTAACCGACTGCGCCACCCAGGCGCCCCATACTTTTTTTTTTTTAATTTGAGAGTGAGAGAGAGCAAGCAGGGAAGAGGGTCAGAGAGAGAAAGAGAATCCCAGGAAGATTACATGCTCAGCACGGAGCTCAATATAGGACTCGATCCCATGACCCAGGGATCATGATGTGAGCCAAAATTAAGAGCTCAATGCTCAACTTACCGAGCCACCCAGGTGCCCTCACTTTCGTACATATTATTTTAGTTTAGTTTTGGGAAGTAGTCAACATTCAGTTCATCAATAACTTTATCTTCTGTGTTAAGAATTTAGATTTTATCTAGTAGCCCCTGAAACCTATTGAAAGACTTTAAACATTTAGTTTCATTTCAGAAAGATTTATCTGATAGGCATAGAGCAATAGTGTCCAAAATGAGTTACACACATGATAGAGGGCAGTCAAGGCCATCCCCAGGGTATGAGAAGAAATTATGAGAAGTGTGTATGTGCACATATGTATACACAAATACATGTGTGTTTGTGTGTATATGTGTATATAATCTTAGTTAATTGTGATTTTTATTTAAAATTTTACATATATTACCTGTATATAATATTTAAATTCATACCTAGCTAAACAAATATATTCGTTCAAGTACAATCTTTTCTCTTTCCTTTTCTGATGACATATGCAATCAAAAAGTTTAAGAACTATTAACAAATGAATCAAAAGCAAAAAGTTAGTGAGGGACCCATGAAAATAGTCCAAATAAGAAAACACAACAAGGGCCTGCATGAAGACATCAGAAATCAAGAAAAGACACAAGATGCTTGCATATTTTTATGAGAAAGAAGTAACAATGCCATCCCACAAGAAATGTGAAGAGAGAGGATAAAGGAGAATGAGTCTGGGGTGCAAGTTAGATGGTTTGATGGAGCTTAGACTCAAGGAGAGACTTACCAAATGGGTGCCCTACACTTGGGAATTATAAACAAAGATTGTTGTTTTGGTAAAAAGTTTGAGGGAAACTATACCAGATAGGGAAAGATGCACAGAGAAAAATAAATTGTTAAATCTCTAAACCCATCCTTGTCTACCTCAACCATAATGATTTAGTTTTATCTGTGTTACATATTGGATTTTTTTATATAATATTTTTGTTTATAAGAAGGGATTCCCTGGCTTTTAAATGAAATAAAATTAGAAAATTACTGCTATATGTTTCAGTACCTAAATCTGAGAAATCAACACTTAAGGGCAGGGAAAAACATGCAAAACATAATTAATGTCTGTAAATAAAGATCATGAAACTAACCTATTTATGCTTAAAAGAAACCAACTTTTTAAATGGCAAAGAAAGTTCTGCCCATCAGACTAAGATGTGTTCATTATCTTAATCTTTAGATACTATAAATTTTCTACGGACAGAATTTTTTGTAATGCCATCCCATCTCCAAAACAGATATTGCTAATGTCTAAAAGAAATCAAATATGTGGACAATGCACCTAATCACCAATATAAGGTAACTATTCTTTTAATTATCTTGGCCTCTTCTACAGCTACATGTCCCACAAGAATTGGACAAAATCCTCCATATAAATAACAAAGTTGAAATGTCTTCAAAGGAATATCAACCGGTTATCTTCCTAAAGTCTTCATAGGGTTGTAACAGTACATTTGTCACGGTAGAAACTTGAGATTTTACCTTGGTCTCTCTCTAGGTACTCTGGCAAGCAAAGTTTAAAAGGAACTGTGACCTTGTAATCAATATTAATGGACAGACTTCTGTGCTTTATGTTAGTAGAGTTGCTACAGCAATGTTACAATGCTCCAAGGATTGCTATTGTTGCTGACATTCCAAACCAAGTCAATAGAGTAATTATCTTACCTTCTTGAGAATATACTTCTTCTACCTCAGGTCACTGAACCTTTTATTTTTTTCAACATAAAATTTCTATCCAAAAAGAAATCTAATACAACTGAGGATGAGGACTATAATAGTATTACATTAAGAAGAATCCCTTTTGAGGCCCTCTACCAAAGTGCTATGATTTGATAGTATACATATTGCCTATGTACAGAAGCACAATAATTATAGCAAAATTTAACATGAGATTATCTAAAATAATCTAATTTACTATCAATGCCAAAAAGACTAATTCCACCACTATTCCCTGGAATCTGTGGACAGTCCAATGGGCCTGTCTCTAAAAATAATAGCCACAACAGGGGCGCCTGGGTGGCTCAGTTGGTTGAGCATCTGACTTCAGCTCAGGTCATGATCTAGCAGTTCGTGAGTTTAAGCCCCACGCTGGGCTCTGTGCTGACAGCTCAGAGCCTGGAGCCTGCTTCGGATTCTCTGTCTCCCTCTCTCTGCCCCTTCCCTGCTCATGTCTCTCTGTCTCTCAAAAATGAATAGACGTTTAAAAATTTAAAATAAAATAAAAATAATAGCCACAACAGTATCTCCAAATTTTTTTTTTTTTTTAGAAAAGGTCTGTGGAACCCTATAAGCTTAGTTGGTATTTGCCAAACATGGTCCCAAATCTTTAGCAATTTTTCAATAAGCAATAAAGGGAAACTGCCCATGCAAGGTTTAAAAAAATATATTCCAAGGAGGAGCCAAATAGCTCAGTCACTGTATTTGGATGCAGCTGTTGTGTTTTCTTCATAGGAATGCATAGCGTGGCTTACTGTTACTGAAGAAGGATGCTGGAAGGCAGATGTTTTTTTAAGCAAGCAACTGAATTGTAAAAGTCCTAGCAATAATATATTTCACAATCCCTGAATAATTTGCCCCATCAACCTTCCTGATTTTTGGATTCCAAGAAGAATGAAGTTGATGGCTTATAACTAACTGTGTGAGGGGCATGACAGCCACTATTGATCAACCCTGATGTCAGAGTGAAATGTGTGTCTTCCTTGTTAATATGCATGCTCTTCTCCTCATGACGGACTGTGATAACCTGTGCAGATTGCAGACACACGGTTTCACTGCATGTCTCAAGCATATATAAGGAAGGGCCTAGGTGCTGTGCAGATGAATCATGTGTTTGTCTAGATCAAGTCACGGCACAGGAAATGCCAAAATGAATAACAAAACAGAGCGATTTCATGAAATAGACACTGTAAGTGAATATCACATTCCAATATAATTTTCTGTCCAATTCAAAAATTTAATTTGCCTACCAAAGCCTGTTTAGCAGAACACACACATTGTAAGTTAGCCTTAGAATCTTCACTAGGCTTGCCCAGATTCTCTGCCAGAAATACTTATTATAGATCTGAAGACCATATTTTTTTTTGACTCAACCCTTCTCTGGGGGCTTCTTCACCCAGAGCCTTTGGCAATATCACAATGGTAAAAACCAAGTTAAAATGAAAACTTCATATCTAGTATCGGTTGGCATGACTTTGGCTTCAAGTACTGGAAAACTATGACTCTGCTGAGGTAAAAGGAGGAAATATCAATTTTCAGCTGGCCAAAAGTCCAAGGCAGGTGTGGTTAAAGTGGCATGGCAGTGACATCAGTGACATCTATACATCCTTTGCACCTTTCTGCTCCTCATCCTCCACTGCCAGAATCCCTCTGACTAGCTCCCCTGGTGGCCTCTGAGATAGCTTGCAGACATTACAATGCAGAGTAAATGCTCCTCCTGAGCATCTAGAAGCCTTCCAGCAAAACCATCCCATAACTCACTTTCCATGAATGTGGCACATGCCCACGTAGGAGGATACTTGACTGCCCCTTGTCCACCTTCTAACAATACAGTACAGAATGGGATTTGAAATCAAGTTTCTATCTGTGTGTGTTTAATAAAAAGTGTTGTAGAAAGTAGGAGTTGCTAAAATCCCTCTTTTCTCATTGCATTCCAAACAGTGCCTCAATTGACCGGTCAGGTTGACATAATGCCTGGGTAACTATTGCTTACCCACCCCCCACCCCCCACCCCCCCACTCATGAAACTCTCCCAGAGTTTGCAGGACACCATACTCTTCTGGTTCTCTTCCTACTGCTTAATCAACTTGGGTTTGTCTCACTTCTCTGGCTTCATACCTGCTTCAAGCCATTTCAATGGCTTTAGATAGCACAGTCATATGAATGTTCTTCTAACTCATACCTCCACTCTCACCTCTCTTCCAAGTGAGGGATTACTACTTGTATCACCTGTGTGCACCCAAACTCAACAAAGCACTCTCTTCTTCTCCTCCCAAGCTCACATCTTCTCCTGATTTCCCCAATTCTCTTTCCACCTCATCATTCCCCCAGTCATCCAGGCCTGAGCCTGAGAATCATCTTGGGTGTCTCACTCTTTCTCAACTACCCTATTAATTTGTATATATAATATGCCATAATATCTATCACATAGCTCTAATCTGTCCCTGAGTCTTTCCTTTATCACCAAACTTAACTCCACATTAGCTCTTACCCTGTTGAATACACCAGTGTTGTTGTTTTTTCAAATCCACCAGTCTTAATATTTCTTAGACCACACACCCTGTCTGTGCTCCCGAGAAATCATTCCAGATGAATCTTCCTACAGCATTGCAACAACGTCTGCCTGCTAATTCACTCCATCCTGCACTTGAATTCACTGGCCCGCTGGTTCTTTCCCCAAATTGCACCATTTGGTGAAATACTCCCTATTTCTGTGCCTTTGTCTAATGTTCTTTTCTCTTTATGCCATTTCCCTGTCTCTGCTTCTGTGGAAATCCTGCTCATCCTAAACCTCAGAGGGTTGAGAAGAAATGTTTGTATCCTCAAGACAATATACAAGATTATCGTGGTTCAAGTCTGTGTGTCATTTACTAACTGAAATTGAGGAGCCAATACTTCAATTCTATGAGATTCAGGTATTCCTCTGTAAACAGGGAGAGAGTATAATACTTTCCCTGTCTCTGTCATAATTGAATTATTTCAGCTGATAGTTGAAATTAACAGAAATTTTAAATGAGATGAATATGTGAAAGCAAGTGCAAAAGCTAACATGCTATGTATAATGGAAAGTGTTATTATCAACATCTTCCTAACGCTATGGATTCACAGTATGCTTAAGGTATCTTTCCGGGATTCTACTTACAGTTATCACATTTATGGTCAATGTTGATGATTTCTCTCTTGGCATGTGTTTAGCCACTTAAAAACAGGCCTGCTGAGGTTTATGGAGTCTACTAGAATGTAGAGTCACACCCAGAAGACATAATAGATTCTGAAACTTCATGACATATTTAGTTAGGGTATGAAAGAAACAAAAGATATTAATTATAATATCACAATCATAGGGAAAATTCCCTTTATTCAAATGTAAATAGTAATTTTAATAATCTCTATGAGTACATAATTTGAAATAAATATTTATGTAAATATTGATTGAGGAATTGATCTTTTACTCATGCTGAAGTTACTTGGCTATCCTGTGAACAGTTGGTTTTACACTAATGTATGCCATGAAAAATTTAAGATTCAGCTATTTCTGGAGAGTAGCAGTTACATGCTAGGCATAATAGAATACCATGGTCTTGCTGAGAGGCCTGGTCGAGGAGATTGCTTTTTAGCATTTAAAACACTTGAAGGGAAATTTCTAAAACCATGGTATTCATTCCATATTTGATGTTACAATATGGACTGTAAGATTTTTCCCCTTTTCTCTTTTATTTTTTCCTTTTTTTTAAATTTTCTTCCTTCCCTCCTCCCTCCCTCCCTCCCTCTTTTTTCTTTTCTTTTCCTTCTTCTTTCTTTCTTAGCCTGAAGAACTCTCCCACAGCCTCAGAATTTTCTCTCCATTTTCATCCATCCTTTATTAATTGATAGTGCTAAAACATTAAATACATTCAAGCCTGTATTCTACCAGTCAGTGCTGCCATTTAAAGCACAAAATTTATAGTACCATCTAGTTTAACCCTTAATTTTATACATGTGGGTCCATAACACAGCAACACTGTCCATTCCCCAATTGTTCCTTAAGATTCACTTTCATGTTATGCAAAATTAATTAGTGCTCTACTTTGTCAATTCTATTGTGCACCTCCATAAACTAATACGGAAAAGGGAGTGGCAGGTTGCTTAAAAGCAACATAGCATTATGATAAACAGCACAGATTCAATTACCTGTTTCTCAGTTTTCTCATCTAAAAACTGGGAGTAACAAGCATGCATCTAACTTGAGTAGTTATTAAGATTAATTGGATTAATGTGCACAAAATGATTAAAGTAGTACTTGACATGTAAGTACTCTGTAAGTATCAGCTATTATTATATTTGTTGGTTTAGCTATCTTATTATTCTAGGATTTCATTATGTCAGTGCATGTAGTGAGCAGGTTTCTATCCTGGTAACATCATGGCTATGACCACCCTCCTTTCAGTTCTAGATCAAAAGAAGAAATTGGCAAAGATTCAAATAGAAATCAGGCCTGCAAAGCACCACGTCAAAGGGCAGGAGTAACTCCTTTATTTCAAGGAAGGATAACTCCTGTTTGGCCAGTATAGATTCCTTTCCAGTTAAATAAATAACTTTGTAGTGAATGGTAGGCAATGAAAAGACGAAATGGCATATAGAGGTTGACAAAGACAGCAACCATGATAATTAGTTAGCCTTCCAAACAATAAAGAGAAACCAAGTATTTACTTACTATTTTTCTATTAATATCTTTTAAATTAAAATCACTACCCATGGAATATTCAGCAAAGGCTGGAAATCCTTAACTTCAGATATTTCTAAATGGTTAAAACCTTCCTTTCTAAGAGAACTTGCATTTAGATATATTATCCTTAAACTCAGGATCTTTAAAAGATCTGAATTTTTCATTATCTCTACAGCACACTCTTGGAGATAAGATGTTTCACATATTCATGGTCTCTCCCTGAATCTTGGAAAGTCTTCAGGCAAAACGGCAAAGCTGGAGCCCAAGTTGAGGCAGAGCCTTATTTCTGCCAACAATATCATGCCTGGCCAGGCCTAAAAGATTTGCCAAGACCACACAGCCAGACTAGATGGTAAATTGGAGTTATAATTCTTTTTGCAACTGGAAGCCATTCTGAACTCTTGCCTAAAGTTTGAGAAAGTGAAAAGGTACCCAAACCAGAAATCATTAAGACTCAGAGATAATTATATTGGAAAACCAACAAGCATTTACCTAATGATTCCCCAGAGCCACTCCTAGAAAAAGGAATGAAAAGGAAAGGTTTACACCACCTACAACACAAAGATTCAAGGCAGTCAATGAGCCAAAGAATAAAACTACAGTTCTGAAATTTTATAATAACCTGGTACTATTCCCTTCACATTTTTGAATAGTTCACATTACTATAATGTAGTCAGATATATAATTGGTTTTATGCATCTATCCTTAAAACACCAAGAGCAAATTAAAATCACTACACTGAGAAACACCGTCATCAGCAATTCTTTTTGCATAAACTATTTTAAATTTTTGTTACTGAAGATTTTTTGCTTCTAAGTCCACAAAGCAAATTGCTCAACATTATGCACTACAAAAAGTCCAGGATGCCTCACAAATTAATCTCTCTTGTATATAATGACTACATATATAAAATGAAAGGGTGACATGTGATGTTCGAAATCCTTTCCAGCTCCAAAGTTCTATGAAATAGGTATTTTTTTCAAGTATCAGAAGAGAAAGAGAAGGATGTTTAATATTCTGAGCTTGTAACACTTCAAGTTTCCAGACAGTCACCACTGAGCCTATACAATTATTGACAAATAGCTCTGAAACCATCCCATGAAAATGTGCCACCGATGTATTGTATTTTGGTCCACTAATGTCTTAAGTACACGAAATAGCTGCATTCATATTTTCTACATTTCTAAAATAAGGACACTGAAAAGATATCCTGAGTCGCTTTTAACTGAGTTTTCTAAATCTACAATTTTATAACAACAAATCGTACTTCCTACAGAGAAGTCTTATATTCTAGGTTACCAAGTGTAAATTTTTGCTCAGGAAGGTTAAATTGATACTCTAGGGACTTCCTTGTGCTCTGAGGGATATGATGAGGCTTTTTTGGGTGGGAGAGTAAATGAACCATGATGGGTGTGCCTAAGACTGGGCAGAATGCAATTTATTTTACTTGATTTACAAAAAAATAAAAAAAGACTATATAAACTTTACAGCATTCACCAGTATTCCTATTCTTTAATACATGGCTCACTGACTAGGACCCAGTTTTTCATGTAGATATAATATGTTTCCTTGTTCCTGATGAGTTTTTGGAAACCAAAACAAACCTCCTTCTGAACTACCTCCTAAAAGCATACTTCAGATTTGTCCTAAGTAATAATTGTTACCTTACAAACCTAATCATTACTCCTTTTTTGAATGCAAAGTAGCGTGCTATTGATTTGCTGACTTTAATAAATCAAAACCATATGGGAAGTACATTTCTCTCATCCTCTTCCTGGCTTTTATGTGAACTGCACTCATAAATTCTGGAACAGCTTCATTCTATGGGGAGGTATACTGCCATCTAGTGACCATATAGGAAATCACATCTGTGCATTTTCCCTCTAGACTAGGTAGTGCAATGAGGAATTGGACTATACATCGGAATCGAAAGAAGAGAAACAGGAAAGAAATTCCTCCAGCAGGAATTTTAGGTAACCATTTGCTACATACATTATTCCGCATATCCTTTACTAGCCAATATGATTATAACAATACTAACATGGCATTCTCACTCTCTTGGGGTTACTTCCTAATTTTAACCCACCACTGTTACATAGTTTCCTAAACAAATGCTTTTACATGGAACATTTAACATCAATAAACCAGATATTTGTTCATTAAAAGTTAATAGGATTTTTAAAATGTAATTCCAAACATTGCACTGTAAAATACATTTACTTAAAATTGCATCATTTTATTGACTCTAAGCGATACCCTGCTAGGATAATACTAAATTGTTGAATATTTAAAACACCACAAATTTTAGGTGAAATAAATGGCATGCTATTTAAAGAGTAAATATTTTCTCAGCATAGAATCAACAATTGCTCCTCATTGTCAGGAAAAAGAACCTGATTGTATTTCTAGTTTAATTGTGGTATTAAGGCAGGTATCCTAAATAAGATACACTTGCCTGGGTCAGGTTAGATGTCCATAACATCCTGGAAGATTATGTCCATCCTGGCAGATTATGTTCCTCCATCTGGAAAGTTCTACAAATACAAGGAACATGTCTGATGCATCTTTTTGTCTCCACCCACCACCCCCCATTTGCTAGCATAATGCCTGGAGTGTCATACAGCTCTTCAGTCATAATTTTGGAGATTTTTATTCACAATGGAAACAAAGACTCTCTTCTCTATGATTTACTACTCTTCTTCTGAGATGCTCTTTCTACAAGTTGTGCTCTGACTTGTTTGATATTCACCGTGCTCGTTCCTAAAATCTTTAGAATCCTGAGTATCCATGTCCAAAGGGCATCTCGTCCATGAGTTATCCCTTTAACAGGCAGGTAACTATAGTTAATGCACCATTTGATGAACTGGATACACAAGGATGGGAATGAGGAACTCTTAATTCTTAGTATTTTCAATGGTTAATATTAGCATTCTAGTATAAGGAGGTTTCAGTCCTATAACACACACAGCATTATTTACAGTTTAAAATCAGAATTTTTAGAATTATGAGATTGGACCACAGTGCACTACATACTACCATGTGGCTCCCAAAAAAAAATGTACTTTATTTTTAAATAATGCGCTGGAAAACTCCTTAATCATCCTTACTGCCCAGTGACTTCTAGGTGAATCATGGCATATATGTGTCAATCTCAACTATGTAATATCTATACCTGTACTCCAACTAACTATAACTAGGTTTTCACTGTGGGGTATAATGAATTTCAGTGAGACTATTCCGATAACTAATTTACCAAATAAATATTCCAAAAACATTTTCTTTGTAGAGCAAAATTCAAAAAGATAGATTTATCTTTCTCTAGGATTGCTGAATTGGGATTCAAGTCAGTGATTTTCCCATAATCTATAGTAAACTACTCATCACACTGCTCCTCTCCAAGGACAGACTGTCACAAGGTAGAAAGGAACTCTTTTTAGCCGACACCCCCACGAGTACCTAGTGTTCAACCATATAGCTCCCACTCATAAAGTCACAAATGTTTGTCCCTAAGGTAAATAAGTATGTCTGTGGACTATAGCCTAAGAGTTACAGAGTTATTATTGCCTCCTGATCTATAGGTGTTCAAAGCATATGAAATGGACTAATAAAATGTCATGATACACATGGCAATAAGTCAAGCAATGTTTGTAATGGAAACTGAAAGGACCTCAGAGCCTTGTGACCTGGGTTCAAGTCTAAATCTTCCACTTTATAGTCAGGGCAGTTACTGCACCCTCTGAGTCCAAGTTTCCTCATGGAATTGCGAAAATATACAGAGATACTGTCTGCTAATCTTGATGACCCAAAGTTCTGCTTTTGGTGCACACCAAACTTTAAAGACAGCAATAATTTTCAGAGAAAGTCTGGGGCACATGGGCAGCTCAGTCAGTTAGGTGTCTGACTGCAGCTCAGGCCATGATCTCATGGTTCATGGGTTTGAGTCCCATGTCGGGCTCTGCGCTGACAGCTCAGAACCTGGAGACTGCTTCAGGTTCTGTGTCTCCCCCTCTCTCTGCTCCTCCCCTGCTTGCGCTCTCTCTCTCAAAAATAAATAATAAGCATTTAAAAAAAGGAAAAGTCAAGGTAATACTGAAATGTCTGTTAAGAAACATGCTAATGACAAATACAAATTGAAGAGATTATCATCTAACCTGTAAAGATTTTAAGTTTAGAGAGGGTTTGGCTGCTGAGATTAGGAATGAAGTTATATACTCAATTCAAGCACCTATTTCTTTTTTGTGAAACAGAAGGCAGTTTTTCTAAGCAATGATGGTGCAAATTACATTTATCTTTCAAAATAAGGAAAATAAAATCAGAAGAGGTTTTTATGACTAGTTTTAATAAATAAATCCATAAGATTGTATACCGGGAAGAGTTCTCTCAGGAATGAATTTTATGTTTAGCATTGCCTTTCAGACACAGGTAATATTTTTAGACACTTCATATATTTCAGAGACTAAAAGCATGTATTCACTTATATTTCCATTGAGTCAATAAATATTTCTTAAAGGCCTTCTCCGTGACACGCAGAGATTTGGGAATAGATTATTTGTATTTTATGATGAAAATTAAAGTAAGAGGTCATATTAAACTTGTAATAAACTAATAAACCAGCAGAAAGAGATACTTAAAAATGAGGGATTTTACAGTTTCTTATAGTCCAAAGAAGCATTGTATCTGCTTTAATTATCAAACAACTTTGTGTTTCATAAGAAAATTAGATAAAATGTATATAAAGTATATATACTAACGTATATATTTTACTTTTATTTTTATTTATTTTAGTGTTTATTCATTTCTGAGAGAGAGAGAGAGCACATGTGTGTCCATGTGAACAGGGGAGGGGCAGAGAGAGGGGGGCACAGAGGATCTGAAGCAGGCTCTGTGCTGACAGCAGAAAGCTCAGATGTGGGGCTTGAACTTATGAACTGCAAGATCATGACCTGAGCTGATGTCGGCCACTTAACCAAGTGAGCCACCCAGGTGCCCCAAAAGTATATATTTTAATGGATGAGAAAGCAACAAGAAAGAAAACAGGAGGGGCTTTATAATGGGAGAAAAACAGAAAGAAAAGAACAGCCAAAACTCTTAATGCCCCAATCTTCTGAATTAAAAGAAAAGTTACTTAAGTATATTTTAAAGTCCACAGTTATCTGTATATGTGCCCACAGAAAGTCATAATTAAACAGGCATTATCATTCTACCACATACATGAAGAAAGGCAAATGCTGGATGGAACATATTAAACATGTTTCTTCACTGTTTAGCAGTCTTACACCAGTGATGTAATTCATAAGCTATCTATATTCCAGCGATCTGGCCTCTGTTGATCCACCTAAAAAGCACACTACTTAGCATTTATCTAGCCTTTCCTAGGAAGGAGCTTAAGGTTTTTTGAATTAATCATCTACTGACTCTTATCACACTAAGAGAGAAAGACAGCAATCAACATGAACCATCTGGGATGAATGAGCAATGCAGAGGCGCAGAAAATCACGTGAGACAGCCAATAACTTGCTCCCATTGTTCTTTTTCATTGTTCTTCTGACAAAGAACAATGGGCATTATGGGCTTCTCAGAACTACAGATTACAAAGTTCAGCCAGATGCTTTTTCATACAGACAGACATAGCTGACACATGCAGTGACATTTCTACAGGACTGCAAGACTAGCAATGATCAATACCAATGTACTAACAGCAGAATGTACGTGGAGAGAATTATAAAGGCATTTAACACAAGAATTAGAAATAGAAATAGAAAGGTTTTCTGAATTAGCCCTAAGCTAAGCAAACCATCCAGAAAACCAGATCACCCTACCACCCAGCCATTTGTCCCTGTGACCCCTCTTTGGGTGTGACTCATTAAGGGAGTCATTTGTGACCCACTCTGTTCCTGAACCACATTGATCACATTTTGGCACAGCCTGGTATGTATTTTTTTATGTTTATGATCATCTCTCCACTAAACTTTTAGTTCCTGGGGGCCAAATACCTTACTTATTTTTGTATTCTGAAGCCCTATCAAACATAATAAGCACCGAATAAATGATGAATTAATTAAGCAAATGATCTCAAAATTGAGGTTGATTAAAACCGAGGTGCATACATAAGTTACCAAGGCCTAAAATGACGGCTTAGTACCCAAGGAACTGTTCAAATACTATAATTTATTATCAAAGAAATGAAAAATATTGTCATGGCTTTGCTTTCAAGAAAAATATGACGTTAGACAAAATATTTGCTAGATTGTTGTTATTTCTGTATTGTAAAAGTATTTTTTTCAAAATTTAAGGTACAAATTTAATATGAGGAAATAAACATTTTCTATAATCCTATCAGATGGAATTGGTTTTATATTTAAATTTGTTTTAAAAATTTGCAAAAAAGAAAAAAAAGAAAAAAGAAAAATGTGTAAAGAACTATATTAGGTATAGTTTTAAATTTTAAAATAAATATCTCTATCATCATTTTTTATAAATATGTGGAGGCACCATAATTTTTAATAGGGTGCTATTAATGTATATTCATCCCCAAATATTTGACTATTATCAACTTAGCAATGAGCATCCTTATGCAATTAGCTTTGCCCACTTCTCTTATTACTACCTCAAGATAAACGTCTAGCAGCGAAATTGCTACATCTAAAGGGTATGCATATTTTTAGGACTTTTGACAAGGAGTGTTAAATTACCTTAGTCAGTATATCCAATTTATAGTCTCAAAAAATATATGTGTGTCCATTTGCTTACCCCTTACTTGACCTGGTTGTTACTAATCTTGCTAATATTTTACAATATATTTCAGCAAATTTTCAAATTACTGTCAACAAAGACTCAGAGACAAGCATATTCCCTCAGTTTATTATCTCTAATATTGCAAAAGTCAACAAGGAATGAAGAGTTCCACATTTTTTTTTTAAATTTTTTTTTCAACGTTTTTATTTATTTTTGGGACAGAGACAGAGCATGAACGGGGGAGGGGCAGAGAGAGAGGGAGACACAGAATCGGAAACAGGCTCCAGGCTCCGAGCCATCAGCCCAGAGCCTGACGCGGGGCTCAAACTCACAGACCGTGAGATCGTGACCTGGCTGAAGTCGGACGCTTAACCGACTGCGCCACCCAGGCGCCCCAGAGTTCCACATTTTTAACCCTTAATACGTGTTACATAATCAGTCTCTCTTATAATGACACAATTCCTATTTGCACAGCTAAACCATAGGGAAAGTGCAGCAAATTTTAATTTCAATGTTGCTGAACCTAGAAACATTTTCTAGACTAAAGTGTATGAGTGTCATAGTAACAATGGCTTAAAGAAATGATGTTTTCCATGCCAACTGAAATAAAACTGATTATCCTGATACAGTGAGTACTTTTGCATTGTTGAAGAAGAAGGAGAAGGAGAAGGAGAATAAGGAGGAGGGGGAGGAAGAGGAGGAGGAAAAGGAGAAGAAAGAAGAGGAGGAGGAGGAGGAAAAGGGACAGAAGGGAAGGGGGGGAAGAGATAGGGGGAGGAAAGAGAGGGCAAGGGGAAGACAACGTTTGTTGTTGTTGTTGCTGTTGCTTGTGAGCACATCAGAAGCAGTAAGAAATTTCACTGCAAGCACTCCAAATAGGTAATCAGATACATCTGTAGTTATCTTCCTCCATAAATATTTCCTGGTGATTTTGCTAACTATGAACCTGTAATAGAAACTCTCTGAATTTTACTCCAATAGAAAGCCCAGATTATTTCCACTCCAAACAAAGAGCCTAAATGTCAAATTGACAGCCGTCTAGCTTCTGTTCTTGCCAAGGTAAGTCAAGAAAAGTGATGTATGAGAAAGATAAACCAAAGGCAAAGCCGAAAAGCCATTCTGCAAGGTATGCTAAGCTCTGTCCCAATATCAATTCTTCAGACCTGTAATGACTTAAATTCCTATAGAAATCCTTATATAGGATAATGATTTCATAGGTAGGCCTGTATCAAAGGTAAATACAATAAAACATGTTGGGGTGGCTGGGTGGCTCTGTTGGTTAAACCACCGACTTCAGCTCAGCTCATGACCTCACAGTTCCTGAGTTCAAACCCCATCAGGCTGCAGAGCTTGCTGGGGATTCTCTCTGCCCCTTCCTCATTTGTGTTCTTTCTCTCCCTCTCTCTCAAAATAAATAAACTCTAAAAAATAAATAAAACATGTTTACCCATAATAAATAATGTGCTTTTTGGTAACTCACATAAAATTGCTGTTAAACCATCGTTGCTCTACTTTGTACAGAGATGCTAATGAAAGTTTTAGAATTAATTACAGGAAGGCGGTTTTCTCTCCTGAAGATATACCTATTATCAGGTTTCTGTATTTCACTCTTTTTAAGGAAGTTCAGATCTAGATTTAGCTCCAAATACACAATGTACTTTCACATTTGTGTTTCTGACTTAGATTTCCAGACCCCTTTTATACATTTTGAAAAATTAGGATAGCTTAACTCCTTTTTTTTTGAAACAAAAAACATGAAAAATAAACACATAAATAATGAGGCGGCTTTTATGGCCTAAACCTGATCATCCACACTGATGAAAATGACATGAGGTACAGATAACCAGATACTGAAACTCAGAAAACCTACATGATTTTGGAATTTACTAGAAATATGTGTGGAAACACTCATGCACCAGCATTTGTCCTTATTTATTTATTTTCAGATGATCCTGAAGTTTGGTCTAAGACAAAGCTCGGTAGACACTCTGACATAAGTCATAGCTAACTTCTCCAGGAAAAAAAAAAAAATGGATATCTACCTGAATTAGATATTTAGTGGTGCTAGGCAATTATTATCATGGTGGAAATGAAATTATTAGTGCTACATTTTACATATAAAAGATGTCAACAGCTATACTGTTTAATTCAACCCTATGTGAACTTACAAACTGAAACAAATGAACTGAATTATAATTCAAAGGAGCAACAAAACCTTACTGAAGTGGGGTGAGAATGGGGGTTAGGGAAAAACTAACCAACCTACTTTTGAATACTGGGTTAGGTATATAAGACAAAAACAAAGCTAAAAATCTAATTAAAAAGCTTACATTCTTTTCTTATTTTATACACAGGCACGGGTTAGCAATTCTGAAACTACTTTCTACAACCACATTCTAGGATTGAGCAAATATATAACACACAGTAAATAATGGGGCCAGGCTTCTCAGTGTTGTAAGGAAGTTACGTAGACAAAAAGGGAGGATAGAATGACCACTGTAGTGTTGGACTGGAATTGGAAGTATCAGTGTGAAATTACAGGCTTCATATGTAGAAATACCAAGATATATGCACGGATACAGATAAGTGTGGGTAAGTTTTTGATGCATACATTTATGTACATCAGTACATATATACATATACTTCTTCCCAGATCTGTCTGTTCATAGGACCTGGAGCAATGAGCATACCTGTTCTCTCCCCCCAGTTTTCGATTCTAAATATCATTTCCTATTAAAAGGAATCAAGAATCCTTAGCAAAGCGGCTGATTCCAAGGCTGAAGCAGGGAAAAAAATACAAGACTTTTGCATATTTTCTGCCAAAAAGGAAGAAAGTGCTCAAGCATTGATGGGGACATATGAAAATGACAATAAAACAAGTAGAGGGAGCTTCTCCTGTACAAATCTGGGACAGTATCAGCATCAAAATAAATGTTATTAATCAACAATATTAAAAGATTATAATCTGCTAAATAAAGAATCCATGAGTTTATACAAAAACAAATAGGAAGGGAATACTTTTTCATATAATAAAAAAAACAACTAATAAATGAAAAAGAAATGATCACCCTTAGGAAACCATTATAATAAGTGATTCAGGCATAAACTTTGATGAATTCTAATTACTGGGTAAAAATTTGACAAATAACAGGATATTTACTTGGTCTCAAAGTATCACTCTACAAGTTACTTTTTAATTACAAAGAAGAAAAATAGCAATTTTAGAGTGGAGGAAAAGCACTCATCACTTTAACCAAATGATCAAAGTTAAATTATAGTAATGGAACTAAACAGCATGTGCCTCTGGATGTAAGTAATCAGCATCACTCCTGCAGAATTCCTACCCAAACTCTATGCCCTGAATCTCATCACAAGGAAATATAAAACCCAGACTGAAAGACAGCTGCAAAACAATTGGTCTGTATTCTTCAGAAACATCAATGCCATGAAATACAACCAAAGTTTCAGAACCTGTTTCAGTTTAAAGGAAATTAAAAAGACATGACAACCAATTGTAAATCATTATTTTGTAATTTTTGGCATAAAAAGCATTATTGGGACAATTATTGAAATTTGAAATAAGGTCTGTAGATTAGATAATCAGATTGCAACAGTGTTAATTTGTTAATTTTGGCCATTGAACTGTAACTATGGAAGAAAATTCCATGTTTTGAGGAAATATCTACGCATTTAGAGGTAAAATAGTATCATGTCTACAACTTACTGTTATGGAGTTCCAAAGAAAAAATTATATGAATAAACATATAGAATTATGTACATATATGTTGGGGCGCCTGGGAGGCTCAGTCGGTTGAGCGTCCGACTTCGGCTCAGGTCATGATCTCACAGTCCGTGAGTTGGAGCCCTGCGTCCGGGTCTGTGCTAACAGCTCAGAGCACAGAGCCTGCTTCGGATTCTGTGTCTCCCTCTCTCTCTGCCCCTCCCCACTCATGCTCTGTTTCTCTCTGTCTCAAAAATAAATAAACGTTAATTTTTTTTTAATTTAGAATTGTGTATATGTATGTGTATATATAGATGTTAAATAGATATGAATGATAGACAGACAGAGACAGAGGCAGAGAGAGAGAGAGGATGAGAATTTTAGAGGACTCTTGGCAAAGAGTATCCAGGAATTCTTCACGCTGCTCTTGTATTTATAGTAAATCTGAAATTATGTCAAATAAAAAATTAAAATAAACTCCTTTGTTAGTGAGAAAGTACTTAGACTCTGTCTGGCTTTTGTTTTTCAGGCCTAATTGTAATAAATGTCTCTATTAGATTTATTTCTGAATAACAGTGCACATTTATATTTTTCCCCATGTAAGCATTTTTCAAACTGTGAGCTACAATCTGTTAGTAGGTTATGAAATCTGTTTGGCTGAATATGACCAGGATTTTTAGTGAGCTAGAATAAAAGAGGGAACATAAGATGTATCGTACTTTGTATACCTAAGTATTTGTCTTTGACAGTTATATTAGAAATATATATAATTATATGTATATATTTGTATGCCTTGAGTCTTGATGTAAAATGTTTTTCTCAGTACAGTTCACTATCAAAAAAACAAATGAAAAGACTGAAAATATTGCACTTTTTTTTTATTCCTTGCAGTTTACCTTCACATGTATGCATATAAGCATCCAATTTACCATACATCAAATTCTTTCAATAATCTCATAGTGAACACCTTCTGTTTCTCAGGTACCATACTGATGATGGCTACTCTCATAAAACTTGTCATCTCTTGTGGTCTCCTCCTCCTCCTCCTCTCTCTCTCTCTCAGAGTCAATCTTGCCTGCTGGATGAGTAAAAGCTAATACATCTGAGAAGTACCCAACAATGATGTGAATCCACACTACAAATTCCAGAATATGCATTTTGGGGAAAGATATAATTCTATATCATTTATCCTGGTAGCATAATTTTCTCATTTTTAAGTTATTTATCTAAAAATTGTGTTTAAAAACATCAATGCCTTCCATAACTTGACTCTGGGCACATGTTACAAAAATGCATAAAATAATGAGCTAACATCAAGAAAACACACACAAAAATATTCAGGAAAAACCAATTGGGATTAGTTTCAATAATTTATAGAGTTATTTTGTAATTATGTGCTTCTGTATAAATATACTTATTTAGATAAATGTGTCTAACCTGAGTTTTGAGGCAATGATATCCTAGCTTTCTCTGATCTTGTCATGATCAAAAGGTCAATTTCATTTCTCTCTCACCCTGGACAACTTTCCCTTAAATCATAATCTCTACACTGGTAATTTAGTTGAAGAATGATATAATTACTCCATTTCAAATTGCCTTCTGTAAAATAAAAATCATGGGCTTAACTACAGTTCTTATAAAATGAAATAATATATTGATTGACTTTAAGGATTACAGATATTTAAAGTTAGAATTGTCAAGGAACATTTTGGTGAATTTCTACCTCTAATTTCCCAAGCATTACAAAGCATGCTTACTATAAAATCATGCTTTTTAATAACTTATCTATTTGAAATATAATCAGGTTTTCCAATAGTATTTTAATAGGCACACAGTACAAAAAGTAAATGCATGCAGAGAAGAAAATTGTTATTTGTGACAAATTTAACACCTGTAATTAAAAGTCCACTAAAACTGGTAATTCAGTGGGTCCTTATGCCCTACTGTTTTCTCTTATTATATCAAAATGTAATCCTTCATTGTAATTTGTACTAGTTTTTAAATACAGAAGACTATGTAGAAGATGTAGAACTATAGAAAATAAAATATATTAAAAAAACAAGGAAAATAGTTATCTCTTTTTTTTTTTTGATATGACACACTGGGATTATATATATCAATATTTTTGTGCTTCAGCCAGGCCCAGATGACTTTCAGACGTTCTGAATTAGACAAAAACTCCTAGGATAAAGTCTAAACCATTTACCAAGACAAGGAGCCTCATAAAATCTGGTTTTAGGTAAATTTTAGAGTCATTTTCCACCATAATCTCATAAATATACTATGTCATTTCATAGTATACTATGTACTCATAGCATACTATGTCACTTTCAACCTCCCCTATGCTTTCATATCACCATGCCTTTGAACATGTTGTCTACTAAACCATTAACCCCTAGCTACCTGATCATGCTTTAGGACAAAGTTGATAAAATTTCCCCTTTCTGTCTCAGCACTACCTTCCCCTCTTCCCCAAAAGATAATTCTTTCTTCCCTCTCCTCATACCTCTTTGCTCACAATTCTTTTTTACATTGTATTTTAGTTAATGTATTTTACAGTAGTCTTTCCTATTATACCATCATGAGCTTTTCAAAATGTTCTCCAGCCAGCCAGTCGTTATTTTTGACCTCTAAGAGTATACAATTACATCTGGACACAAGCACAACTGTCAATTGTTTCTGAACAAATGGTTAATGAAAAGCAACAAATACCACAGGAAAATACAAAGAATTATCAAATCCCCAATAAGAGTAGTAATTTTTAGCCCCTTGCTTGTTCAGATCATGAAGGAAGTGATAACTGAGTTGGGCATGAACAACAAAAATGTTATGGAACAAAAATGATGACAGGACGAGGATTGTTAGTAGACAACAAGAAACTGAAAGAACCAAGACCTAGGAGCCTAAGTGTGCTGGCCACAAGAATGTGCTACAGACCTCCAACTGTAAGGATGGCAATAGGCTAAGGGCTCCCAGCTGCTGCCTCTGAAATCCACTGCAAATTTGCACTATGGCCATACTACCTCCCATGTCCTGCTCCCAAACAATGACTGAACACAGAGATACTGAAGCAAATCCATTCTCAAGGAACACAGGACTCCTCTGTAGGCTGATTCTGGCTTGAGGACTCCCTACAGCTTTACCTAAATCCCATATAGGGTGCTTCTGCCCAACCTCTCTCTCTCTCTCTCTCTCTCTGTCTTCTTCACTTACGGTCAAACTTGTAGAAGAATCTGAGGTTTCACTCAACCTTACTTGGCTCCCTTCTTAATTTCTCTTACACGGGCATTTCTTAAAATCTTTCCATTTTTTTTTTTTCAACGTTTATTTATTTTTTGGGGCAGAGAGAGACAGCATGAACGGGGGAGGGGCAGAGAGAGAGGGAGACACAGAATCGGAAACAGGCTCCAGGCTCTGAGCCATCAGCCCAGAGCCTGACGCGGGGCTCGAACTCACGGACCGCGAGATTGTGACCTGGCTGAAGTCGGACGCTTAACCGACTGCGCCACCCAGGCGCCCCAAAAAATCTTTCCATTTTTTAAAAGCTTAATTATTTATTTTTGAGAGAGAGAAAGGTGGGGGCAGAGAGAGAGGAAGAGAGAGAATCCCAAGCAGGCTCCATGCTCAGCATGGAGCCCCACATGGGGCTTGATCCCACTACTGTAAGATCACGACCCAAGCCCACATCAAGAGGCAGATAAAGCCACCCAGGAGCACCCCCCACCTACATCCTTGCATTTTTAATCCCATTTTAGCACTGGCTTCTTGGAAGACCAAGACTAACACACAGAAAGAATATAGTGTATATATGGCTAATTGATAAAAATTAAAAGTGGAAGAGCAAACTGGGACTTGATTATTGAAGACAACTAGTCAGTTCAATAGTTTGCCTCAAGGCAGGGTAAATCTTAATTTCCTAAATACAAATAAAACTGTCTATGTAATTTGTAAAATTCACTGGTGAATTGCTTCATAGCTTAATCATCTTTCACATTCACTGGAGGTCTACACTAAATCCCTTATTGTGATTTAAGATCATTTCTTCCAGTTCAGGTGTCTGTGGAGATATGTTACAGCCAAATATAGAAATACTGAATTAAATATGTGAACTGTCACTTCTAACTCGAATTCTTTCTACAAGATTCTGCATACACCATCTTGTGTGGCCATGGGCCACCTTTAATGTTTGGTTAAATAGAATTAGGTTTATTAATCTAATCTCACATGGAACACTTGTTTTTTATGACTGAAAAAAATGACTCCCCATTTGCAAGCAGAAAAATAAGGTGTGTATGTTTACTTTATGGAGGCTTTTATGATTTCTAATAGAAAGGAAATCATTTTTTCTATTCTAAAGTATTTCAAAGACTCTGCCTTCTACTGACCATGAAAACCCAATCTTCAGTTATTTAAATTAAACATAGTATTTTATCCAATTTAAAATAATGGATATATATTTTTTCTGCCCAATATCTGAAATATGAGAGATGACTGTGTGGAGGAAATGCTGCTATCTTTCCAGATCTCTGTGTGAATAAAATAGAGGCATTTGTCTGACTGTGATAAGCACACAGTCTGGTCCAGATTCTCCGAGTATGTAATTCAACATGAAAAGCTCCAACAGCAAGACTTACCCATCTGCATAACACTTCAAAAATGGTGATGTACTTACCTAAAATAGAAGGAGAGATGACATTAGTGACATTCATCACAGCTTAGACATATAGTGAAAAAACACATTCTAGAAGGCATTCAGAGCATCTGTTCCCCTCACCACTGCCAGACCCAGTTTAAGGCTTTTGTTTCTAACACAACAGGCCAGATGGTGGTGTCTCTCTAAACTATTCAAGTTTACTCCAGCACACTTCGTAAGTATCTGCTCAATAAATGGTGAAAGAGATTATAACAATCAACCAGCCAAGCACTATGACTTATTTAATAACAGTAGTAAGTAATAGCTATTGATTTTTTACTTGCCTGCCAAACCCAGTGCAATACGCTTTATGTGCATTTACTCTTCAGAAAATGGAGGTGAGGTAAATACTATTATTATTCCCACTACAAAGGTGTTGTAAATGAGGCTTAGAGAAGTTCATTAACTTGCTCAAAGTCACACAGCTAGAAAATGTTGGAGCTGGGATTTTCATAGGTTCTCTGACTCTAGAGCCCAATCTCACAATCTATGCTATACCACCAAAACTCAATGTAAAAGATGCATACTACTATTGGTACTTTGTTAAATGATAAAAATACAACTAATACAATTTTAAAAGTTGGAAGAATGACCAATTCCTGGTACTTAGCAGCTGCTGAATAATATTTGCTTAATGAATAAATAATAGCCAAAAGGATGTTACTAATGTTTAATAAATGTACTCAGGTTTTACCCCAACACAACAAATATTTGCACAACAGAGACTCAAACGTACAAGTGATTTCTTCTGGCAGATGGGCCCTACCCAGGGCTTTATTATGCTGATTACCTAAAAGGAGAAGTGAATGCTCTTAAGGAGAAAGATGAGGGATGAATCCAGAACAAAGAGCCAGGGAGCTACAAGAAAAGGATGGAATCCTCAAATCCTCAAATGGCATGTTAGTCTAAATATAAAATCCTCCAGCTGCTCAAGAAACAATTAGCAAGCACCATTTAACAGTTGGGTTTTCTTCAGATTTTTGGTCAATCTTGTAGAGATTCTTGATTAGCAGCAATATGTTAAAGAAAGAAGTAGCTGAGGAAGGAACAGAAACAAGGGGACCAGTTATTTGAGATAATATAGTAAATTGAAAAAATAAATATAAGAAATACCTGGGTCCTCAAATTCATAAAGAAATAACCACCAACTTATTTCATGATTTAATATCCAGAAACTTAATTTTTTTATATATCTTTTTTTTATGTTTATTCATTTTTGAAAGACAGAGAGAGACAGAGCACACGCAGGTGTGAGGCAGAGAGAGGGGAACACAGAATCCGAAGCAGGCTCTAGGCTCTGAGCTGTCAGCACAGAGTCCAACGCGGGGCTTGAACTCACAAACCATGAGATCATGCCCTGAGCTGAAGTCGGATGCTCAACTGACTGAGCCACCCAGGCACCCCAGAAACTTAATTTTAAAAATAATTAACACCAAAAATAAATTGTCCTTTAGAAATGCAAATTTCTATTTCCATAATCTGGCAACAGAGTAAAATAAATCAATGAAACAGGAGGGCACTTCACATAAATATCCAGTGTCTTTACCAAATAACTCAATTTTAGTATGTTTTATGTTAGAAACATCTTCATTCACACCTGTGGATATTTTTCACTGTTTTTCTCAGCAACATTTGTAGATTATCAGCATCATATATAGATTTATAGATTTATATAATGGTTACTAAAGTTAAGCTCCTCCCTCAAAAAAAAAGTGACAAACCTTAAAAAAAACCATTAAACAGTTTGGTTTACTTGTTTCAAGGTCAAATTAGACTTACATAAAAAAGACGTCACAAATATCTGCAAATTTTAGTGAAGTGAATATAATTTTATTCTGGGCTCACTGTTCACCCATAAAGATAATTGGACTCAATGTAGTTACAAGGCAGTTAAAAAAGCGTGTTTGGTTCCATCTTGATAAAGACTCTGGAGAGGGTCCACAGAGCACAGTTACTGACCTGTATGTTAGACAAGACCTGATGGGGTGTACTTGTTGAATAAGAATGACAGAGCAGCAGGGGCGCCTGGGTGGCTCAGTCAGTAAAGAATCCTACTTCAGCTCAGGTCATGATCTCACACCCCTTGAGTTCGAGCCCTGCATTGGGCTCTATGCTGACTGCTCAGAGCCTGCAGTTCAGAGCCTGCAGTTCAGAGCCTAGAGCCTGTTTCAGATTCTGTGTCTCCCTCTCTCTCTCTGCCCTTCCCCAGCTCATGTTCTCACTCTGTCTCTGTCAAAAATAAATAAACTCAAAAAATTAAAAAAAAAAAAAGAATGACGGAACAGCAGTTTTTCTTTATCTACTTCTGTGTGAGGATACTAAGTTTCTAGGAAACATACCATCACTCAGTGAGCGAATAAAAGAAGAGCCTAAATAAGATTCAGTTTCAGTAAACCTGAAGTATTCTATGGATTAGGATTTATACCAATGTTCTACTGAATATTTGAATCAGTTCTAAGAGATAAATGGTAATGAAAATAAGACATCAAAGTCTGCTGTATTGAGTGTTGGGGGAAGGAGTGGGAACTCAAATATGGATTGTATTTGAATTCATACTTGGAAAGAAGAATAGAAACCTTCAAAGGACAGTTATATTTATTCATTAGGCAGAAATTCTTCCAGCACTAAGTTGTCCTTCTTCCCTAACCAATCCCAACCTCCATTTCCAAATCTATTGGACAATCAGCAGTTTCTTCAACAACAACAACAAACAACAAAATCTGCATTATCTTATGGAAAGTCTTGTCACTTAGTTCAGGAGCTCCTGTTCCTGTGATCAGCGTAGCTATTCCTACATAAAGTAGGTACAGGTCAGAAGAATGAGATTTATGCCAAAGTGGTCTTCTGTGCTGGGAGGATGGTTAAGTAAATTTGAGGTGAAGCTATTATTCATGGTTTACTCCATTTCTGTATCTGGTACTGTACAGTGAGCCCTTAAAGAATTTTTTTTTGAAAAAGGAAGTCAACACATTCATACTTGAAACAACTATTAAATGATGCAAAACAACTTATAATTAAATGTAAATTACATGGTAGAGATATTAACTGCTAGAGGAATTTAAGAAACCAGAAAAAGATGTTTCAGCTGTTGTGTGGGATTAGAGGAATATGCTATAATTGGGTGGGAAACCATCAAGAGAATTTTTGGACCTCTGATATGAGTACACAATCAGTACATGCTCTTCTCACCAGGTCTCAAGTAAAGGATTCCCTAGAGAGATTTCAGGATTACTATGGGGGCTGATTAAGAACCTGAACTCAAAAGGCTTGCACAAGGGACCATGTACCTACAGTGATATTTGGGAAGCAGGGCCAAAGAGTATTCTGCCTTCCTATGATCTTTTGTTCCTACAAATCACAGATAATTGACTGACAAGTAACAAGAAACATAGGTAACAGGCTACTTCTTTTAATATTTATTTTTGAGAGAGAGAGAGAGAGAGAGAGAGAGAGAGAGAACATGTGCAGGGGATAGGCAGAGAAAGAGGGAGACAGAGGATCTGAAGCAGGCTCTGTGCTCTCAGCAGAGAGCCTGATATGACGTTCAAACTCAAAAACTGTGAGATTATGACCTAAGCCAAAGGCAGACGGGTAACAGGCTACTTTTAAAGAAACATGATCACATGGTATTACTGGTAAATTTTGCTGAAGGATGTTCACTTATTCACTCAGTGTCAATCAGCTCTGTCTCATGAAGACACAGAAATGCTCCTAGTCACAATACTTTGAAATGGTCTTAATCCCCACCCCTGATTATGTACATCCGAACTGATTATGTACATCCGAAAATCTTGGTTTGCAAGCATAATTTGTTCTGGAAGCATGCTTGTAATCCAAAGCACTTGTGTATCAAAGTGAATTTCAAGAACCATTGGCTCAGTTGTGATCATGTGACATTTGGCATCACTTCCTACAGGTATTGTAAGATACTGACGGTTTACCAAGTTAAAATTTTTCTTGGAAATGTTTGCTCATCTTGTGGAACACTCACAGAACAAGCTACTTGCGATCCAAGGTTTTACTGTATACTGATTTATATCTAATCCAATTTTAGAAATCTCCAAGGTCTTTAACCTTCTAGGACCATCTTTTCCTTTAAAGTTCAATGAACAGCTCACACCCCTATCTTAGATTTATCATGGAACCCAAACATCTTTTATGTCATCCATGAAGTCACTCTATGTTTGAAAACCAAACAAAAAAATGGAACATTTAGTTCCATCTAAATTAGAGGCTACAGCTAGCAAGCCAATGGAGTTTACCCATCTATTCATACATAAACTGTTCTAGGCACTGGAGATAAATCATTTACTACAACAGACAGTGTCTAAATTTATGGACTTATATTCTAAAAGACGAGACATCCATTAAGCAAAAATTTGTGTAACTAAATAATCATCATTATGTTAAGTGCTATAAAGGAGGCATACAGAGGACGAAGAGAAAAGGTAACAAGGCGACTTAATCTCCTATGGGCTGTTAGTAAGGCAAACCTAAAGGGGGTGGGTGAGGAAAATGGGAATGCTTCTACATTTTAGGCATTATGTTTATTCATTCAATGAATGTTCATCAAGTGTTACTATATTCCTGTACTATGTGCATCCAACATATACCATCTCATTTAATCCTTATGACAAACGTATAAGGGAGGTTTTATTATGCTCATTTCACAGATGAGAAGACTGAAGCTCCGAGAGATACAATATCTAGGTCAAGATCACACAAGTTGTGAGACAGGATTCTAACCCAGACCTATCCAGGATTTCTCCATATCAGTCAGGAGTCAGGCAATCTGTTACCAAGATCTCTACTATTATGAATTGAGATTATATATTTATTGAAAGCAACAGCCTGAGAAGGGGCTCAGATGTGAGTACTAACTGAATCAGGACAGGCTTATCTGGGCTGGAATGGCCTAGGATTCCAGCAGGAATCCTAGATCCAGTGCGATCTAGCCTTTGGTCCTACTTACCGTAAAAAATTTTCTTGTTCTTATTATCTTATGCAATGAACAAATATAGAAGGTCTATAGACATCAGATGCATTGCTGTGAATAGTCCTTCTCTTAAGAAGCTCAGTCTAATAAGGACTCAAACCCATAAATAAATGGGAGTTTAATATGGCAAATGCTATGCTACTATTACAATAACATGAAAGAACTGCAGCCCAGTGGAAGAGGCTCCTAATTTCGCCTGAAGGCTTCTGAGAGGAATTTCCCTTTGACCTAGAGATGAGAGAGGAACAGCAGGATGCTAGGAAAAAGAAGGGGGAAGATTAGCAGTCTCTACAGAGAAAGGCTGCCATGTTTTTCAGAGTGTGAGTGGTTGGCAGAGGTGTGTTAGGAGGGAAATGGCTTTGTCTCCCTTTAGGCAGATGACAAAGTAATTAGCTTTACTTCTCACTTTTTATTTTGTATGGATCTTTGGAAAGTTGACAGTGCTGTGGTTTACTCTTCCCCATGGGCCTTTAGAACCATCACAAGGGGCGCCTGGGTGGCTCAGTTGCTTATGTGTCTGACTCTAGATTTCGGCTCAGTGATGATCTCACAGTTCATGGGTTTGAGGCCCCTTTTGGGCTCTGCACTGACAGGGTGAAGCCTGCTTGGGATTCTCTCTCTGTGCCTCTCTCTCTCTCTCTCATTCTCACTCTCCCTCACTCTCAAAGTAAATAAACTTAGATAGATAGATAGATAGATAGATAAACAAACCATCACCATCACCAACATGAAGGGTAAGGCAGAAGGCCAGAAGCACCATATACAAGCATACTCAACTCCTATCACAAGAAACCTCATCTGGGAAAGGATTTGTTGTTTGAAAACATTATAACACTAAATGTAAAAGAATACTAGCATACATATGGTGCTTAGAGATATTTTGGATGTACTGATTTATTTTTTGAGGTTGGGAGATAGCAAGAACATGAAGTAATGGAAATTGCTTTATAGTCTAAAAGCAAATCTATTTAGAGCAAAACCATAATTACACACATAGCTTTTGTGACAGGGATAACAGCACCACACAACATTCTACTTGTGAAGATCCACATCAACAAGAGTTTGATTTAATGAACCACCTTCATTAGCACAGACTACCACTGGCTCATCCAACATTTAGGTAAGAAACCCAAACTCTGTGTCTCTACAAACTACAAACCACCCTGGCAGTTTCCCTGAGAGTACAGGTTTCACTTGGCACTTGGGCCTGAGAGAGTCCTCAAAGTGGGCAATTGTTGGGTATGCTGTGCATTTTGCACCTTTCTATTACCACAGCCTACATCAGGCTCAAGCAGAACAGAAGGGCTTTCAACGTCAATGGCTTTTACCATTTGAGATCTTGAAGCAGAATTTCTTAACCCATTCATTTCTGCTATTTCTCAGTAGCTGAGAAGGTGTATGACTCTCATTAGTCTGTAAAAAAATTATAGTTTCATGAAATAATCAGAAGGAGATATGCTAAATTAACAAATGGATTTTTTTTAAAGGGAGAAGGGAAGGTAAAGAATCAGAAGTACTTGTCACAGTTTAATACACTAAATAGGACAATAAATTGTAACTATATAGCTAGTGGTTTTAAGTATTGCAATTTTTTATTTTATTTTTTTAATATTATTGTTTAAATGTTTATTTATTTTTGAGAGAGAAAGAGACAGAGTGGGAGTGGGGGAGGGGCAGAGAGAGAGGGCGACACAGAACTGGAAGCAGGGTCCAGGCTCTGAGGTGTCAGCACAGAGCCCAATGCAGGGCTTGAACTCACGAACCACAAGATCATGACCTGAGCTAAAGGTGGATGCTTAACCAACTGAGCCACCCAGGTGCCCCCTCAATTTTTTTTTAATGCAAAATATTAACTCTTCTAATATCACCTCCCAAATTTATATAAAGAACACCAATAGAAACCAAACTCACTGAATCTCAAATCCATTTTAAAAGCACAACATCAACTTTTCCTTTTCTCCTTGCAACCGTCTCTGAGCTATCAGAAAGGTGATAATGGAGTGGAAGTTAAGAAGATAAGCTTTAAGGGATGCCTGGGTGGCTCAGTAGGTTAAGCGTCTGACTTCAGCTCAGGTCATGATCTCACAGTCTGTGAGTTTGAACCCCGCGTCAGGCTCTGTGCTGACAGCTCAGGGCCTGGAGCCTGCTTCAGATTCTGCGTCTCCCTCTCTCTCTCTGCCCCTCTCCTGCTCATGCTCTTTCTCTCTGTCTCAAAAATAAATAAAAACATTAAAAAAATTAAAAAAAACAAACAAACCAAGATGGGCTTTGGACCCAGAATGCTTGGTTTGCAAACCTGAGCACCCAAGAGGCAGCAGCTATCTGATCAATGATGATGGCGATGATGACAGCGGTAATGACTGCAATGAATTCAACAAAAAGAGGAAGATGAAGACGATGATTTGGTGATTAAAGGTCAGTGGGGCTTGTCTGTGGACTGATTTGTGCCATTTTCCTGATAAATACTTAAAAACCGATATACAGAACAAGAGATATTTTGCATCTCTGTCCCTTCCAAGCTGAATCAAAAAGAAATATGTTTTTGGTTGTGGTTTTCAAAATCTTCCCAAGGCCAGACTGATCAATTAAGTGTCACTATATCCTGTATTTAAATCACCATCTACTAGTTAGACCCAATGTAGACAGTCTACCTCCTGAGAGAATCTTAACAGCTTCTTCTGCACAGGGACTACAGAGTATTGATCAGACAGCCTCAGGCAGACTCCCTGGAGCTTGTACAGACAGACTTAATCTAATAGTGGGCAGAAATCCCAATAGCAGCTCTGTAGGAATCCCTGGTCACAAATTTCAATACCCTGCATCAGGAAGTTTCATAACCATTACTGAACTGTACCCGGTGGCCCACTGGGAATATGTAGAAAACTGATAAAAGAGAGAACAAAACATTTGGAAGTACAGGGATGAGTGATTACAATCTCTATTGGTTCTGATGTAGAGTGAAATCATCAATTAATTGTAAACATACTAATATAACTTTGCGGTAGTTGGCTAACTTAGAAAATCATTTTCCATTATTATATCACTTTATAACATCCCAATTTGGGCAAAAATATCTTTGACATGTTTATTTTCATTCTATAAATCATGCCACCAAGGTTAAAAAAAATGAACACCACCACCACTTAGGTACTTTATTAACAATCAAAATCAAATAAGAATGTAACTTTGCAAGATTAAAGAGAAATGGTCATCTCTTGGGGCACCTGGGTGGCTCAGTTGTTTAAGTGTCCCACTCTTGATTTTGGCTCAGGTCATGATCTCAGGGTCATGAGATCGAGCCCAGCATCAACCCTTGCTTCAGGCTCCATGCTTTTGCCATGGTGTGATCAATGTGGTTAATGTGGAGCCTGCTACTGATTCTCTTTCTGTCTCTCCTTCTCACTCTGCCCCTCCCCACATCATGCTCTCCCTTGCTCCCTCCACCTCTCTCAAAAAACAAAACAAAACAAAACAAACAAACAAAAAACCAAAAACAACCAAACAAACAAAAACAGAAATGGTCATCAAATACCAAAAATGATATGGGAGAAAAGAATCACTAGATGACACAAATACATTTATATAAAATACCCAATAAATGAACAAAGAAGGAGTATATAAATGCACAGGCGGTGTTTGGGTACATATTTATACTTATTTGTCTGCTATATTTCCCACCCTCCTGTTCAATAGAACTTCCATCCCCTTACTACCTTCAGAATTTACTCCGCCTGGTCCCAAATCTCACTTCCTTCTTCTGTGTCTTATTTCTCAATTACCAGTAAGTATTCATCAAATGACCTGCCCCTTTCTCCCAACTGTACTCATAAAAAATGCCAATTATATCTACTAAACATTTATGGAATTAGCATCCTTCTCTCAATCTCTAGAGCTACTAACCTAGCTCATGCCATGTGATGTTTTGCCTGAGCTGCAGTAGTGGCCACCTGTTTTTGTTCCCAGCCTCCAATCCAGTCCCTTGCATGTTTATTCTCCGTTTACCCTCCAAGATATGACCTTGCCCAACCACTGCCTGGAATACTTCATGGTTCCAGGACAAATTCAAAGTCCTTAATCAGGCACACAAGGTCCCCAGGGCCTGGTCTTTGTTTATTTCTAGTTTCAGATCTTGTCAATGATCTACTTATCATTGTCCCTTTGTCACACAAACCATGTCTCACAAACTGCACATCTCTGCCTCTGCTCTTCCCCTCCTTCTGGAATCTCTACTTCTCCCCTCAACTGCACACTCACTCTTTAAGACTCAACTGAGGTCACACCTTTTCACCCCAGGTTAGGTCCTGCTCTTATCCACTCCCGTAAAACCCTATACATATTGCTAATCATGGTTCTCACCACATACTTGTCCTGATAACCTATTTAAATATCTGCCCCTCCATTTTAACTCTTACAATCTGAACTCCTTTGGATTGGGTTTTATTTGTTATTTATTTATGTTAGTCTCTCCCGCATCTAAAACATAGTGCATACATATAAGAGATTTGTTAAGTGAGTGAGTGCTTAAGTGAATGGATGCCCTTCTCTAGAATAATTAATACTGAAAAGCAAAGTAAACAAAGTGGAGAAAATGCCATTCCAGGGAATTCAGGAATGGGAGATGGGGGGTGGGGTGGGTGGTGAGGCTCTAGGACACATCCCTGGGAGTTTTGCAATTAGGGGGAGTCACATGGTCAGATTAGAAGTGCTTGTTCTGGAAAGCTAAGTCTCCATGAGGAGCACCTAGGGAGGACACAGGACCAGCAAGATGACAAAAGGCTGTGTCGTGTGTGATCAATGTGAATATTCCTCACAACACCTGAAGGTTTAGTAAATCAGTCAAATCCACCTGTGTTACAGGTTCATGGGTTTCTGGTGAAAAACAGCTCAACTCTTGTACAGCTTTGTGTCCATGTTTGAGGATGTGCAGAGAAAGCATGAGGATGTAGAATGTGATCCTGGCATAGGGAACATGGCAAAAGTGACTCAAATGTCTAAGGAACAAGAGAGCCCTACCTAACAGAAATATGACAAAAGAGAATTAGATGGAAAGCTGGAGGACAGACACATTCATACCTCAACAGCAATCTCATCTGTTTTTGTATTTTTATGCATTTATCAGTTATAATATGCCTAAAAAATCTGATGGTGTTGAAGAAGAATGAGAAAACAAAATGACTATTCAAACCGTACCCCACAGTTTCCATATATGAAAAGTGAGCTTCTTAGCAGCCAATATGAAAAGAGAACACAACGTCTTAAGCAGCTGGGAATTACTCAAAAGACATGGGACCCCGCTTGATACTGAGGCGTCAAGTAGAAATGTTCCCTGGGTCCTCAGAGGGAAAACATTCAGAAACAACACGCGATAGCTTTATTTTAATGGTTGTGTGACAACAAGGGGAAGAAGTTTATTTTGGAAACAACCTTTAAAATAATCATGCAAAACCCTCATGCTCTTGACTACAAATGTACATAGAGACATTCCCTCCTATTAACCGCAGATGATTGTCTATTTCACATCGCATCTTGTATCTCAAACTGCATACTTGAGTCTTGAGACACAACTGTCAATAAAAGAAACATGTCTTATTTTAAAAAACAAACTTTTTATTGTCCATATCCTTGGTTACTTTCAGACAAGAGTTCACACATGGTTAGCATCACTTCCTATGGTGGCAGCAACTCACACTTCAAAGAAGCCTCATCAAAAGAAGGGACGGTACGTGTGGGTTTACAGAGCATTACAAGTTAATGATAACTCAGAGAGGCACCATGTAGCTTCAACTTGAGGAGGAATTTTCCCTTGGCATACTGAAGGGGGATCTGGCAGTGTTTTCTTTGTCCCCAGCCGACTTCTCAATGAAATGTCTCCACTTTGCACCCTTTGGGTTCAGTTGTTCAACTGGTTACAATTAGTTAGATGAGTAACTGGTCGAACAACTGTAACCAAAGAGTACAGATTTAAGTGTTGAGGTCTACCAGAGAGAGGTTGGCTAGTGGCGATCAGCAGAGCTCTGTCTGTCCTCTTCAATGTTTGCATGAACCACTTGAAGCAAGATGCATATTTTTAGGAGAAATTCATTGAACATTGTTTCAGTATCTAGTATTTGCCTGCTATTGTGGCAGGGACTAAGGGTACTGAGAAAACTTCATTTATATGTCCCTGATGCCACGCTGGGGAGTGAAAGAGACAGAGATTATATTACACAACAGGAAATTTAATGCTTGGTCTCTATCTAGAAAAACTTGAATGAAGAAAAATATTTCAAGGAGTGGGAAGGAGATACCTACCCACACCCCAAAATCTATAAATGTCCCATTAACATAAACATTCAGTCATTGTCAACACTGTGGAGCATATCCGAGAGTTACCTTTATTTAGTTAAACTCACTCAATAGTACATAGGCAACAAGTTAACATGTCTTATTTAATAACACGAACAAGAAAACAACAGCCCTGCCTCATTAATCTGAAAGCAGAGGGCTCTCATCTCCCCAAGGCCTAGGCTACTCCCTGACATTAATTTGGATACTTTGCAAAACTCATTCTTACAGGCACCAAATGGTCATTTATTATAATTAATGTGCCATGTTTAATGAGATCCTCGCTGTCTGTAGTAGTTACTCCATTCCCTAACCACCTAATATTCTTGCCATGGGACAGCCTTTTGCATTAGGCACACCTAGCTAATTTTGCCATCTGAATGTCGTGAATTCTTTTTCAATTTTTCAGTGTTGACTGAGACCTTCAAGAGTTCCCAGCACTGTGCTTGGAACTGGGTAAAAATTGGAGAAAAGAGAATTAAGTTCCTATTCTAAGAATCTGCTAATCCACTGGGTTGCTTTGCTACAACTCATAAACCCAGAGTGATTAACTGTTGGGTATTTTCTGCTGTTAAAAAAACTATTTTTTTCTCCATTCTAGTTATGCATCAGCAGTGAACATTTACACAAAGACCATGTAGTGTCCGTGAGCAAGGCATTAAGTGAAGTCCAACTCTGGGCTTAAATGATATCTCTCAGGGTTGAGACTAAGTAAAAATGTACACATAAAAGGATCAAAATCCAGTTTACATGTGGAATGTAAAAAATGGAACTATAGTAGCCAGTTACTTCAAAATATTTTCTTTGTAACATATATGTCTTTCCATAAGAATTCTCTTAATTTTCTAAAGCTCTGTAGAACTTCATATTTCAACTACAGATATTAGTCAAAGCTGTTTAAAACCAGGCTTCCCTTATTTACAAAAGGCAGTTTTTACAAGACAACTATCAAGAATAAACACAAAAAGAAATGGAAACTTTTCCATTTCTAGCAATTTGCCAGAGTAAACTGGCTGTGTACTGAACACAGCTGTTTCTGTGAGAGATTTCTTCTGGTTTGGGAATTTAATATTGACTGTGCTCTTGTGACATGAGTGTAGTAAAGGAAGGATTGTTCTGGGCTTGATAAGGGAGACCAGAAATAATTGCTCCCATGGGTTGTCCCCTGTTTTGGTAGCCAGACTCTAATCTGGGGCCTCCTGGTTACGAGCCCATCAATTGTCACATCAATTGCAAACAAACAAAATATTCTAGGACTTTTCTTGCCATCCTCCCTAACCTGAAGAAGACCCAGACCCAGCTGGGAGACAGTTCTGAAGATGAAGTTGAAGGCAGGAAGACAAACCTCAAATTTAAACACAAGAAAGAGTCTCTTATTCTCTACACTTCCCACTTTTCAACCATTGAAGGCTGTTTCTCACTGAATTCAATGCTTGGAAAAGAAAAACCAAGACAGTTTTCCCAGGCTGTGGTACATATACCTTCTTACACGCTTAGTTTTTGGTTTAATAGCAATAATAATAACATAAGATACTTTTAGCACATTATTTAATAAAATTAAGACAACATTTCCTCTAATTTACCCAGAGCCTATCTGGATTATTGACAGTTACATTTTATCCACTGCTTGATTTTGTGCCAGAAATGGTACACAGGATTGGACATATTATGGTATTTATTGTTCCCAACAGTTTGATAGGCTAACACTTGGCCTAGGAATCCAGGGATGTCTACTTATCCTTTGTGGGATGAACTATTCAAAAGGGGGAATTGTAGCTCAATGTTAAAAGTCAGTACTGCAGAGTTAACTGGCCTATATTTGAATCCCAGCTGCATGGAGTTGAGTAAGTAGCAAAATGAAGATACCAGTATTATCAAACTTTTAGTATAATTCAGGAGACTAAATCTGACATATGTTTCCTTGACGCATCTCTAGACCTATTCTGGACCTCTGGGACCCTTCCAAAGATCTCCCATGTCTGTAAACCTGCAGAAATGAAATACAGACCTGGGCGTCCCCAAAGATCCCAGGGCCTTGAAGGTCAGCCAAGTGGGTTCTCGGGTTCTATTTACTTGCTATGAATAATGTTCCTCACCCAAGCTGATCCCTTTACAAAAGTTCGTTGCTGTTTCTTTTTCTGAAGCTTCTCTTGGGGCCAAAGGTGTGGCCAGTGAGGATTTTGTGATTATTTGTGCTCCAGTGGGTTGCATTCTTTAGATCATGAAGTGACTGAGTTGGGCACAGGGATCAAGGACAATTCTTTCAGCCAGGAGCTTAAGGCTAACTAACTTGGCACAGGCCCATCTTCTGCAGCAAAATCGGGAATTCAGACAATTAAAAGTTAGGATATCAGAAACAATATGATTGAACCAAAGAGCTAAAGTAATGGAATCCTGACATTCTGTGCTCAAGCTATAAGGGTATCAGGTATAAGAACTAGAAATATCTCTTTTCTAGGCCAGAATAAACATAGCTCTACCTGACTTAGGTTTTTCTCTCAGTGTGGCTCACAGAGATTTCAGGGAGTTTACCAACTTATTTAGGAATGGTGCTTCATGGTTTAGGAAGAAATGAACTCCAGAATGCATCACTTGCTTCCAAGACATGACTCACACCTACACAGATATTTTCAAGAAGGTAGAGCTAGGAATGGGAGTAGGTACGGCACAAAATTGTACCATATAGAGACATAGGTCCTTGCCCTTAGCTCTCTCTCCTTAACACAGACATATACACATTTGGTGAAATAATGTCTCTAAATAAATATTACAAAGTAGAATTTTCAAAACCTAAAGAAGACAGTACGCATATCAGTGATTCTCTGTTAGTTTTGATTATGGACAACAAAAACCAAATTGGATCAGTCATAATGAGAAACTTCAGATGATAACAGTAATATGAACATGGTACCCAGTAAAGCTCTATAGGAGAACATCAACAAGACAGCAGGAACTAACCCCATAAAGTAGCACCTCAGCTTTGTTAGAAAACTTTGTTTTCTATTTACTGATGCAATAGCTTTGTTCTCTCAACAGCTTTGTTCTCTAGACAGCTTTGCTTTCTGTTTATTGATGAAATGCTTTTGTTATGATTAGTAACATATTTTTAAAGCCTGTACATCTCTTTAGCTATACATGAGGGTGAGACATAGCCAGAGGCGTTGATATAACTCTCTTCAGCTCCAAACAACACAGTTCATGTTCAGGAATACCAAGTGGTAAAGCAATGAGCTGATTTTACACCTCTTCTATGAATTAATTATTCAATTCAAAAACCATTTGTTAGACTACTGTTCATCTAGGTCCTGGGGAAAACTGGAGATAACAAGATACAGTCCTCGCCTTTAAGGAACTCCCAATTTCATGGAAATTCATCCACAAGCTGGTCACTTCCAGATGTTGATCTAGTTGCAGGGCACAGCACGTTCTGACCCTTTGGGCAAATTGAACCCATAGCCTGTTTCTGAAATACGATTTTAATGAAACACAGTTGTGTTCATTAGTTTACATATTACCGTGGGCTCTTTACATGCTATGATGACAGATTTGAGTAGTTGTGACAGAATACTTATGGCCCCCAGAGCCTAAAATAATTGCTAATTTGGCCCTTTATAAAAAAAAATGTAAAAAAAAAGCTCATCTACCTATGGTCTCATGATTAATAGAATTTATAAGTTTAAATTAGACCAAATATTTTCACAATGGGACTAGTCACAAGATTAAAACCTGTGACTCTAGTGAAAAATACAAAATGTTGAACATGGATTTTGTAACTAATATGGATTTTGTAAATTATAAAATATAAATTAATTTATAAATTATAAAATATTTTCTCATGATAAATTTATTGAAGAAAGGAGTTGGTTTATATATGCTGCTACAGAAAGATATTAAAGAGAATTTATATGTTAAAAAAACCCAAGGTACATACAATATTTATAGCACATTCTTACTTATGTAAAATAAAAGTAGGTTTTTAACTACACATACATGTTTTACATTCATTGACTATTTCTTCAAGCTGTATAAAATTAGTAGTTTTATTCCTAAACAGAGACACAGGTACCACTAGAAATGTTTATCATGTTGCTAACTAACCTGAAATAATGTATCTTAAAGTATTTCAGCATAAGTAGTGGGGTGTGTGTGTGTGTGTGTGTGTGTGTGTGAGAGAGAGAGAGAGACAGAGACAGAGACAGAAAGAGACAGAGACAGAGAGAGACAGAGACAGGGAGAGTGTTAGTTTTATTTTTCATCTTAAGGGCATTCTTTGACATCTGAAAAATCTCAATATTAACTCCACACTACAACCATGGCTATTCAAAAAAGCATGAACTATTTGCTATCTTGAGCTATAACTAAAAGATTTGTTAATTCACATAATAGTCTTTAAAAGTCATTTTCATATTGAGTGGTGTTAAAGAAATGTGGGTCGATTCAAAAACTTCACCTTTACCAACAAAGAACAAGGATGTATGAATCTAAATGGTGTCCTAAGCCTGGGGCTGTAATTGGGTCTTGTGTCCTGTTATCTTAAGTGGACTCTGTCAGCTAATTCTGATCAGACAGGCAGTTAATCCTTCCTGAAGAACACTGTCACACCAGTCTGGCATTAATATTCCATGCAAAACACTTATGTCTAAGGGACAAAGAACTGGGAGTGTATGAAGATTATGAAAACAGACTGCATGGCAGTTTGTAGCTCCTTGATATCAACAGCTTGCCCATAAATCACAATTCTATTTGAAATTTTCTTTCATGATTATATTATTCCTGATGACTTGGTTCTGAGGAAAAGACCTGGGTACCTTCTTCTCTTTTCATTAGCACATGCTATGTTATTCACCAAAAGAACATTACAGCTATAAAGGGTTACACAGCGACTCATTTAAAAATAAGTGACTAGTCTTGATCAAAGAGGTATTACCTAAGCCTCAATTAATGAATGTTCTACTTACTTCTACTTAGGACATGAAGGTCACCCTGGCTATAAGTCAATAGCACTGGCCCCATAGTCTTCATTTATCACTGGGCTCACTCACTCTCTTTTTAATCAAGAACATCCCCGAATATGTATTCAGCAACAATAATGCTAAGGCTTATCTGATGTTGAAAAGCTGTGAATTCAAGGGGAGAATCATAACATTTTGGTCTAGAAAGATGTTTTAAATGGCATCTATGTCATCTGTCCATGCTACTCATCATTTTCTACAGGAGGAAATGGAAATCGATGGAAGAAAAAGAACTTGCCTAAAATGGCTAAGCTAGGGACTAACCAGGATCAGAGCCCTTATTTACCTCTCAGCCTTTTCCCCTGCAGACCTAGGAATAAAAATTAATACTGAGGAAATAAGGAAATGTGTTTAATACTTCCAGCTAAGGACAAAATTCCTAGGAACTCTTCTCTCTATAAACAGAAAATCTAAACTCTTCAAAAAAAAAAAAAAAGGCTCCTCCTTTGCTGCAACACATGCTCTGAACTTATTTCAGGTTGGAAAGCATAACAATGATTCCTGGGTAGTTTTATGAAAACAGAATTTTCTGTAAAACAAATTAACTTGCCAAGGAAGACTATGGAACTTGAGAGAGGAAAGGGGCTACTGGTGCCAAGAGTCTGGTACACTGCTGAGAAGTTTCCAGACAGCAAGGAACACAGCGGGGAGTAGAAAAAAATGGAAATGATAGATGAAGTTGCTCTTCAAACACAAACTTGGTTTCTGACAGCTTTTGTTGAAAAATGTGGGAGACGCTGAGCAGAAACATTAGTGCAGAAGCAGTCCAGGGGCTCAAGTGCTCAAGGCTCTTCACCTCGGTGTAAATATTGCAACTTCCTCTCATCCTTCTACTGGAGAGAGGAGGATGAGCTAGGAGAGCAGCAGTAACTAGAGAGGCAGCTTCTAATTGAGAATTGTTCAGTGGAATGCAGAAAAAGCATAGTTTGCTTGGATCCCAACAACCATTTCTTCAAAAATAAAGGAAGTAATAACCATTAGCATAATGTTAATACAAATCCCAGGCTTCAATTACTTTAGACAGAGCTCTGCAGGAGATCACCTAAGGGAATTGTGGGGAAAAAGGAGGCTCCAATCAACTGCAGCAGGTTTGCTGATTCCTTTCTGTGGGCACAGCATGGCATTGAGTGCTTTGGGGATTATTACTGAAAGAAAAGATGTGCTTTCTTTCCTTGAGAGCTTCTGAATTTGGATGGAACAAGGTAAATACATGCAACTGAACACGTCACAAGTATATAAACAATTAAACAACTGAGCAGAGCTGTGCCGGCTCAGTACTGAGGGAAGTGCGAAGAATTCAAGTGGAGCTTGAGATAGAGATGAGACGAGAGATTTTATAGAAAACTTACCTGAGTTTTACCACCCAGAGGGGACCTTTCCAGTTTAACTTAAAGTGCAGGAGAGGATTATACTTATTATGAGAGCAGGAAAGTGGGAAAACCCATCCTTTAACACATGATGGAAGAACCAACAGAGTATTCTGAAACCTCCATGTCTAGAGAGAGAATACTCTTCATCGAAAATAAGATGTGGGGATTCTTGAAAAGGACAACCCTAAATTATGCACATAATAATTCAATGGGAAAGTCTATTACACCCCAAACTCTCAAAGTCTCAGTAACACAATTATACATTTTCTTATAACAAGGGAAATTAAAGGCTAATATAAAGTAACAAAAGACAGTATTTACCGTAATGTCAATCTTAAAAATGAAGTCATAAGACCCAGTCTAATTATATATTTCATAGATATCAGCATTGTTAGTTTAAATCCTATAAATGTCATATTCCGACTAACTTCTATGGGGGAAATATTCTATATGTGTAGTTCTAAAGCTGTTTTTGCGAGAAAGAAAAACTTGTCATCAGTATTTCTATTCTGATTACTTTTATATTTAAAAGTTTATAGGGGCGCCTGGGTGGCGCAGTCGGTTAAGCGTCCGACTTCAGCCAGGTCACGATCTCGCGGTCCGTGAGTTCGAGCCCCGCATCAGGCTCTGGGCTGATGGCTCAGAGCCTGGAGCCTGTTTCAGATTCTGTGTCTCCCTCTCTCTCTGCCCCTCCCCCGTTCATGCTCTGTCTCTCTCTGTCCCAAAAATAAATAAAAACGTTGAAAAAAAAATTAAAAAAAAATAAAAAATAAATAAAAAAAATTAAAAATAAATAAATAAATAAATAAAAGTTTACATATCCTACTTTTAATTATCTCAGAAAGCAATGGGTTAACCAATAGCTACCCCCCAGGGAGCACTGACAGCCCCAGGCATCAGATAAAATTTGTATGTAGTTTATAATTGCTAATAACAGTAGCCTAATAAAGCACCATAAACGTAAGCATATTTTACAGACCAGGAAACTAAGGTGCAGAAAGTTGATGTAATTTGCCCTTGCTCACTGCTAATCACGGGCAGAACCTCCAAGTCAGAATGTATCTATTGCCTCTCAGAGGGTTCTCCAGGGTCTTCTCTGATAGGAGTTACAGATGAGAAGATAAGTAGTTCCACTCTGCTATTCTTCTGTAGTACATGAAGTATCTCTCACGCTAAGTCTTTTCTATGGGTGTCTTATCAATGTTGCTATGTCTTAAGGAATTTTTTTTTTTTTTTTAGTAGATTCTCACTGACTACATTTGGAAAGTTTCCTGCATTCTGACAGATCATACTCCCAGGAAATTCTTCTTGATAAGAAATCTTTATTTTGTCCCAGCAATTCTCATAATTGCTCTTAGTATCACCCCTTATTTCTCTTTCCCCTGAAGTGTTTATCCTCTTTTAAAACTAAAGTAACTAATATGTCCATTCATTTATTTAGCCAGGCTGTAAATCCTCTTCTGTTGCATAACCTTTCAATTATTTCATCATACTTTCTTATGCTCTTTTCACTCCCTCCAAATTGTCTGCATTTTTCCCCCACCAGGATGGAGCTGCTGTGGTTGAGGCTGTACCTAAAAGCTGGTCAGGAATCACAAGCAGAATGGATCATTAATCACTTGCTGCTACCTACCCACACTTTCTAGTTTGTTGGTTTGTTTGTTTGTTTTGTACTGTTTTAACCTAATACAAGCTTTGTTCTCAAGCCTTCAACACAAGCTCTGTTCTCAGGCCTTCATCAATGCTGAATTAGTGCAGGGGTTTTTAATTGATAGCATATTGTTTATATATTATACATCTTTCTTCTTTTGTATATTATGGATACATTACTTCTTGTGGTATCTCAACCACAGAGAATAGTTGAGAGAAATGCTTAAAAAGCGTACATGATGTTGGGGCGCTTGGGTGGCTCAGTTAGTTGAGCATCCGACTTCGGCTCAGGCCATGAGCTCAAGGCTCAGCTCATGAGTTGGAGCGAGCCCTGTGTCAGGATCTGTGCTGACAGCTCAGAGCCTGGGACCTGCTTTGGATTCTGTGTCTCTGTCTCTCTGCCTCTCCCCTCAAGCCCCCTCTCCCTTTCTCTCAAAAATAAATAAACATTAAAAACAATTTTTTAAGCTTAAATAAAGTTGACATTTTACTCATTAGAAATCCTCACAAAATTATCTTGGGTAAAGAAGAAACAGCCAAGTGACATTTGACGATTGTTTGTGGACTCTTTCATCAGCTTGCATTTTTGACTGCACTGTCCCTTGTAAATTATATCAAAATCAAGCACATTTCCATCAGGTACTTTTCAATGTTTTCCTCAGTGACTTTGAATTTGACTTCTGATACTTGGACCTGCTTTAACAACATTCAGATAGTATAAAATTACTTTTTTCTACTCCTTTTAGGGTATAGACTGCTGCCAGGAGGCTAAAATCAGATGGGGCTAAGTCTTCCTGAGGCAGAACAGAAGTAATGAACAATAAATTCCTCTCTGTCTCCAACTCCATCTATTTCCACTATATTCATTCTCTTTTCATAGTCTCGTAATCTTTTGCTGTCTTTATGGTTTCAATGATCTCATTTTGTCTATCTGTTTTTTCTGCCGTCTCTCTCAATCCTTCCCCCTTGTCTCTCAATCCTCACATATCAGAAAGCTGCATTAATACAAATACACAAATAACTGTTAACTTTTAGATACCTAATTTTTTAAAGAAAATTCCATTTTTTATGTTTCTCATTTAAACCTTACTGTTGTTGCTAAGAATTATAACAGGATTATTAACCTACTGAAACTATCCTGCCCAATAAGTAATGATAAAAACGGATACACTATCCAAAGAGCTTTAACTATTTTTAGAAATATAACAGCACCAGGATATGTTTCCTATATGGTTGTTAACAGAGTAAGTTTAACTATCAAAGAACTGTACATAAAATTAATTTCACAATTACTGAACCTAGAAGACCGAGGTTCTGAGCAAGGGCCTAAGATTTATGATTCAGTGTAATAAAATTTGTGGACCAGACTTGTGTTTTCAGAGACAGGGTATGTGTTATCTACCTTTGAAGTTATAATTATTATAGATAAAGAAATAAAGATGACAATTATTTAAAGAGTTTCTGAGAAAATAGTTCAGTATTAATATTTTACTGTACACTGTGGGATATTTAGTGACTAAAGCTACTTATCAGGGGCATGTGGGTGGCTCAGTTGGGTAAGCATTGATTCTTGATCTTAGCTCAGGTCATAATCAGGCCAGGTTTTGAGTTTGAGCCCCCACATTGGGCTCTGTACTGACCCTGCAGAGCCTGCTTGAGATTCTCTCTCTCTCTCTCTCTCTCTCTCTCTCTGCCTCCCCTGCTCATCCTCTCTCTCTTTCAAAATAAATAAACTTAAAAATTATATTAAAAAAGCTATTTATCATCTATGAATTTAAACTGCAAATAGTTTGGCATGGATATTGTCAATCTGCTTTTTGTCCTTCTGTGTCATATGACTACATTTTAAGAAAAAAGAATAAATCTATAGTACTACTGTTTAAATTAGATGCAAGAGCTCACAGAAAATGGTTAAGGAAAAGATATACCACTGTGCTATCAGTAAAAAAAAAAAGGTAAATAATTAAAATAATAATGACAGAAATCTCATCTAACTATTGTATAGTGACAATATAATAAACAGATGACTGTCACACACTGACTAGGAGAGACTAAACTTAGACATTTCAGAGTGTAATTGAACATTACATGAGATAATCAGTAATCCTATGGGCTCTAAGACTCAGAAATTCCATTTCTAGTTACGTACTTCACAGAAACTCTAAAAATGTGTGCATAAGCACACACGACACTGGTGGTCACTGCAATAGTCATTCATTTATTCATTTCATACATACCACTGACTGAACCATGGGCCACTGACTGCACAGCCCTGTGTGCTTGAGATCATCTCTGAGCCTGAAACAGACCATTCTCCACGCCTTCAACGGCATGTTCCAGGGCACTGTTTGCAATACTAAAAAGCTTAGAATGATCTAAATAAACATCAATGAGGCAACAGACAAGTAAAATAGTGTCTAGTCATAGAGAAAGAAAAATCCTGTTGAGTGAAGAAAGTATGCTGCAGATACTTGCATGATATGTAATTTGTGTAAAATTTCAAACCATATAAGATGTAATATTGTGTGTGTGTGTGTGTGTGTGTGTGTGTGTGTAAAAGCAAAATAAAACTGAATAGGTCATATACTCACTAATTGCATAATAGTGGTTGACTGCATAAGGGTAACAGGAATAGAATGCAGAAAAAAATTCAACATTATGTATAATTTTTAAAAATAAGTGTGACAAAATAATAAAAAAAATTGATTCTAACTGGTCTACATGTATGTTTTATATATTAATATTTGAATTTTTTGTATTTTTAATATTTTAAAAACTATTATATCCATAAAATTATATTTGTAAAATCATATATAACCACATTTTTATAACTGTCTATAAGAGAAACTTGTAAAAACATTGATTCTACAAAGAATGTAACCTAATTAGTTTATTACAGGGTGACTGAAAACTTACAGCATCAATAGCATAGTGAGCCAATTAAGATGAATTTTATAACAGCTAAGTAATTAGTATACCATCAAATCAACTACAAGAAATAAACATGTAGTAGTTGGGTTTCTTTTTGTGTGTGCTTTGTTTTTTGTTTTTACTTTTCTTTTTATAAAAGGAGCTATAGCATGAGAAGGGAGTTATAAAAAAGGACATAGGGAAAAACACCCTTTAGGTGTTTGCCAGGCATCCCTGCCTCACTTAGCATCCAATATCCCTTAAAACAATGGAAATAGAAGGACATGTTTAATGTTCAGCCTTAGTCCTGCCTAAAAGTGTATTGAATTAACCTAGTGGATCCCAACTAGATGATGTGTTTACCAGGGCTAAAAAGCCATTTACACAGATTTTAACAAACTCCTAAGAAAGACCTACATGGATCATACTTAGGCTATGTGACCTGGGGAAAGGTACTTAACCTTTCTGTGCCTCAAATTCCTAATCTGTGAAATGTAGATATTAACAGTAGCCATCTGAAAGGGTTTCCTGGGGCACCTGAGTAGCTCAGTTAGTTAAGCATCTGACTCTTGGTTTCAGCTCAGGTCATGACCTCATGGTTCCTGAGTTCCAGCCCCGCATCAGGCTCTGCACTGACAGCATGGAGCCTGCTTGGGATTCTCTCTCTCCCCTCCCTCTCTCTACTCCTACCCTGCTTGCTCTGCCTCTCAAAACAAAGAAACAAACAAACAAATAAAAGGGTTTCCTGTTACTTGCTGTATCAAGCACTTATACTGAGCATTCTATATGCCATATAGTGACAAAAAATTAGTGCTGTTTGCTAAATAAATAAACAAGCTGATCCAGAAATAATTTCATGTGTTTAGAATGAGATGCATTCTATTTGCCCCACTTATCTTTTACTAACTTCAATCAAACATGCCTTTATAAAAATCTTAAATTTTATTACAACACATTCTTTGTCATGTGAAGCACATCATAATCAACTTACATCTAAGTTTTTTATATCTTAGAATAGATCTAAGGAGTAATTATTCAAAATACAAATATCTCAATGTCTTCAACATGTCATTAGAGTGCAGAAAAATTTTTTAAAGTTTTTTTTAACATTTTTATTCATTTTTGAGAGATAGAGCATTAGTGGGGGTTGGGAGAGAGAGAGAGAGAGAGAGAGAGAGAGAGAGAGAGAATCTGAAGCAGGTGCCAGGTCCTGAGCTGTCAGCACAGAGCCGGATGCGGGGCTTGAACCCATGAACTATGAGATCATAACCTGAGCCAAAGTTGGAGGCTTAAGTGACTGAGCCACCAAGGAAAATCTATTTGATTCGGCAATTCCAATTCATCATCTTTCATGCAAAATGCAAAACTCTAATGATAAACAAAAGGTCATTTATTTAAACATCATGTAACTTAAACCTCTGTGCCTACTAAGCACATGTCAGAAACTACATCAAATCATAACCAGCTTGGCACTCTAATTCTAGGATCATTTTTGCCATCAGTTTTCTGAAAGAGTGGCATGGAATTAAGCATACTATCATTAGGCATTGATAAAAAAATTTAGCATAAGAAGAGGGTGGGGGGAGAGCACTTCTCTCTAAGGGGTAAAGTCCTTTCATGTCTGTTCTTATTAAGTGAACTGTCATGCACAAATGATGTGTATGTTACTTATAGAGAACTAGAGGAAAATGCTCCCCACCTTCATTCTTTCCCAGTTGGATCATGTTAAATGACCCCAGTAGATTTTGTCATTTTGTGCCCTCCCTGCCTCAAGTCTTCATTCACTTCATGACCTGCAGTGCACTTATCAGCATGGCCTTCACCTGGAAGAAGTGGCCACTATCCACTAGAGGACAGGTGGAAACTGTCACGGAGCAGGGCACTCAGTAGTGCGCACATTTTTCTTGCCTCAGGGACTTGTAACTCCAGTGAAGAGCTGAGTGGCTAAAGGAACTTAGGTAAACAAACATCTCATATTATGACTCACTGTTACCCCATCATTATTTTTTATAAATGCCATTTGTTTGTAAAGAATATAAAAACTGAATCCCACTTGCAAGACAACTATGATTCTAAAATGACACATAACATTTCCAAAGTGATAAAAAGAAACATAACCCTTTCAAAAAAATAAATTGTTTACAACCAAAAATTTGTATGCACAATAGGAAACTATGGAACATTATTAGGATGGATATTCAATATCCAAGATGATATTAAATTGACGATAGCTCTTCAGCTGTGTGTTGGTTTCAGCATGGTATTTAAAGGATCTGATACTTGCGGAGACTAAAAGCATTCTCCTTTATTTCCATTCCAGCTAGCACTGATAATCTCTTCACAGAAGTCAGAAGAGTAACAGTAGTGACAATAGCCAATAATATTGCACTTTCTCAAAAATAGCACATTGTTCTGAACACTTTACACATATAGACTCATTTAATCCTCCAACAACCCTGCTTTTACTGTATCCACTTTGCAGTTGAAGAATTTTAGGCAAATTCTCAGTTACCGTTTCTAAATCAGCAGGTTATAACTTTAGTGGACATAAAAATCTCCCGAGGACTCTGAAACAGATGCCAATTTTTTGACCATCCCCCCACCCTACTCTCATTTGGTAGAGTTGGTTAGGGGTAAATTCTGGTGTTACAAGCTCCATTCTCATGTAGTCTGAGGACCAAGCTTGGAAACTGCTCTAAATTACACTATTCCCAAGGATATTCCCATTTACCTTGGAAGCCTCTCTGGTGATGTTTAGGTCTTTGTTTTTCTGTTTCTGGACATTTATTTGGTTGCCATTCATTTCCAAGTAAAAATATTTATTTGATCTCAATGAAGTTGAATCTCTACTCTCCCTCCAACTAAATTTTTAATGAAAACAAACTAATTGATATGTTTATGCTTTAACTATGTCAGCTCAAATCAAAGCCATAGCACTGTCCTTGAGAAGCCACATTCTCACAACAAATTGGACACAGGCTTGTGAACTCCTGTCTTAACTTTTAAAACACTCTGAAAGGGAAATTTTCTAGGATCTTTCCTCAAATAGATGTCTGCTTAAGAAAGGATTATGACTCTCAAAGGGATATCTGAGAAATTTATAAATCCCTGAAAAGTACTCAGCGTATCATCATTCAAAACCACATAAAATAACATTCATGAGCACAACTTGCTTTCTGTGGGATCCTCACAGGAGGAAGATTCTTCAATTTTTACAGCAACTATAAGCTTAGAGAAGCACCCACACTGTAAGAAGAGAGACTGTTAGAAATATCTTGAGATTGTTCTTGACTAAACAAAATATTCTCTTATTTTCAAAGATAAAGAATGATTTTATACAGTGCAAAGACTACTAAACCATTGTTTACTTCATCTATGGCTACATTCTCCCTGGTTTTCAAGATAGATTGCAAAGGTCTTCCAATTCTAGTAATCTGAAAAGCTGTAAAACGTGATAAAAGAGAAGCATATACATGAGACTCTGGAGGTAAAATGTTTTTTGAAAAAGATTCTGAGATATTTTTGAAAGGAGTCTAAACTGAAGTATACAAAAGGCGTCTGCCATCTGTTCTTACAACTACAGCAGTTCACTTGTGGAGCTCAGAAATATCCTTGTTTCCAGTCTTACATGGGGACACATGGGAAGGGGATTCATGTTGAAAGGAGGCATTACTGAACGGGCTACTTTTTAAAATATGTCATGGACCAAAGCAAATCTCTCCCTCAAAACAGTGAGATCTTTCTATAGCTGTTGTCCCTGGTGTACTGGTAAATATTTATGTTCATCAGTTGGCTCTCCAGAGGAAATAAGCCCTATATGTAGGTTTTGGCAATTTCCATGGCATGAATACCATGACCTTGTCTGATTTCAAACTCCCAATGTGACACCACGAAATGTGGACTTGGGAAGAGATGTTCAGTATCACTGTCATACATGGTATTTCTACTCTACACAGATATATTGACTTAACCCCAAGAGCATAGGTTGTAGTAAAATAATTAGAAATTAATGAGTTTTGAGTATAGATCACTTTTGCTTTTCATATAATGTATTCAAGTGCAGGTTTATATAATTCACTAATGTCTGTGCTTAACAATGGGCTCTCAAAATCTCTGAAAATGGAACAATTGGCTCTCATGACTCCAGCTATTGTTTCAAACCTTAGGCAAACCTTCCACCTACCAATCCATTTTTATATACAGCTATTTATGAATGAAATTTTTCACTTATATAAAATGTATTTAAGTACTTAAGTAAATTTTATTTAAGTAGAAAGCATTACCCCATGAACACAAACTATTTAATGAATACAGTTCAATATCTATATAATTTTATGAATCATAGCACTATATGACTTCACTGTTAAGAAATCCTTGAGAAATCATGTAATCATGTAATCCAGTCACCCTCAAGACTTACTGTGAAGACTGTTGGTGGTAGCAGCATCCTTACTCATTCTCCTACTTGAAAATTGCCACTTCATGCAAAGAGTCATATTCGGTTCAAAACCCCTCTGATGACTCCTCAAGGATATACATAACTTTACCAACTCTACTGTTTTCCCATGGCTGCTGTGTCCAGCATGCCAAATCTCCTTATCTTATACATGCCATACTTATTTATTCTCCCTCCTAAAACTGTTTCCTCAGCTCTGTGACACATTCATTCACCTGCCTTTTTCAGACTTTTTTTTAATAGAATGGTGAACTATTTACACACTTACCACAAATGCTTATTTCAACAACAGAATCAGAATACCTAACCAGTGGAGTCTAGAAATTTGCTTTAAACAAGGAGCTCAGGCGATTGTAAGATCTCTAATGTGTCAAGATCAACTGATTTACTGAGTATTAACTAAATGTTAAGGTGAGACTAAAAGGACAATAAAGCAAAATGTATTAGTTTGGTGATGTCAAACTGTAAATGTCACGATTCAGTGTAACCAGGTATTACAGGATAATAGTGTTCAGGGTCAGCACTAAAAAGACAATGATAAACAAGCCACAGACTGTGTGGGATAAACACTTGGAAAAGACACATCTGATAAAGGATTGTTGTTCAAAATATATAAAGAAATCTTAAAACTCAACAATAAGAAAACGTGTTTTTAAAAAATGGGCCAAAGACCTTGACACCTCACCAAAGAAGATATATAGACAGCAAATAAGCATATTATAAGTTGCTCCACATCATAAATTATCAGGGAAATGCAACTTGTAAAAAGAAGATACCATTACACACCTATTAGAATGGCCAAAATCAGGAACACTGACAACATCAAACACGGGTGAGAGTGTGGACCAACAGGAATTCTCATTAGTTGTTGATGGGTATGTAAACGGTATGGCCACATTGAAGACAGTTTGGTGGTTACTTACAGAACTAAACATACCCTTACTGTATGATTCAACAGTCACACTCCTTAATATTTACTCAAAAGAGTTGACAACTTACGTCCACACAAAAACCTACACATAGATGTTTATAGAAGCTTTATTCACAATTGCCAAAACTTGGAGTAACAAGGATGTCCTTCAGTAGGTGAATGAATAAACTGTGCTACATCCAGATAGTGGAGTATTATTCAAGGTTTAAAAGAACTGAGCTACCCAGCCATGAAAAGACATGGAAGAACTTCAGATGCATATGATTAAAAGAAACCAATCTGAAAAGGATACATGCTGTATGATTCCAAGTATATGGTATTCAGGAAAAGGCACAACTATGGTGAGAGAAAATATCAGTGGTTGCCATGTGTTGAGGGGAGAGAGATGAAAAGATAGAGTACAGAGGATTTTTAGGACAGTGAAAACACTTAGTAAGACACTATAATGGTGGATACATGTCATATATGTGTCCAAACCCATAGAATGCAACACACAAGAGCGAAGCTTAAGGTAAACTATGGACTTCAGGTGATAATGACATTGCAATATTGGCTTATACATTGTAACAAATGAACCACGCTGGTGAGGGATGTTGACAATGGGGAGGTTATGCATATGTGGAGGCAGGAGGTACACAATAAATCTCTTCATCTTCTCAATTTTGTGGCAAACCTAAAACTGCTCAACAAGATCCCAGGAGTCTTTTTTTTTTTTTTTTTTAATTTTTTTTTCAACGTTTATTTATTTTTTATTTATTTTTGGGACAGAGAGAGACAGAGCATGAACGGGGGAGGGGCAGAGAGAGAGGGAGACACAGAATCGGAAACAGGCTCCAGGCTCCGAGCCATCAGCCCAGAGCCCGACGCGGGGCTCGAACTCACGGACCGCGAGATCGTGACCTGGCTGAAGTCGGACGCTTAACCGACTGCGCCACCCAGGTGCCCCGATCCCAGGAGTCTTAAAAAGAGAGATAAAATGATGACACCAGATCATCAAGGGAGACTTCTTCACAAAAGAAGTAAAGGCCAAGTCAGAACCTAAGGAAAGCTATTCCATTTTGGTGCTTCTCAAAGTTCAAGGACAAGATTGGCTGAAAATGAATTACACAGAGCCAAAATAAAGGCCTTAATAAGTTTGAACTTAAGATAGAAGTGTTGTTGTCCGATAAAAATTCCTTGGGCTCCACACAAATGCAGATTCCCAAGCACTGTATTCTTGTACTAGAGATTCTGATTCAATAGGATGGAAAAGAACTGTGTAAGCCAGCAGTTTCGATCTTAGAGGAATTGCTGGAGGAGCAAGGAGCATAGACAGGTCTTACATAGGGCAGCATCACTTTCAAAGTTTTAAATTAAATTTCTAAATCTTCTTGGTTCAGCTCAAGTCCAAAACAGTGTGAATCTTATCTGATTATTACAGCTCACAGCAACCTGTTCTTTCTTTTATCGATCACTGCATTTGGAGTTCAGATTATACAATTATTGATTTTACATGTGCCATTCCTTTTATTCTACTGCCAGTTCATAGCGCTTAAGTAGTTCATTTTGCTGCATTCCTCATGATACCTAATGAAGGCAAAGGCACCCAGATACACAACAAATATCTATAAGTTAGTTGGTTCTAGGGATTCTCGGTATCTAATTCTGTTTCTTAGACACATGAATAGGAATATAATAGTAAAAGCAAGGAATTAATGAGTGTTCACTATGTGTTGGGCACTCCTGAAGAAGTTTATATGTATTAACTCATTTAATTCGCTCGACAGTCTTATGAGATAGATACTATGATTATCTCCATTTTACCGAAGAGAAAACTGAGGCTTAGTCATTTTCCAAGGTGGATTGACTTAAAATCCCATGCCTTTTGTTACCAAGCTATACTGCCTCTCCCTACTATGCCCCACTAAAAATACTATTTAAACATATACCATATAAAAGAAAGCTGTGGTGAAATTATGGTCAGCAATTATTTTTTAAATTGTTAGTAAGAATGACCCAGAAAAGATACTACCATGTACTCTAAGACAGCCAGAAATATTGTAACATTTCCCAGGCTCAAATCTGCATGTGCCAGCTAGCATCACTGACCCCTACACAGACTCAGGATTCAAAGCCTCCTGTGTGCCTTCACACTCCCAATGCCAAGTCACACATGAAGAGAGAAGAGAGGTGCATCCACTAGTGCAGCAGCAAAAAAAAAAAAAAAAAAAAAAAAAAAAAAAAAAAAAAAGAATACATCATAGCCTCAAAATCCATGATGAGTCCAGCCCTTTAGCAGTCTAGTGAAGGGGTGTGCATCTTGAATATTATTAAATGTGGTGTGATCTTTGTTCCCCACCGACTCCCTTTTAGGTAACAAAACAGCTGAAGACACTATTCAGGAACATAAAATAGGTTGTAATACTCCCATGCCCTATAATTAATCTTCACTCAATCACAAGCATTTCTGTTTCATGTATTGCTTGAAGCAAAATGCTAATAAGGCAAGAAAACGTGACTCTAGGACAATGCTAGAAAATGGCCTTCATTTCTCTTCTTTTGAGATAAATAAGATGCTTTTGATCACAGCATCCAGTGAATAATGCCTAAGTCTCTAATACAAGATTTAGTTAAATTATATCCATCTTGGGAGATGAATAACCTGAATTTAAAAGAATAATTTAAGTTGAAAAAAAAGGCAAAGCACCTTATTACTAAAAGCCTAATCTTTTTTTTTAAATTTTTTTTAATCTTTATTTATTTTGAGAGAGAGAGTGTGAGTAGGGGAGGAGCCAAGATAGAGGGAGACACAGAATCAGAAGAAGGCTCCAGGCCCTGAGCTGTCAGCACAGAGCCTGAGGCAGGGCTCGAACTTACGAACTATGAGATCATGACCTGAGCTGAAGTTGGACGCTTAACCAACTGAGCCACCCAGGCGCCCCAAAAGCCTAATCTTTTTGAATGTGATTTTATATATTCTAGATCCTATAAAAATATTCATTATTACAAAAATTGTCCCTTGTCTCCAGTTTTTTGTCTAGTTCTTACCGTTTCCTTAATTCTATCTCTATACATGGTTCCATGATAGTTCTATTTATTCCGGACTTCTTGTTCCTCTAAAGATTGTTTTGGGTACTGGATGCTATCTGCCAGAAACCTAAGAAGAACAGAATAATCTGCCCCAGGATATATTAAGCAAGCCTCATTGGGGCTCATTGAACTCATATACACATGTGTACTCAAACCTCTTGCTCTTGAAAGTACATGGTAGCAACTCAATATGTATGCCTGAAATAGATGTGTTTATGCTTCTAGTGTTATTTTACACCTCTGGAAGTTCAAAACATGAAAGTGAATATTGTTTTTATTTCTCACAATTGCTGCACTGCTATATAGTTACCATTTAGACTCCTTTAAAAAAAGTAACAATCTTTATGTTTTCAAAGCTTATCAAGATATGACCTAACACTGTATCAAATATGAAGGGCATTGAGGTCAGATAAAGCCAAGGCATTTGCCAACCCCAAGGTCTAGATGAGCAGAACAGGAAAGAGCAGCTACATATACCTTTAACGTCCTTGGATGGTAGAGAGGGAACTTTAAAAACACAAGCGTACAAGGAGTTTCCTAGGGCAGTTAATCCCCAGAATTTAAGCTGTGCAGTGAATGAAGTGAATGAAACAGGGGCTTAAATCCACTGGGTCCTCTGGCTTTCTCATGACCAGTTGTGTGAATATGGGCAAATTTCTTAAATAGTTAAACATGTTTTCTTACCCTTACAAGAAAAAGAGCAAATGCCTCACAGTATGGTGTAAAGACCAAATGAGATACCACATAAAAGTATTTCACACAAAGCCCAGCACAGAGTAAATACTCAATAAATATGGACCAATGTTATATTCTCAGGTGATTGCTTTTTTATTACTTTGGGTAAATATAAATATGGGAATCCTATAAAAAGGCAAATAGAAGTTGGGATGTATGAAATGTATCATTCATGTATTAATAAGCATGGGACAAACAGATACAAATGCATTGTCCTTTGAAGGAATGGCATGAGTGTATTTGGGCAAAATACTTCATGTTTCAACCACAGAAGGCACCTCGTAACCCAAATACCCACATGGGTTTTTATAGAAAACTTTATATTTTTAAATGTTTATTTATTTATTTTGAAAGAAATAGAGAGTGAGAGGGGGAGAGAGAATCTCAAGCAGATTCCATGCTGTCAGCACAGAGCCTAATTGCAGGGCTTGAACTCATGAACTCATGAGATCATGATCTGAGCTGAAATCAAGAGTCTCCAACCAACTGAGCCACTCAGGTGCCCAAATACCCCTCAGGTGCCGTCTTTTGGCTCTGGTCATTAAGGGTTGGTGAGATATGGCCCCATGTTGGGCCCTGCATCAAAAGCATGGAGCCTGTTTGGGATTCTCTCTCTACCTCTTTCTCTGCCCTTCCCCCACTCACATGTGCCCTCTCAAAATGAATTAATAAAAACTTTAAAAAAAATACTGCATACATTTGACATGACTAGGTTTGGAACAGTGCTTTCAGGAAAAGCAGAAGGCAATGATTAACTTTTCTCCTTGCAGTTGGTTACATTAAATAACTTTACACAGAGGAGGGAAAGAGAAGCTAAAATCCAGGTCATAGAGTATTCTGTCAAGTTTGTTTTTTTTTTTTTTTTTTTATTTTTTTCCTCCTTTCCCTCAGGTAGCAAAAACTCATGGGCTTTTTAAGGGGAGCCAACCTGGCTAGGCTTTTCAAACTCCTTTCATTCCTTGCTTGGGAAAAGGAAAAACCAAGGTATGGGAATACAGGAAACAACACTTGATTATCCCTGAGCCTTCTAAAACCTAGCCTGAAGACTATTCCAGAGGAGGGTACTGGCTGATGTTCATAGCTAATTAATCACTGGAAGCCTGGAGGTAGTCTGGGTCATTACAATCCTCTTAGTATAGAAGTGTCTACATATAGAAGAGCCAAAAAATCAGTGGTTTTCTTCAGGGATCACTGAGACATTGCAATCCAACCTAAAGAATGTAAAATCTCATGGTGACTTCATCAAGATTTCAAATTGTTCTGATGAAACAAGGAAGGATGTTACAAACAAGACTGGATCAGAACAGGTGTTGGCTAAAAATTACATCGTTTTGTTTATTTGGTGTTAGTTATGCATAATTAAAAATACAAATTAAGAAATCATGATGCCAGTAAGTGTTCTCATTGGCTTGTGGGTAGATGCCCTCTGTTCTCTAACCCTGTTTCCCTTGCAGTGGATTTGAGAGCGCCATCAGGTGGTGACACAGTGCGGTTCCAGGCGCTGTGGGGAGAATTTTGTCTGAATGCCAAGGTTTGCTGGAAATAACTGCACAAACATGGCCAATATTCCTGGAACTTTAATTGACCTAAAGTTTTGTTTTTGTGCTTGAAGTATAGTAAAAATTAAAACATATAATGAAATTATAATAAAATACCTCTTGTGAAGTAGAATTTAAAAATCTGAGTCAAACAGACTTTCATCAAACCTCGACTCTGCTTCTTACTAATTGTGTCACACAGAGCAAGTTACTTAATATTTTTGAGTCTTGTTTCCCCACCCATAAAATGAAACATATCAATGAAACTTTGAGACTGACTACTTCAGGCTACCTCTCCAAGATTCTTTCCCTGCTGTCCCCCATTCCTCATCATCACCTTTGGATACGTTAGTCCTGGGATTTCCTTTCTCTTGGTTTCATGGGGGAATAAATACCCATCTACACATCACCTCCTCAGGCAGGGCTGTCCAGCCTGCCCTTGTGTGCTAATGTCACATCTGACATAGCCTTTAGTTTTTGCATTCTTCACATCTTGTAACAATTTCTTCTTTCCCCGAGTTTCATTCACTACTGGACTTGAAAGTCTGGTCCATATTGTGGTACATCTTCTTACTCACCTAGACACCATTCCTACCACATCTCACGTTCGTAGATGCTCAATGAGTGTTGGTTAGATGTTTTTTAAAAATAGCAAAAATTATTGAAAGGTTAAGAAGCAAGAGCAAACAGTCAGGAGACTTTCTGGAGGAGTTACATTCATTGCCCAAAAAAGGAGACAAGTCACTTAGGAGAAAGGGGTGAAGCTCTTGTACTTAGCTGGCAAATATGTCGATTATGATCAGTGGAATACACTGCTTGTAAAACTGAGTTATAGCCCTGATCCCCTGTAAAAATTAACAGTAAATCCACTTCTAAATGTTGTTTGAAAAGGAAATCAGCATTTAAATCTTAAGTGTTTAAATTATTAACAATTAGACTGCACTGCTTTTTCTTAGAATCTTTTGGACTTAGGAAACAATTAGAAATCCTGAGGGCTTGATTTAAATAAATAGTTTCCATAAGCATCAAAGTTACTTGTTTTTTCACATAAATAACAGATCAAGTCCCTGAAACACTGCTGTATTTGGAAACTGAAAGACTTTTATTTAAGTCCATTCCCAACCCATTACGTGACCCTGGCCAAGATAGTACACTTCTCTGAATCTCAGTTTCCCTATAAAATGGATGATAAAACCATCCTAAGGGGTGTTACAAGGATTAAATGAAATAATTCATTAATAAGCACCTAGTCCTGTACCTACCATTTCTTTTTTTCCCCACTCATACTTTTCCTCTTACACATATATTTTCTCTAAAATTAGTGTTTCCTCAATAACTATTTTGTAAGTTAAATGCTATCAAATTATTAAATGCTTCGTGGGAAAGTAATATGTTTTCAGTGCTTTAATTTTTAAAATGAGTTTCAGTCAGGGGTGCCTGGGTGACTCAGTTTCAGCTCAGGTCATGATCTCAGGGTTCATGAGTTTGAGCCCTGAGTTGGATTCTGTGCTGACAGTGCAGAGCCTGCTTGGGATTCTCTCTCTTCCTTTCTCTCTTCGCCTCTCCTCTGCTCATGTGCAAGCCCTCCCGCCCCCCTCCTCTCTCTTTCTCTCTCTCAGGAAATAAATACATAAACTTTACAAAATAAATAAATAAATAAATAAATAAATAAATAAATAAATAAATAAAATGAGTTTTAGGCATTAGATGACATGTGAATAAATTAATGATGAAAAATATGCTTCTCAAATTTTTCTTTATTTTGTTTTCTTCTTATTATTTTTTGAGAGAGAGAGAATGTGCAAGACAGGAAGAGGGGCTCAGGGAGAGAGAGAGAATCTTAACCAGGTTCCACACTCAGCATGGATCTGGGTCCCACAACCCTGGGATCATGACCTGAGCCAAAATCAAGAGACAGAAGTTCAAGCAACTGAGTCACACAGACACCCCCTATCCAATTTCTCTATGATGTATATCTTAGAACTATCCTCTCATAAGCACATAAAGTATGTACGCACCAAAACAGCATAATTTTGGTAATAAATTCAATGTCAATGTAACCTTAAAGAAATTAAATCTGCATGAGAAATAATATAACTTTTCAACAATACGAAGATACAATTAATTATCTTTACTCACAAACATACATACATATTGTATACAGAAGTGCAAAATATATTTTTAACACAGGAGATCATGTATATCACCATATAATTCCAACTCATTAATCAATTAATTCAACAGATTTATTGAGTGCTTGCTTTGTGCCGGGAAATGAGCTAAGAACTGGCAAATAAAGATGAACAAGACAAATTCTCTTCTTTCTAGAACCAATCACCCAATGAGAGAGAAAGACCATGCATAAGGCAAATAAAAGGTGATAAATGCTATGATAGAGAGTTCAAGACTGTAACTAATTTAATATTAAAATCAGTTCTACTACTTCAGAACTGGGCTTTCCTGAAATTGTCTTTATTGACTTTATCTAGCTTCATCAAATAATCGTCCCTTCATCTTTTTACTTAGACTTGTTTAGGAGGCATCTAAGGCAGAACAAGGTTTTCCACCTTCAGGTCAAATATACCAACAACGTTAGATGTGAAAATGAAACATAATTTACAGGCCTCAGCTCCTATCAATTTAAATGAAAATAGACAGTTGGTTCAGCATATGTTGATTTCTTAAAATTGAAAATCGACTTTCCCAGCAATATGTCTCAGGGAAAATAAAATGTGTGGGCTAGTTTAATTTACTTATATTAAATAATGTTTACAGCTGATGTTTGATTACATTCCTGAAGGGGGGAAAAAAAGACTGTAATGAAAGAATTACAATTACTATTTCCTTGGGAACAAAGATTCCTGGGTCTATGTAAGTCTGAGAACTTATTTCAAATTACTGCTTAGAACATAAACAAACAAACAAAAACTAAGAGAAGTCAGGATGGGATCCTTGGTAGAGCTACTAATTCTGAGTAACAACATAATAAAACCCGAAGATGTCTGCATCAGTTTCACAAATGATATATTTTATCACGCTACATTTATGAAGAAATTGTTGACATGCTCTCTTTAAATGAAAGAGCAAGATAGACAGGTTAATCCTGTAAGTACCTTGGCCTGATGCATAGACCTTCCCAGACTGGGTGATTTTTACCAAGAGAACTTGACAATCCATGCTATCATTGTCAATCACATTTAGCTTCCTAAAATTTGAAAGCTGGAAAACGTTGCTTTAATTTAAAGCCTTTAATATAACATCTAATCTAGTAGTTCCTAAACATCAAAGCTTCACCTTGGGAAAGCTTCCACCAGTCCATATAAAGAGAATAATAGAAATAGAAGCGAAATAGTTTCATGTATTTGTCATTAAGCTAAATTTACCCAGTTTAAATAATTATATTTTACTCTGACAAGATTTTTACCACTTTCTAAAAATTAAAATGGGGCACCTGGCTGGCTCATTCAGTGGAGCAGGTGGCTCTTGATTTCGGGGTTGTGAATTCAAGCCCCATATTGGGGGTAGAGATTACTTAAAAAATGTAAAAAAATCTAAAATAAAAAATATTTTAAATGTACGTGATTTTATGAAATGGTAAGACTATAGTGTAGGAACTTCTAAAAAATGACCTCACTTGCCAAACCACAAGTAGGTACTCTGATATGAACTACCACATTTAAAATCAATATTTAAGAACTTGAAGGCCAGAAATCACTGGTCTACACCACATATGTTTACTAGGAGAATCAAAAATATAATGACTTGTCTTTTCCCCCTTTAAATATATTTTAATTATTTATCAGTGCATCTTTATTTATCCCACATTCTTCAGAGGGATGTGTTATCTGAACATTTTGTGTTTCTATATAATTCCAGCTATATAATCAGAGTGAAATGAAGAGTATTTGAATATTTAAAATTTTATATATATACCCCACTGCATAGATGAAATTTTAAAAGTACAAAGGAGCCTTTCTTCAGGATAAAAAAGTCATTATTCCATTAATAATTTAGCATCTTGCAAATACCTAAGAAATTATTAAATCTGTAGAAAACAGAAAAACATAATGCAAGATCTGGGAAGGAGAAATGGCATCAAATGTTAATTAATGCATTTCAAGATCATTATCATAATGCTGATGGAATTGAAAAAAAAATAGCATAAGCCAGATCATTATTTGAGGTTATTGCAATACAGTACAAAGTGAACACAGCAAAATCACTGACAAAAAAATTATTTTTATTTCAAGTCCACCCTTGAAATAGAATACTTAGAAAGCAGAAATTGCATTATTATTATTAACTAGTTGTTCCCATCACATCCTATTTGGAGAATGTCTACAATGCCCTTGGGAAAAGGCTCTCATTGAGAAAAAAACGTCACATGTCTGAAAGGGGAAATACGAGTTAAGTTGCATTTTAATGCAAATTTTTGGTCTCAAATTTTTCATATTAAAAATGAATCCCAAGTGTACTAATACAACTTCTATGGAAAACTGGAAGTATTTATTGAAGTTGAATTATCCATACCATGTAAACTAGCAACTCAAACAGAAATGTGTACTTATTTATTCCAAAGGGCACGGACTAGAATGTTTATAGCAGCAGTATTTGTAATAGCCATAAACCTATAAACTACACAAACACTCATCAATAGTAGAATAAATAAATAAACAAACTACAGTCTATTCCCACAAAACAATATGAATAATTGCACAAACTAATGTTGAACAAAAAGAGGCAGTTATAAAACAAAGTAAATATTGCATGATTCCATCTATAAAAAATACAAATAGAGGCTAAATGATTTTATGCTGTGGGAAGTAAGGATAGTGACCAGCCTTGAAGGGAGGGAGTAGTAACTGGAAAACAGAAGAAAGGCTGGGGAAGAGGGGTGGGGCCTTAAAAGGTTCTGTTTCTTGACCTGGGATCTGGTTACATTAGCATGAAAGTTCATGTTGCTGTATCCTTAAGATACATATAACTTTCTTCAGATAAGCTATGCTATAACTCAACATTACAAAGAAAAATAAATCCCTAAAATAAATAAATGAATTAACAGGAAGTAAATATCCAGTAATTTCTAATACAACAATATTTTTAAAAACCTAAAAAGCAGCTAAGGAATTTGAAAAATAATATCATAAGGAGATTTGGAACAGATCTCAAATTTAAAAATCATTGTACCTAGAAAAGCACTTTTTAGATCTTCAGCATGTGCCATAGAGATCATTACTTCCTATGACATACTTTATTTAGAAAAAAAAAATATGAACACTAATCTTTGAAAAATATGTGTGTGTACCTCTTAATGTTATATTAGAATAATTGTCTCATTCTATTATGGTCTGCTTTAGGACTAAAACTTCAGCTTTGGAGAAAGTGGTTTTTAAAATAACATCATTTTCCAGGTATACTTGATAAGTACTTGCAATTCTGGGAGGCTTGTTCTAAGCAATATATAGTTTAGATGAAAATATAGCCTTGTCAGATCAGGTTCTAGTACAATAACTTCCAGTCTGAGTTTTGGCTAACTGGTCACTGTAAAAGGGATTACACTGCTGACTGCTCATCAAAAATCCTTTTCTTCTTGGGCACATGGTTAGATTTCATTTCCCAGACTCCTGTGCAGTTAGGTGTGATCATGTGATAGGTTTCTATCCAGACTCCTCTGTATTCTTTTCCCCTATGGTTGTCTAGAATCATGCCCCTAAGATCAGTATTGGAAACCATGCATGAAAGATGGCCAAGCCTCTACCAACCTTGTCCTTAAATGACTGGATTCAAGAAGGCAAGACCTGATCTTCCCTTGTGTTTATGCCATTACATGTTTTTATTGCAAACATTAGCCTACTCTAAATCATATAACTGGTAACACATTTAGGGTTTCAAAATAAAATTAGTAGATTATTGTTTTTATGTGTGGTAGAGTGGAGTTTTCTATCCTCCTTACCCACTTTGTACTTTTGCATTCTTAACCCTGATGGGAAGGTAAAGGTTATTTTAGCAAAAACAATGCATTAATGTTACAATATAAACTATAGATCTTACTTCTTACTAGAAGAGACTATGTCTTAGATGTATTTCATTCTTAAGAAGAATGGGGTTGGAGCATAGGCTAGGGATAGAAAATAAAAAGGAGATCCTGTATGGAATGAAATGTTGCCCAGTGGAATAATAAAAAGCTGGTTTTCAAGACTTTTCTGGATCCCAGTAGTCACGGCCTGCCCTAAGTAAAACAGAATTATCTCTGGTAATGGCCAATAACTACATACTGTTTCAGATATGGTGTGGAATAATGGATGGATTCTCAATGGAGACAAGAGGGATAGCTATCTTTTAAGCATAAATGTAAGCAAACTTAGTAAGATATTTCACTTCTCTAGGTGAAAGATGTAAAACATTGGATTTTATACCCTCCACAAGTTAACATAAATACCCGCTTTAACGTCTCTGGGCATAGAGACATTGACATGAGACTAATTCATTATGCCCCATGAGGCCAACTCAAACATCAGATATCTTCAGCATGTCATATTTTTACACAATTGCAAGTAATGACCCTGAATAAAAGCCTGATTGTGTGCATGTAACCAGCAAGGACCAGAAATTCTTCATCTTCATACTCCTGCTGCTTAGGACAGCACTGACATGTAAGAGGCACTCTACAGACTACAGAACAACATTTGAAACAGTTAAATCCTTACAGGGAATCTTGCTCTTGTACAATACTTCCCAACCCAAGTGGTATTACAGACCAGATAATGCAATTTGCTCCTGGTCAGGATACTCTAAGAATGAGTGAGCCAGAGTGGGGTGGAGAGAAGCCTCAATGTCTAATACCGAGAAAAGAAACAGAGGAAGTCAAGGGGTGAAGTTCTACTATGGACAGTGTTTTGTAGACACTGAACTGGGGAAAAACTCAGCTAACGAGAGGTAATATTTTGGCTGTAGACCAAAGTTGTTTCTTTCTCCAAATCAGGAGAATTAAACAAAATAGAATGCAGTTATTTCTTCTAATAATATTAACCATTTGTTGAGAAAAACACTTGAATTTTCATGCTTTATAAATGAGGTTATTTTGATTACAAACTTTTATTTTCAGGCTCTACTTACCCATACATAGGATAGTGGAGATTTAAAACATTTATCATTTAAACTAGCTCCCACATTGAGATTCATTTATCAAGCTAGTTCAGTCCAAAGGGGATCGGGGACTGTCATTAATCAGAGTTACCTCATTTTCCCATTTCATTTTTGTATCAGCTATAAATAGCCACCAATCTGTCCATTTGGTATTTTCTGCTGCCTTCAGTGTGATTTCTGCACTGCTTGATAAAACAGGATTACTCTGAATTAAAGATCAGAGAGGCTCTAGTTCAATTATTTCAGTCATGTCCCCATAGGCTTTGCATAAATTATACTAGACCATTTGTCTATGAAACAAAGGAGGTCTTGATAGTGCAGAAAATAAACAACTTGCTATTAAATCTGATTTTAGCTTTTTTGGGGTATTAGATTCCTAACATAATGTGTATAGGTTAATAGCATCTGATTTTCTCTTTAAAAATCCTTATTCTATTTCCTTCCTCATCATTCTTGGACACTATATAAGAACATCTATTTTTCCTAATAGGTTGGATATTCTGTTATATTGTGTTTCAAATCTCATCAGCTAAATGTTTTTCCCAACTCATCAAATTTAGCTCTGTGGGGACTACCAGACTACGTCAGATATTGCTAATCGCATATTCAATTTCATTCTCCTCTTCCCTTTCACTTGTAAAGCCCACTGTTGTTCACCCAAAACCATGCCCAGTTAAAAAGATAAGCTCCCCAGCCTCTCTTAAACCTAGAAGCAAGTGTGTGGCATTATTCCTATCATGGAGAGGCAAGCTGAGGGTACCTATGATGATGTCCTGGCTTCCCTCATATAGACACTACCCCTTTTTCTACTTCCCTGTTTCCTTTCTCTACCATGGTTGGCAAAAGGATCCGGGAGCAGTCACAACACATGTGATCATGAGGTAACAGTCAAGGACGGGACAGTATGCTGAGGATGGTAGGGAAGAAACATAAAAGGAAACTACGCCTTTGATTATATCATAGGATCACCGTGGTAGCCCTACACTGCTACCTCCAGACATCCTTTTACACAAGACAAATACATTCTTAGATGGTTAAACAGCTGTTTTGTTTTGTTACTCATGGCTGAACGCATTCTTAACTGATAAAAAAAAAGACTCCCATCTTTTTGTGTAAAGACTTTTCAGCATACCTGTCATACTTTTAAAATATGAGCATTCTAAAGGAGGTGATGCCAGACTATAACGATTCCAGTAACTGGCTTCTTCCTCATGTTATTACATTAAGACACATGAACTTAGCTTGTATTGCAGTTAATGTGCCCTTCATTCATTTCTTTGCCTATAAGGTATTTTGAAAGTAAATATACACAAATTACCTATTTTAGAAGTTGCAAAACAGCAGAAATATTTGTAAGTCATCTAATTTAGTTCTTGACTCATTTCCCAAACTATTCTTTTGGTGTAAAATACATTATAATTGAATGCTGTTCCCATTGTATTTTATGCACACTGGTTGTCATGCTAATGTGCACAAAAGGTTTTATCGAGCATGAATGTATTAAGTAAATCCCAATCCTTGCCACTGCAAATGCTGACAGACTAAATAAAATTGCTGACAATTGCCAAAACGTATCCAGATAGATGAAAGTTAGGCAAACATCACTACAGGTCCTAGTGGATAAGCTAATCCTTTTATATTTGATATTTGTCTTACTAATTTTAAAATAATAATGACATATTATTAAATTATATCTATGCATTCCCTGCAATTCTCTGGTAACCCACTGAACAGGGTGAATTTCAATAAAATTCAATGTCTTTGTTTTATATGTGATCTCAACTAAGGCTTAAAAATAAGCCCATCAACTAACCCATCCTTCTCCGAAATCCTGTATTTTAATTTATGCTAATATCCTTAGCAAAAGTTATATTTTTATGATTTTATTGACTGTTAAATTGCAGTGTTTTTCAAATGTCATTAGGGAGGGAAGGACTGAAAAGCAGAGGGACTAAAGGGTGGGGAGCGTGGGGAAGGAGGGGGGGGGAGAGAGAGAGAGAGAAAACAGGCAGAATTTCCTCTCTACCAAAAGGGCATTGTTTTCATAAGGAAGTTTTCTGGATTAATTAAACAACTTAATTCACAAATTAACAAAACTCCACAATTAAGATCTGATGGAAAAAGGAAGGGAAATCTTCTGACCTTTTGGATTCTAACCTCCCAATTAGCTTTGTTCCATGCTCCGCCTTTAAATACTAGTTTGTGATCAGTATCAGCTTTCAGATTTAGGTAGGCAAAGCAAGCTAAAAGCAAAACCCTGCCTTTTGACTAAGAATGGCAAGGGAGAATCGGTAGTAATTACAATAAAATTGGTTTACAGAGACTTCACTTCTAATCTCTGTCAGATGGGCACAAACTAAGAACCCATTTATGTCAACTAAAGGCTCCATGAGTCAGGATCATTCATTATGTAAATATGACCTTTAAAATCATATCACAGATATAATCTGAATAATATATCCATGAATAATTGAGAATTGACAACATTTAATATTTATTAAGTGCCTTTTTATACAGATTTGACTCAAGTAAGTCAATTCCATGGACCCAGTGATGGTACCCACTCAATGATTTATTCAGCCTCTAAACATGATGAGTAACGTTGTGTAAAGAAGTCAGAAATTGCACAAAGGAGATTTCAAGATGAATGAGGCACTGTCCTTATTTTCATGTGGTAAGCTCCTTAGGGAGGAAATAATAGTTCTTTACAGAATGGAAAGGTCAACCACACATTAGATGATAAGTAAAATGAGGTTATATTTCAGTAGGGTCTTAAGGGATGGATTTTGACAGGTGGTGATATCAAGCATATGGAAGAGCAAAATCAAAAAAAGTTCCAAATGTAATACCATTGAGTTAGAACATATGTAAAAATGAGAAAAAATCCTGGACAGGTAAAATGGAGCAAGGGTTTTAAAAAACTCATTAAGGAGTTTAGGTTGTTTTAAGAAGACAGCAAGTCCTGGGGCGCCTGGGTGGCTCAGTGGGTTGAGTCCGACTTCAGCTCAGGTCATGATATCATGGTTCCTGAGTTCCAGCAGCACATCAGGCTCGCTGTTGTCAGTGCAGAGACAGCTTCAGACCCTCTGTCACCCTCTCTCTCTGCCCCTCCCCTGCTTGTGCTCTCTCTCTCTCTCTCTCTCAAAAAAAAAAAAAAAATTTAAAAGAAAAAGAAGAAGGAGAAGACAGTGAGTCTTACCAGGTAGGTGGCAAGAATAAATTGGCAAGATGTACCATAAGCAGTTTCAAGGCCTCTTCACCCCACTAAGGACATACATGAATATGTTCTATGAAGAGGGGAGGAAGACGAAATTTTTTGAATTAGATTTATTTCTGCTTCTCTTTATGATTGCATAGATTAGGATATTATCTGCTATGTTGAAACAAAGCTGAAACCTTACTAATCTTCTAAGTGTGTGATTACTACTCTTTTATTAATGGCCAAAAAAAATTGAAATGTCAGATTATTTACCCCTAACCATCAATTTTGTCTTTATGGGTGGAAAGTTCCCATCACCACCATCTTTTCTTTCCTCTTTCTTCCCTCCCTCTTCATGGTCTTTAATGGTCTTCTTAATCATTTAGCAGTTATGAGTGATGATTAATCTCATAAAGTACAAAGTACCAATTTTATCAACTTTTAAATGCTGAAATAATGAATTTTAATGAGTCCATTATTGACAATCAGTTCCTGATTGTTACAGAAGGAGTAAACCTGAGTTTTGAGCCAAAGTGTTAAGGATTAAATCTGTATTAATCTAAGGACAGATTTTTTATGAATTTTGTTAACTATAGTCTAGGGAATTATAAACTTTTACTTAGTGAAAAGATAATATGAACCTCTACTACCTTTCATAGTCTGATGGAAAAAAATTCCAAATATAGATATAGATACAGATATAGATATAGATATAGATATAGATATAGATATAGATATCTAGATATATATAGATATACACATAGAGACATTCCTCCTGAGGTACTGGTTTTATTTAAAACATTCTCTTTTCTTTTTATACAACTATATTTAAACTATGATTCATGGTTTAAGAATGAGTAGGATAAAATAGAGTACAGAGTATTCACAGTAACAGACTCAATGTAATAGATTCTACACTATATCTGACTTCAGGCTTTTCAAATGCGTACAGAAAATTACATACAACTTGTAAATTATTCAACTATTCTACCTCGTTAAATCTATTTGCCCCAATAATTTATAAAAGAATTAGGTTCCTTCAAATTAACGGTATTACAAGTGCTGCATCACTGAGACAGGCAGGATGGAAGGGAAGGAAGATGTTTTGAGTTCATGTGCTGTGGTCCGCATGTAGGGCTGAAATATGGTAACACACAAAATGCTCAAATACCTCATAAAGTAAAGCTCATTTTTTATCAGCTATCTTCTAGGTAGAGGTAGGAAAATTCTCAAGAAGAAAGTAAAAACTAATGAGATAATTCCACATATTAATTCCATGGGGTATACCATAGACTCCCTCCCTCTCTCCCTCTCTCTCTGTCTCTGTCTCTGTCTCTCACCCTCTCCCCAGACTCTCTTCCTTTCTTCCTTTCTTAAAGAAAAGTCACAGCTCAAGAAACGGTGGGGGGGCGGGGGGAGGAAAGGAGAGTTTGGAAATAATGTAAGGAAGAGATGAAGAAAACTTTCTGCAGCTGACCCTGAGAGTAACCTGAGGGAGTCTAACCATGTTCAGAACTTGAGGGACTCCAGGCTGCAATGTCTATGATTAAATTCTAAGCCAGTGACAACATGCTTCATGATGTGCCCCACAGTCATGCTTATAAATGAAATCCTTAATAGGAATTGCGTACTTTCTTAAGTACTGTGCTCACAAAATCCCTTAAACCCTATAAATCTTATATCAAAGTTTTGAGCTCCTTCTACTCAGAAAAACCTCAGATTTATCAGTTGTCAACAGGTTATTTGTTTAAAGTGCATACCTTTCAACAATTCCCGTCTCCTGAAAGTGTTATGAAAGACATTCATTTGAATGCCAATGGAATAGATGAGTAGAGAATCCCATCTAACATTTATCAAGTGATGTTGCAATTATGAAACATAAATCTTAAACGTGAAACTGGGCACATAAACAGACTGGAAGATTGAACTTGAGATGAATGTAAAGAATGATCACTAAGGTCAGGGAAGGTAATTGGAGGAAATATTTTGTTTTATATTAACCATATTCAGGCAATCTACCTTACAGAGTTTGGGTTCTAAATTATTCACCTAGTGTCTTGTAATACCGTCAAATAAATTCTAAGAGGTAACACTTAAGGGGGATGCTTGTATGCATTTTTAAGTCATTGTCAATAGGCTCTTTCATTGTATTATTTACCAAAGCAATGGTATAGATTTAGTTTAGATGGAATATATTTAGTTTTTCTAAATATAGAAGGAAAACCTACTACAAAGGAGAGTATCACTTATGGAAATTAAACTTTACAATAAAATTTTCAAATTAAAATAAAAAGCAAAAGACCTGGAAATAGTTGTTTCAAATAAAAAAGAGTCAGCTGTAGTGGGAAAAAAACAAATGTATAATGTATAAGAAACAAATCATCATTAAGATCCACTAGCTAGATGCCAAAAGGATATGAGAAAATTGAATCACAAAGGCAAATAAATGAAAAAATATTGATCTTTGCTGAAAATAATAATGAGATGGTATTTTATACTATTTAAGGGGGCATATATTTTAAGAAAATTATAGTGTTGAATAATGCCTAAAACTACACAATATTGTTGGGACATTGCAACTTGATAAAATTCTTTTAAAAGCAATGTGAGGGGTGCCTGGGTGGCTCAGTTGGTTCAGCATCTGACTTCGACTCAGGTCATGATCTCCCGGTCTGTGAATTCAATCCCCTCATCAGGCTCAGTACTGACAGCACAGAGCCTGGAGCCTGCTTCAAGTTCTGTGTCTCCCTCTCTCTGCCTCTCCCCTACTCACTCTCTGTCTCTCCCTCTGTCTTTGAAAAATAAATAAATGCTAAAAAAAAAAAAAAAAAAGAAAATATAAAAGAGAAAAAAAAGGCAAAGTCACCAGGGGCTCCTGGGTGGCTCTGTCCGTTGAGTGTCTGACTCCTGATTTCAGCTCAGCTGAATCAAGTCCTGGGATTGAGCCCCACGTCCGGCTCCACACTGAGCATGGTGCCTGCTTAAGATTCTCTCCCTCTGCCTCTGCCCCTCTCCCCCCTGTTTACACATGTGCTCTCTCTCTCTCTCTCTGTCTCTAAAATAAAAAAAAAAAAAAAGGAAAAAGAAAAGAAAAAACTTTTAAAAAGCAATATGACAAAATAGTAAACAATCAGTTCCAGACAAGTTAAAAGATATGTGCAAATGAGATGTTCACAGCATTATTATCTATACCAGCAAATGTGTAACATTTGGAGAATAATTATTTCAAAGGTAGATTTATCATTGTTTTCTAATTGTTCTCTTTTCTACTTCAGAAGACTAATAATTATTCCATTTATTCCTGTGATTGTGTTTCACGTATTTTACTAATACATTTAATTATAACAAGCAATATCACACAACTTTTTTCTCTCCTATTCATGGGGGAGTGAAATCCTTTATTTTTAATTCAAAATTTGACATTCTCATATTGTATTTCCCTAAGCTCTGCAAATGTTACTAACAATAAAACACAGTATGTGATAAATATTTTAAACAAATGTCAGTATATGACCCATGTATGGCTCATTTTATCTATATGAAGTTGAGACATTTATTTAAATAAACTTGGTATCAAAACCTATGCATATTTTGTTTGATATATGTTGATATTTGAGGCAATCATGAGTATCTCTTACTGACTGAATTTTAAATATTCTACCCACAGAAGCAGTAGCATTAATCAATCTTTAACATAATATGAACTGTTAGAAAAACATGGCTCTGCACATTTTCTGTATAAAAATAAAAGTCTTTTGACATTTCTTTCTTTCTATCTGATTCTGCCTTTGCAAAACTGGGAGTCAAGAAAGCAATAATATTGGATTCAATATAGTGTATTATGTGTATGAGTATATTTAGCTATCTGTCTATACTGATTCACATATGTACATATACATATATTTACATGTATTCATCATGAAAATGGCAAAACCCAGATAATAAGTTAAACACTGGGTCAACAGCAAGATATTTAAATATTTATTTGTTTATGTTTATTTATTTTTGAGAGAGAGAGAGGCAGAGAGAGAGGGAGACATAGAATCCAAAGCAGGCTCCAGGCTCTGAGCTGTCAGATGTGGGGCTCAAACTCACAAACTGTGAGATCATGACCTGAGCTGAAGTCGGACACTTAACTGACTGAGCCACTCAGGTGCCCCGGATATGACCTCTTCCATGCCCCTCAACAAGACCAACAATATGCTTTGGCATACTTTAAAAATTTATTAAATTTAATGAAATATTATCTTTATTTATAAAATTGTTTTTCACAATACTGTGAACTACTAGAGTGCTAAGGAATTACGTATGTCAAGTGTTGCATTATACAGATGTTGACAATGACAGAGAGGTAGGGCAGCTTGCTCAGGCTACACAGTTTTTAAAACCTTCACACCTGGTTCTTCTTTGTACTTTTTTGCAGTCATTAAACATTTAATATAAAATTATTATTTTAGTAATCCAGAAACATATTTCTTAATAAAAATAATATATGTGTAATACAATGAAAAATAAATATAATTTATTAGGTTGTAGAATTTTTTCACAGCTATTAAAAATTATTTAGAAAACAATTTAACATTGTTTACTCTTTGGTATTGCTTTTACTAACTATATTTATGAGAAAACATTTGACTATAGCACTAACTTGGAATTCAATCCAATGACTTTTTTTTTTTATTTACTATTTTTTCCAATCCAATGACTTTAATGGCATAACATAAAGCTTATGTTTTTAAAGTGGGCTTCCTGGGGGGGGGTGCCCAGGTGGCTCACATGCTTAAGTGTCTGACTTGTGGTTTCCGCTCTAGTGGTGATCTCGCAGTTCGTGAGTTGGAACCCCGCGTCAGGCTCTGTGCTGACAGCGTGGAGCCTGCCTGGGGTTCTCTCTCTTTCCTGGTATCTCTGCCTCTCCCATGCTTGCTCGCTCTCCCTCTCCTCTCTCTCTCTCTCTCACTCCCTCAAAATAAAAATATAAATGTTAGAGAGAGAAAAAAAAAAAGTGGCCTTCTTGGGAAAGAAGACATTTGGAAGAATTTGCTTTCAAATATGTCAAATTGTTATGACTATTTTTCCTTTTGTATAGTTTCTGATAATTTACAAAATACTTTGAGGTAAGTATTTAAGTTCCTGATTTTGCTTATAGTAGTGCAATAAAATGAATATTGGATAAAGATTCCTCATTATCTTTTATCCTTTTCAATCTTTATCAGAATGGTAGAACTTCACATAAATTTTAAACTAAATATCATATTTTAATTATTTCCAGAGGGATTAAAAGTAGAGTATTTCTTTTTTAAAAAACTAGAAGAAAATAAAATTAAATTCAAATCTAATTTTGGGCTGAGGAAAGCTTTTCTACAGAAGTAGCAAATAAAATTGTACAAAGGAAAAATAATTGTTGTGGCAATAGGTAAAAGAAAATCTATTCACATAAAAATTCATGTAATATGTAAATAATATGTAAATAATTAATTACATGGCAAATAATAAACTGAGAAAATTCTTTGTGCACAAAACAGGATAGAGAAAGAAACAGTGAATGTCCAAATAGACAAAAAAAACACTATAGTGCAATTCACAAAAGAAGATATTGAAAATTCCCATGCACCACTAAAAGAAATTGGTAGTCAGAATATTAATTGAAATGTGTTAGATGTTATTCTGCAAGCTACTAATATGACAAATCTTTATTAGGTAAAATATACAATACTTGGAAGAGTGCAGTAGAATATGGTAGTAGAATATACCATTAGCACACTAACAACAGTTTCTGAAAAGCAGTTCGCAACGTGGCTTAAAATCTTTAACTCTATGTATCACACATCTGAGAATCCATCCTAATTCTAAAGGAACAATTCATAACCGACCTTCAAAGATATTTATTGTAGGATCAAAGCAGATAATTAAATATCCAATATTAAGAAAACAGTTAAATAAAGAGTAAGAACATAAAATTATGCTACAGAAGTTTATGAAATAACAGGAAAATAAAAAATTGTTAAAAAATATATTAATTTTAATTTGAGTCTTGATATACTATTTTAAAATATTAATTTAATCAAACAAAAATGTCTCTTTGAAGGCTAAAGATTTGAATACCAATCATTCTGGCCCCAACGCACTGGCATTATGAATATTTCTTCTTTATACACCTTGACAACATTAGTGGACTGCTAGAGAAATGCCCTAACTGAGCTATTTCTAATTGCTTTTTAATATTTACTTATTTATTTTGAGAGGACAGAGAGAGACAGAGAGACACCCTGCAAGAGTTGGGGAGGGGCAGAGAGAGAGAGGAGACAGAGAATCCCAGGCAAGCTCCAGGCTGTCAGCACAGAGCCGGATGTGGGGCTCAGTCAAACTCAAGAAACCATGAGATCATAACCTGAGACAAGATCAAGAGTGGGACACTTAATCTATTGGACCACCCAGGTGCCCCAGTGAACTACTTCTAAAGACATGAAATACTATATTACTGTTGGTGTTCTGACACTGAATAGTGAATGAATTCAAAAAGCATTTAGTACCCTAAGGTCTGTTGCCTATTTTTGTTGTTGTTGTTAAGGAAAGAAAATTATTAGCAGTCTGGACCTTCCAAATAGATAATCTTCTACCATTTTTTCCTTGTTTTATAATGTACCCACATATTTAAACTATAGTAATGACCAAATAACCTACACCCATATATTTACTAGGTATAGTCACCCATTTCTTTTTCCTACTGGTATTTTTATTCTAAAATAGAAAAGAGTGGAGGAAAGGATGAGATATTATTGTATAAACATTGTCTTCAGTATACTTGGCAACAATAGGCAATTCTCATAAACTTTTAAACTTGTGACCAACTTAAAACTTGTATGGAAACAGTAAATAGTGGCACAGTTATGTGGAATTTAGTTGTAAAAGGTTTTGCTTCCTTTTACCATCACTCACTTCTTTGAAAAGAAAATTTCACATGAGGCTATGGAATCTATGAGGCACAGATACCCGAATGAAAAGAGAGGCAACTACAACAGTGGACTTAAATGTGGGGTTTCCTTTTCTTTCACATTTGAGGGGAATATGCAATTGGTAGCTAAGAACCAAGCTACTACTGCTGTTTCAGCAACCTATGAAATTATTCAGAGAAAGACGGAGGAGCACAGTATTCGGCACTGGAAAGGAGTTTAGTGAGGAACTATCCAATACTCTCCTTTCATATCTGAGGAAATTGAGCCAAAGAGAATTGAGATAATTTGCCTGAGATCATTCAGCTAGCTAGTGGCAAGAGGAACAACAAACGTCTTTAGAGTTAAAGTAAACTGCTCTGTTCATTCATTTCTACACAATTGCCTCTTGGATTCCAGGCACCTAGTGTAAGTCAAAATCGGGTATGAAATGTTGCTCTACAAATCTAGGGTCAAAACAACAGAAAAATAAAACAAGTGGCCGCTGGGCAGAGATGTTGAATAAATGAGTTCTCTGTACTTTCCTTCCATCCCCATTCTCATCCCCCAGGCTCTCGGTCAAACTAAAAAGGATACTGACCTACTTCAAATAATCTGTGTGTTGGGTCTCACACTGTCCTAATGTATACCGATGGGCATTCTCTGTACCCCTATGTCCCTTGGTTTTATCATCTAGTCCAAAGTCAAGATAACCTCTCCAAGGCCCCCTTTTCTCTAAGTCTCTAAGTGGCTGACGTTATCTCTTTTCCTTTCTTTCCTTTTCCTTCCTGTCCTTTTCATTCCTCTGTCCAGGGAGTATGCTTACCTTCAAGAAATTCCTGCAGTTACTATTCAAAAGCAGGAAAATTCCAAGAGTTGTACCCAACACTAAGAGTTGTACCATGATCATTTGATGTTCAGAGTAATACAGATCACAAAAAGAAAACAGCCAACCATGACTGTGAAACTGTCTTGAGAAATTTCTACTGGAAATTAGTTCTAGATTTTACATATTTTCTTTCACAGAACTGATTTCCTCCTGGAAAATTGCAGGAGAGAAGGAATTTCTCATTTAAAAATGGAAGCATCACATAAAAGTGACTAATTGCATCCCAAAAAGAACTATCTTTACACTTCCAGTCCAGGTTTCTTCCTTTCAAGCAACCTGAAATCGCATTCTTTAAACAGTTAATAGAATCTCTGCAGTTGGTAAAATAAAGAGGAGACTAGAAGAAGAAAAAGCTGGATAAGGAAAATGTCACCTGAATTTAATAGTTTACTAATAACCTTTTGGGTTTTAATGCATTGAATGAATTCATTCCCTTAATGGTTTTTTATACAGCATAGGGATTAGAGAGTCTAGCCCTGCTGTGTGAGGAGTGCATACTGTGTTGGGCATGGACTGCTTGGAAGGATGAGTGTTGCACCAGCAGAATCTTCATTCACCATGATTACCATTGCTGTTACTAATAACAATTATTACCACCATGTTTTTAGCACGTGATGCTGTACAAAGTACATATCCTACAAATTACTGTGTTTAGTCATTCAAAGAACCGTTTCAAAGTTTTCATGTACGTTATTTATCCCCATTTAGAAAATTAGGAAGCTAATGCTCAGAATTAAAAGACTTAATGCAATCCTACAGTCAATTCACAGCAGGATCAGGCCTTAGCAACCAAACTCCAGAACTCTAAATCTTTAATCTGTCCCTGATGATGATAAGTATCATTTCATGTAGGCACAAGTATTTTACATCTCTCTACCAGGTGTGGGGCTTCCAGGGATACTAAATTCAACCCAAATTTAGGTAAATTTCCTGAAATAGACATCTCTCCTCCTTATGTAGAAGCTGTGTCATCATTTCACATTTTGAAATAAGAATAGCATTCTGTCAAAGCCATTCTTACTCAATGGTCTCACAAATCATTGAAAACACTTCTCTTTGTTCACTGCCCAAAAAAGGAATGTTATTGGGAACATAGGTAATATTTATATTTAAAGGAAATAGGGCTCAACAAATGAAATTATAGAGTATTTTAAGCCTATATTCCAAATATTTAAGTGATATTAATAGCAGAACTTTACCATTGAAAATAGTGCAGAGAAGGGGCTCCTGGGTGGCTTAGTCGGTTAAGCATCCTACTTTGGCTCAGGTCATGATATCACAATTTGTAAGTTTGAGCCCTACGTTGGGCTCAGAACATGGAGCCTGCTTCAAATTCTGTGTCTTCCTCTCTCTCTGCCCCTCCTCCGCTCATGCGCTTTCTCTCTCTCAAAAAGAAATAAGTATTAAAAAAAATTAAAAATAAATAAAATAATGCAAAGAAAATCTAAGAAGGCAACATCACACTTAGTATAATCATTACTGTAGCAGGCGTGGCCAATGTGGCATTTGAAAAAGAAACCTTACAAGTTAGTAGGTGATCATTGATTTTTTTTTTTAACGTTTATTTATTCTTGAGAGAAAGAGAGAGAGAGCAAGCGTGAGTGGGGAGGGACAGAGAGAGAGGGAGACACAGAATCTGAAGCAGGCCCCAGGCTCTGAGCTGTCAACACAGAGCCTGAGATGGGGCTCAAACTCACAAATGGTGAGATCGTGACCTGGGCTGAAGTCAGATGTGTAACCGACTGAGCCACCCAGGTGTCCCCTATTCAGATCAGTGATTCTTCTATAAATTGGGGTTGGGGCAGCTGGCCAAAAACAGGTGTACCCTTTTCTTATTCCTCATATCAAAATAAATTACAGGTGATCAAAAATTAAATCTAAAAGGAAAATCTTAAAAGGACTAGGAAAAAGGTGGAAAAATTAATAATTTTAAAATGGAGTCACACTCCTTAAACACATTTTAAGAGGAGCACATGGAGGAAAGTTTGCTAAACCTTGCTGTATTGAAAACATTTTACAGACAAAAAATTAAATAACATAGTTAAAACTGGGCAAATGACTTGAATAGATGACATACAAATGTTCAACAAGCATGTAAAAAATGCTCAACATCACCAATCATGGAAGAAATTAAAAAAAAACTGTAATGAGATATCATTCCACACTCATTACTATAGAAAAAAGAAAATAAATATTGATGTGGATGAGGATAAGTTGGAATCCTTATGCATTGTTGGTAGGATTGTAAAATGGTAGAGTCACTATGGAAAATAATATGAGGATTCTTCTAAACAAATTAAAAATAGAAATACCATATGATCCAACAACCCCATCTCTGAATATATTTATCCGAAAGAATTGAAAGCAACCTCTTGCAGAGACACTTGTACATCCATGTTCACAGCTCACTATTCACAACAGCCAAGAGATGAAAGCAACTTAAATACCCATTAATGGTTGAATAGATAAAATGTGGTATATGCATATAGTATTATTCTAACTTAAAAAGGGAACCCTGTCACATGCTACATCATGAGTGACTTCTGAAGACATTATACTAAGTGGGATAAGCAAGTGAAAAAAAAGGCAAATACTGTATGATTACAAATATATGAGCTTTCTAACATAGTCAAATGCATAGAAAGTAGAATGGTCACTACCAGAGGTTGGGAAGAGAAGGGTGGTTGCTGTTTTAATGGATATAGAGTTTTAGTTTCGCAAAATGAAAAAGTTCTGGAGGTATGTTCTATAGTAATGTGGATATATTTAACACTACTGAATAGTACACTTAAAAATGGTCAAGACAGCAAATTTTATGTTATGTGGTTTTGTCCACAAAAAAGTGTTAAAAATATTTACCTATGACTTTCAAAACTTACAAAGTGAAAGAAAAAAATAGAATGAGAAATTATTCAGAGCAGTTATAACACAATTTCCTAAATATAACTCAAAGTTTTTCTAAATCAATAACAAAATGATTATCTCAATTCATTTCTGGAAAGAATTTTAATGGAAAAATATTAATAGGCAGTGAACTAAGAAATGGCAAATAAACAATGAAAAACTGTTCAACTCACTCATAAAACTGAAGAGTAAAATAATAATAGATATATTTTACCCATTACAGTAATGAAAAATAAAAGTACAACATGTCCAGGGATAGTGAGTGATAATGAGAAGTTAATAGGTCTTCTGGCACACTGTTTATAGGTGTGTAAAATGATGAAACAAATTTTGGAGTAAATTTGCCAGTATCTTTTTTTTTAAGTTTATTTATTTATTTTCAGAGAGAGAAAGAGCAAGAAGCAGAGGGCCAGAGAAAGAGAATCCCAAGTAGGCTCCATCCTGTCAGCACAGAGCATGACGTGGGGCTCATTCCTATGAACTGTGAGATCATGACCTGAGCCGAAATCAAGAGTCAGATGCTAAACTGAATGAGCCACCCAGGTGGCTTAGAATATATTCTAATACTTAAAATATGTTAATATTAATATTTAATATTTATATTATTATATATTATCATACTATTATTAAAACATTAATATTAATGAAAATATGTCTTTGGATCAATAATTTCACTGGTAGAAATCTATCTTACAGATACCCTTTAGATGTGTAGTGAGAGGTAAATGAACTAATCACTGAAAATATCTAGCAATGTGCTGAATACATATAAATTACACAATAAGTGTTATCACTACTTTTATTATATTTACTTAAGTATGCACAAAATGTTTCTGGAAGGCTACATCAGACAAGGTTAAGAGCAGCTATTCTAGTGACAGCAAATGGAAAGCTAACAGCACAGAGGAAGGGCATAAGGGGACTCACACACCACTATGTTTTATAGGAATTTTTACCATAAACCAAGTACCACGTTTATGGTTTTAATTGCTAATTTTAGTCACTGAGACCAGGACCAAACGTTCACAAAATAGGAAAAACATCCATTGTTCTCCTTTTCTAATTCTTTGGCCTACAGTTTTCCTTCCTTTCTCTCTGAAAAGAGTTGTACATGCAAAGGATACAAAATAACATTTCCCTATTTCTCTTTATCTCATGCTTTTCCTGAGCCTTTGGGAAGAAATATCAACACAGTATAACTGGACATCCAGTGACTATGGCCATCATTTACTTCAAGGAAACCTAGTGTTATTGGCTTCTTGTCCCATGTAGCCCTGTTGCCTTAGCTATTCAAACCGGAACCCTGAGCTGTTGCAAGAGGGAGAAAGGATTCTCCATGTGGGTGTGGCTCAGACCTCATGCTATCTGGAGGGCTTGCTCAGGGACTCTCACAGAAGGTTTATCCTTAGATGCTGTAATGGGCCCAGTGGTGATCCCAAAAAAAGATATGTCCACAACCTAAACTCCAGAACCTGTGAATTTTTCCTTTGGAAAAAGAGTTTCTTACAGATGTAATTAAATATCTCGAGATGAGGAGAGTGTCCTAGATTATCCAAGTGAGACTTAAATACAATGACAGATGTCCTTATAAGGACACACACACACACACACACACACACGCACACACACACACAGACCAAAACAGGAGAAGGTTTGTGAAAACAGAGGCAAAGGTTGGAGCAATGTAACCCATAAGCCAAGGAATCCAGCAAAACCATGAGAAGCTAGAGAGGAATGAAACACATTCTCCTCTAGAGCCTCTGTAGTGACTGCAGGCTTGCAAACACCTTGATTTTGGACTTTTAGTCTTGAGAAACATGGGTGAGTAAATTTCACTTGTTTTAAGTCATTACATTTGTGGTAATTTGTGATGGCAGGTTTTGGAAACTAATTCAAATGCTCGTCTCTAGGGGACATTTGTCTGAGAATTAACATTTCACTTTGCTTCAACAATGTCCCTCACTTTTACATCACTTCTTCCTGTATATTTTTGTCATTGTCTCAACAGTCAACATGTCACCATGACACCTTAAATATTGTTGAAAAGACATTTTCAGGGGAAACTGCTGAGGTGAAACAACCTAACACTGCCACAATTCTTGAAGTAGTTGATCTCAAACTCATAAAACAAATCTGCAATTGCACAAGTTGAGATGCATGTACTTAAGTCACAAAGGCTCCTTGGTGTTCAAAAAAACCCTACTAAATATGAAACTCCCTAAAAGATATCACTTTGGAAGGTGAAAGCTGTAACATTCAGGGTGCCCTCTAAGTTACTGGATCTGAGAGGGAGTAAAGCAGAGGAAAAAAAGGGCCCAGAAAATTCCAATCACTGCCTGTGAATACTGAACACATTTCCTAGAATAGCTGGCCAATTTCTGTAAGACATCATACCCTCAGAAAAACAAACAAATAGCCAACTATATCCTGGGCTAAATGTTAGATGTGTCAGAAAATTAATTTCAAAGCATAAGTCATGACTGTCTCACCAAACAGCTTCTGTTGAGGAAAGAGATTAAGTGAATGGAATGTTGCACCTTTTCCTCATTCTTACTGTGATTACAGCTTTAAAATGTGTATTTAGTGCGAGCATGGTTCCTAGTGAAAATATTCAGGACATGGCAGGGGAGAAGAGTTTTAACTGAGTAGGTTAGCAGATTTTTTCTCAAAAGGCCTTGAGGATCGGCAATACCTTGGATAAATGACTAGGATTAGAATCTGGCGATGAGTTTTGTAGACTCAGAAACTGAAATCTCTCAGCACATGAGAGGAAACCCTCCTCTCAGAAGTAATCCCATATTGTACAGGCTCGTGGAACTTCTGAACAGAATCCTAATGCCAATTGATTTCTTTTCATTGAGCACTACAATTATTGCCCAGATTAAAATGCTCAACTATAGAGCATCTGGGTGGCTCAGTCGGTTAAGCATCTGACTTTGGCTCAGCTCATGATCTCACAGTTTGTGAGTTCAAGCCCCACATTGGCTGTCTGCTGTCAGCACAGAGCCTGCTTCAGATACTCTGTCTCCCTCTCTCTCTGGCCCTGCCCCCTCCTCTCTCTCTCAAAAAATAAAAAAATAAACATTTTTTTAAAAAGAGAAAAAAATAAAATGCACAACCATCTGACCCTTTATCACTAGAAAGTCCTGTGTAACAATGAAGACTATAATCAGAAGATTACTTTGTGAACATGGAACCATAACAAAATATATAGATAAATACGTGATCAATCAGATAAATTTAAGAGGTTATTAATAAGATCATTAACACAGTGCAATGTTTAATGTCATTCTACTAACCAATCATTCCTCTCTTTTGGACAATGTTTGAAGAAGCTGGGCCAACTGTTTCTTTGTGATTGCCTTTTATGCCCACTCAAATTCTGACCAATCCTCCCATCTGATAGCCCTGCAAACTCATCTGTGTAAAGTGTTGCATCTTGGCTCTGTTAACTATAGATTTCATGTGTTAATTCACAGGGTAAAGATCATATATCTTTATTTCCACATACTTTCTTTCCCTCTGTACTATATGCAAACAGCATAGAACACTTTGGAGTTAACTGTGACAATAATATGAATTCTAGACAAAACACAGCAGATGAAACAACATGGCAGAACATTTTTTTAATATTCCTATTTTGTAGCCCACAACTTTTAATCACTTTTCAAGGTCAAACTTTATTATTGGTAGGCATGACAGTGACCAGTAGCTACAACAAGAAGCTGATGACCTTAACTTCACAGGTGGCCCCTGGTATAAAGCTTGACTTTGATGTGTCTAAACAAGCATAAATATAGAATTTATGATGAGGTCTATTAGGATAGTAAAATCTTCTGAGAGGAAGCTGTCTAGAGCTGCCCTGCTTAAGAGACTTAAAAGCAGGCAGATCAAAGCATGTGTCATTGAAAATGCTTTTGGTTGTCATGAGAAAAGGGGTAAAATTGCAAACCCATTCAGTTGTATCCATTACTATAATGACTTAGAATAGACTAGGATGACAAAAATGAAGGGTGAGTAGTATAGGATCATAATAATAGTAATCACAGGTCATATGCCACTGATACTGAATTTTTCTTTTGTACAACAAAGGCAGTTTTGTATTTTTTTTTCTGAATAGCTATGGTAACAGGTTTTGTTTCTGAGTGCCTGGTTTCCTGTCTATAGAGCCATGCATCTGAGTAACATGCCTATCCCAAACATTCATTAGGATATTGAAGATGAGTCAAATAGAAAAAGATGGACAAATGCCAAACGGTTTTGTTCTAATAGAAAAGGTGCTTATCCACTGAATTGCCAAACTGAATTTTGGGCAGGCAATAAGCAATGTTGTTACCTTATATCACATGTCATCAGCTCTAGCATATCATGCTTTAACGAATAAAGAATTAGGATTATGTACAGAGAAAGGGAAGAGACTAGAAATGCCTACATATCCAGCATGCTGAGAAAGAAAGTCTGGAATAGAGGTATTTTCTTCAGAATAAGCAACTCTTTAGAAGTGAATGACATATGATTTCTGGCAGCAGTGGTGGGGGGAAGTCTTGAGTAATGCTGACTATAATTCTGTGCTCTGAGGAGCATTCAATCGACACTATATTTCTTACAATGCTTCCCTTAAAATACAGACCACTTCAAATTGATGCTATGCCTCTTTTAAATAGGCCACCCTGTATATTCTGAATGAACTTTTTTCCAGTAAAGAACTGTGTTGATGCAAATCTACGTTGGCAAGAGCGTCATCAGAGTCAGCTGGGAGTGACAGGCATGTTCGAGCCAATTCTGGATGGTGTGTTGAAATATGCTTCCCAGGCTACAAGAGCAAATGCACAAAAGCATGCCCACGTCTTCACGGGGGTGACGTGCGGATCAGCAGAGCCATGGCTCTGTCAGAACATAAAACACATACCAGGAGCATTTCTTGAAGAGAAGCCAACAAATCAATCCCAGCAAGAGCTACATAATCCTTACAGGTTAAAAGGTGCCAGGGCTCGCCCTTTCCCTTAGGGCAAGAAAAAAAAAGTTTGTACATGTTGCTTTGCAGGGCACACTCCTAAGACATAAAAGATCGTATTTCTTGGTAACAGCCAGCTAGCTCACATAATATAAATTTGCAAGCAAGCAACACAAACCAACAATTCAAACTTCAAAGAGAAAGCTCTGTTCTACCCATTTCATATTTGTTTTGTTTACATGGAGGATCATGAAACCATTCCTATATAAATGTTAAAATGTGGCTTAGTCCTGCTTTTAGAAATATTTTATGCCTATGCAGAAAACCCATGTATTTAATAAAAGCAGTATCATTGCAATGACATGTATGAAACGCTGTGGCAAGCATGCAAATTTTTTCAGAAATTATTTCGGTTCTTCAATACCTAGTTATAATATCATGCTTAAGAATAGGATTTTGAGGGGCACCTGCGTGGCTCAGTCAGTTAATCACCTATCTCTTGATTTTGACTCGGGTAATGATCTCACCGTCATGAGTCAGAGCCCTGCGTTGGGCTCCATGCTCTGCGTGGGGCCTGCTTGGGAGTCTTTTCCTCCCTCTCTCTCTGCTCCTTCCCGTGCTTGTGCACATGTGCCCACTCTCTCACTCGCTCTCTCGCGCTCTCTCTCTCAAAAATAAATAATAAGCATTAAAAAATAAGGATAATATTTTTTTTACCCAATCCATAAAAAAATGGTAATTTCAATTTGGCAATCTGCCCCAGGGCCATACATCTGGAAACTAGCAACTTCCCACTTGCCTCTATGCATCTTCTCTCACCTCTCTCATCCCTAGAGCACAAGTGTATGGTTAGAGGTAGAAGCAGCATGGCATTTCTAGACAAAAAGTTGCAGTGAAGACTGTCAGGTAGACCTGGCCAGCCTGGTGTCCACTGCCTCCCCCCTCCATCTCTCTAAAAGCACTACAGGTGAATTAGAGAGCCTGAGAGAATTTTAAAATCAGACACAAGAGAATGGACATCCCAGCTGATGAGCTGTGCTTTTCTAACTGCAGGCCTCTGATGAGATCCTTGTCTTTGACTCACAATCATCAGGACAAAGGACCCCAAGACTGCCAGGATACTGCTCATCACCCATCTCTCATCCTCAGATGGTTCTGTAAATCCCCTCATTTGACTTAAATCACCCAGCCCTCCCCCAAATCCAAACCCTCCACTGTAACTTCTAGTGCTTCTCATCTGTCATCAGTACAATCTCTCATATTCTCAACCTCTTGTCTGTCTCCTGCACCTTCTTGTGCTAACAGGACTGGCTGCCCATTGAGGATACGGCTTTACTTCTGCCCTCTGAGTGGTATCTAATTTCCCTTCCACATTTGTGTAACACTTCCCCCAAAGGAGAATAAGTGTCTTTCATGCTCTTCTCTGCTATTTTCAGAAAGTACTGTGACCATTTTTTATGATTTACTATGCACCACCATTATACCTCACCTGCATTACTGCAATAGTTTCCCTCTTTTCACCTGTTCCCCACATCCATATTTTCTACACAGGAATCTAACAATTCTTCCAAAACTTAAAACAGATTGTGCCCTTCTTAGTCAGACACTTGCATCGTTAACCCTCTTCTCTGTGACATGTCACCATGAAAACTCCCCCCAAATTCCCAAATCCTTTACTACAGCCTCAAAACACTACATGATCTCGCTCCCTTCTAGGTCTCTGACTTCATTCTCTAGAATGTCCCCCTGCCTCAAACACACCAGTCACATCCTCCCTCAGGGCTTTTGCACTTCTCATTTCTTCTGCCTGAAATGGTCTTCTCCTGGATAATCACATAATCACCTCCCTCCAATCTCTACTCAAATGTCACCTTATAGAGAGTCCTCCCCAAAAAGCTTATACAAAACTCTATTCTCTTACCCTGCTTTATTCTTCTTTAATGTATTGTCATTCTCTGACCCACTGAAGTATTTATTTGTATGCTGTCTTCCCCCCACTAGACTATTGCTCTAAGGGAGCAGAACTCTTTTTTGTTTGTTGTTGTTCAGTGCTTTATCTCCAGAAGAGTGACAGATAGTATAGACACTTAGAAATCATTTTTAAGTAAATAAAAGGATAGCAGGATATTTAGCTCCTGACTTTTACCCTGGTGAACCAGTCTTGAAAGAGAGAAAATGCCTTCAGAGAAAGATGGTTTTCTGTGTGGAGACCATTAGAACTGCTAAATGTGTTCTAAGTATTACATTTTTTTTGTAATGAAAAGGCAGGCACAGTCTCACATAAATAATGTCTCTGTTCTATGCATTAGAACACAAGTGCCCCCAGTGGAATTGACATATCTGATTTGAATGGAAACACAATTGTGTATTCTGCTATTTCAGTAGGACTATCTTAGAAGGAGTAGGATATTAACTACTGAAAGGTAATATAGATTGGTCTAATTGGACTGAATCTCACATTCCAACTAGTGAGAGTGTTCAATGCACACACTTGAGGGTTAGCAAGCTTAGCATGGGATAATAACTCAAAATGTCACTTCCTTTCATTTGGAATGAAGCTGTTAAGAAAGATAAAATTCATTGTTTCATTTAAGCATATAAATCACTCGTGTGTGGGTGCATACACGTGTGCAAGAGACAGAGACAGAGAAAGAAGGAAAAAGATACACACACACACACACACACACACACACACACACACATAGAAGAGAGAGAGAGAGAGAGAGAGAGAGAGAGAGAGAGACACTTAGTTGACCTTCAAAACCTGATTCCAGCTAACCTCTATGGTCTACCTTCTCTAGAGATACTCTGAACTGTACTCAAACTCACCTGACCCCCAAATACTCCCTGTAGATATTCAGTTGTTGCTTTGGTGCAAAGAATTCACCTCCTGCCACTTCCTCTCCTTCCATACTTCACTCAATTTCCCTCTCTACTCAGATCCTCCATGCTTTTTGTTCATATCAAATTCCCTTCTAGGCCCCATTTTTCTTTTTTGAAAATATGATAATTAAAACTACACCTAATTAGGTAGTAGTGAATATTAAATAAGGCAACCTAACTAAACGCTCAGGCCCTTCTTTATGACTACGCCATCTCATACTCCATCTCAAATCTTGAGGGAGTCCCACTTCCAGAAACAACCTCTGCCTCTTGTAAACGCCCTCCACTCTTTGTAATTATGGCTGCTATTTTAAAGTTCTTAAGTAATCACATTCCATGCCCTATCAGATTGCAATCCTTGAGAGCAAAGACAAAGCCCTAAGAGCATCCTATAAAATGATTTGCATGAGGTAGACACAGTATGTGAGGTGATTAAACGTCTAGATTTCAAGAGATTCAGACTACCCAAAGTGTCCCACCCATACTATTTTCACATTATGCTTGATTAGCACTCAACTTTTTCCAAAGATCCTTTCATTAAGTATATCATTTGAACTTCTAAATAATTCTATGAATCATATATGAATTAGTAATAGTTCTATTTTACAGATGAACTTAATGGTGGTCTGTGGAAAGTTAATGATACACCTAAGAACTCACAGTAAGTGGGGAGGAAAGTTGGAGCAGGCAGTACATTTCTAGATCTTTCTGCATCACAAGACTGTATTAGGGACACAGCAGTGAATAACGTAGAACTCATTTCTCCCTTCACAAAGCTCACCCTCTAGATCAGTGGTTCTTAACTAGGCATAATTTGCACCCTCCCAAACTGGGGAATATTTGGCAATGTTTGGAAACATTTTGGATTTTCATAACAGGGTGGGATTACTGACATCTCCTGGGTGGTTTTAGGGATGTTCCCAACATTCTATACTACACAGGACAGCCCCATGACAAAGCATTATTTGGACCCAACTGTCAGCATTGCCAAGGTTGAGAAGCTCTGCTCAAGATTCAGCTCCCAAATAAATGCTGTGAAGTATCCATAGGAAACAATGCCAGATAAGGTTTGTAGAGACAGGTTTGGAACTGCTGATATAGACTTCAGGGCCAAGTTGAGAAGTATGAACTTTTTCCTGCAGACCAGGGATTAGCAAACTATGGCCAGTGGGCCAAATCTACCCTCCTATCATTTTTTGTAACGAGTTTTATTGAACACACCCATGCCCATTTTATGTCTTGTGCTGCTTTTGCACTATAGTGGCATAAATGAGTAGATGACACAGAGATGGCGGCCCACAAATGTTGAGACATTTACTATATGCCCCTTTACGGAAGAATGTTTGCTTACCCCCACTATAAATTGTGGAAAGCAAAAGCAGAACTTTGGGATAAGTAATGACGCAGCGTGGATAGTACATCCTCAAGGGGAAGAGACTTATGGCACAGAGACAGCTAGGATGGTTTTGAACTCACCCAAACATAAGGCTGATGCTAAAATAGGTAGTGGTAATCAGGAAAAGACAGAAAAGCAAGAAATATCAGATGAAAGAATCTATAGGGCTGGGCAGAGAAAGGGCAAACCAGAAGTCAAAGATGACTGGGAAAGCAGTGGTTCCAGGGGGAAACAGTGAGCTCAGTTTTTCACATTATATCTGAGGTGAAAGTAGATTTCTTAAGTGGAAATGTCCAGAGGAGACATACAGATCTTGAGACGGGTTTAAGAGCTGGATTTTGTGAAATGGAGCTAGCAATTGGAGCTGGGGCAGAAGTCAGGCTGCTGGTGCAGGGAGCATACTGAAACAAAGCCAAAGGGCTAATTATATAACCGGAGGGCACTTCAATTTAACCTGCTGGAAATGAAGACAATGAAGGAGGAAAAGAGAGAACTCACAGAAACAGGAGCTAAACCCGTGAATGAGGCAGTTTCAAGGAGGGGTCAGCATCAGCATGGTAGTAATATATTGCCATTGCTGATTTTAATTTTTAATTATTTGTTAATTAATTTATTTTATTTTTAAAATTTAAATCCAAGTTAGTTAACATGCAGTGTAATAATGATTTCAGGAATGAATTTAGTGATTCAGCATTTACATATAACACCCAGTGCTCATCCCAACAAATGCCCTCCTTAATGCTCCTTGCTCATTTAGCCCATCCGCCCACCCAGTACCCCTCCAGCAATCCTCAGTTCCCTGTATTTTAAGTCTCTTACGGTTTATCTCCCTCTCTGTTTTTATATTATCTTTGCTTCCCTTCCCTTAAGTTCATCTGTTTTGTATCTTAAATTCCACGTATGAGTGAAGTCATATGATATTTGTCTTTTCTCTGACTGACTTATTTCACTTAGCATAATACACTCTAGTTCCACCCACGTAGTTGAAATGACAAGATTTTACTCTTTTTGATTAACATTCCATTGTGTGAGTGTGTGTGTGTACGTATATATACATATACATACATATATATATATATATATATATATATATATATATATATGTTGACAGTGCTGCTATAAACACTGGGGTGCCACTTCAAAACAGCAATCCTGTATCCTTTGGATAAATACCTAGTAGTGCAATGCAAAGGCAATGCTGCTTTTAATTTATTTATATACAGACTTGTCCATCTGTGACAAAAACTCTCAAGATAAAGGGAAGACGATGCTCCTCCTTAATTTATAGCTGGTACACTGCTGACTACCACTGAAACTTTCATTTTTACTCCAAAGTATATGAGTCCTCTGGAGTCTCTATAAATAATGTAAAAAGAGAAGGAGGTGAACAATGAAGATGCTCCTCTAAGACAGTTTCTCAAAGGATAGTTCCAGCTGCTTACAAACGTGACTTCTTGGGCCCCAGTTCAGATCTGCTGTGGGTGCAGGGCTGACTTCACAGGGGTGACCTGAGCAGCTGCATAGGACCACATTCTCCAGCGGGCCCTGTGCTGGATTGCATGTTCTGCTGTTGCTGTCAGGAAATTCCCAATATTCTTCTGAACAAGTGGGTCTGCATTTTCACTTTATACCAGGCTTTGCAAATTACAAAGCCGGTCCAAAAGAGAGTTCTAGTCTAGAATTAAATAAGTTCTCCAGAAGATTACATAGGTATAAAAAAATCAGGCTCCTCACTTACCTCAGCTTTCACTTATTTGCATGAAGATCCTGCACTCTTTGAAAATGTCCATGTTTGTGCTCTTTGGCTTGAAAGCTGCCATTAGAAGGTATGTACTTTCCACGGAACATATCCACGCTTCTTTCCATCTGTGTAGCTACCAACTAGGTAGTAAGTATAGGGTGGTGGTAAAACGAGATACCAACACCTCACTTTCTGCTTGAGAGTTGGAATCACACAATCTAAATTCAGTGTGTTTACTTTCAACTAAGGGATTAGGATCTGAAGAGCCTGCAAGAACCAACGTCCTTCTTTGAACAGAAGTATCAATGGTTCGGGTACCACTAGGTCAGGATATTACAAGGTGTGGTGTTGCACACACATAGTTTTAGGCACAGGTGATGTGGTTTAGTGACTTTTTAAGTGTTGAACTTAATAATGAGAAGGCTATTTCCTTTCCAAATCCCTTTCAATCATTCTTACTATCTTAAGGAGAAAGACTTTTACATCTCTGTAATACTTGCTACCTGTCATTTTAAACACACAGAGAGCAGACCTCAGGCTCAGAACCTTTAGCAGGTCATAAAATCCAGCTAAATTTTAATTTGTTTCAATCATCTTCTACATACAATCAATGACACAGTTCCAATTTATAGTAATACTATAAAGCTTCTTTTTTTAAACATATGGGCCTTGAATAAAAATGTAAATCCACTAAAAAACATTAAATGCAAAACAGTACAAATGATTCACAGATGGACCTTCACCTGGAAGGCAATACAGTAATAATAAGACTATTAATGACACTGCTATTGTTATTAATAAGAAGGCTTTATTAAAGAAAGCCAGGTTGCATTCAGAGGAGAGCAATAGCATTCCGCCTTGTGCGTCATCAGCCTCCAATTCATATATGGTTTAGTTATTACAACCCATAAATCACATGCTGTCCTATTTGGCACTCACTCAATAGAGAGTCATAAAAAAAATCACACCGCACAGAATAAAGCAAAGAAAACAAATACTATAAACCTAAAGGAGGTAAACCAGAAGAAATGATAATCCAAGTATCCTTATTAGTCTGAAAGTTGCTTATTTCAACAGACCAATAAAACACTCTCACCATTTATGAACATAAATGTGAAATCAGCTACACAAGAAAATGAAAAAAAGACGCCCTATTAATAATAATACACAGAGGACACCACTTTATTTTAATAAAAGCTAATTTGATCAGAGGGCTATCTCATAAGGGTAATGGAAAGGAAATTGGTTGGTTTGAAATTACCACAATGTAAAAATAAATATAGATTGAACTAGAGACAAAATATTTACATTAAAATAACATTTCTATGCTAAATATATTCAAAAAGATTTTCTATTATTCAATTTTAGTTATTCTGAAGATCTGCTTTGGAGAAGTGGTGCTTAGTTTCTGCCAGTTCAAGTTTCTCCAAATTGTCATCCTAAAAAAAGGAATTCTAAAGGGTGTTGTTTTTTTTTCAAATCTCTCCTCAAAATCTTGACATTTCTTTTATAAGCTTAGGTCTTGCTGTATAATTTAACCACTATGAATTATAAGAGATAAGGATTAGTCATCACAGTTTAACAAGCTAGTTATTCAGTAATTTCCTAAGAATCATAAATATATTTAAATAAGTTTATTTTCAGAAATACAACAAGCATAATTTATTTTCAAAGTATACACTAAATATTATTAAAATGCATATATTTGACAACTCTGTGACACTATACAAACTGATTCATATACACATATCCTAAAGTCCAATTATACCAGTCTAGTTGTGTGCAAACCCAGAATACACACACACACACACACACACACACACACAAAGTCATGGTGACAAAGTCCATACAAATAGTTAATCATTGAGTTTGAAATTTCTTTCCACTATGGCAGTCAAACACTACATCGCCAGGACTTTTAGACTGGAAGAGTATGGATCTACCCAGCTGTTCAGCATATGAGCCACAGTAATAGAAGATATGTTTCTCAATTAAACAACAAATATTTATTAAATGCATATTATACAGGTGGTACTTAGTACCTCCAATGGATACAAGATTGCTACATCTTAGGAATGAATAATTCAGCTACACAGTTCAATCACTCACATGAAATAAAAGAGAGCATAAGATTTAAAGTGCTAAATAAATGGCAACACATTGTGCTCTCAGAGTTCAAGGGCAGCTATCACCAAATGAAGTCAGGCCATTTGGCCCTGTACACACTGGCTCATGAAAACCCAAAGTCAAGCCACTAATCCCAATGTTTTCATTTATTTTCTTTCATTAGACCTTACATTTTTAAATGATATCCTGACCCAAAGAAGACCCAATCTCAGAAAAGTCATTTTAAAGAGGAAAGACAGCATTTCTTTCTGGTCCCAGAGATAGTTCCATTCTAAAAGCACATATCTTGTTAAGTCAAAGAGACTGTTCCATAACAGAGGGATTTGACATGAAGGCTGGCGGATGAATAGACTGTTTTGAGGTAAGATGGGCTTTGGTCCTCCTATCCAGCTATCCGGTCATTCGCAGCCAGCCTGTGAGTCAGGCCAGCTCTGGTTACCAAGCAGTTTGCTGCCCTGTTGCTTAGTGACTTGAGCCTGCAGACCATCATTTCCAGCTGGCTCTTCTGGAACTTAACCGTAATAGATTTTTGACTTGATCTTTCTCTTTACAACTCAAGCCTTTCCTGACTTTGCCTCTGAATCAGTGAAAATAAAATTATTCTGATTGGTTTTGTTTTTATGTCAGTCTTATTTTAAAAACTACTCTGAATTAGAATGGTCTTTGTTAAATCTGAAGCCCTCCTTTACCAAAGACATGTATTTCTCCTACATACATTTTTATCACACAAAAAAGATGTCTACACTCATACAAGCCACATGTGTAAACAAATAAACTAAGATTCTACACCAAGAAAGAATTCTGCTCCTGCCCTTCTGTTAATTAACCACCACTCTGTAAAATCACTGAACATCCATTGTTTTAGCTTCAGTATACATTCAGGGTAGAGTAATAAATGTGAATGTGACTCTTAGCCCAAAGGGAGGTTAATGCTGAAAGAACACAGGATAGAAAGTTAGGCAGACCTTGGCTCAAGTTCTACTTCAACGCACTTCATGGCTGCAGACCTGTGTGATCTTGATTATATAACAATTTTTATGGGCCCCAGCATCTGCATATGGAGAATACAGCTAATGATACTTCAATTCAATACTTGTTTGTTTTGAAAGGTTAGTATACATAAAGTACCTGGCATGTAGCTGGAGCTCACATTAGTGACAGCTAGTCATTAGTGACTATGTTATAATAAATCTCAGATTATAAGCTATGTTATGAACCTAAAGTTTTTATTCCAGAATGAAATCAGGTGATTCTTCTCATACCAACTCAAGATCTCATTTTGACATAAGTACTTTCTATGAAACAGAGAGCTTTTATGTCCTAAAATTGAAGATAAAATGTTTTTTTCTATTTCATATGTAGAGAAGAGACTGATATATTAAAAAGGTATATAATTGAAGATGCAATAAAAGAAAAAATTAATTAGAATTTTATTATTATCTATAGATTTCCATATTCCCTACCCAAAATCATGGCTTCCATATTGTGTCCTAGAGGGAATACCACCAACGATTTCATTCTGAAGGCCCTGCAGCCTTTTATGAGTCACAGAATTATTAAAAAATTCTGTCCCTATTTCTACCCACATGGCATCTATCTCACTCACTTATACCACCAAGTTGGAACTTGTTTCTAATTACTTATCTTAAATATACTATAGTTTGTTATCACTTTGTAAATTTAATTAGTCAATTTTTGACTTGTAAATATCAAATGTCTTTATAACCATATGACTTATAGAGAGTCTACAATTCGAAAAGGTTGAGTAACTAAGGTCAAATGTAAGTGGCCAGAGAAGCTAGAAATACCCGTCTTCAACTATACTAAAGTGATCATAGTTTTAGAAACATGATTTTTTCAGAAGCAAATCCACTTAAAAAAAAAAAAACAGTGACATAATTTTGCTACACTGGTAATAATAAAACTTCTTCCTGAAACTGCTACTTGAAGAATAATTCTGGTAGCTTCCTGTCTAAGAAAAAAAAAGTGCTGAAGCTCATTTAATTATTTAACCTCACAGGAGGAACTTATTATTTATAAGGATATGTATATAAAGAATAACCTTGAAAATTAAAACCATGATTTAAAAATAATTTTAATGAACTCTAAGATTAATTTTTTCTCTTCTTCTCCTTCAACATTTCTGCCAAGTTTCTAAGAAAGAAAGACTATGTTTTTTTTTTTCTTAGAAGTATTTTTACCATTAGTAGAAATGGCTTCAGCTGGTGTTGATACACTTCATGTCTTTTCTTTAACATAAATGTCAAAGGTCACAGGAAGCACATATGTGTAATAAACCACCAGGTCATTTCAATTTTTTTTTCACTTTTTCTCAGCAACCGTTTGTCACCTTTTTATCTTTTTAATTTCTTAAATACTGCAAGGCAATTGATAAGTTCTTTAAGAGGAATATCTTCCTGGAGTCTTAGGGTTTTTAAGAAAGGCTAATTATACCTTTTAAAAGCTACAGACACCCTTAACTTGCAGTGCCCCCAAGATTTCCGCTGAAGACACAAAGCCAATTACACCAGGGACACAGCTAAAAACTCAGCCAACTGGCCCCACCCAACATGCCTGCAGTACTTCCTGTTGTGATCCCCAGATAATTTCCCCAGAAACTTCCTTCCCACCTCCTCGTATCACACAACACCCACAGTCCACCTCTGGAGTTCCTAGCTCCTGGGAGAACACCAGTAATGCCTGTCTCTTGGGTATCCTTACTGCAAGGGACAGAGAAAAGACAACCTTAAAGTTGCATCGGCAAATGTAGGAGAACTGGGACAAGGGAGAGAGTTCTCAAATAGAATCACTAAATACTGGCTTTGAAAACCTACTCGTGTGTGTGTGTGTGTGTGTGTGTGTGTGTGCGCGCGCGCGCGCACGTGTGCACTACAAACTCTCTAAATCGCTGGATTTCAGCTTTATAGATAATAAAGGGCTTCTTCTCCCTTCTGTAACTTGAAGAAAATTTATAATATATTTGTCTCTTAACAACCATAAAAACAAGCACAGTTGCTGAAGAAATTATGACTCAAGAGAGCAAATATTTACTTTTGAACATGCGCAATTTTATATCTAATGCCAGTGCTGGGTAAAGAGAAATTTATAGTAAACCAAAAATATGTCCAAAAGCACTTATCTAGCTCCCTAAAAATCTTCAAGATTTCCTAAAAGTCTCCTGGAAGTTGCCTTTCAAATACACCTACAAAAGTTATTTTGTTGTTTAAGGTTGTTACTAACTGCTTCTTCTACCTTTGGATGTTGTAATAAAAAACACACATGCATACACAGAAATTACAAACAGAAGAAATTTGAATATTACCTAGATGCTATCTTAACCAAAGAAATCCTAATTCGTAATTTCACTTACACACACTCTAGAACAATTTTCTTCATTCACAATGTAAATTAAAATGAAAACCTGAAAAACAAAGATTTACCTGCCTGTTTGTTTTTCCTGAAATAAATTTACACTAGAAATTATGTTTTCTTCACCAGAGATCACACTGACCTTCGAGTTCCTGCTGACATCAGAGGGAATCCCCTACTGAGATAAAAGCAGAATGTCCTGTCTATAATCACTAGGCTACAAAGTACTAGATATTAAGTAAAAATGATAAAACAGAGTGGTAAAAAGCACATACACAAAGCATTCTAGTTTAACACACAGCACCAGACCAAAACAAAAACAAAAACAAAAACAAACCTGTTCAATAAATATTAGCTAATGACGTAATTACGAATAAGCACTGAAGGAAAAGCGGAAATAAGATGTGCCATAGATTGTGAAGAAGCAGCAGATCATTTCCAGTTGGGGGAACAGGAGGAAGCTCTGAGGAGCAGAGGGATGTGAAAAACATGTGTAACGGGAGTAGGCAAAGAAGAGGCACTAAGTCCTATGGTTCATCCCCCCTTTAGTCAGAGTCATGAAAACAGTCATTTAGTCTCCTTTTCCACAGTCATGAAATTGACACACACCTATCATTCTTTTGAATTCTTGGTCTCTTTGCATATATTCTCTTTAGTCCAATCCATTCACAAACAAATGACAGGATAATCATCTAAAAATTAAATGTAATCCTAAAGATCCAGGAAGATCAAGGCTGGAATAATGGGCATATAGTGCCTAATAAGGAAAGTATTTGCTTATAATGATACTCAACATCTATCCCTGTACAACACATTCTAATCTACACATAACCGTACTTAATAAAATCACAACAGAGCCTGCTTCAAATTTTGTGTCTCCCTCTCTCTTGAAAATAAACATTAAATTAAAAAAATAATAAATAAAACCACAATACCAAATAGATACTATTACTGTTACCAGAAAATTGGATAATAGGGAAATTGAAGCATATGACAAGTAACTTGTTCAAAATCATGCAACTAGTAAATGGGAAGTCAGAATTTAAATTCAAGTAGTATGGCTTCTGCTTAGGTGCTCTCCATAGGAGTCACACAGCACCTGAAGTATTGTGTCAACTCAGGAGGCTACTTGTGAAAATCCAAATGAATTCTGGATAAGAATAACCAGGCTCAACCTGGTAAATACAGCACAAAAAGGTGAAATAGCTTAGGATGTTTAGTTAAGAAAAGAGAAGAATTTGTTTAAGAAAACAAGACAGGCTAACACTGAAAATACTGATTTCTGGGTATACAAGGAAGAGCTGAACAAGGTCCTAGGTCTCTAGTAGGTCATTCCAAGCCTCTTACCTTAAGGGCTACATTATGGAAGAGAAGAGAGAGTCAAGCTGGGGGATTTTCAAAGCAGATTCTGGACCCAAGCATGACAATTACAGGGAAGGAGTTTTCAGCTGTTTATTAGCAAGAACTTCCCAATCAACAGACTTGACAAAAAACAGAATTTCTCCGTATGACTCTCATCCAGGAAGTGTGAAGAGATGTTAAAGGACTGGTCATCATAGATATTATTCCATGAATTCAACTATGGTATAAAAGGTAAAGGGTAAAGCCATAATGTTCTGTGATTGAGACAGGCTAGCTGTTCACCCGGTCTGTTTCACCTTATTCCTGGAAACAGAGCTGAGATAGATTTCCCATCCTCCTTTGCAGTTACATGTGGTCATTGAGCTGAGTTCTAACCAAGGAACATTAGTATAAGTGGCATGTGTACTTCTAGGCCTGCCTCATAAAAACTGACACATGCCATCTTCCATGCTCTTTTCCCCCTGATTCCACTGATAACCTTACAAATCATGTGTCACAAATAGTGCAACTGCAAGGTGGTAGGATTTCAAGACCCTGAAATGCCCCAGGGTTAGCATCCCTCCCCACAGAAGCAGGAGCAGAAATAACCGTTTATAGTGTCAATCCACTAAGATTTGGAGAATATGTTGTAGAACATGATTACCTTAACTAAAACAGAGGCCATCCAATTGGATTTATTTTTTCAACTAGAGTGCAAATTACTTGAAACAAAGGAATAGCTCTTATGAAGTTTTTTCATCAGCACATACAAATTAAACACTTCAGGTTCAGTAGGAATTAAAATTAAAAATATTGTAAGGACGGGAATAACAGGCACAGTAACCAACATCCTTAGGTGAACCCATAATGTGTGTATTTAAGTAGCTGATCAGCTCATTTAGGAGGAGCAGAGAATTAGAGTGTGGTGGCGATAGGAGCAGTTTAGGTAGCAAAAAATGTGTATATATATATATATATATATGTGTGTGTGTATATATATATATGTGTGTGTATATATATATATATATATATATCAGAACAGTTTGAAATCATTTTTTTTAATTCTGCCTTGTGCTTAGTCCAATTTATGAAAGCACAGGTGGATGACATTCGTTAGAAGATGTCTGTGGATATTACGAAAAGTCTTGGGGATCACTGATACAACATGGAGGATGTGAGGTGTTCTTTCCAACTCCCTTACTCGATGCTTTTAGTCCACAAGAGATACTGTTTCCTCCTGAGTTACTGAGAAGTGACAGTATGATTTTTATTTTGCATTTTCATTGCTCTTTTGATGCCTCCATGCTCTGACTGAGACCTGATATACCAAAATGAAATATTGGCAGAAAGTTGTGCTCTTGGAGTTTCCCCAAACAGCACCAGAAAAGGAAGTGCCAGAAATTTCAGAAGAAAGCCTGTTTTCATGAGATTTCCTGCCTTCCTTACATCTCAACATGTCTAAAGAGCTCAGATAACCTTCAGATGAACTCCAGGTTGCTTCACTCAGTTGGAAATCAAGCTGAGCTGAGGCTTACTCATTCAACAATGGGTACAATTTAGGAACTATAATTTTAAGAAAGTATCTCAACCAAAAGCGACACTGGATACCAAAATCCTGGGCCTCACCCTTTATGAACGGGATCCCACCTTCCTGTTCGGGCACCCTGCTCCGGCCTCTCTACGAATTCAAGCAGCTTTGCTGCTCTAGTCTCAAGCCATTTCTCTGTCTCAGAGCATCTCCCAGTGCGTAGCTATGTCCTTCACTCACCACTTATCTCTGACAATTTTTTTTCAACATCTTATTCAGAGAAAAGTCATTTTTCCATAATTTCTTTTTCAAGATTAAAAAATATAGTTTTTCTTACCCCTCTTATTAGCACTGTATCTGATTGAACTTAGAAATGCCATCTGTTAAAATCCTAGAGGAAACAAGAACACTTCTCCAGTGAGAGACCTAGCTATTTGAAATCAAAATTCTGAGGTTGGACATTTCTTTGGGCAGGATATGTATTTCCTTTATCATCTACTTCCATCTATGATATTAATGGGGCATGGCCATGTTGCTAGTTTAGATTTTCATTCTCTCTACCCCTCACTGCTCCTTTCCTAGAAGTCTTGCTTGTGGTTTTTGTTTGATTTGGGTTTCCATTCCTGGCATGCTCTTTGGTGTTCTATGGAAAAACTGTATAAAAATCATTCCGTTTCTCAACTAACAGGTTCATTTTTCTTGTTATAGCTATTTTCTTTATCACAACTAATATTCATTTTACCAAAATGTTCAGGGAGTGTACAGAACCTACTACTACCTAAAATAAGCCAAGTGTGCATCACAGACAACCCCGTACTCTAATCATAGCTAAGGATTGCCTCTTCTCGGGTAAAACGCCATAATAAGCTTACACAGTGGTATATTTTAATATTTGGTTTTACAAGAGCAGGAAAATATCAAGAATCATCAAAAAGACTAGAAGAAAAGTATGCATAAAACAAACCCACCCATTTATAAAGAAGATTACAATATTCATGAAGAAAATAAAAATATTGACAAAACATTCAAAGAATCCAAATTCAAAGAACACAACAATATATACCAAGTAGCAACCTGCAATTTTCTGCCCAGAATTCCTAAACCCTTTCTTCTTTCCTTTGGCAAGACACGTTTGAGATTGTAAGTACATTAAAGTCAGTAGCAAAGGATGGGTTTTAGGGGACACACCATTACACACACACACACACACACACACACACACACACACTACACATATATATGTATATGTATATATGTGTGTATACATACATATATGTACATATATACATGTGTGTGTATACACACCTATACATATGTGTGTGTGTGTATATGTGTGTGTGTGTGTGTGTGTATATATATATATATATATATATATATATATATATATATATTCCACTGGGGATTATGCAGAAAGGAGAGCTAACTATGATTTTCCTCCTCTCCTTTCTGGTCCTTTCTTTCCTAGGTTTGTTGCAGGACCTGGCAGGGATATTAGCTTACGAAATCAAAGAAACGCCACCACATCCGTATGGGAGTAAAACTGCATTCTTATTTGACATCTGGAATCCAATTTTCTTGTAGGAACTTGCAATAGGAATTGAACTTCCAGAACCACCCACCTCAAAGATTCCCAATCTCAAGGATTCCTGCCTTAACTGGGACAGCTGTGGGATTTGTTGGTAAGGTAGAGCGCTTCTGATAAATCCCAGGTGAGGAACGATGAGAGTTCTCCCTCACTACCCCCTGAAGAGAAAGGCGGGAGGTGCAAAAATCACCCAGGGGGAACCGCCACCAATTCCGGTCATCCGTGCAAACCTTACCACGTATGTGCCACCGTGAAACGCCGCTGTTTGGGGATGTTGCTACTGAGAAGCATCCTCCGCAGAAGCCTGGGGGAATTTCTCGGAGAGATCACTGGAGAGACCTTGGGAGAAACGGATTTCCTTGCTGTCTTGGACTTCTCGTGCTGCAACAGGTTTTCGCGCAAGGATTTCACAAGATCCTCGTTCAGCCAGGGGTTTGGACAATGCGGATTATCCACTTCAGGTACTGTTAAGGTGTCCGGGCTTGTCGTCTGCTGAGCCATTTTTCCCGGTCAAGTTTGTACAGTTGGCAACAATCCAGGGCAACGTGGTTCCCTGGCCTCTTTCCAGTGACTGCCTCGCTCACAAGTCCGGGGAAATGTCCAGGGAAGCAGATTGGATCCAGCTGCTGTTAGATCATTCGGTCGCCTGCCTCAGTCTCTCCGTGGAGATGGGGCTGGGTGTAGAGGAGGCGAGCGCACTCCTCAGCGGAAGCCTGTTAAACGTCACCCCTCCTCTGCGGATCCCCTGCCAAAGATCACTGACGAGCTCGCCGGGCAGGGGAACATGGAGGGAAGCCACTGCGTTAGCACGGCTTTGTCAGCGCTACAAAGCAGCCTGTTAAACTATTGGAACTAATGCGCCGCAGCTGCTCCAGTGACTTCTGCTTATGTACATAAAAAGTCCTGGGGGGAGGGCTTAACCATCAGATGCCTGCTGCTCGGTTGTTTGGCTAGTCTTTCCATTTGCTTATTCCTGAATCCAAAGGAAAGAAAAACTTTGAACTTGACCTTCCTCTCCCGCAAGGGCTATTTATCTGCCTTCAGCCCATGTTCGTAAAAGAAAATTGCTAGTCCTTTGCTTTTTATAAGGGAAGAATAAACAAGCACTAGCTAGATAAGGAGGAATATTTCCCTGCTTGCTAAATACAATCTGGTGCACCTTAGAAGACAAATCCCAAGGGAATAAAATGGACTCTCTTTCTCCCATTAGAAACTAAAACAAAAGGTTTCAAAATACCACATATGGAACACATTTCAGCTTGCTGTTGTGTTGTACAACCTTGCTAATTGTGGCCCTTTCAAAGCATGGAACAACAGTATTTACATCCAAGAATGGTATTTGTTGTCTCTTTGGATTTAAACTGATGACCTTCCAGAGGGACACATTGTTTTCATAAGAGTAACTAAAACTGATTTTCAAGTTTCCATCATTACTTATGGTATACAAAAATTTATGTAGTCAACTATATAGGAATAAAATAAATCTAGCTTTACCTAGTTATTTCCTTAATTTTCTTTCAGTCTAAGATTTTCTTTTGTGATCAACATAGCTTCAACAAACTTACTCAAAGGAGGTTTAAAATTAAGAAAGAAGAAAAAATTATTTCTTGCCTATTTAATTTGTTACTGGAAAAAAATAAAAATGTTACCACAATTCAAGCAAGTAACCAAGTAATAAAGCCTGTTAAATCCCATTATATGGACAGTGGAAGTGCAAATATTAAACTGGATTGGCAGGGAACCCAAACCTCTGCATAGAGATGTGCCAGTAGTCTAGCAATGCTACAGACAGTTCAGGATTCAAAGCAAATCACTTTTCTCAGGACCTAAGAATATTGTTTCTTATTTTAAAAACACAATGATTTAAGAAGGAGTTAGGAAATACATCCAGATAAAATGGAGAATGGAGAACTTAATTGTTTTTGTTTGGTTTTTGATTTTTGGTTTCTATGATTACTAATAGGTCAATTTTTAAAGTTTCTCCTACCTTCCCTCCCTAGTTATTCCATCTTAAATTTAAATTCCTTGCCTTTAAAATGTTACAGGAAAGGATACTCAGGTTCTGTTTACAGAAACACAGGGCCACCACCTGGTATACCTATAACAGTTTAATGAGCCATACATTCGTTCCATGACTTAATCAGAAAATCTGTATGCAAATATCAAATTTTTAAAAATCGGGGTATGATTGTTCTTAAAGAATTTTCACCAGTACTAAAGATTTCATCTCTACTCAAATGGCAGACTGGTGGCATGCTTCCTTGGTTTAAACAAACTAAAGATTTCCATTTCTCCATATCTTTCAGCACTATATATACATCTATGTATATATGTATAAATATGTATGTGTATATATATAATAAGATACTATATAATATGCATGGCATATATATTATATGGTATATGTAAGTGGTATATATATATATATAATATACATATTATATATATATATATAATATAATAATATAATACTACCAAAGGAGTAGCCAATTTATGTAAAGTATGTGGAAGGACTGACCATTGCATTAGGAGTTGTGCAAAACAGGTATGCAGTGCTCTCCCTCAAAGAGCTCATAAGTTAATGGATAGGACTGGTCAATAGTCAGGAGAAGAAACCAGAATACATAAATACCGATAGTATCTAGGTGCAGAAAAATGCAATGAAAAAGGTATGCATAAGTGATGAGGGAATGCTGAGGTGGAGTAAAGCCTGAAGCCGGAAGGATCAAAAATTGATGGAAAGGAAGGCAAAAAAGAACTGCCTTACAGGTAAGGAACTAGAATGTGCAAATAGCCATAAAGAAGAAATAAGCAAGACTATTTGAGGAGGAAAAAAAAAAAAAAGCCCAGTAGTCAGTAGATGTAAAACCTATTCAAGTTTGTAGAATAAAAAATTAAGATAACTGGATAAAGTGAGGGGGAAAAAAAAGAGCAGGCAGCAAACTGACATTCCCCCTCCCTCTCCAACAGTAGAAAAATTTCCCACTATCTAAAGGCTTAGTTCCATTCATCAAACCTTTGTGGGCATTTATTTTGTGCTAGGCATGATATGAAGTGCTCTGTGATATTTCAAGATTAGCTAGATTCTGTCCACACTGTCTGGGAGTTCATACTCTAGTAGATAAACTGCAAAAAATTTCACATGACAAAGTATAGCTCAAGTACCTAGATGAGAGCCTCGAAGCTGAGGATACTTAATGTCTGATTTTAAGTACAGAAAAGTGATTCTCAATTACCAAATAAAGTAATCAATATGTCTAAGAATAATATAGGCCATATAATGGGAAATTCATTGAATTCAGGAGATTCTAGGCTTCAGAATGTTCTTGCTTTCGGTAACCTTCACTTAAGAGAAGCAAATTATTTACAAGCTAGTCATCTCATAAATGGCGTGTCATGTGGATGCTCAGAGATTAGGCACTTTGTCGATGATAATAACTAAGCTAAAATGGAAGATATAATAATTTCCTACAAAAAATTTCATTGAGGGTTTTGGATAAACATGGACTAAACCTGAACTAAGACATTCTGCAAATCTCCCATTGCTTTGGTGCATGTTAAAGGACTCCAATGTAGACGCAGAATTGGCTGCCTGTTTACAGGTTCCCATTTCTTATCATTATTTGTTCAATAACCTAACATCTACAATTACCCTCCTAAATCCCTCAAAAAATATATGGTACTCATGATGCCTTTGAAAATAAAACTAATTTTGTTTTCAGAATTCTTTGCCATTCCACCCTTCAGAAAACTTAGAAAACCCTACGGTGTTTCAAAATCATGCTTGAAAATCACTGCCTTAGGAAGTACAAATTGGAAAGTTCTGAAGATAACCAAAGGTGGGTGATGTTTGGATAAACTGGCAATTTTCTTTATAATAATGCAGAGGGTCAAGGAAACTCTTCCAACAGGAATGCTATACAGCTTGCTTTTTTTTTTCTTTTTAACAAAATGTCTTTCAAATTAGCTGCCAGAAACTTTTCTGAAAAACACAGTACTGCAAATGACAGCCAAATAAGGCCTCAGGTTTTAACAAGTGGAAATTTGAAAGTGGGCGAAATGTTTTGATAAAGTTACCCACGCCTAGAACAGCAGATAACATCTCTTAATTTCATAAAGATTTTCCAAAATACCTTTTTGTGAATTTTCAAAATTTGTTTTTTCAGATTATTCAGATTTCTTGATAACATTCACTTAACTAATTATTCACAGGCAGCAAAACAAATAAGAAACAAGATGTGTACGGGCTCTGGAACAAGGTTTGAAAAATGTGCCCCTGTGTAGGGAAGATACACGTAAGGCTGGATTTCCCACAACTGAAAGGGAGCTGTGCTGCAGCTTATTCAAAAGGATGGATAACATAAAATGATTTACACATGACTACAGAATGCAACATATGCTTCTCCCAACTATATACTTTTATTTTATTCTGTTTTATTTTTGAGAAAGGGAGAGTGTGAGTGGGGGAGGGGCAGTGAGAGAGAGGGAGAGAGAATCCCAAGCAGGTTCCTCACTGTCAGTACGGGAAGCCAATGCAGGGTTTGAACTCGGGAACCCTGAGATCATGACCTGAGCCAAAATTGGATGCGTAACCAACCCAGCCACCCAGGCATGCCCCCACCACAAGAAGCTTGTTTTGACCCCCAGCTATGATACTGTTTTACTTTGTGGCTCAGTTCCTCATCTGTGAAATTGAATAAGAGTAACAGCTATTGCATAAGAATCCTGCAAAAATTAAATATGTTAATACCCATGATATAAACTGTTGAGAAGACTGCCTGGTATAGAGTCAACACCCAATAAAAGATGCCTGCCACAAGCTGATACAAGGAACTTACAGAAATTTATACATGGTAGATATCAACTATGTGCCAGGTATCTTGCATTTCATTTCATTTAATTCCTGCAATAACTCTTAGGCTATTATTTCATTACCACTATTTTACTGATGAGGGCATAAGGAGGTTAAATAACTTGCCCAAAGTCATATAGTTCAACAGTGCAGAACTGAGATTTCTTTGTCTATGGAGTGCTGGGGCCTCTTATTTAAACTCTGTACCAAATCACCCCAATGAAGAAAGCCGATCCAGTATTTAAAATTGATGACAGATATTTTTATAAAACATAGTAAAAATCTTAGTGTGCTGAGCTCTTGGTCCAGTTAACACTAATTTCTGCCCTTGGCTCCACTCAGGACATAACCGTGGCAGCCAGTGAAGCCTGCCAAGTCACGAAATTCTTACAAAGGCACGGTATTCTAGGAAGGGCAACTTGAGGGGGAATTCCTGAGTGTTTTTTCATCTATATGTCTGTACTCCTTTGATACAAAGGAGCTTTTATTAAACTCCATGGTAGTTTTCCATTTTGCAAAATACTATATTCTTAAATTATTTCACTTTAAACTTTCATTGTGATTATTTTTCATTTAGGATTTATATCATTATAAACTCTGATGATAAAATTATATCCTTATACTGAAAAGTGCATCTGGACATGGCAGAACAGGGTTTTTCAAATCATCATCATCACTAAAATTTTATTACTCTTGGGCTGATTAGCAGAGATCAAAAACAATAAAATACCTACTTGAGAACAGGAGATACAGACAACCCCTCTAACAAAGAGAAGGAATGATAAATATCAAACTAATAATAGAAACAGTGCCTCAAGGGTTTAGAGGAGTAACATATATATCTCGGCCATGTAACTTGAAGAAGCAACAGAAGATGAATTTGACATTGAAAGAAGGTACCTATGGAAGAATAATTTTAAGATAGTTTGGAGGAGGTAGATTATCATGAGGAGGCAAGAAATGTTGGATTTTAGACTGTTGCCTACGGAAAAATTAGTAAAATTTCTTTGGGATATAAGTAAATAATAGAGATATCTACATAAGATTAATTTGGTGGCAGAGTGTACTATAATTTGGAGGAATCTTGAAGGCTGTTTAGTTTAATAGTTGCATCTCAATATGAATTTGTGTAGAAATGGAAAGAAAGGGGCTAATGACCCAATATTTGTAAGGAACATTCAAGTCAATGGGGAAGTCAAAAAGAGATCAGATATTTCTTAACAAAATCAATTATATTTTCCATCTAACTAAGTATGGTTCATCTAATTAATCATCAAAAGTGTGTGAATGTAAAAAGAGTATCTAGGGTTTATTGGACACAAAATATATATATATATATATATTTATATCTCATTTATATGAGAGCTATATTTTAAACATACAATGTGTTGGTCCCAGCTCAATTTAATAAAAAAAGATTAATTTTTTTCCTAGATTAAATGTTAAGTGTGCTTTTTCCCTCTAGACCAAAACTCAATGTTAGAGATACCTCTAATGAAATAGTAAGTCAGTATTTCATTTAAAAGAAAAAATATTTTATAGGACATAATTTATAGTAGCAACATTAGCACAGCATGTTTACTTTATATCTGAGAAAACAGTTGCACTACAATTTAGGGAACACTCTTTCATTCACTTATAAAACCTTCCAGTTCTGGAATAGAATTACTCCTGATTAGTATGCTAAAATGATACACTAGAATTCCCTCTTTAAATATCAGCCAAACTTCAGTAAAAACCATAGGTTTTAATGGCTACTAAAATTTTAACATATTTTAACATTCTCTATTTCTGGGTCTTCTTTCTGTGGTTGGAAGAGCCAAGCACTTTGCCTTCATCTTGCTGACAAAAATCTCCTACATCCCACTATATGTGTAGGAGACCATCCCCTACCATAATGAATGACCGAAAAAGTCACTAGCTATAAGTGCAAAACAAAGATGCCCTAGGCATAAACCCTTAGCATCATTACCTAATTTGGCCATCACAATCATTCAATGAAGTAGGTACTATTACCTCATTTTCAAGTTGAGAAAACTGAGGCATGGAAGTTAACCAACTTCCTAGGGTCATACACACCCCATAGGTAACAGAGTTTGAATGTTAAACCAAAGAGCCCTAGTCCAGTGTCTCTGTTTGTAATCACTACACCATACTGCCTTTGGATTTATAAAATAAAGTCAAATAAATTAATAAAGGTTCTCTTAGCAAAATGAATTCATATAACTTAATGCAAATCTAATCGCACTACAAAATATCTATTTCAACATATTGAAGAAAAAATATCTCAAAAAACTAACAAATACCCATTAGCAATGATACTTTTGAGGCTCCAATAGATATTTCTTCATAAACAAAACATATCCAAACTCCCCAAAATTGTTCATCGTATCAGACCTTCAGAGTCTTGCTGTTTTTGTCCACATAAACACACATGCTAATGAACAAAACTCAACATGTATCCTAAATTCAGAGTAATATCATACAGTAGTAGTCTATTCAAAACTTCGACACCAAGGAGCACAAATTCCTCATCTCTTTTGCAGTCTCTGTACACATCCACCACTAGCCCCAGGATAAGGATTTTTAGTCTTTTTTAAATTACCATAATATGACTGGAAAGCCTCCCTCTAGCCCTGACACATAACATCTGTTTCAGTCATTTTGTTTTTCAGACATGGTTTTTATGAGACAAAATAGTATATTTCACTGAAAGTGTCCATAATTCAGGGGTTTATAATTGTGACTGGCAATTTGCTTTCTAAAGTTTAACATATTTAGCAATGAATCCTCACAAGCAAATCGTATTTTTAGTGTGATACTTTTCATATCTAACTGTAAAGAACCTTCTCCAACCTAGTCATTTATGGGGCATGTTTTACAAAAGGCATCACAGAAACTGTAGTTTTATTCCCAATTCTGTAATTAACTAGCTAAGTTAACTTGAACAAGTTTATTCAGTTTCTCTGAAACTCAGTTTTCTATTTACAAGTCCTATAACTTTCCTAAGGTGTTATAACTTAAAAAAAAAGAAAAAAGAAAGAGAAAAATCAGAGGCTGTCTTTGATTACAAGTTTCAGCTGCCATTTAGGAAAAATCATTATCCCAAGTGCATCCTGAGGAAATATGGTCTCATCTATTTGCATGTAATGATAGTATGTTCCACAGATAATGCTTTAAAAAGAAAAACAGAAAAGATATATTCAGTGTTTAAGAAAATAAGAGGGTGCTGCACTAACCAGGTGCCTTGCTAATATTTTTATGGCCCTGAAACTTGTGAAAATTCCTTCCCGAAATAGGTAACAAAATTTATTCTGACATCTGAGTCACAGCTTGAGAGACAGAGTGGGAGAGCAATGCCTAAGTTAATTTAATATTTGGAATCAAAGCACTGTTTTACTTCTAACATAATGAAACTACAGAGCGACATATATTCACTATTACATAAGTCAGATTTTCTAACATTTCAGGACCTATCTTATTATTTAATAAAAGAGAAACCTCTGCACTCATCTTCCACAAAGTGTATCTCACCAGACTAATTTTACTCAATTTTAATGAGCACTGAATGGGGGAGAAACCTTTTTGCGATTAAAAAAAAGGGGAAGGGGCTACATTGAGTATAATTAAACAGGTTTCCTTACAATAAGATCTCTTAGTATTTTAATATGCTAATATGATTTATGAAAGCCAACTTGGTTGGCTCTGAATTCACCTGCATCTTCCAGCATGTCCAGAGATGGGTATTATCAGAATCCTTACCTTGGCTTACTACAAACCTGTCTTTGAACACAGCTGATAGATAATGTTAACCTTCCCAGGTTTCTGATATGCTTTTCTTTTCTTCTTCTGAACTGCAGTGGAACAGAATGCTCACAGCAAAACCAGGAGCAGTCCAGGTACTCCCTGGTACCAGCCTCTATTGGACTTACAGTTATTGTTATGCTCCTGCTCTGAGCCTGAGGCTAAGTCCACCCTCCTCTTTAACCGGTGTACCTCCTCTTGTAAAAGCCTTAACTTTAGCAGAGGCTGTGAAATAACTGGACTGTGAGTCTAAATGCCAACTCTGTTGATAGCATGGTAGTTAGAAGGCTGTGAGCAGGCTAAGGAGTCAAAGAAATCCTCATCTAGAAGCCACTGTTGGTGAGGAGGTGCACAAAAGCAACACAAGGCCAAACAAGTGCATTTCAAGATTTAAATTACTTAAGAATCACTTGGAGACCACACCAAAGAGAGATTGATTCAGTAGGCCTGGAGTGGGGCTCGAGAGTTTGGATTTCCAAAGCTCCCACTTGATGGTAATACTGGTCCATGGTGCCCTTCTTAAATCTCCAGGGATTAGAATAAGTAGCGATCGATAGCAATTGAAATCTATCTAGCAAATGAAGGCAATTAACTTGTACCCAGGTGAGGCCATTTCAAATTTATATCCAGCCATTGGTGTAGTGTTTAAATTTGTTGCTGATTTTTTTCAAGGAAGAGATTTTTATTTTATATTTTAAGTAAAATCTACCCCCAACATGAGACTCAAACTCATGACCCCAAGATCGAGTCACACGTACTCTTGACTGAGTACAGCCAGGTGCCCCTGTTGCTGATATTTTAATAAATAATGGATTTTTTAAAGTAAGCATTATTGGGATGCCTGAGTGGCTCAGTCAGTTAAGCGTCCGGCTATGGCTCAGGTCATGATCACGATTCGTGAGTTCGAGCCCCTCATCTGGCTCTGTGATGACAGCTCGGAGCCTGGGGCCTGCTTCGGATTCTGTGTCTCATTCTCTCTCTGCCCTTCCCCCACTTGCACTCTGTCTCTCAAAAATAAATAAAAATGTAAAAAACAATTTTTTTCTAAGTAAGCATTATTACATAACAGTACCATAAACTATTTTTTCAAATGGGCACAACACTATAAAAGATTCAATTCTAAAAGTAAATATTAGATCCGCATTTTTAAGGTGAGACAAAAAAAAAAAAAAGATGTTGAAAAACACACTCCTGCAAGTATGGTGAAATTCTTTGCCTGTTTCTACATTACTAATTGAAATTAAAAGACAAACCTTATCTAAGACTTATAGATGACTTTCTGGATGCAATTTAATTAATTTGAAAGCATTTAACTGGATCAATACTATGTGTTAAGTTCTATGGACATAATGGAGATGCTGATCATTGTGTATCTGAGGACACCAGATTCATTCTTTTCTGTGTTCACAGTTAGCTGAAGCTTTCAGTCAAGTCTCCTGTGTGTATAGCATTGACAAGGACACTCATACTCAAGATTTACCACCACACTACTGACCTCTCTATCATCTAAAATCTTAATCAGGAAAGTGTGCTTCCATCAACCCAATACTCCTAATCCTCCAGTAAGTCTATATATAACTGTATAAGCAAGTATATGCTTTTCTTTCCAGTGCTTTCAAAGAAGTTATTCTGACCAGGAAGTGCTCGAATGATGGCTAAATTATGAAGAACAATATGAGTTTTTTCCCCAAAATTATTATTTTTCAGCCCTAATAAAGTAACTATGAATACTTATTACACTAATATATAAATATATATTCTAACTAGTTTAAGAACCACCACTTATATTCTGTAATTATGTAAGCACTGCATAAAGTCAGCCAGTAATTATTTAATCAGTTACAAAGGAAAAATAATGCATGACAAAGAAATCCTCCTGCTGTGCCCACGGTGAAGACTATTCAACCTGAGCAGTGGTTGCCTTGTGATCCTTGTATTTTAAATGCCTGAAATATAGTGTGCCCAGAAGACATGTGTTAAAGGAAGGGAAGAAGGGAGCCAATGGTTTGTACACCTTGTTTTAATATTTGTTGTGCATTTTAGATAGTTAGACTAAAAGGACTGTGCGTCCAAATCAATTTACACTGATCTACCCATTAAAAATTCAAAATGTTTTAGAAATAGCATTATGAGGCATGTCTGCAATTTTACAAATGCATTACTTTTATAAATTATCCATGTAATATACAATCTATTCTCATTGCAAAAATTGTCAAAATTACCCAAAAATCTAGAGGTCCTATAGACCACCATCCCCAAACTTGGCCCTCCTCACAGGAAACGCTATGATCAATTGTGTCTCTCTTTCCAGACCCTCTTGTCCATTATAGGAACCACTAGGCCCATGTGGCTATTCAGTACTTGAAATGTGGCTAATGCAATTGAAGAACAGAATTTTTATTTTTTACATTTTTACTCATTTAAATATAAATAGGCTTTTGTGCCTAGTGGCTACAATACTAGACAGCAAAATTCTAGATCTCCATGTGATGTCATGAAAGTTATGTGCCTAGAGGAACATATACTTCTGTTTTCTGAGGCTTTTGTTTTTAAACACAGTGTCATACTTAATGATCATTCTGATCATTCAGCAACTTGTTTTCATTCAACAAAGATCTCCCTTGTTATCTTTAGCTGAGACACAGTATTACACAGAATGGTCATTTCTCAGCTCTGTTAGCCATGTCCCTATTGATGAGCCTTCAGGTGTCCAGATGTTCACTGTTACGTACAAACAACAGCCTTACAACCTCCTCACTGGGCACACATCCCAAGAATTTTTTTTTACAATAGATACACAGAAGCAGGATTCTTAAATGATAAGGTATAAGCATTTTTCATTTTAATAGAAACTGCCAAATTGTTCTTCAAAGTGGCTGATTCAATTTACACTCCCACCAACAGTGTTTGAGTTCCCACATTTTTTTCTCAAACAGCCTTCTACTGCCATCAATTTCCCTGCACTAGCTGTCAAAGTCTTTTTTTTTCCTCCCTCAAGAATATCTTTTATTTTTGTAGGGTGGAAGAAATTAAGCAGTGTGCATCAGTGGCTACCATTAAAATTCACAGAAGTGGGAAAATATATTTCACTTTACTTCCAAGTCAGTGTTCAATTTTTGCTCTTTAACAATTTTAGTTGACCAAGCATTTCCCTGGAGTGCCTCTAATATGACAATATCTACACATTATGGAGGGCTTTTTCAAAGGAAAAAGCATTAACTTTCTTTTTTCAGTAATGTTCTGGCACTACTCAGTGAAATACGTTTTAAATTGCTTTTCCTGTAATAAAGATAGATTGTGTTGAGAATTTATCCTTCTTGCCTAGTCCCTGTTTTATACATCAGCATAGAATTTTCCAATGCATGACCAAGACTCTATACTGCATCATGGCATTTTTTTCCTTGAGCAAAATTAATGGTCTAGATAAGGACCATTGTCAATTCACTGGATCCTGGTCTGACAATAGTATCAGTGCAGCAACCTCAGATAAACATTTTTGTGTGACTGAAAGAGCCCTTGACTAGGAGTCCAGTTCCAGTCTACTACTACCTGTTCTAAGGCCTGAGGCAAGTCCTCTACTCTCTAGGTCTCGATTTCCTTAACTGAATATGATGGTGATGAAACAGATGACCACAGTGGTCCCCTTCACTGGTGAAATGTACTGCTCCTAAGAACACATCACCCCTCATATTTACAGGTAAATATTACTTGTAAAAATTACGGTAGTTGCTGAAAAAACAGGAAGAAGTCATCAGGAGTGGTTTTATGTAAAATCAGTAAACACTTATTAATATGTGAGGCCAAGTACATGTGCTGTGTAAGCGCACATAATATTTATGCTTTTCTACCTATCTGGAATGTTCATTGCAATCCCATCCTACTCATTCTCCAAAAGTATTGGCCACCTGCTTAGGAAAGATCTGGGAATCATAAGAGACAACTTGCAGAAATGTTTTAAAGCCTTATCTTCAAAAGACAGAACAGAAGATTTATAAAAATTAGAGGTTTTCATTCTAATCCCTGGCAAACTCTTGAATAAATTATTCAAGCAATTAACCACGAACCTTCTATGATGTAGGCAACAATATACAGGATTCAAATTAGGTTATTTAAAATTTGTATCATTTCCTTTCTGGAGACAGCGACTGTGCTAATAGATAATGGAATGAGTATCTTGTGTCATATTGGATGGAATGGAATGGAATAGATAATGGAATGAGTATCTTGTGTCATATTTTACCTGGTTTTCATAACGACATTTGACAAGATTTTTCAGATTATACTTGCGGGCACAAGGGAGCCAAGTGGGCTAGATGGATGGATAAGTGGTTCATAAAAACTTGGGCAATTGTCCTAAAAAAATGTGGAGTAACAGTGTCCACATAATCCCAAAAGGCAGTCACTACCATCATATGCAGAGTTATAAGCATTTTAAGATACAGACTTTACGATATGTATTTAATGTTTACCATATCTGACTCTAACACAAAATTGGCAGGATGGCTAAAGTGGTAGGTTAGTAGTTTCCCAAACCAAACTGATCATTACAATTTTCTAGGGGAAATGTTAAAACAGAACTCAGAACCCCACAAATACTGAATTAGAACCAGCAGAGTTAGGTCCAGGAAACCTTTTCTAGCGAGTCTCATGATCAGTCACGATTGAAAGCCACAGTCCTAGATGATAAAATCAAACCCCAAGAACAAATCTGCTTTAAAAGGTAAATATTTTTTTAAAAGAAAATAAAAAAGAAAATCTTCAGAGCGTAGAAGAGCAGATCAGATTTAACAACATTAAAATGAATTTAGAAAAATGCAAAATCCCGTAGCTCAAATGAAATGTTAACAGCAATTCAGATTTATGGCTATTAATCTTATAGCTCTAACAGAATCAATGGAAAGAGATAACAGAAGCAACAGAAAACAGTAATGTCATCAAAAGCTGCATTTGCAGAAGCAGATTATGTAGAGTGCAATGGTCAGGGCTGTAGCCTGTGCATTTGTGGCATATGCATGGGCAGTGCCCAATCCCAGAGGGAGACATTCACAAATTCCCATGTAAGTGGTAAGATCGTACTGCGTTCTGACCAAACTGGGAAATTGTTGTCAATCTTGGGGGCCACTTTTTAAATGAATGTTTACTTTTTTGATAACATATACCCTAAATTTACATTAAATACAAAAATGATAAATGTACACCTTGATTTTTTAACGTGGACATACATATGTAGGTAACATCCAAATAAAGATATAGAATATGTTTTTCTCAGTCAATACTCCTCCCAGAGGTAACCACTATTTTGATCTCTCACCATAAATTTGTTTTGCCTGTTCCTGAACATCATACAAACAGAAACAGACAGTATATACTATTTTGCATCTGGATTCTTTCATTTAACCTAATGACTGAGAAAATATTCTCACCTTGTCTGTAACATTAATCTCTTTCATTGTTCTGAAGTATGCCCCTGTTTGAATACACTGCAATTTGTATATCCTTTCTACCAGTGATGGACATTTAATATGTTTCCAATTTGCACGGTTATGAATCAAGCTGGAATGAATATTCTTGCTTATATATTTTATTGGACATAAGCCCTCATTTTGTTGAGTATATGCCCAGGGGTGGATAGATGCATCATAGGCAAGTGTATGTTTAGCCTACAGTAGATAATGCCAAATAGTTTCCAAGGTGATCTTTCCAATTTAAACTCCTATCAGCACTGTGTGAGAAGAGATACTCCATATCCTTGCCCACACTTGGTATTTTCAGTTCTTTTAATTTTAGCCACTGTGATGAAGGTATAGTAACATCTTATTATGATTTTAACTGCATTTTGCAAGTGAATAATGATGATGACTATTTTTCCATATGGGTTGGCAGTGGCATTGTAAATGTTTAACAGCAACCTTCTGGGGAAAAATAGACACGTAAAATTTATTATAAATTTTACTATACCAAGTATATCTAACACATAATTTACAAACAATAAAAACTACACAATAGCCTTTAATTTTGAATTCTATAAAGCCAATTGATTCCCACAGAATGCATTCATTGGTTTTTTGCTGAACTCTTGTATATATAACCAAACTGAGGTTGCAATTGACAAGAGTGTAGTTCTTACATGACTGTGGGTTGATAATTTGGTTTACATTAACAAGTAAGACAAAAGTGAAGCAACAAAGACGTATATTTGATTTCACTCATTTGTCAGTGACTAGGGTCAATTCTTTGCTGCATCAGATCATGGTTTTAAAATTCCATAGGAAAGTTCCCTCACTTTTTTGTGTGTTCTAATACAATGGCTGCAAACATAGCACACTTAATTTTAATCTGTATTATTAACATTTCTCTGTACTACTTTCTTAAGTCTAGACTGTCAGCAAAACAATCAACCCCTGATTTGTAGCACTTGCTGATTTCCTTGATATAAATACCTTCATAGTCAATTTCAGGCGATCAACATGACATCACTGAACAGAGTTGGGAAGAGAAGTACAGTAACTCACAAATATGTGCTGTTTCCATCATACAGATACAGCAGACGAATAGGCTTAAGAGCACAGATAATGATAAAATGTAGTAAAATAAATAGGAGTGATAACTTCTGAGTATGTATTACCTGTTTTTGATATAATTTATGTATTTATCTTTTTAATTTTTTTAAATGTTTATTTATTTTTGACAGAGAGAGAGAGAGACAGAGCACAAGTGGGGGAGGAGCAGAGAGAGAGAGGGAGACAAAGAATCTGAAGCAGGCTCCAGGCTCTGAGCTGTCAGCACAGAGCCTGACGCAGGGCCTGAACTCACAAATTGCAAGATCATGACCTGAGCCGAAGTCGGACGCTTAACCAACTGAGCCACCCAGGAACCCCAGATATAATTTACTTTATTGGAAGTTTATGTACATTAATTTTATTTTTTTTTAATTTTTTTTTCAACGTTTATTTATTTTGGGGACAGAGAGAGACAGAGCATGAACAGGGGAGGGGCAGAGAGAGAGGGAGACACAGAATCGGAAACAGGCTCCAGGCTCTGAGCCATCAGCCCAGAGCCCGACGCGGGGCTCGAACTCCCGGACCGCGAGATCGTGACCTGGCTGAAGTCGGACGCTTAACCGACTGCGCCACCCAGGCGCCCCTATGTACATTAATTTTAAACAATGATGTATGTAACAATTAGCTCACCAAATTTATGAATATTTAAAAATTAGTGCTTATGAGCCAGTATAGGCAGACCCTGGAACGCTAATGTTGTATATCCTTTCATTTGAAATGCCTGTTTATTTGTGATTTTTCTAAATTTGGGTTGTACCATTGATTTCTAAAGTTCTCTATAATGTCGAGATATGAGGCCTTTATCAGATATATATTGCTAATATCATTCTTAAGCCTAAGTCCCACTTTTTAAGAGAGAACTTGACAAACCCAGTATTTTGTTTGCTTAAACAAGCCATGAAAGGGGATACAAACATCTACAGATTATTATGAGCCTCTGGATTCAAGCCATATACTAGATATGGGAAAACTTTAGAGAAGGTTCATCATTAATTTATGGCATGTTTCAATATTTCACAAGCACATAAATGACCTACTGTAGTGATCACCAGCCATCCCACCCAGAGCTGGAGCACCTACAAGTACAGAATCATATTGTCTTCAGATTGTAGAGGAATTCAAAGACCCACTATTGCTTTGTCCCTTCCACCTCACCATTCTATGTTGGATATGTACCCCAATTAGCATCCTCTCCACCAAAGCGCTACAATCTATGCATTCATTTAAGAAATGGTAAAGTATAAGCAATTTTATTCTAATAATCCTTGAGGCATTTGTGACAATGTATATAGAGATATGTGGTAATTAAAACCAAGAAGAAAAGACAATGAATTTAAATTCAACTTATGTGATGTAAGGTGATGACCCAACATCTCCTTTTTGTTCCATGGGTTTATACTGGGCCCCTGAACACCATGCAAGTCTTCTAATTCTTTGGGTTTCCCTAGTCCTACTTTTCTTCCTTCCCCAACTTTGCTTTGTTTTACTGTCTTTTCTAAACTATGTTAACACCTAGATGACAATACAAATGTGTTAATGCATAACCCCATCCAAAGGAATACAATTCATACTAACCAGGAGCTGCTAGAAACAGTGCCCAAACCCATTTAATAAACTATAATGAGGAGAAACTCAGACACCAGAGTGAGCCTAATTTTGGTAAAGTTCAATCTACACAATGGTGGCTCTCAAACGTAACTGCATCTGGAGAGTTTTAGAAATTTCAGGGTCCATGTCGTGTCCCAAACCAAATAAATGAGATTCTCTGAGGTTGGGACCCAGTGTCAGCATTTCTTAAAAGTGGAGGTGATTTCAATGTGCTGCCAAGTTTGAGAATAACCCCAGGTTGAGAAATATCGGTATAAAACAGAACCTGCATCTGTAAATTAAGGTCATTCATTCCTCCCTGTCCTAAGTAAAAGAACACATCTGCGTTCCACCTCTGTGATGAAGCACTACCTACTAATCAGAGATATCCTAGATCATCTTTTTCTTCCCTGGGCTACATAATCTTAGCTCTTATGTCTTCTCTGTCTTAAGTTTTCCTTGTTCAGGCTCCTATACCAGTTTTCAATTCACTGTCATGTTCTAACATAAAAATCCATTTTTTATGAAAGCACAAATATAAATTTCTGACTAAATTGGAGCAAGTTGTAATTCATATATATGTATTTACAAAATACATTTTAATATGTGGCCACATTTAATTGGCCTGGAAGCATTTAAAACTTTTTCTTGGTATTCCATGTTATAAATCAAAAAGTGCCAAACAACTCATTTGAGCTCACAAAGGAGCTAACCTAGGACTGAAACAGAATTTATCCACCTCAGAGATCAGTAACAGCAAATCAGGGAAGAAAATAGGATTTCCCACCAACAACTCACAGCTCTCTGGGAGAACAAGGAAGTGCATGTCTATGATGCCCAGCAGCAACTTCCAAAATTAAAAAATTTACAACACTTTGAAAAGGGATCGTGCTTTAACATTTACACTTGTAAATCAAAGTCTTGGATTCAGAACCAAAGATTAAAGTCAGTACAAATGATATTCTAAATGTGCAGAAGGAGGCTCCAAATCCTCTTAGTTCTTTCTGACTAAAAGAAAAGTAGAGAGTAAAAAGTAAAGAGTAAAAGTCTACAGGTCCTGACAGGGATATAACAAAAGGCATGGCACAGAATGGGTTGAAACATGCATTTCTAAAATCTGTAGGGTAGTAAACCAGGTGTCACCTTTTTTCATTTGTTAGGCTAATTAGTTTCATTTATTAGGCTAATTAATATCTTATATTTGGGTTATTATTAATATGGCAACTAAGCAGTATTTGGGGGGAGTCTGCTTCAAGAACAAATATTTTACAATCTTAATCACTGAAAGTTTAAACAATACACCAATTCTATTTTTCTAGCACTAAATTAATGTTTTAAACTAAACCTACTTTGAAACGGACACCACATTTCGAAAAACCTTATTAAGCACAAACACATTCTGGTCTTAAACACTGGCATGGTATTTCCAGTTTGCAATACCAGGTGTAAATACACAAGTTTGTAACTAAAGCCCATTCTCTCATTTCATAAGCACAAAAGGAAGTGCATCTGAGAACCTAGGGTTCAGGAGATGGAAAGACTGCTTATAATTTCACTATTCAAATATATTTAGTTTTCATTTGTGATGACAGCAAATTTCTCCTACTGAAAACTCCTACTAGAAAAATATTCCTAACAATGAGCACTTCATTCACTGATTCACTCATTCATTCATTCAGCAAGCATTTATTGAGTACCTACTAATTTCCAGGTTAGGATTACGTGTGAATGGACGGGATCACTGACCTCGCCTAGTCTCTAGAAGGGAATCTGACTCAGTATGTTTAGGCCATGGATGGCGAGCTACTGAAATGCCCTTTCACTTTCTTGGTGTTTTTTTTTTTTTAAGAGAATGAGAAGGAGGAAATTGCTGCTGTTGTCCGTGCTCAGTAGATAGACAGGTGGTTGTTTTAAGAACCAGCTTTAAGCCTACCTGGGTGGCTCAGTCAGTTAAGTGTCTGGCTCTTGACTTAGGCTCAGGTCATGATCTCAAAGTTTGTGAGTTCAAGCCCCACAGTGGGCTGTGCGCTGCTGGCACAGAGCCTCCTTGGGATTCTTTCGCTCTCCTTCTCACTCTGCCCATACTCCACTCATGTGCTGTTTCTCTCTCTCTCAAAATAAATAAATACACTTTAAAAAATTAAAAAAAAAAAAAGAACCAGCTTTAGACACAATAGTTTGTAATAGCATTTATGGGAAAATTGTCAACATAACTAACTTGTACACGTGTTTTCTTCTTAAAATTTGATGTGGAATTTCCGATGAAGGTTTTTTGGGTTTTTGTTTGTTTGTTTGTTTGTTTTTTAGTGTTATGTACTTAATAAAGGGTAGTGCCACATTTTTGCAGTTTATATTCTAGCCTTCTGCTCTGTGGAGTAAAATGTGGGTTTGCTTGTGATGCAACTCCTGTGTTTGTTGCCAATGACAACCGCTGTTTTCTTGATTAGGTTTCATGTGGTTGGTCAGGTTATGTCATGAGAATTACATTAAGGAGAAGCACTACAGGTTTGTCGAGTGCCAGCTCTGAGCAGTAAGAATGGTGGGAGCATGGCATTTGGAGTTGGCAGTGTTTCTTTTGGCCAGAGATTAGAAATGCAGACTCCTGGCACTCTACATATGCCCTTCCTCATCAATTGGCTCCCCTCTCCACTCCCCTGGCATCTGTTTTCTAGCCTCCGGAAAAATACACATGTGCAAAGCACCATCAACCAATTCTCGTTTGCAGTTCTTCACATTTTTGTGGTTTCAAGAAACCTTGAACTGCAATCTCCTTCTGTCAGGATATGTATCTGAGAACAACCTAAATCAACTGTAATTTTCAACAGATTCTGAACTGGGATTTGGAAAGGTAAGGTAGTTATTGAATTGAATTATAATAAATTCAGGCCTCGGTCCAACTGCTTCCAGCTCTTCTCCCTCTGCGGGTTAACAAGTGTTTCCAAAGCTGTAGGGCATTAAGAATCCTGAAGCAGCTAATTAACAGTGCTGAGCCACATCATGTGTAGCTTTTGGGTTTCAGGCAGCTGTAAAACCTCAGCTTCCTCAGGCTATCCGAATGTTGAGAGGGAGCTCTTAGAATTGTATTTTGACATTCTGCCCCCTGCCTGTGGCTGAAAATAACCTTTCAATAGGCACTTTAGGCCAGGATAGTACTCTGGGCATAAAAAAGCCTCATTGCCATGACTATGAAAAAGTAAACGAACATTTCCTCATGTCCAGACTGTGACTCACAACTGGCTTGTTAATGGACAAAGGAGGCCTGAGGCATTCTCTTGACACATCATCCAACCAAATAAAATATGGCAATGGTGAGATGTTGAGTTTCATAGCTTTGGATCAGTTATCTTCTAAAAGACAGATAACGCCTAGATGAAGGAGGTTCCTGATAGCCATTTTGAACGTTTTCTATTTTATACCTATTAAAAGATTTCATCAAGGGAAATAGAGGACCAACCTACTACACCCACAGGTAAAAAAAACAAAATCAGTAATGAAAGGAGTACCATTTTCCAAAAACCTTGGACATGATGAGATGAAGCTGTTTTACCTTGTATATATGTGGCTATAAGTTGTGTGCTTTATTAATAAAAGAGCCTGTCACACTGACAAAGAAAAGCCTTATCTCTTGCCTCCAGCCTATAGTCCATCCTCCATAGTGCTATCAAAAATGTCTTTCTGAAACATCTCATTCTCCTACTTGAATAACCTTGATTTCTTTTTTCTCTGTTTCATGGTAAATAATATGCACATTTCTTATGGTCCTTAAAGGCTTTCCCTACCAGACTCACATCTTTTCAGCTTCATCTCAGGGTACCAGGAAGGGTACTGTGGACTCAAAATGCTGTAGCCATAAAAATTTACCAAACATGCCATGTTCTTTCAGGTCTGGTACCCCACCCACATAATTGCTGGCTGAATTCTTTGCTCCTTTAACAGTATGACTTAAATGTCACCTCTCTGAAATCCTTCCTTCTCCTACCAGAAAGTAGGAATCACATCCCTCATCACCTCCATTTACTCCTTTATAACCTACATTACAAGGACAGGGTCTGGGGCATACCTTTTTTTTTTTTTTTTTTTTTTTTTTTGGTTAGTAGGCTGTATAGCCAACATAAGGCTTGAACTCATAATCCTGAGATCAAGAGGTGCATGCTGTACTGAGCCAGCCAGGCGTGGGGCTTACCAATTTATACTCCATATTTATATTGTCCCTAGGATATATATGGAAGGTGCTAAGTGGCTTGTTGAAGAGAGAGATAGGTAAGTAGAAACATGACTGAAATTAAGTCACAGAACTAGACCATACCTAAACGTTCTTTTAATTCCATAACTTACTTTATACAATTTATTTTTAATGAGGAGGGTTTGAAGTGATTCCTAGGAAATATATCAGTTAGCAACTGACATTAATATTCAGTGACAATTGAAATTACAAGTGAAATTACAACATGAGATTCACTCTGGCATATAGTGTCTCTCTTTCATCAAGAGACTTTACTACAAAGGATGGAAGCTCCATAGCCTGAAATATAAAAGCTGGGACTATAAGCAGCTAAAATTCAGTGTGATGGTTCAACAGTTAGAGGCACATCTTAAAAATGCATATCTGGGGCACCTGGATGGCTCAGTTGGTTAAGTGTCTGCCACTTGATTTCAGCTCAGGGTATGATCTCACACTTGTGAGATCGAGCCCGGAGTTGGGCTCCACACTGAGCATGGAGCCTGCTTAGGATTCTCTCTGTCCCTCTGCACCTCTCCCCTGGTCACTCACTTTCTCTGTCTCTCTCTCTCTCTCTGAAATAAATAAATATTTTAAAAATGCATATCTAGGGGCACCTGGATGTCTCAGTCGGTTGAGCTTCCAACTTCGGCTCAGGTCATGATCTCACGATCTGTGAGTTCGAGCCCCGTGTCGGGCTCTCTGCTGACAGCTCAGAGCCTGGAGACTGCTTTGGATTCTGCGTCTCCCTCTATCTCTGGCCCTCCCCCATTCATGCTCTGTCTCTCTCTGTCTCAAAAGCAAATAAACCTTAAAAAAAATTTAAAAATGCATATCTAAAGCCAAAAGCTATGAATGATGCTAATATATACTGAATGCCATAATTCAGATATTTAATTATCTATAATGTTAAAAATAGGCTGAAGTAAGAGTATAATAGGAGTAAGGTAAATCATAATACTTGTTTAAAATAACAAAGTATGTGTAAAATCCAATGTCCTCAGCAACAGAAAAATGGGCAAATAAGTTCTAGCACGGTACATCCATAAAATGGTTATTATGGAGGAGTTAAAAGTTCTATCTTTGAAGAACATTTAATGATTTGCTAAAAATGTTCACGGTATAATGTTCCTTTCAAGAGGGAGGAAAGACAGGGTTTGAAAAAATCTAATCAAAGACTATTTGCAGCACGGTTAGTGGCTTCTTCACAGATCTTGGTACAGTGGCAGGACTTGGGCACCAGAAGCTCAGCCCAGTAATAAAGGCTTAACTCTGAGATGGGAAAGCCACTCTGAAGGGAACACAGTGATTACTTGAATTTACTGCCAGAGATGAATCTTTGGGTTGTGGAGAGAGCAGAGAGCTGTAAGTAAAGAGATGTTGGGAAAAAAAAAAAAAAGTGGGGAGTGCCTGACCAGCTCAGTGGGTAGAGCATGCAACTCTTGATCTTGGGGTTGTGAGTTCAAGCCCCCTGTTGGGTGGAGATATTACTTAAAAATAAAATCTTAAAAACAGAGAGAGAGAGACATGTTGAATATAACTTTGTACAATATTAGGAACAAAGGGAGAAAGTTAAATGTCAGTGGAGGAGATGCAAAGTAGAAGCATGGTCCCTGGGTAGGAACAGGACCTGATGAACCTTGGGGAGTGCAGGGGGCTGCTGGGCCTTTTGGAGGAGCAGTGGTTCCAATAAAGGGGGCTTATTCTTTTGAAACACCTTTGGGAACTCCCAGAAATAATTAGTTGGATTGCATAGAAAAACTACCTCAGCAAATGTGGGCTAAAGCTAATGAAATTTACATTATTAAAATTAACATAATCTCATTTGTTGTCACAGGCTGGTAAGGTCTGGCAATTTTTTTAGGGTAAAGATTCTTCTTAAAAATTGGAGGTGCCCAGCTGGCTCCCTCAGTAGAGCATGCAACTCTTGATCTCAGGGCTGTAAGCAGGAGCTCCTATTGGGCATAGCCATTACTTAAAAATAAAATCTTAAAAAACAATCATTATATAGGTATAGGAGAAGATTCATAATGCTCATTTATCAAGTTTGTTGTAAGTAGTGATGTAGGTTTTGTAAAAATAAAATAAAGAAGAAAAAGCAACAAAACAAAATCCAAAATAAACCAGTGTAATTTTAGACCTCTCTGACCTTAAGGGTAAAAATACTGTCCCAAAGGAGACAATCAGTTCACTGTTCTCTGAGTGTGTTGAGGGATTGCCTGAAGCAGCAAGCCACACTGTTAATAGAAACAGGGATGTTGATGACTAGAAATATTTCATGAGGGAAAGGGCTCCAAAATGGGGAAGCCAAACCTAAAGAACATACTGAGTGTGGATATACCAGTTGTTCCAAATAGTGAAGGTCATTTCAAGGAAGAAAAATTGGTAGAAATCTCTTACTCAGAATTAAGAGCCAAAGGTGGGCAGTGCAAAGAAGCAGACAAACAACTCCTTATAAAGACTGGTTTCTAAATGACTGGAGCCGTCTCATGACACATCAGGCTTCCTTGAAAGGCAGTATGTGTTAGGTCATTTTATGTTCCCAGGAAAAAGCTATCAGATGCCTGATCATGGCAGTCTCTGTGTCAGATAAGTGATTAGACTTAATGATGTCTGTGTTCCTTCCAGTGCTAAGAGTCAAGATTCTCTGGGTTTTGTTTCCTGAAAAAACTATTGCTTGGAATTATTGCAATTTTCTTTGGCTCTTTTTTTTTTAATGTTTTGCATTTTATTTTTGAGAGACAGAGAGTGAGTGGGACAGAGGCAGACAAAGAGAGGGACCCAGAATCCAAAGCAGGCTCCAGGCTCCAAGCTGTCGGCACAGAGCCTGGCATGGGTCTCGAACCCACAAACCGTGAGATCATGAACTGAGCTGAAGTTGAACATTTAACCAACTGAACCACCCAGGCATCCCTTCTTTGGCTCATTTGAAGTCACACTACGTGTTTAATTGTATTTAAAATACAGTGGTATTTTAAACTTTATACAGGTATAAGCGTATTCCTCATGGGAGTACAAAATATGCCCCAAATGGATATAAGCGATATTTTAAAATTGAAATCCTTTGGTTTCGTGAGCGTTTTGGACCCTGTGGCCTGGTCATTCAGTATTCTGCAAAACAGGAGTTCGGGGTCAGCATCCTTGTAGGAGCAGAATCAGATCTAGGTAAAATGTTACCCAGAACCAAAGTTATATTGTTCTGAGCTCAGAGGACAGAGCTGCAGCCCTGAAAACAGCTGTGCATCTTGTGAGCTAATGGGATTATTCCATTTAGTGTGATCAATGGAAATTAAAAGGCAGAGGCAGGAAGAGTTCTTTATGTATTTTCTTTTTCACTCAGTGGGAATACCACTGGAGGGGGTCTGGGAGGGAGGAACTGAGTCATCATTTCTGTCTACTTTATGCCAGACCTGGATGTGGACACACAGGGTATCATGCACCCTCATGAGAGGCATGCAGGCATGGGCTCTCCGTGCTGTAGACAAGGACACAGGGGTTTACAGGCAGTGGCAGTTGAGCCAAATGTAGAGCCTGTATTAAAATACAGCTGCGCTGAATCAAAGCATATAATCTTTCAAATGACTAAAGACAAAATAATGATAATAATGCTAATGAATATTTTAAAATTGTATATTTCAAGTATTGTAGAAAGAAGCCACCTCACTGAATTTTGGAATGGTTAAAGTGGCCCCAAATTAAGATTAAAATAGAAAGAGTCAAGACCAAATGCATGACTTTACCCATTTCAAAACACTCTGGACTATGTGAGAAAATAAAGCCATAAAAAAAACAGCCCTCCAAGATTGAAAATAAGAGCAGATAAGCAATTTCCCACTAAAGAAAGAGGGCTACAAAATCATTGTAGAGTGTATGGAAATTTCAAAGGGTAGTGACAATGTCCTCTGATGCCCAAAGTGAATAACAGGATGTGTGAGTAAAGCTGCTGACCTATGACCAACTATCTCACCTCAGAACCCAGGAGCCGCTGACGTTACTTTTCATTTTCTTTCTCTTTCCTCTTCCTCTCTTTGTCCTGGTTTTTCATTCCACCCTCTGCCTCGATTCCGTTTCCTCCTCTTCCATACTCTGTCCTCTTATCATCCTCCTTTGTCTTTCCTTTTATTACCCTACTATGAATGGCAAATAATTGAAAACTTGTTGTATGTCATGAAAAACTTCTGTTCACTACTACTCTTCATGTTCAACCCAGGTAGGTGCAATCTGTTTTCTTTCTCTGATAATAGTTTTGCTTTCCACCCTAACCCTCACCCCTGCCACAATGCATGCATGTTATGGGGACAAGGGGGCAAAAGTATGATGTCAATACTCTTTGTGAGAAAGAAAATGTTCCTCACCCCTGTCTAAGGAACAGTTCTTGGTATGCAGGCTGAGTCACTACAGGACGTCCAGCATCACAGAATAATCTACTATGGCATTTTATAGGAACAATGTCAATAGAAGAATGGCATCTGAGAAAATTCAAATCTATTGTTTAAAACTTTTCTGTCAAAGGAGCTTAATACTTTTAATGCACATGCAGTCTAAATATGTTATCCTTGGGTGGAGAAAACATCAGTTGTTAAAAGCCTCAAAAGCTACTTGATCTTAGCCAAAGGCTAAAAGCTATGAATACAACCGTGGAGTTCAGAGCGCTCAGAGCCACACAAAGCCACTTTAGAAAACCTGCAATGTGAATTCTGTTTCTTCTCAGCTGATGACACTGAATGCTTCCTTTAACCTCATGATTCTGTGTTTTAGAATAATGCCATTGTGTGATCCTCAGAGAAATAGTGTAAATGGTGGAGAGGCCAAGCACAAGGTATCCCACCCCCAAATATGTAGAGAATTGGTCCTCAAATCCCGAGTATTATTTTACATTATTAATACTGTCTATAGTACTCATTTATTTACTCCGTTAGCAGTATCTATGATTGTTTTCTCAAGTTTCTCAGTCAAAGGGCTGTGGCCCGTGGGAAATAAAAATTTTAAATGCTGAAATGTATTTAAATATAAATTTAATTACTGAAATGTAAGCAATCAAAAGCAAGTTCCTGCCCCTAAGATTTCAGCTCTGGGAGGGAGGCAACAGTCCTGGGCTTAGCATCACAGGACTTGGATTCAAGTGTTACTTCTGCCATTAGCTCTCTGAGTGACCTCGGGCAACTCCCTTAAGCCTTCTAGCTCTCTCTTTCCCTTTCTGCAAAAACAGGGATTCTATCTATAAGTCAGAGAATGTGTAAGAAAGTGCAAGGAATACCATGACCACTCAAAAATGAAGCACTGTAACCAAAGCATTTATAGTCCAGTATCAGACACGATGTGGACTTCCAGGACACAACGAATACTAACACAGGAGGCACCTCAAAGAAGCAAAAGACGACCTTCCAAGGGCATGATAAGAGCAATCAGAGCTGTGGGCTCAGAAGAGAGGGAAATCTGTTGTGGTGAGGTCATGAAAAGCTTCCCTGGGGAGAAAAGATGATAGAGAAAGGGAACTTAATTAAGGAGGACTTAATTAAAGAGGTGCAATATGCTAGAAGGCATTATTCCCATTGTACTAATGTGGAAACTGAGGCTAGAGGTGTTCTATAACAAGCCTGAGGCCACACTAGAAGCAATAAGTGGCAACACCTACATCTAAAACAAGTTTATTCATTTACTTTTTAATTATGAAGTCCAGGCACTTGAAATACTCGCAAAATCTTTGAAGTTTGTGTGTGTGTGTGTGTGTGTGTGTGTGTGTGTGTGTGTTTGGCAGCAGTGGCATGGAATGAAGGAGGATAGCAAGAACAGATAGGGAGAAAAAATGAACAGGGAATGCTCAATACAGATGACATATTTGAGGGCCTGAATCCTAAGTCCACCTGGCATAGAGATTTGCATAGTGAAGGATGAAGAAACATTGAAGGAAAGGAGTGTTAGGACCTACTAAACATGTGAAGAAGTTTGATCATTTTCCACTATGAAATAAAGCCTCTCTGAAAGTCTTTAGCCAGGAGAGTCACCTAATCCAGCTGGCTTGGGAAGATTTGGTTCGGTACCATGTAAAATAATTGCATGGGGGAGAAAACACAGAAAAGGAAATCTACTAACAGGTGGGGGAGGGGTGGCTCTGAATCAGGGTAGAAGAGACTAAAGGAAAGGAACTGATATGAAATAATTGAGAAAACAGAGTGATTGAGGAGAATTGGGAGTTGAAAGTGGTGGCTTTGTCCAAAATTGATGATAGGCTTCAAGCTTAGGTGGCAAAAGAACAAGGACCATGTTAACAGGAATGGAAAAGTCAGTGGAGGCATTGATTTTGCAGGACTGAGAAGTCCACTAACAAACATGGAGTTAAGGTAACAGACAGTCAAATGAAATCTCCAAAAGGGTAGCTGGGGTAGGACAGGGGCCTGATCATAGCCTTGGCAACCTCCATAGGAATTGGAGGGAATGGTGTGTGTATAATGTCCATGGAAGGGACAAACTCAGAGGCAATGATGTGAGAAGCACTCCTTGGGAAATACCCAGTGTCCAACTGTGACAACTGAAAATTCCCATGTATCATGAAGACAAAATAATAACCCTAGAATTCTGGTGTTTTTCCCTTAAGTGAAACTTAAAAATGGTGACCAAGCAGCTAGAAGGATGGAATTGGTTTTATGATTTATTTCATGCTCGATAATAAATGTCTAAGTAATAATGTCCTCATACAAATCAGAATTTAATCTGAGACTTGCTTTCTAACTGGGTAGTGAGATTATAAAGAAGTAGTTATCTTTTACCATTTCAAATTTCAAAGGCAGTTACAAATGTCCAACAACAGCAAAAACAAAAACAAAAACAAAAACCCAAATATGTTCATAACCCATACTGGTTTAGGTTGGTTGCCAAAAGAGTTGAGCCTGAGAATCTAGCCTTCTAAGGAAAGAAGATTCATTCATAATGGCTTATTACCTAAAAGAAAAGAATGCTGTTTTGTTTTGAGTTGATGTAGTTATCTCTACACCCAATGTGGGGCTCGAACTCAGGAGCCTAAGATCAAGAGCCACAGGCTCTTTCAACTGAGCAAACCAGGCACCCCAGGAATGGTCTTTATCAATGTATTCCAAGTTATTTTAATGGCAAAGGAAAAGTTTTAGTCAAATGATTAACCACTAGACCTGTTCACGTCATGAGCACTGGGATCCACACCTTCTGAAAAACATCTGCCTGTTCAGTGATTAATCTGGACAAAGGGCTTTTTTACATTATTTTTCCCCTTAGGGGCTCACTCATGTGGTGACAGAGAGCAATTATATCTTTAAAATGTGACTATTTAGCTATACATGGTGATAATAGGATTTAAATATTTCAGTGGACTGTTCTAAAAATATAACAATCTAAACAGCTCATACTTTATGCAGGAGGTTACCACGTGGTCCCTGCCAGTGTGGGGCTTTGCCTACATGCCTACACGCACAGCCACACAGACGTGCACACACAGATACATAGGCATACACACAAACATACAGCTGTGTGTGCGTGCATGTGTGTGCGCGCACAGACACACACACACACACACACACACACACACACACCCCTTTAGCTATCTTTGAGGTAATTAAACCCTCCATCTGGCCTCATCTTCATTTTCAGAACAACTGAAGAACAATCATATCTGAGGGAGAAAGGGAATGAGTCACACTGAGATAAAAATTCTTAAGTAGAAAAGGTGCATAAATACCTCTTCAAGATGTTCATAAAGGGACAAAAGAAAAACCATTTCGCTGAAATATCATCTGTGATGCTGGCACAGCAAAGCAAAGTCCTCTGGACTTCCCAGGGACTGTGGAGAACCTGTCTTCCTCCCTCTTTTCTCCTGGCTTGCAGAGCCCCGTGTTTTGAGTCTTTCCCTCGGGGCTTATGTTCCACTGACCTAGAAATGTTCACTGTAATTATACCAATTTCCCCCTCCTGCACTTTTCACTGCTCTTCTCTATTTTTTTTTATATTGCCTTTAAAACAGCATTCTTTACAGTAAAAGCCTCAAGTAAAATATATAGTAAAACCAACAAAACATAGTTAACTAAGTTATGCAAAACAACTCTTAGTAACGACATCTTAAAAGTTACTGAATTACTAAATGTACTGTGCAAAATGAGAAGTTGAAGATGTCAACTCTACTCCTATGTCACTTTTCTTAGCCTGGAAAACCAACAATGAATGAAAGAACTGGATGGATAGGGGTGAAACATCATCAGAGAGGCCGGTCCAGGCAGGGGCAACACAGCACCTCTAGAGCCTGGAGCAGAATCACGGGAGGTGGTTCCTGGAGGGACACACTGGGCCCTCTCCCACTCCCACTGTCCACTCAGCAGAGATCCTGTGTGCCTGAGTCTCCATCTCCTCAGTTGCCACACTAGGTCTCACATCCTGGGGGGCTGTGGGGATGAGGGGAGACAATGTGAGACTCTGCTGAATGCTGTGCTCCAAGAATGTTTGCTGTAGGAATTAGCTAGAGAAGTCACAGAGGCTAAAGTCAAAGGTCAACCTGTTTTTATCAATGTGAATTAAGTGCTCACAATTCAAAAGGTGGTGCCTTCAAAATCTAACAGAGCTTTTGCTTTGTCTGACATGGGTCATAGAATAACCTCTGTATGTGAAGATAAAAAAAGGTAGTTGATTGATTTCCACGGGCAGAGAGGAACACAAAAAATTAGGGGATCTCTGAGGGAAAAGTGAAGATATGGGGCACATCCTCTCATCTACAGCCCCAAAGCTGGGTCTTACTAAAAGAAGCCAGACTGGACCAGATCACTCATTAGACATTTATCTCTGTGGCAAATAGGTAAAAGTAGAAAGATGAAATCACCTTTCTAAAGACTTTAATAAAACGGCTGTAGCAAGAAAATCTTTTAAATATATTGCATCTGGGGCACCTGGGTGGCTCAGTTGGTTAAGCGTCCGACTTCGGCTCAGGTCATGATCTCGCGGTCTGTGGGTTCGAGCCCCGTGTCGGGCTCTATGCTGACAGCTCAGAGCCTGGAGCCTGTTTCAGATTCTGTGCCTCCCTCTTTCTCTGACCCTCCCTTGTTCATGCTCTCTCTCTCTCTGTCTCAAAAATAAATAAATGTTAAAAAAAATTAAAAAAAAAATATATATATATATATTGCATCTGACCTGTTAAAATAGAATCCAAGTATGACATAAAATATTATAGCAGCAATCAGTCAATCTAATTGGAAACTTTCCTCGGGCCACAACACTGGATACCATGCCTCTATTTCCATATATTTCTCTGGTTCAGAAGCCACGTTATGAATTGGATTGTGTCCCCTCAAAAACATATGTTGAAGTCCTAACCCTGAGTACCTCAGAATGTAATATTTAGAAATACCATCTTTACAGATAATCAAGTTGAAAGAATGTCCTTAAGGTTGCCCCTAATCCAATACAATTGGTGTCCTTATAAAAAGAGATTAGGATGGAATGAGAAGAAAAGAGGCCTGGAACAAATCCTTCCCCAGTACCTTCAGAGGAAGCATGCCCTCACTGACACCTTGATTTCAGACTTCTGGTCTCCAGAACTGTGAGACAATAAAAGTCTTTTGTTCCAAACCACCCATTTTATGATACTTTGTTACGGCAGCCCTAGGAAACTGATACAGCTGGCAATCAGAATTTTACTCAAATAACAGGGTAGGAAGCAGGGTTTGGTTTCTCTGGAGGAAGTTTTAGATCATGGAAGTCACTTAATCTCCTAAGTTTGAAAGATAAATCCACTTCAAATATTGCCTGTATGCAAAGGTCCGTAGAAATCCAATTACACAAATTTACAGTCCAGGCAAGGGAAAGAAATCAAATTACTATTCATGGAAATTTAAGCAGAGTTTATGACTGGAAAAATAAATAGTGCTATACCAACTGTGAAGCACTGTGATTAACAACTCAGTCACCAGTTTGAGTCTCAGCTCCGTCATTTGTCGAGGGCATGACCTTTAGTAAGTCGCTGACACTCACTGATCCTCAGCTCCCTCCAAGGCTACAGTTGTGCAGACTCTCAGATGTGATGTATTTGAGGTGTTCAGCATGCGGTTTGCCACACGGTGACTACTGACTAAATTTTAGCTATTGTGATGACTATAAAGGGCAAATAATACCTTTTTTTTAATTAAAAGGCAAACACACCCAAAAGTTCAAAAATGAAAAGTTTATTTGTTTGCTTTTCATCTTTTTAGAGGACACTTAATGTTTTCCTTTTTTTGTAACTGATTCCATTTCTCTTTTCTGGAGTATCACAGTCCTTTGAAGGCAATGAAATGCACAGATTACAAATGTGAATATCAGATGAAAGATTGTGATATCCCGCTGAGCTATCTAGTTAACCAGAGAAGTAAAAAGCATTTTTTTTCTTTTTTTGGTACAAAAAGTTACTCTTCTCATGAACTTGGAAATATTTCAAAAGAAGTTTGCTGAGCTCTTAATTGGACCATACTATCACAACGCCAAGCCACTTTTGGACAAACTACGCCCACCTTCTCAACTGTTGTTGTTCAGAATTGGAAGAAAGGATGGAAATTCAAATTCCCTGTCACACATATCAATGTGGGGAGGAATTAAAACATGAAAAGGAAATAAAATTCACAGACTAGGATAATAGAAGTGGGTAGGAAAGAGGGGAGTCGAAGAGAAAGAGACATTAAATAGGCCAGGACTAAGTGACTAGGCCATCCCTGTCTCCACGTCCTCACTCCAGTCTACACAACCATCACTCAGACTCCATCAATGGTGGCCAACTGGCTCCCAACAACTGTAGCTGTCCCTGCCATCCATTCCCCATACCACAGATAGAATGATCTTTTCCAAGTAAAAAAAAAAAAAAACAAAAACATTTTCCCTGATTTTTCCTGTGAAGGACTAAATGATTCTGTTCTTCCAAAATTCATATACTGAAACCCTAACACCCAATGTGATGGCATTTGGAGATGGAGCTTTTGGGAGGTGATTAAGGTTGGGTGAGGTCATGAGAGAAGGCCCTCATGATGGGATTAGTGCCCTTATAAGAAGGGATGCTAGAAAGCTTTCTCCTTCTCCCTCTGTTTTCCATTCCACCCTCACCTTTTCTGTCTCTCCCTGTCCTCTACATGAGAAGGCAGCTGTCTGAAAGTCAGGAATTAAATCTTTACCAGAAACCAACCATGCCGGTACCCTGATATCAGACTTCTAGCCTCCAGACCTATGAGAAAACAACTGTCTATTGGTTAAGCTACCCAGTCTATGGCATTTTGTTACGGTAGCCCAAGCATACTAAGACATTTCCTGTTACAGTTTCTCACAGCACTGCATACCCTTCCTTCACAGGAATTACTACAGCTTAGAGGCAGACACGGACACTTGTGATTTTTCACTTATTCACTAGACTGTCGTCTTCAACAGAGAATAAACTGTATCTCTATTTGCAAGTAAATGTTCAATAACTATTTGTTGAATGAACGAAGGCTAAGACTGCCTATATGGAATTTCGATATCAAATATAAGTTGAATGGACAAGTCAATTTGGTCATTCTACCCCATGTAACCACACACCCACACCAACCATTTATAACCAAAAGTGTACTCTAAAGGTATACTCTATTGAAGGGGGCACTAATAAATAAAACACCATTTTGTTCTTCTGAGCACCTGGGTAGATCTGGGAGTTAAAAGATGTTTGGAGCAGAAAGAGAGAGGTAAAGTGCTAAATCCCATTAAGTGAGAAAGATTTGCAGCTCCCATGAGAAATGTTTGGATGAGGAGGGATACAGAAGGTAAGGGAGAGAGGAAGACCGAGCCAAATGGTAGAAGACTAACACTCTAGTTGGAGAAATGACTAGGTGACTTTTTTAAAGTATTGTTTATTTATTTTGAAAGAGAGAGACACAGAGAGAAAGTGAGGAGGGGACAGAGAAAAAGAATCCCAAGCAGGCTCTGCATTGCCAGCACAGAGCCTGATGCATGGCTTGAACTCATGAACCAGGAGATTGTGACCTGAGCTGAAATCAAGAATCAGATGCTCAATCAACTGGGCCACCCAGGTGCTCCTATGACTAGGTAACTTCTTAAGAATATGAGTGTCTAAATACCATTCCATTTCACATTACTTGTGAATGCAAATTGCTTTTATTTCTTCCAACTGTCAGTATAGTCTGACATGTACATAACTGTCCTGTGTGAATAAGTTTCCTTTCCTAGGGGAAAGGGAAAGCTGATGGCTGGGAAAATGGAGGCAGAGGCTCAATTCTACCACTAGTCTCTGTGATGTGGAAAATGGAGGTCATGATGACTACTGTGAGCTAATTCCTAAACCAAAATAATTCTGCTGAGGCAGAGCCTTGGGGCCTGATGTCATTGGGAGATGGGCTCTAAGTCTCTTGGAAATTCTTAAAAGCTTTGGAGAGAATATGAGACTTTTCACAATCTGTACCATGGGGCTTTGAGCCAATTTTTTTCCTAGATCTTAGGAAACAGGGTGACCTCAGTTGACCCCTATGAGGAAAAATTTCCATATCCCACAAACAATAAAAATCACAACTAAAGTTTAATATGGTAGCAACAAGGAACCCAGCTTCATGGGGCCCTTGAGCAAGTTCATATTCACACACCCAAGTAACCACCACCGCCCCCACACTGGGCAGATGAACAGTTCAAGTGGTAACTTCGGGGTCTGATTCAGTCTCGGAGTTCTGTTAATTGCAGAGAATGACTGCAAAGAAGCACACATTACATAAATGCTTATGTTCAACAATGAGAAGACTTTAAGGAAGTACGAACATGCAGTAAAATTGTACAGAAATAATTCCTGGAGGATGTGAGAAGCCCAAAGGCATTATTCACTGAATAAAAATGGGATGGCATCTCATTTTTTTGATTGGGTGTGTAAAGAATGAAAACCTGAAACACAAGTTTGGTTATAAAAGTGAGTTAGGAAAGAAAACTTACTGTGTTAGGAGAATCAACAGTCACTGAGGAAAAAAAGAACAGGAAATGGTGGACATTCAGATTTCATGCTTAGGTGACTAATAACAAATATAGTAAACCCTTGGTTCATGTCATGCAAATAGCTAGTGTGAATGATGTTTTGTTTCTTCTACTTTTGCTAGGGAAATCAGGTGGCCTATATAAAACTTAGAGAAGACTTCTATTGGATTGTCCATAACGACTTGGTAAAAGTTTGGCAATGTGACATCAGTAGCAGAAAACAGTTTGGGACCAAGAATGGTTCAGGGGTACTCTGAAATGTGCTTCCAGATACAGATAAATTCCCAATTGTTCCCCAAGATGGCAGCACACGTCTCTAATCCTACTGTTGTCATGCTTCCCCAGAACACAATGTCCAGAGAAAAATCACTTTGTCTTGCACAAAGTTTAGACCAAATCCCCACCAAAGGCAGGGCTTATAAACGACATCATTAAAAAATAATAATAATAACGTTTATTTTTGAGAGACTGAGAGAGACAGCGTGAGCAGGGGAGAGGCAGAGACAGAGGGAGACATAGAATCTGAAGCAGGCTCCAGGCTCCGAGCTGTCAGCACAGAGCCTGACATGGGACTCGAACCCAGGAACTGTGAAATCATGACCTGAGTGGAAGTCAGGCATTTAACCGACTGAGCCACCCAGGCACCCCTAAACTGCATCATTTAAATAAAACCAGGATGAGGGGACAAATTTGTTCAACAAGTAGTATGTGGTAGCAAGGGTATGTATAGAAGGAAAAAAGGTTTAGTCATAAAAAAACAAAAAACAAACAAACAAACAAAAAAACTAAAGGAAGACTCTGGAATCACAAAAGTCCTTAGTCTGTTCCCACAAGGGGAAAACAGCCTCCCTGTATATGACATGTTTCCAGTCAGAACGGAAGTTCCGATCCTAGAGCGTATCTGACATTACTGACTAAAGACTACCCTCTAGTGGTCCTTTCCAAGAATTACAAGAACTGGCAAAGCACACACTTTCAAAGAAATGTGATAAAGAAAATGCAATCAAAAAATAATGAAACAAATAACTGATCACTCTAAACAGTAAGTGCAGATATGGAATCAAGCATGATTGTTCTTAATTACTCCAATGACCTACATGAGGTTGCAGAGAGTCCCAAATGCAGATTTATAGTTTTGATGTTTACAATATAAATATAACTCCAGTATAGAGACCTTTCTAACAAAGACAAATTGACTGTAAAATATGAAAATACTTCATAAAAGTGACAAAAATACAGTAAGTATGAGAATTTCTGTGTTTCTTCACTAACCCCCACAGCTTTCTCAATTAGCTACTCCATAAGTAGCTGGTATAGCAGAGTCAATTCAGAGTCAGAATATCTGGGTGGTTCCCAAACTGCAGTCTGTGTTGCCCTAAGTTATTCATTTAACTGACAGGGAGTCATTTAATACTCCCTGGGGAAAACTATGTTATGTGTAAATCATCGTTGTTCTTCCAATCTCCCTGGGTTTGGGGGAAAATATACTAAAATGTATATGAAAATACTTTGTAAATCTAATGTGCTACATAGAAGCTTCTAATAGTCTTAAATCTTTAGATGAGGATGATGAGGTTGATAAACTGGTATCTGAAGGTGCTATTTAACTTTTTAAAGTTTATTTACTTATTTTGAGAGAGAGAGAAAGTGTGAGCAAACGGGGTAGAGGCACAGACAGAGAGGGAGTGAGAAAAAATCTTCATTGTCAGTGCTGAGCTGGATGTGGGGCTCGAACTCACAAACCATGACATGACCTGAGCTGAAATCAAAACTCAGACACTATAACTGAGCCACCTAGGTGCCCCTACTTAAATTTATGTTTTAAGGTTTTTTTTAATTAAAAATTAAAAAAAAAATCAGTTCTAAAATTGTTTACTAATCATGCTTGAGGAGCAATGAGTGATTGTACTCCCAAGTTTTCCTGCAAATTTATACATGGAATCAATGACTAAAAATAGAACAACCGTCATATCTTGTGTGCTGAAGTTTATCACTCTAGAAATCCTATTTCCTTGTTAATATTTTTCACGGCAGTTTAAATTAGTGCAGACTGATGGTTCTAAATTAAAATGCCCATCAATAAATCATAGGGGCACCTGGGTTGTTCAGTTGGTTAAGCGCCTGACTACAGCTCGGGTCATGATCTCAAGGCTCCTGAGTTCGAGCACCACAGCGGGCTCTGTGCTGACAGCTCAGAGCCTGGAGCCTGCTTTGGATTCTGTGTCTCCCTCTCTCTCTGCCCCTCCCCTGCTCGTGCTCTATCTCTCTAAAATAAATATTAAAAAGATTAAAAATCATAACTAAATTTCTATCTATGTTTAATTATTCTGAGATACAAGGGCCCAGCCTTTAGAAAAAATCAAATAGAAGAGAGCCTGTATATGGGACATACTGATATCATCATTATTTTTGAGAAAGAGCTATTTCCTAGGCTTATTCTATGGGTGTCTTTCATCTGGTGAGATCTAACTTTTTTGGGTGGGATAGATTACATTAATACAAATGGATTACACTTAAGCTATTTTCAAGTAACTCCACTTGACTGAAATCAATATATTTGATTTTCCAAACCACTGGGGCAGTCGATACAGGTCATTACATTTAGAATGACATGACATTGTTATAAATCTTAGGATTCAAGTGGTACTTTTGCTTTTTTGTATAATTGTTATACAATGGGAAAATGTTTCTGGAGAATTAGAGAACTGTTTCAAAACGAATAATTTACTCCTAACAACCCTGTTCTAGTCATGAATTACAAGAATAGCAAACTCTTTCCTGACAAGTCCATACGGACTTGCTAAATTGAGATAGGAAATGCAGGAACCAGTAGAATTTATTATTTTTCATCTCTAGCTTAGAGTGCGTTTATCCAAGACTCAAAATGAATCTAAATGTTTTGGGCAACATGTAAAGAGTAGTTTATTATATTTTCTTGTTTATGGAAACAAAATTCAAAAGGAAAACATCCCCAGGAGGCACATAAATAAAGCAAGGATAGGCGTTTCTGAACATAACCTTGTGGAAAAGACATGGCTACTCTTTCAACTCATAAAGAGAACAAGGTACCTCAGAAGTTCTAAAAATTTTCTATGTGTTAGAATCGTCTGGAATCTTTGACAATGTCTATGGCCAGACCAAAGCCCCCATCAGTTAAAAGAAAAACTATATTTTGTTAAAAAAAAAACTATATTTATTAAAGTTTTCTAGGAGATGCCAGTGTGTAGCCAAGTCTGAGAAACACTTCATTTTAGTTGAAAAACATACTTTACAGCATGAAAAGTTGTGGTTCTTTTTTTTTTTTTCAGACTAGTCATGATACAATCACAGATTATTGTTATAACCTCACTATTCTTACAACAGCAAGAAGCAAAGCTTCATTTGATAGGTATTTAAGCAGATGAACAAAGCACATACAAGTGAGAAGCAGGAGTTATAGGATTTATTCAAGGAGTCAGCAGAAAATACAGCAAATGAGTTCAGCAGGTGCATGGAGGATGCCCTGTCAGGGGCTGCAGGGGGAGACAAGCACAGGGTTCGATGTTTTTAATGGGTGACAAATAGCTGGGTCCGCCAGTTTACAAGTAAATGAAGAAGAAATGAAATACGTGTTCCCAATGAATGATGAGCAGAGTTGCATTGTAGGGAAGAGCATGATAGCAGGCGTTAATGATTTAAGAAGGTAAACGTGCCAACAAAACTAGAATCCTAACTGGTTCATTCCAGGGACTTTGAAAAAACAATCGCATGTTGTCACCAGTGGGACAGGGGAAATCAAGAGAAACATAACTTTATTTCCCAGAGCTGAGGCGGTGGTTCTCAAAATGTTACTCCAAGACAGCAGTATCAGCATCACCCCGGGGCTTGTTAGGCACATGGCTGGACCCCACCCCAGATCCACAAAATCAGAAGCCTGGGGAAGGGGCCAGCAACGAGTTTTTACAAACACTCTAGGTGATTCTAGTGGTGTGAGAACCACTGCTGTAAAGTTTTTCTTGAGACTAAAATTCTCTCTGTATCCTGGAACACGCTTGGAATAACATTATATAAAACTGACCATTATATCACCTACATGTACTGAAGTAGGGACATTATATGGTACAGGGTGACGCGGTCACTGATACTTCACCTCTGACAAGAATTTGTTTTTCCTGGGAACCACTCAAAAGGACAGCATTCTTAGTTGAGGTCTTAAAATACAGAAAACTAGTTATTGAAAATATACCAGCATTGAGTGAACAGTGACGTTAGTGGAAATTTGTGACTGCAGGTACTAATATTAATAAATTTACGTTTTGTGTAAGTCTTAAAATACTTGAGACATATGTCATGACCATCTCTTCCTTTCTTTTTAATCTCTAGTTCTTTGTTAAACTTTTTAAAAAGAAAAATAGAAACACGATACAAAAACAAGAACGAATAGACTATAACTACATGCAACCATGCCGATAGATCTTAAGCACATAAGACTGACCTAATGAGGCTAGACACAAGAGCAAGTGGAGTATGACTTCTTCTCCAGAAAGCTTAAAAACAGGAAAGAGACTCACTATTTTTTAGTAAGAGAAGTCTTACGCTAAGTATCTGGGTGGTTAGTAACTGACAGGAGGCTCCCAGCAGGCTTCTGGGGTATTAAGAACATTCTGTCTCTTGTTTTGGGTGCTGGTGACCCCAGTGTGTTCACCTTATGAAAAATCATTGATCTCTACACTTATAATTGGTGTTATTTGTATCTATGTATCTATGTATCTTTGATAGAAGGTTTTAAAATGTAAGAATAAGATTAATGCTATGTTAGAATTTTAAGAAGTTAGGATGTCTTCCTTTCAGCATTTCAAGTCGTGTTGGACATCGGGGTGGTGTTCTCGGTGACTGCTGGGGAGGTCAATGGCATGTCAACCACCACAGTGAATGAAGCTGAGTGGATAGTGCAGTTCAGTCTTTGAACTCCAAATTTCCAAAAGAGGTGACGTGGGAATGATCATGTGCCAATGAGGCTGGGCAATTCATTCTGGCCTCAGTGAGGTCTTGCCTAGGTCAGAACAAGACAAATCTGCAGAGTAGACAAGATTTTCAACAGTGCCCCAAATAACCGTCCAGTGGTCTATACCTGAGAGCATGTTTGTTCACCAAGTCTGTCTGGGCCACGCTTCCAGGCAGTCACTGGACACATGCCACCATGTCCAGTTGTGGCCCAGATCTTGATCTAATACATCCTTGGTGCTGTCCTCCACTTTCTCTCCACTCCCCTCCTCCTCCTCCTCCTCCTTTTCTCCTTCTTTCTCTTCAAAGTCTACCAGGTCTCCACGTTATTATCTCCGAAACTTTGATATTAGCCAGTTCATTAAACTGGTACTACTCAACCCTGCTTGCACGTCAGTGTCCCTTGGAAGTTGTATAGAAACACTGATGTCTGGGCAACTGCAGACCAATTACACGGGAATCTAAGGATACGCCCCCTACCAGGAGTTCTTTTATAAGCTCCCTGAGTGATATGGTAGGACAGGTCAGAGTTGAGAAGCTCTGGGCTGGCTTACGGACTTGAAAGAACACTATTTACATGGCACTCTTCCCTAACAGTCATATCTCAATTTCCCGGCAGCCTGAAGAGCTTCAACAAAGGAGGGACTAATTTAATACAGTGTCCTCCAGATCCATGGAGCACAAGTTCCCTGGGCTGGCTGGGGTTACACAAAGCTGAACAACTCTACCTGGCTGTGGTCATACTCTCCCCCAGATACAACCTGGACCTTCTTCTGCAGACTTGGTTCATGCTGCAACACTGCCACTCACTCTAAGGAATGCCTGCCAAAAACAATCCTTTTTAAACAAATAAGGTTTTAAGGCATCTGCTGAAGACCTAATGGTATGGTCATTGCCCTAATGGGTTTTTAATGATGTGTAAAGTTCTCAGCTGATCGTCAACAAAGTGTAAAGTACTATAGAAGTATTTCATTAGTTTGAAATTATATCCTCTCTTTGAATCAAGCTTATTATTTCTGTAATCTAAAATTCAGGAGTCTTAAGTATGAGAAAGATGTCTACTAAAAGTCCTACTTTCTTTTTAGATGCCATTTGGAATAGAGAAAGTATTTTTCTTTGATTTAATTCGATGGAAAAAGTTATGAAGAGGGAGGAGAGATAATAAAAGCAGGGGTTTCCCACCTCAGTTGTCCTGACTGTCCTGGGTGTCTCTGGAGTGATATTGTCCTAATGGCAAGCACTTTCTTGCCAATACTATGAGATCAGTGCTCCAGGGAACTTGGGTCTAAGACCAGTGTTCGAGATCTGAGTCACTTGCATTCAATACCCACTTTAGACCAGGCAAAATGAGGCCTTGCCCTCGGAGGTGCCTCAGAGGGCGTGTTCTGCCCCTTCCCCAGCCCTGCTCCTTCCCTACGAGAAGGCATCTGTGGGACTTGGGCATATACCTGAATCCTTCTTTTAGACAATGAACTGGAAACTGAGATCTTGGAAGTGCCTATCAAATGGTCCAAGCCAGCCAACAGGGCCCATGTGGTCTGACTCTCATTCCTCCATCTGTCTTCTAGGGGACAGACATGTCACCAATGTACACACTCCTAGGCCTGAGAAGCAGAAGCTTGGGGGTAAGGACAATGTATATTTGGTTGGAACTTAGGTATACTGGCATGTCCCCACACATGCATAGGGTGACTCATGGTTCCAGATGGAGCCAGACAGAAAGACACGAGTGGTTGAGCCACAGCTCCTTCCCTCAGCACTGAGAGACTTAAAAATGCTAAATCAGAACCTAGCCTTCCAAGCTAATATAAAGGCATATTTTTCAAAGAAGGAGGATAAACCTTTGACCCTGAGGTAGGAAAAGAACCTAAACATTAAGCTTCCACATTTGAACTTAACCTTCCATGTCATAATATAGGCTTATTCGTCAAGGAAGGAGGTGTGAGCTTCCTCCTAAGTCTGTTAGTGTGATTTACAACTTTTAAATACTTAAACATGTGGTAGTTAGTCCTCCACCTGTATTCTTATCTCATAATCTCCCAAATTTCAAAAGTAGCTGTGTTTCAAGCCCTTACCCTAGCTAGACCTACAGAACAAAACGTCTCAGGTTGGGCTGGTAAATTTGAAACCTAAAAAGTTCTTCAGATGGGCTGCACCCACAATTCCTTCGCCAACCACTACCCTAGACCTTCACCTCCTCTTTCAGGGTTTACACTAAGTCCAAGTGCCAACAAAGCGGTGGTGAGTAATTCATCTGCAAGCAGTGAAAGCAGATAAAGGAGAACAAATTTTATTGGAATGTGAGGCACAGGCCAAGTCCAACTCCATTCTATTAGGAGTTAGGCTTACTGAGCGCCAAGGCCTGTGGCTTCCATTCTGATTTTTCTCAGAGCAAAGTCAAGCTGCAGGAGAGTTGTGACAGGCCTCTTAACAGCCCCTCCAAGTTCAGACCATTTCCCCCATTCCAATACAATTCTCTCAGTTTTCAGATTGGCTGTTCTTCCCTATGGGTTCCTGAGTCTAGTTCTCTAAAAAGATATCTATTTTCTTTCCCTGTCTCTACACCTCACTGGCTAGAATATTTGTTTAACCATACAAGTGTGTCACCAAGAGTCACGTGACCTCCCTCGACAGGTGAGAAACAGTTCTTGTTTGCACAGAGCCTGTTAATACTCTGCCCGCATATTAGGGTCACCTGGAGAGCCTAAAAAATATTCCCAAGCCTGGCTCATTCCAACCGATTAAACCCTGATCTATGTTGCATGATGTATGTATGTGATAAAATTATGGGGAACAGATGAATTTTCAATATTTTGCTCATGCGTCAAAAATTTCAAAGAACATTTTCCCCATAAATACCCAGAGACTTTGGCCATTCCTATAGAATTTTTTTGGCACTAAGCAAACCCTGGTTATGCATATAAATCCAGCTTTTTTAACTCTGCCCATTCCATTAAAGCTTGCAAGTACTGCCCAATGGAGAAACATTCAACCAAAATCCAATCAAAGAACTTCTGTAAAGAAGCCTTACGGCCTACAGGTAGCACCAACACTCTCTTTCAGAACTTTGAAAGTAGTTGAACCCCCAGGGCCTCATTGGTTAGCAGAGTAGTATGAGAGTGCCTTTTTTTTTTTTTTTTTTTTTTTTTTTTTTTTTTTTTTTTTTTTTTTTTTTTACTGAAGGGGTGGGGGTACTATTATAAAACATTCTAGTGACATATCCAGTCTACACTGTAATTTAGAA